>NC_047084.1:171123483-172323483 GCF_902459505.1 Geotrypetes seraphini | reverse complement strand
GAAACTCAAATCCATAAGAAAATACTTTGGACAAGCACCATTAAAACTCCTAGTTCAAGCACTATTCCTAAGCATCCTAGACTACTGCAACATCATCTACTTAGCAGGACTATGCAAACACATCTAGAGGTAGCGTTTTTAGCACACGCTGCACACCAAAAACTAATACCAGCTCAATGGTGGCGTTAGTGTCTAGCACGCTTGGCAATGCAGTGCGAGCTAAAACCGCCAGCGCAGCTTAGTAAAAGGAGCCCTAAGTGTTGTCCAAAATACCACAGTGAGGCTCATTTATAACCTGAAAAAATTTGACCACATTACCACATTCTACCAAAAACTACATTTGACTGACAATACAGAGCCAAGTGCTCTTCAAATTTGACTGTTTCTTTTATAAAGCACTACATGGTCTACTGTACTAATCAGTTAATATTTGCCGGACCTGGAAAATCCACATAACATCAATCATCTAATATAATAAAACCCTAAGTGCGCATGCACACTCTTACCTGTGTGCTTCCGTTTTCCGTGAGCTGTAGGGCTGAGCAGGCAAGAGTGTGCAAGCGCGCTTCTACTCCCTCCCTCTCTCCCTCCCTCACTGTAACTTCGCCACCGTCGTTCACCCCCGCCCACCCGTGCACCCTTTCCCGGCACACAGGAAACCCCATTGACCCTCCCACCGTGAGACGCACAAACCTCCGGTTCCAGCAGCGGCCTTCCCAGGCTCTGATTTCCTCTGCTGGCGTGGAAGAAGAAATCAGAGCATGGGAAGGCCGCGAAGCAGCGTCTTTAATGTGATGTGGCCGCTGCTGGAGCCAGAGGTTTAATGGTTGTCTCGCGGTGGAAGGGGGTGGGCACAACCCAATCAAGGACAGCAGTGGAGCAGCCAGTGAACAGGACCAAGAACAGATACACCAATGTCCTGCCCTGTGAGTACACACCGTGTCTCTTCCTCCTCTTCACAGCCCCTCCATTCACACCTTTCTCAATCACCTCTCCCTTTTCCTTTCAGACGATCATTACAGGATGAGGCTTCAATATGTAGGACGTGACCCCAGCACCAACTTTATTAACTCAAATTACGTACTGGTAAGACTGGATCGGCCCAGCACTAGCCCTTCTGGCACTCTGTCTCGCGGTGGGAGGGTCAATGAGGTCAGCTGCACAGCGGAGATTGTAGCGGGGGAGGGAGGGAGAGGATTCTACTGCACAGGGGGATGGCTAGCAGGCAGGTTGGCTTCGCAGGGTGCTGGAGGGACAAACTATGGAAGGCAGTGAGGGGCAGCAGGGAAGAGGTGCTGCTGGACCGGGAGAGCAGGGAAAAGGGACCAGGGGAGTAGGTAAGAGGTGCTGCTGGATAGGGGGAGCAGGGAAGAGGTGCTTCTAGCGGGGGGGAGGGGGAGAGAGTTCTACTGCACAGGGGGATGGCAGGCAGGCAAGCTGGCTTCGGAGGGTGGGGGTGGGACAAACTGTGGAAGGGAACATGTGAGGGAAGGAGGCTTTACTAGCACCCGTTAATGTAACGGGCTAAAATACTAGTTCTTCATATTCCCCTCAGTCTAAGGATGCACTCTTAAAAGATTCAACAACAGACTCCTATCCTACCAAGTCACTTCCAAAGACCCTGAATGGAACCAACTGGTTAAAGCATTGACCTCCTCCATGCACTTCAGAAAGCTCCTAAAAACACACCTCCAAATTCAACAATCCACCTTAGGTCTCCCAGGACAAGTCTTCTGTCACCATCACTCCCTCAATTCTATGATATAGCTCATGGACAATGGTCATCCTTATGTCTTTGTAAGCCTTCCTCTTTGTAAAAATCTGTTTTCTCACCACATTGTGAACTCCCCAGCTATCGCCTGCATACTTATGTTGTAGTTCACTGTCTCTACTCAGCCTTACCTCTTTTGTAAACCGCCTAGAACTAAAAGGCTTTTGAGGAATATAAATAAAGGTGCTTAGAGAGCTGTGTGATGTCCTGGCCGAGCCATTGTTTGTGCTCTTCAATCTTTCCTTGAGGGCGGGAAGAGTCCCCTTGGACTGGAAAACAACCAATGTAATCCCACTCCACAAAAAGGGCTGCAGGACAGAGGCTGAGAATTACAAACCGGTGAGTCTCACATCCATAGTGAGTAAACTCATGGAAACACTAATTAAACATAAATTAGATACGATCCTGGACGAGAAGAATCTATGGGATCCCCGCCAACATGGATTTACCAAGGGCAGGTCCTGCCAATCCAATCTAATTAGTTTCTTTGGCTGGATAACAAGGAAACTGGATGTGGGTGAGTCCCTAGACATCATTTACTTGGACTTTAGTAAAGCTTTTGATAGCGTCCCGCACCGCAGACTATTGAACAAGATGAAATCAATGGGACTGGGAGAGACATTAACTACATGGGTCAGTGATTGGCTAAACGGTAGACTTCAGAGAGTGGTGGTGAATGGTGCCCCTTCAAAAACGTCAGAGGTGATCAGTGGAGTGCCGCAGGGCTCGGTCTTGGGCCCGATCCTCTTCAACATATTTGTGGGAGATCTGACTCAGGGGCTTCAGGGTAAAATCACATTATTCGCCGATGACGCCAAACTATGCAACATAGTAAGTGAGACCACTTTACCAGACAGTATGACGCAGGACCTACTTCTATTGGAACACTGGTCCTCGACTTGGCAGCTAAACTTCAATGCTAGAAAATGTAAGGTCATGCACCTCGGCAGCAGGAATCCATGCAAAACTTACACACTTAATGGTGAAACCTTAGTTAGGACCAAGGCGGAACATGATTTGGGGGTGATCATTAGCGAAGACATGAAGACTGCCAATCAAGTGGAGAAGGCTTCATTAAAGGCAAGACAAATGATGGGTTGTATCCGAAGAAGCTTTATCAGCCGGAAGCCCGAAGTTATAATGCCGTTGTACAGATCCATGGTGAGGCCTCATCTGGAATATTATGTACAATTCTGGAGGCCACATTACCAAAAAGATGTGCTGAGAGTTGAGTCGGTTCAAAGAATGGCCACCAAGATGGTCTCGGGAAAGGCTGAATAAATTGCAGCTATACTCACTCGAAGAACGTAGAGAGAGAGGAGACATGATAGAGACGTTTAAATATATCACCGGCCGTATTGAGGTGGAGGATGATATCTTCTTTTTTAAAGGTCCCTCGGCCACAAGAGGGCATCCGCTGAAAATCAGGGGTGGGATATTTCATGGCGACACCAGGAAGTTCTTCTTCACCGAAAGGGTGGTCGATCGTTGGAATGAACTTCCACTTCAGGTGATTCAGGCCAGCAGCGTGCCGGATTTTAAAAGGAAATGGGATAGACATGTGGGATCTCTAGGGGGGTAAATTCAAGGGGGTGGGGTTGTTAGAATGGGCAGACTTGATGGGCTATGGCCCTTTTCTGCCATCATCTTCTATGTTTCTATGATTCTATGTGCCACCAATTAAGGAGTAAGGCCATAATTTTAGTTTGGTTTCATTTTAGAAGGGTAAACAAACCAAAGAGGAGTAGAGGAATGGCTTAATGATTAATGCAATGGCCTGAGAACTGAGGGAAATGGGATCAATTCCCACTACAGGGGTGGTAGACAAGAGCAGTGTAAGGAAATTCTTCTTTACGGAGAGGGTGGTGGGTGCATGGAATGCGCTCCCAAGGGAGGTGGTGGAGAGGAAAATGGTGACAAAGTTCAAAAAAGCGTGGGATGAACAAAGAGGACCTCGAATCAGAAAAAATTAAGGCCAGTACTGGGCAGATTTGCATGGTCTATGTCTGTATATGGCTGTTTGGTTGAGGATGGGCTGGGGAGGGCTTCAATAGCTGAGATGGTTTGGATGGGCTGGAGTGAGCTTTGATGGAGACTTCAGTAGATGGAACCTAAGCATAGAACCGGGCAGAACTTTAGGTTCTAGCCCAGCAATAGCTAAGAAGAAGGAAAATGTAAATTAAGTCAGTAATTTAAAGAGTGAGTAGGGTTGGGCAGACTGGATGGACAATTCGGGTCTTTAACTGCCGTCATCTACTATGTTACAGCTCCTTGTGATTCTGAGCAATTCACTTAACTTTCCATTGCCACTAAAAGGCAGTAGATCAAAGCCCATTCTCTTTCCCTATATGGGATTTAAATTTGTAAAATGAACATAAAAAAAGCTTATACATGCTTTGAGATGGTGTAAAACCCAAATTGGAAAATTTTCCCCTTACACTTGTATTCTGTTTGTAAAATGGGAAATACACATGTAGAGCTTCGTTCCACCATAACTACGCGTATTCTCTGTGTGGTGTGTATGTTCATACGTAAATATCGCTATTTGCACGTGTTTCTTAAAATAATCATCATCACTTATGATCTTAGGAGCCAGACCTTGTTCAATTGCCAGGATGGAGGTCATGATTCAGCTGCAGCATCTAGAATTCAGCGGCAGACCTGGCCAAGCAAATGGTGATGCCTAGATGGCTGTCCCAGTCTTTATGTTCTGCCCCAACATGCCGAGGGCAAGGAAAGTGAGAAAATGGGACAGATTGGTGAGGTGGTCTAATGGGCAGTCACGTGGTAAGGACCACTCAAACATTAAGGCCCAAATTCTCTAGCCGGCGCCTTTGTCGGTGGTTGCCTTAAAAGTAGACACTGATCACGTGTCAATCACATGACAGTGCTGTTAAGATGATTGTGCCTCCAGCAAAGGTAGATACTGGAAATGTAGTTAAGCTCTGGAATGCATTGCCAGAGGATATGGTAAGAACGGATAGAGTAGGTGGTTTTAAGAAAGGTTTGGACAAGTTCCTGGAGGAAAAGTCCATAGTCTGTTATTGAGGAAGAAATGGGGGAAGCTACTGCTTGCCCTGGATTGGTAGCATGGAATATTGCTACACCTTGGGTTTTGGCCAGGTACTAGTGACCTGGATTGGCCACTGTGAGAATGGGCTACTGGGCTTGATGGACCATTGGTCTTATGTTCTTATTTCTGGCACTTACCTTTAATGTGAATCACGCCTCCATTGGCACTATATGTCACCTAACACTACTTCCAGCTTTAGCTACACCTACAGTGGCATTAGGCAGCCTAAAGTGCCTAAGGAGGCATGATTCTGGTGCTAGTTTTAGGCTAGAAAATCAGTTTAAAGCGTCATTTACCGTATTTTCACTCATATACCGTGCACCCGTGTAAAACGTGCATACGGGTATAGTGCGCGGGAAACTGTAATTTATGTAAAGAAATTTTTATATAGCGCGCACACCCGTATACCGCACATGCCGCCCTAACTCTCCCGTCGCCGCCCGACTCTCCTCTCGCCGCCCCGACTCTCCTTTCGCCCGCCCCGACTCTCCTCTCGCCGCCCCGACTCTCCTCTCCCCCTTGAAGTCCTGTCCCCCCTTGAAGTCCTGTCCCCACCCTGAAAGCCTGATGCCCCCCCGACGTCCGATTCACCCCACCCGTAGTACCTCTCGCACCCCCACCCCGAAGGACCACTCGCACTCGCACTTGCACCCACACCCGCACCCCCACCCCGAAGGACTGCGCGCACCCCCACAGCCTCCTCCCCCCCATCATGGAGAAGCTGCCTACCGTTGTCCTGCTGCTTCCTCTGCCGGTAGTCCCACCCCTTCTCTGAGCCCTGTGTCTGCGCTGCTTCCTCTTCCGGCGGTCCCGCCCTTTCTCTGACATCACCAAACTGAAAATGAAGCCTCTGTTCAGCAGTGAAGTGTTCATGCGTTTTAACAGAATGCTTACTTTTTGGCATGGAAAAATGATTTTTGGATTGGGGATGGTTTAGAGTAGGAAAGACAAAGTCTGCACCGTGATTTTTGTCGGTATAGCTCGTTCTGTAAATCTGTATTTTACTGCCATCCTGTGGTATGCAGTTGTATTAGTTGACCTAGATAGACTTTTGTGCAACCTTTGATCCTATAGAGTAGAAACCTGTTGTATGGTTTTCTCTCCTTCCTTCATTCAATTAACACTTTTGGATGTATAGAAAGTGGTTAAGAGATCTGAAGCAATGTTACAGGGTCCAGTGCAAAAGCTTTGTATTTTCTCTGAGCGAGTTGTGTCTAAAATTGGTGATAGAGATGGAAAAATGATTTCTTTAGAAGTTACTAGCTGATAACCCGGCGTTGCCCGGATATTTATTTATCCCAAAATGTCCAACCCCCTACATGTCCCACCCCCCTATGTCCCACATGTCCCACCCCCCACGTTACCCCCCCCCCCCCCACATGTCCCAACCCCCTACCCTCCACATGTCCCAAAGGAATGTCCCTCTCTATGGGGCTGAACTTAGACTTAAACGGCATCGGGAGTGTCGGTATTCATCTCTGCGAGCCCGAAAACTATGGGTTGGACATTAATATCTGTCGCTTTTGATAATTTTAACATATCACCCTCTTCCCACCCCCACAGTATTTTACCCCGTCCCACCTTCACAATATTTTTCCCCAGATAGTGAGTCATATGTGTACCAAGTTTGGTTGAAATCTCTCCATGCGTTTCAGAGTTATGGTGAGTATTCATCTGTGAGCCCGAAAACACTATGGGGTAGATACTAAAATCTGTCATTTTCAATCATTTTTACATATCCCCCCCTTCCCACCCCCACAGTGTTTGTCCTCAGATAGTAAGTAATGTGTATGTCAAGTTTGGTTGAAATCTGTCCATGCATTGAAGAGTTATGCTGGAACACACATACATACACACACACACATATATTCAAATTATAATGTGAAATATTTTAAAAAATGAATACAATACAACTAACGCAAAACTTGATTATAAACAACATTTTTAGTTTCACCTCCAGGAGCAAGAACATATAAAATCTTGGGTGAACCCACCCTTGAGCAAACAACATAGAGTTGTGGGCTGCGAGACCCCCAGAACATATCACCCCAGGTAGTGAGGGATCTGCATACCAAGTTTCGTTCAAATCGGTCAAGCCGTTTTTGAATTACTGTGAGAATGGCAGCTTTTTACATTTTTTCCATTGACATGAATGGGTGAAATCTGATTTTCTGTTTGTAGCTCCGCCCACGTGTGCAGGTGGGCCGCGAGACCCCCAGAACATATCACCCCAGGTAGTGAGGGATCTGCATACCAAGTTTCGTTCAAATCGGTCAAGCCGTTTTTGAATTACAGTGAGAATGGCAGCTTTTTACATTTTTTCCATTGACATGAATGGGTGAAATCTGATTTTCTGTTTGTAGCTCCGCCCACGTGTGCAGGTGGGCCGCGAGACCCCCAGAACATATCACCCCAGGTAGTGAGGGATCTGCATACCAAGTTTTGTTCAAATCGGTCAAGCCGTTTTTGAATTACAGTGAGAATGGCAGCTTTTTACATTTTTTCCATTGACATGAATGGGTGAAATCTGATTTTCTGTTTGTAGCTCCGCCCACGTGTGAAGGTGGGCCACGAGACCCCCAGAACATATCACCCCAGGTAGTGAGGGATCTGCATACCAAGTTTCGTTCAAATCGGTCAAGCCGTTTTTGAATTACTGTGAGAATGGCAGCTTTTTACATTTTTTCCATTGACATGAATGGGTGAAATCTGATTTTCTGTTTGTAGCTACGCCCACGTGTGCAGGTGGGCCGCGAGACCCCCAGAACATATCATCCCAGGTAGTGAGGGATCTGCATACCAAGTTTCGTTCAAATCGGTCAAGCCGTTTTTGCGTGATCGCGGCACATACACACATACACACACACATACACACATACATACCTCCGATTTTATATATATAGACTACAAAAGAATGGAATCTCAAATTGGACTATTACAGCAAACTAGTTCTTCTGCAATTAAGGATAGTTTTTGGTTACATAAGCATTTTGAAATAATGGAAAATCATCTAAGAGCTTCTAATCTTCCAAATTTTCCTGTGTGTTCATTGTTATCAGCGGAGATATTGCTTAGAAAGTATTTTAAAGAGGTTCTAATTTTGAATATGGCTGAAACCATTGTCTTGACTAGATGTTTTTATCTTTCAGATAGGAAGAGAGTAGATCAGAGGATGGGGCATCAGTTAGGCTTGAAGAACAGAAAGATCCTTTGGATAATTTAACTGCCTTTTTAGAAACCACTTAAGATAAGATATCTGATCATACTCCTGGTTACCTTCTCCTCTGAGAATGATAAGAGTTTATTTTTGAAAAAAAGATTTCCTGTTTTGTGGCCAGAAATTACAAATGTTTCCGGGTGTTTCTAGAGCAACCCAGGCAAGGAGAAAATAGTTTCTTCAAGATAAATCAGAGGCGTCAAACGCAAAAAAATATACGATGGCCTACTGGCCACACAGGCAGTGAAACTATACCATCAACTACCGTATTTTGGAAGTAAGGAGGACAGATAGAGACATCTGGGCTTTGCTTCTATTGTAAGCAATGGAAGTAAAAGCCAGATGTCTCAATCCGTCTTCTTTTTTCTAGAGCCATAAGGTAACCCTACATGTGGATATGAATCAGTGGTGTAGTAAGGGGGTGGGGGAAGGGCAGAACACCCAAAGCGCCAATTTGGTGGGGGTGCAGTCATCTCTTTTCCGCACCCCAGTGTGTGTGTGTGTGTGGGGGGGGGGTCTCCTAAATTCATTCTCTCACCCTCCCCCATAACATTATAGTTGTCACAAGCAGCAAGCAAGGTCTCCTCCCTGCTGCTCGCAGTGGCCTCAGCTCTCCCTCTGACATCACATCCTGTTCACGGGACTAGAACGTGATGTCAGCGGGCAGGCTCAACAGGTGTGAGTAGAAGATCCAGGAGGAGCTTACCTAAGATGGCAGCTGGATGGAGTTTCTGACAGAATTTTTGTTGAAATCTTTGTGCCTGAATGGTGAAGAGAAAATCTAAGCTCCGGGTTTTTCCGGAGGAACCTGGTGCGATAGCCGGACCGATGTACACGTATGTCGAGCATGGAACCCGAACCCAGGAACTGGAGGGATCCTCGGCTAGGAAAGGCACGCAGGCTGAGGCTTGTGAATTATCTTTTGAGGGCGCCACCTTATCTCCGGAGGTGCGCAGTCCTCCGATTCATCCCGAGGTGACGGAGGGGAAGTTTGTGTTGGAGCAGGCCCGGGATGTTCTCTCTCTTACCCAGAAGAGTGCAGGGAATGACTCTAGATGGAGGAAAGAGAAGCCTACTTTGCAAACATCTGCTTTGCAAACGAGATGGAACAGACTTCCAAAGTTTTCCTAATGCCAAAAGGGACTGTTGCAGTGGCTACAGCTACTCTTATTCAGACAGGGGTTTCTGGAGGCAAGGTAGTACCCATGCAAAGACCTAAAGTCTTCAACATGGAAACTCTGTGGGAAGCTATATCCAATTTGCAACTATCTCTGGGTACTCAAATGCAGCATCTTTCAGCATGTTACACAACGGTTTTGTCAGAGAATTTGGACTTAAAAAATAAAATATCATGTCTGGAAAATAAGCTGGATGGACATGAGACCAGACTAAAAATGGTGGAGGCTCAGGCCTCAACCTGGGCTAAGGGTAGTGGGAATCTTCATTTCAAAGTGGAAATGCTGGAGAATGTCAGAGGAGATACAATCTTCGGATTATAAATTTTCCAAAATTGCTTTCTATGTCAGCACATGATATGTTTAAAAAATACCTAAATGAAAATTTGAAGGTACCTGAATCCTCCTATCCACCTCTTTCAAAAATTTACTTTTTGCCTAGGATAGTTAAAGCTCAAAATCCAAACCAGCAGAATTTATCTGCTGATAGTTTGGATTTATCTAATTTTCTGGAGAGGTCAGACAGTGAGGCTCAGGTCACTGTTACACTGTTGGTACAGTTTGTGTTAGGGAGTGGATATTAAAACTTTTTTTTTAAATATAAAGATGTTCCCTTCTTATCAAATGTTGTAAGAATGTATCCTGATGCATCATGTTCTACTCAGAAGAGAAGAAACAGTTCCTCATTTTGAGACCTTGGGCAGTGCAGTTGAGTGCAACCTTTGTCTTAAGATACTCCTGTAAGTGTGTTATGATCTATCAAGGGAATAACTATGTTTTTTTATGAGCCTCAGCAGTTGTCAAAATTTATTGCCGCTAAGGAGCAAGGAGGAGTATCAACTTCCTGAGTCCTGTTTCTTCTAAATAACTCAGCGAAGGAATGTTCAGGGCCCATCCAGCCACATCTTTATTTTCCTTTTATATAAGTTTCTAGTTAACTATTTCAGTCCTAAATTTCAGTTCCTCCTCCTTTATTGTGGACTAATTATACAAGCCGATGTAATTAATTCCATTGTTATGTTTGAAGATACCGAGATGTATGAGTGATAATTCTTGCCATTGTATTATTTTCCTTTTTTGACTGTTAAGTTTGTCAAAAGTTTAAATTGATAAATAAAGAATTAAAAAAAAAAAAAAGAAGATCCTGCTCATTACAGGTAAGAACTAGAAGAGGTACATAAGAACATTAGAATAGCCTTAATGGGTCAGACCAATGGTCCATGAAGCCCAGTAGCCCGTTCTCACAGTGGCCAATCCAGGTCACTAGTGCCTGACCAAAACTTAAGGGAAAAAGGAAGTTGACACCTACAAGGTAGGTAAAAGCTAGGCTCTGATGAGAATTTAACTCATGACGCCTGGTTTACAAGACCAGTGCTCTAACCACTGAGCTATGGAGAGGGTGGGGGAGCACATTTAAGAGACACCCCATTGCCGTGGGCGGTGGGGGAGAGGGGATGCCAGACGTCAGCTTCTCTTGCTACGCCACTGATATGAATATGTGCCTGAATGCAACTTATCTTGTATCACAAATTTATTTTTTTTTATATATTTAATACACCACTTATAGCATAAGGAGCTCATAATCAAAAAAAGCACAAACGTCTAAAAAGTGGCCTAAATGGGTACTTGGATGATCAAAAAGCCTGATCGTCCAAGTACCCATAATCAAAGCTGGTTTTAGACGTATCTAAAACCAGCTTAGGCCTTTCCTCTGCCTCTAAATGCACAGAGAGAAAAGAGGCATTTTTAGAGGCGGGGAAAGGGCGGGAGGTGGGCTGACCTAGACCTAGGTGTACAACAGGTATAACCAAAGATTTTGACTGGTTGCCTAGTCGGCACTTATACGTTTTGACTTAGACCAAGTCAAACAGGTATAAGTGCCAAAAAAGGGGCCGCTGAACTGATCGCTGCAGCTCAGCGGCCCCAGCAACCTGCATATTGCTGCAGGAGAGATGGCTCATCTCTCCTGCCGCGATGATGATCACCCACTCCCCTCCGTGGCACTTCGGGGTGAGCATCAGGGCAGGAGGGGCTTAAGCCTACTGGCCCTATTCCGGTTGGCTTGGGCTCCCTCCTGGTCCCAATCATTTTGGGTGGGTGGGGGCTTGTGGTGCCGCTGGGCCAGGAGGGCTTGGGCTCCCTCCTGGCTCCATTGGAATCGGCCAGTGGGGGTTGAGGGTGCCACCGGGCAGGAGGACTTGGGATCCTTCCTGCCCCGATGTCAGCGGGAGGGGGGGGGGTCGCGTTTCACCAGGGCAGGAGGGCTCGGTCTCCCTCCTGCCCTGATCATGTTGGGGGTTCGGGGGTGCCGCAGGGCAGGAGGTCTTGGGCTCCATCCTGCCTGGATAGTTGTAGGGGGGGGGGTATTCTGTAACCGGTGTTGTTTTTGACAGACACCGGTTATAGAATCCAGCTTTTAGACGAAGGACTGGCTCCTCCTTCGCCTAAAAGCTCTTGTTTTGGCGTTTGGGAGTTAGGCTTTTTTTTGGTTGATTATATGGTGTTAGTGTAGACGTAGTGGTGGTCTGGGCATTTAGACAGCTGAATGTAGAGGCAGGCCATTATAAAAAAAAAACCTCCTTTTGGACGTTTTTTTATAATGGACATTTTCCTTGCTTCTACTTTCAACGTTTAAGGCCTTAGGCCAAAATGCGACTTAGACGGGTTTTTTTTTTATTATGCCCCTCTAAGTGGTTTCCTTTCAGGTACTTCTCCCTATCCCGGTGGGCTCACAATCTAACTAATGTACCTGGGACAATGGAGTATTAAGTGACTTGCTCAGGGTCACAAGCAGCAGCATTGAGTTTAAACCTGCAACCTCAAGGTGCTGAGGCTGCATCCCTAACTAAACTAAACTAAACTAAGCCTTAGGTTTATATACCGCATCATCTCCACGGAAGTGGAGCTCGACACGGTTTACAAAGCATAAAGATAAAAATAGGAAGAGAGAGGGGAAGGATATACAAAGCATGTAAAAAGATGGATGTAAACAGGAGAAGAGAAGTTATATGCTAGAGAAAAGCCAGGTTTTCAGTTGTTTTCGGAATGGTTGGAGGGAGCCCAGATTCCGCAGCGGGACAGTGCCTAGCCTAGCCTAACCACTAGGCCACTCCTTCATGCTGATAAGTGTTAGCGACAGGACAAAATTGCAGTTCTATTAATTCCCTATTTTGCTTATTACAAACCTAGCGGTGCGAACTTATCTGCCATAAATTGTCATACCTATATTGTGTCATGGCAACCTGTCTTTGCACTTGCATTCTATAACATTTTAGGCATGTGTAAGAGCCATTATAGCAGGGGTTCTCAAATCCAGTCTTCAAGGTTCACAATTTAGCCTGTTTTTCAGGAACTCTGGATCTAAGGAACCCTATATTATAGAATTGGCACTAGGCATGCCCTATTGTGGTGTCTTCATTTTAGCACAAAGTTATTGAACTACCCTATAATAAAAACATCGATAATATTAAGGAAAGCAGGTCTTTCAATATGTATTTTTTTCTTATCAAATACATTGTTTTTAAAGTAAATGCAGTTGCTATTATTGTCTTTATTTTGGACAGGCTAGAGGAAAGAAAACCAAATTCATTTTCACTTAAACTAAGCTGTTTTTTTAAGGCATCATAATTCGGAGGTGCTATAGTATGTGAGATATGAAAACAAGTTACCATAGTTACAATACCTGATCACAGGAGTGGGATGACCTAAGATGTTTCTTCTTAAAATCTTCCACTGCTGTCTGTACTCCATGACTATGTCCTAGGTAAAAGAATATTAAACCTATTGCAGGGGTCTCAAAGTCCCTCCTTGAGAGCCGCAATCCAGTCGGGTTTTCAGGATTTCCCTAATGAATATGCATGAGATCTATGTGCATGCACTGCTTTCAATGCATATTCATTGGGGAAATCCTGAAAACCCAACTGGATTGCGGCCCTGAAAGAGGGACTTTGCGATCTCTGACCTATTGTAATACTCACTGCTTTTCATAATGCAGCCTTTCATTTCCTCTTCTGTTCCTCCTTAGCCCATAAAAGCCATTGATTCTTTTTTTTTCTCTGTGATTGGGATGTGATCTTTAGGAGGAAGTCATTAGAGTCAATACACTATAAATACATCTAATTCAGAGGTTCTCAACCCCCTCAGGACATACCAAGCTAGACTAATTTGGTGGTATTCAACCCAGTCCTCAGGGACCACCTCGCCAGTCGGGTTTTCAAAGTCTCTGTCATCCATTTCATTGTGGATATCCTGAAAACCCAACTGGCCAGGTGGTTCCTGAGGACTGGGTTGAATATCACATGTCTAGTTTGCAAGATATCTACAATGAATATGTTGTCCAGTCAAAAGCGTTCAAGACAATCACGCGCGGACAAATCCGCCCAGACAATCACGCGCAGGAAGTCAGCACACTGGATAAAACACTCTGAGGGTGTGTGTGGGAGAACCCCTACACACTTTACTTAGAAATGTTGCCATTCTCGTTGGGGGTGTGGGAGGGGACCCCCCCCCATTACAGAGCAAACAGTCCCCCCATTACAGAGCAAACAGTAATTTTTCCCTAAAAATAGGGAAAAAAGCTGTTTCCTCTGTGATGGGGAGGTCCTCCCCACACCCCTTAGTGAGAGCGCCAACATTTCTTACTAAAGTGGCAGGGTTACCCCCACACACACACCCCTTCACAGTGCTTAAAAATAGTGTTGAAATCCAGTGCACTGACATCCTGCACACGATTGTCTGGGCGGGTTTGTCCGCACGCGATTGTCTCGCGCCGTTTCGTCTATGAGCCATGAATATTTATAAGATATGTTGCATGTGCTGTTTCTAATTTATGTACAGTAAATCTATCCCTTGCACAATGGCGTAGTATGGGGGGAGGTGGGAAGGGTGGACCGCTCTGGGTGCCATCTTGGTAGGGGCGCTGGCACCTTTCTTTCTCTCCATCCCAACCCCGCTACTTCCCACTCCGCTTCCGCCATGCGCACGCCTTCACTTCTCTACCACCGTACCGCTAGACCAGGGCTGCCCAAGTCCGGTCCTCCAGATCTACTGGCAGACCAGGTTTTCAGGATATCCACAATGAATATGCATGAGAGAGATTTGCCTGCACTGCCTTCTCGGTATGCAAATCTCTCTCTCTCTCTCTCTCTTGCATATTCCTTGTGGATATCCTGAAAACCTGGCCTGCCAGTAGATCTCGAGGACCGGACTTGGGTAGCCCTGCGCTAGATCTTTGCTGGCTCAAGCAACAGCTCCAACCTGCTACTTGCGCTGGCCTCGGTGCTCCCCATCTGACATACTTCAGGGTCCCATGACTAGGAAGCAACGCCAGCGTGGACAGCAAGTTGGAGATGCTGCTTGTGGCGGGGAAGCTAGAAAGGTATGGGGGAAGGGAAGAGGAGCGGGCACATGCAGCGGTAGGGGGGGAGGAAAGGAACTGGGGGTGGAGAAGAGGGTGCGGCAAGGGGGGCAAGGGAAGCATTACCACCACAGGTGCCTCCTACCTTCGCTACACCAGTGCCCTTGCATATTTATTTTAGATGTCTTGAAAACATAACTGGCTTGAGAATCCCAACTCTAATTTAAATGGCTGCCTAGAAGGACTGTCAGGCTGAGATCATAATGAATTGAACTACACTTCTCTGTCCATTGGAATGACTGGTATTGGGTACAATGCAGAGATAATATGGTGAGTCTTGGATAGAGGAAAAAAAAAAACAGCTGCCATAACTGAGGTACGCACTACAGACTATAGAGTGACACAGTAATGGTTACCATGGTAATTACTATAATAATGGGCAAATTAATAAAAATACTTGCAAATACTGCAGCAACTGTAGACCATTCTGTGGTAGTGCCACGGGAACAGGCACCAATATCACCGTAATCCCATGGTAATGGGGATAAATGTCTGGCTGGCTGGATGACCCTCAGTGGGCCCTCCCCAGGCCTACTTTAATGAGCCCTGGTGGTCGAGTGGCCCCTGGGTCAGGGAATAACCCCACTCTTTCCTGACCACTGTTGCTGCCCCGTCTAATGCTGCCAACACTTCCTGTAGCACCCTCAGAAGTCTCAGCAGCCATTTTGAAGAAGCAGCAGCAGCATTGGGTAGAGCAGTAGCAGCAGGCAGGAAAGAGTGGGGCTCTTCCCTGTCCCCAAAGAGGCTATTATGAGGAAGCGGCAGAGCAATGGCAACGGGCAGGCAAGAGCACCTCAGTTACCGTATTTTCGCGGATATAACGCGCGCGTTATACGTGATTTTACGTACCGCGCATACCCCTCGCGCGTTATATGGCTGAGCGCGGTATACAAAAGTTTTTAAACATAGTTCCCACCCCGCCCGACGCCCGATTCACCCCCCCAGCAGGACCGCTCGCACCCCCACCCCGAACGACCGCTTGCACGCGCTCCCACCCGCACCCGCATCCACGATCGGAGCAAGAGGGAGCCCAAGCCCTCTTGCCCGGCCGACTCCCCGACGTCCGATACATCCCCCCCCCGGCAGGACCACTCGCACCCTCACCCCGAAGGACCGCCGACTCCCCAACAATATCGGGCCAGGAGGGAGCCCAAACCCTCCTGGCCACGGCGACCCCCTAACCCCA
Organism: Geotrypetes seraphini; assembly: GCF_902459505.1. NCBI lineage: Eukaryota > Metazoa > Chordata > Amphibia > Gymnophiona > Dermophiidae > Geotrypetes > Geotrypetes seraphini. The sequence continues at coordinate 172,307,645 of NC_047084.1, read as the reverse complement.
CCTCGCACTACATTACGGGCAGGAGGGATCCCAGGCCCTCCTGCCCTCGACGCAAACCCCCTCCCCCCAACGACCGCCCCCCCCCAAGAACCTCCGCCCGTCCCCCAGCCGACCCGCGACCCCCCTGGCCGACCCCCACGACACCCCCACCCGCCTTCCCCGTACTTTGTGTAGTTGGGCCAGAAGGGAGCCCAAACCCTCCTGGCCACGGCGACCCCCTAACCCCACCCCGCACTACATTACGGGCAGGAGGGATCCCAGGCCCTCCTGCCCTCGACGCAAACCCCCCTCCCTCCAACGACCGCCCCCCCCCCAAGAACCTCCGACCGCCCCCCCAGCCGACCCGCGACCCCCCTGGCCGACCCCCACGACCCCCCCACCCCCCTTCCCCGTACCTTTGGAAGTTGGCCGGACAGACGGGAGCCAAACCCGCCTGTCCGGCAGGCAGCCAACGAAGGAATGAGGCCGGATTGGCCCATCCGTCCTAAAGCTCCGCCTACTGGTGGGGCCTAAGGCGCGTGGGCCAATCAGAATAGGCCCTGGAGCCTTAGGTCCCACCTGGGGGCGCGGCCTGAGGCACATGGGCCAAACCCGACCATGTGTCTCAGGCCGCGCCCCCAGGTGGGACCTAAGGCTCCAGGGCCTATTCTGATTGGCCCACGCGCCTTAGGCCCCACCAGTAGGCGGAGCTTTAGGACGGATGGGCCAATCCGGCCTCATTCCTTCGTTGGCTGCCTGCCGGACAGGCGGGTTTGGCTCCCGTCTGTCCGGCCAACTTCCAAAGGTACGGGGAAGGGGGGTGGGGGGGTAAGTGGGGGTCGGCCAGGGGGGTCGCGGGTCGGCTGGGGGGGAGGGGGGTTTGCGTCGAGGGCAGGAGGGCCTGGGATCCCTCCTGCCCGTAATGTAGTGCGGGGTAGGGGTTAGGGGGTCGCCGTGGCCAGGAGGATTTGGGCTCCCTCCTGGCCCAATATTGTCGGGGAGTCGGCGGTCCTTCGGGGTGGGGGTGCGAGTGGTCCTGCCGAGGGGGGAGAAGAATCGGACGTCGAGGGGGGGCATCAGGCTTTCAGGATGGGGACAGGACTTCAAGGGGGGACAGGCAGATCTTCAAGGGGGACAGGCAGACCTTCAAGGGGGACAGGACTTCAAGGGGGGACAGGCAGACCTTCAAGGGGGGACAGGCAGACCTTCAAGGGGGGACAGGACTTCAAGGGGGACAGGCACGGAGAGGCGGGGCAGTGCACCGAAAGTCAGGGCGGGTGAACGGTGAGTCGGGGCAACCAGAGGAGAGTCGGGGCAGTGCACCGAAAGTCAGGGTGAGTCGGGGCAACCAGAGGAGAGTCGGGGCAGTGCACCGAAAGTCAGGGTGAGTCGGGGCAACCAGATGAGAGTCGGGGAGGGTGAAAGGAGAGTCGGGGTGGCCAGAGGAGAGTCGGGGAGAGCGAAAGGAGAGTCGGGGTGGCCAGAGGAGAGTCGGGCAGCATGCGCGTTATATGCCTGAGCGCGGTATAGAAAAGTTTTTGTACATATCATCGTGATTTCTGCGCGCTATACCCCTGTGCGCGTTTTACAATGGTGCGCGTTATATCCGCGAAAATACGGTAATCCCTTCAACCCAGTGGTCTCACACTCAAACCCTTTGCAGGGCCACATTTTGGATTTGTAGGTACTTGGAGGGCCTCAGAAAAAAATAGTTAATGTCTTATTAAAGAAATGACAATTTTGCATGAGGTAAAACTCTTTATAGATTATAAATCTTTCATTTTGGCTAAGTCTTAATAATAATATTGTCATTTATAACTAAAGAGACATATGATCAAGAAACTTTTATTTTACTTTTGTGATTATGATAAACATACCGAGGGCCTCAATATCGTACCTGGCGGGCTGCGAGTTTGAAACCACTGCTCCAACCCTTCCCAAGCCTTTACCAACCTTTACTGTGTATCACAATCATGATACTGAAAATAATTTGTACTCTATTTTATTCTTCTACCTCCCCCACACCTAAGTGCACACCTTGGAATGAATCTCTTTTAAACCTTGCAAAAAATATGCATGCTGTGAAAATCTGTGCATGCTTTTAGCAAGGTTGAAGAATACATTTTTGGAAGGCCAGTGTTCCTGATTAAATGGTTTTGCTAATTGCCCCCAGTTTTTGACTGTCAGACTAATAATTGAAACACATTATATACACAGTGATTCTTCCGAGCCACGAAGCCTAATGTAATGAATCCAAAGTTTCAATTGTAGTATACAAGCAAAATGTTTTTATTTATTTTACTTAATTATAAAGAGATTCACAAAAGGCAGTATACAGTAGGTAGGGATTGGGGAGGGGTCTTCTATATGCCCAGATATTCTGTAGGGAGATTGCTAGGAAGCTGTAAGCACTTGTTCCAAACAGGCTACGCTCTTAATGCAGACCACTCGAAAATTGGTGTTTTCATCCAACAGATTTAATTAGCCTCCTCAGTAAATGCTTTGGGACAATAGCATTTGAATATGTGAACATTCAGTCATTAGCTTTCCTTTGCTCTCATTAGCTGATTGTACAGCTGAGGATCGGCAGACTCAGTTAAACTCGGAGACAATAGATGATTTACTGTTTCTTCGTGGATTGAAAAAAATGATTTTTTTATTATTATTACTTGCATTATCAATATTATTATTCTGGGGCTCAATTTCAAAAGTGAAAATCCTCCCCAAAATGGCATAAAGCAGCATTTGGATGTTTTATTTGCTAAAATTTCCACATTGTCATTTTCAAAACATATTTTTAGGGGGTTTTCTATGCTGTTTGTCTGAAGTGCATATAAATCTTAAGGTGGAATGTTGTGGGCATAATTTGTGTGGGATTAGACATGATTTGGATGTTTTTCTGCAATAACGGATTGGATTTTATTATTGATTTACCATTATTGACATAAGTATTTAGCAGTGTGCAATAAAAATCTTATTAAAATATAATACAATTACAACACAGTCAATATTACATTACATTACATTACATTAGGGATTTCTATTCCGCCATTACCTTGCGGTTCAAGGTGGATTACAAAAGGTTAATTTAAAAAGAACAGAGTTACAATGATTAGCTAGAGAGGTAGATTGTAGATCTTATAAACATTTTGCGGGTTGTTGAGGGTGAGGTAGTTTGTAAGAGAGTTAATAGGTGGTCATAGTGGAGATTCTTTTGTTATAATTAGTGTAGTAATGGGTAGATCAAATGTCAGTTTTAGAGTTACTAAGAGGTCGTGGTATTGCTGCTTCAGGAATTTCTTGAAAAGTGTGGTTTTTATTTCTTTTCTGAACGTCCTATAGTCTGGGGTGGTCATCAGAAGGTTGGAGATCTGGTATCTGGTATCTGGTATAAAACACAGTAAAAAATATTTTGTCACTGTTTTACTCTAAGGGCTCCTTTTACTAAGCTGCGGTAGCGTTTTTAGTACGCGCTGCAGATTAGCGCACGCTAACCCCCACGCTATGTGGAAAAACTAACGCCAGCTCAATGGAGGCGTTAGCATCTAGCGCATGCGGCACTGTTGCGCGCACTAGTCGCATGCTAAAACCGCTAGCGCAGCTTATTAAAAGGAGCCCTAAATTTTTACAGCCTAGTTTTGATATGTACCTGTTTGTTTATTAATTTGTTTGTGTGTACATTGTAAACCGCCTGGGGTTAGACAGTATAGAAATTTTAAAAATAAATAAATAATAAATTGTAACACACATAGATTGGTGTGATATGCAGGATAAAAGTTTTTTAAATAAAACCATAATTCAAATTAGCAGACTCACATCAATCATTACTAGATCCTAAAATAACAGTTTCCTTATATTACAGAAAATGTCCAGGGCAAAACTTGGTCATTTGAGGCTAGATCTGTTTCAATAACGAATAAGTGCCAAAAAGGTGGCCAAATTGAGCAGATGACCAGTGGAGGCATGAAGGCATGGCCCCTCTTACTCTCCCAGTGGTTACTGATCCTCTCCCCCCCTCCCCCACCCCCACAGATGTGAATGAAATAGCACATACCAGCGTGTATGATAGCTTAGGGCCAGTCCTATTATAGTAGCAAGCAGGTCTCTGGAGTAGCCTGGTGGTCGGTGCAGTGGCTTGAACAGAAGGGAACCTAGACTAGAGAGTTGCGTGGGGACAGAAATCCCACCCATCCACGCCCGTCCCCGCCAGGATCCTCTCTGTCCCCACCCGTCCCCGCAAGGAATTACCTCCATCCCCGCCCGTCCCCATAAAAAGCAGCAATTACTTCTGACAAGATCATCAATTCCACATTTTTCTTTTGTGTTTGCGCTGCTGTTTTCCTTGTGGAATCTCTTTGGTGGAACCCTTTTTTTGTTTTCTGTTCAGGTAATTAACTTATAAAATTAACTTATAAACCCCCCTCTTTTACTAAGGCTGACGTGTCCATTATATTATATGTATGAACCCTGCTTCTAAAGCCTTCCATCCCCGTGGGAGTCCCGTTGGATAGAGGAGGGTCCCCGTGGGAGTCCCGTGGGCCAGAGGGGGGTCCCCGTGGGAGTCCTGTGGGTTAGGGGGGATTCCCACGGGACCCCCGCGATCTCCGTTCCCGTGCAGACCTCTAACCCAGACCCATATCTCACTCAAAGTAACAGACTTGTGGTGGAAAGTATGATGAACCCACTACAACTTACTGTATTATATATAGGTGACACTGGCAGGCATAAAAGCTATTGGGATGGTGCACAGTTGTAGGTGAGTTTTGGAGAGCTCACTATAGAATGCAAGAGGGTTAGGTGAGATGTGTACCTTGGACCTTGTATGTGAAGTTCACTGCCCGTATGGTGCACCACTGCTCTGCTGGGATGTTTGTGTGGCCAGTCTGATCCCTCCTACACTCCTATGGTTGTTTTTTGTGCATTTTTTCATTTGGACATTTTTAAAAAGATAGTTGCACTAAGGACAAACACCTAAGAAATGGCCATTTTCAGAAAAAAATATATAGTAATTTTTTTGGTTTGAAAATGATAATTTTCTCTACTGAATTATTGGCATTTTTTCCCCAAACATACAACATCAGATTTACACATCATATTGAAAATGCCCCTCTATCTGTCCTTTAAACTATAGACCTAAAATTGTTATTTTCAATGCCTGTTAGATACATAAAACTGCATAAAATTTTCCTTTCTGCTTTGAGAAGAGAGATGCGGGAAGAATATTAAGACTATAGGGATGGTGAGGGGATGGAGAATGTGAGAACAGTGATAAGATGAGGTTGTGAAGTCTGCTAGTCTGGGGAGATGGGATAGGAATGGGAAAAATTCCTTGATCTAAATATCATAATCACTCATATAAGGCATGCAATCTATGAACGTAATTAAAATTTAAATAAAGAATTATTGATATTTTGAAAGAAGTTATCTTTTCTATATGAACAAAAAAATAGCACCCTTTAAAAAAGAAAAAAAACTAAATAAAGTTTCCAAGTTTTATTAAAATTTATTATCCCACTAATCAGATTTCTAAGCGGTTTTACAATAATAAAATTATTAAAAAATGGGAGATATACAAACATTCATCATTAACAAGACAACGTAGATGTTCACACGGACAATATGGACTAACAGTGATTACAAAAGGTAAGAGGAATGAAATATAATTTTATATAGGATAGGAATATGTAGAAGGTTAACACAAGTAGGAAGGGGGTTTCGTCTGTGGTAGAAGTAAGTATCTGTTATCATAAGTGATTTTCATTTGTGGTTGTCAGATGTTATAAGTCAAATGCGTCTTTGAAATAAAAGGACTTTAAGTTTTATTTGAATCTTTCGAGGTTGGATTCTTCTCGAAGATGGTTAGGCATTGAGTTCCATAGTTGAGGGGCTGTAATGGAGAATATAGATGAGTGTGTGGTCTCGTGTAATATCGGCTGTGGTGATGGTATAACTAGTAAATGTTGATAAAGCCTAATGGTGTTAAGTTGCAAGCAGCAGCAAAAGTTTTCAGGTTTGAAGATTGACTGAGGAAACAGTACATGTGGATAACATCTCTATAACAGATTACCTATGGGGTTCATAATAAAAAAAAAAATCTAAAAAGTGTCCTAAATGGCTACTTGGACGATTAAAAAGCCTGATCGTCCAAGTACCCATAACCAAAGCTGGTTTTTACACGTATCTAAAAACAGCTTAGGCCTTTCCCCTGCCTCTAAACGCACAGAGAGAAAAGAGGCTTGTTTAGAGGAGGGGAAAGGGCGGGCGGTGGGCGGGAGGTGGGCCGACCTACACCTAGGCGTGCAGCAGGTATAACCAAAACCTTAGGCAGGTTGCCTAGTCGGCACTTAGACCTTTTTGACTTAGACGAAGTCAAACCAGGTCTAAGTGACGAAAAATGGGCCGCTGAGCTGATGGCCGCTGGCACGATCAGTTCAGCGGCGCGGCAACCTACCCACCCACCCACCGCAACCATCGTGGCAGGAGAGATGCCTCATCTCCCCTACCGCGATGCCATCATTCCTCTACCCAAACTTCCACGACCCGCGGCAGGAGAGATGCCCTATCTCTCCTGTCGAGGGTCACGGCAGTTCGGGTAGAGAAGTGATAGCATCGCGGTAGGGGAGATGAGGCATCTCTCCTGCCATGATACATCACTCCCCCCAACACACAACATCGGGGCAAGAGGGAGCCCAAGCCCTCCTGGCCCCGGCGACCCTCCCCCCGAGTACGATCGGGCCAGGAGGGAGCCCAAACTCTCCTGGCCCCGGCGACCCCCCCCGAGTATGATCGAGCTAGGAGGGAGCCCAAGCCCTCCTGGCCCCGGCGACCCCTTACCCCCCACCCCCCCATTACGGGCAGGAGGGATCCCAGGCCCTTCTGTTCTCGACACAACCCCCCTCCCCAATGACACCCCCCGAACACTCGATCGGCCCCCCCCGCCGACCCGCGATGCCCCCGGCCGACCCCACCCCCACCCCCTGTACCTTTCAATGTTGACCAGATGGATGGGTGCCAAGTCCGCCCGTCTGGCAAGCCAGCCGCCTCCAGAATGGGGCCGGATTGGCCCAGGCGGCTGAAACCCCGCCCACATGTGGGGCTGAGGCACCTGGGCCAATCAGAATAGGCCCGGGAGCCTTAGACTCCTGTGGGCGGGGCCTTAAGCACATGGGCCGGGTTGGGCCAGGGGGGTCGCGGGTCAGCGAGGGAGACGATCGGGGGTTCAGGGGGCGGTCATTGGGGGAGGGGGTTGTGTTGAAGGCAGGAGGGCCAGGGATCCCTCCTGCCCATATTGTAGTGGGGGTGGGGGGTAGGGGGGTCGCCAGGGCCAGGAGGGCTTGGGCTCCCTCCTGGCCAGATCCAGTCGGGGGGGTCACTGGGGCCAGGAGGGCTTGGGCTCCCTCCTGGCCAGATCCAATCGGGGGGGTCGCCGGGGCCAGGAGGGTTTGCATTCACTGCCTCCATTATCTATGGACCAATGAACTATCTGTTCAATTTAAATCTCTTAAAGAAAAAATGCCTTAAGCTTTTTCCTAAAACTCAAGAAATACTGTTCAAGCTTTATATCCAATTCACTGAATTCCACAATAACTGTTAAACCACAGAGCAGGCCTGGATATATAAGCCACCCTCAAAGAGGGAACCTCACAGAGACCATAATTGTTGTGATTCATAAAAGTTCAATGTTAAAGACAAAGGTAAAATACTGCAAGCCATGGTACCTTAATCAACATCATTATCATCTTAATGTAGCTCTCCAAACCTCTTGTAGAAAAAGTAAAGTCATTATTGGTGGAGTCTATAATAGATCTAAATTAGCTCAGCTACTTTTGTACACAATATACTGTTCTGAGAGTAAATTATGATGATTCATTTTTTTTTTTTACATATTTAGCAATTACAATCACAAGTATCCACTTGTTAAAGCAACAATGTGAAAAGGAAAAAAGAAAACAATTATATAGAAGACAATTATATAGAAGTATATTATTCTTTCTTTATTAGACCACAAATTAAATTGGGGAGAGAGGCTCCAAAAGATAAGGAGATCATCTAGAAGAAAAAAAAAAACAAAGTTATGTCAAACAGAATGGCTTTAACATAATCATCCATTATATCCATATCAACCCCAACATCCTCTATGTTAAGTTCTTCAAGCCCAGAAAAACTCTAAGTTGCTCCAGAGTAAAAATAAAAATACATATTTAATCCCAGCATATCACACCAAACATTTACAGGGATAATTTAATAGAAAAGTTGCCCCAAGATTTTTAGTTTCTTGTCTCATGGCTAGAAATGCTTTCCTGCGTTTTTGAGTCATCTTGATGACGTCTGTTATATCTAAACCCTCTGGCCATGAAACATAGACTGAGAGGTACAAAAACACATTCTCATTACTGCATTGAGATCGTCTTCAAAAATGAAAGAAATAAAGTAGACTGAGCTTCAACTTCAACCATGGATTCTTCTAGTAATGCAGATAAATTATCCAAATCCATTCTTTGCCCCTGATTATCTACCCCTGTTGCTTCACCTGGAGCCTTTCGTATAAGCATATAATATATTCTATTAAATGGAGGAATAGTTTCTGAGAAAAAAACCAAATTATCAATCATTTTTTAAACATATCACCAGGTGTTACTCCAGGGGATTTTAAAAATTCAAACTTCTGAGGTTGCATCTTATTAAAATTCTCAATTTGTTCAAGTGTTCATTGTAAAAATAATGTACCTTTCACAAAATGTGATACACTTTGCAAAAATGTAACCTCTTCTTGCATCTGATTAATTTGAATAGCGGATCTAACTTTCTCATATTAGCTGTTAACAAATCCATTTTACTCACTAGTGCCAAAATTTCACCTGAAGATTTAGTCACAGTTATTTCAAAATTCCGTAGAGTTCCAAAGTTTCCACCATAGGGGAGCTGATTCCTTCTTCTGATTTCTGCCATGGGGTGCACCCTCAACGCAGGGTTTTTGCACTTCTTCTGATAAAGAGTTCTGCTAGGCTCTCCTCAGCTGCTGCTACTGGTTATAGTGGAGGTCAGGTTTCTGGATGGGAAAGAGACACATTCAGTCCAAAGGTACTCACTAGACCCTCAGTCGAGACCGCAGCAGGACTCACTCCTCCTGTCTTCTGCAATGGATTGCTGATGACAAAATGGTTCATTGCTAGCTGTTGAGGAGTGGATATTTCAGCCTGTGAGGGAAACGACCAAACAATCCCCTTTCAATATGTGTGCAGCATATTTCAGGTAAAAAAAAATAATAGTGTATTGGGCTTCTAGATTGTAACTTCAACAGCAACTTGCCATCATTGTAGCCAGATAACAGGCCACCATCTTGGCCTCTCCCGCACGATGATTCATTTTTCAGCTCAAGAAAAAGAGAATTGTACAACAAGGTGGTTATTTCAGAAGCCTTATTTATGATATGGCCAGCCAAATGGGTCCAGATGGTCATTCAAGTTGCTAAAATGTCCATTTTCCAACATGGTCTTTGTGAACACCCAGATGCCATTGACATCGATGTATAGATATCAACAAAAAATGTGTGTCCGAGACAGTATCCATGGATGAACGGCTATGGTTAGTTATATATAGAGCAGAGACATCCAGCCCTGGAACTGGAGACAGCTAGAGCAAGACCCAGTGCATTGTGTTGACGATTTCTAGAATTTACAGGTGTGACAGTTGTTACCGATGTTATGAAAACTGAGATTGTGAATGAATCAAACTTAAATACATTAAAAAATACAGTTATCTGCACATTGCATTGGAAACTCAGCCATGAGGCCTTGTAATAAATGAGGCCTTGTAATCGATTTAGCTAGTTCACAGATTGGCATTCCCTGTCTAAATTGCTGATTCTACATTTCAGCTAATGCTAGGAAGTTCAGAAGGTTGATTTGATTGATTTTGTGACTCTTAAGAGACATAGATTTATGTACCATTGTTCACATACATCTATGGGATAAGGTTCTCAGAGGAACAGGAAATTTGGGTGTTTTACAGAGAATCTGTTTCTTATAGATTAGAAAATACAATACTACTTTGAGGAAGTAGGGCTTTGTAACTGACATGATCGATACTTGGAAAGGTCAAAGATCAAAAATGATTTAGGAAGAAAAGTGAAACACTGCCACCTGCTGGGTTTAAAAACTTAACTGGGCAACTGAGGATACCACCAGAGAGTGCCACATCAATGAGCAGGTTAGAGAGTTCGAGAGATTCATTGAGGAGGCCTGCAGGATGGTGGAACCACAGGACCACCAACAAGTCGGAAGGGAACCAACAGTTGGAAGACAGAATCCACCAGATGCCGGGGGACAGGAACCAATATATGGAAGACAGATTCTACCAGATTCCAGAAAGGAAGGACTGTTTCCACCAGATTCCAGGAGGGAAGGACGGATTCAAACAGGACCTTGCGGAGGAACTGAGCAGACAGAGGAGGCAAATTCCCATCGGAATCCGGAGGAAGAATTGGCGGATCGAGTCACTGATGTAGACCTCAGACCCAGGAGGAAGCTGAGAAAGGGGAAATCCGCAATCGTAGTGGGAGACTCAATCCCGAGAGAGGTGGACAGTCACATAGCAGGAGGCAGAGATGACCGACTAGTGACATGTCTCCCAGGGGCGAGAACTAAGGACATCACAGACAGAATCGAGAAAATCCTGGAAGGAGCTGAGACGGAGGAAACAGCAGTGATAATCCACGTTGGAACCAACGACGTCAGCAGAAGGAACTACAACAGGACAACACTGACCGAGCAGTTCAAGATACTGGGGAGGAAACTGAAACCGAGGACAAGGAAGATAGCCTTCTCAGAGATCTTTCCAGTACCGAGGGCGGATGCAATGAGGCAGACCGAGCTGCAAGCAATTAACGGTTGGCTGAGGAGGTGGTGCGAGGAGGAAGGTTTTCACTTTGTATGAAACTGGACAACTTTCCTGGGAAAGAATAAGTTCTACAGGAGGGACGGACTACACCTGAGCACCGATGGGACGAGGAGGCTGGCACACAACATCCAGAACAACATAGACATGGCTTTAAACTGAGGAAAAGGGGAAAGCCGATAGTCGATCTGACATCGACACATCGGACTAGTGTATCAAACAAGGATACTGGACCAGGAAAAGGCGATAGAGGGATCGAGACTGAGTGGACTTTGTTTGATAAAAAATCCAAGGAGACTGAGTGGACTTTTTTTGATAAAATATCCAAGGATGCAAAGCAGAGGCCCAGGGAACTAATGAAACCAAAAGAGCAGGAAATGGAGGAAACAGCCGGAAGGACATCCAAAAATGGGGAAGCAGGCTGAGGACGAGATAGACACACCACGGGAGGGAGATGAGGATGAAATAGACACACCACAGGAGGAGGATAAACAAAGCGAGGCACGGGGACTGGCAGCCCATGAGGGGGTAGGCAGGATCACCAAACCACAAGGAAGACCAGCAAGGAAGGTAAACAACCGGGACTTAAATTGCCTATACAGAAATGCTAGGAGCCTGAGCCAATATGGGGGAGTTAGAAATCATAGCCAGAAAGAAGGACATAGACATAATTGGAGTCACTGAAACATGGTGGTCCGAGGACAACAAATGGGATGTGGTCATACCATGGTACAAACTTTACAGGAGAGACAGGACATACAAGAAGGGTGGAGGAATAGCGCTATACATAAAGGACTCCATTCCTTCAACCAGGATAGAAACAGCAATAGGGGCAGACAACTTGGAATCACTGTGGGTTAAGCTACCAGGAGGAAAAGGAGCTGACATAAAATTGGGACTGTACTATCGCCCACCAGGACAACCGGAAGCAAACGATCAGGACCTGAAGGCTGAATTAAGGCAGGTATGCAAAAGCGGTAGTGTGGTGGTGATGGGGGACTTCAACTACCCTGGAATAGACTGGAGTATTGGACACTCAAACTGCACAAGGGAAACAGAATTCCTGGAGGCTATAAGGGACTGCTTCATGGAACAGCTGGTCATGGAACCAACAAGAGGAGAAGCCACTCTTGACCTGATCCTCAACGGGCTAGGGGGACCCGCAAAGGAGGTGTTAGTACTAGCGCCACTAGGTAACAGCGATCACAACATGATCCAGTGCAAGCTAGAAGTAGGAACACCAAAAGTGAAGAGAACCACAACGACAGCACTCAATTACAGAAAAGGGAACTATGAGGCCATGAGGAAAATGGTGGGAAAGAAACTCAGCAGTAGCTCAGGGAAGATGGAGACCGTAGAAAAAGCCTGGTCCCTACTCAAGAACACAGTGCACAAAGCACAGAACCTGTACATCCCCAGGTTTAGGAAAGGGTGCAAAAAGAATCGAACAAAAAACCCGGTGTGGATAACAAATGCAGTGAGAAAGGCAATAAGTGACAAGAAAGCATCGTTCAGAAAATGGAAAAAGGATCAAACCAAGGACAACCAGAATGAACACAAAAGGCACCAAAAGGAATGTCACTGAGTGATAAGGAAAGCAAAAAGAGAATACGAGGAGAAACTGGCAGGGAAAGCAGGAAACTTCAAACCATTCTTCAAGTATGTGAAGGGGAGACAACTGGCCAGGGAGGAAGTGGGACCCTTGGATGATGGAGACAAAAAGGGGGTGGTAAAGGAGGAAACAGAGATAGCTGACAAGTTAAACAAGTTCTTCTCGTCAGTCTTCACAAGAGAGGACACATCCAATATTCCAGAACCTGAGGAGATCTTACATGGAGACCGGGATGGGAAGCTGGTCAAACTGGAGGTAAGCCGGGAGGATGTCCTCCATCAGATAGACAGACTAAAGAGCGACAAATCACCAGGTCCGGACGGCATCCACCCAAGGGTACTAAAGGAGCTGAGAAATGAAATAGCAGAAACATTTTGTCTTATATGTAACCTTTCCTTAGAAACAGGGGAGATCCCAGAGGACTGGAAAATAGCAAATGTCACGCCCATCTTCAAGAAGGGATCAAGGGGTGACCCGGGAAACTACAGGCCGGTGAGTTTGACCTCGGTTCCGGGAAAGATGATGGAAGCACTGATTAAGGACACCATCTGCAATCACATAGAAAGCAATGGGCAGCTGAAGGTAAGCCAGCACGGCTTCTGCAAGGGGAGGTCATGCCTCACGAACTTGCTGTACTTCTTTGAGGGAATAAACAGCCAGATGGATAAAGGGGAATCCATAGACATCATTTACCTGGACTTCCAAAAAGCCTTCTACAAGGTACCCCACGAACGGCTGCTAAAGAAACTGTGGAACCACGGGGTGCAAGGGGATATCCACCAATGGATCAAACACTGGCTGGCAGGCAGGAAACAAAGGGTTGGAGTAAAGGGCCATTACTCAGAATGGCAAAGGGTCACGAGTGGAGTCCCACAGGGGTCGGTTCTGGGACCGCGCCTGTTCAATATATTTATTAACGACTTGGAGACAGGGACGAACTGTGAGGTTATTAAATTTGCGGACGACACCAAACTCTACAGCAGGGTTAGAACCAAGGAAGACTGTGAAGACCTGCAAAGGGACTTAACGAGACTGGAAGACTGGGCAAGAAAATGGCAAATGAGTTTTAACACTGAGAAATGCAAAGTCATGCATGTAGGGAAAAAGAACCCGATGTTCAACTATAAAATGGGGGGATCATTGCTGGGGGTGAGCAACCTTGAAAGAGACCTGGGGGTGATGGTGGACACAACATTGAAAGCATCAGCACAGTGTGCGACAGCCTCAAAGAAAGTGAACAGAATGTTGGGTATCATCAAAAAGGGTATCACGACCAGGACGAAGGAAGTCATTTTGCCGCTGTATCGGGCAATGATGCGCCCGCATCTGGAGTACTGTGTCCAGTACTGGTCGCCGTACCTCAAAAAGGACATGGCGGTACTTGAGGGAGTCCAGAGAAGAGCGACAAAACTGATAAAAGGTATGGAAAACTTCTCATACGCTGACAGATTGGAAATGCTGGGGCTGTTCTCCCTGGAAAAGCGGAGACTTAGAGGAGACATGATAGAAACCTTCAAAATCATGAAGGGCATAGAGAAGGTAGACAGGGACAAATTCTTCAGGCTGTGGGGAGCCACAAATACAAGGGGGCACTCGGAGAAATTGAAAAAGGACAGGTTTAGAACAAATGCTAGGAAGTTCTTTTTCACTCAGAGGGTGGTAGACACATAGAATGCGCTCCCGGAGGCTGTGATAAGCCAGAGGACGCTACAGGGGTTCAAGGAGGGTCTAGATAGGTTCCTAAAAGAAAAAGGGATTGAGGGGTACAGATAGAGGTGGAGGTAGGTTACAGGAGTAGTCAGATAGAGGTGGAGATAGGTTACAGGAGTAGTCAGAAACCACGTCACAGGACGTGGACCTGATGGGCCGCCGCGGAAGCGGACTGCTGGGCATGATGGACCTCTGGTCTGACCCAGTGGAGGCAACTTCTTATGTTCTTATGTTCTTAACTGAATGGACTTTAATGTTAATATGACGTAAAGCATTTTTGGAAAGGAAGTCATGTGATCAATTGTGCCATTGTATTCTAAAGCATGATAATTATTACAAATGATGTCACTTAGGGTATAAATCTGTTTGCCTTGTTTTCTCTCTTTGAAGAGCACTGAAATTTTGAGGGCTTGCTCTTCCCAGACTGTGGAAGCTCTGTCAATAAACCATTTGTTTTTACATGGCTTTTCCTCGTCTGTTATTTGAATTCACAGAACGGAGTCTCTAGCCAAATGATGTGGGAAAGAGAATCCATTCTGGCAATTCTTTTGGCCTCGATAATCAAGTCTCCAGCCACTTGGTCAATTGGTGCAGACTAGAAGAGATGAAAACTGGAATAAGCACAAACAATATCAACGCAGGTGCCATAAGGCAGTAAAAGGGGCCAAAAGAGGCTATGAGGGAAAAATAGCCAAGGAGGCAAAAAACTTCAAGCCGTTCTTTCATTACATTACATTACATTAGGGATTTCTATTCCACCTGTGCCTTGCGGTTCTAGGCGGATTACAGTATAGAAAATATCTGGGACATTCCAGTAGAATTACATTTCAGGATAAGAGTAAGTTACAGGAACAGTAATGAGTTATGATACTACAATTTCACAGAAGATAATACTTATTACAGAAGATAATACATATAACAGAAGATAATGCATTTTACAGAGGTAATACATGTCAACTCGATCGGTTAAATCGGGTGTAGTGTAGAAGAATTACAGTACATTCTAGATCACAGATAAAAAGATAATATAGGTGGGTATTTCCGAAGTCGTTGATTGGGAGCTCATTGGGTGGTGGTTAGAATGATGGGAGATATTTTTTGAATAGTAATGTTTTTATTTCTTTGCGGAACTCTTTTATGTCTGTTGTTTTGGTCAGTAATTTTGAGATGTCAGAGTCTATTTTAGCTGCCTGTGTCCCCAGGAGGTTGTCGTAAAGTTTCTTACGACGAGTACCGTTGAGTGGTGGGTAGGTGAAAAGGTTCTGTGTTCTCCTTCTTCTTGGTGGGAGGTAGTGGTGAAAACGGTTATTTAGGTAACTGGGTGCCGTTTCAATATATTAAGGGGAAATGACCCGAGAAGGAAGCGTTGGGACCATTGGATGACCATGGAATAAAGGGAGCGCTAAAGGAGGACAAAGCAATCGACAACAAACTGAACACATTTTTTACGTCTGTATTTACCGAAGAGGATATACACAGCATACCGGAACCCATCAGGCTATATGCTTGAAATGAAGACGGGAAACTGACAGGGTTGACGGTCAGTCTAGAAGAGGTATGTAGGCAGATCAATAGGCTTAAGAGCGATAAATCCCCGGGACCGGATGGCATCCATCTGAGGGTCATCAAAGAACTGAAAGGGACTATTGATGAATTGCTACAACTAATAGCCAGTCTGTCAATCAAATCGGTAAAGATTCCGGAAGACTGGAAGGTGGCGAATGTTACTCCGATCTTCAAAAAAGTTTGAGGGGAGATCCTGGAAACTACAGACCGGTGAATCTGACCTTGGTACCGGGAAAAATAGTAGAGGCACTGATATAGGACCCCATCATTGATCACCTTGATGGACACGGTCTGATGAAGACCAGCCAGCACGGTTTCAGCAAAGGCAGGTCTTGTTTGACAAACTTGCTGCACTTCTTTGAAGGAGTAAACAGGCAAATAGACAAGGGCGACCCAGTCGACATTGTATATCTGGATTTTCAGAAGGCATTCGACAAGGTTCCACATGAACGATTACTTTGGAAAATTGCGAGCCATGGAATCGAGGGTGAAATACTCATGTGGATTAAAAACTGGCTGGAACATAGGAAACAGAGAGTGGGGGTAAATGGACAATACTCGGACTGGAAGAGCATCACCAGTGGGGTGCCACAGGGCTCAGTGCTTGGAACCGTGCTCTTCAACATCTTTATAAATGATCTGGACATTGGTACAACAAGTGAGGTGATTAAATTTGTGGACGATACAAAGTTATTCAGAGTAGTGAAGACAAAGGGGGATTGCAAAGATCTGCAACGTGATATAATCAAGCTCGAGAAATGGGTATCAATATAGCAAATGAGGTTCAATGTGGATAAGTGTAAAGTGATGCATGTCGGTAACAAAAATCTCATGCACGAATACAGGATGTCCAGGATAGTATTTGGAGAGACCTCCCAGCAAACAGACTTGGGAATTCTGATCAACAAGTTGATGAAGCCTTCTGTGCAATGTGCCATCGCGGCAAAAAGTGTGAATAGAATGCTAGGAATGATAAAGAAGGGGATCTTGAACAGATCTGAGAAGGTTATCATGCCACTGTACTGAGCCATGGTGCGCCCTCACCTGGAGTACTGCGTCCAGCACTGGTCGCCGTACATGAAGAAGGACACGGTACTACTTGAAAGGGTCCAGAGAAGAGCGACTAAGATGGTTAAGGGTCTGGAGGAGTTGCCGTACAGCGAAAGATTAGACAAACTGGGCATCTTCTCCCTCAAACAGAGGAGATTGAGATGGGGCATGATCGAAACATTCAAGGTACTGAAAGGAATAGACTTAGTAGATAAGGACAGGTTGCTCACCCTCTCCAAGGTAGGGAGAACGAGAGGGCACTCTCTAAAATTGAAATGGGATAGATTCCGTACGAACATAAGGAAGTTCTTCTTCACCCAGAGAATGGTAGAAAACTGGAACGCTCTTCTGGAGTCTGTCATAGGGGAAAACAACCTCCAGGGATTCAAGACAAAGTTAGACAAGTTCCTACTGAACTGGAACGTACGCAGGTAGGGCTAGTCTCAGTTAGGGTGCTGATCTTTGACCAGAAGGCCACTGCGTGAGCGGACTGCTGGGCACGATGGACCACTGGTCTGAACCAGCAGCAGTAATTCTTATGCTCTTATGTCATTCCCTCTGCAATTCCCTACCTGAGTAGGATTTATATATTTACCCTTTTTATACTAATTGTCTGTCAAAATTAGATTGTAAGCTCTCTTGAGCAGGGAATATATCTTGCATTTTAATGTACAGTGCTGCATGCAACTGGTAGTGCTATACAAATAAGTAGTACCGTGTTTCTCTGAAAATAAGACAATGTCTTATATTAATTTTTAGGCCCAAAAAATGCACTAGGTCTTAGTTTCGGGGTATGTATGTGATCCTCTTTCCCTTCCTCTCCTTCACCCCAATTCTTCCTCTTTCCTTTCTCTCCCCCACATGTGCAGCATCTTTCCTCCCCTCCCTCCCATTTCTCATGCAGCAGGACTATTGCCCAGCTTCCCTTCCCTCCCATCCCTCGTGCAGCAGGACCCTTGCCCATCTTTTACCCTTCCCTCCCTCCCATCCCTCATGCAATAGGACCCTTTCCCAGCTTCCCTTCCCTCCTTTGTGCAGCAGGACCCTTGTTCTGCTTCTATCCTTCCCTCCCTCCCATCCCTCGTGCAGCAGGATCTTTACCCAGCTACTATCCTTCCCTCCCTTGGACCCCAGGACCCTTGCCTAGCCCTTCCCTCTCATCCCTCGTGCAACAGGACCCTTGCCCAGCTTCCCTTCTCTCCCATCTCTTGTACAGCAGGACCCTTACCCAGCTTCTATTCTTCCCCTCCTTCCCATCCTTTGTGCAGCAGGACCCTTGCCCAGCTTCCCTTCCCTCCTATTTGCAGCAGGACCCTTGCCAAGATTCCCTTCCCTCCCATCTCTTGTGCAGCAGGACCCTTGCCCAGCTTCCCTTCTCTCCCATCTCTTGTACAGCAGGACCCTTACCCAGCTTCTATTCTTCCCCTCCTTCCCATCCTTTGTGCTGCAGAACCCTTGACCAGCTTCCCTTCCTCCCATCCCTCGTGCAGCAGGACCCTTGCCCAGATTCCTTTTTCTCCCATCTCATGTGCAGCAGGACCCTTACCCAGCTTCCATCCTTCCTTCCCTCCCATCCCTTGTACAACAGGACCCTTTAGGAAGCATCCCCCTGAGCCCCCGCTGTGCAGTCAAACCCCTAATCTTCCCTCCCTCCCATCCGAACCCCACCGACCGTGAGCGAGTCCTACATACCTCCCTAAGCAGCGTCAGGCCGGCCGCACTCCAAACAGGCTGCTTCGGCCTTGTCCGCCCATGAATTCACTCTGTCGCGTTACTGATGATGTCATCAGTAACATGGCAGAGTGAATTCACGGGCACACAAGGCCGAAGCAGCCTGTTTAGAGTGCTGCTGGCCTGACGCTTAGGGAGGTACAGTATGTAGGGCTCGCTCGTGATTCGGGGTTCGGATGGGAGGGATGGAAGGATGGGGGCGACTGCGAGGTGGGGGCGGGTGCTCGGGGGAGCAGTACTCACTCAACGGTTCTGCTGCACACGGGATGAGAGGGAGGAAAGGGAAACTGCTGGCAAATCCCAGGACTAGGGCTTATTTTTGGGGTAGGGCTTATAATAAGACCTATCCGAAAAAAGGAAGCAGTTTTTGATGTTGCCCCCTCAGGTCTTATCCCTGGGAGCCCATTCCTTTTTACGTTTTCCCTGTAAATGTTTATTCCTATATGAATCAAATAGATAGCTTTTCTTTGATCCCAAACAATTAAAGGCTTTCTTTGAAAATAAGCATAAGATACAGGTCCAAGCTGTGGGTCCAAGGGAAGAAATTGGAGAATATTCTAATGAGGATGACTGAGTGAAATTAGCTGAGACGCCATTAGTTATTTGTATTATTTTTTAAATTGTAGTGTCTCTTTTCCTAATAATTTTCACCCTCCTTTAAATTGTGGGCTTATAGGGGATTTAGCCATATAAATTTGCCTAATATAGGAATATATTACCCCATTTTCCTTTTTCCTTTTGTTGTAATAAGTGTGTGTATGGCTATTTTCTGTTCCTGAGACATGTAATATGCAAATAAGTTCCATTAAAATTGAATAAATAAAGAATTTTTAAAAAAGAAACCTGAAAATGGTGCATGATTCAGAAAATTGCAGGGACCTAATGCCTCCTTCCCCATATACTTATATTCTTCCAATGCAATATGCAATTCTACAATGGTGTGCAGTGAAATGAGAAGCTTTTGCTCACATTATTGAAGCCAATTTAGGGCTCCTTTTACTAAGGGCTTCTTTTATGAAGGTGCGCTAGTGTTTTTAGCGCACGCACTGGATTAGCATGCGCTATAGTGCACGCTTGCCGAAAAACTACCGCCTGCTCAAGAGGAGACGTAGTGGCTAGTGGATGTGGCATTTTAGTGTGCTCTATTCCGTGTGTTAAGGCCCTAATGCACCTTTGCAAAAGAAGCCCTAAGGTGCGCTAGCATTTTTAGCATATGCAGCAGATTAGCGCGTGCTAACCCCGCGCTACGCGGCTAGAACTAATGCCAGCTCAATGCTGGCATTAGCGTCTAGCATGCGCAGCATTGTAGCATGCGCTGTTCCACGCATTAAAGGCCTAACGCAGCTTAGTAAAAGGAGCCCTTAATGAAGCATTGTAGGTCGGGCTTGTACCTTCCACTTAAGCTTTATACCTCACACTGAGGGTTCAAAATCACTTCTAAAAAAATTTTTTTAAAAATATCTTTATTAACCTAGGGAGTTTTGGTGATTCTCCTTGAATTTTTGAGACTGCTTTCTCTCAGTACCTGGTTACTTTTGCTGCTCTTTTTGGTAACTTTCAAGTATCTTCACCATCTGTTTGGGATTTTTTGAAAGGCGTGGTGAATATATGGCAAAGACTGTTTTATTGTTATTTTAATAAATATTGTCCTATTTTTGTTTATCCTTGGTTGATATATACATTTCTTAACCCCATTTGATTATTCAGGATTGTTCTTCCGTGGGGCTCATTTCCTTGTTTTTTGGATTACATGTGCAATTTCAACATTTCAACAGTAACATATCCAGGAGGATACTAGGTGCCATCATATTGTGCAACATTTAATCTGTACAGCTTCACTCTAGTTTCAGCTACCAACACACAGCACACATTTTGTGACCTCTTCAGTTTAACTTTCCCAACTATAGATTTGAAAATGTACTTGTTCCTGTTCAGATGGTCTAGGAGAGGAATTTTCTATTCCACTTTTTTTTCCCCCAATAAACCTGCATTTTGCTTGACATATTTCATATTAGAGCCACATTTACTAGAGCTTTTTTCCTTATGTATCTAATTTACCCCCTTTGTACAAAACTGTAGTATGGTGTTTAGCGCCGGCCATGGCGATAACAGCTCCAAAACATATAGGAATTTTATGAGAGTCAGAGCTGTTAACTGCACAATGGTTTGTAAAAAAGGGGGGGGTCTTTTTTTTTAAAATGTCATATATATGATACATGTACAAATCTGAGCGGTTTCCAACATACGTTATACAACATACATACTTTGTCACCAGCAGCCTCAGGGCAATGGGTCCTAGGGCACCAGTGGCAAGAGAAAACTCTTGTGAGCCGCTATGGGCAGCACAAGGAAGAAAAAAAAAGGTTAGCAGAAGTGAACACCACCACACCAGGTAGGTATTGTATCAAGCAATAACTGGGTTTATTCTTCAAAACAAAATATTCAAACCAGCTTGCTTGTTTCAAGTTCAATCCGTTTCATATTGAAAAAAAAAACACAATCTTGTCAGGATGTTCCAGATATAAAATATAGTCCCAAAACAAACAATACACTGCTAAACAGTCGCTGGGTTAATGTAAGTCAAATAAAGTTCAAAAACACACAATTCAAGCTTTCCAAAGCTGCTGCTGGCTCTCCAGCTGATTAATAGTCCAAACTTTCAAACATTCAAAAAAAACAGTCTTTTGGGCTGATTTCCCTACTTCATCCTGCACTAGTGCTACGGCACTAGGCCCAGCAGTTGACTTGCTGGCCAGGGAGTGTGCTCTGCGTGGTCGCAATTCGCCAATCATAGGCCATCAATCCCACCACAGAAAACGCAGAGCATTCCCTACTGCCTGTGGCTGGTAATAGCCTTTCCATTACCCAGGGGAAAAAAACAAAATTCAAAACAGTTTTTAAAGGTGCCTCCAAGCACCTCACCTTCTTCAGGGTTACCACAAAAAAAAACCCAACCTTCAGTCAACTTAGTTAAGCAGTGTTTCAGTTAAACATGTAGGCAGTTTAAACTATTTGCCTTCAGTCCTGCAAACCTCCATTGGCAGGACTCCATTCTGTAGCTCAGCATATGGCTCCAGCTCCATGTCCTGGAAATCTTCAGGCATGAAGTTAGGTGGCTCCAAACCAGCCTCAGTCAGCTCCATACTTTCTAGCTGCTCACTGCCATTCAGAGCTGTCAACCCTAAGCCTCTCTGCCTTTCCTCTTGCTGCTGCTTTTCCTTCTGTCTTTCTAACTGTTCAGCTCTTTGGTGTAATAATAATAATAATAACAGTTTATATACGCAATACCGTTAAGTTCTATGCGGTTTACAATAATTTAAGCGAGGTACAAATTGATTGAATTTAAGAGGGGAGAAGAGGAGAGTTAATAGGATCGGAAATGCGTTGTTGAGGAGAAAGAGATTAATAGGACAGAGGAATCACTTTGGAGAAGAAAGAAGATGAGTGGGTCAGTTGTCTAGCTACTTTAGGAACAGTTGAGTTTTTAGACGTTTTCTGAATTCCTCATAAGTAGTGGGCAAAAGCAGTTGATCTAGGTCTTTACCCCACAATGCTGCTTGATGTGAAAGAAAGTGTTCATGGTGTTTTTTCAGTTTACAACCTCTAACAGGGGTGGGAAACGAAGTAGGAATGAGAGCTTCTCTTGTGTCTGTTGGCAGAGAAGGAGAAAAGGTCAATTATGTATTTAGGGGCAAGTCCATTTAGCGCTTTAAAGCAGAAGCAGGCGAATTTAAACTTGTAACTGCCGGTAGTAGGGTGATATATGATCAAATTTCTTTAGTCCGAAGATTAGTCTGACCGCTGCATTTTGCATTAGTTGTAAACGTCGCATATTTTGGGGGGAAATGGCTAAGTAGGCAATGTTACAGTAGTCAAGTTGACTTAGTACGAGGGATTGGACCAGGATTCTGAATGCCGACTATCGAAATAAGCTTTAATGGATCTAAGTTTCCAGAGAGTAAAGAAACCCTTTATGATTAAGGAGTCCACCTGGTCTTTCATGGTTAGGCATTGATCTAGATTTATGCCTAGTATCTTTATGGTGGGCTAGATGGGGTGGTTAAGTTCATTGATGCATAGAGGTGTTTTGGTGTCAAACGTATGTGGTGAAGCAATGAAGAATTTTGTTTTTTCTGAATTAAGTTTGAGCTTGAAGTTTGTCATCCATTGCTCCATCATGTTTATGGCTTCTGAAGCCTTGGGAATAGTTTCCAAGATAGAGTCAGCAAATGGGATTATAATCGTAAAGTCATCTGCATAACTAAATAGTTTTATCCCCAGCTGAGTTAACCCTCAGCCTGCAGTTGACTGCTGGGAACTAAACTAGAGCTGTGTGGGGGGTTGGGAAACCTGCAACTCTGCTCTCCCGCTCCCTCTAGGGGTCAAAGAAGGAAAGTCATCAAAATGCTCAGTTTGGGGTTTAAATTCAACTGTTTCTGGAGTGTCTGCTCTTGAGTTGTGCACTGCTCTGGGGACACTCCTAGCAGGCATAGGCTGAATACCACAACATACAAAATACATAAAATATTCAGTATTCCAAAACAGAATGGCCCTGATTCTATAAAGTCCGCCTAAAGTTAGGCAGCAATGTCGGCATCTAATTTAATTAAGTAGCAATAGGCGTAATCATTGCATATATTGGCACTCAATACCTCTCAATCAGCTTTAATTGGACTTAATTGAAAGTTAGGCATCCAACTCAAAAAATCTGATTCTATAAAAAGTAGGCGCCTATCCCAAAGCACCTACATTAAAAGTGGGTGTAGTTAGGGGCAGATCATGGGCGTTTTTTTGGGAGATAGACATCTCTTTTGTGAATCAGATGCCCTTAGGCTCTCAAATGGACACCTAACATTAATCATAGAAAACCCTGGCATGAATTGAGGGATGCCTAAGGGGTCCTTTTATCAAGCTGCGGTAGGGGTTTAATGCACATAATACCATGCACTAAACCACCTGCCGCGCTAGCTGCTAACGCCTGCATTGAGCAGGCGTTAGTTTTTTAGCCGGCTGCGTGGGTTAGCGAGTGATGAAATGTCCGATGTGCTAACCCCCCTAGTGCGGCTTGATAAAAGGACCCCTAAGTGTTAGGATGTTGAATACTGGCCAAGTGATTCTATAATGGGCACTCAGTGGCACGGTGAGGGTGAGTGGTACCTGGTCAGTGGCGCCCCCTTCCCTTTCCCCATATCTCTTTAATTTTCCTGGTGCGAGCTACATCACGAACTTACTGCCCACACTGTGTTGGCTCTCTTTCTAATGCCACTTCCTAGGCGCGGGACTCGGAAGTGACATCGTAGAAAGCCAACACTGATGTGGGCAGCACTGCTCAAACCAGGTATGAGGGAAGGGGCACATGTGCACAACGGGGGGGGGGGGGGTCAAGACGTAGTGGGGGGAGAGAGGAGGATGGGTGCTGGTGCCCCCACTAAGATGGTGCCTGAGACAGACCACCTCTCTTATTACATCACTGTGAGCACCTACGTTTTATAGAATCAGTGCCTATATAAGCGCCTAACTTTAGGTGGACTTTATAGAATCAGGACCAGACATTTGCAAATACAGTGGTACCTCGGAATCCGAACGCCCCAGAACTTGAACAACTTGGAATGTGAACTTTTTTTTTTTAGTAAATTTTATCCCGGAATCTGAATGCTGTTTTGGAATCCTAGCGTATGGGAACTGCAAGCGTTGCTCATCCCAAAGCATCCGCTCTGACGCAGCTTCCTTTTTCTGCCTGAGGGAAGCTTTGGGCTGAGCAACGCTTGCAGTTGCTGTTGCCGATCTTGCTGTCTGTGCCGGGGGGGGGGGGGTGGTGTCTGATCTTGCTACCTATACGAGTGGGTGCCCGATCTTGCTGTTTTTGCCGGTGGAGGGTCCGGTCTTGCTGCCTATGCCAATGGAGGGCCTGATCTTGCTGCCTATGCTGGTCGGGGGTCCAATCTTGCTGTCTTTACTGGCGGGGGGCCCGATCTTGCTGCCTATTCCAAGGACCACGCAGCTCCTGATTGGTAAGGCCCGATTTTAGTGCAGGAAGAGACGGTCGGAGCATACAGCGAGTGATTTCCTTCACTCGCCAGCCTCCAGCTGTTCTCTCCTGCCTTTCCTGCTGCCCTCTCCAGTCTCCCCCACGAAAAACCGTATTCACAGTTTTTCAAGATTCGCAGGGGGAGTACTGTATCAAGTAATGCCCAGCAGCGGTGGTAACTACTCCGACACTCATAGAATTCCTATGCATGTCGGAGCAGTTACCACCGCTACTGGTGCTAAAACCCATGCTACGCATTAGTAAAGGAGTGGGAAAGGGCATGAACCTGGGACATGATAGTGAAGAATCAAGAAGAACCCCAAGATATTTTATTTCTGTCAATATAGGAATTTCTGTGTTCTCATAGGAAACTGAAGATTTTTTTTCTACCAGAAAGCACTAAAACCTGAGTTTTGAATGGATTCAAATGTAATTTATTAGCTGAGAGCCAAGACTTGATTGTATTAAGGCATAATGAAAAAGTCCAAATAAATCAGAAATAGACTCTTGAACTTGAAAATAAAATGGAATATCATCAGCATAAAGCTGATACTGTACACCCAGACAACTCAAGATTTCAGAAAGTGGTGCAATATATATATATATATATTAAATAATAAAGCAGAAAGCAAGAGACATTGATGAATCAGTCCGTATATTTTGAAGCACACCATGGCAAAACTAATAATTTCTCTTTCATTTATTCAATATTCACTGGCTCACTCATTCCAGCATATTTCATGATTTTCTTTTCCATCCAATCTCTATAAACATTCATCTTTAAGAACATAAGAATTGCTGCTGCTGGGTCAGACCAGTGGTCCCTTGTGCCCAAAAGTTTGCTCCCGCGGCAGCCCTTAAGTCAAAGACCAGTGCCCTGATTGAGTCTAGCCTTACCTGTGTACATTCTGGTTCAACAGGAATTTGTTTAACTTTGTCTTGAATCCCTGGAGAGTGTTTTCTCCTATAACAGCCTCCAGAAGAGTGTTCCAGTTTTCTACCACTCTCTGGGTGAAGAAGAACTTCCTTACGTTTGTACGGAATCTATCTCCTTTTAACTTTAAACATTTAAACATTCATAGGCACATTTTGGACAAATACTACATTTTTTCTCTAGGAAAAACACAGAAACATCCCTAGTTAGTGACTAGCTGCTAACTGGCTATATTGCACAACTTATTCAGTTAGATGGCGGTATTCAAAATGCATGTTATAATCCATATTTTTGTATTTAATTTTGGAGAGCATGTCAGAGGTAGAGAATAGGCTTAGCTGCATTTTTCGGCTAGCATGTCAACATTTGTGCCCATTCGTAATACTCGATCCCTTACCACCTCCTGAATAGGAAGTAAGTGCTCTCACATCATTTTTTTTTTTCAAGTTGTGCTAATGTGAACATTAATGCAAGACCTGTAAAAGAAATACCTGAAAATTATTTCCTGAATGCAGTGGACATGTGCTTAGCACACATGAAAGTCCATGGTTGGAATGCACTGAGCCAGACATGGGCAACTCCAGTCCTCAAGTGCCGGAATCTAGTCGGGTTTTCAGGATTTCTCCAATGAATATGCATGAGATCTATTTGCATGCACTGGTTTCAATGCATATTCATTGGGGAAATCCTGAAAACCCGATTGGATTCTGGCCCTTGAGGACTGGAGTTGCCCATGCCTGCCCTAAGCCCATTTCTTTGTACCCCTTAGACATACTTCATGGATGTTTCTCAATAGTGTAGCTATGACTTAATGGGCCCTGGGCCAGAGGACCGAGATGGCCCCCCCTATTGCACACATGCGCACTTGCACACATAGCCGGATTAAAGGGTAGGCCCAGTAGGCATGTGCCTCGGGCCTGAAAATATCAGGGGGGGCCCCAGGGATGGCTTTAGGGGGGGAGCAAAGAGGATATGGGGCCCCCGACTACCTGGTGAGGTGAGGTCAGCTTCCCTCCCTTCCTCTCTCTCGCTGCCCTCTCGCCCACAAGTGAACTGAACCCAGGCTGTGGGGCTCTAGCATAGAAACATAGAAACATAGAAAGATGATGGCAGAAAAGGGCTTCAGCCCATCAAGTCTGCCCACTCTACTGACCCACCTCATTAAGTCTGAGTGCTAATGACCTAGTTCCTTAACTCGACCCTCGTAGGGATCCCACTGGATGTCCCATTTATTCTTAAAGTCGAGCACACTAGTGGCCTTGATCACCTGCACCGGAAGTTTGTTCCAGTGATCCACCACCCTTTCTGTGAAGAAATACTTCCTGGTGTCACCACTAAATTTCCCTCCTCTGAGTTTGAGCGGGTTCTCCCTTGTGACCGAGGGTCCCTTGGGAAAGAATATGTCATTTTCCACCTCGACACGACCTGTGACGTACTTAAATGTCTCAATCATGCCACCCCTTTCCCTGCGCTCCTCTAGAGTATAGAGCTGCAATTTGCCCAGTCTTTCTTCGTATGAGAGACCCTTGAGTCCGGAGACCATCCTAGTGGCCATCCACTGGACCGACTCAGCTCGAAGCACATCTTTACGGTAATGTGGCCTCCAGAATTGCACACAGTATTCCAGATGAGGTCTCACCATGGTTCTGTAAAGTGGCATTATGACTTCAGGTTTGCGGCTGACGAAGCTTCTATTGATACATCCCATCATTTGCCTTGCCTTGGATGAGGCCTTCTCTACTTGTTTGGCAGCCTTCATGTCTACACTGATGATTACTCCCAAGTCCCGTTCTTCTGAAGTCCTAGCTAGTGTTTCTCCATTCAAGGTGTATGTTCTGGATGGATTTCTGCTGCCGAGATGCATGACCTTACACTTCTTAGCGTTGAAGCCCAGCTGCCATGTCGAGGACCAGTTTTCCAACGTGATCAGATCCTGCGTCATACTATCCTTGAGATTGCTTTCGCTTACTGTATTACACAATTTGGCGGCGTCGGCGAACAGTGCTACTTTACCCTGAAGCCCTCGGGTCAAGTCCCTTATGAATATGTTGAAAAGGGATGGTCCCAGGACCGAGCCCTGCGGCACTCCGCTAGTCACCTCCGATGTCTCAGAGAGGGTGCCATTGACCATCACCCTCTGAAGTCTTCCACTTAGCCAATCATTGACCCATGCAATTAGTTTCTCACCTAACCCCATCGATTTCATCTTGTTTAATAGTCTACGGTGTGGGACACTGTCAAAAGCTTTGCTGAAATCCAAGTACACTATGTCCAGAGATTCCCCCGAGTCTAGCTTTCCTGTCACCCAATCAAAGAAGCTGATAAGATTGGATTGGCATGCACCGGCTTCCCTTCTCCTCCGAAACAGGAAGTTACATCATGAGGGGGAGGGAGGAGAAGGGAAGCCAGCGCACAGTGTTAGTGTGAACTGAACCCAGGTCGCAGGGCTCTAGTTGCACACACATACCCCCTTAAGTCCAGCACATCCCTGGATCTGGTAACTCCCCCCCCCCCCCCCCAGTACTTAGCTACTTACCCATCCTCAGAGTCCTCCACAGCTACATCATCAGAGACATCACTAAAGGACGCCTTTCTGACTGGTAGGATGTTTCCTCTGTTACATCCAGCCCACAGGAAGTTGCATCAGCACAGTGGGACATGGGAAAGGAAAAGTCCAGTCTTTAGCACTGCCTCTGATGCTGTAGCTGAGGAGGACCTGGCAGGCAGATAAGTAGCCGTGGGGTGGGGGAAGGTGCTGGACCTTGGTGTACAGATTGGAGGGTTCAGCTGGAGGTGGCCGCTACCATTGGGTGGTGCTGGGCATTTTGCTGGGCTTGCTCAATGGTAGCTACACCCCTGCTGTCTATATGGCCTTTGTAAAATACAATCTATAAACAAGTATCCCAAGTGGTAGTAAATTATAAATGGAAACAAACTAGCATACCACTATAACCATGAAGTGCATCACACTCTTCTACCACGGTCTCAGAACTGGAGCCTACGCATGGTATTTATATCACAAACTCGAGTGATCAGCGTAGCAATTTAGCTCCCTGCTCCAATCATTGACCGCTTAGGTTTTAAAACATATAAACTTTAATAATTTAATCTTAAAATATTTCTTATAGAAAACTTTTTTTATATATACTTTTAGTTCATTTTATTTTAATTCATTTTATAGAAAACCTCACTATCAGTGCAAATTTGCCCACATTGTATGCACTATTAAGGATTTGAAAAAATGACAAGCTACTTATCTTTAAACGGCGCTTGTCTCTGGATATGTTTTTTTCAGCAGTGCTCAAATAGTTGCACAAGCCAGTATTGCACAAGCCGACGCGGCCAGCGTTTCGCGGACTCACTGTCTGTCCGCTGCTTCAGGGCCAGCACTGCGGCATTCAATTAGCATTCAGTTCCAACGTCAAATTTTTCAAACGTTGGAACGTTTGTTTAAAAGTGCTTCATAATTGGATATTTGTATTTTATAAAAATGACAAGCATTAAAAGCAAGGCAATTTACGTACTGATTATGCAAAGATAGTTTATTTGATTTGTGATGTGTCATTTGTAGTCTTCTTTAATGTTCTTTATAAACTAATTGCTGACAAGGCAACTATAAGATATAATTTATTATCTTTGTAATTGTAACATGGTTAAGGGATAAAGTGGGAATTTGCATTTCATAAGTGATATCTGTCATACTGGAATTCTAATTTTATTATTTAGCGTTGTAATCTGCCTCGAGCTGGTACTTCCGGAGAAGCTGAAT
Organism: Geotrypetes seraphini; assembly: GCF_902459505.1. Lineage (NCBI taxonomy): Eukaryota > Metazoa > Chordata > Amphibia > Gymnophiona > Dermophiidae > Geotrypetes > Geotrypetes seraphini. The sequence continues at coordinate 172,278,370 of NC_047084.1, read as the reverse complement.
AAAAATGCTGGAATTAAATTAAATATATGAAGCGGGAACATTGTTCAGTATTTATGCCTCTTCAATCTAATCACCAATCCAATGTTTATCAAATGGTTTGGCATTAAAGCTAAATTCATTAAATCACAAATTTAACTTTTCAGAATGTCCATGAGATATTCATACACATCACCGCCATTATAATGGTAAATCAAGTACTTATCTTGATCAAGTTGCTGAGTCCTGATTTCTGACTAAGCAAAATCTACTGTGTCTTCGGTTCTCACGGCCCAAGTGACTTTAGGGGAAGAGAGGAGAGATTCAGACCAGCCGATATTCTAAGTGAGTTAACCATCTGGGAGCGGCGCCCAACCTAACTTGTTTATCGGTGAATATCCAGTCATTTTTAGCGGCACTTCACAGAAAATGATCATTTAGGCCCGGGTTCTCTAACAAGTGCCATTATCAGCGGCCACCTTAAAAGCGGCTGCGGATCTCGTGTCAGTTACATGACAGTGCTGTTTAGAGAATGGCGCCTCTAGCAAGGTTTTCAAGGCCTACATTTCCAGCACCTACCTTTGTTGTAAATCACACCTCCAGAAGTACCTAACAGTGCCTAGCCACATCTACAGTGGTGTTAGGCGCCAGTAGGCGCCTCTGGAGGTTCCATTCTGGTACCTTTTTTTAGGCGCCGGCAGATGCCTTGAAATTTTAAGTACCATTTCAAAATGGCGTTTCTCTCTTAACTTAGGCACAGATAGGGCCATTTACTGGTGCCTAAGTTAATACATTGTTTATAGAATTTCCCCCCTAAGCGCTGAAGTGCAAGTCAGCTATGACGCAGACATTCAAGGAATGTTCTAGGAGTGGAGTCCAGTTAGCTCCCAATTTTCAGAGCTAACTGTTCAGTGTTAGCGCACAAATAAGAGCATAAATAGCACTCCTAGTTTTATATGCTAATGAATGACTGGTTAGCTCTGTATATTGAGTTAACCAGACATGTGCTAGCCAGCTTAAAAAAAAAAAGGATATTCAGTGACTGGATATGGCCCAGCAATGAATATCTGGATTCAGAGCCCATGGTGGACATTAACAGAAGTGCCCACCACCTGCTGAATTTCATAAGAACATAAGAGTTGCTATATTGGGAAGACCAAAGGTCCATAAAGCCCAGTATCTAGATTCCAACAGTGGTCAACCCAGATCACAAGTGCCTGGCAAGATCTCAAGAAGTAAAACAGATTTTATGCTGCTGATCCTTGGAAATCAGCAGTGAATTTCTCCAAGTCAGTCTCAATAATGACCTGAGGACTTTTGTTTTAGGAAATTATTCAAATCTTGTTTAAGCTAACTGCTTTCACCACATTCTTCGGCAATAAATTCCGAAGTTCAATTACACGTTAAGTGGAGAAATATTTTCTTCAGTTTGTTTTAAATCTACTACTTAGTAGATTCATAGCATGTCCCCTAGCCCTACTATTTTGGGAAAGAGTAAACAAGCAATTCACATTTACTCTTTCCACTCCACTCAGTATTCTATAGACCTCTATCATATCTCTCCTTAGCTGTCTCTTCTCCAAGCTGAAGAGCCCTAGCCGCTTTAGCCTTTCTTCATTGGGGAATTGTTCCTTCTCTGTATCTCTTCTAATTCTGCTATATCTTTTTTGTGGTACGGCGACCAGTATTACACACAGTATTTGAGGTGCAGCTGTGCCATAGAACGATACAAAGGCATTATAACATTTTCATCTTTGTTTTCCATTCCTTTCTTGATAATTCCTAACATTCTATTTGCTTTCTTAGCAACCAACCACCACCACACGAACAGATCGGAGAAGGTTATCATGCCGCTGTACCTGGCCAGGATGTGCTCTCACCTGGAGTACTGCATACAGCACTGGTCGCCATACATGAAGGACATGGTACTACTTGAGAGGGTCCAGAGAAGAGCGACTAAGATGATTAAGGGAGTTGGAGGAGCTGCCGTAAAGCGAAAGATTAGAGAAACTGGGCCTCTTCTCCCTCGAACAGAGGAGATTGAAAGGGGACATGATCAAAACATTCAAGTTACTGAAGGGGATAGATAAGGACATGTTGTTCACCCTCTCTATGGTAGAGAGAATGAGAGGGCACTCTTTAAAGTTTAAAGGGGATAGATTCCGTACAAGCATAAGGACGTTCTTCTTCACCCAGAGAGTGGTGGAAAACTGAAACGCTTCCGGAGTCTGTCATAGGGGAAAACACCCTCCAGGGATTCAAGACAAAGTTAGATAAGTTCCTACTGAACAAGGACATATGCTGGTAGGGCTAGTCTCAGTTAGGGCGCTGATCTTTCACCAAAAGGGCCGCCGCGTGAGCAGACTGCTGGGCATGATGGACCACTGGTCTGACCCAACAGCGGCATTTCTTATGTTCACACACTTATCTGAGGGTTTCAATGTATCCTCAGTGTTGACACCCAGATCCTTTTCTTGGGTAGTGACTCCTAATGTGGTGCCCTTCATCACGTAGCTATAATTTGTTTTCCTCCTTCCCAAATGTATCACTTTGCACTTGCTCACATGAAACACCATCTGCCGTTTTGAGGCCCAGTTTCCCTGTCTCACAAGATCCTCTTGCAATTTTTCAAAATCTTCTTGTAACTTAACAACTTTGAACAATTTCATCAGCAAATTTAATTATTTCACTAGCTATTCCCATCTCTAGATTATTGGTAAATATGTTATGTTAATCAGCTTTTCTATTCCGTTTTATGTATTCAGTTCAAGGTTAGATTACATTCCTAGAGTTTGAGTCAGTTACCCAGGAAGTTACAGTGGACAGTTTGACACTGACATTTAATAGAGTTGCTAGTACAGGTAGATCAGTAGAATTACTTATATAGTTAGGTAATAATTACAAATACAGTTACAAGTTCATGTAGGTCATCATTGGCTTATTATTATGTACCAGGAGTTGCATTAGACAGTCTAGAAATGTGCTTTAAGCAGTGGTCACACTATAGACCCTTGGGGAACCCCACTATGTACCCCTCTCCTTTGAAAATTTACCATTTAAACCAAGGATCTCAAAGTCCCTCCTTGAGGGCCGCAATCCAGTCGGGTTTTCAGGATTTCCCCAATGAATATGCATTGAAAGCATAGATCTCATGCATATTCATTGGGGAAATCCTGAAAACCCGACTGGATTGCGGCCCTCAAGGAGAGACTTTGAGACCCCCTGATTTAAACCTACTCTTAGTTTTCTTTCTTTCAATCCATGATAGGACATTACCTCCTATCTCATGACTTTCTAATTTCCTCAGAAGTCTTTCATTAGGTACTTTGTCAACGCCTTTTAAAAATCCATATACACAATATCAACTGGCTTGCCTTCATCCACACGTTTATTCACGCCCTTCAAAGAAATGTAGTCAATTGGTGAGGCAAGGAGAAGAGGAGACATCCTAATGCTGGGGACAGGAAATAAGGCTGCTGCTGAGAGGACTGAGTAGTTGATGAAGAGTGGCTTTAGGCTGTGGTTGGTGAGGGCAGGTGGGCTAGTAGTGGGGAAGGGGTATGCGTGTTTTTCAGGGTATTATAGCACTTTGTATAGCAATTATGTTTATGTTTATTAAAAGATTTCTTATACCACCCAATCATACTTCTAGGCAATTTACATTCAATAAAATGAAAATAAAATTATACAAATACAACATCACAAACATCAATACTACCGAGGCAGAAATGAAACAAGTAATTTTAACATAGACTAAGCTCAAACAGTAGAAAAAGGGTAAAAAAACTAAAAAAAAATAAAAATAAAAATATATATATATATATATATATAAATAATTTTTTTTTTAAAAAAAAAGAAGAACAAAAGAGGGAGGGGGAAACACGGAGACGTCGCCGGAATGCGAGTTTAAAATGATTGTAAAACATCCTTAAAAGGATGATCATACACCAAAAGCATCCTTAAACAAGAAAGTTTTTAATTTGGATTTGAATTTATTTATTAAAAATTGTAAAGCACTGGAGTGACTTGTTCATATTAATATCTAAGAACATAGGAATAGCTTTAATGGGTCAGACCAATGGTCCATCAAGCCCAATAGCCCATTCTCATGGTGGCCAATCCAGGTCAATAGTACCTGGCCAAAACCCAAGGAGTAGCAATATTCCATGCTACCAATCCAGGGCAAAAGTATAAATTTGCTGCTATTCTCAAAAGATCTATTTGTGCACTAGATTTTGATCCATTAATTATTTAGGAGACACTCTTTTAGAATTGAGTTAGTTTTATTTGTTGCAGCTTAGGGCTTATTCCAATGTGACATTCAGAGAATAGGCTGGTAGCACCCTTCAAGTTATAAGGCTTGTGTGTGCTGTCAAAGTCTGTAATTTTGCTGTTATGTCTTCTTTTAATTTTTATTCCAATTCTTTGGATGGAAGATATTACAGTACATATTTTTGGTTCAGAAGCAGGCAAGGAAGCTATGCTTGGGAGTTAAATTGGGTCTGGCCTCAGCTGAATTCTGGATTTATTGTTTGGCACTCATGGGATACTTTGGAAGCAGTTCTACCTTCATTGTTACAAGCCAGGGGCTGGTTTGCTTCTTTACATTTATTGCTAATTCATTTGGGGGCTAATATTTTTTTATGTTCTTAAAAGCTTGGATTTCATCTGACAGATGAAAAGTTGCTGTTGTGGATTCATAGCCATTTTCCAGAAGTACACTTAATTTAGCCTCACATTATTCCTGGAAGAGTTTGCTGTGAGACTTTGAATGCCTATGAAAAGAGGGTGAATACAGAGCTGGCTTGATGGTTATGTTGCCTGGTGGTTTGATTTGGTGTCATGAGTTACATTAAAGCTGATTGCCCTAGTCTTTATAGACTTGATGGGGGTCTACCATTTGGATGTTGGTTTGGCTATTTTGGATACTTTCTAGAGTTCTTTCAGGAGAATTCAGGGTTAAAACTGATTTGAGGACGCTGAAGACAAGCGAGGCACTGCCTTTAGTTGTGATGATTTGGGTATGTGAGCCCTGATAAGTTCTGAACTAAATAAAAAGATTTAAACTGAGGAGGGCCTATGGATCTTCTAGCTGTGGTGATTTACATGTTGTATTTCAATTGGGCTTTTAATATAAGCAAACTGGCATCACCACAGGTGTTAAAGTTGGCTTTGTATGCTAATGACTGCACTAATCTTGGCTAACACATTACCGTCTAGCTAAGCAACTGATCAGGAGTGATCCTGATGACTTTATGGCAGATGACTAGATATGTAGCTGCCCTACATGGCATAATAGAACTAGACAAAGTAATCAACATTTTTTTCAGGCTTAAAAGGATAAACCAGTTTGATTGTTCTTTTATTTGTTCATTATGTAGATGAGTTGTAAATAGATTTTTGGTTAATAAACCTGTTGCTACCTGTTTAGCCATTTTTTGAATTTAGTTGTTATAGGGTGGGAAGGGGTAATTCAAATGCCCCACGTTATTGAAATAAAATAATTTGCGTTGTTGACTTCTTGGAGAGAATTTGAGCTCACAGTTTGATTATTATTTTGTCTGTGCTAACTGCTTAAAATTCAGTGTATCTGCTTTTGTAAGTTTGGTCTAATGTTCCTTATTTTAAAATAAATACTTGCAAGCTTGTTTGTGAAAGAGCACAGGGTAGAAGCTGTGAGAGATTGCCTTATGCATCTCATCTGGATTCTTTGATAGTTGGATTGGCTTCCTGTTGCAATCAGCTACAGCTTCATTAGGGTTTAATGTAAATCTGATCTTGTTTCTTCCCTGATTTCTGGGAAATAATTTAAGCTCCAGTTGCTAGCTGTGTTTCAGTGAATTAAACTTCTTTGAACTCAGTGAATCTTTGTTCTTATGTCTGATTGTAATTAAGCTCAGATTTTCTAGCAAAACTTCTTTTCCATCTACTCTAGTCTTTGTAGTTATATACAAACTGTTCCCCTGATTTGGGGTGAGAACGTTTGGTATGCTGGCTCACTAACGCCCCCTTTTTATCAAAGCAACACTGTATTAATATATTTTCAATGGATTTACCACTATAAACTGTTAAGTATCACTACTTTTCCATTAAAAAGACAATAATACTAAATTACCCACCCTCGTGCTCAACTTACCGTATCTATTTTCCTTACAACCTAACTAAGGTGGAGAGATAGCCTCAGACTTAGAGGCCCAGATTCTGCAAACTGCATCCCGATTTTAGGCAGCTGTAGGCGTCCTACAGCTGTCTAATCAGCCAATCAGAACGCATGTTTGTTTGTTTTTTTAAATGCTCCTCAGGCAGGCCCTACCGTCTCCCTAGTAGAGGGAGAGACGCCTAGAATGTAGGCCAGCAAAATGCTGGCCTACATTGTAAGTAGATGTGGCCGTTATACTTATTGCGACAAGGGATCTCCCTGCCGCGACAAGTTTAGCAGCCGCGGCTGCCTGTCTCCCCCCCGATCGCCGGCAGGAGGGTGTCCAACCCCTTATGCCAGAAGGCCGCCCACCCAACACCCTGATCGCCGGCATTTCCCTCTCTTATTAAAGGTATAACATAAACCCAAATATGATTCTAAATGGTGAAGACACTATAGGGTGACTTAGCACACATTCCAAGTAGTGCATTGTATTTAATCAGTCATTTTGTAATCACCTGCAGGCCCACAAAATATGGGAGAATGTACCATCCCATGCTGTGCATTTGAAACATACAGGTCATTTAAATCATACATGTCTGAGGTAGTTGGTAACTGGGTCTCCATCCGCGAGGAAAAATTACCCGCCATTACTGCTCCACCCGACAGTGGAGCCAGTGAACACATCTACAATGGCATCCCCTCCACAGTCGGCTCCTCTGCATTCCTCAACAGAGCAGAGAAACCAAACCTGCTCACCGTTGCATCATCTCCGGGTTGCAGACTCTCAGTGGAGGGTGAAGCCACATAGGGCTCAATGACACCCCCTCCAAACTCCTTCCTGTGAAACCATCAGGACTGCCCAGTGCCACAGAATCAAGTGAAGAATGCTAAATCCCACAAACATCCAAGGTGGTCTGTTTCAGCCAGTGAGGGTCGGCCGTGGTGGGAGGGTAAGTCTTAAGCTTCAACGTTCTCTTCCACATCGCTTACTAAGGCCATTTTGGACAGTACAGCACTCACATCTCTACATCGTCTGATGCCATCTTGGCTCCTTGCACTTATGCATTTCTTTGGCTCTATCGATGCAGCAATATTTTATGATCCACTATATCAAATGCTGTACTAAGATCCAAAAACACCAATAAAGCATCCTTTTTTGAAGCTAGGGATATCCAGAAATCATTTAATATTACCACCAATGTTGTCTTAGTGCTATGGTAATTCATTAACCCAGACTGATGATCAACAAATGCTTGCAACTGAACAAATACTGCCTTTCCAATTACTTCAAAAAGGTAGATTTCATAGAAGCCAAATTAAATCATCCAGAGTGATTTGTTTACATAGGCATTATGAGAATATTATGGTTGATTGCTGTGTTGGGCAAATAAAGAGGGTTTATAGAACAAGGCATATGCTATAATATTTTCAATACATATAATAAGAGAGTTAATGGAAAAGTAACAGATGTTAAAAAGGCAATTTAATGTAAATTTCAGCAAGATTTTCTATGGTATACAGCATCTAGTATTAGAGGAGTTTTCAGGCTATTCTTAAACACCTCTTTCTGTAGCTATACAAAATAGAGAATGACACGGTGGCAAAATTAATCACCGTCCCCATCCCCGCGGATAACCGCGGGAAATAATCCCATGCCATTTTCTAGTATCTGTTTCAACCTCAGTCCTTCTACACCAGTATTCTTCACAGCAAAGCTTGAGGGTCAGTGGTTGTGGCCATTCGTACTCTGATTCTTCCCTCTCTCCTTAAAGAACGACATGAAGATGGTTTCCTGCGGTTATCCGTGGGGACGGGAACGGTGATGAATTCTGTCACCGTGTCATTCTCTAATACAAAACTCTTCAAAATTGGAATCCTTATCTTTTTAGATATTGAAGTAACAACAGTTTATAACATATAAAGACAATAGTACTGTAAGAATTGGATTTTATAACAAGGAGCCTTTGTGGGAAGTTCCAAAAATTGCATACTTTAACTTGTCACCCCTAAGCACCCAACCAGCTTGGTTAGTGTGTTCGGGATATGACTGTATTCTTCCCAGCGTGCCCTCTCTAACTTGAGGGTTCCCTTCAAGTCTTTCAACCACCCTAGGCAACTGCCTAGTAGTGCAGGTACAGGTAAGTCAAGTGATTCAATAAAGAGACACCACGTCAGAATGGCTTCCAAAATCAAAATAAAGGTTTATTTAGGCTACCGGCCAGATAAGCTTCAGAACTTGGGTTATGTTTCACACTGAAGAAATAATGCTCATGAAAAATCATCCAGCAACTAGTCTCCAGTTCACTGCACTGGAGCAATTAAAAAAATTAAAACCAAAAGAATAGCAAAGTCCAAGATAAATGCTTTACAAACCCTAGGTATTTATGACTATACCTTCCAGCAGCTGTTAATGGCTGTGCTGATTTATCCCTGGCTTTGAAAAGAAACAGTTTATACCAGTTTGGTTCCTGGAACACTTTCAGCAGCAGTGTTCTGGTGGTATACAGTTTTAAACAGTCTTGTTTGAGACACAGAGAGTTTCTTCTAGCAGAGAGGCAGGTATAATATAACAGCATGTAGCAGAGAACAGTTCATGCAACTTGCAGCTCTTGCTCTGGCTCTGCTCTCAGTAGCCGTTGCAACTAGAGAATGACACGGTGACAAAATTCATCACCGTTCCCGTCCCCGCGGATAACCGCGGGGAATAATCCCATGTCATTTTTTAGTGTCTATTTCAGCCTCAGTCCTTCTACACCAGCATTCTTCAAAGCAAAGCTTGAGGGTCAGTGGTTGTGGCCATTCATACTTTGATTCTTCCCTCTCTCCTTAAAGAATGACATGAAGATTGTTTACCGTGGTTATCCGCGGGGACGGTAACAGTGATGAATTTTGTCACCATGTCATTCTCTAGTTGCAACCTCGCTGAGTTAATCCCAGCTGCACGCAGCACATTAATCAGCACCAACATGGGAAAGGGAACTGCAATGCAAAGCACAAATTCAAAGAAAAACATTTCTCTTCTGAAACACAGTAAGTATTGGGCTTTCACACACAAAGAACCAATACCTAATAACAGCAAACCAGTAAGTTAAAGGCATCTTCAAATTTATAGATTTAACTGATCTGCATGGCTTCAGTTGGCTCCTCAAATCTATATTAGAAAACTAAATTACTATGTTAGGCAAAGTCTTCTTACAAAAATCAAGAACAACTATCAAAAATTGAAGACTAAATCAGAAAAAATTATTGCTCTTATCGCAATACCGCTCTCAGAGACCTGTGATGGTAAAACACAGCAGTGTTTTAAATCCACTCTGACAGGTAAATGGTATCTTTCATTGAGCCGGTATTTATCTGTGCAAAAAAACTGCAAACTTTCTGCAAGCTCTTATAAAGTGCTAAATGTGATAAATATTTAAAATGTATATCAAAAACTCTTATTATTTGCACTTATCTTGTGAAAGCTGGTTTGTAGTTAACAAATGTAGTAATACATGGCTGAACGCCCTACGGGACCCGTTTCACCACATACAATGGCTTCTTCAGGGGTCATGTCATTGAAAACTACAAAAAAACAACAAAACGAAAAATCATTAATGTGAAAGTGTAATACCACGATACAAGAACCTATATTAAATGAAGAAATAGACATACTCACAGTGCGACTTAGTTTTCGTCTGCACATAAAAAATGGCGCTGGCAAACATTCAACGCCGCACATGCGCCCTTTATTCTCTTTCTTACACATGCGCATTTTTGTGCGAGTACTAAATAAACATACTCAAAGAAATATTTAAAAAAACTAACATGCTCAAAAAAATATTTAACAAAAAATGAAATGAAATAAAATAAAACTTTTTAGAAAGAAATAAGTTCCAAAAAACTGCTCTTTAGAAAAAAGAATACCAATCTATATTAGAATTTAGCCCTTGTGGTTTTAACGTGTTTAATCTGAAAATCCATCGAGATTCTCGTTGATGTAACCTACGTTGTCTGTTACCCCCTCTTACATTCTCTACTTCCCTGTCGATCCCAAAACACTTTAAATCTGAAAAAAGATGATTCAACTGAATACAATGTTCAGCCAAAGGTGCATTACGTCTGAAACACTTGATATTAGACTTGTGTTCTCCCATCCTGATTTTCAAAGATCTTGTGGACATGCCCACATATAACTTGTTACATGGACACAAGATCACATAAACCACATGATCGGTAGAACATGTTAAAAAGTGTTTGATTTTATACACCTTACCATCCTGTGGATTCATGAACTCTGATTGAGAAATGGTAAATTTACAAATATTGCAATGTCCACATGCAAAAAAGCCCACCTCCGATGGACTTGGAGTTTTCACAATACCACTTATAGTCGGAGATAAAATGTCTCTTAAATTCCTATTTCTGGAAAAGGCTATCCTAAGATGTACATCTTCAAAGAGAGGATTAGTTTTCATGATTTTCCAATTCTCTTTCAAAATATGTGCGATCGAACCACCTTCATTAGAATAACGCAGTGCACAAGTCATAATCGAGTCATCAGAAATCAAATCTTTTGATTTTTTAAGAAATAGCCACTCTCTATGATAATTTTTAGTCCGCTTGAGTGCTTTCTTTAATGTGGATTTCGGATAACCTCTTTCTTCTAACTTGACAGTCAACTCCTGAGCTCTTGTTTTGAAAGTTTTTTTAGAAGAGCAGTTCCTCTTCAACCTCAAAAATTGAGAGAAGGGGAGATTGTTTCTCAAACTTATGGGGTGACAACTGCGGTAATCTAAAAACGTGTTTCTATCTGTTGGTTTAGTAAAAACATCATATACAAAATGGTCTTCTTTCTGAAAAATAGACAGATCTAAAAATTCGATGTTGGAATGAGACCAATTCATAGTAAAATGTAAATTCGCATCGCAACTGTTAAGCCAGATCAGAAAATCATGAAGGTTCTTTTCATCCCCTTTCCACAACACCAGGATATCATCTATATACCTGTGCCAACTATATAGCATTTCTTTGAAAGGGGAATACTTAATCCAATGGGCCTCAAACTCTGCCATATATAAATTGGCACAACCAGTCACAACAGGGTTTGGATGGGGGACGCTCAGAATGAGTAATAGTACTAGCCTAAAGCAACTCCACTGAAGAAGTAAAGGGCGCTCTCAGTGTGAACCATCAGCAATGGGAGCAAAAGCTCCGATGCTTCACTTCCGGGCTGAGGCGGGAAGCCTCCACCACCACACCATCATTGAGCCCCCTATGTGTATGTAATAATGAAAACACCTACAATAAGGCCCTAAATAAATAATATAATCCAAACAAACCCGTGAGCAATTTAAACTCAAACGGTGGAGATACAAACTGAGCGACCCCCACACAAACCCTGCCAGCCGAAACCCGCCAAGCTAACTACAAAGCAATATCAAGTCCTAATTAAACTAAATCAAAATTATACTTATCAAACCAAACTGCCACAATGAAAGCGCCAGGAGCCGAAGTTCAACCAAGCTGGTTTCGGGGAGGAGCCCTTCTTCAGGAACCAAGCCCCCGACCACAAACCAAAAAACAAAAAATGAAAAAAAAACGCCGAAAACGAAGCGGGACGGCTGGAGGGAGGGGTGACCGGGCGGGAGAGCACCCGCGCTTAAAAGGCGGACCAGGAATTACGTCACACACAACCCAACCAATCATACAGGACGCACTACGCGTCCTAAATCACTCATACAGGGGCGGGACAAAGAAAAAAGCCCCAAAACTGAAAAGAGAAAACAGCAAGTTCCATACAGAATTCGCACCCAAACATGCAAAAAACCACCCAGCACAGGAAACCTACTCGAAAACACGGCACCCAGAAAGGATGGACGGGAACCCTATATGATGGTGTTCCACTCCACACTTTCATTAAGGCCATGGGGAACAACAGCTTGAAGTTGGAAAATCCAATATTGCTCCCTAAGATTTAACTGGAATTGTTTATCCCCCCTGAAGTCCCAGGGAATTTGCTCCAGCACGAACCATGTAAGATCAGTAAACTGATGGCCAACTTCCAGACAATGAGGCACCAGAGGGGCGGCTAAAGATGCCGTTCTGATCCGACTCCTGTGTTCTTGAAGTCTTGTCCTGATCTTTCTACTCGTGCGCCCCACATAGTGAAGCGCACAAGGACAGATGATAATATATACCACCCAAACAGAATCACAGGACGTTTGGGATCTAAGATGGTAAATGCGCTGCGTCCGAGGATGTTGCCATTGAGAAATGGATAAAGAAGACGCACACATGTCACAATGGCCACATGGACCATGCCTCCCCCCGGTGACCACTCGGCCTTTGGTAGATAACAATTCCTTCAGATTTTTTGGACGAGAGAAAGCAATGCACGGAGCCTGGTTAAAAATGGAATGATGGTCCAAAACATGCCAGTGCTTTCTCACAATACCGGCTACCTGGTGAGCTTGGTCAGAAAATGAAATGACGCACACCTGCTGTTCCATGGGCGGCCTAATGGCAGGAGCCCGCAGAAGCTCAGGGTTGGCATAACGAGCTCTGCGATAGGCTCTCTTGATGGTCCAGTCTGGATAATCGCGTGCCTTGAAGCGCTGCCATAACAGCTTGGCCTGAGTTCTGAACTCCCCTAGTGAGGAGCAGATACGGCGGATCCTGAGAAATTGCCCCACAGGCACTGATTGACGCAGCCTGGCAGGATGACAGCTGGTGAAATGAAGATATGAGGTACGATCGGTAACTTTCCGAAAGACCGTGGTGACCAAATGCCCACCGGACTTGCTGACCATAGTGTCCAAATAGGTGACCCTGGCACCATCCACCGTAGCGGTGAACTTCAAGTGTCTATCCAAAGTATTCAACCAGGTAAGGAATTCATCAAATCTGGCCTTGGTACCAGTCCACACCAGGAACACATCATCGATGTACCGGAGCCATGTACCAATATCCGACATCCACATAGATGGATATAACAGCTGTTCTTCGAAATTCGTAACATAGAGGTTGGCCACACTAGGGGCCATGGCCGTCCCCATGGCTACCCCGTGGGTCTGCAGATAAAATTCCCCTCTTACTTCGAAGAAATTCCGCTGTAAAACCAAGGTAGCCAATTGCATTAGAAAAACCTTGGTTATACGATGATGGAAAAGCCCTTCAGATAACTGTTGTTCCACAATCTTCAGGGCCTCAGTCTGAGGGATGTTGCAATATAAGGCTTCCAAATCCATAGTAACCAAAAGGTCGGTGTGTTGGACCTGGATGGACTCAATTTTATTCAAAAAATTGGTGGTATCCAATACAAAGGAACGTGCCTGGGCAACCCTGGGTTTCAGGAAGTGATCGACCATTTTGGACAGGGGCTCAAGAATGGTCCCACAAAGGGAGACTATAGGCCTACCCGGAGGGTTGGAAAGTGTTTTATGAATTTTGGGTACCGTGTAGAAGCGAGGGCTGCGACTGGGAGTTTGGGATAGATATCTGGCTTCGGATTGAGTAATGATATTATCCAAGAGCGCCTCCTGAACCAAGTTTGCTATTTCCATACGCAAACCGGGAGAGGGATCCCTCTCCAGTTTAGTATACCAGTCCGCGTTGGAAATATGAGTCGCCACCTGGGCATCATATTGGGCAGTGGACTGAACAACCACCGCCCCGCCCTTATCGGCGGGTTTAATATCCAAGTCAGGGGCGTTCTTGAGAGCCTCCAGAGCAAGCCGTTGGCCCTTAGTAATATTGACATAATGATGGGTAGAGCGTGCATTCGGGAGCTGGTCTATATCACGTAGGACCAGGTCCCGGAATACTTTGATGTGAGCATCAATCGGCCCCGGGGGGATCCAATGGGATTTGACCCTGAAAAGGGAATCATCCCGGGAGCCCTCCTGAGTAGAGAAAAACAGCTTGATCTGGAGGCCCCGGACAAACCGTGCCATATCCCGGTGTGCGGTAAACAAATCTAAAGCAGTGGTAGGAACGAACGAAAGCCCCTTCTCTAATAATTGAGTCTGTGCTTCAGAAAGAGGAACCCCTGATATGTTGACCACTAGGGACCCCTCGCTGCCTGCGAGCGGGTCACTGGAATGTTTTGCACTATATTGCGGTCCGGGTAGCCCCTGCGGCCCCGAGACCGTCTTCTTGGACCTCTTCTGGATCCCCGACCTAAAAAACGCGCTGACCCCATATAAGAACTGCGTCCACTGGAATCACTATTGGAGGAACTATCCTCCGACGGGTAAGTGGAGTAGGTGTTGACCTGCTGTGCTGCAGCGGAAGAGGAAGACCCCTGGGGCTGCATCCAAGCATACACATACCCGGATGCGTAGTCCTCCGCATCCCTATGAAATTTATTGATTTTCCCCTGTTTGATCTTGCTACGATATTGTTCATGAAACGCCTGTAAATCAGGCAAACATTGAGCAAACAGTGGAGATGTATTGGGATCAGTGGTTAATTTGGTCTGTATCTCAACACTTTGTGCCTGAACCTCTTGAGATACTTCCTGGATGGTGTCAATCAACAACACCATCAGATCCAAAGAGCACTTGTTGAGAATAGCAGCCCAGTTATCTGAAGGGCTTTTCCATCATCGTATAACCAAGGTTTTTCTAATGCAATTGGCTACCTTGGTTTTACAGCGGAATTTCTTCGAAGTAAGAGGGGAATTTTATCTGCAGACCCACGGGGTAGCCATGGGGACGGCCATGGCCCCTAGTGTGGCCAACCTCTATGTTACGAATTTCGAAGAACAGCTGTTATATCCATCTATGTGGATGTCGGATATTGGTACATGGCTCCGGTACATCGATGATGTGTTCCTGGTGTGGACTGGTACCAAGGCCAGATTTGATGAATTCCTTACCTGGTTGAATACTTTGGATAGACACTTGAAGTTCACCGCTACGGTGGATGGTGCCAGGGTCACCTATTTGGACACTATGGTCAGCAAGTCCGGTGGGCATTTGGTCACCACGGTCTTTCGGAAAGTTACCGATCGTACCTCATATCTTCATTTCACCAGCTGTCATCCTGCCAGGCTGCGTCAATCAGTGCCTGTGGGGCAATTTCTCAGGATCCGCCGTATCTGCTCCTCACTAGGGGAGTTCAGAACTCAGGCCAAGCTGTTATGGCAGCGCTTCAAGGCACGCGATTATCCAGACTGGACCATCAAGAGAGCCTATCGCAGAGCTCGTTATGCCAACCCTGAGCTTCTGCGGGCTCCTGCCATTAGGCCGCCCATGGAACAGCAGGTGTGCGTCATTTCATTTTCTGACCAAGCTCACCAGGTAGCCGGTATTGTGAGAAAGCACTGGCATGTTTTGGACCATCATTCCATTTTTAACCAGGCTCCGTGCATTGCTTTCTCTCGTCCAAAAAATCTGAAGGAATTGTTATCTACCAAAGGCCGAGTGGTCACCGGGGGGAGGCATGGTCCATGTGGCCATTGTGACATGTGTGCGTCTTCTTTATCCATTTCTCAATGGCAACATCCTCGGACGCAGCGCATTTACCATCTTAGATCCCAAACGTCCTGTGATTCTGTTTGGGTGGTATATATTATCATCTGTCCTTGTGCGCTTCACTATGTGGGGCGCACGAGTAGAAAGATCAGGACAAGACTTCAAGAACACAGGAGTCGGATCAGAACGGCATCTTTAGCCGCCCCTCTGGTGCCTCATTGTCTGGAAGTTGGCCATCAGTTTACTGATCTTACATGGTTCGTGCTGGAGCAAATTCCCTGGGACTTCAGGGGGGATAAACAATTCCAGTTAAATCTTAGGGAGCAATATTGGATTTTCCAACTTCAAGCTGTTGTTCCCCATGGCCTTAATGAAAGTGTGGAGTGGAACACCATCATATAGGGTTCCCGTCCATCCTTTCTGGGTGCCGTGTTTTCGAGTAGGTTTCCTGTGCTGGGTGGTTTTTTGCATGTTTGGGTGCGAATTCTGTATGGAACTTGCTGTTTTCTCTTTTCAGTTTTGGGGCTTTTTTCTTTGTCCCGCCCCTGTATGAGTGATTTAGGACGCGTAGTGCGTCCTGTATGATTGGTTGGGTTGTGTGTGACGTAATTCCTGGTCCGCCTTTTAAGCGCGGGTGCTCTCCCGCCCGGTCACCCCTCCCTCCAGCCGTCCCGCTTCGTTTTCGGCGTTTTTTTTTCATTTTTTGTTTTTTGGTTTGTGGTCGGGGGCTTGGTTCCTGAAGAAGGGCTCCTCCCCGAAACCAGCTTGGTTGAACTTCGGCTCCTGGCGCTTTCATTGTGGCAGTTTGGTTTGATAAGTATAATTTTGATTTAGTTTAATTAGGACTTGATATTGCTTTGTAGTTAGCTTGGCGGGTTTCGGCTGGCAGGGTTTGTGTGGGGGTCGCTCAGTTTGTATCTCCACCGTTTGAGTTTAAATTGCTCACGGGTTTGTTTGGATTATATTATTTATTTAGGGCCTTATTGTAGGTGTTTTCATTATTACATACACATAGGGGGCTCAATGATGGTGTGGTGGTGGAGGCTTCCCGCCTCAGCCCGGAAGTGAAGCATCGGAGCTTTTGCTCCCATTGCTGATGGTTCACACTGAGAGCGCCCTTTACTTCTTCAGTGGAGTTGCTTTAGGCTAGTACTATTACTCATTCTGAGCGTCCCCCATCCAAACCCTGTTGTGACTGGTTGTGCCTCTTTGTTGTTACTATTATAGGATTTTTGGCATATTTATTGAGTGTATTGTTGTGTATATATAAATTGGCGACAGAGGGGGCAAACACTGCCCCCATGGCCACCCCTTTCCGTTGTCTGTAATATTTTTGGTTGTAAACAAAAAAGTTTTCAGTCATGGTGATTGTTGCAAGATCTAATAAAAATCCAGTAGGGATAATATGAGGTCTTTCTCTCCTATCCAATACATCTCTAATAATATTCAAAGCCGCTTCCTGAGGGATGGAGGTATATAATGCGGTAACATCAAAAGAAGCAAGAATGAAAGGAAACTGACCACTTGATATAGCATCCATTTTTTTCCATTACATCTCTGGAGTCTTGAAGATAAGATTCTATTTTAGGGATTTCATATTTAAGAAATTCATCAATAAACGTTGACAAGGGTTCCAATAAAGAGCCCCTAGAAGACATAATAGGTCTCCCCGGCGGATCTACCAAGCTCTTATGTATTTTAGGAAGAACATAAAAAGTTGATGTCATAGGTAACTTCCTATTCAGATATTTATGGTCACGTGGAGTTAAAAAACCTTCTTCCACTCCTCGGTTGGTCAAACTTAATATCTGCATTTGTAAACGAGGAGAAGGATTCTCATCTAATTCTTCATAAACAATTACATCATTTAACTGTCTCATAATTTCGGCATGGTATTTGACTTGATCCAAAATAACCAGGGCACCCCCTTTATCAGCTTTTTTAATCACAATAGTGTTATCTGATTTTAAAGTGGAAATGGCAATACGTTCCATCTTATTTAAGTTATTATGAAAACGCCTCTGCGAACCTTGCCATATAGCCACATCTTTAAGAACACATTGTTTAAATGCATGGACCATAGGGTCCAAAGGAATAGGGGGGGGACCAAGTAGATTTCGGAGTTATGATGGTTCGATCTTGCACATTGTCTTTATTAGAAAAATAAACTTTCAATTGTAACTTCCTTACCAACTTTTCTAAATCGATATTAAATTGAAAAGAATCAAAAGAAGTAGATGGCACAAAAGAGAGACCATATGTTAAAACCTTCAATTCAATGTCAGTTAAAGGTCTTTTAGAAAGATTGATCACCACTGGTTTCTTTTGGACTGTGATCTTGTGTTGGGTCTTGATTGTTGACCCCCTCTCTTTCCTCTCGAGCGAGTTCTTCTGTTGGATTGACCTCTCCGTAAAAAAGTCGTGGAACTGCCGCTACTAGTTGAAACCGATGAAGAAGAGGCATCTGATTGAATAGCATCCTCTGTCCTTATATTCTGTGGATTCAATGCATCCATCCAAGAATAAACCCTGTTGTGTATATAATCTTGTTCATCTCGTTTGTATTTTTTTAGTTTATTTCTTTTCAAGTTCTCTCTGAATTTTTCCATGCTCTCATTGAGATTCTTAAAACTAACAGAGAATTCATCTTCTGTTGATCTAGACTTCAACTCTGTTAGATCAACATCTAATTTCTTTTTCAACTCGTTAATGTGATTATTACTGTTCTCAATGATTAAAAGCATTAAATCTAACGAGCATTTATTAAGGATTTTATTCCATGTTTCAACGAAACTTAAATCGTCCTTAAATATCTGTGGAGCTTTGGACACTCGTAAACCTCTCGGGATCCTTTACGTAAAGGATCCCGAGAGGTTTACGAGTGTCCAAAGCTCCACAGATATTTAAGGACGATTTAAGTTTCGTTGAAACATGGAATAAAATCCTTAATAAATGCTCGTTAGATTTAATGCTTTTAATCATTGAGAACAGTAATAATCACATTAACGAGTTGAAAAAGAAATTGCCCTGGTTACTCTGTTAGATCAACATCTAATTTCTTTTTCAACTCGTTAATGTGATTATTACTGTTCTCAATGATTAAAAGCATTAAATCTAACGAGCATTTATTAAGGATTTTATTCCATGTTTCAACGAAACTTAAATCGTCCTTAAATATCTGTGGAGCTTTGGACACTCGTAAACCTCTCGGGATCCTTTACGTAAAGGACAACGATTTAAGTTTCGTTGAAACATGGAATAAAATCCTTAATAAATGCTCGTTAGATTTAATGCTTTTAATCATTGAGAACAGTAATAATCACATTAACGAGTTGAAAAAGAAATTGCCCTGGTTACTCTGTTAGATCAACATCTAATTTCTTTTTCAACTCGTTAATGTGATTATTACTGTTCTCAATGATTAAAAGCATTAAATCTAACGAGCATTTATTAAGGATTTTATTCCATGTTTCAACGAAACTTAAATCGTCCTTAAATATCTGTGGAGCTTTGGACACTCGTAAACCTCTCGGGATCCTTTACGTAAAGGATCCCGAGAGGTTTACGAGTGTCCAAAGCTCCACAGATATTTAAGGACGATTTAAGTTTCGTTGAAACATGGAATAAAATCCTTAATAAATGCTCGTTAGATTTAATGCTTTTAATCATTGAGAACAGTAATAATCACATTAACGAGTTGAAAAAGAAATTGCCCTGGTTACTCTGTTAGATCAACATCTAATTTCTTTTTCAACTCGTTAATGTGATTATTACTGTTCTCAATGATTAAAAGCATTAAATCTAACGAGCATTTATTAAGGATTTTATTCCATGTTTCAACGAAACTTAAATCGTCCTTAAATATCTGTGGAGCTTTGGACACTCGTAAACCTCTCGGGATCCTTTACGTAAAGGACAACGATTTAAGTTTCGTTGAAACATGGAATAAAATCCTTAATAAATGCTCGTTAGATTTAATGCTTTTAATCATTGAGAACAGTAATAATCACATTAACGAGTTGAAAAAGAAATTGCCCTGGTTACTCTGTTAGATCAACATCTAATTTCTTTTTCAACTCGTTAATGTGATTATTACTGTTCTCAATGATTAAAAGCATTAAATCTAACGAGCATTTATTAAGGATTTTATTCCATGTTTCAACGAAACTTAAATCGTCCTTAAATATCTGTGGAGCTTTGGACACTCGTAAACCTCTCGGGATCCTTTACGTAAAGGATCCCGAGAGGTTTACGAGTGTCCAAAGCTCCACAGATATTTAAGGACGATTTAAGTTTCGTTGAAACATGGAATAAAATCCTTAATAAATGCTCGTTAGATTTAATGCTTTTAATCATTGAGAACAGTAATAATCACATTAACGAGTTGAAAAAGAAATTAGATGTTGATCTAACAGAGTAACCAGGGCAATTTCTTTTTCAACTCGTTAATGTGATTATTACTGTTCTCAATGATTAAAAGCATTAAATCTAACGAGCATTTATTAAGGATTTTATTCCATGTTTCAACGAAACTTAAATCGTCCTTAAATATCTGTGGAGCTTTGGACACTCGTAAACCTCTCGGGATCCTTTACGTAAAGGATCCCGAGAGGTTTACGAGTGTCCAAAGCTCCACAGATATTTAAGGACGATTTAAGTTTCGTTGAAACATGGAATAAAATCCTTAATAAATGCTCGTTAGATTTAATGCTTTTAATCATTGAGAACAGTAATAATCACATTAACGAGTTGAAAAAGAAATTAGATGTTGATCTAACAGAGTTGAAGTCTAGATCAACAGAAGATGAATTCTCTGTTAGTTTTAAGAATCTCAATGAGAGCATGGAAAAATTCAGAGAGAACTTGAAAAGAAATAAACTAAAAAAATACAAACGAGATGAACAAGATTATATACACAACAGGGTTTATTCTTGGATGGATGCATTGAATCCACAGAATATAAGGACAGAGGATGCTATTCAATCAGATGCCTCTTCTTCATCGGTTTCAACTAGTAGCGGCAGTTCCACGACTTTTTTACGGAGAGGTCAATCCAACAGAAGAACTCGCTCGAGAGGAAAGAGAGGGGGTCAACAATCAAGACCCAACACAAGATCACAGTCCAAAAGAAACCAGTGGTGATCAATCTTTCTAAAAGACCTTTAACTGACATTGAATTGAAGGTTTTAACATATGGTCTCTCTTTTGTGCCATCTACTTCTTTTGATTCTTTTCAATTTAATATCGATTTAGAAAAGTTGGTAAGGAAGTTACAATTGAAAGTTTATTTTTCTAATAAAGACAATGTGCAAGATCGAACCATCATAACTCCGAAATCTACTTGGTCCCCCCCCTATTCCTTTGGACCCTATGGTCCATGCATTTAAACAATGTGTTCTTAAAGATGTGGCTATATGGCAAGGTTCGCAGAGGCGTTTTCATAATAACTTAAATAAGATGGAACGTATTGCCATTTCCACTTTAAAATCAGATAACACTATTGTGATTAAAAAAGCTGATAAAGGGGGTGCCCTGGTTATTTTGGATCAAGTCAAATACCATGCCGAAATTATGAGACAGTTAAATGATGTAATTGTTTATGAAGAATTAGATGAGAATCCTTCTCCTCGTTTACAAATGCAGATATTAAGTTTGACCAACCGAGGAGTGGAAGAAGGTTTTTTAACTCCACGTGACCATAAATATCTGAATAGGAAGTTACCTATGACATCAACTTTTTATGTTCTTCCTAAAATACATAAGAGCTTGGTAGATCCGCCGGGGAGACCTATTATGTCTTCTAGGGGCTCTTTATTGGAACCCTTGTCAACGTTTATTGATGAATTTCTTAAATATGAAATCCCTAAAATAGAATCTTATCTTCAAGACTCCAGAGATGTAATGGAAAAAAATGGATGCTATATCAAGTGGTCAGTTTCCTTTCATTCTTGCTTCTTTTGATGTTACCGCATTATATACCTCCATCCCTCAGGAAGCGGCTTTGAATATTATTAGAGATGTATTGGATAGGAGAGAAAGACCTCATATTATCCCTACTGGATTTTTATTAGATCTTGCAACAATCACCATGACTGAAAACTTTTTTGTTTACAACCAAAAATATTACAGACAACGGAAAGGGGTGGCCATGGGGGCAGTGTTTGCCCCCTCTGTCGCCAATTTATATATGGCAGAGTTTGAGGCCCATTGGATTAAGTATTCCCCTTTCAAAGAAATGCTATATAGTTGGCACAGGTATATAGATGATATCCTGGTGTTGTGGAAAGGGGATGAAAAGAACCTTCATGATTTTCTGATCTGGCTTAACAGTTGCGATGCGAATTTACATTTTACTATGAATTGGTCTCATTCCAACATCGAATTTTTAGATCTGTCTATTTTTCAGAAAGAAGACCATTTTGTATATGATGTTTTTACTAAACCAACAGATAGAAACACGTTTTTAGATTACCGCAGTTGTCACCCCATAAGTTTGAGAAACAATCTCCCCTTCTCTCAATTTTTGAGGTTGAAGAGGAACTGCTCTTCTAAAAAAACTTTCAAAACAAGAGCTCAGGAGTTGACTGTCAAGTTAGAAGAAAGAGGTTATCCGAAATCCACATTAAAGAAAGCACTCAAGCGGACTAAAAATTATCATAGAGAGTGGCTATTTCTTAAAAAATCAAAAGATTTGATTTCTGATGACTCGATTATGACTTGTGCACTGCGTTATTCTAATGAAGGTGGTTCGATCGCACATATTTTGAAAGAGAATTGGAAAATCATGAAAACTAATCCTCTCTTTGAAGATGTACATCTTAGGATAGCCTTTTCCAGTTTTACCATCACAGGTCTCTGAGAGCGGTATTGCGATAAGAGCAATAATTTTTTCTGATTTAGTCTTCAATTTTTGATAGTTGTCCTCAAATCTATATGCCAAAATTAGTACTCAATACATATCACAATGCAAAATGGTACTAATATATAGTGCTGGAACCTTCTTGATTCATAAGGCTCAAAGTATACCACTATCCAAATAGCAGCTACTTTTGTAGGAAAATTTTGTATGGACCTTCACAATGTAACCAGGCATACAAAAGTAGCTGCTATTTGGATAGTGGCATACTTTGAGCCTTATGAATCAAGAAGGTACCAGCACTATATATTAGTACCATTCAGTTGGCTCCTGACATGTTAGGAAACCTGTATCAATTTCCATACCTTCAGGCTGTGTGAGAAACTCTGACTCTGGGCTGAGAGGAGATTCTTTTTCCATATCCTAGTCAGAAAGAAAATCTCTAGGAGACTCACAGTGGACTCCAGCTGGGCTCCTGGATGGTATGTGCTCTGACCAATTCTCCTGGTCTCTCTGTCTCTCTCCCTTCGTCTCCCAGAGCTCTGCCTTCCATGATCCTGTCTCTCCTGTACTCTGAGCTGGCTTTTCAGGAGCTCTATGCCACGCTCCCAAAGCCAGGGCGGGAAAACAGGCTTAGGCTTTATGCTTCAACAGCCCTATGCCTTAAAGAAACAGGACTACATACTTGCCATAGTGCAAATCCTGGCTATTCAGAGACAAAACTATGAATTAGCTCTGAATTTGTTACAAAGCCTATGTTATATTGCTCCCCTCCATACATTTGCAAAATACCCACTACTGTTATGTAAGTTAAACAGATATTTTCAACATTTCACTGTCTGACCTGGTGGGCTCAGAGTCCATCTGATGGATCTGGGGCAACAGGAGGATTGGGTGACTTTCCCAGGGTCACAGGGAACAGTGTGGATTTGAACCCACAACCTCTGGGTGTTGAGGCTGTAGCTTTAACCATTGTGCCACACTTTCCCCCTCTCCACTTCTTTTTAGGTTTACTTTATGTAGAATATTAGATATAGATTCTAAAAACATCTAAAAAAATCTCAGGGCCTTTTGTTAAAGGTTTGATTATGTGTGACGAGCATCCAAGTACTAAGCCTGTCCAAAACATGCCCCTAGCGTGCGCCCTTGATTTGGATGAACTGGAGACAAAACAACCAGAACAACATCTTGAAAATCAGTTTTGAGAATGCCCACTTGGACATTTTGACTAGTAAGACATCCAAGAGCTGTCTTTTGGATGTCTATCTTTTTTGAAAATGAGCCCCAAAGTTTATATCTATGCCAAAGTAATTATTGTATGGAAAATCACAATAAGATAAATACTTTATTGCGGTTTATTACACTTGTATTAGTAATTGGAAATAAATTATGGTGCCAATGCAGTCTGTTAACAAAAGGAAGAATATGTATTCCAAAATCTGTGGAAGTACTGTATAAAAATTCTACATCTCAGGAAAGTGGGTGTGACGTGTTCTTTATTGTTGGGTGGACTATTCTGACTCTTTTGATTGTTAAAGAATAAGTAATTATATAAGAAGGAAAAAAAATGAACCCTAAAAATGAAATCAGCATAGAAAGTGAGAATAGACGTGATGCAGCCTGCCTGAGCGGTCGCACGAACGGAGAGCTCCTGCCTCACTCCCACTAAACCGGCGATAATACCGACCCTTCTGCGTCCCCACTGCGGATACAGGCAAGCGAGATAGGGAATAAAACTCTGCTCTTTTATTGACCCTCCGGAGCGATCGCAGCGGCACGGGGCATGCCCGTTAAACAAGCAAAAGGCACCCGGGATAAGCCCTCTCTCACCCCCTCCAAGATGGCGGCGGAGCAGGCCACATTTACCATCCCCGCTGGTGACTGGATCACCGACATCACGCGATCGGTCACAGCGGCGCTGGCAGATAAACTTAATAAAATCCAGTCGGCGGTGGACGAAATGCACGAAAAGTTTGACTCCCATAGCCGGCGCCTGACGGAGGTCGAGCAGCGCGTGTCCGACCAGGAGGACACGTGCGCGACGCTGACTGCCCAGGTGGAAGACCTGACAAAAACGTCCCGGGAGTTACTGGCGGCCCTGGAGGAGCAGGAGAATAGAAGCCGTCGAAACAACCTGCGGCTGGTCGGGCTCCCGGAGACAGTGAGCGAGCAGGAACTCTACACGGTATTCAGCACATGGCTCCCTGAGACCCTGACCCTGACCGGGGGCACGGAGACCTTCGCATGCGAAAGGGCGTACCGTATTGGAAATCGGCCCCCGGAGGGGGGGAGGGCGAGAACTGCCATTGCCCGCTACTCTAACTGGAGGGAAAAGGAACTCATTCTCCGGGCTTTCCGAAAGGCGGGGGCCCTGGATTACAAGGGATCCCGAGTGCTCATATTCAATGATTACTCCGTGCGGGTGGCAGCCCAACGCAGGCTCATGGCGCCCTCATGCAGTGACCTACACAACAGAGGTGTTAAATTCGCGCTGGTTTACCCAGCGAAACTTCGAGTCTGGCATGAGGGTCGGACTCTCACCTTTAACAGCGGAGAGGAGGCCAAGGCGTTCCTGGCGACTTTACCCGCCTAATGTTATCCTGACCGGTTGAGACTCGCCTGCATCTAAAGCTTGTTTACTTCAAGGAGTTGTGTTGGAGTCCTTTTGAACCTAGCAGGTGGAATGGACGCCTGATTGAAAAGCTTATGCGTGCATCGTGGGACCGCGAGACCCAAGCAGCTGATGCGGTAGTGGGGCTCACTCACTCCCTTTGCAAGGAACTGGCTTCCGGACCCGGGTGGATGGAGCAGCCTCGGTGACCCGCGCATGGATGTGAGGGGCCACGGTGCCTGTGTTTTTCCCGTGGCCTTCTGCACTTTCCCCGGCTATACCCCATCCTGGAGGATTCTACTTGACTTTTCAGTGCTGGCCCTCGAAACCGGATGGGGTCCCCTTTGAAGCAGCACGCGGTTGCTCTGGAGAGTTCATTTGGACTTGTTGGTATTACCTTTCCCTTGTTCACTGTTTGTGTTTAGATTTCTGTTTTATTATTAACAGCAGGGACTATATGACTGGGGATTTTTCGGTGGGTGGGGGGGGAGGGCTCCGGGCAGGTTGGGGGATACATATTTGGGTATGTATGCTGGTGGGGAGGGATCAGCATGGGGAGACAGAGTGGGGGGGGAGGGAGGGGGGAGGGTTGTGTGGGGGGGTGTGAATGGGAGTGTATGGCTGATTCTGGAATGGGTGGACAGGGGGGTTGTTTGGGGGTATGGGGGGTGGGCATAATGGGCACAAAGATAACAAGGGCAGCGAAGCTTAGCTGGGAGGCTTCGTCTGGGCCTATTAGCTCTTTCTACATAGGACAACTGCGTGTCTGGTTGGTGGAGAATGGATGAGTTTTCCTGCCCTGGGAGGGGTGTTCCTTTCCGGTTTGTTGTGCTGCATAAAGCCACTCTCTCACTATTATGGCTGATTTAAAAGTTGTTACCTTTAACGTCGACGGCATCAGGTCCCCGGTAAAGAGATCTCGTATTCTTACCAGCTTGCGAAATTTGAAAGCGGATGTGGCTTTCTTGCAAGAGACCCACCTTACTCAGATTGAACACTCTAAATTGCGGAGAAACTGGGTCGGGGATGTCTATTCGTCCACCTCAGGGGGACGGAAAAGAGGGGTGGCAGTACTGTTACACAAGAGGTTGCCCTTTACCTTACATAAACAATTGACTGATCGGGAGGGGAGATATGTACTTGTGCTGGGGGAACTTTGGGGTTTAAAACTGTTATTCTGCAATTTGTATGCCCCCAACTCTTACTGTCATAAATTCTTCTCCACAGTTCTCTCCCTGATATCGGCCTACCCGGACTATCGGGTGGTCCTGGGGGGGGACATGAATATCACTGCAGATCCGGGGGTGGATTGCAAGCCTCCCAGGAGCAGTCTGAAGGATCATGACAACAAGGGGGTGGGCTTCCTGACACAGCATTTAGGCCTGGTGGATGTGTGGCGGACGTTGCACCCATACGACTCGGATTTCACTTTTTATTCCCACGTACACAAAGTCTACGCCCGCCTGGATTATATCTTACTGGATCAACGGCTGTTCTCCAGGGCTACCAGATCGGAGATAGTGGACTCCACGATTTCAGACCATGCTACTGTGAACCTCACTCTGACACTGGCAGTTGGTAGCAAGGTCTCCTCTTGGAAAATGGCATTACACTTGTACCAAGATCGGGAATTCCAGACGTTTCTCCGGGCACGATGGGCGGACTATCAGGCCACTAACGATACCCCGGATATTGGACCGATATCCTACTGGTATGCCTCCAAAGCAGTCCTGAGGGGGCATGTGATCGCTTACACGGCGGCTAAACGCAAGGCCCAGGGAGCTGAGCTCCTGACACTCTCGAGACAGTTGCACGGATTTCGCAGGGCCCACATCTCCACCCTCTCGGACACAGAGCGACAGGACTACAAGGCAATCAGGGATCGTATTGAGATCCTACTTCACCAACGAGCGGAGCAGACCCTTGCGTTTCAAAGGTATAACATGCATAGATGGGGGGGCAAGACAGGGAAACTTCTGGCAAACCTGGTGAGACCATATAAGAAGCGTCAAATTATTACGGCAATTCGTGATGCTGGGGGCACTCGACACGAAGGGGAGAGCCAAATTGCGGAACAATTTGTTAGGTACTATAAGACCCTATATGGTAAGAGACCTCTGGATGAGATTGCCCTTAGGGACTTTTTCAGGGGGTTATCCTTACCACGCCTGGAGGAGGATCGGGCTGCATCTTTGAACCTACCGATCACCGAAGCTGAACTCCGTGTCACCATTCGGTCTCTTAAATTGGCAAAGGCGCCCAGCCCGGATGGGTTTGGTCCCGAATACTACCGCATTCTTGAGGATCTGGTGGCGCGGCCCCTGAGCGCAATGTATAATGAGGTGGCGAGGACGGGGGGTTCCTTTCCGGATAACATGGCGCACATAGTCCTGCTCCCTAAACCGGGTAAAGACCCAGATTTGGTGGGGTCGTTCCGCCCAATCTCCCTTCTGGATCAGGATATTAAGCTTTTGGCTGCGACTTTGGCGAGACGCTTGAATGGTATCCTCCCCGATCTTATCCACCCGGACCAGGTTGGGTTTGTGCCGGGCCGATACGCCTCTATGAACTTGATGAGGGTCTTGGGGGCGATCCACGACAGGGTAGGCGGAGGTGGACAGGAAGCGGTGGCGGGCCTGGACATGGAGAAAGCATTTGATAGTATTTCTTGGGATTATCTTTTTTGGGTCCTGCGTCGGGGTGGCTTTCAGGGTGAATTTCTGGCCTGGGCCACAGCCCTCTATCACAACCCCAGGGCGCGCTTACTGATAAATGGAGGCCTAACGGAGGACTTCGGATTACAGAGAGGAACGAGACAGGGGTGCCCTCTCTCACCGCTCCTTTTTCTCTTGGCTATCGAACCCCTTGCGGCAAAAATCCGGCAGGATGTGACCATTCAGGGAATTGTGGTACGGGGACAGGAATGTAAAATCAACCTGTTTGCTGATGACATCTTACTCTACATGGACCATGTTTCCCTGCACTTGCCCAGAGCTTTGGAGGTGATTCGAGCCTTTGGAGTACTATCGGGTTTACAAGTTAATTGTAGTAAATCGGAACTTCTGTTACTGGCCGGGGGCCGGGCGGAGCCCTGGCATGCGGTATTGCCCATCGCACCCACGACTAAACCGATGAGATATCTTGGAATATACCTCAGCACTGATCTACCTACACTTTACAATGCAAATCTCCGCCGACCCCTTGAGGCCATCGCGAAACTGTGCCAGGCTTGGCAGGATTTACCACTGGGGATTCTGGGTCGGGTGGCCTTGGTGAAAATGATCCTGGTACCTAAACTCTTGTATCCCTTACAGGCCATGCCGCTCTGGCTTACCAGAAGGGACGAATTTGCCTTTAAATCCACTATCTCTCGATTCATTTGGAGGTCCCGCGCTCCTCGGATAGCAATGTCCAAACTTATCTTGGATAAATCATTGGGGGGACTCAATGTCCCGGATATTCGGCTCTACAATGTTGCTTCTCTCCTCCGTTGGATCCACGAAGGCTACACAGATTGCCCCCGCTACTTCCCACGGGGATGGATGGCGAGCTGGAGTGCCCCTTTTCAATTTATGAACCTCATACACCATCACGATGATCCTGGGAGGCGATACACCACTTGTTCTCGTTTTCTACGCCCGTTTAGACTGGCATGGCGTTGGTGGAGGCGAAGACAGCAACTGCCACCGGACATATCCCCTTTTCTGCGTTTAGAGGGCAACTCCAGGTTCCCACCAGGCAGGGGTAGATCTGTATTTCAGCACTGGACGGCCCAAGGTTGTAGGTCGATGGAAAACATACTTGATTTGTCTCCTACTGGATTTCCTACCTTTCAGCAGGTTCGGGACACGTGGGGCCTCCCTTCGTGCTATTTGTTTTCCTATTTTCAGGTTCGTCATTACTGGGAGACGGAGCGTAGAGGAGTGGTTGGGGCCTGGGATAGGGGCCCTCTGGATACCCTGTTTTCGGTCACCCAGCCCGCACTGAACTCTCTTGCGCACTGGTATCGAGTCCTGAGGTTGTCCCTCGCCACATCGGTACTCACATCGGTGCGCAACTCCTGGGAACGGGATCTGGGACAGGATATTTCTGAGCCACAGTTCGCTGCCTGCTTTGCTACACTATACTCCTACACTAAATCTGCAGACTTCCAAGAACTCCAGTATAAAATTCTTCATCGGGCATACTTCACGGCACAGAGGGGGGCGCGCCTGGGTCTCTGGGAGAGCGGTTTTTGTATTAAATGCAAGAGCAGTGCTGGTACATATATACATTCCTTTTTGGAGTGCCCCCGGCTGGGTGTGTGGAGGGAAGCCCTCCCCTTGTTGGAACGAGCGGTGCAACGTACTGTGGAGTGGGACTACGGGTTCATACTCCTGGGTCTGCAGACCTCCCTCCAGGACCAGGGTTTCACCACACCCCAATGCAGATTTCTTTATAACGCTATTTTGGTAGTGAAGAAATTGATCTTGACGTACTGGATGTCCGAAGAGCCCCCTCCGTTGCCGCACTGGAGGAGTCGGCTTCGAGAGGTGACTCAGTTTGAAATTCGATCCCATGCTGGAGCACCGAGCGTGCTTAAGCAACACTACGCTGGCTTATGCCGTCGAACGCACGGGAGGGGGAACAAGGGCTCTCTTAGAATGGATTTCACTCTACGCTTTCTTGGTTCGCCTCCGGTAGTTCGTTTTAACTAATTGGCTTTCTATATCTTTTTCTCTCTTTTTTCTTCTTCTCTTTTCATATTTTGGTGCCCTAGGGAGGGGGGGGGGAGGGGTGGGATGGGAGGGAGATGCCCGGGATATGAGTGAAAGGTCTGTATGGGGTGGTTGATGTTGTGTGCGAATGGTGTTCTGAGTGTTGTGTGGTGTTGGGGGGGGTTTTCTAATGGAAAAAGGCGGGAGATCACAGTCCCAGTTGGGCGGTTTACCTTTACAATTGTACTTCACAGTTTTTGCCCCCGCTGCTCTTATAGTATTGTTCTGTTTATGTATATTTTACTTATATGGGGGTACCATCGGGAAAGTATTGCTATTGTTCCTGCTTGTTATGTGTGATGGACTGCTATTTGTCACTTTGATGGTCATTGTTCTGCCCAGCTGGGCGGTGTATCTTTCTCGCTGTTAATAAACATACGTTTAAAAAAAAAAAAAGAAAGTGAGAATAACCCAGTTAATGCTTTGAAGACTACTAATAAGTATTGCTGTTTTAAGCTGAGCTCTAATTATTCTCGGTTTTAAGCTGAGCTCTAATTATTCTCGGCTTAAAACAGCAATACTTAGTAGTCTTTAAAGTATTTTTTTAAATCCTTTATATTCATATAAATGAGGATTTGCTGGTATCTGAAGGCACTGTAAATTTTGAAAGCAGTGTGAAGTAATTTAATAAGTTATAAATTACTGTACTTAATTTGATTTGTGTGATTACCTCCCACAGATGATTTAGACTATCTGCTGAACTCCATATGTTTAGGTTGGATTACCTCAAATTCTACTGTGAGATGCATTTTTGTTTTTTTTATTTAGTGATTTGATACTATTGCATCTCTTCTCCTTTGAAAGTATTGCTTATTGGTTAAAACCTCCCCAAAACAAAACAGTACATTCTAGCCTGTATTAAGAGGGGGTGCTGAAAAGTTCTCAGCCCAAGCAGCTTCAGATGTTAATACAGACATCTGAGCTCAGAGAGCAGAGGTTACTGCAATAAATTTCATATTAAAAGTTCCAGGTACAGATGTCACCATTTCTTTGCTTATATTGTATGGCGAGTCCTCAAAAATCTGCTGTACCTACATTAAGACGACACCTGCAGGCATAAAGGCTATAGTTATGATGGTCAAATGGGTACAGTAAGTTTTGGGTGGATTTTGGAGGGCTCACCATGCAATATAAGGATGATATGGTGACATCTGTACCTGGTACTTTTAATGTGAAATTCACCACAGTACTTTTTAGAAGAGCCCCTCTTCTATGCTTAGCTGTCTGGACAGTTTACTAAGTATGCAAGCTGCCTGGAGGAAATCATTTGTGCCTTTTTCATGTGGAGGTATTTATATTCAAGAATGGCCAAAAAAGATAGACATACTAAGGACCAAAACATATACCTAGGTCATGTTCAGAAAAAAAAAAAAAAAAAAGATAGACATCTTGCTGTTTTGAGAATGGACATTTTCTCTACTGGATTTTTGGATGTCTTTCCCAAAATGTGCAAACTCAGACTTAGACGTCCTATCGAAAATGTCCCTCTATGTGCTCTTAGTTATTAAAATGAATTATGTAGGAGAAATTTCTCATGAGATAAATATAGCAGAAAATATTACCACTTGGAGTATGGAGTTAAGTGTATATTATATCAAGTTAGAAAATCACACCTCCTACCATAAATTATTTTATTAATATGAAACCTCTTTCAGTGTGCTGATTGCAGCAGAAAAAAAGGTGAAACAGCAAGAGAAAAATGGGAAGGACACAAATATAGAAGAAAAAGAAGCAAATGAAAAAATGTAGTCACGAAAAAAAATAGAGAGAAAAAAGGAAGGAACAGAGGAAGGAGGGACACAGTCCATGAAGAGCAAAGGAGACTAAATTCAAGCAAAGCGAGTAGCACTGCCAAGGAGTGAATACAGTAAATAGCTGATTTTGTCCTGAAGTGGTGCTGATTGAGGACCTGCTAAGGGGAAGAAAAACTTCATTGCAATATCTTAACTGCTGGCACTCAGACTTGGGAAAAGGTAAACTTGGGCTTTGGTAGGTTATATCATTGTCTTTTTCTTTTACTTTTTTAGTGTTACAGTTTGTCTGTCTTTATTAGATTGTAGGCTCTTTTGAGCAGGGGCTGTCTCTTCTATGTTTTGATGTATAGTGCTGCATATGTCTAGTAGCACTATAGAAATTATAAGTAGTTGTTGTTAATTACTCTGCTTTTTTTTTAAGCCAGTTTAGACAATAGTGTAGCCTTTAAAGTCTCAGTCAGGGCTTTATATAAACAGTGTTTTAGTCTAAATTAGTATTTTAGGTTGCATTTCAGAGCATAAGATAATATCAGATTAGAGCACAGATAACAGTTGAGGAAAGCTTCTGTTTTGTTTTAATTCCCTCCCAGACACTCCATCTCCCATCCACCACAAGGTTGACCTTTTGATTTATAGGCTCTTCAGTCAATTAGGAAGTGGACATTGCTTTGGTAGGGCTTTTTCTGCTTTCTCTTTTTCTTTCATCAGATACGAATACTTCTGCAACCACAGTATGGCTAGGGAACATTGTGTTACCAAAGCTGTTGCCCAGGTAATCTTTACAACGGTGTCAGGTCAAAAGCGCGCCGGGACAAAGGCGCGCCCAGACAATTGAGCACAACGCACGCCACCGCACCGCTCTAAATTACTGTTTTTAGCGCTCCGACGGGGGGGGGAGGGCGTGATAGACATCGCGCCGCATTGTGGGGGCGTTGTGGGGGGCGTGGGGGGTTGTAACCCCCCACATTTTACTGAAAACTTCACTTTTTCCCTGTTTTTAGGGGAAACGTTCAGTTTACAGTAAAATGTGGAGGGTTACAACCCCCCAAACCCCCATAACGCCGGTGCGATGTCTATTAAGTAAACTGGGGGAGTTCCCCAACAAAACCCCCATCGGAGCCCCTAAAAACTGTAATTTAGAGCGGCGCGGCGGCGCGCGCTGCGCTCAATTGTCGGCGCGCGCTTTTGTCTTTCGCGCCGTTGTCTATGAACCGTTTACAACTTTTACCTCTGTGCAGACAGAAAATGTTACCCAAAGAGAGGGGGTGGTTGCATGTGCAATATTTATTCAGCTTGAATCCCTCATGAAGGAAGTGAAGGAACTGAGAGAGGAAGTGGCAAGACTGAGACACATTCACAAAAATGAAAGATACATCAATGAAATGCTTCATGAGGTATCAAAGATTTCCAGCAGTGGGGAACCTGTCCTTGAACTGAAGAACTGGTATGTAGCCATGGAAGTGAAGGAGATGAGATCAACCAGTGAGAGATAGACTCAAAACTTGAGATCCCCAAAATTGCTGGATCCATGACCACTAAGAGGTGAAAGGTAGTAGTGGTATCTGAGGGGAACAGGTATCCATCGGCAGACTGGGAGGTGTGCTGTCAGGTGCCAAAATTCAAGATGCTATTGAGAACGTGTCAAGACTCATCAAGCCTAATGACTATTATCCGATGCTGTTCATCCATGTTGGCACTAACAATATTGCTAAGTACCCCTCTGAAAATATCAAAAGTCACTTTGTGGCTCTTGGAGAGAAGGTGAAGCAGACAAGTTACGCAGGTGGTATTATTGTTGATCTGGAGAACTGGAGAAGAGCAGACGTGATCCCTCGCCACAAAACTGGAAGTGAGGAAGCGGTAGAGAACTATAGGCCATTAAGTCTGACTTCTTTGGTAAGTTAATGAATGGAAATACTTTTAAAACAGAGAATAGTGAAATTTCTGGAATCTAGTGGATTACAGGACTCAAGGCAGAATGGATTCACTAGAGGAAAGCCTTGTTAGCCAAATCTACTACTACTACTATTTATTATTTCTATAGCACTACCAGACACATGCAGCCCTGTACATCAAACACACGAGACGGTCCCTGCTCAAGAAAGCTCAAAAAATTTAATTATGAAAGTTACAATGAACAAAAATGGTGAATCAATATATGCTGCTTATGTAGGGAAACACAAAGAGAGAAGAGATAGAGAGGGTAGGAGCTACAGAGGGAATGGCAAATAGATGTGGTGCTTTACAAATTGGTAGGGTTTAAGACTTAAACACACTTTTAAAAAAGTGAGCCTTCAGCCTGAACTTGAATACTGCCAGAGACGGAGCTTGATATACTGAGTCCAGCAGGTTGTTCCAGGCATACAGAGCAGCAAGGCAGAAGGGACAGAGTCAGAAGATGGCCGTAGAGGAGAAAGGTACAGACAAGAGAGACATAGCCAACGAATAGAGTTCCCGAGGTGGAATATAGGGAGAGATATTGAGGAGCAGCACAGTGAATACACTCGTAGGTCAGTAAGAGGAGTTTGAACTATATGCAGAAGTGAACAGGGAGCATAATGACCTTGATGGAAAGTGAGGCATGCAACAGAATTCTGACAGATTGAAAGGGAGAAAGTTAGCTCAGCAGAAGACCTGTGAGAAGCACGTTGCGATAATCTAGGTGAGAGGCAGCAGCATGTTCAGAAAGAAGTCTGGATTTTAGTGACATTGTATGGAAAGAAATGACAAGTTTTGGTGGTCTGTTGAATATGCGGCAACCCCCTCCGGAAGAAGAAGCTTATCTCCCTAGAAGAAGCAGCAGTATATAGGCCTACTCTTTCTCTTCCTCCTCCTGCACAGTTGTTCACAAAGACGCAGGCAGTGGCTGACCTGGAAGCCTTCTCTCTGATGTCAGAGGGAAGGCTAAAGACAATAAGGACCTTAGGCCCCTCCCATTGCATCCCAAGATGCAATGGAAGGGAAAAGGATCACCATTTTGAAGAGGTGGCCCTATCAGCAGGAGGGAGTGTGGGGATGTCAGAGGAATGTTGGATGTATGTGAGGGTGTCAGGAGGGGGCATGTGGAGTGTCAGCAAAAGGGCTGGTGGATCAGTGGGGGTGTGGGGTATCAGGAGGAGGCTATCCTTGAAGGGGGCTAGGGGATCAGAGGGGATGTTGGGTTTCTGCAGAAATCTATAGCTGGCAAGGAATGCCTGTGAGAGGGCCCCCCTTCCTGTTTCAATGTCTTTCCAACAATGTTTGAATGCCAGCCAGACTCATATGCCGGTCAGAGGTACACACCTGACAAGAGAAGTGCCCCCCCCTCCTGTTCTGATGCTGTTTCAACAATGTTAGGATGCTAGCTGGCCAAAGGTGCATACCCAACATGCCGGCCAAAAGTACACACCCAACAATTCATAGTAGAACAATTCATAGGATACACCAATTGGTAGGACAATCCTACCAATTGTGGGGATCCCTCTAAAACAGGGATCTCAAAGTCTCTCCTTGAGGGCCGCAATCCAGTCGGGTTTTCATGATTTCCCCAATGAATATGCATTGAAAGCAGTGCATGCCCATAGATCTCATGCATATTCATTGGGGAAATCCTGAAAACCCGACTGGATTGCGGTCATCAAGGAGGGACTTTGAGACCGCTGCTTTAAAAACATGTTAATACTACTACTTACTTCAAGAGACCTAATGCTGTGAATAAAAGTGCACAAACAAATTGGTAG
The DNA here is from genome assembly GCF_902459505.1 of Geotrypetes seraphini. Classification (NCBI taxonomy): domain Eukaryota; kingdom Metazoa; phylum Chordata; class Amphibia; order Gymnophiona; family Dermophiidae; genus Geotrypetes; species Geotrypetes seraphini. The sequence goes on along the minus strand of NC_047084.1, from coordinate 172,243,097 downwards.
GAGTTGCATTTCACCGACATTGATGTATATAATTAGGATTTTTCCATAATCAGGGTCTCATTCATCTCTAGAGACAGCACACAGGGAATACAACAATGATTTCCATCCAACACTATTACATGGCAAACTTAAGTAGTTAGAAAACACATTTTCAGCACAAAGTTTATTGCGCTTTCCACTCACCTGTTTAATTCTTGTTCATATATTACACAGCTTCAGAGAATGAAAATTCACAGATTAGCAAGAGAACTACTTTTATCCCATCAGCTCAGGTTCTAAAACGAACCATTTAACAAATGCATTACTGCTTTGAGCTAACTATGAAACACTAATAATTACAAGTATTTACTACAGAGTGACTTAAAACATCATTAGAATTTTATATCCCTCTTAATCCATGTTATATTATCAAACCATAGCCATTAAGCTCAGTTGTTGGCCTATATCCAGTTACTGCAAGAAATTGTGGTCTATAGTGCCACCTTGCACTAAGGTATGCAAGCACATGGGAAAAGATTTATGATATGATATTATAATGCAAATATTCCTAACTCCAACTAAAACCTAAGGACAGTTATAATATATAAATAGATTTTGGACCAGAGTACTTAAGTCATCATAGTATAATTATTGCTGCCTTGTTTGAGAAAGATTTAAGAATGCTTATGAGACATTCTAGAATTAATGACAAATGTTCAGAAATAGTAAATCCTAAATAGTCTTGCTAATACAATATCATGATTAGATCCCAGCTCTGATTGCTCATTGCATAACAAACAGTACAGGTCCCAGTTCTTCTCATTGCACCAATAGATGTTATATCAGATAGAAGATAAAATAGACCTCTGCAATAATCCATATTTCAGGGCCTGGGAATCTAATCTAACCTAATACATAATTTATTAATTGCAATATACCAAAAAGATTCAAGGCGATTTACATTCAAAGAAGCCGTAAAATCTATGGGTGAATACAAAAGCAATCAAAAATTAAAATATGATCATACCAGGCAAATCATATAAAAGGTTTTCACATTTTTATGAACCTTAAGTAATTAATATCAGCTCTAATGTGAATAGGTAGATTATTCTAAATAGTAATAGTAGTGCAAGCAAAATTGGAGTTGAACTATCATTTATACCATACTCCTCTAATCTGTGGAAAGTGTAGTAATAAAGTTTCACATAATCTGATGGAAGAATAATGCAAATGAGAAAAAAAGCAAAATCAGATTACCTGAAGAGTAAGTAAGTAAGTAAGCGTGCGCTATAATGCATGCTAGCCGAAAAATTACCGCTTGATTAAAAGGAGGCGGTAGCGGCTAGCGCGCGCTAAAACCGCTAACGCACCTTTGTAAAAGGAGCCCTAAGTTTCCTCATAATATATAAAATCTTCCTCCATAAGATATCTGAACCTTAAAAAAAAAAATGCTGCGGTCATATTGAAAGTCCCTGATTCAGATTAGGCTGGACTATTGTATTATGTTAGGACCCCATGATCTACTCTACTGGGTCAAAAAATTGTTGATTTTGAATTATTATATACTAAAATTCCACAAACAGAGGCTTTGCATTTATCAGAAAACCATTGAACAATAGGACCACAAATCTAACAATGCCAACAGAAAGTATGGTGGAATTGGCCACTTTTGCTATGAAAAACATAGAAACATAGTAACATGTGTGGTCTTCGTGATAAGCCGTATGGGGACAGACTTAAAGATCTCAATCTGTATACTTTGGAGGAAAGGCAGGAGAGGGGAGATATGATAGAGACGTTTAAATACCTATGCAATATAAATGTGCAAGAGTCGAGTCTCATTTGAAAGAAAACTCTGCAATGAGAGGGCATAGGATGAAGTTAAGAGGTGATAGGTTGCAGAGTAATCTGAGGAAATAATTTTCTACGGAAAGGGTGGTAGAAAGGGACGCTGTGTCTGAATCTCTCAGAGAGAGAAAGAGATAATGGTTACTGCGGATGGGCAGAGTAGATGGGCTATGTGGCCTTTATTTGTCATCATGTTTCTATGTTTCAGCTGCCTGGGCCATTACGGCCCCATTCCGGAGCTGGCTGGCCTGCTGGACGGGTGGGCTTGGCCAACGTTTTGAGGTACGGGGAAGGGGGTGGGGTGGGGGTGTCGTGGGGTCGGCAGGGGTGTCGCGGGTCGGTGGGGGGGATTGGGGGTTCAGGGGGGTTTGTGTCGAGAGCAGGAGGTCCTGGTATCCCTCCTGCCCATATTGTAGTGGGGGGTGGGGGGTAGGAGGTCCGCCTGGGCAGGAGGGGTTGGGCTCCTTCCTGCCTGATCTTGTAGGGGTGGGGGGGGCGAGAGGCCAAGAGGGCTTGGGCTCCCTCCTGGCCCAATTGTAATCGGGGGGCCGCGGGGCAGGAGGGCTTGGGCTCCCTCCTGCCCCAATGTCTTGGGGGGGGGGGTCGATTCTGTAACCGGTGTTGTTTTTGACAGACACCGGTTACAGAATCCAGCTTTTAGGCGAAGGACTGGCTCCTCCTTCGCCTAAAAGCTCTTGTTTTGGACATTTGGGGCTTAGGTTTTTTTTAGGTTGATTATAGGGTATAAGTTTAGACGTAGTGGTGGTCTGGGCATTTAAACAGCTGAACGTAGAGGCAGGCCATTATCAAAAAAACCTCCTTTTGGACGTTTTTTTAAAATTATGGACATTTTCCCTGCTTCTACTTTCAACGTTTAAGGCCTTAGGCCAAAAGGGGACTTAGACTTTTTTTTGATTATGCCCTTCCACGTGTATATTCTCTATTTATCAAAACCTAAAGAAAAATCTCACTATTAATAATGAAAATATTTAGTGAAGTGCTCAGTATATTAAACCAGCCAAGCAAGCAGCGGTATAGTTAAAACATCATAGCATCAGCCCAACCTAACGAATCCGATGGTCAGGGAAAAGAGTATAACAACCAAAGAAAAAGTTCTTAGAAAGAAAAGCACTTATTTTAAACCTGATGCAGATTTTTCAGTTCTTTTCTGGTTGTTAGTAGCTGGTGAGCGCTGTTGCTAAACTTGGCTTTTCCAATCCCCAAGTGAGAAAACATGAATAAACTTGAAAAAAAAGTCCAAAATCTAAAAACTTTACATCTTCCTTTTCCATAGTCTACACGATTTCGTGTTTCGCTTTATAGCTTCTTCAGGAGGAAGGAACTTCTCCTAGAGAACAACATACTGAAAATCAGTATCAAAAAACGTAAATCAAAACTACAAACAAAAATTAAATTCAATACTTATCCGCAGCTACCATGCAGGGAAAACCAAGAGACCCACAGACGCCGAGTTTCCAACTGACGTGCTGGATCACATCACGTGGTGCACAGATGAGATCAATTTATGCTTTGAAGGAGGGACCAGAGACAGGTTTTCACAATACAGTCTATTCTATTTCTTTGTTGAGGCCACCCAGGGATATAGTACCCCCATGTAAGATTAATCTCTGTTCCTGATATATCAGATAACGAGAGAGAAAAATGAAAGTTTTTGAGGACTACTAACTTCAAATAAGAGTTAGTATGGTGTTTCTCCTGCCAATGAGCTACTAGTGGCGCTTCCATCTATTTATGCCATTTAAATGTGACAGAGATGGCTTGAGGTGAATGAGGTAGGAAAGTCCATTGGTCACCAATTTAGATTTTAGTGGGAAAGTCAGTTGATCACAAATTTGAATTTTGGTGGGAAAATCAGTTGGCCTTAGATTAAGTGGGGATGGGCGGACCCGCTATGCCTAAGGCCTGATTGGTCCAGGCTTCTAGAGCCTGGGCCAATCAGGCCTTAGGCTTCGGCGGGATGGGCCGGGAAGGGGCGAGCCCGCCTCATTTCGACGAGGCAGGCTTACCGGCTGGACGGGCAAGAACCATCTGGCCTGAAGAACAGGTTAGTTTGGAAGTTTGGGGGTCATTAGCGCCGGGGGGGTGCGTCTTCAGCGCCGGGGGGGGTGTCTTCGGGCAGGAGGGATTGGACACTCTCCTGCCAGCGATCGGTAGTGTCGGGGTGGGAGGGAGATTGGTAATGTCGGGGGGGGGGCGATTGGTAGTGTCGGGGGGGGCGGTCGGTAGTGTCGAAGGGGGGGGCATCCGATCGGAGAGGCCACGGCCCGCTATACTTATAGCAGCAGAGAGATCCCTTGCCGCGATAAGTATAGCGGGCCGTGTCTAATCTAACCCGATTCTCTAACCAGCGTCTGTAACATGGACGCCGATTACAGAATCGGGGTTTTGGTGTAGGCCGATTCTGAATAGGACGCCTCTCCCGGGCGTCCTATACAGAATCAGGACCCCAGGCAGGCCTTCAATATAGATGGCCTGCCTGGGGAGCATTTAAAAAAAAAAAAAAAACGTGCATCCCGATTGGCTGATTAGACAGCTGTAGGACGCCTACAGCTGCCTAAAATCGGGACGCACTTTTGGAGAATCAGGGCCAAAATGCAGACCTCACAGTATACTCTGATGAAAGGGAGAGTGTGGCGCAGTGGTTAAAGCTACAGCCTCATCACCCTGAGGTTGTGGATTCAAGCCATCATTGCTCCTTGTGACCCTGCACAAGTCACTTAATCCCTCCATTGCCCCAGGTACATTAGATATATTGTGATCCCACCAGGACAGCCAGGGAAAAATGCTTGAGTACCTTAATAAATTCATGTAAACTGTTCTGAGCTCCCTTGGGAGAATGGTATAGAAAACTGAATAAATAAATGAAAGCCACAACATGATGGCTGAAAAGTTGGTTCTACCTGACAAGAGACAGCAAGACCCAGAAACCTGTAACAAGCTACATAAATGATATTGCAGTAATCAATATTAGACAGTACTAATGATTGAACTAATATATGCACATTATTTGGTGAAGTGCCTATGAAAGGCTCGTGCTCCTTCTATATCAATGCCCACTTCGCAGTTGGGAGTTATGTCTATTCTATTTTTTTTTTTTAATTCTTTATTGATTTTTAATCAATACAAATACAAATGAAAAAACAAAAGATATTCCACATATTCCACTATTATCTATACAGGTAACATAAATATCATTCAATAATTTCATTTTCCTGCATATAATAATATCCTAATATATCCTAATATACAATACAAATAAAGATTAAAGTTACCCAAATATCACTATCAATATTTAATGCCTGCAAATAGCACCTAGATCTAGACCCATTTAAAGAATTGCCATTTTTTGTTTTGAATATGAATATTTTCCATAATAACCAAGAGAATTTCAATTTAGTATACAAAGTGTGCCTGACATAATTACACTGTTCTGATAGAAAACTACTTAATAATAAAAAGAGGACATTGTATTTTCAAAAAAATATATAAAATGGATTAAAAAACAAACATACAGATTTTTCACACTGAGGATATTCAAAGGCAATCCCCCTGCAAAACAGTGTTTCAGCTAAGGAAATAAGCTATTTCATTATTATCTACCCTATAGATAGGTAAATGTCCATCTGCCTGATAAACAGACCATGGAAGACAGTCGGCTATCTCCCACAGTTGATAGCAAAACTGGAAATTTAGTGCTAACAACCAGCATTGAATTTCCGCTTCTTTTTTGTTCAGGCAAGATATAGCCAGCTAAGCCAATATACTGTATATCGACTGGCTGAATAAGGTCTATCTAGCTGCTGAACTTACCTGGTTGTAAGACATAGCTGTTCACCGAGCTAGCCTAGAGAGGCAGCAGCTGCCTATCTTCCACTGAATATCAGCAGATAGCCAGCTATGTGATATTTGGCCAGACTGGAGTTGTTCCTGGCTGGCCAAATAGCACTGGATACTGGCTGGCATGAGTTTTCCCTAAACTGTGTATTTTTATTCATTTCCTATGAATATTTTCCTGGGAAACGGGAGGGCAGAAAGGCGAGAAATGCACATAGGTCTGACAACACAAGAACATATCTGTGCAAATCTTTTTTTATTATTTTGGTTTGGAAATAACCCAGTCAAGGACATAGTTATACTTTAATTTTTGATTTAAATTCTGTTGGTAAACATGGGCAGATTTCAGTATTGTCCTCAAGATGTTCAATTGATGTGCAATTCAGGCATATTGCAGTATATTGAGTAGTCATCTGCTAACAGGGAAAATGTTGTATTCTTATCCAACGCTGCTACCTTGAGGTTTATTGTGATATTACCATGTAGCATTTTTCTTTTTATCTTAATATTTTATATCATGACTAGAAATGTGATGCTAAAGGTAGAGACAGAGGAGCATATTTTTAAAATTAGGCAGAGGTGCAATAGAAAATAGCATTGCACTGACCCTCAGCTATCAAAATGCACCCCCCCCCCCAGCTATTTAACAGCAAGATATAAATTAAGAAATGCACCATCCTGGAATGATATTTCCACATAGAGGGAAAAGAAGCTATTAAAAGGTTGGTATTGGTTCTGTCACTAGGCAGTCTAAATACAAATTTTATGGGGTACAACTTTTCCATAATGGCATATTTGCAGCACACAAAGTTAACCAAGTACAATCTACTACTGTTCTTAACCACTTTTAAATAACACTCTTCAGATCTATGCGTTGTTTTTTTTTAATGTAAATCTTTTCATTAAACAGTGACAACAGCAGATACAACTATAGCAGAAAACAAGGTTTATAAGAATAACAAGTAAAATACTGCTACAACACAAAACAAAATACATTTTCAGTCTTTCAAAAATCCCTAAATAAATAGTCTTTAATAGTTTCCTAAAATTTTGATATGATGCACAGAATAAATTTATGAAAATCAGTATCCCAAGTAGCTGCTTGAAATGATAGAAGTCGATTATGATATCTTTTATAGTGGCAAACTTTGGCAATGGAAAATCAAAAAGGGAAGCCATCCCAGTAGAATGTCTATGATGGTGCTAGAACTGCTGCCTCAGGCCCCTGAGGTTGTAGGTTTGATCCCATACGTAAATTCAAATTGTGGGCAATTAAATGCCAATAATTGATTGCTAGTGGCCAGTTATTGATGCTAATTGGTTCGTTATTCAATTAAATTGCATTTGCAAATTGGATGTATGCCCAAATTTGTGCATGCAATTTTGAGTTCCAGATATAGAATTTGGAAGATTATGGGTACACAAGGGTTAAAATCAAGGCACATCTGGCCCTTAGTATATCACCAAGTGATATACTAAGGGCCAGATTCTATAAATGGTACCATAAGTTAGGTAGTGGTAGGTGCCATACTGCTGCCTTAATTAATTGCTTTAATTAGTTTTAATTGACATGGTAATTGATAGCACTGTTAAAAAAAACAATTAAAAATTCATTTAAAAGTAGGCACCGGAATCAAAAATCACTGAACATGGTAGATAGTTTTAGATATTTGGGGACAATATTCGATAGTCGATTAAAATTTGAAAAGCAGGTTTCTTCAGTGGTGGTAAAAGGATTTGGAGCTTTAAGACAATTCAGAAATTTTATAGATTATCAAAACTGGATTACGCAAACTTACCCCTTCTACAAAACTGCGCTAGCAGTTTCTAGCACAGAGTGCCGTGCTGAATGTCCTGCGCTGCTCCCGACGCTCATAGGAACTCAATGAGCGTCGGGAGCAGCGTTGGCCATTCAGCGCAGCTCTCTGCGCTAAAAACTGCTAGCGCGGTTTCGTAGAAGAGGCCCTTAGTTTATGCAGGGATAGTATCGGCACAACTAAAACATTTACAAATTCTGCGGAATACGGCGATTCATCTATTAGGAAAAGCTAGGATAAGGGATCACGTAACTCCTCTACCTTTGCCCCTAAGACAAGAAACTATTCTCAACAACTTTAAATTAACCTTAAAATCTTTCTGTTTAAGGATGCCTACGAGATTCATCCCTAGGACTTTCAATTCATGAGACTCAGATATTTGGCCACATATTGAAGACTTCCTTATCCCTTTTGTTCTTTCCATCCCCTTTGCTTTTTATTTCATGCAATGAATCCTACCCACTTCCCTAATGTAGCATGTTTTTTGTCTGTAATGTTCTTGTCTGTTTTCCCCCATTTTTATATTTTTTTACATATTTTTTTATATTTGTAAAATTGTAAACCGCTTTGTTTTTAAAAGTGGTATATCAAGACTAACGGCCTCTTTCACAAAGCCGTGCTAGCGGTTGCGCTAACGGCCCCGAAGCCCTTAGAGATTTAAAGGGCTTCGGGGCTGTTGCCGAGCGGCTTTGTAAAAGAGGCCGTAAATAAAACTTGAACCTTCATTGGCTGCCAATAGAATATAGAATTAAATTTAAGATACCGATGTTAGTTCATAAAGCTCTTTTTGAGTTACAGCCTCCGTATTTATTGTTGTTAGTACTGTTTTATGCTCCTCGTCGATTATTAAGATCTTTAGATAATAGAGTAGCCTTACCTTATATTTCTAAGGCTCATTTGGTATCTACTAGAAACTGTACATTTTTCTACCTAGTTCCAGTTTTATGGAATAGTTTACCTTTGGAATTAAGGAATTTAGGGCATCTTTAGCATTTAACCGTGCTAATATGGTAGTGCCCATTGGTGAAGCTCCCCCCTTCCCCTTTATGTATTCAGTTGGCTATACTGTTCTCCCAAGGGAGCTTAAAACAATTTACATGAATTTATTCAGGTACTCAAGCATTTTCCCGTCTGTCCTGATAGGCTCACATCCTATCAAAAGTACTTGGGGCAATCGTGGGATTAAGAGATTAGCCTGGGGTCACAAGGAGCAGCATGGATTTTTGAAGCCATAACCTCAGGGTGTTGAGGCTGGAGCCTTAATCATTGCACCACACTCTCCTCTTAGTTGCATTTCCACACTAATGGTTTGCACTAGAGAGTTGCGCGGGGACAGATATCCCACCCATCCCCGCCCGTCCCCCCCAGGATCCTCTCCGTCCCCACCCGTCCCCGCAAGGAATTACCTCCATCCCCGCCTGTCCCCATAAAAAGCAGCAATTACTTCTGAGAGGATCATCAATTCCATAGTTTCTTTAGTGTTTGTGCTGCTGTTTTCCTTGTGGAATCTCTTTGGTGGAACCCTTTTTTTGTTTTCTGTTCAGGTAATTATGTTATAAACCCCGTCTTTTACTAAGGCTGACGTGTCCTTTATATTATATGGATGAACCCTGCTTCCAAAGTCTTCCATCCCCGTGGGAGTCCCGTTGGCTAGAGGGGGGTCCCCGTGGGAGTCCTGTGAGCCAGAGGGGGGTCCCCGTGGGTTAGGGGGGATTCCCGCGGGACCCCCACAGGACCCGTGGGATTCCCGCAATCTCCGTTCCCATGCAGACCTCTAGTTAGCACACACTAATACTCATACTGACTGCATACCACACCTTTGTAAAAATTCCCCTCCAGTCATTTGCCTGTATTGTAGTTAGGCAAAAGATTACAGTGGAGTCAGATATGATGTAGAAGATCAACTCAAAATAAATAGAAACTGACCAGTATAGGAATACTGAAGAAAATTAAGACCCTACGAAGGGGTGCTGAAAAGTTCTATGGGCTCCTTTTACTAAGCTGCGATAGCGTTTTTAGCGTGCACTCTAGACCCTAACGCCAGCATTGAGTTCTAGCCGCGTAGCGCGGGTTTAGCGTGTGCTAAAAACGCTATCGCAGCTTAGTAAAAGGAGCCCTATGTTTTGACATTGTTTCAGGTCATTGATTGAACCATATCCATATCATTCTCATCTTGGTTGGGCTGAGAACTAGGCTGTCATCCATAGCAATAAACAGGAAATAGGTGTGTTCACTCATGTGTTTCCTTATATTATAAGCATAATATATATTATAAGTATAAGTATATTATCGTATAAGGATATCTTTCAATCGCATCTTTTTTTTTAAAAAAAACAATTGAATCTGGACAACTACAAGGTAAAAAGGGTCTGCAATAACTGTTTAAAAAACTGTGATGTACTGATAGATTTCTCTTCTGTTAAGATATGCAGATGTGCAATCGGTATTCCTCTCCAGTTGATTTGTTAAGTTATAAAGTACCCAGCTGTTCAACAGTAGCTGGCGAGATGTACTATAACTGAAGCTTATTCAAAGTAGCAATTCAAAAAGTAATATTTGAAATGCTTAGCATTGGAGAATTAAAGACTTGGACAAAAATATATTACAATGCATCTAAAATCTGATTTTTCAATCTTCATCCTGTTACTATAATAAAGTTTTTTTAAAAATCACCTAGTCATAGAACAAAAGCTCCCCAGGAATCCTGAGAGACAGCAGCTTGGGGGGGAAGGGGGAGGGGGTCAGATGGGGGGGGGGGGTTGGTTTCCGTGGGTCTTCGTGAAGGAATGACACGTAAGACCCGATTGTTTCAGCATTTTCTCGTTAGTGGTTGTTGGTTTGTGGTGACCTGTATTTCTATCTCTAAGAACAAAAACTTAATAAAAACGATTTAAAAAAAATGTTATAAATCTCATTTTCAATATCTCATTTTCAGTAAACAGGCTTTTTGACTCATTAATCCTTAACGTGTTAATCCACGAGAGAAGATGAAATGTCTGATATTCATTTCAAAGCCATGTTAAATGAACTGGTGATCTCTCTTCATTGTTCAGAAAATACAATTAGATATGTGAAAACAATGATCCCTCCAGAGAAGCAGTAGGGATATATATTTGCTAACATGCTTTTGGTTCATTAGTTATATTTCCAATTACTGTGTATGTAAACTGTTTTGAGTTGGACTATATGTAATGAGGGTGAACGTAATATCAAACTCCCATATACTGTAAAACCTTGGTTTGCGAGCGTAATTTGTTCCAGAAGTATGCTTGTAATCTAAAGCAGTGTTCTTCAACCATTTTACACCCGTGGACCGGCACAAATAAAAGAATTATTTTGTGGACCGACAAACTACTAAGACTGAAATTTTAAAAAAACATTTCCGCCCCGTCTCCGCGAGCTCGGTCCACAAACCATCTGATCCCATCTGCTCAAGCCGCAGTTATGATTTTATATTGAACATATTTTATTAAAGTATAAAAATAAACAATATTCTGTACAATTGTCATTTTATAAATACAAATATAGATCCAAGATGGCGTCAGGCTAGAAGCGCTGAGGAGCCGTTCTGAAGTTTGTCTCTTCAATTACTCCTTTTTCTTTCTTGGCACAACTTACCACTTTATTCGATGCCTAAACGGAGGGGCCGAAGCGCCGCTGGTGCCTCGCGGCACACCGTCACCCCTGTAGTTGGCAATATTGATGAGCTTCTCAGACAGGTGCAGGGAGCTCTTTCGGCGTCGGAAAGCTCGCAGAGGATTAGCGGAGCGAGCGAGGCTACGGTAACTCCTCCGGGATTAGAGACATCTTTGAGTCCCGACATCAGGGCACCGCCCCCGCAACCTCAGACAAGCAGCTCTCCAAGGGGCACGGAAACCCCGGAAGTCAGGGTTTTACTTTCCCCTGAGGCAAGTAGTCCAACGCAGAGCCTGCTGTTAGGAGCTCATTTTGATATGAGCCCCCTCAAAGAAGCTGAGAGAAATACAACTAAAGAGAGGCGAGTAAGTCTCCAGGGACAGCGACAAGAAACACAACTAGATGGTGAGCACTATGACACTACTTTTCCTTTAATTTCTTTAGAAAAACCTTCAGAAGTAACTCTGGACTCATTGTGGGATCTTATGGCCGGCCTAGTGAAGACCATAAGCTCAAAATTTCAGTTAATTGAAGGGAAATTGTTTCAACATTCTACTGAACTTAAAGAACTGAAAAATGAAATGACTGTCTCTAATTCCTCTATTCAGAAGCTTGAACAGGAAATAAAATCATCTAGACAACTACAGGAATCTTTAATAAAAGACAATATTAATCTTAGGAGAAAGATGGAAAATCTGGAAAATAACTCTAGATATAATAATTTGAGGTTAATTAATTTTCCCAGGCTATCATTGGTGTCACCTAGAGAAATGTTTAAAAGATATTTTCTTGAAGTTTTGGGGGCTTCAGAAGACTCGATACCTCCTTTATCACGAGTTTATTATCTACCTAACAAGAATCAATCGTTAAAGAGGTCTTTGGACAAGCATCATTGGATGTATCGGAGTTACTGGAGAAATTTGACAAAGAGGCAGCAGAACCAAGTACTTTGATTATATCAGTGGCTCTCTCTCTAGATAAAGTTTGGCTATTGAAACTATTCTTCAAAAATAGGCAGAAAGAGTTTATGGGCTTTAAAGTGCATTTATCCTAATTTATCACGGGAGACTCAAAAGCGTCGCCGTGAATTTCTTATGTTGAAGCCTGATGTTACATTTTAGGTGCTACTTTCTATTTACGACATCCTTGTAAATGTATAGTGCATCACCGTACAGTTAAATATGTTTTCTTTGAGCCTAGCCAATTGACTTCTTTTTTAGCGCTCTCCCGTTTGGAGGCAGAGAAATCATAAGCCCTAAGATTATTAATTATTCCCTGCAATCATCCCTATAGCCAACTCTAAGTATAAGAATGTACTTTTGTTCAATTCTTTTCTTTTGTTCTCGCTAAGAATCTTGGATCCTATAATTTGAGGACTTGAGCATATTAGTTATAAATGATCTTATTGCTATTGAATTACTTCTTGCTTTATGTAAAATTACTAATTTTGCTTTCTGTACAAGTTATTCTTGATTGTATGATTTAAAAATCAATAAATATAATTAATAATAATAAATACAAATATACAAAGCAAGGACCAACAAACCACTGTCTTTCCTCCCCTTCACATATATCCCCTCTACTATCAAGAAAACTGAACAAGCCAAGTTATTACAGAATGCTACACAGAAATATCATGCTAATAGAATACTGCAGTCACACATGACAGGAATAGTGTTAGGGGAGTGCCTCCTGTTCCAAGAGAGCCCTAAGCCAGCTGGAAGCTAAAGATTCACTGCCTGGGCTTTGCAGTCCCCAGTTATGTCTCTAGCAGGATATATATTTCAACTCTGATATATTCTAATGACAAAATAGAAATAAAATTATTTTTTCTACCATTGGTTGTCTCTGATTTCTGTTTTCATCTTCTTTTCACTCTTTTCCTTCCAGCGTCTGCCCTGTCTCTTCAATCTAGCATCTGCCCGTTCCATCCACTGTCTGCCCTCTCCCCCTTCCATATGTATCTGACTTCTTTCTATGCCCCTCTCCCCTTTCCATCCAGCCTGCGCCTCCTCTCTCCTTATTACATCATTCATTCCAGCTTCACTTCTTTCTTCATTTTTATCTCTCCTACACCAGATCTAGCATCTTTATCCCTCTCTCATTTCTCTGCTGACCCCCTTTCCAGCATCAATCACTCTCTACTTTCTCATTCCTCTCTCTCCCCATTCCCTCATCTGATCTCTCCATTCCACCCTGACCCCTTCCCCTTCCGTAATCTCCCTGCCAGCTGTTTCCTTCTTTTTTTCCTTCTCCCTTCTCCCTTCACTCCTCCCCCTATCCAACAGTAACTCTCTTCCCATACCTTTCCCTCATCCCCTCCCAGCAGCATCTCTCATTCTACCTCCCTCCAGGTCTAGTAGCAGCTCTCCCTTTATCCAGCAGCTTCCCAGCCTCCAACAGTGGCTTCCTCCCCTTCCAGCAGTTCTCAGTACTTGCCTGCAGCAGCGATTTACTTAGGCAGCTTTGGGCCCGTTGCCGCCTCTGAGGAAAGAGGAAGTTGCTGGTGAACCACTGCCCTGGCAAGTATGAGAACTACTGGGAGGGGAAACAGCCACTGTTGAAGGCTCCCCATGATCTTGCTCCCACCTACGCTGACCATCTCCCTTCCACCTGCACCTGCAGCTCTCTCCCTTCCACCTGAACCTTCCCCGCAGCCCTCTTCGGCGACTCGGCAGGGGCAGCGATCAAGACAGGCTGCCGATGTTGGGACCTTCCCTCTCTGAGTCCCGCCTATTTTGTTACAACTTCCTGTTTCTGAATAAGCGAGACTCACAGAGGAAAGGCCCCGACGTCGGAAGCCTGTCTTGATCGCTTGATCGCCCGATGCTAGGTAGAACAGCAGCCTTCCGCAAATACCACTGCAGTCGGCAGGAAATTTAACCGCCAACTCAGTCTCCCTGGCCCTGTGCGAACCGGCAGGAATTTTCTGCGGACCGGCACCCGTCTGCGGACGGCGGTTGAAGAACACTGATCTAAAGCACTCGTATATCAAAGTAAATTTCCCCATGGGAAATAATGGAAACTCAGACAATTCGTTCCACAACCCAGAAAAAGTTAATAAAAAATATTTTATGTACTTAATTTTGCAAGACCTCACTCATTTAGAACAGTCACTACACTCATGCAGTGTCAGAGAGAGAAGAACCATCAGCTCAATTGTGATGATGTGATGCATGTATACTGTATGTACTTCTATTGCAAGACATTGCTTGTATATCAAGTTAAAATTTAATCAAATGTTTTACTTGTCTTGCAAAACACTTGCAAACCAAGTTACTTGCAATCCAAGGTTTTACTGTATTTTTAAATGTTGTATGTTATATTATAGAACCTGATATTCAGGGAGTTAGCTGGGCTGATACCCACGGTTGGTGCTGAGCCTGAGTATTCAATGCTGGGCCATTTCTGCTGACCAGCACTGAATATCCCCCAAACCCATACAAACTGATGCATGCTAATGTTTTTTTGGCTGAGCATAGGAAATATTTCCAAGGTCAGAGGGAGAGAGATCCCCAATATAGGCAGTCCCTGAGTTACAGATGCCCAACTTAAGAGAGTATTCAGTGAAGTTAGCTGGCATTAGGCGATTCTGTGGAGGATCCTTGATAAAGCCACGGTTGAAACATGTCGGACTAAAACCTCCCAGACTATGCTGAATATACTGGAAAGAAAAGTGCATCAAACAATGTTTATAAAGTTTTTCTAAGCAGTTATTTATAAAATTGGAGCTTTTAAGAGTTAAATAAAGCTATTTATAATGCTATTTAAGAAAGTTCTATTTAAAATTTGGACCAATGACAATTTGGCACATAAAGCTTTACTGCTATGAGCTTATGTGAGCAGTGAGTGGTTTTGCTGAGGTTCAGGAGTTATTTGGACCTTGAGGGCTGTAAAAGAGTTCTGTGTAATCATTATCCTCAAGTATACCTGATCATTATTAATAACATCCTTTATTCTGAACTGACTTAAGTATGACTCATACTTAAGAATGAAATCACAGCTTCATTTGATCTCACTGAGCAGTCTTTCCAGTGGCATAAACTCCTATACTTCTTCTACAGATGATTCAGGAATGATGGATGGCCACATTAAGAACAGCGTGTGGTTGTGCATGCTGTACTTTAGAGGGAACACTGGTAAGGACAGTTGGCCCTTTTGTCAGCTGGGAGCAGAGATAAGCAGCAAGAATCTTAAAATCTACAAGTTCTGAGTTATATACAAATCGGACTTAAGAACAGCTTTAAAAAGGTAACTCGTTCTTAACCTGGGGACTGCCTGTACCCAAACATGTAGTTTTACTAACATTAACCACGAGCCCACTAGATCCTTAACCATAATCCAAGAGATCATGTCTATTATGAACAACTGGATGAGAGATTATACATTGAAATTAAACCAAGATAAAACTAAGTTTTTCTTTGCATTCCCTTCTAAAAAGGTGGTAGATAGAGAGTTAGCATAGGGCGGGATTATTTACCTAATCGAATCTGAAATTAAAATCCTAGGAGTACATTTACATAGAAATCTAACTATGAAAGTATTTACCTCGGCATTGGTGAAAAAACGTTTCTTTATCTTATGGAAGCTACGGACCATCAATTAATATTTTGAACCTATGGCATTAAGATTACTTGTTCAGTTGTTGATACTGAGTACTTTGGATTACTGCAATTCTGTTCATATTGCCGGACACCGTACAAATGTACTTAGATTACAAAGAATGCAGAATACTGCTGTGCATTTGATTTTTGACCTGAAAAAGTCAGATCATATCACGTTTTATTACAGGGAGCTTCATTTGCTCCCATTTGAGGCCCATGTGAAGTTCAAACTGGGAACACTCTATTATAAAACCTTATATGGTCATCCAACTGAGTATCTGTTAAAATTATTTACTTTATTTACAACAAACCATCCACTGTGTAATACTGCATTATTTGTTTTCCCCCTGGTTTGAGGTTGTGTGTATAAGAGGTTCCAGCAATGTCTAATTGTTTTTCGGGCAGTAAGCTGGGATAGAGTTATGTTCTTTATTTGGCAGGTCCTGTTCTTATATACATTAAAGAAAGTTACTGAAATCAGTCTTGTTTGTAAAATTTTTAGAGAATTGAAATGATGTCTACTTTGGAGTTCACTGGGAATGTCCAGTTTTCTATTTTTGTGAACCGCATCGATCCAAGAAGTTTTGCGGTCTAGAAATGTAATGTAATATAATCTCAACCAACCATCCTACTCAGCAAGACAATTATTCAGCCTTGATACAGCAGAATCTTTATTCCCCAATAATAGAAGCAATAACTGAAATATCCTCCTTATACGTGTGCTACAAATTAACCACCACCCTTTAATGAAACTGTGTTAGCATTTTTTATTGCCAGCCACAGCAGTAAAAGTTCAGACACCCTTAGGAATTCTGTGAGCATTGGCACTTTTGCCACCGCGGCCAGAGACAAAAATGCTAATGTGGCTTCATAAAAGGGGGGGAGTAAGTCTCCCAAAGGTTGTAAATAGACATTATAAAAGTAAAAAGGATAATGGAGATCCCTGAGGTATACCCCAATTCCAATATAACATGCGAAACCAATTTCCCTTAAATCCAACCCTAAAACATCCTCCTTCCAAAAAAAGAAGAAATCAATTTAAGCACTATCCCAGATAAACCTGCCATCTTATACCTCTCCAGAAAGGTGGTAGGTTCCTCCAGATCAAATAGAGATGACAAGTGTAACAAAGGACATTTTTATCCATCCAATAATATACATCGTCCACCAGGGAGACCAATAAGTTTTCCATACCACTGCTTCTACAAAAATCTGCCTGAGCAGGATAAAAGAACATTCCTCCAAAAAGTCATGCAATTGTATAATCACCACATTCTCAGTCAACTTTGAAATAAACTATAAATTCAATATAGGATGATAGCTAAACCATATCATCAAAAACCTTTCTTTTTAAAAAATCTGAGTAACTACTGCTTCTTGTAAACATTTAGGAAACTATCCCTGTAATAAAGAAGCTTAATGATCTTTAACAGCCATTACAACATAGAGTCCAAACTCATCTGCACCAACCCAGCAACGACAGGATATAGAATATAAAAGGAAGCGTGAATATCCTAAATCATATTTTTCAATTCTTTCAAAGATAGTAAATTAAAGTCTGAAAACTTTTCTTTCGCAAAGAATTCCATCTCCAATCCATCTTGATCAACTGTTGGTATATTCAGACCAGAAGGATTTATAGTCCTAACTCCAATCCTCAAACCATTCTTAAGATGTTGTGCAGTGCCAGTACTTGCCAACTAAGAGAATTAACAATTCTGAACAATTTCTTAGGACTTTTAGAAGATTGATCAGTCTCAATGGTAAAAGCAGATATTTTAGCCCAATTTTTTCTATACTAATTTATCCTCAATTGATCATGTATGTCTCCACTTCTTTTAAGTTTCCTCAACCTATTTTTATATACTTTCAATCCCTCTGATATGTAGGACAGATAAATCCCTCTTCCAGGGGAGCCATCATATCTAACCCTTCTCACATGCCACTCATCAACCAATCTATCCATTTCAATATTAACCTTTTCATCATTCTTTAAATTCCTTTGCGCAATCAAGAGGATCAAATTTACCTCTATTCAACTCTATCCCTACCAAAACTAGCTCTTAAATTTACTCTCTGGAAAATACAGATCCATCCAAGGGGTAGAATTTTCCCAGTCTCTAATTTCTCCACCCCCTCCAAAACAAATATCTGATCTAGGGTGTGACCACGTTCATGAGTAGATGAATTCACAATCTGCAAAAGGTTACCAGAAGACAAAGTTGACAAAAATAAATTTACTTTAAAATATAAAACATCTTCAAAATGTAGGTTAAAATCACCCAGTACTATAACATCTTCATATACTGCTCTGTTAAAATCATTACTAATACTTCTTCCCACTCAATCACAGAAGTTCTAGATGAAACTTATAAAAGTAATAGTCCTAGAGCCTTCTTGAGACCTATATTGGGTAATAAACCATCAATGCTTTTAGGTAATTCTAACATTCTCTTACTCCATCCCAGCCCTTCCCTCAGGATACACAACACACACACCCTCCCCTCTTTACTATCCCTGGGATGCTAACATATTTAAATCCCTTTTGACATGGCTTTTAACCACAACTTTCTCAATGAATAACCTTGGGCTCCTTTTACAAAGATGCGCTAAGCGTTTTAGCAGGCACTAACCACACGCTAAATGCTAACGCGTGCATGTTAGTCTATGGACTTAGCGGTTAGCGCGTGCATATATTTAGAGTATGCTAAATGCGCGCTAAAACGCATAGAGGGGCATAATCAAAAAAACGTCTAAGTCCCCTTTTGGCCTAAGGCCTTAAAAGTTGAAAGTAGAAGCAGGGAAAATGTCCATTATCAAAAAAAACGTCCAAAAGGAGTTTTTTTTTTTTATAACGGCCTGCCTCTACGTCAAGCTGTTTAAACGCCCAGACCACTACTACGTCTAAACTTATACCATATAATCAACCTAAAAAAAGCCTAAGCCCCAAACGTCCAAAACAAGGGCTTTTAGGCAAAGGAAGAGCCAGTCCTTCGCCTAAAAGCTGGATTCTGTAACTGGTGTCTGTCAAACACAACACCGATTACAGAATCCACACCCCGATGACATTGGGGCAAGAGGGAGCACAAGCCCTCTTGCCCCATGGCACCCCCGACCTCCCCAACACTATCAGGGCAAGAGGGAGCCCAAGCTCTCCTGGCCCGCGACCCCCTCTAACCCCCACCCCCCACTAAAATATGGGCAGGAGGGATCCCAGGCCCTCCTGCCCTCGACGCAACCCCCCAACGACTGCTCCCCCCCGAACCTCCCTGATCGGCTCCCCACCGACCCGTGACCCCCGCCGACCCCACGACCCCCCACCCCCACCCCCACACCCCTTCCCCGTACCACAGGAATGGGGCCGGATTGACCCAGGCAGCTCAAACCCCGCCCACAGATGGGGCCTGAGGCACCTGGGACAACCAGAATAGGCCCGGGAGCCTTAGGCCCCTCCTGTGTGCGGGCCTTAGGTACATGGACCCATCCCGGTGTTATCCAGGGATAGCAGTCAGATATTCTCAAAACCCACCTACCTCCCCTGGTTGGCTTCGTAGCTTGCTTATCGAACTGAGGAGTTGTGAGTGGCATCGGGCGGGAAGGTACTCGGCACATGCGTGGTGCGGGCGGATCACAAATTTTCTTAAATTTTTAAAGTGCTAGTGCACTTTTCAACCTGTCCGTACTGGGGCTTGGTGGATGGCGTCACCCACATGTGAGAATATCTACCTGATGTCCCTGCATAACACCTGTTCTGTGCACATTGCAGAACCCAGAATGCCTCACAAGTTGTACTTTTATTGATGTTCTTTCAATCATAATAAAAGTTAGAAAAAAATACCACTATAGGCTTAACAGCCTGGATTCTCTAAACAGCACCAATATCAGCAGCTGTCTAAAAAGTGGCTATTGGCCGCATATCATTCATGTGATGGTGCTATTTAGAGAATCGTGCCTCTGAGAAAGATAGGCACCAGACATGTAGGCCAGGGTTTTCAAGGTTTATGTTTCCAATGCCTATCTTTGCCATGAATCACTCTTCCAGAGGCACCAACTAGTACCTAACACAACTTCTGGCATTAGCCACGCCTGTAACGGTGTTAGGTGCAATTCCATGTAATTTTTATTTAGGCATTTAAATTTAATGCTACTTGCTGTTTCAAATGGCATTTCTCAATTAACTTAGGTGCCTATGTAAAGGTGCCATTTTTTATAATTTCCCGCAAAATGTTTATTTGCAATGCCTTAGGCCTATAAAATTGCATAAAATTATCTTTCTGCTTTGAACAGGGAGATTCAGGGAAGATAATTAAGACTGTGGGAACGGAGAAAAAAAAATGCAGGGACAGTAAGGGGACGGAGATGAAAAATGTGCTTTATTGCACAGTAGGTATGTGTCTATATCCTGTATATGGCCATTTGGTGGAGGATGGGCTGGGGAGGGCTTCAATGGCCGGGAGGGTGTAGATGGGCCGGAGTAGGTTTTAACGGAGATTTCGGCAGTAGGAACCCAAGCACAGTACCTGATAGAGCTTTGGATTCTTGCCCAGAAATAGCTAAGATGAAAAATTTTAAAAAATTTAAATTGAATCAGATTGGGCAGACTGGATGGACCATTCAGGTCTTTATCTGCCGTCTTCTACTATGTTACTATATGTTACTAGGATGGGGATGAAAATGAGGGAACAGGAATGAATCTTTGACCCCGTGTCACTCTCTACATGCAGATTCCATTATAGAATACTACACTTCTCCCTTTGAATCTGCGGTTTCAGTACCCGCAGATTCGGTTATTTGTGATTTTTTTTTGGGGGGGGAAGAAACGTTGCATCCCGGACCTTCCTCAGACAACGGGAACTCACGGCAGCCATTTTGATGATGGCTCTGCACGGGGCAGGAGGAAGATCGATCCTGCCCCATGTCGCCACTAGACCACCAGGTAAGGTCTGGGGAAGGTCCGGGATGCAGGAGGGAGGCGAGGTGTGTCAGAGCCAGCCCTAAAAGTTATTTGCAGTTTTTTAAATATTCACGGGCCGGCTCTGCCCCTAACCCCTGCGAATATTGAGGGGGAAGTATAGTGTAACTTGTCATTGGCACACCTTACATTTAGGTGCTCACAGTTACATCAGTCATAGATAGGGTTACCAGACTTCTGGGAAAACCCAAACATGTCCTCTTTTTAGAGGATTGTCTGGACTCCCTGACAGACTTTCCAAAACCTGGCATATCACCGGGTTTAGGAAAGCCCGACGAGCTCCAACTGCATCTGGGGGCCTCTGAGCATGCATGGATGATGTCACACACATCAGTGCATGATCCAGGCTCGCCAGACGTGGCTGGAGTTCATCTGGAAGAAGAGAGGAGGCTTTGTGGGGATGGGATGAGGGTGGAATGGGGTGGGGGTGGAGACAGGACTGGGCGGGGCTGAGGCAGAATAGGATGGGGCTGTAGGCGGAATGTGACAGGATGGGGTTTCCCGGAGAAAAATATGGTAACCCTAGTCATAGACCTGGTATAACTGTAGGTACCCAAACACAAAAAAGGTACATATAACTTACAGTATTATGTATGTTACAGGTATGACTGGGAACCCATCCATGTTCCCCCCACACTCCACCCACTTACATATCCCCTTGCAGTTGAATACTATAGCACTTAAGTATGCCCTTATAGAATAGAGCTGATGGTGCTACATATTCATGCATTTAGGTGCTTAACAGGGAATGTACTATTTCAACAATGGAGCAAGTTGTTTTCTTGTTCCACCCACTATTCTCATTCACATTTCTTATAAATGATATGCACAGCTCTTAAAGACCCTCAGAAATACCACCTAAGACTCATTCCATTCATTGTCTTTAGGATTTAAGTGCTGTCTCCTCATCGGGGCATATATAAAAGCCTAGCTCTCTTTATTGTGTAATATTAACAATTTATCACTCTTTAAGGTGATTAATAACTTATCTTATTGTAGTCCTCCGTTGAAGGGTATCTTAGCCAACATGTTTCATAAACGGTTTTGTCAAGGATGTAATCATAAGCACCTAGTTATAGAGTTTCTATATTAGTTGTAAGCCATCCAGGGACAGGAGACTACTTACTCTATCTGAATATAACTCACCTTGAACTATAACTGATAAATGGATGACAGGTTATGTTTCCTCTTCAATAAAATGCAAATAACTTGCTACCATGGGCTAATCACTTGCTGATGAAAAATACTCTGTGAAAAAAAAAAATCCTTCCTGTCCTGTTAATTACAAAAAAAATGATCAAAAATTAAGACATGTGCCTGGGGAGTGATGACTTAGTGACAGCCATTCATCGCTACAGCTCCTGCCATGATTCCCTCCTCTTCCTAACATAAAATGTTAGTCAATTATGCAAAAGTCACAGCTATCAAGATGAGACAATTCATGGCACTGCAAATTTAATTGAAACCATTAAGGGATAGTTATGACTTTCTCTTTCCTGACAGAAGGAAAAGCACTCTCCACAATCCTAAAATCTTTTTTAAAATAAGAGCGTCTACCAAAATAGATTCAAAGGCATAGGATGACTGACCATAGACTAGATATACCAAAGTGCACTACTATTTTATACCAGGGCATATAAAGGCCCATTTTCAATAACTTAGACACACAGAGAGGTACATAAAATACGTCTAAAAACCCGCCTAAATCAACACTTGGACGATCAAAAAGACAGGCCGTCCAAGTACCGATAATCGAACAGTGTTTTAGACATATCTAAAACCAGCTTAGGCCTTTTCACTGCCTCTGTGCACCCAGAGCGAAAAGGGGTGTTTTTGGAGGAGTGGGTAAGGCAGGAAGTGGGCCATCCTACACTTAGTCATCTGGTAGCCATAATTGAAATGTTTGACAGGTTGTCTGGAGGGAACTTATATGTTTTGACTTAGACCTGCCTAAGCCCCGCTCCTCACATCACAACCAACCCTCTCCCATGACATGCCTAAACCATGGCCCCTATATGTAGTGCAGATACTCAGAAATACAGTACAGAATACAGAAATAAATACAGAAATACAGAAAATCAGTGTTCTAAAATTAGGTTTTACACATGTGTGATATACATGTGTAAACACTGGTATTTCCACATATAAATCACAGGTAGGGCTTCTAAATAAGAATGTGATTTACTATAGACCCCATTATTTTGTAATTAATTCTTATGTCAATTTGATGATCAAACCTTTTATAAAAACAAAGAGCCCATCAAATTGAATAATTCCTACCACTCCCAATGACCTAAGCCTAAAATGATTCTCCTCTAACAAATGGTGCAAATTCCTGTTCAGATCAGTCTAAAATATTGTGCCTTAGGACATAAAAACATGGGGGCAGATAAAGACCAAATCATTCATCCAGTCTGCCCATCTGCTGCATCCTCTATCTCCTTTTCTCCCTAAGAGATCCCATGTGCCTGTTCCATGCTTTCTTGAATTCAGTCTTTGGCTCTATCACCTCTACTGGGAGACTATTCCATGTATCTACCAACCTTTCTGTATAAAAACTATTTTTTAAATTTAAAATATTTCTAATCCGCTTAATAAACTAAGCGGCACACAATATCACATTTATAATATCATTAGACAAAACTCCATTCATCAGAGTTTACAAAGCCACACTTAAAATTATAGTCCTGCTACAAAGAAATCAGAATTCTACACTAAATTTTCTTCTAAATCAGGTTCCACCATCTCAGTTCTAGGCATAGATTACTAATATCAATTTAAAGCCTGGACAAAGAAGTATGGCTTAAGCAGGTATCTCATTCCATAAAACGGGACCTGCAGCTGAAAAACAGGATTTTCTAATATTGGCATATTTCACTTTGTCCCTTTTTCGTACATCTAATAACATTTAATGTTCTGATCTTTAACATTCTATCAAGTCTATATATTATCAAACATCTTCTCAAATAGTCAGGTATAGTTTTGTAAATCCCTTGATGAATTATTTTTAACATTTTAAATTGTATTCAAAATATAATTTGGATCCAATGCAGTTTCTTTAAAACTGGAGTAATGTGCTCAAAAAAGGATTTTCCTATCAGAACCCAATCTGCTGAGTTCTGCACAATCTGCAGTGCCTTCAATCGGACAGAAGGAAGCCTTAGATAGATTCCATTACAAAAGTCAAGCTTTGAAAGCACCATGAATTGTAACACTTGTCTAAAATCCCAGCCTGGCAAAAAATTATTCAATTGTAGTAGCTTTCTCATTGTAAAATATGCAACCTGTACCACTCTCGCTATTTGTGATTTTAATGACAATTTGGCATCAAGGATTATCCCCAGTACTTTAATCTCTTCCCTAACCACAATCAGATGTTCATTGAGAGATACTTCACAGGGCCATAAATGTTCATTGCATTCCCCTACAATCAATATTTCCGTTTTCACTACTTTCAAAATGAATCCATCACCATACATCCGTCATTGATCTTATTCATGTATGTATTTAATTCCACTGTCAATTTTTCACCCCATTCCTTAATCTTAAAGAAGATTTGAACATCAGCAGCATAGATTCTTTAGGAAACTCCCATCTCATTCAATAATTTTTCTAAAGGTTCTAAATATATATTAAATAAAATTGCCGATAATGCTGATCCTTGTGGAGCACCAGGTTTTACCAGAACTTCAGTTGAAACTTCCCCATTACTTCGAACACACATCCTTCTTCCTGTTAGGAATGTCTTAAACTAATCGCATACCGTCCCTGCTATACCTAAATTCCTTAGCCTTAACAACAATCTTTCAGGATCCAGGGATAAATGTCAAGGGAAATCATACAAAAACAAATTCCCTTGATCTATTCCCAGACGCAACTCATCAATTGTTGTTAGTAGAAGTGTCTCTACACTGTGCGCTTTTCTGAATCCAAATTGATTTTTATCAAGACAATCATTTTGTTCATGAATCTTACTAATTGAAGTAGAGTTGCTTTTTCCATCACTCTAGCCATAAATGGTAGAATTGATACTAGTCTAAAATTACACATTTGTTCCTTATCAAGCCCATCTTTCTTAAGTATTGGCTTTACTGTACCAGTTTTACAGCTCTCAGGAAATAATCCAGGGCTAAGAGATTTATTTATTATTGTTGTCGATGTCAGAGCAATTTTTATGGTAATCTGGCTCATTATATGCTCTGGTGACTGTAAGGGTTTGAACAACCCTTTCAACTTCTTGTACTTTAATTTTTTGAAATATATCCCATTTTACTACACTCTCCTGAACAGGGTCCCTAATTACAGTATTTCATTTTTGATACACATTGCTCAAACAAGATTTACTCTCTAAATATTCAGCAAACATATATGCTGGGGGAGGGGGGGCATTTTTCCCTTCATCTCCATGAGCCTTCTCAGTTAAACCTCTCATAATATTATACAGTATAGTTCTTTGGGCCGATTTCCCTACTAATCATCTCTTGGATATAGGCACACTTCTCGTTTTCACATAACTCTGTCCTCTATATCTCTTGATTTTCTCCAGTGTCTTTCAGCTTGTCGAACTTCCTGTCTCACTTTAATTACTGGTGTGGAGCCCCACCTTAGTATCTCTCTCCATCCACATGATCTAACTTCTTTCCATTGTTAGTGTAGAATTCCAATTATGTACTTCATCTTCAATATCACCTCCTGGATCCCACTGCAGATTGGTATTCCATACTTTCCAAAGATCTACTATTTCAAAAGATGGTCTTACTTTCACCTTCCTAGCACTCTGGATGACTGTACTTTCTGCATCTCTGACCAAGGTCTTCATATATAAGAAATGGTGATTGGACCATATTACTTCTTCTACCCCTAAATCAGTGATTTTTATTTTATCATTTACCTCAGGAACAAATATTAAATCTAATACATGTCCTGCCTTGTGGGATGGTACCATCACTATCTGTTTCATATGTATAGAACCTAATGCTTGAACAAACAGATGATTCTCTATTGCTAACTTGCCTTCTTCTGGTAAAATAGGTAGGTTAAAATTACCCATTAAAATAAATCTTGAAAAATCTACCTGTAAGTTCATCAGGAAATCCAACACCACCGAACATTCTTTCAAAATCATTGTTGGTGGAGGTTCAGGCCCTAGACATTTTTGTGTGAATTGTTTATTTGTTTGAATAAAGCCTTCATCTTGGACATCGCCTCTCCATGATTTCTTTATTTCTTCGATATTACTTTCTTTGGAGGGACCGGGGTCAATTTTCTTGTTGTTCTGGCATATATAACATCCACTAAACTTGCATAAACTTTTGGCTAAAGCACAAGTTAATGTATCTAACTCAATATAGAAGAGAACTCTGAACGATCTCAAGTGCTCACAGTTAAAAGCCCGATGTATATTTCAGGCTAATAACCACACGGTGAGCTATCATTGATCTTATGTGTTCTCTTTTTTTCAATTTTTCTCAGTTTTTGAGCATTTATATATTTTTTGTAAAAAAAATTTTTGATCTTATTTTTTTGATCTTATTTTTTACTGGTCTTCATTAATTTATTAACAGTATTTCTCTTTTGAAAATAAACCCTATGAAGTGCTTAGCTTCATAACTATAGGGTACTTAGCTTAAAAATGATGACGGGAGATCTCCGTTTCGCTCATACATTTAGAGGAGCTTCGTCAGGACACCGCCAGCAATCATGCTATAAGAAGACAAAACATTCTTTAAATATAAAGTCCAATAAATATCTGCTCGGTATTTTAAACTTGCTTGCACTTACATGTGAAAGCATTATGGCGGTACTTCGGGTCCCTAAATTTAGAGCCCAAATGTTTTTTGGAAGTTATTCACATTTAAACTACTTCAGGTCCAATCAATAGTGTAACTATTCTATAAGCATTATCCTACAGGGACAAAGTAACATAGCCTATTCCTAAGTAACCTTCATATAACATATCTCTAAACATACCTCTTGATACTGACGGTAGCAAAGACAAAATTTCAAAGAGCAACCTGAAGCTCAGAAAGTTCCAATATCGTCTGCCTGTCGATAGTAACACCGGCATGAATGCCCGCCTTCAAACCTGAGTTTAAATTGTGTAAAGGTGTCTGACGTCATATCCGGTAGTGTCACAGCCCTGAAGGAACAGTCTGTGCTAGGGACATATATTTTAAAAAAACCCGGGGCCAGTCCAAACATCGGACTCTCATTCAAACAGAATAACACCTTAATCTTTATATCATTCCATTCTCTCACTCATAAGAATCACAGACACACATAAAATTTATCACCATAACTATTCATTTACACGGCAATTGATACATCCAACCCAGCGAAGATCACCAACCATATGCAAAACAAAGTTACCCATCCTTAACTTTCAGAAGAATACTTGCCAATTTATGGCAATGTTTAAACCCTGCGGTTGTAAACTATGCAGGCGATCAATCCATTTTTGTTCGGATTGCAACAAATAGTTATGAAGCTAAGCACTTCATAGGGTTTATTTTCAAAAGAGAAATACTGTTAATAAATTAATGAAGACCAGTAAAAAATAAGATCAAAAAAATGTTTTACAAAAAATATATAAATGCTCAAAAACTGAGAAAAATTGAAAAAAAGAGAACACAAAAGATCAATGATAGCTCACCGTGTGGTTATTAGCCTGAAATATACATCGGGCTTTTAGCTGTGAGCACTTGAGATCATTCAGAGTTCTCTTCTATATTGAGTTAGATACATTAACTTGTGCTTTAGCCAAAAGTTTATGCAAGTTTAGTATGAGTCACAAAAATTTATAGGATTATTAATATATAACATCCACCCAGTTGTTTTTCAAAACCACCCCCTCACAATATTCCTCCATAATAACATCCACTCTCTTCAATCTCGTCCAGTGCTTAAAAAATACTAACACCTCTCTTCCAACTTCTACACACCCAGCACCAACAATATCCAGGTTGGCAACATTCATTCATCAATCCCTCATCTGCTTTTAACAATCATGTTTCAACTATTCCAAACACATCATAATTTCCTTCTAAACTGAGCTAAACCTTAAGCTTATATACCGCATCCTCTCCATAAAGATAGAGCTCGGCATGGTTTACAGGAACTTTAATATAAGGAAGGAAAAACATAATAAGAATTAGTGATTATAAAGAGGGTAGTGAGATTTACATTTTTGAGAATAGCCAAGTTTTCAAATGCTTTCGGAATAATTGGAAGGAGCCCAGATTCCGCAGCAGAGCAGGATGGTTATTCCAAAGCTCAGTGATTTTGAAGAAAAGATATTTCCCTAATTTTCCAGCATAGATAAAGCCTTTTAATGAGGGGAAAGATAGATTAAGTTTTTGGGTGGATCTGGTAGTGTCAGGTCTCATTGAATTCCAAGATAGTGGAATTAGAAGAGGAAGAATGCCATGCAAGATCTTGAATGTTAGGCAGGCACATTTAAAGTGTACCCTAAAAATTACTGGAAGCCAGTGAAGTTTTGACAGAAGCGGGGAAACATGATCAAATTTACTTTTTGCGAAGATCAACCCAGCTGCAGTATTCTGGATCTGCTGAAGTCTTTGAAGACTTTTCTTGATTAGACTTAGATAGATGGAGTTACAATAGTCCAGCCTGGAGAGAATGATTGATTGTACAAGGACAGCAAAGTGTTGGTGGAAGCAGGATCTCACTTTTCTCAACATGTGGAGACTAAAAAAACATTTTTTTACACGAGAGTTGAGATGGTCATTAAATGAAAGTATAGAGTCAATAATGATGCCCAAAACTGCTTGAGAATTCAATCTGCAGTGTGAGACCAGAAGGTAATGAAATGTGTGTGGGTAGCTGATCTAATTTTGAGCCAAGCCAAAGTAATTTTGTTTTGGACTCATTTAGCTTCATTTGTACAGTGAGGGCCCAGGATTGGAGTTTCGTTATGCATGCTATTATATTCTCAGTAAGATTCGATTCTATCTCAAGAAGGACAAGGATGTCACCTATTAGCAGATCATACGTATAGCATTGGTAACATCTTCTTATTAGCTCTCACATTAATATATGCTAAGGAGAGACTGCAGCTTGAGTTCTCAAGCAATGTTCTGGGCATCATTATTGATTCTACATTGTCCTTCAATGACCACCTCAATTCCTTGGTAAAAATAAAATGCTTTTTCAATCTTCACATGCTGAGGAAAGTTAGATCCTGCTTCCATCAAAAACACTTTACCGTCCTTGTCCAATCCATCATCCTTTCCAGATTGGACTATTGCAACTCTATCTACTTAAGCCTAACTAAGAAAAACCTTCATAGACTCCAGCGGATTCAGAATGCCACGGCTAAGCTTATCTTCGCAAAAAGTAAATTTGACCATGTCTCTCCGCTTCTGTCCAAGCTTCACTGGCTTCCGATAATCGCCAGGGTCCACTTTAAATGCGCCTGTCTAGCTTTCAAAATCCTACACGGCATCCTCCCTCTTTCTTGAAATTCCTCAAACCCTAATACCACCAGATCCACCCACAAATTAAAACTATCCTTTCCCTCATTAAGAGGCATTTCCCATACAGGAAAACTAGGGACCTCTCTCCCCTTCAGAATCACAGAATCACCTTTCCTCCCCTCTTCGGAACCTGAGCTCTCTCCAACTTTTCCGCAAACATCTGAAGACCTGGCTATTCTCAAAAATGTGATACTTACTCCATCTCTGGCATTCTAAGCCCTCTAAAAACTCTTCATACTTGGACCTCTAACCCTTTATTGTAGTTCCTTTCTATCCCATCTCCTGTAAACCATGCTGAGCTCTATGAATGTGGAGATGATGCGGTATACAAACCTAAGGATTAGTTTAGTTTAGTTTCCTTCCTCCTCCTCTGGCCCCCCCTGCATCGAGAGAGGAGCGTGGGAGCCCTGCTCCGCCCCCCTCCCGACTCAGAAGAGCCGATTTTAAAAGACCTTTTCACCGGAGGAGCCTGCCTTCCTCCTCCGGCCCCCCCTGCATCGAGAGAGGAGCGTGGGAGCCCTGCTCCACCCCCCTCCCGACACAGGAGAGCCGACTTTAAAAGACCTTTTCACCGGAGGAGCCTGCCTTCCTCCTCCGGCCCCCCCTGCATCGAGAGAGGAGCGTGGGAGCCCTGCTCTGCCCCCCTCCCGACACAGGAGAGCCGACTTTAAAAGACCTTTTCACCGGAGGAGCCTGCCTTCCTCCTCCGGCCCCCCGTGCATCGAGAGAGGAGCGTGGGAGCCCTGCTCCGCCCCCCTCCCGACTCAGAAGAGCTGACTCTAAAAGACCTTTTCACCGGAGGAGCCTGCCTTCCTCCTCCGGCCCCCCCTGCATCGAGAGAGGAGCGTGGGAGCCCTGCTCTGCCCCCCTCCCGACACAGGAGAGCCGTCTTTGCAAGCCATCCTTTTCTTCAGAAAGGGCCGCTCTGACAGGCTCAAACCCCCCTTTCTCACACTACTTAACTCCCTTACAGGACAGCTTCTACTTGCTCCGATATCATCCAGTTGCCTACCTTCCAGCATACCGTGTTCTCCAGTTGTTCTCACTCTTACCTCATTTACTGTTGTTTAAATACCACCTGTTATTCCTGTTTGTTATTATCCTGCTACCAAGTATAACTTTCCAACCGCTCTGATTCTTACCCCTCCTACCACTGTCCATCCAGCCCATAGCCTAGCAAATCACTCAGCTCTCTCTCCTGTCGCCTATCCAGTTTAGATAGTACAGCTCACCCTCCGCCAAGGACCAGGCTCCATCCCACCCTCTTCCTCTCCTGATACATATTGCCTAGCACTCCCCCCGACAAAGCTTTCCCCAAAAATAAAAAAATAAACAAACAAAAAAAAAAAACATCATGAAGCCGCCTTTTTGGCTCCTTCTCCTCCTGCTCTGCTCTTCTCCCTACACCACTCCCTGCCTGAAACCTCCTTCCCCCAACCTTCCCGACCCCTCAATTGATTTCAACTTCTGTCCTGGCCTCAGAATCCCCACGCTACTTCGCTCCAGAAACCATCCCTCAAAAAAAAATCCCCGAAGAGTCAACCACACATCCTTAAAACCCATTCCCCCCGCCAACCTCCCTAACCTTGCCTCTGACTCGCTCACCCCAGTCCCAACACTCTATTGCAATGCCAGATCCGCTTGCAATAAGACTCAAATCCTGAAGGACCTTCTTGAGGACTCTGACCCGGGATTCCTATGTATCACAGAATCCTGGATCACGAAAGATGACATATTTACACAAAATGAACTTTGCTCCCATGGCTACCAAGGTCTGTTCTCTCCCAGAACCAGCCAAATAGGAGGCGGTCTGGCACTAATTTACAAATCTTTCTTCGATGTCCAACTCATCAAAAAGAGCTGCCACACCTCTCTAGAATACATGTTGGCCTCGGTCAACGACGAACTCCAACCTCACCCACTGGGCATCCTGCTTCTTTATCGCCCACCTACCCCTTGGAACAAATCCTCTGATCTCGTACTCGAAACCATATCAAACGCCTTCCTCAAATTTCAAAGGCTCTTGATCATCGGGGACATCAATCTCCACCTTGACGACAATACCAACAAGGATACGATCGAACTGAAGAGCTTCCTCGCCTCTCTCGGTTTTTCACCCCCTTCACCATCCCCATCCCATGAATCTACTGCATGACATTCCTGTAACCAATGGGCTACAAGAGGGGCAGTCACCCGGGCACATCGGATATTACTAAGATGTCCGTGATATGGGTCTTTATCATCCGGCTCGTCTGGCCGATGTACAGTTTGTTACAGGGGCATTTGATACAATATATCACCCCTGATGACTCGCAGTTAGTACCAGATGACAGCCCCTCTTGTAGCCCATTGGTTACAGGAATGTCATGCAGTAGATTCATTACGGTATACTGTTTTAATACATATAGCAGAATATCAGGGTAATATAAGTAAATTATTACATTACAAGGAACAACGCTTCATATTTAACTGGAGAACATCTACAGCCACAGGTTTAAACATGGAAGTAGAATGGATTGCTCTGTAAATGATTCACTTCCGGTTCAGAGGGAGATATTCCGGTTAGGGTAATAGGTAATTGGAGATGATATTTAAATGAGAGGACAGGTAGAGAAGCGAGCCGGTATTGCTTGTCCTCCCCATGAGAGAGAGCCGATTAACAGGTATGAAAGATTATATGAATTATTCAAATATTTAAATCAAATGTTTAAATTTACGATGTATTAGAATAGAGTATGTGAGTTGTAAAAGCATTTAGTAATTTATGTTTTATATTGCTTTTATGCTCCTAGTACCCCTCCTGACGAAGAAATTCTCGAAACTCGAGTTGTGGGTAAATGTAACCTGAAGGAGTTTAAAGCACAGCACTACAGCACTTTTTGCACAAGGTCACTTTCACTCAGTGGTTATAAATAACATTTAACTCAAAGAAAGACTATAAATGAATGTTTAGAAGCTCTTTGAATAACCACTGAAGATTGTCACTCACGCACAAAAGTTTACAATGTTGAAGCACTTTATGTATGTATGAAAGAAAAAGAAAAACATTTTTAAAGAAAAAGAATAAAGCTGAGATTTTAGATATTCATTGATTGTTCTATCCAGCTATTTGAACAATATCTCCCACAGTTGTGAAAAAATAATTAGCCCTTCAGCAATATCACTTACAAAAATGTTAAAAAGAACAGGCCCAAGAATCAAACCTTGAGGCACACCACTGGTATTATCCCTTTTCTCAGAGCAACCTCCATTGACTACTATGCTCTGTCACCTTCCACTCAACCAGTTCCTGACCCAGTCTACCAGTTTGGGGCCCATACCGTGGCACACTGTCAAAGGTTTTGCTAAAATCTACATACACCACATCTAGCGATCTCACTCTATCCAATTATCTGGTCACTCAGTCAAAGAAATTTCCAAATTTGTCTAGTGAATCCATGTTGCCTCTGGTCCTGTAATCGACTGGATTCCAGAAACATCACTATTCTCTGTTTTAAAAGTGTTTCCATTAATTTACTTACCATAGAAGTCAAATTTGCCAGCCTCGTCCTTACTTTTTCTTTTGTGGAGAGGGACCACATACGCCCTTCTCCAATCCTCCAATGCCACTCCTGACTCTAGGGAAACATTGAAAAGGTCAGCCAGTGGAGCCACTAGAATTTCCCTAAGTTTCCTCAGTACCCTTGGATGAATACCATTTGGCCCCATCACTTTATCCATCACCACAAGCCTCTGAAAATCGATTAGGGTCTACCATACCTTCAGCCCTATTTGCTTTTTTTCTGTGGTCCTGCCTACTTAGAAAAAATACATTCTACCTACATCTATATTGCAGGCTTTTCTGGTAGGTACACTGTCTTCTAACACCGTGCAAAATAAAATGAGATATCACGTCATATACGCCCTAATTAATTTTTCTTTTTGAATAGGATGAATAAAGTCAATGTCACCCTCCACACACACCCTGGAAAAAAAACCCTCATAGTTAATATCAGTTTCATTTAGGTTAAAAAAAATGTTAATTCATTCAAAATCAATCAAATATTCTATATATGAGGCTAGTATCTTATAATTTAGATGCAAAAATCTGCACTTTGTATGCCAAGAATAAACATAAGAACTGCATTTCATCAGTTAAAAGCTTATCTATTACATTACATTACATTACATTAGTGATTTCTATTCCGCTTGTGCCTTGCGGTTCTAAGCGGATTACAAGTTAGAGGACTGGACATTTCCAGTAGCATTGCAGTACATGTAATCAAGAATGTGTCCAGTTACAATTGTTAGTCTGGACTTTTCCAGGAGAAATTGATAGCAGGTAGTAGATAGTGATAGGTTGTTTAGACGAATAGAGATAATACTGTTCGGATTCAGGGTGTTGCTGGTGGTGGTGATGGAGGTGGTCATGAGAGCATTTTCTAATACTTTTGTGAGGTTATGATGATGGGAAGTGTTTTTTGAAGAGATGAGTTTTTATTTCTTTTCGGAATACTTTAATGTCTATTGATTTGGTCAGTAGATTGGTGATGGTAGTATTATCTATTTGAAGATAATTGTCATTGAAAAAAATTTCTATTTATTTTGCTAGATCAAGAAGATGACACTTTTACCCTTTTTTCTTTTCTCATTATAAACTTGACCTGAGTTCATAATATACTACTATTTCTTAGATACTTTAAAAGAAATCTGTATGTGTGTAAGAGTGTATATGGAATAAAATAAAAGAACTAAGACACCCCTTTGATTAATCTATAGACTTTGAGTAGATACATTTATCCACTTATTGAAACTTGGGGGCTATATTTAGCTGCTGAAAGCATGGACGTCCCCTTGGAGTGGTAGTATCTAAGGATATATTTGATTGATACAGAGTTAGCTGTCATAAAGGTAAACTGTGCCCTAATCCAGCAATCCCCAACTCATTCTTCTGAGATGACTTAAATCCTCTTTAAATCAATCACCTTCACCCTAACACTAGTACCATTCATACTCTTCTTCACAGGATACCTCCAAAAAACTAAGAACTCCCCTGAATTTCTGACTCTGCCTCCTGAACACTCACCATTGCTCCACTAAAACTTGAACCTAATAGATCCTCCCAGAATCAGCATGCACAGCTTTCTATTTTTAGAAACAGGATGGCAAATAAAGGCCAAATGGCCCATCTAGTTTGCCCATCTGCAGTAACCATCATCTCTTTCTCTCTCTCTCTCTCTGAGAGATCCCACGTGCCTATCCCATGCCTTCTTGAATTCAGACATTGTCTCTGTCTCTATCACTTCTTCCGGGAGACTGTTCCATGCATCTACCACCCTTTCTGTAAAAAAGTATTTCCTTAGATTACTCCAGAGCCCATCACCTCTTATTTCTTCCTGCTCTTTTGTATTTCGTGTGAAACTGAAACCATTGCTGGAATCTGGGTCCATGAGTTTTTAACTGAAACTTTTCAGAGATTTTTCCTCTATCCTGCCTCAGCATACCTAGTCTGGTTCTTGCAATGATGGTTATGGCCTAGAGAACATGCAATGGGGCTCTTTGAAGAACCCTGCAATCCTGGGTCCAAACCGACCACTAAGTGCTACTCTGAATCAATAAGCTAGACTTCCTTTTCCCAGGTGCCTGCAAATGCTCTTGTTATAACATCCCCAGCTCCAACCAATTCAGAGAGCAAAAGAACTAGACTTTCAGTGATTGAACCAGGAACTTTCTGCATGGCAATGCGCAGCATTTTCACCTGGGTCAGCCCTACTTTTGTTTTGTTTGTTTGTTTTATTTTAAATTTCATAGATTCCTTGTCTGAACTTGCAGGGTCAATATGAGGATCCTACTGAATTACAATTCCTACCGGCACTTCTTGCCGTGCGTAGTACAAAAGCATCAAAAAGAGGTGTCATTCACTAATGAACTGTGGTGCCAGAGGGGGGGGGGGGGTGTCTCTGGTTCTCATCATGCCAGTAAAGATTGCAGCCCTGTAAAATCAAAAATGTTGATTCTGAAGGGGTTGTGGTATAGAAGAAATATCCAGGTTTGGATGTGCTAAATTCCAGTAGTATTTCAGAAAAGGAACTGCTGGTGTAGAACAGGAACGCATGTGTATGCAACAGTTATGTTCAGTTTGAGAAATCATTTCACAGTTGTCTAAATCTAAAACAATGGAGTCAACTATGCAACAAACACTTCTAAGTGTCTACTTACACTTGTAAATTGATATTTCAGAACCTAAATGTGTAAGCGCAAACACCTAGACATGCATGTATACTATTTTGGAAACCTACATATCTACATATTCTCAAGTAGACATATTCTCAAGTACACAACTGATTTTTTTTTAAGGGGAGTACTAGAGAATAGAATAGAAGTTGTAAAGGATTTCTGTTTCCTGGGCTCTTTTGCAAATGAAGAAGCAACTAGCAGGGAAGAAATATTCCGCAGAATAGCACCTGTTTGCTCTTCAATGACAGCTCTCGACAAAGCATTCAAAAGCAAGGAAATAACACTCCAAATGAAGATCAGACTTGTCCATGCACTCATTTTCTCAGTGGTCAGTTATGGATGCAAAAGCTGGACATTAAGGAAGCAAGACAGAAAGAAGGTTGACTCATTTGAGCTTTTTATGCTGGAGAAAGATTTTATGCATGCCAGGAACTGCCAGAATAACTATTTAAAAGTGTTCTATACTGTTTAAGAAACTAAACGGTTCACATTAGTTAAGAACAAACATAATAATAATAACAAACTAAAATCTTAAAATCCCCATAGCTGAAATATCTCTTCTAAACCAAAAAAGACTACTAAGTCATAGGAAAGCAGTGACAAATAACTGGATTTTTAGCTGTTTTTTGCATTGGAACCGATCAATACATAGTCGCAATTGATCCACCAAAGCATTCCACATCTTAACACCAGCTATGCAGAATGTTATTGCTCTAGCATCTGCATAGTAATCTTGCATTCTTGGTATTAATAACCTTTTTATTTTCAGATCGTAAGGATCTGTTTGGTTTGTAGATCGCAATGACTTGCTGAAAAATGTTTGATGATAAACAGTTTGATGGATCATAGAAATAATCTTATGTTGTACCTGAAATAGAACTGGTAACCAATGTAATTTCTTCAAAATTGGTGTTATGTGTGTCATCCTATCGATACCCAGAATTAGCCTCACTGCAGCATTTTGTATCAATTCTAACACTCGCCTTTGTTTTGATAATTCCAAGGTAGAGGGCATTACAATAGTCCAACCTTGATAAGACCATCCCTTATACAACAGTTCTGAAATCAAAGGCCGAGATCAATGGTTTTAAACGGTAAAGCATATGAAGTTGACCAAAACATTCTTTAATAGTCTTAACAATTTGTAACTTAACCCCTAAAATCCCTAAAACAACCCCTAAAACTAACAAATCGATACTGGAAGAGATCAAACCAACTATGTCACAGAAGAGAGAGATCACTGGAGAAGGACACCATGTCTTTTATGAATGTTCAACCTGTAACCCGTTCTGAGCTCTACGGGAACAACGGAATAGAAAACAAATTAAATAAATAAATGTTTGGGAAGTTTGAAGGAATCAGGTGAAAAAGGCAACCTACAATCAGATAGCAGGACACACTGAAAACAACCATGGGGATGACTCTGGAGGACCTTACCGGACTAGCACAAAACCAATTTCTTTTTAGATCTGTAAATTCATCAAGTTGCTAGAACTCAAACATGAGTCGCTGGCACATAACACTAGAGAATTAAGGGATGAACTCTACCAATCCTTTCTGCAGAGCACTATAAAAAACAACCACTTTTACAAAACCTGTACATGTCTGGGAGCAACTGTAAATCCTGAAGTTGATCACAGTGTTCATAGAGATGCATTCCCCTTCTGAAACATGGAATACATATGTGTTTTTGGCCCTTTTGTCTTTTTGTCATATGTGCATATTGTAGAGTTACAGGTGTAAATTCAGGTTTTCTAAAATTGGGTTTCAAGTTTATTACTAGGTTTTTTATATACCGCCTATCAAGATTATCTAAGTAGTTTTACAATTAGATACTCAAGTATTTTCCCTATCTATCCCGGTGGGCTCACAATCTATCTAACGTACCTGAGGCTATGGAGCAGTGGCGTACCAAGGGGGGGTGGGGGAGGTCCGCCCCGGGTGCAGCGTTAGGGGGGTGCACAGCTGGCCCGGTCACTATCGTGCTCCCTCCCCTCCTTACTGCCGCCACCAAGTTGAATCAGCTCCCTTTCTCCCTTACCTTCGTGGCGCTTTCATACGCCCCTCCCCCCAACAAGCCCCATCAAGTTGCGCCGCAGCCGCCAGAACTCCAATGACGATGAGCATATACGCGGCCGGCACTTGCAGCTCCTCCTATGGCCGTATCAACACTCGGGCCCACTTCCGGTTCTCCAAGCGCCCCAATCAGCCTACCCTAGGCAATGAGCAGGTTCACAGCAGACTGGCGGCCCTGTGGCGGACCAACAAACTCACAGCCTGATGCAATCTTCTGCGTCCTGCTTCTGGTGGCCTTCACAGTCACATCTCGGCACTCCCAATGGCTCATAGCCACCCCTAGGCAATGAGCAACGCCACAGCTGCCATAGTCATGGCCCCCAGGTAAATTTATATTTATTGTTAACCATGGTTACAATACAGAACAATATTTGACATATTAGGAAATATATACAGGACAAATATCCCCCTCTTTTGCTAATGCATAATGCGGGTTTTAGCGCTGGCAGCGGGGATATCTGCTCTGAAGCTCACATGCTCTGAAGCTCTGAAGCTCTAAAACCCATGCTAGAAGGAGGGGGTATGTTAGCACTTGGTTTTCAGACAGGCCTAGCTTCCAAGTCCAGCATCTTCCTGGACATACAGTGCAACACTAGAAAAACAGAAAGTGACGCATGTCCCTATGTACTACATCAATATAGAGAGCAGATATAAATTCCAAAAACTGACATATTCCAATTGCTACATTATAAATTTACAAATAAAACAAAAATGGAAATATGGAAATACTTTTTTTTTAATTGGACTAACTTATTAGATTTTTAACTAGTTTCCAGAGGCCAAAACCTCCTTCCTTAAATCAGGACAAGCATACTATAACAATACTATACAGTCCAGACCTGAAAGAGGAAGGAAGTTTTGACCTTTGAAATCTTGTAAAAAAATATATTTTCTGCAATAAAAAGGTATCACTTTTTAAACTGGATTACCACAACTACCACATTACTTCATCCTAAATTAAAAATAAGTTTTTTTTCTACATTGCTGTCTGGCCATTTCATTTTTTTTCTAATTGTGTTAGCCGTCATGTTTCTGGCATGCAGCATTGCCCCCTTTTCTCTCTCTCTCCCTCTCCTCTTCCCTTGTACCATTCACCATTACCCAGTCTCTTTCTCCTGCCACATCCAGCAAGGCCCGTCTTGCTCTCTCATCTCCTATACAGTATTGCCTTTCTCTTCTCCCTGTCATCCAGTATCTCCCCATTCATCATCTCCTGTCTCTCCTCCTCTTTCCCCACCAACATGCAGCACTGCCCCTGTTTCTCTGCCCCCTTCCCACTGAATCATTCAGCATTCCTGCTGCTTATCTCTCTTCTCCCATCCAGCACTGTCTCTATCTCTCCCTCCTCCTATGTTGTATTTCTCCTCTCTTCTATCTCTCCAGTCCAGTAGCATAGCTAGAACCTTCATTTTTGGGTGGACTGGGTGGGCACAATCCACTAATTTTTTCTATACCTGCTACCCCCCTCCCGAAGTAATAAAAATGAATACCTAGGCTCCATCAGTTGAGTCCTCTCTGGAGTCCCCCTCAAGAGCAGTCTCATTCCCGCATTAGTCAACAGCACATTAACAGCTGCTAACACCAGCATTGCAATCCCCCTCCCCCATGAATGCTCAGTTCAACCCCAATCACATATGTGCAGGGGTTCTAATTAAACTGAGCCTATGGGGGTGGGGTAAGGTGAGGGAATGCCAACATCAGCAGCTGGAACCCTCTGTAGACTGCTGTAGGAATGAGAGTGTTTGGGGGACTCCAAATATGGGGCTATCATGCATCCGGGAAAACCCAGAGATGTCCTCTTTTTCCTGGATTTGGAAAGCCCCGATGAGCTCCTGCCATATCTGGAGGGTCTCTGAGCCTTCTTTCAGCAGCTGGAGCGTTGAAGCTCCGTGTGGCTGCCGTAAAGGTCATCTCTGACGCAACCGGAAGTTGCATCAGAGACAACCTTTACGGCAGCCATATTCAACTACAATGTTCAGGCTGCTGTAAGAAGGCAGTTTAGACATCGCCAGCCACAGGGCAGGGAGTTTTGTCTGACCGGGCCTGTTGGGGAGGGGGGGA
This sequence comes from Geotrypetes seraphini, assembly GCF_902459505.1. Lineage (NCBI taxonomy): Eukaryota > Metazoa > Chordata > Amphibia > Gymnophiona > Dermophiidae > Geotrypetes > Geotrypetes seraphini. Next base: position 172,203,538 of record NC_047084.1, on the reverse strand, counting down.
AGGTAAAAGCGCCACAAAGGTAAGGGGGGTGAAAGCACCATGTAGGTAAGGGGCAGGGAGGGAGAAAAGGAGGAAAGGTGGGGTGGAGAGGAAAAGATGCTTAAGGGAAATGGGTAAAACAGAGGGGGGGAGAAGGACTCTGAAAGCACATGGGGAAGACAGAGGGGGAGAAGGATGCTGAAAGCACAAGGGGAAGATAGAGGGGGGAGAAGGACGCTGAAAGCACATGGGGAAGACAGAGGGGGAGAAGGATGCTGAAGGGAAATGGGGAACAGAGAGGGGAGAAGACGCTGAAGGGAAATGGGGATGACAGAGTGAGGAGAAAACGCTGAAGAGAAATGGGGAACAGAGTGGGGAGAAGATGCTGGAAGGGAAGAAGTCAGAGATGCCAGACTATGGGGGGAAAGGAGGGAAGAAGATGGGTGCCAGACCAATTTGGAAGGGGGGAGAAAGAGGGAGGCACAGTAACAGAGCAAATGAGAAGAGAGGCAGTGGATGGAAGGAACTGAATGAGAAGATGAGGAATTGAATGAGAAGATGAGGGAATTGAATGAGAAGATGAGGAAAGCAGAAACCAGATAACAAAGGTAGAAAAAAAATTCTATTTCTTTTTTTTTTTTTGCTTCAGGATAAAGTACTATATTAGTTGAGTTGATAAAAATTTATAAACAAAGCCCTGCCAGCTGAACATCTCTTTCTCCAGTTCAGCAGCCAGAACTTTGGATTTATAAGGAAGGAATAAGCTAAATATTGTAGTACTGAGGCTTGTATGGATGCTACGGGGACGGTGATGGAGCAGTGAAGGGGACGGTGCAGTGACGGGGACAGATTTTTTTCCCCATGTTATTCTCTAGTGCTCACGTCAAAAGCTTCCCTCTGTCTCTGAGCACCGCGTTGCTGATCTGAAGTTCTGTTGATGCTGGGGGTAAAAAGAAGTCCATTGCCGATCTTAAGTGTCATCGTGGGGGGGGGTAGGGGGGTGGGGGGGGTCGGGGGACATTGCCAATCTTGTTGCCAAAATTGGAAAGGTGAGGAAGGGAGAAAGATGGGCCTGTGGTGGATGGAGAGATTGAGAGAAGGGGAGGGAGAAGGGGCAGATGATGGAAGTGGGGAGAGAGAAGAGGGCAGATGATGGAAGGAGAGGAGAGAGATGCCAGACCAATGGGGGTGAAAGGAGAGATGGAAGGGGAAGGCATACAGTTTCTGGAAGGGGCATAGAAGGAGAGAAGATGCCATATAGGGGCAGAGAGATGGCAGACAGTGGATGGAAGGAAGAGAGTAACAAGAAGATGAGGAAAGCAGAAACCAGAGAAGACAAAGGTAGAACAAAAATTTTCTATTTATTTATTGCTTTTCAAGACAGGTGTCACTGTTTCTGTGGTGTTGCATTGTATGCAGAGTTCAGCTTCTTGCTGGTTCAATTTAACCTTTGTCTATGTATTTCTATTTTATCCCTCCTTTACAAAACTGTGGAGCGTTTTTTAGAGCCAGCCATGGTGGTAGCAGCTCTGACGCTCAGAATTCTGAGCGTCAGAGCTGTTACCACCATGGCTAAAATCCACACCACAGTTTTGTAAAAGGGGGAGGGGTTAGTTTGTGATGACATATTCCATACTAGGCAAAGGTGTTTTCTGTGTTCTGTGTGTTCGAAAGACATGGTTTTCTGTTAGGTTTGACGGTGTAGGATTGATCTGTACTAGTCTGGCTTGTTTAGTTTTACAATGGATGTATTGATGTACTGCTCATTGCAGTATGTAAGATGCTGCCTTTTCCTAGGTACTCATGTGTGATGTGTGGCTTGTTACTAAAAATCATGTTTTTCGTACAGATGGGGGGGGGTGCCATAAAATGATGGGCCCCGGGTGTCACATATGCTAGGTACTGTGGACAACTCAGATATATTGAAAACCAATGTATATGAAACCAACTCTTTCAATTGGAGACTAAAGTGGTCATAAGATGTTATAGTAGTGAAATTTTTGCAGAAACAATGTGAAACCAGTAACAGCTCTAAATTCGCTCAAAAAGAAGGAAAAAAACCTCAGAAAAGGCCCTCCCACCGCCACAAAGGTGGATATAAGGTGGTTAAGCGATAACCTCACAGGCAAAACCTTCATTCAGAAGTGAGCATTTGAGCAGAAAAACTGTGCTTCACATATACAAAATCACTGATAGAGGAAAAAACCACTTATCTTGCACTGCTTTCATTGTATGTTAATAGATCTCATGCATATTCATTGGGGAAATCCTGAAAACCCGACTGGATTGCGGCCCTCAAGGAGGAACTTTGACACCCCTGCTCTAAACTCTAGACCAGTCGGGTTTTCGGGATAGTCCTAATAAATATGCACGAGACAGATTTGCATATAATGGAGGTAACAGGCATGCATATTCATTAGGGCTATCTCAAAAACCCAACTGGCTGGTGGTCCTCCAGGACAGGGTTGCCTTATGATGAAGACCACACACCATTTTAGTAGCCGTCCTCTGGACCGACTCCATCCTTTTTATATCTTTTTGAAGGTGCAGCCTCCAGAATTGTACACAATATTCTAAATGAGGTCTCACCAAAGTCTTATATAGAGGCATCAATACCTTCTTTTTCCTACTGGACAAACCTCTTCCTATGCAACCTACCATCCTTCTAGCTTTCGCCATCATTTTTTCAACCTGTTTGACCACCTTAATATCATCACATATAATCACACCCAAGTCCCGCTCTTCTGTCGCGTACATAAGTTCTTCATCCCCCTAAACCGTACCATTTCCTCGGGTTTTGGCAGCCCAGATGCATGACCTTGCATTTCCCTAATTCTTTATCTTGGCATACTAGCCAAAAGGAGGATGTTTCCTAGAGATACATCCACCACTGCTTTCCGGTCAAAAAAATAATATTTTCCAGGTAAACTCTGGCCCAAATATTCTGCAAGTAATATTTAAAGAGTTCAAAAAAAGCAGAAAATGTGCTGGATATGTGATGCAAGCCTTTACAGTTGTTGCCAAAACAAGCACTCTTACTACCATTATAATTTTCATCATATTCATATTCGCTATATGGTATATTTTAAAATACATCCCAGTTCTTAAGCCGAGCACATCTGCTGGAGGCTTGAGTATGTTAGCACAAAATTAAGCACAATTAGCATTGCAATAGATTTGTAGGACAGAATATGCTAATTCTATTTCATGACTTTAGATGGATGTTAATCAGATTCTATGAATCATAGTTAAGTACATTTTGTTCAGAACATTGGAAATATGCATATAAATGAGAGACTGCATTAATTGCCATAACTAAGACTTCAGACTCTTGTGCATGTTAAACTAGCTTGTGTTAATATGCAAGCAGTAAGCATTCAAGCGATATTGCTATAGTATAAATTTGCCTATAGTATAAATTTCTAGCAAGAAAGAAGACAGGTGTATAACACGTGGAATGGGAAATGTGCACATGTGACTGTATATGAAAGCAGATTCAAATCATTGCCTGAATGTTGATATTAGACATCTTTCAGTTGCTGGGGGAAATGAAATTGTAAAGAAAAAGTGAACTTATCATTAAGGATTGTCCTTATTTGTCTCTTTACTTTTAAATTGTAGTTCATCCTTTTCCTCATGTTCCGGTTTCTGATTGACGTCTCTGTCTTATGTCATGTTTTTATATGATTACTTCTTTTCCCCTTATTTTTATTGCAAATTGCTTAGAATTTTATGTAAAGTGATCAAACAAATTGTATAAGAACATATGCAATGCCCTCTGCTGGGTCATACCTGAGGTCCATCGTGCCCAGCAGTCCGCTCACGTGGCGGCCCAACAAGTCCAGGACCTGTGCTGTAATCCTCTATCTATACACCTCTATCCCCTTTTCCAGCAGGAAATTGTCCAATCCTTTCTTGATTATTATATTTACTGTCTTATTTAAATGGTAAGAACGGCTGTTACTGTATATATCTGACAACTAGAAGGAAAAAGAAAGTACCTTTGTCCCTAAGAAGTTTTAATATTCGTATGCATAAAGTAAAAAACACTCATCCCTCATATTGAGTCACGTCATAAGATCTGGTGTGGATGGAGGAGGGAAGGAATCCTTTAAGGTACCCAGATGTTTCATACTAAGAGCCTAATCTATATTGCCATCTGGACACCCAGGAAGAAGTTTCTGCTTTACGAGCTCAGTGTGTACAATTGACTGAATTTGTGGCCTAAGTGCCCACCCCTAGTTCCATATTTATGTTATGTATCCAGTTATGCTAGTTTTCTATAAAGTGGGTTGCTTCTTTCCTTTATATCAGGGGTTCTCAACCCAGGCCTCAAGACACATCTAGCCATTCATGTTTTTTAGGATACTCATAATGGATATGCATGAGCTAGATTTGCATGCCCCATCTCCATTGTATGCAAATTTATCTCCTGCGTATTCATTGTGGTTATCCTGTAAATGTGACTGGCTAGGTGTGTCCCGAGCACTGGGATAAAAATCCCTGCTCTATAGAATAGGCTCCGATTAGGTGTACTCTAAGCACTTAAATCTTGGCGCCCCTTTACAGAATTACTCTCTAATCCCCAAATTCTGTTCACAGTGCCATAAGTTGTGTGCGCAAATCGGTGCACCACAGCCAATTTGTGTCTGCCTGATCCACTATGAGAGTGTGCCAATCCAAATCCCCTGGACTCTCTGACCAAGGCTCCACTGTGTGGAGTCTCATAAGCTGATGAGCTTTGTTCTATGTCTGTCTATGCCATGTTTTGTCATAAAATATTCTACCACACTATGTCATACCGTTCACCATCCTACCTCGTGGTAATTTTCACAGTAAAAGCCTTTAAGTTGTTTGCTTGGAGGTGTCCGTTTGCCACATTCCCAGAAAATATATAACATGATTTATGTGTTTACTGTGCTGTAAACATTTTGAGAGTGTGTTTTGATATTATTGTTTTTTTCTCAAGTGGGCTTGTGTTAGTTGGGCTACTATACTATACACCAGTGGCCTCAAACTCACAGCCCGGGGGCCACATGCAGCCCACCAGGTACTATTTTGAGGCCCTCGGTATGTTTATCATAATCACAAAAGAAAATAAAACAGTATCTTGATCATATGTCCCTTAAGCTATAAATTACAATATTATTATTAAGACTTAGCCAAAAGGAAAGATTTATAAACTATAAAGAGTTTTACCTCATGCAAAATTGTCATTTCTTTAATAAGATATTAACTTTTTTTTTTTAGGCCTTCCTCAAGTACCTACAAATCCAAAATGTGGCCCTGCAAAGGGTTTGAGTTTGAGACCACTGCTATATACCATATTTACCATTCTGTGTCTGCCACACCACATCTGCCATGCTACGATCTCTCATGCAATGTTTGCCACACAATGTTTGCCATTCCATATCTTCCATGCTATGTTTCGTCATGCATGCTTGCCTTACCATTTATGCCAAGTCGTGTCGTACTATATTAACCATGCTTTATAATATTATGTTTGTCGTGCTATGTTTTGCCATGCTATGTCTCACCATATTATATTTTACCATGCTTTGTTAGCTATGTTTTGCCATCTCTGTCAATGTTTGCCATGCTATCTTTTACCATACTATGTCTGAGAATGCAACACCCTGAGGGTGTGGGTGTAGCTCCATGCTGCTCCTTCACCTACTCCCCCATTGCCCCAGGTACATTAGATAGATTGTGAGCCCACCAGGAAAGACAGGGAAAAATGCTTGAGCACCTGAATAAATTAATGTAAATCATTCTGAGCTCCCCTGGGAGAATGGTATAGAAAATTGAATAAATACATTTATGTATATAACTTAACAGATGTAATCAATGTTGATAATTGGCAATTAACACTACACTTGATGCTAATTGGCACTAATTAAAAGTTACTCGTACAACCTGGTAGACACATTTTAATAGTGCTGTTTGTCTGTTCTAGTGCACAAATCTGAAAAGAGGGTGTGGCCAGGGGAGGAGCATTGGAAGATCGTAGGCATTCCTAAAAGTTAGGCACAGTGTTATAAAATATGCCTGATCTGTGTACAAGTTAGACACAGGTACTTAGGCCTAGTTTTCCTTAGCCTAAATGGGCGTGCCTAAAAGTTATAAAGCATACTGGTACTTACCGTAATTCTACTCGTATAAGGTGCATACACGTAAGAACATAAGAATAGCCTTACTGGGTCTGACCAATGGTCCATCAAGCCCAGTAGCCCGTTCTCACGGTGGCCAATCCAGGTCACTAGTACCTGGTCAAAACCCAAGGTGTAGCAATATTCCATGCTACCATATTCCTATAGCAAGCAGTGGCTTCCTCCATGTCTTTCTCAATAACAGACTATAGACTTTTCCTCCAGGAACTTGTCCAAACCTTTCTTAAAACCAGCTACGCTATCCACTCTTACCACATCCTCTGGCAACACGTTCCAGAGCTTAACTTCTCTGGGTGCAAAAAAATTTTCTTTTATTTACCAGATCCGCCCAAAGATATAAACTATCCTTCCCCTCTCTACACGGTATTTGCTATGCAGGCAAACTGGGAAAATCCCTTCTCTTCAGAATCACAGATCTTTGGAACGACATTACTACCCCGCTGCGGAACCTGGGCTCCCTCCAATTATTCCGCAAGCAACTGAAAACCTGGCTTTTCACTAAAATGTAATTCTATCCCCCCTTACTCTTCTCTTCTATATATAAGTTCATGTAAACCTTTTTTTTCCTTCTCTTCCTATATTTTAAGTTCTTGTAAACCGTGCAGAGCTCCACATCCATGGAGATGATGCGGTATATAAACTTAAGGTTTAGTTTAGTTTAGTTTTATTGGTTTTAAGAGCACTTCCCTGTAATTTCATTGAGTGTCCCCCCTAGTCTTAGTAATTTTTGACGGAGTGAAAAATCGATCCACTTGTACCCATTCTACTCCACTCAGGATTCTGTAGACTTCAATCATATCTCTCCTCAGCCGTCTCTTTTCCAAGCTGAAGAGCTCTAACCGTTTTAGTCTTTCCTCATACGAGAGGAGTTTCATCCCTTTTACCATCTTTTTATATACTTATGCTGAGCACTGTTCTAGATGGCAACAGTTTTTTTGGACACCGTATATAGGATATGGCCCTAAGTGCAGATTTAAATTCTTACAAATTTTACCTGATTTATGCTAACACTTTGCTAATGAGCAACTTCATTGTAGCTGAACAATTAAAAGAAAAGTAATGTAAAAGGAAATGTTTATATACTTCCAATAGATCATATGCTAGCAGTAGCACAAAGGTATGTATATTTTCTATTTATTTTCTAGACAGTGCTTTCCTGATTTATTTCAACATGAAACTGTAACTTGTATCCCAGGTAATGTATTGCAATATATATCCAAACCAGCCAAATATTGAGGCTACATTTCTTTTTCACATATGCATTAAATATTTCTCTGTCTGTGAGGATGTAGATGAGTGCTCAGATTTATGGAAGAGAGGGCCAGGATTCTAGCATTCTTTCATAGAAAATATATTTATATTGTATAAAGCAACATTTGTCTAAATTCTGAAGCAGTATTGCTAACATGCTATATTCCATAATATTTTTATAGGTTATTTTTTTACTTAATAATTTATATTTTTGATGTTCACTAATATTTTTTCTACCGGGGTTTGTTTGTTTGTTTTTTTGTATAAGTATAAACCCAAGAAACTTTATTCCCAATACCAGTACAAGGATTTGTGCAAGAAAGAAGAAACTCCCAGTATACAACTCTCAGCAGTCCCTCCATTCACAACAGGAACTTAGACTTTGCAACCCTCCAGCAAACAGCCTCCACCGGGAGACAGCCCGAAAGCGATCATATTCCTATAGCATACCTAAATTATGGAATCAACTCCCTCCTGCCAATTGATAACCTACTGATCTTCCGGTAAGCAGTAAAGATGGTTCATAGACAACGGCGCGAAAGACAAAAGCGCGAGCCGACAATTGAGCGCAGCACGCACCGCTGCACCGCTCTAAATTACAGTTTTTAGGGGCTCCGACGGGGGGTTTTGTTGGGGAACCCCCCCAGTTTACTTAATAGACATCGCGCCGGCATTATGGGGGGTTTGGGGGGTTGTAACCCTCCACATTTTACTGTAAACTGAACTTTTCCCCTAAAAACAAGGAAAAAGTGAAGTTTTCAGTAAAATGTGGGGGGTTATAACCCCCCACACCCCCCACAACGCCCCCACAACGTGGCGCAATGTCTATTAAGTAAAGTGGGGGTTTCCCCCCACGCCCCCCCCCCCGTCGGAGCGCTAAAAACAGTAATTTAGAGCGGCACGGCGGCACGCACTGCGCTCAATTGTCTGGGCACGCCTTTGTCCCGGCGTGCTTTTGACCTGACACCAGTAAAGACGCTTCTTTTTATGGACCGGATCCACTGTGATCTCAAACTTTGACAGACCTTGCTTTCAATGTTCCTTACTTCAGAACGCCTTTGCCTGTTAACCAGTTCTTCTACCGTTCACTGCAGATATGTTAATACCCATTCATGACTCTATGATTTATTTTCTTAGATTCTGCAAAGCATATGTTCTTAGTCACATTCTCTATAAGTTGTAAGTTATTGATTCTATAGCTTTGTATTTTGATCCTGTAGCATGTTATTGACTCTGTAACCTACATATTTCTGTTCTGAGCTCCCGGGGAAAAAGGGCTATAAAAATGAATAAATAAATAATTCCAATCACATAGCTCCTGCTTCTTCTATATTGCCAGCCTACATAACATTAACCCCATCTTTCATTATACTGTTTCCCTACCTCCACACCTTTGCAAACTTTTCTCCCATTATAGCTTATAGTGTAGGCTCTACACTCTCACCCCTATTCCAAGTAAAGGATATGTTCTCACATTTCTGTGTCATATACTAGGGAATTCTGTATAAGTCGCTCAAAGTTAGGTGCTCAGTTTTAGAAGTGGATTAAAGATCTGCACACAAAGTAATTGATCCTTGAACCATATTAACACTAGAAGAAACACTATCTTTTCAGTAGTTGCCCCAACCCTCTGGAATTCGGCACCAAATGCTCTAAGAGAGAGAACTAATCTTGAGAAATTTAAATCTTTTCTTAAGAAATTCCTTTTCAAAGATGCATTTCAAGTGTAAATGTCATTTTAAGGATTTTAAATTTTTTTTCATTTTTTAGGAGTCTGCTTGTATTGAACTTACTTGTTTTTAACCCCACCCTTTTGTTTATATCTTACTTTTCTTTAATCATTGTAGTTCTCCCCTTTTTTCCACTCATACCCATTTGTCCAGTCGTGTATGTTTATTTTGTTAAAGTTATGTTAAATTGTATTACCGTATCTGTTTTTACCCTATTTAAAAATGTTTAACCACCTTGAAATAAATAAGGTGGTATATCAAATTTTTAATAAACTTGAAACTTAATAAACTTGATAAAAGTCAATATTTGATGTTAATTGGCAGTAATTAGGAGCTACCCTGTGCTTTCGTCTATAACATGCAGGCTTAACTCCAAAGGAGGCATGGCCATGAGAAGGACCATGAGCATTCCCAGGTTTCAAGATGGAAAGTGCAAGGCAGTGAAAAAAGCCAGAATAGATTTATTATGCCCAGTGGTATGTGACATAAGTGGCTTGTGAGTGACAGCATTTTTCCACGTGTCTCTTTTCTGCAGCTGTGTTTGTCAGCTATTGTGTTCTTTAAGATTTGGTTTTAGCAACCCTGTTTTAACCCTTTTACAATTTATGCCTGTGGTTTGAGTGAAGTGAATGTTTCTCAACTGTTTGTACATGTAACCCCTGCTGCAGGATCTTTTTGCCAAAACGCAGCTGTGTTGGGTCAAGCCTCGTGTGCCACCTACCACTGGACATAAAAAACCTATTTTGGCTTTTTCACTGCCTCGTTCTGTTATTTACATCCACGTTGCTCTACTTGAGGCTGTTCTATCCTTCTTCTTTTGCATTCCCAAGTTTTAGTCAAAGAGAGATAGAATAGTCATTTCCTACCATGTTTCCCCGAAAAAAAACCTACCCCAAAAATAAGCCCTAGCATGATTTTCAAGGTAGGTCTTAATATAAGCCCTACCCTCGAAAATAATCCCTAGTTGCCGGCTGCAGCGTTCCCCCATCGACCCTTCTATCTCTCCCTCCCATCCGAACCCCAACCACGAGACCGAAATACCTAGTAACAAATGGCAGTAAAGACAGCACAGGCTGTATCACGGCCTGCCCTTCTCACGCCCAGCCATTCAGTGCTGTGTTGCTGAGGACATCATCAGTGATGTGGCAGAGGAACGCCCGAATGTGAGAAGGGCAGGCCACAATGCAGCCTAGGATGCCGACGCTGCCATTTGTTTCCAGGTATTTCGGCTCATGGTCAGGGTTCAGATGGGAGGGAGAGATGAAAGAGTCAGTGGGAGGGAGGGGGGTGCTGGATGTGCAGCGGCGGCAGGGAGGATGGGAGGGATAGAAAGATGCTGCACAGGGGGATGGAGGAAGAGAGGGATAGAAGCTGCAAAGGTTCTGCTGTACAGGGGAATGGGAGGGAGGGATAGTATCTGCACAAGGGGATGAGTGAGAGGGAAGAAAAAATGCTGCACATGTATGGGAGATAAAGCAAATAGGATGAATTGGGGTGGAGGAGAGGAAGGGAGAGATGATCATTGTATATGGGAAAAAAAAGGCCAACCCGAAAATAAGACCTAGTGCCTTTTTTGGGCCCAAAATTAATATAAGACAGTGTCTTATTTTCGGGAAAACACAGTAGCTATCATTAGTTCAGCACAGGCATTTACACCAGCTTTTAGCATGCATAAATGATCATGTCCAAAGTTAGGTGCAATAATGTGTGTTAAGCGAGTATTCTATAAAGGACATAGTACATATCTACGAAGGGCTAATAAAAAATTCTCAGCCTAACCATCAAAGCTGGAGCAGTCTCCATCGAGGGCTATATACTTAGTCCAGTGATTTTCCACTTTTTTCGTTCTGTTGGAAAAATACGGAACAAAAAGAATGGAAAATTTCTGGACTAGGGGGAAATGCTAGAAAAGGCGCCAAAACATAGGTACCAGTAGGCACCTTACCAATGCTTAAGTTAATTGAGAAATGCTATTTAAAATGGCAAAAAATTGTAAAAATAGAGTGCCTACCAGTGCCTGAATAAAATGTGCCAGAATCACGCCTAAGTAGGTGCTTTAGCCCGCCGACTGCCACAAGTAGATGTGGCCATTGTACACGTGGCGTTAGGCAGCCTAAAGTGCCTGCACAGGCATGATTCACAAAGATAGGCACCGGAAATGTAGGCCCGCAAAACCCAGGCCTACATTTCCAGGGCTTATCTTTGTCAGGGAATCCCAAAAATTGTGCACAGCTTGCTTTTAAGGCAACCGCCAACTTCAGCACTGGTTAGAGAACCGGGCATAAGTGTATAGCCCTTGATGGGGGCTGTCCCACCTTTGTTGGTTGGGCTGAGAACATTTCAGTGGCCCCTTGTATTGGACAATAGATCTTATACCTATAGGAATATAATAAACACACAGCAGTTGATTTTCAGTGCTTTTTTACCAGCAGAAGCAGCACTGAGCAGTTAAATAGGCCATATTCTTTTTATTTTTTTTTTTATAATTCTTTATTGATTTTTAAACAAGAACAGTGTTATATAAATAAAAGAACAGTATATTATTGCATTCAGTCATAACACTAATATCTATATAGATAACAGAACTATCCTTCAATAATTATATTATTTTGCATATAGTAATAACATAAGAACCAAGTAAATAATATAAAATGAAACCAAGTTACCTAAAATATCATTATCGGTAATTCCTCCCAACCACCCAATCCCCCACCCTCCCTGGATATGTAAAGATAAATAAACCAGGAAAAAAGTAAGACAAAATACAGTATTATATTTGTACAAATGTAGTCAATGGGCACCAAAATTTTCTGGACCACAGTTAGATTACATAAAATAGATAGTTCTAAGTCTAATAGATGCTGGCATTGTCATATTGAATTATAAAGTAGACTTGACTGATAGGTAATAGAAGGATAGATTATAAACCATAGGTAGGGGTGGTACTACTGTATTTTCACACATATAACGCGCGCGTTATACGTGTTTTTACAAACCGTGCATAACCTTGCGCAGTATACGCGTGAGCGCGCTATATAAAATTTTTTTTACATAGTTCCCACCCCGCCCGACGCCCGATTCATCATCCGGAAGGACCGCTCGCACCCCCACCGCTCGCACTCCCACCCCGATGGACCGCTTGCACTCCCACCCGAAGAGCTGTTCGCACCCCCACAGCCTCCCCCTCCCCCATGGAGAAGCTGTCTACCTTGTTTCCGGATGCCAGTGAGCCCAGCTGCTTCCTCTGCTGGCGGTCCTGCCCCTTCTCTGAGCCCTGCTCTGCTGCTTCCTCTTCCTGCGGTCCCGCCCTTTCTCTGACATCAGAGAAAGGGCGGGACCGCTGGAAGAGGAAGCAGCTGGGCTCACTGGCATCCGGAAACAAGGTAGACAGCTTCTCCATAGGGGAGGGGAGGGAGGCTGTGGAGGTGCGAGCGGTTCTTCGGGTGGGAGTGCGAGCGGTCCATCGGGGTGGGAGTGCGAGCGGTGGGGGTGCGAGCGGTCCTTCCGGATGATGAATCGGGCGTCGGGGGGGGGGGCATCAGGCTTTCAGGATGGGGACAGGACTTCAAGGGGGGACAGGCAGACCTTCAAGGGGGGACAGGACTTCAAGGGGGGGCAGCCAGAGGAGAGTCGGGGCAGCGAACGGAGAGTCGGGGCAGCGAAAGGAAAGTCGGGGCGGGTGAAAGGAGAGTCGGGGCAGCCAGAGGAGAGTCAGGGTAGCCAGTGGAGAGTCGGGGCGGCATGCGCAGTATACCCGTGAGCGCGGTATATAAAAATTTCTTTACATAAATTTGTGTTTCCCGCGCACTATACCCGTGTGCGCGTTTTACACGGGTGCGCGTTATCTCCGTGAAAATACGGTATATACCTCCCTTAAATGCCTTCTATTAGTTTTCGATATATATCTTGCTTTATTTCACGGCCCTCAGAGATGCCACCAAGGGTTCAATAAATGATCATGACCCTTGGCTTTATGCACCCAATCGTCACCGGGTCGATATTGGTATGAAACTAATTAAGTCTTTAGAATATTTTTTGTATTCTAAAGACTTAACTAGTTTCATACCAATATCGACCCGGTGACGATTGGGTACATAAAGCCAAGGATCATGGTGCATGACTGACACGTGATCGGTGGCCATTTAATAGGTGTCCGCCGATACTGGCACCATTTGTAGAATCCAGACCCTAGTGCTTAGCTCTTAAGTGTGAATATTTAGCATGAGACAACTGGTTATCTCCACTGAATATTTGAAGTCAGTGGCTAAAAGTTGACCGGCTATATTGCACGATAACTGACGATTTTCAGGCTGAGTAGCTAAGTTTAGTGGTCAATTCGGGCCACATAAATAGCAGGCCAGGGCCAATTATTGGCTTAATTGGTTAAGTTTACGCCGGTCAAAAAACCCCTGGATATTCAATGCTGGCCACTTGAAATAGTCCGGCATTGAATATCCGCAGTGAATGCTGACCATGGGAGTTAGCTACTCTGCCTTCTGTAGTCTGAATATCGGTCCTACTGAAATTATTGTCATATGCAAATACAGTAAAACTTTTGATTGCAAGTAAATTGGTTTGCAAGTGTTTTGCAAGAGAAGCAAAACATTTTATTCAATTTTAACTTGATATACAAGCAATGTCTTGCAACACAAGTACATACAGTCCTCCTTTACCAAGGAGCGCTAACCGATTAGCGCATGTTAATCGAATTAGTGTGTGCTAAATGCTAATGCATGCATGTTAGTCTATGGACGCGTTAGTGTTTAGCACGTGCTAATTTGATTAGCGCGCTAATCGGTTAACGCACCTTAGTAAAAGAGGGGGACAGTATACACACATCACAACTCAGCCAATGGTGCTTCTCTTTCTGACGCTGCGGGAGTGTAGTGACTGTTCTAAATGAGCGAGGTCTTGCAATACAAGTACGTATAGTATTTTGTATTAAAGTTTTTGGGTTGTGGAATGAATTGTCTGAGTTTCCGTTATTTCTTATGGGGAAATTCGCTTTGATATACGAGTGTTTTGGATTGCAAGCATGATTTTGGAACGAATTATGCTCGTAAAGCAAGGTTTTATTGTACCATATTACCCAGCAATAATTATAAAATTATAAAATCAGGAGGGGATAAAAATTTATGAAATGTGTTAATGATTGTTTATAAGTGATGTATTTATTGTTTATGTGAATGAATATATTTTAATACTTAATGTAATCTTGAAAATGAATAAAGAATTAAAAAAAAAAAATTATAAAGTTCACATATAATAATATTTCAAGCATGTTTTGTAATGGCACATCTGTAAGTACTTTGTACTTTGAGTTCATTTCTACCTAGTGCTATTGTTTGGAAACTACTCTGATGTTCTTTGTGTAGGGTGATGTATATCAAATAGCTCGAAAAACATAAACATAAATCTACAAGCCACATATACACATCTTTATATTCATAACACATATTTTATTGGTACATGAAAAAAAATACAACACTATGAAATTAGGAATATTTACCGTGTAGATGAATAATATAAAACATTAATTTGCATAAAATAAGTGGAAGCAATGCAAATTAAATGCTCAGCTTTTTTCTTGAAGGATGAGGGTATGGTACTGGTGGTTAGATATGATTGCAATTCTCTCTTCCCTATCTATCATTACAGTTGCTAGGGATCCCTAGGGTGTTTGGCTCCTGTAATTGTGGCTTTTGCTACGACTGCTGAAAAAGCATGTCACTGACGGAAAAAGAAATAAAACTGTGTTGCTTTCAGGGTGGTGGATATTGCTGAATAGCATTCACTTCCCAAAAGGAGAAAGATAATAATAATAATAATAACAACTTTATTTTTGTATACCGCCATACCCCGAAGAGTTCTAGGCGGTTCACATTAGTTAGACAGAGATTACAAGTGGTTACATATCAAATTGATCATAGAGTTGCAAACAGCAAGGCGAGAGTAGTTACAAGTGGTTACATATCGAATTGATCATAGAGATGCGAACAGCAAGGAGAGAAGTAGGGGGGAGATCTTCAGTCATTGTTCATTGGTGAGCCCAAGTATTTGAAAAAGGGTCCATTTTAGCTGGATTCCAGAGAGAGTGGCCTAGTGGTAGAGCTGCTGCCTCAATACCCTGAGGTTGTGGGATCAAATTCCAGTGCAAATCACTTAATCTTCCATTGCCAAAGGTACAAAATAGGTGACCTGTCAAATGAGCACAGGACAATTGCACTCTGACAAATGCGCCCCGACAATTATGCGCATGGACAAGTGCGTGCACCAATAATTGCACTTTAAAGATTCACATGCTATCTAGTGTTAGGGTAAGGTTTATATCATGATTATGGGAATCCCAATCATGATATAAACCTTACACTGACATAAAGGCCCTGATTTGCTGACACTCCTGAGGCCACGTCTACTTATAGCATCTGAAATGTAGGTCAGCATTTTGCAGACCTACATTTCTGGCATCTGTTGTGGCTCTAGGGAGATGCCTAGGGCCACTTAAACTCGCCCAAGGCCACTTTACATTACATTATTGACTTCTATTCTGCTTATTTCTTGCAATTCTACATGGATTATAATAATAATAATAATAATAATAACTTTATTCTTGTATCCCGCAATACCATGGAAGTTCAATGCGGTTAACAATAGAAGAGACTGTACATTTACAGCGATGATACATATTACAGTGTTATTACATTTACAAAGATGTTACATAAATAGCAGTAATAAAAAGGCATATACTAAAGAAGAGACTGTACGTATACAGCGATGTTCCATGTTAAAGCGGTGGTACATTTACAGTGATGTTAAATGTGAGGCAATGAAAAGGCAGGGCAATTAGATAAAACAGAGCTTGAGAAAGAGAGGCCATAGTGGCTTGGGAGGGGGGCGTAGTCAGAGGGAATGGAGGCATGTCGAGGTCAGGAGGGTGCAGGGAAGGGGGGAAGGCAGCGTTAGCGGAATTTGTCGAAGAGGTAGGTTTTTAGTGACTTCCTGAACAGGTGGTAGGGCGGGGAGTTGGAGATGAGGGCGGTAAGGCAATTGTTCCATTTGCCCGCTTGGAATGCTAGGGTTCTATCAGTGAATCTCTTGTAGAGGCAGCCTTTTAGGGAGGGAAAGGTGAATAGGTGGGCGTTTCGTGTGCGAGAGGGGCCTGCTATTTCAAGGTGCTCAGACAAGTAGATTGGGGAAGATCCTGTTAGAGTTTTGAAACAGAGGCAGGCGAACTTAAAGATGATCCTTGCCTCTACTGGGAGCCAATGGAGTTTGGTGTAGTAGGGGCTAACATGGTCGTATTTTTTGAGATCATAGATGAGGCGGACGGCCGCATTTTGGACTGTTCTAAGACGTTTGATGGTATTTTTATAGGATCCCAGGTAAATAATGTTGCAGTAGTCTAATATGATAGAAAGATAGAAAGATAACTGGACATTTCCAAGAAAATTTACAGGAAGGGTGCTAAATACATGGATGAGACTTTGCTCAGAAAATTTGAAGATAGGGGATTGTTAAGGAGATGAATTAGTTTTTCTTGATAAATTTTCTGAATAGCAGGGTTAAAAAAAAAAAAATCTTTATTCATTTTAAAACCAGCATAAAGTGCAACATATTATCAATCAATTAACTCAATAAACAGCACTCAATTCCTTCTAATGATACAATAAATACATAACCCCCTCTCCATCCCCACCCATCCTTCCTAAAAGTGTAAAAACATTTAATATAATGCAAATGAACAAGATAAAACAACCTTGCAATCCAATAATAAATTAATTACACCCACACCCCTCCCACCAGCCCATCCTGGATGCGTATAATCAAAGGGTTAAATCCAATAATCAATCTTTACAAAATTTTGTCAATGGGTCCCAAATATCCTTAAATTTTTTTATAATTTCCCAATTGTATTGCTCTCATATGTTCAAATTTATAAGTTTGGCACAAGGATTCCCACCAAAAACTATAGTTTAAATCTATCTCAATTTTACCAGTACAGTGGTGCCTCACACAACGAACTTAATTCGTTCCAGGAGCAAGTTTGTTATGCGAAAAGTTCGTTATGGGAAACCCGTTTTCCCATAACAATACATGTTAAAAAAAATTATTCGTTCTGCAGCATAAAATATGCTAAGATGACATAAAAAAAGATAAATTTGTCAAAATGGTGAAAATGGTGGTCTTGCTGAGGCCAAACTCTTTGACGAGGTCACACTGTTTTACCCCACATTCACTCCTTCTAATTATTTCCCGTTTCATTTCAACAGAAATCACCTTCCTGCTTTTTTTAGAAGCCATGATATATAAAAAATATTGAGTTTATCTTAAAAGGACGACTGCCGTGATACGTGCGTGCGTGCGTGATTTAATTCGTAACGAAGAACGATTGCCGCGATACGTGCTTAAGTTAAGCGCAGTGACTAACGACTGCCTGCAGTGCCTGCGCGGAACGATGCAATACATCGGCAGCGATCGTGGAAGCTCGGGCGACTTCGTTGTGTGAAGCGAAGTTCGTTGTATGAATCATGACATGAAGTTCGTTGTGTGCAGCGTCCGCTGTGCGAGGCGTTCTTTATGCGAGGCACCACTGTATTTCAGAATAAGTTGTATAGCAGGGTTTTAATTTTCCTTCGGAATTATTTGTAGTTTGCTTAGGTGTCCCTATGTATCTCCCTACACTTGTGGCAAATGCCTACAGTGTAAGCGTCCTGCCTTGAGGAGCTTTTTTTTCTAAAAATGTGCACCCCGATTGACTGCCAGATGGTGGTAAGATGCCTACTGCCACCTACAGTCGGGATGCCAGTTTGCAGAATCAGCCCCAGAATGATTTTAATCAATTTTATGGTTAAATAAATAATAAATGGTAGAATGCTCTACCAAAATCTGTTCTGCTATGAAAATGATTTTTTTTATTTAGCACTTAGGTAGAAATTAAGAGGTTATGGCCATTATTTATAAAAAAAAAAAAAAAATATATATATATATATATATATATATATATATACATACATACATTATACGACCACTGATATATACAATATAAGAATAGCCATAAGAACATAAGAATTGCCATACTGGGACAGACTGAAGGTCCATCAAGCCCAATACCTTGTTTCCAACAGTGGCCAACCCAGGTCCTAAGCACCTAGCTAGATCCCAAGTAGCAAAACAGAATCTATGCTGATTATCCTAAGAATAAGTAGTGGATTTCTCCAAGCCATCTCAATAGTAGCCTATGTTTCCTGTTTCCAGCAGTGGACAATCCAGGTCCGAGTACTTGACAGAAATAGCATCAACATTCTATGCTGCCAGAACTTGTCCAAACATATTTTAAACCCAGAGGAGTTCTACTACTACTACTATTAATTATTTCTAAAGCGCTAACAGACATATGCAGCGCTGTAAAGAGTCACAAAGTAGACAGTCCCTGCTGGAATGAGTTTACAGTCTAAACAATCAAGACAGACAAACAGGATGCAAAGGTAGGGGTTACAGTTAGAGGGGATTGTTAAACTGCTGGCTAGGGTGGTGAGCAGAGGGCAGAGGGGAGCAAAGTAATGAATTGAAGGCTGTCCCCATTATCATTCTGGTTTCTCTTCTTTGAATCTCTTCTAATTCAGCGATATCTTTTTTGAGTTACCACGATCAGAACAGTGCACAATACTCAGGTGAGGTCTCACAAAGTAACTATGAATCCGTCCTGTCCTTCCTTTGCGTGCAATCTCTGCAGAAGTTTGGACAGTTCAAGAACTTGCTTGCATTCATACACCAAATAGCTGATGAAATTCATAGATCAATAACTATGTCCCAAATTATCTATTGCAGAAATTCGAGTGAAACTGGATGAATAGTTCAAGTTATTGGGGGAGAAGAAGTCAGGTCACAGACAGATAGAAAAGCATGATGATATTATAAAAGCAGTTTCTCAGTGGGAATCCAGACTAAAAACAGTTGGTAGCTGGAAATAAATGTACACGGCACGTAGCTCAACAGAGGCCAGCTCTAATGGAGCTGTAAGTCCAAGACAGCAGGAGAGTGCTGATGACCTACAAAAATAAAAACATCATAAGATTGCAAAAATTTGAAATTTTCCTCAAACTCTAAACTCCTAGCTACAAAACGTATCCTAAACACAATGGAGGCAATCCTAAAACATGCACATTATGCATGTAAATGTGTAGCGAAATGGCATTTACATGCATGTGTGTACACATAAGCACATAACTTGCATTATTGTATCTAACACCTATTCAGTAAATATTCACTTATTCCCAGATCCTATATATCAATGTTTCCCAAGTTGATCCTGGAATACCCCCTTGCCAGTCAGGTTTTCAGGATATTCACATGAGATTGATTTGCATAAAATGCCTTCATTTTATGCAAATCTCTTTCATACATATTCAGTGTGAATATCCTGAAAACCCGATTGGCAAGAGGATACTCCAGGACAGATTTAGGAAAAACTGATACAAGTATATATGGTGCCCAGATTTGCACACCTAAATTTGCACCTAGAAACCTAGAAAACTGAAGGTAGATAAAAACCAAATGGCCTATCTAATCTGCCTAACCATGCCATCTATTAACTCCTCCTTTCCAAATGTACATGAACATAAGAATGACACAAGGATGGGGAGCTGTGTTAAACTGCAGAAATAATATAACTTTATTCTTCTATACCACCATAACCGGCTGATTTCTAGGCGGTTTACACCAAAGAAGACTGGACAATCAGTAAAATACAAAATGATAAAAAAGTACAAAGTATGTCTTATAAGTACAACTATTCATTAAGAAAATACTTTCTGAAGTATCGCCGTGGATGCAAGAGCAAACCTCTTTACTGCCCCATGAGAACAGTAAAAAGTTTTGTTCTGACAGTAAAAGAAATAACCTGCATTTGCCACATATCACCATGAGCAGCTTGGATGGGCCAGCTATGGCGGCTCTTGGCAACAGCTTTTGCCTCTAAGGGAGCCTACTGCCCATTCAAGAAGTCTTTTTCCACACCAATGGAAAGCCATAGAGGGAGTAATGCACAGCCAATTGGCAGGCAGAGATCAGAGCCAATCAGAAGTTCTCCAACATGGAACTTTCCCTCCCCATCTCCCCTCCCCCCTCCCTCAACAGGATGGTTATGCTGTCCAACAATCTCAGTCCTTCTCCAGGATCTTCTTCCATGAACACAGAATAAAAGTATTTGTTTAACATGTTTGCTTTTTCCTCATCACTCTCCACATATCAATACATATCATATCATCTTTTAGTCTCACAATTCCATTTTCCATCTTCTTCATTTCACTAATATGTCTGAAAAAATTTGTCTCCCTTTTTATACATTTCTAGCCATTTCCTCCTCCGCTTGCACTTTTGCCAGTCGTATCTCTCTCTTGGCTTCTTTAAGTTTCAGCTGGAAGTCCTTTCTGTACTCCTCTTCTTGATTTTTTTTATATTTCATGAACACCAACTCTTTTGCCTTTATTTTCTCAGCCACAAGTTTAGAGAACCAAATTGGTTTTCTTTTTCTCTTGTTTTTATTTATTTTCCTCACACAAAGGTCAGTAGCCATTTTTATTCCTCCTTTCAGCTTAGACCACTGTTTTCCTACTTCCTTATGTCCTTCCATCCTAACAGCTGTTTCTTCAGGTACGCTCCCATTTTACTAAAGTCTGAACATTTGAAATCTAGACTTTTAGTTTTGTGTGGCCACTCTCCACTTTGCTGTTATATCAAACCAAACTGTTTGATGATCGCTATTTCCCAAGTGAGCACCCAATTGAACATTAGAGATACTCTCCCCGTTTGTGAGGACCAAATGGCCCATCTAGTCTGCCCATCCACAGTAACCATTATCTTTTCCTCTCTCTAAGAGATCCTATTCCATGCTCCACCACCTCTTCCAGGAGACTGTTCCATGCATCTACCACACTTTCTGTAAAAAAGTATTTCCTTAGATTACTCCTGAGCCTTAATCTATCACCTCCTAACTTCATCCTATGTCCTCTCATTCCATAGATTCCTTTCAAATGAAACAGACTTGACTCATGCGCATTTATGTCATGTAGGTATTTAATCATCTCTATCATATCTCCACCTCTCATGCCTTTCCTCCCTGTTGAGGAAGGAGAAGCAGGTGAAAGACAGAAGACCTGTTCAGGTGTACAAGTGAAGACCTAAGACCTCCATGAAACTGAAGGTGAAGATAGACCCCTGAGAACCCCAGATTAACATAAATATGACAATACCATTACAGGCCTGAAAACACCCTGAACAAACTGTTACATCTCTCTGCTAAAATAAGCAAGTTTCATGCAAAACTCATCTTTCACACAGAAACTAGCAGGCATCTGCTGACCATAGAAAACAAGAAGTTTGTTTGTGAGAAAGGAAATTACCGACATCAGAAGGAAATTAACACATCTCTATAACCTAGGTTGTTGATTTACTAGAAATAAGATCAACCACAAGGATATAAAATTGACAAACTATGCTAAGAAGTAAAGAGGAATATCATATGCTGTTGCTCGGAAATTGATGATTCTTGATATTAAAAGCACATATGTCAGGAAACTTAGGAGGAAGCCATTTGGCAATAGGACATCATGCTTCAATATGACTCAGAAAGTATATGTGTTGACCAATGAATGAAATGGTAACGAAATGACAAATATGAATATCCAATAGAAATTGAGAATGTGGCATGTACTAACGTGGTCTTGGGTTGTTGAGAATATATAAAAGGCCAGCTTATTAGGGAATTAATCAGGACAGACACTAGGTATTCAGAAGGCTGGCATTCTGTATAGGCTCACTCTATTAACCCAATTGGCTGAGACTTGTTCTGTAAGCTGACTATTATTGATTACTAATAAATATATTACTTATACAGCATATTGGGTTGTCGTGAGGTCATTGATGGAGACTTCTGCAGCTGGGTCTTCACTTTGTCATTCTCTAGATTACAGCGAGTCTGTTCTGTAAGCTATGTTATGCAGGGGAGAAAATATGTAGTGAAGATGATATTAAAGATCAGAAGTGAAGGATATGAGGAAACACAGTCACCCAAATACTTGACTGGAGATTCAGAGTCTCTGGACCTTCTCTTACCTGTACCATGACAACAGCAGAGATCAAGACACTTCTGAGCAAGCTCATGATAGTTCCAGATTGGCCATCACACACCCCAGTCGACAGAAGGGTGTATAAAAATGTATTTATTTAATTTTTAATACTGTTATCCCAGGGGAGTTCAGAACAGTTTACATGAATTTATTTAGGTACTCAAGCATTTTGCCTGTCTGTCCAAGTGGATTCACAATCTATCTAATGTACCTGGGGCAATGGGAGAATTAATGGGAGCAGTGTGGGTTTGAACCCACATCCTCAGGCTATAACTTTAACCACTACACCACATTCTGAGACTGCTGGTCATGTATACTATCAAAGAAGGGAAGAATTGTCTTCAGCAGCAGACTGGTTAATCTACTGAAGAGGACTTTAAACTAAAATCATTGGGGCAGAGTGATCAAACCCCCCAGGGAAGTTTAAGCCCTCAAGTAAGTATATCACAAATGAGAAAAAGGGGCACTATTTGGAAAGCAGTATATACTAGTGCTGCCCGATTCACGATTTGAATTGGTTCACCGATTCACTTCGGGTGAATCGATTCGAATCGATTCAAAACAACAAAAAATTGGCTTCCCGATTTGGCTGACCCTCCCCCCTCACCCACTAAAGCAGGAGCGGCATCGCTGCTCTTGCTTGCCGGCCGCTGCCACACCTGCTTTAGAAGGCGAGGGGGGAGCCTCAGCTGGTTAGTGCTGCTGTCCTGTTCCCCCCTGGCATCCGGCTTTTCCCCCGCATCTCACTTCCCCCACCCACCCTGCGGCATCTCGCTTCCCCCCTGGCCTCCCCGCACCAGCGTTTACCTTAACGAAGCAGCCTGCAGCAAGATTGCGATGCCCGCAATCTTTGCACTGCTTCGGAGCTGTTTCCTCCGCCGCGCTCCTGCCCCTCCTCTGATGTCAGAGGAGGGGCGAGACCACAGCAGAGGAAATAGCTCTGAAGCAGTGCAAAGATCGCGGGCATCGCAATCTTGCTGCAGGCTGCTTCGTTGAGGTAAACGCCGGTGCAGGGAGATGTCAGAGGAGGGGCGGGACCGCAACGGAGGAAACAGCTCCGAAGCAGTGCAAAGATTACGGGCATCGCGATCTTGCTGCAGGCTGTTTCATTAAGGTAAACGCCGGTGTGGGGAGACCAGGGGAGTTGAGCAGTCCTTCAGGGTGGGGGATGGTGTGAGCAGTCCCTCAGGGTGGAGCGGGCAGGCCTTCAGGGGGGACAGGCCTTCATGGGGGGAAACAGGCCTTCAGGGGGGACAGGCCTTCCAGGGGGGACAGGCCTTTAAGGGGGACAGGCAGGCCTTTGGGGGTGAGATGCAGGCAGGCCTTCAGGGGTGGGATGCAGGCCTTCAAGGGGGGGACAGGGCATCAGGGGAGGGGGGCTCTGGTGTAGAAGTACACGGAGGGAGGTATGGAAGGGGGGTTCAAAGAGACACGCATATACCGGATTTTGGGGGGGGGGGAGAAGAAACAATGGTTCTGAAAATAGAGGAGAGGAAGAGAGATGATGGACCATGGGATTTAGAGATGAAAGTTACAGAAAGGGAGAGATGATGGACCCTGGGGTGGTGGAGAAGGGGAGATAGATGCTGGATGAAAGGGTAGTTAAGAAAAGGTGGATTTGTGGAAGGAGATGAAAAAAAGGAAAGATGCCAGACCTCCTTGGGAGTGAAGGGAAACGGAAGGGGAGGACAGGGATGGCATATGGATGGTTAGCACAGAGAAAGAAGAAAGAAGGAGACCCTGGCAAGCAAATTATCAGAAGACAACCAGATCCTGGGACCAACAAGATTTGAATAATGATCAAGCAACAAAAGGTAGAAAAATAATTTTATTTTCTGTTTTGTGATTACAATATGTCAGATTTGAAATGTGTATCCTGCCAGAGCCGGTGTTAGACCACAAACGTGAGCTAGGATTTAACAGAGAGAAGAAAAGCCTTTTTTGTTTCTTTATTTTGTTTACACCACAGCGCCAGTGTGGTTAGGAGAAGGCAAAGGGGGTGAAGAAGCTATAACATAAACCCACTAGGATGTTTGAAAAAAAAAAAAAACCTACCCAATTGGGCAGGAAAATGGAATCGAATTGAATCGAATCGAAAAACCAATTCAATAGGCTGAATCAAATCGAATTTTTTTTTCCTGAATTGGGCAGCAATAGTACCGTATTTTCACGCATATAACGCGCACATTATACTCGATTTTACAAACCGAGTATAACCATGCGTGTTATATGTGTGAGTGCGTTATACAAATTTTTTTTTTCAGTGCGATCCGGAATCCCCCCTGCGAACTGGCATCCTCCCCCCCGCTCGTGTCATCCCCCCACCCCCGCGATCCTACATCCCCCCAGCACCGCAAAGACATCGGTCGCTTACCAGATTGGGTACCGGCACCAGCACCAATGCACAGGACGTGCCAGTGCCAGTGCCCGAAGATCCTCCCTCGTTGGGCTGGGCTGGGCTGGGTGGTGCGAGGGAGATCCTCCCTCTTCTCTGTGCCGGGCTGGACTGGGCTTTGAGCATTTGCAGCTAAGAAAAGCAAGGTCATGCATATGGACTGCAGAAATCTGAGTGAACGGTACTATTGAAAGAGGAGCGGGACTTGGGTTGAAAAGGTGATAGTGAAAGCTAGAAGGATGCTTGGGTGCATAGGGATTGAAATTCTATCTCTTTTGTAAACTGCAATGAATCCTAGAAGAAAATTGTGGGATATAAGAAACAATATGGTATGGTAGGGAGAGGTATGGACAGTAGGAAAAAGGAGATATTGATGTCCCTCTATAAGACTCTGGTGAGATCGCATTTAGAATATTGTTCACAACTCTGGAGACCGCACTCTCAAAAAGATATAAACATGATGGAGTCTGTCCAGAAGAAGGCAACTAAAATGGTTGATGATCTAGACTCTATGTTATAAGGCAGCCAATTAGCTAGCAGCTCTGCACAGGCAGGAGCAAAAGAAGGTCGCTCCTGTTATGATTCACCGCTGGACTACCAGGGATACTTAAGGTACACTGGGGAGGCAGGAGGGAGATAAAAATAATTAGAATTGACTGGTACAGGAGGCAGGAGGGATCCCTCCTGTTCCAGCCACTGCTGAACCATCAGGTCTCACGGCAAGCCCAGTGGAGGCCTGCAAGGCATTGGGAAGGAGGGGAGAAAGGGTACATAACCTGGCAGGGAGGGAAGGGGGCTGGGTGCAGAGACTGCCAGGGAATGGGAGGGAGGAGGCTAGATGCAGTACCTGGCAGACAGCGAGGGAGGGGGAACAGGGTGCAGAGTCTGGCAGGGCAGGGCAAGGCAAGGCAAGGCACTGCACTTGAATATTAACCCTCACACACACACACGGTTTATATTCGAGTCTATTCTTTCCCCATTATTATTTAATATATTTCTATCGCCTCTCTTAACCTTAGCACAATCTATTGGATTCACGATCTTTGCCTACGCCGATGATATCCAATTACTTCATCCTATTATTACATCTAACAATTCTGATATCAAATCTATAAACAAAAAACTCGATTCAATAAACGACTGGCTTCACCTCAATAAACTTGCTCTCAATATAGAAAAATCTCGCGGTCTCGTTTTTTCAGCAAAAAAGTTAGAAACCCTCCCAGAAAAAATTTCTATCAAATCTATTCCAATCCAAATGGAGACAAAAATAAAACTTTTAGGTATTACCATTGATAACAATCTATCATTTCACGACCATCTAAGTTCAGTAATAAAAACTTGTTTCTATAAACTCCGCTTAATTCGCTCACTGACCTCAATATTAGAAACTGAATCTATCAAAATTCTTGTCCATTCATTGATCATTTCACATTTAGATTACTGTAATTCCCTTTTCAATGGATTACCGCAAAAAGAAATTCGACGCCTTCAATTAATCCAAAACTCGGCCATAAAGCTCATTTATAATTTAGGCAAGTATGACCATGTTACACCAGCTTTGAAAGACGCCCATTGGCTTCCAGTGACACATCGTATCACTTACAAAATTATTTTACTGACATTCAAAATAAAATCTTCACACTTACCATTATTTCTTCACAAATTACTCATTCCTCTATACTCCCCTCGAATTCTGAGATCTACTAATCAAAACTTCTTGCTAATTCCCTCTATAAAAGAATTTTACTACACACGAAAAATAAATTTTGCCGTATCTGCCCCGACACTGTGGAACTCCCTTCCACAACCACTCCGAGAAGAACAACATCTTGATAAATTCAAGAAGAGCCTAAAAAC
Source organism: Geotrypetes seraphini (assembly GCF_902459505.1). NCBI lineage: Eukaryota > Metazoa > Chordata > Amphibia > Gymnophiona > Dermophiidae > Geotrypetes > Geotrypetes seraphini. The sequence continues at coordinate 172,177,026 of NC_047084.1, read as the reverse complement.
TTTCCTATTTCTAGACGCATTTTCTTCTGTTTAAATCTCTCCTCACCATCATACCTTTACATACTATTCTACATCGCATACAATTCCCCCACCCTATTTGTTATAACCTAACCCTTCTATTTCCATTTTCTCTCTACAATGTAACTTTACCCACCCTTCCCCTTCTTGCCCTCACTATCCAGTTTGTCATGTTAAAGTCATTAATGTTCACTACGTATTTTAATTTTTTTTTATTTATTTATAAAAATTTTTTTACTAGTACCATTTCTTTTAGAAAAATTTTTTTAAACTTTATGTAAACCGGCTAGATATTTGCTTGATAGTCGGTATATTAAAATTCTAATAAACTTGAAACTTGAAACTTTCTCCTCTTTTTTGGGGAAAAAGATAAACCTCAGTTTATATTTGGGTCGGTTTATATTCAAGTATATATGATGATAGTAGTAGTAGTAGTAGTAGTAGTATCTCTTCTTCTAACTTTTCCCCTTCTTTTCAAAGCCACGCTAGCGTTATAGCGCAGGCCGTGGCAGTAACAGGTGGAACGCTCATAAGAATTCTATGAGCATCAGAGAGGTTACCTCAGCGGCCAGTGCTAAAAGTGCTAGCATGGCTTTGTAAAGGAGGCAGTTTATGAGGAAATTGTAATATCTTTCATCAATTTTGCACTGCTTTCATATAGGAAGAATTGGATGGTTACCACTGTACTGGTCTTGTGACCCTCATGACCTGTGATAAATTTCTTGTTTGTGGCTAAAATGTTTCAAGCACAGCATGCAGAAAGTGCATTTGGGAAGGAAAGAGAACTAGATGCTATTTACTCTCTGCTTTTCAGTGTCAGTATGAATACTTGTGGTATTTAGATATTTCACCTAAAGAACAAGAATAAAAGAGTTTAATAAAAATGAACCCTGATCATAGGTACTGGAAATGGTTACAATAATCCCTCATAAAGCCCAAACAAAAGAGGGTTAAAAATATTCCACTACTCCTGGAGACAGGATAAAATTAAAGACTGAACAGAAACTGCCACTTCTGTCACCTTTGAAATAGCTTTCATCTATATAACATATTAGCAATTTGTGTTGCTATACAGGGCCAGCCATTAACTGTCCCGTTTTCTTTTAATAAAAATGCTAATACTATGTGGTCTTGCCTCAGTCTAGGGAGTTCAAATTTAGGCCTGCTAAAATAAATGACCAACCTTTAACTTTGAAAATCTATTTAATCGTGCTTTAGGGTACAAAGAGCTAGTAGTTCATCATGCTTGAAGATGCCCTAAACTCAATTACTATTTAGAAGCAACATGTAGTGTGATAATACAAAAGAGAGAGAAAGAGCGATACATGGATAGGATGGAGAATGGGAGGTCTAAGGATATGGGTTGTGAAGAAGGATGAATACATATAAGACTGCAAATGAATCATACAGCAATGTTGCATATTAAGGGGACAAGTATTTTGAAAAAATTATCCATAGAATTGAGAACATTAATATCTATAATTCAATTTAGGAAGTTATTGAAAGCTTTTTAAAAAAAATTTTGCCTAAGCATTTGTAGATTAACATTAACAGCCGTCTTAGTATTATGAATTTTTAGAGTTAAGGATTTCCTGTTTGGGGTTTTTTAATTTCTTATAGGGTGTTTATCAATTTAATAAGGATTTTTGTTGTTGTTGGTTTTTCTCATTATGTATGTTAATTTGTATACCACCTAGTACTGTTGGATAGAACATAGTAATATAGTAAATGACAGCAGATAAAGATCTGAATGGTCCATCCAGTCTGCCCATTAGCTATATCCATTAAAAATGCATGATTAAATTAACTTGTCTCATCTGTGATATTTCTCGGCCATAGACTGTAAAGTTCACCTGGTATTGTCCTAGATTCTAAATGCTGAAGTTGCCATCCAAGCTTACTCCAGCCTAGCCAACCAGCCATTGTTTGCAGGATATCTACCATAAAGTCTGTCTAGTAACATCCTCATGTTCCAAGTTACTGGAGTTCCCATTGATGTCCTCCCCAGCCCATCCTACACCAAATCACCATATATGGGGCACAGATCATGCAAGTTTGTCCAATACCGGCCTTAGTTCTTTAATTTACATCCTTCATTTTCTAAATAGAGATCCTCTATGTTTATCCTATGCTTGTTTGAATCCCATCACCGTTTTTCACTCCACCACTTCCCTTGGGAGGGCATTTTAGGCATCTATCACCTTCTCGGTGAAGAATAATTTCTTAACATTGCTCCTAAGTCTTCCTCCCTCAACCTCAAATTATACCCTCTAGTTTTACCATTGTCTCTTCTTTGGAAAAGATTTGGTTCTATATTAATACCTTTCAAGTATTTAAATGCCTGTATCATATTGCCCCTGTCCCTCCTCTCCTTCAAAGTATACATATTTAGGTCTTCCAGTCTCTTCTCATATTTCTTTTTGTTCAAACCCCTTTACCCTTTAAAATACAAAGCCGCCTCTGAAACCTCCTCCAATGACTTGGGATTTTAATGTGGTTGTAAAAGAGTAAGAGGTTCTCTCTCACTAGTGCTACCCTTTCACTGGAGGAAGCACTGGCCCAATAATAGGTAAATTACAGGATCTAGGATGCACTGTCATGGGGTGGGACTCAGGTAGGAAGAGATTCATATGCCCAGTCTGGGATCATTCAGAGAGGTCCCCATGGGAGAGAGAGTCTTCAAGAAGAGACTTCCCTGAGTAGAGAAGGCTCAGAACTGAATTATTTCCCTAGCCATGGGTTAAGAGGAACCCTGGGAAGATAAGTCTGGAAAGGAATTTGAAAGAGCTGATATTGCGAGATTGTTGATACTTTGCTGGCTGAGGTAAGCTCAACTTATTATTCTGGGACTGTTTATATGAATAGAGAAACTACTTCCCCTAAACTTCAACCTTCCCCTAAACAAGCTCAAAAGAGTGTATAAATAAAAGCTTTTCCTTATACCTTCCATGAATGCCTATGCTGTTATGTACACCCCCCAATCACCATTAAAAAATATTTTCCTATTTTTGGTCCCTTTATACACACCTTAATCAATATGTGTTTACAGCAAAGTAAAGTTCCAAAAGCTTGGAAAAAATCGACTATTCGCCCTGTCTTAAAGGATCATAAAGTCGGTCCTGATATAAAATCCAACTATAGGCCAATTGCCAACATCCCATATTTGGCAAAAATAACAGAAAAAATTGTATACAATCAACTATCAGAATACATAGAAAAAACCAATATACTGCACCCAAATCAAACCGGATTTAGACATAATCACTCCACAGAACATTCTCTGATAGGGATGACAACAACGATACTCTATCATCTGGATCACCACTCTTCGGTTGTTTTGATTTCTCTTGATCTATCCTCGGCCTTTGATACCATAGATCATACCCTCTTAATTCACAGACTATACTCCATAGGTGTAACCGATCAAGTTCTTAGCTGGTTTAAATCCTACTTTGAAAACCGTTCCTCTACAGTTATTTATAACAATACAAATTCTAATAATTTCACATTACCTTTTGGAATTCCACAAGGATCAATACTTTCTCCTATTTTATTTAATATTTTTCTGGCTCCACTTATGACATTATGTCAATCCATTGGTTTTTCGGTATTCGCTTATGCCGATGATATTCAGTTATTACATCCAATTGACCCCAAGAATGTACAAGAAATAACAGCAATAAATAACAAACTGGATCAGATTCATCATTGGCTCGACACTAACAAATTATCATTAAATATTCAAAAAACCAATGTTATGCTTTTCCCATGGAAGGATAGCAGTTCATTTACTACTCCAATCTCTATCAATGGCAATTCATTACAGATTCAACACAACATAAAGATCTTAGGTATTATATTTGACAATAAATTGTCATACCACGACCACATAAGTAATGTCGTTAAATCCACTTTCTTCAGATTACGACAAATTCGTTCAGTTTCTAAATTTTTATGTGCAAAATCACTTAATATCTTGATTCATTCTTTTGTCATCTCTAAACTCGACTACTGCAATGCCTTATTCAAAGGTTTACCTCAAAAAGAAATTAGACGTCTACAAATTGTTCAGAATGCCGCTATTAAATTAATACATAAAGCAAAAAAATTTGACCACGTCACTCCCTTACTTAAAGAATCACATTGGCTTCCTATAGCACACCGTATTCTATTCAAGATATGTCTACTTACATTTAAAACTCTCCTTTTTCAAACTCCGGCTTTCATCCATAGAGTCTTAATTCCATATTCCACTATTAGAACATTGAGATCACAGGACCAACATTTATTAACCATTCCTTCTTTAAAAATCATCAATACTAGACGTCTTACTATCTTCTCGGTGACAGCTCCTCAATCCTGGAATGATCTTCCAACATATATAAGAGAAGAAAAGAATCTAGATAAATTCAAGAGTAAGCTTAAAAGTTTCCTTTTTAATGATGCTTTTAGCGATTAACGATCTTTTAATATCATATTTTTAATAATTTTCCTCCCCCTATGTTATTACCTTCTTTTTTTTTTTTTTTTTTTTTTTTGTTTGTTTTTTGTTTTTTAATTTTGAATTTAATATGCACTGTAACCATTAATGAACTTTCCTTTTGTTTCTAACAATGTCCAATAATCTATTTTTATTTTAATATTCTGATTTGTGTTTGTAACAGTATTTATTTATATAATATTTTACCCTTGTTTTATAACTATGTGTTTTATTTTGTACATCGCCTTGAATTTTGATATGGCGATTAATCAAACTATTTAATAAACTTGGAAACTTGGAACTCTGTTACAGTGGTGCTTTCAGCACTCATGAAGCCTCCTTTTGAACTATTGTCTGTTTCATCTCTCAAGTACTTCACATGAAAAGTGGTCTTCCTCATTGCTCTCATGTCAGCATGCCAAGTCAGTGAACTCCAAGTGCTAGTGGCATCTTATACTACATTTATCTTGACAAGGTGGTTCTTAAAACTCATCTGACATTCCTCCAAAAAGTTGTTTCAGACTTTCATCTCCACCAGTCCATCAATCTTCCGGTGTTTTTTTTCCAGAGCTGTGTGCTCACCCTAGTGATGCAACGCTTCACACATTAGACTGCAAACTTGCTCTAGCTTCCTACTTGGACAGAGCCAAGCCTTACAGAACTTTTCAGTTATTTCTGTCATTTGATCTAAAAAAAAGCCAGGAACTCTTGCAACCAAGAGAACAATCTGCACATGGATTGTGGACTGTATCTCATTTTGTTATGTTCGGACTGGTCTGATGCTAGAGGGTTGTGTAACCACACATGGTGACTTCAGTAGCCCATCTATGCTCCTCTCCTATTGAAGACATCCGTAAATCAGCCCCCTGGTCCTCACTTCATACATTCACAACCCACTACTGTTTGGAAAATCTTACCAGACAGGATAGTCAGTTCAGCCTCAAAGTTCTACTCACTGCTTAGTGCTAATTTCCCTCCCACATTTGCTACCTGCTTGTCCTGGGATAAAGTACAGTTACTTACCTTCAACAAGTGTTATCCAGGGACAGCAGGCAGTTATTCTCACAACCCGCCCACCTCCTCTTATTGGCTTCTTAGCTTTGTTACTGAACTGATGGTCCTATGAGCTGGCAGCAGGTGGGAAGGCACCTGCGGATGAGCAGAACAGGCAGTCTTTTGATTTCTTAAAGTGACAGTTCACTTTGGATGGTCTGTGCCAGATTCCATGGATGACATCACCCGCATGTGAGAACATCTGCCTAATGTCCCTGGATAACACCCGTTACAGGTAAGTAACTGTGCTATATAGTTGGCTATTTGTTAATAAACTGCAACTGTTACTTTACCAGTTGAAAAATGCAGTAAAGAATTTTGGTTCAGACAAAAGACATTGACATGAACTGAATAATTTGTGTGGAGAGTGTTTAAAGTCTGATGCTAGCTTGTTTAGCCTGCTGGACTCAACAAGTCCTAGCCCTGCCCTCTACCAACAAATATGATTCACTGTAAGACCCTCATCCCTACAGCACTAGGCTTACATGAGGCCTCTGTCTGGGCACTTCAGCAAGAAGGTTATACATAAAATGGAACCCTGTGCTAAAATAGCATGACTTGTGGCAAAATAACCTGTCTTAATGGTAGCCTAGTTGATGACATTCTACCTCCCCCCCTAGACTTAAAGTTTTATGGGACAGGGAAATAGCTACTATACCTGAACATAACTAGCCTTAGCCACCAATGGAAATACATGAGTCAAATGTAGATAATCTCTCCCCATATTATCCTTCCTCCCAACAGAGAATAGTCTGGTGCCCACTTGCACAAAACCTGTCCTTCACCCATCCTAAATCAGCAATGAGCATAAGAACATAAGCAATGCCTCTGCTGGGTCAGACCTGAGGTCCATCGTGCCCAGCAGCCCACTCACGCGGTGGCCCAACAGGTCCAGTGATCCTCTATTGTCCAATCCTTTCTTAAACCACAATACCGTACTCTGCCCTATTACATTCTCTGGAAGCGCATTCCAGGTGACCACCACATGCTGGGTAAAGAAGAACTTCCTAGCATTTGTTTTGAATCTGTCCCCTTTCAGCTTTTCCGAATGCCCTCTTGTTCTTTTATTTTTTGAAAGTTTGAAGAATCTGTCCCTCTCTACTCTCTCTATGCCCCTCATGATCTTATAAGTCTCTATCATATCCCCTTTAAGTCTCCTCTTCTCCAGGGAAAAGAGACCCAGTTTCTCCAATCTCTCAGCATATGAAAAGTTTTCCATCCCTTTTATCAGACGTGTCGCTCTCCTCTGAACCCTCTCAAGTAACGCCATATCCTTCTTAAGATACGGTGACCAATATTGGACGTAGTATTCCAGATGAGGGCGCACCATCGCCCGATACAACAGCAGGATCACTTCTTTATTCCTGGTTGTAATACCCTTCTTGATTATAACTAGCATTCTATTCGCTCTCTTAGCAGCCGCTGCGCACTGTGCCATTGGCTTCATTGTCATGTCCACCATTACCCCCAAGTCTCTTTCTTAGGTACTCTCATTCACTAACATCCCTCCCATTGTATAGTTGTACCTTGGGTTTCTGCTTCCCAGATGCAATACTTTACATTTCTCAATGTTGAATTTCATCTGCCATCTTGTCGCCCATTCCACTAGTTTGTTCAAGTCCCTTTGCAATTCTTCACAGTCCTCTTTAGTCCGAGCTCCACTAAATAGTTTGGTGTCGTCTGCAAATTTTATTGTCTCACACTTTGTCCCTGTTTCTAGATCATTTATGAATATATTAAATAGCAGCGGCCCGAGCACCGAGCCCTGCGGAACACCACTCATGACCCTCCTCCAGTCCGAGTAGTGGCCCTTCACCCCTACCCTCTGTTTCCTACCTGCCAACCAGTTTCTGATCCATCTATGTACATCTCCGTCCACCCCATGGTTCTTCAGTTTCCAGAGTAGACGCTCGTGAGGCACCTTGTCAAAGGCTTTTTGGAAATCCAGGTATATGATGTCTATGGGGTCTCCTCTGTCCATCTGTTTGTTAATTCCTTCGAAGAAGTGCAATAAGTTAGTTAGGCACAATCTCCCCCTGCAGAAACCATGTTGCTTGTTTTTAGAAGTTTGTTTCTTTCCAAATGTTCATCGATGTTTTCTTTTATCAGTGCTTCTGCCATTTTCCCCGGAACTGAGGTGAGACTCGCCGGTCTGTAGTTTCCCGGGTCACCTCTTGATCCCTTTTTAAAGATAGGTGTGACGTTGGCTATCTTCCAATCCTCCGGAATCACTCCTGTTTTCAGGGATAGGTTGCAAATTTGCTGCAGTATTTCCGCTATCTCCTCCTTTAATTCTTTTAGAACCCTTGGATGGATTCCGTCCAGACCCAGGGATTTGTCAGTTTTTAGTTTTTCTATCTGCCTGCGCACATCTTCAAGGCTCACTTCCATGGATGTTAATTTTTCTGCTTGATTTCCATTGAAGAATTGCTCAGGTTCTGGTATGTTGATTGTGTCTTCGTTCGTAAATACAGACGAAAAGAACATGCTAAGTCTTTCCGCGACTTCTTTCTCCTCCTTCACTACTCCCTTCCTGTCTCCGTCGTCCAGCAGTCCCACCTCCTCCCTAGCCGGCTGTTTCCCTTTAACATATCTGAAGAACAGTTTGAAATTTCGTGCCTCCCTGGCTAGCCTCTCTTCATACTCTCTTTTGGCTTTTCGAACCACATGGTTACATTCTTTTTGATACTTCCTGTGCTCTTTCCAGTTCTCCTCAGTTTTGTCCTTCTTCCATTTCCTGAATGAATTTTTCTTATTGCCTATTGCTTCCTTCACTATTTTAGTGATCCATACCGGATCTTTTGTTCGACTCTTTTTGCACCCCTTTCTGAATCTGGGGATATACAGATTTTGCGCCTCGCTCACCGTGTCCTTGAAAAAAGACCAGGCATGTTCTACCATTTGGCATTTCTTGGACGTGTTCCTAAGTTTCTTTCTTACCATTTCCCTCATTGCTTCGTAGTTTCCTTTCCTGAAGTTGAAGATTGTTGCTATGGTTCTCTTTCCTTTCGGTATTCCTACTTCAACCTTGAACTTGATCATATTATGATCGCTGTTTCCCAATGGTCCCACTACTTCCACTTCCTTTGCAGGTCCCATTAACCCATTTAGGATTAGATCCAGAGTGGCATTTCCTCTCGTCGGTTCTCTAACAAGCTGCTCCATGAAGCAATCTTGTGTAGCCTCCAGGAATTCTGTCTCCCTAGTGCATCTTGAGCTTCCAAGACTCCAGTCTATCCCGGGCTAGTTGAAGTCTCCCATAATAACTATGTAACCGCTTTTGCATTCTCGCGTAATCTCAGCTTCCATTTCTTCATCGATATCTCCGGTTTGCCCGGGTAGACGATAGTATAGGCCCATCTTTGTTTCATGTCCTTTCCTACCCGGTATTTTAACCCATAGCGATTCCAGCTTGTTGGTCGTCTCCACTGTGTCTATTCTTGTCGATTGTATGCTTTCTTTTATGTATAGGGCTATTCCACCTCCTTTCTGTCCTGACCTGTCCTAGCGATAGAGCTTGTACCCCGGCAGCGCTGAATCCCATTTGCTTTCCTCATTCCACCATGTTTCAGAGATTCCAATGATGTCTATGTCCTCTGCATTAGCCACGGCTTCTAGTTCCCCCATTTTGTTTCTTAGGCTCCTTGCATTAGTATATATGCAATTTAGATCCTGGCATTTTGTTGTCTTCATTTCTTTTCCCTGTGCTTCGGTCTTTAGTGTCTTCCTTTTGCTACAATCTTTCTAACCTCCTCTTCTAGGTTAGTCAACTCCTGTAATTTGTCCATTGTTTCTTCCCATCCTTTTTTCCGCTTAGTATCTTCACGGGATACCTTCTTCCGAATCGTCGACACTAGGTCGACTGTCGGCTTTCCCCTTCTTCTTAGTTTAAAGCCTGTTCTATTCAGTGACATTTTGACTTTAGGCACCGATGTGCCAGGGAACAGAGGGCATTACTAGGAGATCTTTTTTTTTTCAGAAATTAGGGGAACGGTTTTGTATTGGGGAACAATGACAAGATATTATGTGAGATAAAGAATTACATTAGGGATTACATTGGATATTTTGTGAGTAGAACTACAATTAGGGGCTACTGATAACATTACCAATCTCCCGGGGGGCATGAGATCATTGAAATGTATCTGCTAATTCCCTCAGAGTGAACATTAACTACATCTTTTGAGGTACATACTTATCAAGGATTAATACAGATTGCAAAGTTTATCACAATCCATGTTATTCTATTTTAATTCTACTGAGATGCTTTGCACATTCTGGCATAGAAGATAGATAATTAATATGTTCCACATGCTGGGCATGATCATTACTGTGGAACTTGCATGCCACCAATTATGAATGTTAACACATTTTTAACAAGTGCTGAGCTCCAAATATGGTACTTAACACATATTAACCCATAGGTTTATCCCATGTTAAAGGCAGTGAGCTTGTTTGAGTGATCTTTGCCAATGAGGTCGTTACATGGAGACTTGTAGGTGAATGCAAGGGGTGTCGTGCAACCATATGCAGCAGAGTCACAAGAGAATGGGCTGGACCTATGCCTATAGTTTAAAGTTTATTGAATTTGCTATACTGCTTGGCATTGTTCAAGAAGACAGTGGTATATATCATGGATGTCGGAACCCCCCCCCAAAAAAAAAAAATAAAATAAAATAAAAATTGGCAGTTGGTCAGAAGAGATGGCTCTCCCACCTCCCCACTCCCATCTCCTCCCTGGCCGCTCTGTTTACATCTTTGGGCAGTGGCAATGAGCGAGTCTGCTGTTCTGGAAATCTTCATTTTGTAGCAACTAGATGCTACAGAATGAAGATCTCCAGGGCATCCCGATGACGGCAGGCTTACTTATTCCCGCTGCCTGAAGATTTAAAATGAGAGTGGCCGGGGAAAAGGTGGGCGTGGGAGACAGGAGCCATAGAGAGAGATTTAGAGCAAAGCTTTTGGGCTCCCCCCTACAGAAAAGCATTCCGCTGCCTATGCAAAGAAGAGAACTACAAAAATCAATAGGAAAGCACAAGCACACACACAAGAAATACCCATACATAAAAATATAAAAGCATTCTAAAAGCAAAGTAAAAATGCAGACACTCAAACTCGGACAACCAATAATCCCAGGTACTAAGAAGACTTTTTGTCGAAACGCGGACCGTGTTGGGTCCTGTATCCCTAGCGGACTAGGTCCTTTAAGGCTCTTATGTGGATGATTTATTTTTATGTGGATGGAATTATTTTATGTGGATGATTTCTGTGTACCTTTGGAACTTTGACACTTTCAAATAAAGTCCGTTTAGGAACATCGTCACTCCACAGAGTTTTTTTTTGTTTTCTCTGGATTTTCTTCTTTGTGGATATTTCGGGGTCAATTCCTTTTGTTTTAGGGCAACAGTAAAGACAGTCATAAAATAACGAACCTTAAGAAGATGCTTGAAATGTTTTAATAAGCAATCTTCTCATAAGGCCAATGGACGCTCGTTACATAAAGAGGGAACTAAATTTTAAAAGGCCCTTTTCCCGATTGATGCCAATTGAGTTCTTTTGAGAGAGGGAATAGTCAATATAGATGCAATCAGTGACCAAAACCCACTATTGCCTCTGTCCTGTTCAGTGCAGCTCAAAGAGGAGATGAAACACTGCAGGTCTGTCAGCTCATTCAACATCAATCCAGCTGCGACAAGACACCAACCTACAAACCCGGCACTACATCAATATCTGGCAAGATGATGCAACTTACTTCATCAACTGCTGCAGGGACCAAACACATTCACTGCCCTCCTACTTGATCCATACCTACTCCCAACAAACAGAACTCAGAACCCCAGAGCTTCTAACTGGCTTTTCCCAGAAGCAAATGCATTCTACAGAAATCTAGTTTATGTTGGCTCTGGATCAAACTGGAGTCTGTGCAAAGCATGAGACCTTTCAGTTCACAATTTAAGAATAATCTGATTCTGCTTTGATACATGAATTTTCAACCTCATCTAAATCCCTCCTTCAGAGGAAAATAAATTTGTTGTAGCACTTGTTATGTGTCTCACATTCAACTGCTACAAATCCTCTTTATACTAAATAGATTTGTTGGCTCCCCAGCTGTTTGTTATAAAGAGAGGTCAGTGTATTGGACAGCTGCTCTGTTGCAGTGCAGTGAACTTGGGAATTTCAACTACACTTTGATCCAGTAAAAGAACTTTAATAATGTTTTAAATGTGAAAGTTCTACTTATTTAACATTATTCCTGGAAAATGAGTAGTGAAAACAAAATTCTGAGCTCTTAATTAAAACACCAGGTAACATTACCATTCCACAAATGGTTCTACGGTGATTGATCTATTATGTACAAGCATAAGCATCATCAATTTGGGACAGATTGAGGGTTCATCAAGCCCTGTATCCTGTTTCCAGCATGGCTAATCCAGGTCACAAGTACCTGGCAAGTTCCCAAAAGAGGAAAACAGATTTTATGTTACTTGTCCAAAAAATAAGATGTGCATTCCCAAGTTCATATTAATAATGGCTTATGGATTTTTCTTTTAAGAACATAAGAACATAAGATTTGCCGCTGCTGGGTGGTCCATCGTGCCCAGCAGTCCGCTCACGCGGTGGCCCTCTGGCCAAAGACCAGCGCCTTAACTAAGACTAGCCCTACCTGCGTACGTTCTGGTTCAGCAGGAACTTGTCTAACTTTGTCTTGAAACTCTGGAGGGTGTGTTCCCCTATGACAGACTCCGGAAGAGCGTTCCAGTTTTCCACCACTCTCTGGTTGAAGAAGAACTTCCTTATGTTTGTACAGAATCTATCCCCTTTCAATTTTAGAGAGTGCCCTCTCATTCTCCCTACCTTGGAGAGGGTGAACAACCTGTCCTTATCGACTAAGTCTATTTCCTTCATTATCTTCAATGTTTCGATCATGTCCCCTCTCAATTTCCTTTTCTCGAAGGAGAAGACGCCCAGTTTCTCTAATCTTTCGCTGTACGGCCCCTTAACCATCTTAGTCGCTCTTCTCTGGACCCTTTTGAGTAGTACCGTGTCCTTCTTCATGTATGGTGACCAGTGCTGGACGCAGTACTCCAGGTGAGGGCGCACCATGGCCCGGTACAGTGGCATGATATCCTTCTCTGATCTATTCTTATTAGTTTCATAAGAAACATTAAAATAAAAAAACAACAACAATACCGTAATCTCGAAAGGAAACATAACATATACAAAATCTCAAGCCCACATCCATGGGAGCACTGGTTGTACAATAAAGAAAATGGTACCTATATCAGTACGCATTATTGCTGTATCAACTAGTCCCTAAAATACAAATCACTTTCTACAGTATATTCCATCCCTTAAACAAAGCTGTGGTAGTGATACTACCATGGGTAAATGCACAGAAGCCCATATGAATTGAATGTGCTTTGGTGCATTTAGCGCTGGAACATTATAAAAGGAGCCCTTTCAGGGGAACTTCAGGAAAAAAGTAGCTCCCACTGCAAATAGATGCTGCTTCACATCAAGAAAACATTTATACTTCAATTGAGTGGTTCTAACCATGTCAGGGAAGACTCTCAATGTCTGGCCATCATATAAGTCCAATGGAAGAGTGCAGAGCGCGTCTGATCTTCAAAACCCATTTTATTAGCAACCAATAATAAAATCCATGCCCAAAGAAGTCTTGTCAATCATATAAGGCATCTTTCAAATAAGCACACACACAAAAAATCACAAGTTTATCGCATTTACTAATGAACATCATCATAAGAGTGGCACCATGTCATAAATTACCGTATTTTTCACACCATAAGACGCACCCACCTCTAGAGGAGGAAGAACCAAGAAAAAAATTCTGAACCAAATGTGTGCCCTGTACCCTGTCCCCCCTCTAGTGGTCTAGTGGTAGGCTGGGACAGGGTACAGGGAACATCTAGTGGTGGGCACATCTAATGGTAGATAGCTCCAAGCCAGCCAGCCTGCCAGTCCCCCCCAGCCAGCCTGCCAGCCCAAGCCAGCCAGCCCTAAACCAGCCAGCCAGCCAGTCAGCTTGCCCCAAGCCAGCCAGTCCCAAGCCAGCCATCCCCCCTGTACCTTTTAAAATCCTGCCCACCCATCCTGCACTCGTGGGTCCATTGGCTCCAGCACACCACCTCTTGCTCGTGGACCCAGCAGCTCTAGCCGGCTTCCCTCCCTCCCTGCCTCCCTGCCGCAGCACCTACCTTGCAGACAGTGCTTGCAGCCTTCGCTCTACCGGGCTCCTCCTTATTTCCTGGCCAGCGGTACACAGATCAGCAGCGCGGATGTCAGGAGCAAGCGCTACGCTCTCCTACTCGGCCCCACACTGCTTTCCAAATGGCTGCCGTAAGTTCTTGTGAGTCCCGTGAGAACCTACGGCAGCCATTCAGAAAGCAGCATGGGGCCGAGCGGGAGAGTGTAAAGCTCTGATCTGTGCACCACTGGCTGGGAAATAAGACGAGGGAAGAATACATGCTGGATCAACAGGTTAAAAAGGGGGGACAACGACGACGAAGAAGACAATGGGCGGGGGGGAGTTTAAAATATAAAGGTGGTGCGGCAGCGGGGGACAGGTTTTACAACAGTACGGGGGTAACAAAATTTGTACCTTCACTTCATAAGACACACTGAGATTTCCACCCACTTTTGAGTGGAAAAAAGTGTGTCTTATGGAGCGAAAAATATGGTATTCTGAGAAAGTTCCAGAAATTTTGTAAGTCAATAACAGCACAGTCTCCAACTCAACTAAGGTCAGATTCTATAAATGGCGCCTAAATAGGCAGGCGTTTTGAAAAAAGGTGCTGGCCATGTGTCAATCACACTTAGGAGCTGTTTACAGAATCGTGCCTTACGGTGCCAATCACAAAACTTACAACAGTAAAAAAAAAAAAAAAAAGTCACTCCTCTATTAGAGATTCAAAAAACTTCATAATGTGCAGTTCTTTTATATTTGAAAGAAAAATATTTTTGTAAGATGAAATATGTTCAGAGACTTAGGACTTATTTTACTAAGCTGGATTAGGGCATTAACGCACGGAATAATGCGCGATGAATTGCCGCACGCGCTAGACCTCAACGCCAGCAGTGTGCTGGCGTTAGTTCTAGCCACGTAGCATGCAGTGTAGTGTGCGGTAATATCCTGCATGCGCTAAAAATGCTAGCACACCTTTGTTAAAGGAGCCCTTAAAGGCAAAAACAAGGAGCAAACCGCAAGAATATCGCCTCAACACCCAGTCATTGCATATGTTTCAATGATATTCAAATACATTTTCTTCACTATATCACACAGTCAATTTTTTCTACTATTCATATGACACTTATCTTGTCAAGGGCTCTGATGTGGCCCGTTTCGATCCTGCGTCAGGGAACCAAGATGACAACTTGAAAGAACTATAATGGGGGTTCAGTCTCTGCTTGGATTTGAGAATAATTCAAAGGCAAAGATTTTCTTCACAACTCGCAGGGACTCTATGAGTGTCGGGAGCAGCGCACAGCATTCAGCGCATCGGCCTGCACTAAAAAACGCTTTCAGGATTTTATAAAAGGGAGGTGATGTAGATGCTTATTAGAGAATGACACGGAGACAAATTTTTCCCTGTCCCCGCAGGAATTCATTTTCTCGTCCCGACCCAGTGAGTTCTTTTCCTGTCCCTGCCCCATTCCTGCAAGCTCTGTCCTCATCTGCACAAGCCTCAAACACTTTAAAATCACAAGTGTTCGAGGTTTGTGCAGTTAAGGCAGAGCTTACAGG
This sequence comes from Geotrypetes seraphini, assembly GCF_902459505.1. Classification (NCBI taxonomy): domain Eukaryota; kingdom Metazoa; phylum Chordata; class Amphibia; order Gymnophiona; family Dermophiidae; genus Geotrypetes; species Geotrypetes seraphini. Next base: position 172,161,715 of record NC_047084.1, on the reverse strand, counting down.
AATGGGGCAGGGACAGCAGGTGCAGTGAATGCAGGTGCCATTTTTCAAACTATCCCTCCCAATCTCTAAAGCAGCCATTTGGCGAAAATACTATTTGGCTAACGTCGGATGGGGCAGGAAAAGAAGCTTGCATAAGAGCCACAGATAAGTTTTTGTAGTTTTGTTGATACAATGTTCCATATCAGCATTTAAGAACTGTTTGAAAGCAGTGTTTGCATTTGGTTATGTGAACATTTGAGAAGCACTTTGAAAGCACTTTAAAATGTCAGAACTGTTAAGAAGCATTCAGCAATGCACTTTTGAATGTAATTTTAACTGCAGTAATAAACGCCTAGTGACACCTAAGTTAAGGTGCCTACCTGCATCTAATAATGCCTGAAAAGCAGGCATGGTTAGGGGTAGAGATTAGGCATGGTATGACTTAGGCATTGCTAGGCATCCATTGTAGGTGCCGATAAATTAGGCCAGGAATACCCTGGCCTAATGTAGCGGTGCCTACCATTAGGATGCCTTTCAGTGCCTAAGTCAAGTTAAGTGCCGCTAGGCATGATTCTGTAAATGTCACCTATTGGTTGATTGACAACCATGCTGAGTAGCACTTAGAAGTTAAGCACCGTTTATAGAATCAAGTCCAAAATGGTGTACTTTTAATTTTTCTGCCCATTTTTCTTCCCTGCAGTAGCATAGTAAAGTTAGGAGGCACCCCCTGTGCCCCTGCACCACACTCCTTCCACCCCCCCCACTCCTTCTGCCCCCACTCTTTCCCCCCCATTCCACACTTGCGCTTTTCCTTCCCCTCCCCCCCCGTAACTCTTAATCTTCACCAGTACCATTTTGAACTAGATATAGACACCAGGGATTACTAAACATAGGCCCTTGGAGAAGGGGAAAAGATCTACAGGAGGGTAGAAAGGTGATGTCCAATGGGGGGTGATGTCCAATGGGAAGGGAGAATCATTGGGGCTAGAGAAAGTTATTCTGGAGGGAGGAAGCAGCTCCTTATTTTCCTTTGTGGTGCAATGTTATTGGGACAGAAAACTCCCACCAGTGAAATAACTTGTGGTATGGGTCTAGGACAATACATCACGGCCGTTTAAGAGTCACCAGTTCAGGGTTCCAGGGGAGATTCGGGAAATTACAGACCAGTAAGCTTGACCTCGGTGCCGGGAAAAATAGTGAAAACCATTATAAAAAATAAAATTGAGGAATATGTAGACAAACATGATTTAATGAGAGAGTCAGCATGGGTTCAGCCATGGGAGGTCTTGCCTCACAAATTTGCTTGACTTCTTTGCAGATGTGAATAAACATGTGGATAAAGATGAGCCGGTTGATATAATGTATCTACATTTTCAGAAAGCTTTTGACAAAGTTCCTCATGAGAGGCTCCTGAGAAAATTAAAAAGTCATAGGATAGGAGGCAATGTTCAATTGTGGATTAAGAACTGGTTATCAGACAGAAAACAGGAGGAAGGGTTTAATGGTCATTTTTCTCAGTGGAGGAGAGTAAATAGTGGAGTGCAGAAGGATCTGTGCAGGGACCGGTGCTATTTATAAATGATCTAGAAATTGGAACTACAAGCGAGGTGCAGGGCAGGATTAATTCTTTGAGGGCCCATAGGCACACAAGTAGACTGGACCCCCCTGCCCCCTGCCCTGCCCCATTTATCTATTTTCTAATTTGCTTCTTTATTTCCACTTGTATTTCTTTTTTTAATTCAAAAGAAACAAAGATTAGCATACCAGTGTACAGTTTTTTCTTCTATGCAACCCCCAAACATCTCTGAACCCCCTTCCTTCTCTTCCTACCTACTTATCCAGGACTTTAACTCTGAACCCTTTCCATACATATATAAAAGTGTTCAAATATATTATAAAGCAGTAATACTATCCGAAATATAAGTTTATATTAATAACCAAGTTTACAATGCCTCTCAACTGCCTCACTCTACATCATGGCTTCCCAATTTCGGTCCTCGAGATCTACTGGCAGACCAGGTTTTCAGGATATCCACAATGAACATGCATGAGAGAGATTTGCATATCAAGAAGGCAGTGCAGGCAAATATCTCATATGCATATACATTGTGGATATTCTGAAAACCTGGCCTGCCAGCAGATCTCGAGGACCGGAATTGGGCAGCCCTGCTCTACGTCAACCAACTGTAACCCATATGTATGTATAAACAACCAAATCTGTAACTCCTCTAGTACGTTCCACTCCATGTATGTTAGCTTGTAACGAAACAAAAAGGCAAGCAGTCCACCAAAGAATCCAACATGAAACAAAAGATTAGCAGAAAATAAGGAGATTCAAATCAGGTTTATTCAAGGTGCTCCCAAGAACCATGCCCAATGCATTTTTCCAAACAAGGCTAGTCAACGCTAACAAAAAAACATATCTTTCATACAAACAGAATACAGAGAACACCTTCGCCTAGTATGGAATATGTAATCACAAACTAACCCCTCCCCCTTATACAAACCGTAGTATGGTTTTTAGCCACGGTGGTAACAGCTCATAGAATTCTGAGCATCAGAGCTGTTATCACCACGGCCGGCACTAAAAAATGCTCTACAGTTTTGTAAAAGTGGGAGTTAAAATAGAAATACATAGACAAAGGTTAAATTGAAACACCAAGAAGCTGTACTCTGCATACAAATGCAACACCACTGAAACAGCAATGCATGTCCCCTAAAGCAAAAAAATTAATAAATAGAAATTTTTTGTTACCTTTGTCTTCTCTGGTTTCTGCTTTCCTTATCTTCTTGTCACTCTCTTCCTCTCATCCACTGTCTGCCCCTTCTATATGGCATCTTCTGTCCTTCTATGCCACTTCCAGAAACTTTATGCCTCCCCTTTCCATTTTTCCCTTCACTCCATTCCCTCCTCCAATGGTCCGGCATCTCTCTCCTCTTCTCTTCTTCCCTTCCCTTCCCTCTCCCACACCCCTATGGTCTGGCATTTCACTCTCTCATCTCCCTCCCCCCTCCCTCCTCTCCTTCCTCCCCCACTTTATCAGCATCAGCCCCCTTTCTTTCCCTCCAACCCAATTCCATCCAGTATCTTTTCCCCTTATGTCTCTCTTCTCTTTCCCTGCACACCAATTCCTTCAGCATCTGCCCCTTTCTTTCCCTCCAACCCAATTCCATCCAGTATCCTTCCCCCTTATGTCTCTCTCCCCTTTCCCTTCCTCCACTTCCATCAGCATCTGCCCCTTTCTTTCCCTCCAACCCAATTCCATCCAGTATCCTTCCCCCTTATGTCTCTCTCCCCTTTCCCTGCACACCAATTCCATAAGCATCTGCCCCTTTCTCTCCCTCCACCACCCTTCCCACACGGCAACAGCGATGCCCCCCCCCCCTCACGGCATCGACGACAACAACAGCACCAACCCTCTCCCCCCAGCATTGATGGATGACAACGCGCCCTCCCTCTGGCATCAATGGCAACGCGGCCAGCTCTGCTCCAGGAATGTCCCGTGATTACTACGTCTGCTGGAAGAAGTAAGTGATGTTGGAGGGGGACGGACAGGCAGATGTTGTCATTGCGGGACCTTCCTAAAGCAGAGTCGGCCGTGTTGTCATCGATGCTGGGGGAGGCCGTGTTGCCGTCCATTGATGCAGGGGGGGGGGGCGGTGTTGTTGTCGTCAAAGCCGGGGGGGGGGCCCTTGCCATTTGAAAAAAAAAAATTGGCAAGGTAAATCGCTCTTCAGCGGGGCCCCCTGACTATTTCGGGCTCTAGGCATGTGCCTACTGGGCCTAACCATTAATCCAGCCCTGGCGAGGTGATTACATTTGCAGATGACACTAAACTGTCCAAAGTTGTTGAAAGGCATACGGATTGTGAAAAACTGCAGGAAGATCTTTAAAAAATTGGAAATTGGGCATCCAAATGGCAGATGAAATTCAATGTGGACAAATGCAAAGTGATGCACATTGGGAAGAATAATCCAAATCCTAGTTATTGGGTGCTAGAGACCACCTGGGGGTCGTAGACAATACGCTGAAGCCTTCCACCCAATATGTGATGGCGGCAAAGAAGGGAAATAGGATGCTAGGAATTATTAGAAAAGGGATGGTTAACAAGACTAAAAATATTATAATGCCTCTGTATCGCTCAATGGTGTAACCTCACCTTGAGTATTGCATTCAGTTTTGGTCTCCTTATCTCAAAAAAGATATAGCGGCACTAGAAAAAGTTTAAAGAATGACCAAGTTAATAAAGGGGATGTAACTCCTCTCATATGAGGAAAATCTAAGAAGGTTAGGGCTCTTCAGCTTGGAAAAGAGATAAGGGGAGATATGCTTGAAGTCTACAAAATCCTGAGTGGTGTAGAACAGGTACAAGTGGATTGATTGTTTACTGCATCAGGATTTATGAAGACTAGGGGACAGTCGATGAAGTTACAGAGTAATACTTTTAAAACCAATAGGAGGAAATATTTCTTCACTCAGAGAATAGGTAAGCTCTGGAACATGTTGCCAGAGGATGTGGTAAGAGCAGTTAATGTAGCAGGTTTTATAAAAGATTTGGAGAAATTCCTGGAGGAAAAGTCCATATTCTGCCGTTGAGAAAGACATGGGATGGTAGCATGGAATACTGCTATTATTTGGGTTTTTGCTAGGTACTTATGACTTAGATTGGCCTCTGCGAAGATGGGATACTGAACTAGATGGACCATTGATCTGACCCAGTAAGGTTATTCTTATGTTCTTATGTGGTCCTTTCATCGCTGCCTTTTAAGAGCCAGCATTTCAGTGTAGCCCTTTCAGCACCAGACTGTTCAGTGACACATTTTAATTGCAGGACTGTTCATCATGGCCAAGCTGAACTGGGGTCTCTTAAAGGGCCGCACTGCATTTGTGAGAGTTAAGGGCCCAAGGCTGTCGATCTAGTGGGGAGGACAATGCCATCCCACAACCCCCCCCCCCCCGCCATCAGCACTACCACATATCTCTGATCCAGCATGTCAAAGCAGTTGGAGGGATGATGCCCCCCCCCACCCCACCCTTGATCCAGCATGTCTCGTGAGGGGGCAATTCCCTCCCATACACCCCCTCGGAGCAGCAATCCCCCTGATCCAGCACTCCCTCACCTGAGCCCCCCACAACTTCCTTGACACCCCCATCAGCACTCCACCGATCCAGGAACACAGCACTTACTTCACCTCGAGCTGAAGAGTTCCACAATGAATGTATGGCATTGAAGAGTCCAACAATGAAAAGGTGGCTCTTAAAGGGCCACACTGAACTGGTAGCTCTTAAAGGGCCCCACTTTATGGTCCCATTCCGTTGATAAAGGACCCCTTAGTCTTTGATGGATTAGTAAGTGATGTTAAAGTATATATGATTGTATTTTTGTTGCACTTATTGAAAGTTTTAAAATGAATAAAGATTTTGAAAAAAAAAAAAGTGTATAATGCACCTTAATAATTACTCTCCAGTAGAGCATTTAAAACAAATTGAAAAAAGATTGTTAACTCAATGCATTATTAAAATCTAGTGAACAAATTTCCAAGTTTATTCTAATTTGGTATACTGCCCAATTAGCAAACTTCCTCAGCGGTTTGCTGAGGATGTGATAAAAGCTGTTCTTGGAGGAAAAATCTATAAACCATTATTAATTAGGTAGACCTCTGGAAAGCTACCACTTATCCCTATGAGTAAGCAACATGAAATCTATCTAATTTATTTCTTTAGAAAACTGATTAAAAAAACTTATGCACATATTGGCTTCACAAATTAGTGAGTCTGTTATTAAATATCACCCCTCCCCCCAAAAAAAGTATCTATATGATCAGATTTTAGCTTTCTTTTATTTTACCCTACAGTATTTTTCTCCAAGTGCAATTCCTTATTTAACCAATAGATGTCAGAAAAGATCTTTTGGAAATATGGGCACCTGTATCAAGGAAGGTTGATCATTTAATAAAATGTGTTTCGTTTGTTTCATGTTCCAAATTAATTTTATTTATTTATTTATTTGATTTTTATATTACTTCCCTGATGGAAGTCACCTAAAGCAGAATACAATAAGCCAGTAATATACAAAGGCACAACCAGATAACAAGCTGAACAGTTCATGCTTCAAGCACTGAAAAAAAGACAAATTTTGCTGACAGAGTGCATCACTGCATGAGTGTGTGTTAGCGAGTGACTGAGCGAGCAATTGGGGAACTATGAGTCAGTGGTGAATAATGAGTGGGCTGTGGGATCCGACTTAGTCATTTCATAGTGGGGCAGAGTGAATTGATGGAGGCGTCAAGGCAAGAGGTTGATCAGTGAGACTGTGAGTGACAGTGAGCTGAGTCCTGGGGGCTAAATGAGTGAGTCTGTGAATGGGCAGTGAGACTGAGGCCCACTTTTACAAAGGCGCGCTAAATCAACGCATGCGCTAACCGCTAACGCGTCCATAGGATAACATGCACGCGTTAGCGTTTAGTGCGTGTTTAGTGCATGCTAAAAAGTTTAGTGCACCTTTGTAAAAGAGGGGGTGAGTTAGTAAGTTGGTCAATTAAAACGCTTACAAACAGGACATAATGCTGCAATTTGGTTGTTAGGCCATGCGCATACTGTATGTATTCGTGATCATGTAACTCCTTTGTATTTAAAATTCCACTGGTTACCAATGGAATTTAGGATCAAATTGAAGATTTTGATGTTAGCATTTAGAGTATTGTTTGAGTTACAACCGTTATATCTTTCTAACCTGGTGTTGTTTTATGTGCCTAGACGTTTATTAAGATCTTTGAATGATAAGAGTAGTTGTTGTTCATATTTCAAAGGCCTTGACTAGAAATTGTGCATTTTTTTAAATTTAGTACCAATATTATGGAACAGCTTGCCTGTGGTATTGAGAAAGGAAGAGTCATTTCAAAATTTCAAAATACGTGGAGGGACATAATCCAAAGGGACGTCTAAGTCCATTTTTTATCTAAGTCACAAGTCATCCAAAGTGAAAAAAACAGCCTAGGACACATTTTCAAAAAATACATACAAAATTTTTTTTCTTTCTCAAATCATCTAACTATACGTCCTGCCGATCTGATCGTCCAAGCTGCTAAATCGTCCATTTTTATACCACATTTTCATCCAATTTTTCGTCCAAGTCAAAAACACCTAGAACAAGCCCTGTTGGACTTGGGAGGGGTCTGCAAAGTGATGGACTGAACACCCAAACATGGCACCTAAATAGTGGGGTATCTTACATGGCAATGCTGTGAACTTAACAAAAAGGATGCCATGTCATCATCTCACTACAGCTCCCTTATAGGTCACGGTGGCCCTCAAACCACCTCCAGAATCCCCTAGACCCACTTATCTATCACCCTAATAGCCCTTATAGCTGCAGGAGCCACTTATATGCCAGTAAAAAAGGGTGTATAGGGGTGTGTACATGTTTAAGTGTCAATGCAGTGATTACAGGAGCTTATGGGCATGGGTCCTCTTCTCCATGAGTCCCTAACCCTACCCCCAAGACGGCTTAAGCCACCTCTGTGCTGGACGACTAGGCTTTCCTATGCCCGGCTGCCAGGTGATGATGGTCTGGAGGTTGAATTTTAAAGGTGTGACTAATATTTTTATGGGGGGGAGGTCGGTGATCAATGGGGTAGTGTGTGGGGATCTGTATTATGTGTTTGCAGTGCTTATCTGGTGACTTTAGGTGGGTTTTTGTGACTTAGACCATGTTTTACATGGTCTAAGTCACAACGTCCAAGTTCCGTCGATCCTGTGCTGTATAACTTTTGGTTATACATGCTGTACGACTAAGTCTAAGCCGCCCACGTCCCATGTCCCACCCAATTCCCGCCCTCGACACTCCTCCTGAAACGACCCATTTAGCTTTGGTCGTTCAGCGGCACTATGAAGGCCTAGGTCGTTTAGAAATATGTCCAAAACCCGTTTTTATTATTGGCACTTGGACGTATTTGGATAATGTTCGTCCAAGTGTCGACTTAGGCCAATTTTTGGATGTTTTTCGATTATGAGCCCCATATTTTTTTCAAATGGCCTTTTTAAATTGATGAGATGAATTTGGGATGGTGTGGAGCTAAAGCAGAAGGGGGGACTTTTTCTTGATACAGCCTTAGGGCGAAACATGTCGGAATGACAGGTCCCTTCCTGATAACTACTGACAAAGGGAAAACTCACAAAATGTAGAATAAAAAGATAAGTTGAAAGATTATTTATTTATTCAAGCACTGAAGTATAGAAGCACTAAAGCACTAAAGCACTTTATATAAAACGTAACGGTCTGATGAGGAGGCTAGTGCCACATAGTATTTGGCCACTCAAACCAATTGTCTAATACTGGCACTTCTGAAGACCAATGAATAAGTAAAAATTATAAATGAACATGTTATGAAGTACTGTTTGTGGAGAACACGAGTGATAGTATAACAGTACAAAGGACTGCTGTACACATTACTTATTCATTATAATTTCCCTGACACTTACAGTATCATCTTTACACTATAAGAACATTTTCAAGTACTGGATCTCAATTTACTTCCATAAAATACTGCCCGGATTAACCCCAGCATGACCTGTTGCATAAAGTTCAAAACCGCAGAGGAAGAACTATAGAGAGTCCCGGACCTCGAAGGTTGGCTCAACACTTGCGTTACAGCAAGCAATTCAGTTTCAACAAGTCCGACCCAGACATACAGAGTGAACTTTGTAATTACACTTGGTTTCCTTTCCTCAGTTTAACTCTCAGTGCTTCATACTAGAGATTTTTAAAGGCATACACTGATAGCTGCAGGGGGTGGACGGAGACGTGCATAGATGGATCAGAAACTGGTTAGAGGGTAGGAAACAGAGGGTAGGGGTGAAGGGCCACTACTCAGACTTGAGGAAGGTCACAAGCGGTGTTCCACAGGGCTTGGTGCTCGGGCCGCTGCTTTTTAATATATTCATAAATGATCTAGAAACAGGAACGAAGTGTGAGATAATAAAATTTGCGGAAGACACCAAACTATTTAGTGGAGTTCGGACAAAGAAGGACTGCGAAGAATTGCAAAGGGACTTGGACAAACTAGGGGAATGGGCAGAGAGATGGCAGATGACGTTCAATGTTGAGAAGTGTAAAGTATTGCATGTGGGAAGCAGAAACCCGAGGTACAATTATACGATGGGAGGAATGTTATTGAATGAGAGTACCCAAGAAAGGGACTTGGGGGTAATGGTGGACATGACAATGAAGCCAACGGCACAGTGCGCAGCGGCCGCTAAGAGAGCGAATAGAATGCTAGGTATAATCAAGAAGGGTATTACAACCAGAACGAAAGAAATTATCCTGCCGCTGTACTGGGCAATGGTGCGTCCTCATCTTGAGTACTGCATCCAATATTGGTCACCGTACCTTAAGAAGGATATGGCGTTACTCGAGAGAGTTCAGATGAAAGCAACACGACTGATTAAGGGGATGGAAAGCCTTTGATACACTGAGAGATTGGAGAAACTGGGTTTCCTTTCCCTAGAGAAGAGGAGACTTAGAGGGGATATGATAGAGACTTACAAGATCATGAAGGGCATAGAGAGAGTAGAGAGGGATAGATTCTTCAAACTTTCGAAAAATAAAAGAACAAGAGGGCATTCGGAAAAGTTGAAAGGGGACAGATTCAAAACGAATGCCAGGAAGTTCTTCTTTACCCAACGTGTGGTGGACACCTGGAATGCGCTTCGAGAGGGCGTAATAGGGCAGAGTACAGTACTGGGGTTCAAGAAAGGATTGGACAATTTCCTGCTGGAAAAGGGGATAGAGGGGTATAGATAGAGGATTACTGCACAGGTCCTGGACCTGTTGAGCCGCCGCGTGAGCGGACTAATGGGCGCGATGGACCTCAGGTCTGACCCAGTGGAGGCATTGCTTATGTTCTTATGTTCTTAGGCAACCTCTTGTCCCTTTGAGGCAAAAGAAGGGAGGTCTCTGAGCAATCCTTTACTTTAAGAACCTTTCCCTCAACCTCTTGGTATGAACAAACAAGCAAAATACTTAGCTGGAGGGATATATTAACACTCAAAATACATCTGATCTTAAAAATAACAGGCCTTTATGGCCAGATGTATTTTGAGTGTTAATATATCCCTCCAGCTAAGTATTTGACTTTGGTCATTTACTACAGTGAACCTTGGAACTTTACAATGGGTGAATGCATAGTTTTGAAAATGAATATTTAAACGAAAGTATAAATACATTGGATGAACATTAATTCTATATAGTGTAGTTTTTTCTGACCCATGAAGCACATCTGAGGTCTTTTTCTCCACTATATTTACCTCCTCTTTTACAAAGCCGCACTAGTGGCTGCCACGTGGCAACAGCCCCGAAGCCCTTTAAATCTCTATGGGCTTCGGGGCCGTTACCTCAGCGGCCCACGCTAAATGGCTTTATAAAAGAGGCCCTTAGTTTTGTAGGTTCTATATAGATTTCTGTCTAAGACAATATTGGTGTGTGTGTAATAAGAGTAATTATATGACCCCCAAAGCACCTAACATAAGGGGGGGGGGATTTGCCCAGGATATGTAGTTTTCTTTAGATAAGTATCCCCTACAGCAGTGTTTTTCAACCGCTGTTCCGCGGCACACTAGTGTGCCGCGAGATGTTGCCTGGTGTGCCGCAGGGCCGCCATCAGGGCAGTACTACCAGTCCTGCATTCAGGGGCCCGGAGCTGACAGGGGGCCCGGGCTCCCCCAGGGTCCTAGTCAGTGTTCTAAGGCAGGGGCGCCAGTAGCTCGCCAAGGCAAAGTGAGTCGATCACCCAGGACTCACTTTGTCTTGGCGATCTAATCTATCGAGCCGATAAGTCTTCTTCTCCCCGACGTCAATTCTGCAGTCGGAGAGGAAGTTCGGGCCAGCCAATCGCTGCCTGGCTGGGCGGAACTTCCTCTCCGATTGCAGAATTGACGTCAGGGAGAGCATGTGTCGGCGTCGGCTTTGGGGCCTGTTATCCATTGGTGGGTCCTGTTCCCCGATGGCAGCGGCAGTGGCAGTGGCTTGGGGAACGGCAGGGAGAAAGAAAGAAAGGGGGCAGGCAGGGAAACAGAAGGAAAGAAGAGAAACAGAAAAAAAGAAAGAAAGGTCAGGGAGAGAGGAAGAAAAAGTTGGGGGAGGGAATGAGGTGTGGAGGAGAGAAAGCATACAGGCTGATAGAAGGGAAGAAAGATTGGATGCACAGTCAGAAGAAGAAAGTGCAACCAGAAATCACCAGACAAGGTAGGAAAAATGTTTTCAAAGGAATTTGCCCAAATAACTTAATAGTTAACTGGGTAAATTCCCAGAGATGAAAACTTCCCTTCACTTACTATGCACAGTTCTGAATTTATATCTGCTGTCTATATTTTACAATATGGTCACCTTTTACTAAACCGCAATAGTGGTTTTTAGCGCAGGGAGCCTATGAGCATCAAGAGCAGCGCTGGGCATTCAGCGCAGCTCCCTGCGCTAAAAACTGCTATTGTGGTTTAATAAAAAGGATGGAGGGTATATTTGTCTATTTTTGTATGGTTGTTACTGAGGTGACAATGCATAGAGTCATCTGCCTTGACCTCTTTGAAAAAACCCAGAATAGGAATGATAATTAACATTTTCTCAGCGTATAGTGTGCTTTGTGTTTTTTAATTTTATTATTGGTAGATCATTTTGACTTGGTCATTTTAAAGTAGCTCACAAGCTCAAAAAGTTTGGGCACCTCTGAGCTACAGCGTTGAAACTGTGTATTTCTATTTTATCCCCCCTTTTACAAAACTGTGGAGCATTTTTTAGCGCCATCCGTGGTGGTAGCAGCTCTGATGCTCAGAATTCTATGAGTGTCAGGGCTGTTACCACTGTGGCTAAAATCCACACTACAGTTTTGTAAAAGGGTGAGGGGTTAGTTTGTGATGACATATTCTATACTAGGCGAAGGTGTTTTCTGTGTTCTGTGTGTTTGAAAGACATGGTTTTCTGTTAGGATTGACGGTGTAGGATTGATCTGTGCTGGTCTGGCTTGTTTAGTTTTACAGAGCTGTCATCTGGAGCTGTCATCCGCCGGCTCATCAGGGATCGATCAGAAGAGTGCTGAGTGTGAAGGACAGCGGCTATCTGGAGGAGACAAGCGCAGTAAGTCCTGAGTGACAGTGAGATACTGCAGTGATGGACAAGTTTTTGAAAAGGAAAGAACTAGACTCTGAACAAAATTTGGAGCCAGATGAGAGCCCAAGTATGAGTGGGGGTCAAAAGAAAGCAAAGATGGTTAGCGCAAGCAAATTCTCTGGCGCAAGGCAATATAGCGAAAGTTATATTTCAGTTGGATTTACTTTCACTGTAGATGCAAACAAACCAACTCCACTGTGTATGAGTATGAGGAGAGACTAGCCAAGGAAGCAAGAAATTTCAAACCATTTTTCCGATATGTGAAAGGGAAACAGCCAGCGAGGGAGGAGGTGGGGCCCCTGGATGAGGGTGACCAGAAGGGAGTGGTGAAAGAGGAAAAAGAGGTGGCTGGTAGGCTAAACAAGTTCTTCTCGTCGGTCTTTACAATAGAGGACACATCCAGTGTGCCAGAACCGGAAAAAATCTTCAGTGGAGATCAAGAGGGGAAATTATCATGCATGGAGGTAAGCCTCGAAGACGTTCTTAGGCAGGTAGATAGATTAAGAACGGACAAAGCTCCGGGCCCAGACGGGATCCACCCAAGAATACTGAAAGAGCTCAGAGATGAAACAGCACAGTTACTGCAGCATATTTGCAACCTGTCCTTGAGAACAGGGGTAATCCCGGAGGACTGGAAGATAGCGAATGTTACACCGATCTTCAAAAAAGGATCGAGAGGCGACCCGGGAAACTACAGACCGGTGAGCTTAACCTCCGTTCCGGGGAAGATGGTCGAATCAATTATCAGGGAAGGTATTAATGAGCATATAGAAAAAAATAATCTGATGAGATCGAGCCAGCATGGTTTCTGTAAAGGCCGATCATGCCAGACAAATCTACTGCATTTCTTTGAGGGGATAAGTAAGCAATTGGACCAAGGTGACCCAGTAGACATTATATATCTAGATTTCCAAAAAGCCTTTGACAAGGTGCCCCATGAACGCTTACTGAAGAAACTGTGGAGTCACGGGGTGGAAGGGGACGTGTACAGATGGATCAAAAATTGGCTGGCGGGCAGGAAACAGAGGGTAGGAGTAAAGGGGCACTACTCTGACTGGATAGGGGTCACAAGTGGTGTTCCGCAAGGGTCAGTGCTGGGACCATTGCTGTTCAATATATTTATTAATGATCTAGAAACGGGGACAAAGTGCGAAGTTATCAAGTTCGCGGATGACACAAAACTCTCCAGCAGGGCCAGAACTGTTGAAGAATGCAAAGAATTGCAAAACGACCTGAACAAACTGAGTGGGCAAAAAAATGGCAGATGAGCTTCAATGTGGAGAAATGTAAGGTCTTGCACATAGGGAAGGGGAACTCCATGTACAGCTATACGATGGGAGAGAGGGTACTCGGGGAAGGCAGCCAAGAAAAAGATCTGGGGGTATTGGTAGATATCACAATGAAGCCGGCGGCACAATGTGCAGCGGCCTCAAAAAAAGCGAACAGAATGTTGGGCATTATCAAAAAAGGTATCACTACCAGAACAAAAGAAGTTATCCTGCCACTGTATCGAGCAATGGTGCGCCCACATCTGGAATACTGCGTCCAATACTGGTCGCCATACCTCAAGAAGGACATGGCAATACTCGAAAGGGTCCAGAGGAGGGCAACGAGGATGATAAAGGGTATGGAGAACCTTTCATATGCCGAACGGTTAGACAGGCTGGGGCTCTTTACCCTGGAGAAGCGGAGACTGAGAGGGGACATGATAGAAACTTATAAAATCATGAAAGGCATAGAGAAGGTGGAGAGGGACAGATTCTTTAGACTAGCAGGGACAACTAAAACAAGAGGTCATTCAGAAAAACTGAGAGGAGACAGATTCATAACGAATGCAAGGCGGTTCTTCTTCACTCAGAGGGTGGTGGACACCTGGAACGCGCTTCCCGGAGAGGTAATAAGACAGAGTACAATTCTGGGGTTCAAAAAGGGACTGGATGACTTCCTGGAAGCAAAGGGGATAACAGGGTACAGATAGAGGTTTACCGTACATTGAGCGAATAGGGTATGGATATTTTAGGTTAGGTAGGGAACACTTTCAGGTCATGGACCTGGGGGGCCGCCGCGGGAGCGGACTGCCGGGCACGATGGACCCCTGGTCTGACCCGGCAGAGGCAACACTTATGTTCTTATGTTCTTATGTGTGTGGTGTGTGGTGAAAAGCTAGCTAACAGTGCTATGGTCCCAAGCAAACTTAAACGCCATCTCCAAACGAAACACCCTTCGCTTCAAAACAAGAATGCGGACTATTTTGTTCGCCTGCGTGACAACACGGAGAAACAGGCAACTTTCAAGAGAAAAACCACAAAGGTAAATGAAAGAGTTCTTAAAGCTAGCTATCAAGTTGCTGAACTTATAGCCAAGTCAAAAAAGTCGCACACTGTGGAAGAGATATTAATACTTCCTGCCTGCAAAGCTATTGTAGAGGAGATGCTCAGACCTGAAGCAGCTAAGGAAATAGCCAAAGTCCCTCTCTCAGACAACACAATTTCCAGACGTATTAATGACATGTCTGCAGACATCGAAAGTGTGGTTTTGGAAAAGATCCGTATCAGTGAGAAATTTGCATTGCAACTTGACGAGTCTACTGATATCAGTGGACATGCTCAACTCTTGGCCAATGTGCGTTTTGTTGATGGTGATGCAATTAGAGAAAACTTCTTTTTTTGCAAGGCATTGTCAGAAAAAACAACAGGAGAAGAAATTTTTTGGGTCACATCAGAATACCTTGAAAAAGGAGGACTTAAGTGGGAAAACTGCACAAGTGTCTGCACCGATGGAGCTGCAGCCATGGTCGGGCGCACCAAAGGCTTTGTAAGCAGAGTGAAGGAAAGAAATCCAGATGTGATTGTTACGCATTGTTTTTTACACCGCGAGGCCCTCGTAGCCAAGACTTTACCAGCAGTCCTAGTTCATGTGTTGGATGATGTTGTGTGCATAGTAAACTTTGTAAAGTCACGACCCGTGAAAAGTCGCATATTTGCAGCTTTGTGTGAGGAGATGGGAGCGAAGCATAAAACCTTGCTGTTTCATACGGAGGTCCGGTGGTTGTCGCGTGGCAAGGTCTTGGTTCGTGTGTATGAGCTGCGGGAGGAACTTAAAGTGTTTCTGACAAATGAGAGGTCAGATTACGCAAAGCAGCTTGCAAGTGATGAGTGGTGTGTAAGGCTGGCATACCTGGCAGATATATTTTATCATCTGAATGAACTGAACACACGAATGCAAGGCCGAAGTGAAAACCTGCTTACAAGTACAGATAAAATAAATGGATTCCGTTCAAAGGTGCAACTCTGGCATCAACACGTGGAAAGTGGCAATCTTGAAATGTTCACACTCACCAAGCAATGGCAAGGTGTTCACACTGCTGCACTGTGTGAGATAATAGTTAAACATTTAAAAACTCTTGAGGAGAAGTTGTCATTTTATTTCTCTTCAGTCTCCACTGAATGCCTTGACTGGGTTAGAGACCCTTATAGCTCAGCATCAGTTGGTGGAAAGGACATGACTTTACAGGAGCAGGAGGAACTAACTGAACTGAGACAAAATCGTGGTTTCAAGCTAAGATTTGCTGATCTACCTTTGGACAGTTTTTGGTTGGATACCGCCAAGGAGTTCCCCCTTCTGGCAAACAAAGCTATTTTGACATTGCTCCCATTTTCCACTACATATCTGTGTGAGATTAGCTTTTCAAGCATGATTGCTATAAAAACCAAATACAGAGAGAGACTGAGAGCTGTTGACGAAGAGCTACGTGTGTGTCTTTCTTCGATTCCAGCCAGAATATCAGCTTTGTGTTCAGCCAAACAGGCCCAGGTTTCGCACTGAATAAAGTATTTTATAATTTTTCACTATTCTGTTTACTTAATATTTCATAATAAAGTAATTATAAAATACTTTCTTTGTGTTTATTTGATTCCTATTCAAGAGAATTACTTTATATATAGTCAATATAGGCACAGAGTTAAATTTTTTAACATTTTCTAATGGTGGTGTGCCTCGTGATTTTTTTCATTAAACAAGTGTGCCTTTGCCCAAAAAAGGTTGAAAAACACTGCCCTACAGAACCCCTGGTCTAGATGGACACAGAAGCAGAGGAGTCAACAAATGTCCAAACTGTTGAAAATACCCCAACATTTCATTTAGATATTGTGGCAGCGCTAGATAGCGTGGGCCAGCGAGGCAAGTGCTCTGATGCTCGTAGGAATTCTATGAGCATTTACCAAGCCAGCTCACACTAAAAACCTCTAGTGCAGCTTGATAAAAGGGGCTCTGATTTTGGCAATAAAGGTGGGCTAACTGGGAACACTCTAGTTAGGTATATGGTGGTATAATCCTTGCAAACTATTCAATTCAGAACCAAAGTTAGCTAGACAAGGAATACAGAAGTTCTGTCTGTGCCTCTCTTGTGGCTTAAAAATGTCAGTGATAAATGAAGATATGTGTTAATATATTCCGTGCCATCCAGGGGCAAGTGTCTGTCCTCTTAATACCACTTCAAGGCAAAGTACAAAGACATTTCTTCCTCTGCTATTGAAGGTAGCAGCTCACATCACTGGCATGTTCTCAAGGCCAGTTCCTGCATAGTTGACCTTTCTCTGTCACAAAAGCAAAAGATTTTGTCTTTTATTGGTTATTAGTCCTTTATATCTATAGCTTTATGGCTTTTAAAGTGAAAACTGGAATTTTCAGTCAACCATTCAAATGCAAAGTGGAATCTTTTTACTAGCAACTTCACTGTTAAAATCTACAGACATGACAAAAAAGGAGACCTCCACTTCAAACATATCATTTCAGATGCATGATTAAAACTCTGAATCTATGTTCCACAACTGGCTAAATATAAATATCTATTGTGAATCTATAAGGAGATTTTTCTATATTCAAATATATTTTATTGAGCATAGCAAAAGTAGCAAACAAAGATACTAAGTGAACTGTAGACATGCTCCACATTTTGATGCACAAAATCCAATCCCCACACCCCAACTCCCCTGCGAACAACCCCACACCCCCCCTTCCCTTTCCCATGGTCCTCCTTCGAAGTACAATAGCAGCTAAATACAGAGAGCAAAGGAAAGCTTACACACCAGCTATAAGAAACTAAAACATAAACAGTGGTCAACAGTTAAGTAATCAGCTGCGAGCCAAAGGAGTCATGGTAGTCCAAAATGGCTCCTAAAGGTGCGGCCTTGGCAAGAGGAGAAGTCTGTCACATCTCGCCGTTCCCACATCAGAAGGGTAATCATCCGACAACGCCAAATGGAGTAATCCGGAGCATCAGCCTCAAGCCATTTCAGTAAGGAGATGATTCTATAAATAGCGCCTAAATCAGATAGTGCCTAAAATAATGGTGTTGGTCGCGTGTCAATCACACCTAACTTCGATGCACTCATTTACAGAATCACGGCTATAAACGCTTAGGGCCTGTTTTATAAAGCCGCGCTAGCGGCTGCAGCATGGTAACTACCCCGAAGCCCATAGAGACTTAAATGGCTTCGGGGTTGTTGCCGCATGGCAGCCGCTAGCGTGGCTTTGTAAAACAGGCTCTTAGGCACCTGAAATATAGGAAGGGTTTTAAAGGCCTACATTTCAGGCACCTAAATTTTGGGAGAATCGCGTTTAGTGACGCCTGCTTTGCCCATAGAAATGCCCACTTAGATGTTAGGCACCGCTAAGTGCATTGTGATAGGCACCTATCACCCAATTGCATTTTTATGCCAATTATTTAGGCTATTAAGTATGTTTTACCAATTAAGCTAGGCGCCCTTTTCAGAATCAGTCCCTAACTGTAGATATGAATATACAGTTTCCACTTTACTAGCCGTGTTACAAATTGGTACTTCAAATGACATTTAGCCATAAGTTTTATATTAAACTGAGGGACAAATAAATTATAATTAGGGCTCCTGATTTTAGGTTTTAATTGATAAGCACCCATAAGACCGTCACTTGCAGGAAAAATAATATAGGTGTTTATTAGATAAATGGCACTTCCCCTAATACTCTCTCACCCCTCTCCTCGTTTGCTTTGTATCTTCAAGAGATGTGCACTCATTTCAAATATCATGGGAAATGTAATTCTTTTTCTAATCCGAAACAGGAATAGACAACAGTGTAATTTAATTTCAGCATTTTTCCCCACTGTTGAAAGCAATTAGGCACCAGCTAGACTTGAATCTGTGACCTTCTTGTTGGAAGGCAGCTCAGGCCATGCGTAACTGTGTCTTGTATTTCTGGTCATCTTAATTTCTGTCTCCTGATTGGCCTAGCAGGAACCAGCTCAGGGCTGATTTGAACATTACCCATCTCTGGGATTGTATTCTGCTGCTTTGCTGAAGCTTGAATACTAGACTAGAGCAAGAGCTAGGATATCGCAAGCAATCCTCATTCTTTTCTTGTTCTAGTTTACTATTCAATCCTTGCTAGGGATTTTGTTACAGATGAGATTTCCACTGAGATTTCAGCACTGAAGGTTCGGCCTGGATCCAAAATGTGTGCATATCTTAATTAGTTAACAAGTCATTAACTAGAAATGAATTGATGGTAGCAATCAAATTATTGCAGTTGATTGGCAATAATTTGGATCGCTGTGTACATCAGCCTGTGTTCTATACTGTAAGGCCACATGTCTAACTATCCTAGTGTGCAGCCTAAAAGGGGGTGTGGCCAAGGAAAAGCAGGGGTGTTCTGAAAGATTGTGCAGGGGGTTATGGAATAGCCTCATATTCACGCACAAATGTCAGGAGTTGGATGCCGATATTTACACCAGGTTTCAGATGGTATAAATACTGGCACCCAAGTTATAGCATGGGAATCAGCTCTATGCTTTATTTTATAGACCAGTCGTAACCTTAGAATTACATGATTCTAACTGTACCGAAAGTTGGCTCGCAGTTTGAACCTTGTAATCCCATGCATAGACTAATTTCTGTACATAGAACCATGTAATTTCTTATGAAATGAAGGAACGGTTAAGTTGCAATAAATCCTCGTGAGTGTTGTAACATCTACATGTCAGATAGAACCCGGAAGTCATCGGAGTTAAAAATACTGAAAATTGTCGCTTAGAACCCTGTAATTCTAAGGTCGCGCAGTGTATCTCAAACTGTGTGCCGCCTGAGATTCCAAGTGTACCGCAAAACACTGAAGAGAAAGAGAGGCGACTGCCAGCTGTCTTCACTACACGGTACAGCACCAGCGCTGCCCGATTTGCCAAAGGCCTGCATGTTTCCCCCTTCTCTCTAGCGTCCACCGGCTTCCCCCCTGGCCTCCCGGTCTCACCTTTAAAGCTAATTACAGCAACCGCAGAGGATCGCCGGTAGGTAACATGATTTTATTTTCAAAATAGTGATTTGAAATGTGTCAGTTTTGAGAATTTATATCTGCTGTGTATATATGAAAAATGAATGGAAAAATTGCATTACAATTAGTAAAGGGGAAGGGATCTCAGGTAGAGCTTGGGTGGGTCTATGGAGGTCCGTGGTTGGGGTACTCAGCTGATATTTGTTAAACTTAGGGGGTACTTAGCTTGAAGTAGTTGAGAAACACTGCTGTAGGCAATCAGCTGGTGCCAGGGCCTCTCCTTCTTTCCTGCCCTCTTCCCTGCTGGCACCCCTATTGGCATCAGTGCCCATCTGGAGGGCCTCTGCACATATGCAGATGTTGACATGATGATGTCAATCATATGCGTGATGTTCTCACGGCAACGTCCATGCACTTCTGGGTGCCTCAAGATGTGGCCACTACCTTTAGTATACCCCGGCTTGAGAAAGTTTGAGAGACACTGATATAGACAGTACTCAAACCAGACTGCTTTTTGTGGTCCAAGTTGATTATTTTCAGCAATGTTTTTTTCTGCCCCATTTACAGAATTCCCCCCATCCCCTGCCCATGACCAATGGATTACAAAGAAGTGTATAATGGTCCTAGATCCCAGTATGTGTCATATTAGGATAAAAACTTGTATTTATTTATTTCTAAAATTTCTAAACCAAAGCAATTTCCATATAAAACATTTATAATATTTCATCAGACACTATATTGCACATGTTATAAAAACACTCACATTCTAATATAATATACTATATTCCACTTAAAATCATCACTAAACTGTCTACACACTACACATAATTCTTGCACTGTAACTATGGCAAATTTAACCTGTAGACTGTATATTATGGATATTGGTATTAAGAACATAAGAATAGCCTTACTGGGTCAAACCAATGGTCCATCAAGCCCAGTAGCCCGTCCTCACGGTGGTCAATCCAGGTCCCTAGTACCTGGTCAAAACCCAAGGAGTAGCAATATTCCAGCATCTCAAAGAATAGCATGATTCCGGAACCCCAATGAGAATAACATTCCAGAGCTGAGATTGTGATGTCATAATGCCTCATTCCACAGAACCTCAGAGCCAACCTCATCAGTGATGTTACAATGGCTTAATTGTCCTATACTTGGCTCATGTAAGAACATAAGAATAGCCATACTGGGTCAAACCAATGGTCTGTTGAGCCCAGTAGCCCGTCCTCATGGTGGTCAAATCCAGGTCACTAATACCTGGCCAAAACCCAAGGTGTAGCAACATTCCATGTTACCGATCCAGGGTAAACACAAAAAAAGTCTCCCCTAACCCAAAAATAAGGAGAAGGATAAAGGCGTCCGAACCTCAGATCCAGGGTAAGCAGTGCCATCTTGGTGGGTGCACCATCACCACTCCTCCTCTCTGCCCTTCCCTGTCCTTCCCACTCCTCTCCATTGCACACGTGCTTTCACTCCCCCACCCCCGCACCGTACCTCTAGCTCTTCACCAGCATGAGCAGCAGCTCTAGCCTTCTGCTAGTACTGGCCTCAGCACTCCCCTCTGACATTACTTATGGGTCCCGCAACTAGGAAGTAACGTCAGCTGACACCAGTGTGGGCAGCAAGTCGGAGATGCTACTCGCGCCAGGGAAGCTAAACAGGTACAGGGAAGGGAAGGAGTACATGTGCAGCAGGGGGGGTGAGGAAGAAGCAAGGAGGGCAGAGAAGAGGGCAAGGGGGGCACCTCCCACCCTCGCTATGCCAGTGACTGAGATGCCCCATTTTTTGGCCCCAAAATCTAGGTTTATATTTGAGTAAATACTTTATCTGATAAATTGGATACATGTCCTCAGCATCTTATGCCTCAATATATATTGAATATATATCGAATGTATATCATGCGGAATATTTGGTATAGTTCTAGTCTCTACACCAGGCCTGCACAACTTCGGCCCTCGCCAGGCCAGGTTTTCAGGATTTCCTCATTGAATAAGCATGAGATCAATATGCATACAATGGAAGCAGTGCAGGCAAATAGAGCTCATGCAAATTCACTGGGGAAATCCTGAAAACCCGACTGGATTTGGCCCTCGAGGACCGGAGTTGTGTAGGCCTGCTCTACACTAGATAAGTACTGCGTTTAATTTTTGATTGCTTACCAGTTGATTTTTCATGACTTCTATAAATGACTAATATAATTTTTAAAGCTTGAACTTTGAACACTGAGCGCTTGAAGTGAGCTGCATAGCAGCGTCCAAAATTATCGTATTACTTTTGCTTTTTACACACCTTGCACTGTATACGTTTCACTGAGATCGACACGATGGGAGTAAGCCCAGGGATGTTTCACAAGCAAACCCTTTTATTGGGTTATGCAATGTGACAACTGTTCCTATTAGGTCATTTGGCGTAAATTGTGAAAACAGAAGGCTCTCCCTTTACACAGTTATTATCATTATTTCTGGCTCATTCAGATACTGCTGTATCTTCTTAACTAGGTGTTACCCCAACTAATTTTGGCCGTCTGCTATTCTCTCGCCATCAAGGAAGAATCTCTTTTCTTGATATCATTACATTCTTTCTTAAATGGGTTTGTGTAGTTGAAATTATCAATATATATTGAGGCATGAGACGTTGAGGACAAGTATTCACTTTATATTGGGGTAGGGTGTTGTAAGGTAATTTCAGAAAGATGTAAATTCTTAATCTTGGGAGTTAGGCTTCTTAATTGGCACTTTTGGATCAAAACACCACAAAGTGACTCTTTGAAGTCTGTTTTATAAAGGCAACTGTGATAGCATGAGCAGACGACAGTGCCCCAAGACTTTCAACAGCCAGACTACAGTTTTAAAGGCGGCAAAAATCTTTATTCATGTAGTCCAAGATAAAACAAAAAAAGAGCTGTTCTGTACTGCAGGCTAAAAAGCATTCAACTTCTCCACAGCTGTCTCCTCTAATCATGTGAGGAACCACGTCCTACCTTGCAGGCAAGAAAGCATCAAAACTTTTCATCAGCAGTCCTTAGCAGTCACAAGTCCATCCTGGAGCTCCTTTACTTCCTGGTTTGGGGCACCGCCCTGCTGGCTAGGATTCCCTACTCCAGCTTTGTTACACTGATCCGGTGGGGAATGTTTTTGAGTTCTCTGATACACTCCATTGCAGCAGCCTAGTTTGCTAGGTGGTTTTTAAAAAATTTAGCACTCAGATCCAGCATGAATAACATTGAAATCCTACCACTCAAAGGTAGGAAGAAGGTGCTACAAAGAAGGTGTAATTTTTGAATGCAATCTATTCATTTGCAGATGTATTTTATTAAACATGCATGTATATAGCGATTCTGCCTCTGCTTCAAACATGCTATACCACTGAGAATGCCTGTAAGAACATAAGAACATAAGAAGTTGCCTCCGCTGAGGCAGACCAGAGGTCCATCCTGCCCAGCGGTCCACTCCCGCGGCGACCCATCAGCCTAATTGCCTGAACAGTGTCCCTGACTAATTTTGTAACTGCCTCTAATCCTCTAATCCTATCCCTATTACCTACCTCTACTCCTATCTGTACCCCTCAATCCCTTTGTCCTCCAGGTACGTGTCCAGACCCTCTTTGAAGCCCTGTAGTGTGCTTCTGCTTATCACATCCTCCGGTAGCGCGTTACATGTATCCACCACCCTCTGAGTGAAAAAGAACTTCCTGACGTTTGTTCTAAACTTTTCCCCTTTCAATTTCTCTGAGTGCCCCCTTGTACTTGTGGTCCCCCATAATTGGAAAAATCTGTCCCTGTCTACTCTTTCGAATGCCCTTCATGATCTTGAAGGTTTCTATCATGTCTCCTCTAAGTCTTCGCTTTTCCAGGGAGAAAAGCCCCAGCTTCTTCAGTCTGTCAGTATATGAGAGGTCTTCCATACCCTTTATTAGCTTAGTTGCTCTTCTCTGGACTCTCTCAAGTACCGCCATGTCCTTCTTGAGGTACATACAGTAGAAACAGACGCAGGCAAATGACAATTTTATAACTAGGCACTTGCATTTACATGCCCCTTATCTGCATACATTTACAGAATACTTAATGTGACCATTTAATTTTTTTCCTCAAAATGGGACATCTACTAATTTTTAGGTAATAACATTGTAGATATCTGTCTTTTTTTTTTCTTTCTCTTGCCCTGCCCGCACCCTTTCTGTCTTTCTTTGTCTCTCCCTGCCCCCCCCCCCCACCGCCACTGATTTCTCTAAGCCAGGGGTGCCCAACGCGTCGATCGCGATCGACCGGTAGCTCAGGAAGGCAACGTGAGTCGATTGCAGAGCCCATCCCGGGCTCTGTGATAGACTCGTGTTGCCATCTCGATCTACCGGGCCTATCAGCCTTCCTCTCCCCGACGTCAAAGAAGCCGAAACCGGGCATTAGGCTGTTGTTGTCATTTCGGGGGGGGGGGGGGGGGGGCGTGGTGGCATGGCGGCGGCAGCAGCAACAGCCTGAAAAAGAAATCATCCTGGCCCGGGTCGGTGACATACTCCAGAACTTCTACCTCTTCCAGCAGCCCTCTCCCTTCTACCTGTTTCCGGCCACACCCCCTGCTCCGCGGCTCTCTTCGGCAACTCAGCAGCAGCGATCGACACAAGCTTCTGACGTCGGGGCCTACCCTCTGTGAGTCCCGCTTGTTTCAACTTCCTTTTTCCACAAAGGCGGGACTCGTAGAGGGAAGGCCTCGATGTCGGCAGCTTGTCTTGATCACCGCTGCTGACGAGTTGCTTAAGAGAGCCGCGGAGCAGGGGGGTGTTGCCAGATGCAGGTAGAAGGGAGAGGGTCAGATGCAGGACTCATGGGTGAGGGAGCAGAAGAGAGAGAGAAAGAGAGAGGGAAGGGAAACAAAAGGAAATATTTCATATTGGGCTGGGCCGGAGTGGAGGGAGGGTGGAAAGATTCTGGCTACAGGGTGCATTAACAAAGGAAAAGGGGGGAAAGCTGAAAATGGAGATAGTGACACAAAGAAGAGAAAGAGTAAGCAGGACCTACTGAATAAGGATAGAGATACAGAGGGGACATGAAGAGGAGGTGAAATAGAGACATAGAAGTAATGCTGAAAAAGTGTGTGTGGGGGGGGAGATAAAGACATTGAAAGGGCAAATGGTGAACATGGGGTAAAGACAAGGACAGAGACAAATGAAGATTCTGAAAAAGTGGTGAGATAGGGATATAGGTAATATGGACACAAAGAAGGGTGATGCTGGAAAATAGGTGGAATGGTAATTCTGACAGACACAGAAGGGAAATGCTGGATCAAGGAGAGATGGGGCTCAGGCTGGATGGAATGAGGGGAAATGCCTTGTTGGCCCGGAACTTCCTCTCCTACGTCAGAATTGACGTCAGGGAGCGGAATGCTGGTCAGCGCGACGCTTCTGCAGGGAAAGCTTGGGACGGCGGTGGCTTGGGGTCTGTTCCCCGATGGCGGTGGCAGCAAACCGAGTGGCTTGGGGGAGGGCATGGAGAAAGAAAGAAAGGGGGCAGACAGGGAGACAGAAAGAAGGGGGAACAGGGAGACAGAAAGAAAAAGTTGGGGGAGAGAATGAGGTCTGGAGGAGAGGAAACATACAGGAGGCTGAAAGAAAGGAAGAAAGATTGGATGCACAGTCAGAAGAAGAAAGTGCAACCAGAGACTCATGAAATCACCAAACAGCAAAGGTAGGAAAAATGATTTTATTTTCAATTTAGTGATCAAAATGTGTCGGTTTTGAGAATTTATATCTGCTGTCTATATTTTGCACTATGGCTCCCTTTTACTAAACCGCAATAGCGTTTTTTAGCGCAGGGAGCCTATGAGCATTGAGAGCAGCACGAGGCATTCAGCATAACTCCCTGTGCTAAAACCTACTATTGTGGTTTAGTAAAAAGGGAGGTGGTGTATTTGTCTATTTTTGTATTTTGTTACTGAGGTGACATTGCATAGAGTCATCTGCCGTGACCTCTTTGAAAAAACCCGGAATATGAATAATTAACATTTTCTCTGCCTTTCAGTGTGCTTTGTGTTTTTTTAAAATTTTATTGTTGGTAGATCATTTTGACTTGCACAATTTTGTATGTCCAAGCACCTAAACCTATTGTACATCTTATTTGCCTAATTACTTCTACTGTGTATGTTTACTTGTAGACCGTTCTGAGCTACTGGGAGAACGGGATATAAATCTAAATAAATAAATAAATAAATAAAAATAAATAAATAAAAGTAGCTCGCAAGCCCATAAAGTGTGGGCACCCCTGCTCTAAGCCACCGCCGCCGATTTTTTACTGCTTCCCTGACCCTGATGCAGCAACAGGCCAGCGACTTTACATGCAGCGGGCCCACAAGCCTTACCCCCCCTCCCCGACGTCAATTCTGACATCGAAGACGAAGTTCCGGGCCAGTCTTACAGCAATTGGCTGGCCCAGAACTTCCTCTCCAACTTCAGAATTTACGTCGGGGGGGGGAGAGGCTTATGGGACCGCCGCTTGTAAAGTCGCATCCCGTTGTCCCCAAGCACAGTGCCTTTTTTTGAAATTGTTACAGTGGGTTGCTCTCTTTCTGAAAAAGGACATTTCAGCGTCCCGAAGCTGTGCTTGGGGACAATGGGATAGGCTACCTGAAAACGGGATGGTCCCGTTCAAAATGGGACATATGGTCACGTTAATAATACTACCACTTAGATGCTTAAGTATACACTTACCTGGGAAAGTGATAGCAGGGCACTAAAGCCCAGATTCTTTAAATGATACCTAAAGTTAGGCACCTAAATCAGGTGAGCCTAGCCATTCTCGGCAACTAACTTAATTATTTTAAAAAAACTTAATCAGCACTGATTGGCATTAATTGCACTTAATTGGATGGTTGGTGTCTAACTTGGTAGCAGTGGTGTAGCAAAGGGTAAGTGGCACCTGGGGCGGTACTGCCCCTCCCCTGCCCTGTTTTCCATCCCCTCCCCTCGCTCCTTCCCGAATCCCCCTGCCGCATATACGCCCCTTCCCCCATACCTTTACCATAGCTCTAGTGTAAATATTTAAAGTAGCATTTATCAGGTACATGCATAAATTATCCTTTTTTAAGGTTGAAATTCAGCATGTTATAACCGTCCAGAAATGATTCCTGGCTGGTTAAATCGTCTGTTCAGGGTTAACTGGTCATTTTCAGCGGCACTTAGAAACATAGAAACATAGAAATAGACGACAGATAAGGGCCATGGCCCATCTAGTCTGCCCACCCTAATGACCCTCCCCTACCTTTCTCTGTGAATAGATCCCATGTGACGATCCCATTTTGCCTTAAAATCAGGCACGCTGCTGGCCTCAATCACCTGAAGTGGAAGACTATTCCAGCGATCAACCACCCTTTCAGTGAAAATAATTTTCTGGTGTCACCGTGCCGTTTCACGCCCCTGATTTTCCACGGATGCCCCCTTGTTGCCGTGGGACTCTTGAAAAAGAAGATATCCTCTTCCACCTCAATGCGGCCCGTGAGATACTTGAACGTCTCGATCATGTCTCCCCTCTCTCTGCGTCCTGAACTCAAAACTAGCTATTATTTATTTATTCAATTTTCTATACCATTCTCCCAGGGGAGCTCAGAATGGTTTACATGAATTTATTCAGGTACTCAAGCATCTTTCCCTCTGTCTGTCCTGGGCTCACAATCTATCTAATGTACCTAGGGCATTGGGGGGATTAAGTGACTTGTCCAGGGTCACAAGAAGCAGCGTGAGTTTGAACCCACAACCTCAGGGTGCTGAGGCTGTAGCATTAACCACTGCACTACACTGTCAGCACTTGCCCACTTAAATAGTTAAGTGCTGATATTCAGAACTTAACAGGCCTGGTTAACCACATCAGCCCCATTGATCCTTAAGATTGGAGAACAAAGTGCGTTTATCTGTTGATAAGTTACAGCATGTGAGGTATGCTTTGGAATAATCTGATCGGACAATTGAAAATGAATAATAACTTTCAGAATTTAAAAAAATGATTAAAAAGATCTTTTTAGGTGGTTAAGAATCAGTGACTGAAGGAATGATCCAATCCAATCCTTGGTCTTGTATACCGAGTCATCCCATTTAAGGGCTCGATCCAGTTCACAAAAAGTTATTAAAAGGATAAGGAAAGCGAATAATTGGGTAAAGAAGTTCTCAATTGCAATTCCTTATTTGTCAGCTAAAAATTTTTTGATATAAATAAGTCTTTAATGTTCCCCGAAAGAGTATCAGAGAAGGAAGAAGTCTAATTTCAGACAGAAGATCATTCCAGATTTTTGCGAGGGAGAATGTCAAAGAATGATAGATCCTACCCAATGCCTTGATTCCCTTAATAGAAGGGAAAGCTAGTTTGAATTTATGGATTCCCCTAGAGGATCAATGGGAAGAAAATCCCACATAAGACTTTGAATATAATACTGGCACATTTGAATGTGATTAATGGATATGTTATCTGTATATTGTTATTTTTTATTGTTTTTTATACTGTTTCTGGTGTTTTTATCTTATGATTATGTTTGTTTTTTTGTAATCTGCTTAAGTATAAGTGGGATATGTTTTTAAAATAAATACATTAATTAATTAATTAATTCATAAAATTAATAAATAAATAGGTGGATGAGTAGCTTAATGGTTTGTGCAGTGGACCTTGGTCCTAGAGAATTGGATCCAATTCCCACTGCAGCTTCTTGTGACCCTGGGCAAGTCACCTAATACTCCATTGTCCCAGGTAGAAAAACAGATTGTGAGCCCACTAGAGACAGAGAAAGTACCTGCATATAATATGTACAGCACTGCATTCATCTAGTACAGTAACATAGTAACATAGTAGATGACGGCAGATAAAGACCCGAATGGTCCATCCAGTCTGCCCAACCTGATTCAATTTAAATTTTTTTTTTTTTTTTTTTTTCTTCTTAGCTATTTCTGGGCGAGAATCCAAAGCTTTACCCGGTACTGTGCTTGAGTTCCAACTGCCAAAATCTCTGTTAAGACTTACTCCAGCCCATCTACACCCTCCCAGCCATTGAAGCCCTCCCCAGCCCATCCTCCACCAAACGGCCATATACAGACACAGACCGTGCAAGTCTGCCCAGTAACTGGCCTAGTTCAATATTTAATATTATTTTCTGATTCTAAATCTTCTGTGTTCATCCCACGCTTCTTTGAACTCAGTCACAGTTTTACTCTCCACCACCTCTCTCGGGAGCGCATTCCAGGCATTCACCACCCTCTCCGTAAAGTAGAATTTCCTAACATTGCCCCTGAATCTACCACCCCTCAACCTCAAATTATGTCCTCTGGTTTTACCATTTTCCTTTCTCTGGAAAAGATTTTGTTCTACGTTAATACCCTTTAAGTATTTGAACGTCTGAATCATATCTCCCCTGTCTCTCCTTTCCTCTAGGGTATACATATTCAGGTCTTCCAGTCTCTCCTCATACGTCTTCTGGCGCAAGCCTCCTATCATTTTCGTCGCCCTCCTCTGGACCGCCTCAAGTCTTCTTATGTCTTTCGCCAGATACGGTCTCCAAAACTGAACACAATACTCCAAGTGGGGCCTCACCAATGACCTGTACAGGGGCATCAACACCTTCTTCCTTCTACTGACTACGCCTCTCTTTATACAGCCCAGAATCCTTCTGGCAGCAGCCACTGCCTTATCACACTGTTTTTTCGCCTTTAGATCTTCGGACACTATCACCCCAAGGTCCCTCTCTCCGTCCGTGCATATCAGCTTCTCTCCTCCCAGCATATACGGTTCCTTCCTATTATTAATCCCCAAATGCATTACTCTGCATTTCTTTGCATTGAATTTTAGTTGCCAGGCATTAGACCATTCCTCTAACTTTTGCAGATCCTTTTTCATATTTTCCACTCCCTCTTCGGTGTCTACTCTGTTACAAATCTTGGTATCATCTGCAAAAAGGCACACTTTTCCTTCTAGCCCTTCAGCAATGTCACTTACATACATATTGAACAGGATTGGCCCCAGCACCGAACCCTGAGGGACTCCACTAGTCACCTTTCCTTCCTTCGAGCGACTTCCATTAACCACCACCCTCTGGCGTCTGTCCGATAGCCAGTTTCTGACCCAGTTCACCACTTTGGGTCCTAACTTCAGCCCTTCAAGTTTGTTCAACAGCCTCCTATGAGGAACTGTATCAAAGGCTTTGCTGAAATCCAAGTAAATTACATCTAGCATATGTCCTTGATCCAGCTCTCTGGTCACCCAATCAAAAAATTCAATCAGGTTCGTTTGGCACGATTTACCTTTTGTAAAGCCATGTTGCCTCGGATCCTGTAACCCATTAGATTCAAGGAAATACACTATCCTTTCTTTCAGCAACACTTCCATTATTTTTCCAACAACTGAAGTGAGGCTCACCGGCCTGTAGTTTCCTGCTTCATCCCTGTGACCACTTTTATGAATAGGGACCACATCCGCTCTCCTCCAATCCCCAGGAATCACTCCCGTCTCCAGAGATTTGTTGAACAAGTCTTTAATAGGACTCGCCAGAACCTCTCTGAGTTCCCTTAGTATCCTGGGATGGATCCCGTCTGGTCCCATCGCTTTGTCCACCTTCAGTTTTTCAAGTTGCTCATAAATACCCTCCTCCGTGAACGGCGCAGAATCTACTCCATTTTCTCGTGTAACTTTGCCGGACAATCTCGGTCTTTCT
Source organism: Geotrypetes seraphini (assembly GCF_902459505.1). Taxonomy (NCBI): domain Eukaryota; kingdom Metazoa; phylum Chordata; class Amphibia; order Gymnophiona; family Dermophiidae; genus Geotrypetes; species Geotrypetes seraphini. Next base: position 172,131,600 of record NC_047084.1, on the reverse strand, counting down.
CCAGGATTTTCTTCTGTGAACACAGAACAGAAGTATTTGTTTAGCACATTTGCTTTCTCCTCATCACTCTCCACATATTTGTTCCCAGCATCTTTTAGCCTAGCAATTCCATTTTTTATCTTCCTCCTTTCACTAATATATCTGAAAAAATTTTTATCTCCCTTTTTTACATTTTTAGCCATTTGTTCTTCCGCCTGTGCCTTCGCTAAACGTATCTCTCTCTTGGCTTCTTTCAGTTTCTCTCAAACATTTTTAGCTCCGGCACTCTAAATGGAAAAAATGTTTTTTTGTGGCACTTTATAAAATTGCTAAAACAAAAAAATAAGAGTTATTTATTTAAAATTCTTTCAGCTATGTGTGGATAATTGTAACAATGCTGAAACTAAAGTAGATAGAATAGAATTGCTAATGCAATAGAAGTGCTTGTTTTTGAGTGCAAATTAACTCAAAACGTGGCTCAATAGTCAACATACCAAATTGATACCCAGAAATTTTCCTATATGGAGGAAAAAATCTCAGATTCACCACTTAGATGGTCACTGTTCACAAGAGCTTACAATCTAATTTGGACAGACAGACAGGACATGTGGAGGGTCATAATAAAAAAAAAACATCTAAGTCCCCTTTTGGCCTAAGGCCTTAAATGTTGAAAGTAGAAGTAGGGAAAATGTCCATCATCAAAAAAAAAAACGTCCAAAACGTTCAGCTGTTTAAATGCCCAGACCACCACTACGTATAAACTTACACCATATAATCAACCTAAAAAATGCCTAAGTCCCAAACGCCCAAAACAAGGGCTTTTAGGCGAAGGAGGAGCCAGTCCTTCACCTAAAAGCAGGATTCTGTAACCGGTGTCTGTCAAAAAACAACACCGGTTACAGAATTCATTCCCCCGTACAACGATCTGGGCAGGAGGGAGCCCAAGGCCTCCTGCCCTGGAGACCCGTGACCCCCGACTATGATCGGGGCAAGAGGGAGCCCAATCCATCTTGCCCCGGTGATCCCGAACTCCTCTCACCACTGATTACAATCAGGCAGGAGGGAGCCCAAGCCCTCCTGCCTGGTGGCACTCCCTCCCCCCCCCCCCCCGCCAATTACGGTCGGGCAGGAGGGAGCCCAAGCCCTCCTGCCCAGTGGCACTCCCTCCCCCCCCTGCCGATTGCGGTCGGGCAGGAGGGAGCCCAAGCCCTCCTGCCCAGGTGAACTCCCCACTCCCCATCCCCACTAAGATATGGGCAGGAGGGATCCCAGGCCCTCCTGCCCTCGATGCACCCCCTCACACAAACGCCCCCCCGAACCACCGATCAGCCCCCCCACCGACCCACAAGACCCCCCCCCCGATGACCCCTCGACCCCCCCAATCCCCCTCCCTGTACCTTTACACGATGTCCAGACGGACGGGTGCCAAGCCCATCCATCCAGCAGGCCAGCCATCTCAGGAATGGCTGGCCTTAGAGCCTGATTGGCCCATGTGCCTCAAACCCCGCCCACAGATGGGGCCTGAGGCGCCTGGGCCAACTGGAATCGGCCCAGTAGCCTTAGGCCCCTTTATCGGCACTTATACCTGTTTTGATTTGGTCTAAGTCAAAACATAAAAGTGCCGACTAGACAAGCTGCCTAAAGTTTATACCTGCTGTATAGCAGTGAGGCAGGCAATGTTCTAGAGTGTAAGGTAATCATTGGAGCAATAGTTGGAGCAATGGTTGGGGGCAATGCAGCTGTTATAACTCTTATAAGCGTTTGTTAATTCAAAGGAAAAGGAAAGATGTTAAACTTTAACTGTGAGGGCCGCAGGAAAAAAAAATAGTTAATGGCTTATTAAAGAAATGACAACTTTGCATGAGGTAAAACTCGTTATAGTTTATACATCTTTCCTTTAACAAGACATTAACTATTTTTTTCTGTCGTCCTCCAAGTACCTACAAATCCAAAATGTGGCCCTTCAAAGTTTGAGACCACTGACCTAGAGTGTGTGAGTACATACATAGCTTAGAGGAGGAAAGGAATCGCCTAATGGTTAGAGCAGCAAGCTGACAGCCAGAGAAGACCAGATCAAATCCCACTGCAGCCCTTTTTGACTTTCAGCAAGTCACTGAACTCTTCAGATAGAGGCTTAACCTGTGAGCCCTCTAAGGATAGAAAAATGCATACTGTACTTGAATGTAACTCACATAAGAACATAAGAAGCGCCATCTCCGGATCAGTCCTTCGGTCCATCAAGTCCGGCGATCCGCACACGCGGAGGCCCAGCTAGGTATACACCTGGCTTATTTTATAGCCAACCATATCTTTATATGCCTCTCTCAAGGAGATATGCATCTAGTTTGCTTTTGAAGCCTAGGACTGTCGATTCCGCAATAATCTCCCCTGGGAGAGTATTCCAGATGTCAACCACTCTCTGTGTGAAGCAGAACTTCCTGATATTAGTCCTGAACTTGCCCCCCCCTTAGCTTCATTTCACCTTGAGCTATAACTGAAAAAAAAGGCATGATCCAAATAAATTAAGGGCCCGATATTCAGCCGGCAACAATCAAGCGCCTTGCACACCGCCAACAGCATTAAACCCGGAAATTCAAAGCAGGGTCATGTTCAGGCACCAGCATTGATTTTCTGGGTTTCTGGAACTGGCTGACGCTTAGCCACATAAACGCAATGCTCAGCACTTAACTGGCTATGGATTACTGTCCAAAGGTAAAACTGACTTTCTTGTGGGCCTATTTACTACTAATCATTTCTATGGCGCTACTAGGTCGGTGTCTCTCAGACTGTTTGCCATGATAGAGTGGTGTGCCCCAAAGAGATTCCATGAATTTTACTTTATTTTAAAACATTTCCTTCATTAGTATACACTGGAATAGATGACGTAAGAGTCTGTCAATGTTATGAGTGTCTGTGTGTGCGCAAGGATACAATGGCCCAGACAAGCATCATTCTTTGACGTGATTGGTTCTTGAAACTAATGCCAAGCAATTTTACTTTTATGCCGCAGTTAACCTAACGAGCAACAAAGCAATCAAGACTTTGTTACTGTTTGCATCTTCTTATCTTTGCAAACTTGGATTTTCAGCTCTGATGGAAATTATATTGAAAAAAGAGAACGACTGCAGATGGTGGATGATGAAATGTGTGTGTGTGTGTGTTGACTACTGAATAATCAAAAATGACAGTGAAAGATGTATGTCAACAAACTTATATCAAGTACCACCCCAAGTTGACACCCAGAAATTAGCCTATATGGAGGAAAAGATCTCAGATTCACCACTTAGGGAACATGTATCGTTCTCCCTATGAATGTATTTTGTGTTGATGGGTGTGTTTCATCGATCAAAAACCTCCGCCCTATCCTAAATTGCTAATCTTTTATATTTTTATATTTTATTATTGATTTGATTGATTTTGGCAGTATTATATTAACTTGTTATTTTATCGTCAAATATATTTTATTGAGCACCAAGAAAAGCAACAAGAAGAAACAAGTACAGAGAAAAACAAATAGCTCCAAATTTTACACAAAAATCCAACAATCCAACAAACCCACCCCACCAACCCAACCCACAACCCAACCCCCAATCCCCTCCCCACTCTCACTGTGGCTCGCAGCCGCATTTTGAACTGTTGAAGTCCCTGAGATTTGTCTTTTTCTTTGTTTTCTTTATTTCTGTTTGGCATCAGTAACTTGTTATTTTAGTAATATCAATGATTGGATAAATAAAGTTAATAAGCAGGGACCAATCAATTTACAAGCTGTGAGGCTGAAAAATAGCTCCCTTGCATAAATCAAATGAGTACTGAGATGAAAACAAGCAGCCGACCGCTTATCTGTAGGTTGTAGACCTTCAGTCCGATAGCTGTTGTTCAAATTCTATGCGTACTCAATGTACAGAGTCTCTGGATGCTCCCAATACTCTCAGTATTCGCTCGCAATGTTCTTAGTGCTCGATGGGTCCCGTTTCGCCGCTATAAGCAGGCTTCATCAGGAAATAATGATCGAGTACACCCATTCAGTTAGAATCACATAAACAAGTGGTTCCCAACCCTATCCTGGAGGACCACCAGGCCAGTTGGGTTTTCAGGATAGCCCTAATGAATATGCATGAAGCAGATTTGCATGCCTGGCACCTCCATTATATGCAGATCTCTCTCATGCATATTTATTAGGGCTATCCTGAAAACCGGATTGGCCTGGTGGTCCTCCAGGACAGGGTTGGGAACCACTGACAAACTTAATTTCATGATGGTGCTTAAATCTTCAAAGAACGCCGACGTGTTAACTTACAACGCTATAGAAATGATAAATAGTAGTAGTAGTAGAATTGTTTCCTTTCATAAAAAAATAATCCCTTAAAGCTCCTGTCCATATGCAGTCAATTTAATAGAAGAAATTAAAATGAATATTTAACTGAAATATTCTTGCCTCATCATGGGCCCCGTTTACAAAGCCACAGTGGCAATTCCCTCATGGCAAACGCACCAAAGCCATAGGAAATGAACGGGCTTTGGGGCATTTGCTGCGGGAGAATCACTACTGCAGCTTTGTGAAAGGGGCCCATCCTTGATATCGTCGAAATGTGATACACATCGTAACTCAGAGAAGAAACTATAGAGCAGGGGTAGGGAACTCCGGTCCTCGAGAGCCGTATTCCAGTCGGGCTTTCAGGTTTCCCCCAATGAATATGCATTGAAAGCAGTGCATGCAAATAGATCTCATGCATATACATTGGGGAAGTCCTGAAAACCCGACTGGAATACGGCTCTCGAGGACCGGAGTTCCCTACCCCTGCTAAAGAGCAATACTTAAGAATTGTTTACAGCAGGGGTCTCAAAGTCCCTCCTTGAGGGCCGCAATCCAGTCGGGTTTTCAGGATTTCCCCAATGAATATGCATGAGATCTATGTGCATGCACTGCTTTCAGTGCATATTCATTGGGGAAATCCTGAAAACCCGACTGGATTGCGGCCCTCAAGAAGGGACTTTGAGACCCCTGGTTTACAGCGTTTCAATATATCAAAGCAGTTGCAAGACTGCAGCGTCTGAGCCATGTAAACAATTATACACCAGAGTAAAGCAACATTCCTCTGAAAAGACCACTATAATTTTTATAGCAGGAAAATTATATTGCAGGGGAGCATTGGCCAAACAGTTATTCTGTAACACAATTCAGACGCTTTGCAGAACAGAGACCTTCCGAACAGGACCGGACTCAATAAGCTTTCTTCCTAGAGACACAGAATAGAAGAAATGTGCCATTGAAGCAGGCCTTGGAACAGTAGAAAGAAAAGTCTTGCAAAAATTTTGTCCAGCGGAGAGCAGTTGTTAAACATGTGCTTGTGAATAAACAGCAGGAAATAGTCTACCTAAAATTTATTCATTTGGCTTGAGAGAGTGTGGCGCAGTGGTTAAAGCTACAGCCTCGCCATCCCTGAGGTTGTGAGTTCAAACCCACACTGCTCCTTCTGACCCTGGGCAAGTCACTTAGGCCCTCTTTTACTAAGGTGCACTAATCGATTAGCACGCACTAATCTATTTAGCGTGCGCTAAATGCTAACGCATGCATTTTAGTCTATGGACGCATTAGCGTTTAGTGTGCGCTTATCAGTTAGTGCACTTTAGTAAAAGAGGGGGTTAATCCCCCCATTGCCCCAAGCACATTAGATAGATTGTGAACCCACCGGGACAGACAAGGAAAAATGCCAGAGTTCTTGAATAAATTCATGTAAACTGTTCTGAGTTCCCCTGGGAGAACAGTATAGAAAATTGAATAAATAAATAGTGTGAAAAGTTTCAGCCTCTGATAACCAGAGCTGGTATTGTGATGTCACAATGCCTCATTCCACCAATGCCTAACAGCCAACCTAATCAGTGATGTCACAATGGCTTGGTTGTCCTTTACTTGGCTCACTTTTACTATAATTTAATTTCTAGAGTGGTGCAGTGGTTAAAGTTACAGCCTCAGCATTCTGGGGTGGTGGGTTCAAACCCACGCTGCTCCTTGTGACTCTGGGCAAGTCACTTAATCCCCCCATCATCCCGGGTACATTAGATAGATTGTGAACCCACCAGGACAGACAGGGAAAAATGCCTGAATTCCTGAATAAATTCATGTAAACCGTTCAGAGTTCCCTTGGGAGAACGGTATAGAAAATTGAATAAATAAAATAAAATAAATATCCCATCCTCCCAGGAGAGCTCAGAATGGCTACAAGTTTACATACATAACAAAGCCTGGTAAAACATATCATGACAAACATGGTGTGGTGTGACATACCCCCTCTTCTACGAAACTGCGCTAGCAGTTTCTAGTGAGGGGAGCCGTGCTGAATGACCCCGCACTGCTCCTGATGCTCATAGAGTTCCTATGAGCGTCAGGAACAGCGCGGGTCATTCAGCGCGGCTCTCTGCGCTAAGAACTGCTCGCGCAGTTTAGTAGAAGAAGGGGTTAGCATGATGAGCACTGTATGACAAAACATAGGATGGCAACTTAGCATGGCAAACATAGGGGTTCTTTTACTAAGGCACGTTAACCGATATAGCGCATGCTGACCGATTTAGCATGCGCTAATAAATTTAGTGCATGCTAAATGCTAAGCTGCCCATTATATTATATGGGCACCTTAGCATTTAGCACACGCTAAATCGATTAGCACATGCTAAGTCAGTTAGTGTGCGCTAAATCGGTTAATGCCTTAGTAAAAGGACCCCATGGTGTTATATATACAAACTTAGCATAGCATGATAAGCATAGTATTACATGTGTGCTAACATAGCATAGCAGACATTTATTAAATATACAAGCATAGCATGGCAAACATAGCATGGTAAACATGGTATACAAGCGTGGCTAACCTAGTATGACACAACAGTATGGCACTTAACATAGTAGAACCTAGTGCGGTGGACATGGGACGGCAAATATTGTGTAGTGGACATAGCATGTGAATTTGTAGCATGGTAGACATGGTATGTCAAATATAGTAAGAATGAGCCTGAAAACTAGGACTCGATGGTCTACTCCCACTAGAGAATGACACAGTGACAAAATTCATCACCGTTCCCGTCCCCGCGGATAACCGCGGGAAATAATCCCATGTCATTTTCTAGTGTCTATTTCAACCTCAGTCCTTCTACACCAGCATTCTTCAAAGCAAAGCTTGCGGGTCAGTGGTTGTGGCCATTCATACTCTGATTCTTATGTGAGCCAAGGATAATGAAGCCATTGTGACATCACTGATGTGATTGGTTCTTAGGCACTGGTGGAATGAGGCATTATGACATCACAATATCTGCTCTGGATACCAGAGACTGTCATTCTGTAGTGTCGGTTTCAACCTCGGTCCTTCTATACCAGCATTCTTCAAAGCAAAGCTTGTGGGTCAGTGGTTGTGGCCATTCGTACTCCGATTCTTCCCTCTCTCCTTAAAGAATGACATGAAGATGGTTTCCCGCGGGAATGGTGATGAATTTTGTCACCGTGTCATTCTCTACTCCCCACCCCCTTGGCTCTGTGAACAAAATTACCCATATAGAACATGATCCTATAATCTAAAATAATACTGGCTGCAAGACTAGGGTTGCCAGATTTCCTAAATGAAAAAAGAGGACATCTGGTTCCACGCCGTTCTGCCGCCAGCTTTGTCCCATTCTGCCCCCCTCCCAGCCCCCACATAAACCTCCCCGAGCTCAGGACTGCATCTGCACATGCACGGACATTGGTGCAAGCACAGTCGCCCTCCAAATGTGGCTCCGAAGTTGGGGATTTCCAAAACCTGGACAAACTGCTGGGTTTTGGAAATCCCTTCACGCACCCAGACAGTCCTCTATAAAGAGGACAAGTTCGGGTTTTCCTGGACGTCTGTAACCCTGTACAAGAGAGTTCCTATAGATCAGGGATGGGCAACATGCTGCCTGTGGGCCAAATGCAGCTAGCCACTGAATTTTATGTGGCTCCCACAAAATGCCATTAACCAGTGTTTTTTGGTTGTTTGAAATACAATGCTCCCCCTGGTCATTCGCGGTCGGCGGTTTGTGGTCCCAGTCGTTCGTGGTATTTTCCGACCGTGAATGACCGGGCAGGAGAGGGCAGCCGGAGCGGCAGGAGAAAGTAGCCGGAGTGCCGGCGAGTGAAGGAAATCACTCGCGGTATGCTCCGACCGCCTCTTCCCGCACTAAAGTCGGGCCTCACCAATCAGAGCCTACCGCGAGTGGATTTCCTTCACTCGCCGGCGCTCCGGCTGCTCTCTCCTGCTCCTCCAGCTGCCCTCTCCTGTCTCCCCCCGCTGAAAACCGTATTCTCAGTTTTTCAAGATTCACGGGGCTTCCTGGAACGGAACCCCCGCAAATATCGGGAGAGTACTGTACTGTATTTCACAAATATCTTCAGCATAACCACTCTAGCAGTTTGTTTCCAATGTTTCTAGTTATTTTTTTGTTTTATTACAAAACAAGTGGGCTGTGGAGCTCTGTTGCACATTGATTCCACCATCTGTGTATAAAGGTCAAACTCCCTTGCACTAGATGTTGTCTTTTTGTTGTTGTTGTTTCGTAAAGTTTGCCTTTAGGTATCTGTTGCCTAAGTGAAATTAGGAGTCCCCACAGGAACTCAATTTCCCCATCCCGTCCCCATGAGTTTTGTCACTATCCCTGTCCTTGCCCCGTTCCTGTAAGCTCTGCCTTAACAACACAAGCCTCAAACATTTATGATTTTAAAGTGCAGATGGGGACGGAGCTTGCAGGACTGGGTCAGGGGGAGGAAAAGAACTCACAGGGATGGGACGGGATGGGAAAATGAGTTCCCTTGGGGATGGGGAAAAATTTGTCCCCGTGTCATTCTGTAATTAGGAGTACCCTGTTTCCAATCCAGTCTGTTGCGTCATCTAGAGAGTTGTGCCAACTTTATTCAGCCCTTACCTCACTCAGATGTTTCTGCTGTACAGAACCAGAGGAAGAGTCCTGTCTGCTGTTTCTCCCACTGGACATGCCAGAGAAGGAGACTGTGTTTCCTCAGCCAACCCTGTGACACATTCTCCAGATGCCTTGCTGTGAGTGCTGGTGTTCCTTGGAAGAAAGGAGAAAACAGAGCAGCTTCATAGGTAAGCAGAGATGAGCAACAGCAGGCACTGGTGGGATGGGAATGTTTGATGCTTGCGTCAGTATGAAGAGTGTGGCCTCACTGGAAGAGTTACAACCCATGCTAAGACTACCAGAAATATGTCTGGACTCCTTCTGGGTAGCGTTGGCCACCCTTCAAGGGGTATACTCAACATTTGTTAAATCTTTCATTAAGTTCACAAACAAGTATTTACTTCTTGAGCACCGAGTAGCTTCTAATCTATTCTAATTTTATTTTCTTTCAGTCCTATAATTAATGGAGTTCTTTCTTTTCATTATTGTTTTCTTTTCCTTTTTTGTAAACTGCTTAGATAGCCTAGGCCCTGGGGCCCTGTCATCATAGACAATACGATGAATCCTTCCGCCCAATGTGTGGTGGCGGTGGCCAAAAAGCAAACAAGATGCTAGGACTTATTTAAAAAAGGAATGGTTAACAAGACTAAGAATGCTATAATGCCTCTGTATCGCTCCATGGTACAACCTCAACTGGAATATTGTATTCAATTCTGGACTCCTTATCTCAAGAAAGATGTAGTGGCACTGGAAAAGGTTCAAAGAAGAGCGACCAAGATGATAAAGGGGATGGAACTCCTCTTGTACGAGGAAAGACTGAAAAGGTTAGGGCTCTTCAGCTTGGAAAAGAGACAGCTGAGGGGAGATATGATTGAAGTCTACAAAATCCTGAGTGGAGTAGAATGGGTACAAGTGGATTGATTTTTCACTCCGTCAAAAATTACAAAGACTAGAGGGCACTCGATGAAATTACAGGGAAATACTTTTAAAAACCAATAGGAGGAAATATTTTTTCACTCAGAGAATAGTTAAGCTCTGGAACGCGTTGCCGTAGGTTGTGGTAAGAGCGGATAGCGTAGCTGGTTTTAAGAAAGGTTTGGACAATTTCCTAGAGGAAAAGTCCATAGTCTGTTATTGAGAAAGACATGGGGGAAGCCACTGCTCGCCCTGGATCGGTAGCATGGAATGCTTCTACTCATTGAATTTTGGCCAGGTACTAGTGACCTGGATTTGTCACCATGAGAAGGGGCTACTGGGCTTGATGGACCATTGGTCTGACCCAGTAAGGCTATTCTTATATTCTTATCAAATTTTAATAAAACTTGAAATTTTATTTATGAATCACACTAATATCAGATAGTTTAAAAGATGATTCACATCAAAAGAAGCCATACACAGTTTATGGGAAGATCCAAAACCCATTCCAAACACCTTAAATCAAATTAGAATTAAACAATATCATATAAAAATGTTTTCCAACATTTTACGGAACTTCAAAAAACAAACTTCAGTTCTTATTTGCACTGGTAGATTATTTCAGATAACAATGGCAACATTTACAAAAGAGGAGTTAAACTAATGTTTAGATTTGTATTCCTCTTGAATGTGGAAAATTCAATAAGAGTGTTCCACTTAATCTATTAGATGAGTAATGTACATCATAAAAAAAAGCAAAACCGAAGAATATAGTCAGAAGCCTCAGCCTGTAAAATATGATGAATCAAACAAGCAGTTTTGAACGCAATACATTTCTCAATAGGTAACCAATGAAGTCTTTTGTATGCTGCAGAAACACTGTGATATCTCTTCAATCCATATATCAACCTCACAGCAGTATTTTGAATCAACCGCAGCTTTTTAACCAGGTTCAAAATTGTGGAAGAATTGTTCAACTGTGTAACAGGCTGGGTAGGATTTCTAGGAGGCTTATCCACACTAGAGAATGACACAGGGACAAAATTTTCCCAGTCCCCGCGAGTTTTGTCACTGTCCCTGTTCTTTCCCCATTCCTGTAAGCTCTGCCTTATCCACACAAGCCTTGAACACTTATGATTTTAAAGTGTTTGAGGCTTGTGCAGATGAGGACAGAGCTTTCAGGAATGGGGCAGGGACAGGAAAAGAACTTGCGTGGACAGAACAGGAAAATGAGTTCCCGCAGGGATGAGGAAAAAATTTTCCCCATGTCATTCTCTAATCTAAACACATACAGCCAGGACACGCTTTGTGACTGAACAACAAGAGATTTTATTATTCGGGTTTGCCTCACACACAGTTATCACAATTCACAATTCAATAATTCAGTGGCTTACCTCAGTCATGTAAGGACACTCAACAGTCTCTCCTTCACTCGGTGGAGTCACTCTGCTTCTCCGGGCTTTCTCTCTCTCTTTGGCCTTTGCTAGGGACAGTCTCTCTCAATCTTTCCTATGGCTCCCCAAAGTCTTAGCAAGGGGAAAGCTCTCTCTCACTGAGCTCCCTGAGCTCAGGGACGTCTCTTCCTTCTGGAAACCTCCGCTCTCAGAGACCTCTCTTAAAAAAAACTCTGAGCTAGGCATATATCTTTCTCCCTGCCAGAGTTCTGCCCCTCTGACTTAATGGGTTTTAGCTGCAAGGCTCAGTGCATTCTGGAACAGGTAGTTTCCCCAGATTTGTCTAACGCCCCCCTGCTGCCCAGGGGTACTGTATAACTGTAGCTTTAGTGAGGGAAAACTCCTGAATCTCTCACAAACTTCTCAAACTAAGGGTGTGCAAGAGGTGTTAATCCAAAACAAACTGGTAGTGAATAAAAACTGGAAAATTCTAATAGCAGAATTTGAGGCTGTAGAACTACACTCAGATTTTAACATTTATTTTAAAAATGTATATACTGTCTATATCTGGACAGTTTCCATATAAAACACATAACATAAAATCAACATTATAAAAAGCTGAGTCTTCATGAGATTTCTTGCCCACTTCCATCTATTACCTGTACAAATAGAAATTTTTCCTTACATAGAAGCAGATATATTGCCCCAGTACATTAGATAGATTGTGAGCCCACTGGGACAGACAAGGAGAAATGCTTGAATACCTGAATAAATTCATGTAAACTGTTCTGAGCTCCCCTGGTAGAACGGTATAGAAAATTGAATACAATTACAATCAATAAATAAAAATAACTGCATTTTCAATAGTTTTTAAATTTCAATCTTTCAGCACATAAGTATAATTGCCCCATTAATGTGTTCCACATTTTAACTCCTGCCACACAAAAAGCAGCTGCTCTAGTCTCAGCATATCACACTTTAGTTGATGTTTCAAGTAACATGACTGTTTCTGAATGCAGTGTTCTGCCGGGACCGTATCACATCAATAATTGCTTAAAATATAAAGGTATTGGATGGTAAAGTGTTTGATGAACAATCAAGATTACTTTATATTGGACTCTCTGTGCTACTGGTAACCAGTGCAACTTCTAAAGGACTGGGTTAAGTGCTCATTTCTTACAATGTCCACAACCAACTGGTCTGCTGCATTTTGGACCAACTGCAACACACTGCTCCTTGTTTTAGTTATGCCACGGTACAGTGCATTACAGTAGTCTAGTTGGTTTGGAGAAAACTATTCCCTGAACTACAATTCTAAAATCCAAAGGCGTCAGCATCAGCTTTAAACAAGCCTGAATAGTTTTATCAATCTGACATTTCATCATTAAAGCAGAGTCCAGTTTTACCCCTAATGCGTCATTTCCTTTTTGACCAATATATCCACAACTTTTGGCCACATCTCTTCACCACCCTGTCCCACAAGCATTACTTCAGTCTTTCCCGCGTTCAAACTCAAATCATGGGCTTTCATCCAATCCACAACTTTCAACATGCATTATTCTAGTTTATTTTTTAGATCTTTCCTCGGTCTATCAACTGGGGGAAAAATATCATCTGCATATTGCCTATAATGGATGTTCAAGGACTCAAAAACCTTTCCCTATGATATCATATAAACATTGAACAATAATGACAACAATGCTGATCCTTGAGGAACTCCTCTTCCTACAGAGGCTTCTGTTGACACTTCAACCCCATCTGATGCATGAAACGTCCTATCGAACAAATAAGATGCAAACCACTGCAAGACTTTACCACTCATCCCTAGTTTTCCCAGATTCATGAACAACAATTGTAGGTTCATGTAATATGTTTCTTTTTTATCTATTCCTAACCTCAAAGCATTTACTGCAGATACCATTTCCTCCTAGAGGATTCTTCTTGAGGTTTCGTGAAGGGCTGTTGACTTTTCTAGACTCTGCATTTCCTTCTCTTCATAAAATATATATCAACTGGGAGGAAGAAGAAGAACTTTTGGGGTACTTCTTCCTGTGAAATTAACGGGGTTATTGGAGAAGAGATTTCAAAGAGAGGAGCACTGTTGGTATTTTTTGTTTTTGCAGAAGATATGGGGGGGTCTATGAAACAGTCATATTTGAGGCAGTGGAATGCTATGTTTATGGATATGTGGGTTTGCCTGTCCCTTCTCTGCGTATAATTGGCACCAAGCAGCAAGACATCTTTTCAGTAGTTGCCCCTCAGCTTTGGAACACCCTTCCAGCTCCAGTAAGAGAAGAAACTATTCTAGATCGCTTCAAAGGCCTTCTTAAAAGCCATTTATTTAAAGACGCTTCTAACATCTAAATCTTCCTCTATTTTTATCAAGTCTTCCTTCATAAGAAACAAGCTACAGCATGCCCCATCCTCTCATCCTTCCCTTAATTGTTTTGTTTCCTATACTGATTGTATTTCCTCCCCTTTCGCCTTTTGTACCATGTTAGTTCAGTCCATTTTATAATATATATATTTCAAGGCTGTATTGTTTGTTCCCCTGATGAGCCAAACATTGGTGAAACAAGGTCGCTTGATGGAAAGATTGGAGAAGATGTGACAGTGTTGGAGCTCAAGTCGTCTTTTGTCAGCTAAGTCTTTGAACGTGCCTCTGGGTGACTTTGCCCTTTTCTAAACCTGAGCTGTTCTGTGAGGGAGTTTTTTTGACAGTGAAAGTATCAAAAGCAGTTTTGATTTGTACCTTTTGGTTCTATACTACATTAGTCTGAGGCTTTTTCTCCTTCTTTTTGGGATCACACAACATTTTGAAGCATTATATGAATATATTTGATTCGCCATTTGCTTAAGTTGTTTTTATCTCCTTTTAATTTGTATTGTCTCTGGCGTTTTTATTTTGCATTCCCTATGATATTTGTTACTCACTTAGAAGTTGGATAAGTGATAAAATCAAATTTTAATAAAAACTTGAAAACTTGAACCGAGAAGAACCCAAAATTTAAGCATGGATCCCACGCCTAAATTTATGCACACATCTTTTAATTAAAACAAATCATGTACAAATCATGCCTTAAATCCTTGCACTTCTGTTCTTGTTCAAAATTCAAATTGATGACCCATGAACTGCCCTGTTCCCAATCAGCTCAGTGAACCCACTATTTACAAAGACAAACTGCAGACCTCACAGCATACTCTGAAGAAAGCCACAGCATGACGGCTGAAACGTCGATTTCTATCTGATAAGATGCAGCAAGACCTGGAAACCTGCAACACAATGCCAGCTGCGGTAACCCTGAGAGAACATGTACTATATATAGTATATATATATATATTTTTTTGAGATGCAGTAAACAGAATTGCAGTACACAGTATTTAAGGTGAGGTCTAATCTAATCTAATCTAATCTAATTTCCATTTTATATACCGGATCATTCCAGCAAGAACTCGAGCCGCTTAACAAAGATTTAAAAGAATATAATATAAAACAATAATGAAGGTAATAGAAAAATTTTCAATAAATTAGATCAGTCCTCAGTTAGATAAGTTTTCAGATTTTTCCTATAAAGTGATAGAGATAATGACGTTCTGATAATCGAGGGAAGATCATTCAAAACATTTTCCAAGGAATAGGATAAGGAATGCGAGAATTTACCTAGGGTTTTAATCCCTTTAATTGAAGGGAAGAGCAATTTAAATGTATGTGTATTCCTGGTAGTGTGAAACCATAGAGAATTAAATGATAGAGGTAATAAAGGTGAAAAAATTCCATGTAAAATTTTAAAAATTACATTGGCACACTTAAATTGAATTCGCCAGTAAACAGGAAGCCAATGAAGTAACCTCAACAATGGAGAGGCATGATCATATTTATGTCTTCCAAAAATTAATTTGGCCGCAGTGTTCTCAATAAGTTGTAGCCTCTTCAGATTAAATTTGGTTAATCCGATATACAAAGAACTTGCATAATCCAGATGTGCCAATATAATCGCTTGAACCAAAACCATGGGCATTATAACATTCTCATCTTTGTTTTCCATTCTTTTCCTAATAATTCCTAACATTCTATTTGCTTTCTTAGCTGCCTCTGCACACTGAGCTGAGGTTTTCAACCTATCCTCGATGACGACACCTAGATCCTTTTCCTGGGTGAAGACTCCTAAAATGGAATTCTGCATCACATAGCTATAGTTTGGTTTCCTCTTTCCTACGTCTCTGAATATCTGACGTATTGTACATGAGCCTGGCTTCTGTTTACCCATGTAATATAGTGCTCCTGCAGCATTTAGATGCCTGCGATTATATCAGTTCTATGGATGGTATAGCTACAGGCACATACATGTTAGGTGCACTGTTACTCGGTAATTCTCATATTCTCTAATGGAACCTGGGCATCCAGGTGATGCTATAGAATAGGGTCCTACTGCACTTCCACAGGGCATTTAAATTAAGGTGCCCAGTCCTAAAATTTGCCCTCTTACTGCCTTCCCTGAGGTGGTAAGTGTACTCTCGCTGTCTGCAGTAGAGAAAGTTAGTGCATGGTAATTTGCCATGCACTAACTACAAGTGCTCTCCATGCCCAGAACTCGGTCATTCTCTACCCTTTTGCTGCCCCCCTGCTGCAGCAAGCTGTTACTGCATGAAGTAATGCTTAACAAGTGCCACGACAATGCAGTAACTGTTACCGCATGCTTATTCAACACAGCTTACTACACTATGGCAAACAAACCACATACACCAGGGGTCCCCAAAGTCCCTCCTTGAGGGCCAAATCCAGTCGGGTTTTCAGGATGTCCCCAATGAATATGCATGAGATCTATGTGCATGCACTGCTTTCATTGCAAATTCATTGGGGAAATTCTGAAAACCCGACTGGTTTCGGCCCTCAAGGAGGGACTTTGGGGACTCCTGCCATACACACTCATGTGTCTTTATAAAATAGGTCTGAAATAGGCACCTTCTTGCCCTCTCAACTTAAGTCACTTGTTATAAAATGACATCCCTCCCCCACTTCCCCCCAAAGGTTGAGTCCTTCATGTCTGCTTTGGAGTGAAGTGATCATTCTGTTCTTTTTCTATGTGAATTATTCTGTAATACCATTTCACCACAGATCCTTGATGTATGTTTTCTAAATGCAAGATAACAAACAAAGGTACCCATGCTGTTCACAGTGTGGGAGCTTTTGCTTATGTCCAAAATGATTCAGGGAAAAGGCTTCAAAGCAGGTCTAAATATGCATTGCTACTAAATGCCTAATGTCCTCTTCAACGAGATTTTCCAATACAGACTTTTAAGCACCATGAGCTGCATAAAACTCCCCCTTTTGATGTATTAAATGTTAAATTTGCTTTAACATATACCCCTGGATTCTATATACGGCACTCAAAGTTGCACACACAATTTGAATAATGAGCCAATTAGCATCTATAATTGGGTGCTAACAATTAATTATTGGCGCTAATTGGCAACAAATTTGGATTTATACACACATCTTGCTAGGTGGTATTCTTTAAGGATGTACCATGATTAAATAGTGCTAGCTTTGCTTACAAAATCAATTTGTCCATATTATTTATAATATAAATGTGCCCAGTGCTCCTACTCAAAGGTCATAAACACAAAGACCAGTGATCATGGGAACCGTCTTTGCA
Source organism: Geotrypetes seraphini (assembly GCF_902459505.1). Classification (NCBI taxonomy): domain Eukaryota; kingdom Metazoa; phylum Chordata; class Amphibia; order Gymnophiona; family Dermophiidae; genus Geotrypetes; species Geotrypetes seraphini. The sequence goes on along the minus strand of NC_047084.1, from coordinate 172,114,736 downwards.
TATTACATCACAACAGAAAATATGTTATTTATCAATATATAAGAACAAAAATGCAATCACTATTCTTAAAATCGTTTATCCCCTGGGAGCAGATGTAATTTAGTCCTGGTGGAACTAGTACTGGTCCAATAAAAATATCAAAACACCAACGTTTAAAATGTGAACAAAAATGCCAATTCATGCATGTAAAACCTATAACTACTTCTTGAATATTGACTCTACTTCTGAAATGATTCAAATCCTCTCTCTATGCTTCTTCAGGGAGAACGTAGATAAACTCAGATTGAGCTGTAAAAACATGTTCACCCTTTAATGACCATTTATAAACCCTTCAAATTTATCATTCACACATACTCCAATAAACTCTCAGAAAAGTATCAATAAAGTATATTGAGGCAGCTTACCTACTGTATTTTTTGCTCTATAAGATGCACCGGACCATAAGATGCACCCTAGATTTAGAGTAGGAAAACCAGATAAAAAACATTCTGAACCAAATTGTGTACTAATATATACCAGGCTCTGCACCCTGTCTCCCCTTCCTTGCCAGGCTGTTCATTTCATTTTTCATATACACACAATACACACAGCAGATATAAATTATCAAAACTGACACATTTTGATCACTAAATTGAAAATAAAATAATTTTTTCTACTTTTGTTGTCTGGTGATTTCATGAGTCTCCTTCCTTCCTTCCTTTCTTCACTCAGGTCCAAGAATTGTCCCTTTCTATTCCCTCCCTCCCATGTCCCAACTTCGTGTCCCTCCCACTCACTGCCTTCCAGCAGCCTTTGTTCTTTGACCTACCTCCCGCCCATGTCCCGAGTTTGTGCCCCCTCACTGTCTTCTAGCCTTTGTCCTTCGTTCTCCCTCCCTCCCATGTCCCGAGTTCGTGCCTCCTTGCCCTCACTGCCTTCCAGCCTTTGTCCTTCATCCTCCCTGCTGTGCTGGAAACTGCCTTCCTCCCTCCTTGCATGCTGAAACCTGCCTACCCTCCGCCGATTCCTCCTCCTCTGGCCCTGGTCCGCCACCACTGCACCGCAACTCAAAGAAGGGAAGGGCCAGCGTGCAGCGATTGCATGTCGCCGGCCCACAAGCCTTCGCCCGACGTCAGAACTGACATCAGTTCTGACGTTGGGAGAAGGCTTATGGGATGGTGACGTGCAATCGCTGCATGCTGGCCCTTCCCTTCTTTGAGTTGCAGCACAGCGGCGACCAGCAGGGAGCAGCGGCAGTCAGCAGGGATCAAGAGTAGTGGCAGGCAGCAGTCAGTCCGCGTACCCCCAATGAGTGGGTCATTTTAAAAAAGTACACCGGGGTGGGTGGGGGGTGTTTAAAAAAAAGTTACCTTCGCTTCATAAAATGCACTGAAATTTCCACCCAATTTTGGGAGGAAAAAAGTGTGTCTTATGAAGTGACAAATACGGTAACTGGGATTCATAATGTTACAATCTGCCAGGGCTAAACAACATGTTCAAACAATCATGTGAATACCTATAACCCCAGAGTTAACCCATCTTAAATCTCACTCACTGCTTATTACCCGGTGCAGCCCCCTAGCAACATTCTTTAAAGACACACTTATTAAATCTTTTAACGTGCGAGGAGGAAGTGACGTCATCGGGAGCGATGGTGGCTTAAAATCGAAGCTCCTCCGAATCGCGCTAAACTTTTAGCTTTCAGCTAGCAGTACGAGGCTAGTATCTGGCACTTTTTGCATAATTAAGTGTGGAAAACTAGCGGGCTGCAGATGGCTTCGAAAAAAGGGCGAGCGGATTTGAAATCCTATGCTTACCAGCCATCGGATAATTCTGAGGCCTGTGAGACTGATGAACCACAACGCGGTAAGGGCGTTGTCCAGTTGAGTGCCGAGTCTGATGCTCGATCGGCCACCTGTGGGGAAATGCGTGCATGGATGGCAGATTTAAAATCTACAATGCTTTCTATCCAAAGCACTTTGCAATCGGAGGTGGCTAAGATTGGGCAGTCAGTGCATGAGATGGGGGCTCGGCTGCAGGAGTTTGAAGAACGCGTTATTGATCATGATACGGATCTAGTGGCCCTGCAAGCGCGGTGCGCTCATTTGGAACGCAGACAGGAAGATTTTCAACTTCGCCTAGAAGATGGTGAGAATCGCAGCCGACGGAGTAATGTGCGTGCTAGAGGGGTTCCTGAATCTTTGGCTGCATTGGAGTTACAGGCTCATTTGTTGGAAATCTGCAAGCGCTTTCTTCAGGCAGCTGACCCAGAGGCTCCAATACCTGTGATCGAGTTTGAAAGAGTGCATCGGGCTCTGGGTCCCCGGGTAGGTGATAGGCCCCGGGATGTGGTAGCCTGTTTTACACGCTATCCAGTTAAAATTCAAGTTCTTCAAGCTGCTCGAAAAGTGGGACATATCACATGGGAAAATTCTAAAGTGGAATTATTTGCGGATTTATCCGCAATTACTTTACGAAAGCGTCGAGATTTTCGGGAGATTACTCACTGCTTACAATCCCATGCTATCAGATATCGATGGCTTTTTCCTTTTGGACTTTCCTTTCAAGTGGCTTCTCAACAACATAAGGTTACTTTAGTGGAGGAAGCTGCAGCTATATTACGTGATGCTCAACTTTATGCATCCTTGGAAGAGCCGACTACATCATCTGGAACTGGTGCTTCATCGCAGCGCTGGAAACGGGTCCCTACTAGTAGCAAGCGCCTGCAGCGGAGATCTGGCCTGGAGCAGAACTCGGCCTCTGGACCTACCTGAATTTTTAAGCAGCTTTGTTTGGTTCTTAGTTGAATGATATGTGACTCTTGCTAGTTCTTGTTTATTATTGGCATATATGATCTCTTCTCGTACTATTTTTTATAAGTTTGGTGTGATTTGGGGTATGTTGGGATGTCACTTTCTCTTTTAGCCCACCATGAGGAGGGCCTATGGTTAGTTTGGGGATGGGAGGGGAGGGAGGTGGGGGGGGGGAATGGAGAAGGGGTTTTTTCTTTCTTGCTGCTGGTTTTTACACTGGGGTTTGTTATTCTGGGTTGTGAAGGGTTGTTTGCGGGAGTATGGTTGCGTGTGGGTATGTTTGGATGAATGGCTCCTGAAGGTATTAGTTTCTTTACTTTAAATGTACGGGGTCTGAATGTACCTCGAAAGAGGCAATTGCTTTTTAAAGAGGCTGATAGGTTGAAGGCTGGGGTGGGTTTCTTTCAGGAGACCCATCTTAAGCCTCAATATGAAACGCTAGTGAAGCATCCTCGTTATCCCCATATATATTTTGCTTCAAATGAGGAGGGGTCTAAAAAACATGGAGTAGGGATTCTTTTTGCAAAGCACCTTGATCCTCAGATTAAACAGGTGATACGAGACCCGAAGGGTCGTTATTTGATATTAAAAGTTGAATTGCAGCAGGTGCTATATACTTTTTGTAATATTTATGCTCCTAATTCTGAGCAAAAAGATTTTTTGGTAACTTTAGACCAGGTGTTGCGAGGGGTTGTAGAGGGCTCTTTATTAGTAGGGGGGGATTTTAATTTGACTTACGATGTGGGATTGGATAATTCGTCACAGTCGATTCATTATGGAAAATTTGATAGAAAGCAATTGCACTCTTTCTTTATGACCTGGGATTTGATTGATCCTTGGAGACATCTATATCCAACTACCAAAGATTATACTTATTTTTCATCAGTACATGATTCATATTCTCGTATTGATTTTTGGGGCATTGATAAGGCTTTACTTTCCCAGGTGTCAGATGTTGGAATTGCTCAGCGTGTGTGGTCAGATCATGCTGCGGTATACTTTATTTTACATCCTCATATGGCTTCCTTTGGGCGGCGGTTCTGGCGATTTTGTGATAACCTATTGACGGATCCTATAATAGTGTCTCGAATAGAACAGAATTTGAAGGATTATATTCAGTTTAATACTAGTGATGAGATTTCTCCTTTGATATTTTGGGAAGGTATGAAGGCAGTTTTACGTGGTCATATTATTTCTATTGGAGTACATCGACGGCGAGAACGTGGGCGAAAACAGGAAGCTTTGCGCCAACAATTGCATTATCTAGAACAAAAGCATAAGCGGGATCTTTCTTCTGCTTTGCTGACGCGTCTAGATAAGGTGCGAAAAGATCTTCAGATGATGCAATTGGACGAATTATCAGACCAATTACAGTCGGTCCAACAAAAACATTTTGAATATGGTAATCGGGCGAGCCGTCAGTTGGCTTATAAGTTGAAAGCTCAAAAATTGAGGAATGTGATTACTAAGGTGACAGCCACTGATGGTTCAGCCTGTTATACGCCGGAATCTATTGCAGGTGCTTTCCTTTCATTTTACCAACATCTATATACTCCTGAACAAGATGTGTCTCAAGTTCAAATTGATAATTATTTGGCTCAGACACAGCTTCCTAAATTGACATCTGAAGAAGCAGAGTGTCTGTCAGCCCCTATTTCGGAAGCTGAAACTCAATGGGCGATTTCCACTTTGGCTTATGGGAAAGCACCTGGGTTAGATGGCTTTACGAATAGATTTTATAAATGTTTTAGACATTTGCTTGTAGGCCCTCTTACTCGGGCCTTTAATAGTTTAGAAATGGGTATGGAGTTGCCTTATTCATGGAGATTGGCGGGTATAACACTTATTTTGAAACCGGGAAAAAATTCTATGCTTTGTGGATCATATCGTCCAATTTCATTGTTAGACACTGATTACAAAATTTTCACAAAAATATTGGCTCGTAGGTTGCAATGTTATATGACTTATTTAGTACAGGATGACCAAGCGGGTTTTATTGCGGGGAGGCAAACATTTGATAATATTCGTAGATTGCTTCATTTGATTTGGTTTGTACAACATGAAAAGATGCCAGCATTGCTGTTGAGTGCTGACGCTGAAAAGGCCTTTGATAGGGTGTCGTGGCCATTTTTGTTGAGCACTTTATCAGCTATGGGAATTAGAGGACAGTTTTTTATGTGGATTCAGATTCTATATACTAAGCCTTTAGCAGCTCTCCGGATTAATGGGGGGTATACAGATTCATTTCAGTTAGCTAGAGGAACAAGACAAGGTTGTGCGCTTTCGCCACTACTTTTTGCGTTGGTGATGGAGCCTTTTGCTTCTCATGTTCGAGCCCAGCAGTATATTCATGGCATGGTTTGTAATGGACTTTCCACAAAGTTATTGATGTTTGCTGATGATGTTATTTTTACTGTAACTGATCCTTGTGTTACTCTCCCGGGTATTATAGGTGAATTGTCTGCCTATGGCGCTGTATCTGGATTTCGGACCAACATGGATAAATCTGAGATATTGAATTTGTCAGTTCATCCAAGGGATTGTGCTTTTTTGAAAGCTACTTATTCTTTTAAATGGGCATCTAAATCTATACGTTATTTAGGAATCAATGTGCCAGCGCGGCTTTGCTCTTTGTTTGAAGTTAATTATCCAGCGATTTTGCAATCTCTTTGGGTTGATTTGGATAGATGGGAGAATGTCTCCTTATCATGGTTTGGTCGCATACAAAGTGTAAAGATGATGGTATTGCCGAAGCTACTTTATCTTTTTCAGGCTTTACCAATTCCTTTGTCTGCTGCTTTCTTTCGTGGGGTGGCTAGAAAAATTTTTAAATACATTTGGAAGAGTCGACCCCCACGGGTGCCTAGGAATGTGTTGTATCAACTTCGCTCTCAGGGGGGTATGGCTGTACCCTGTTTGAGGCGTTATTATGAGGCTGCTCAACTGAAGTCTTTTTTGAGTTGGTGTAAGGATAGATCAAAAAGTTGGGTTCGAGGGGAAAAAATTTTGGGATCGGAAGAGCTTTGTCGGGTGATCCCTTGGTTAAGAGTGGAAGAGGCTCGACAAATGTTTAAGGGGGCTAACCCTTTTTTGCAACATACGTTTGTGATGTGGATTAGGTTGCGTAATAGGTTTTTCCCCTCTCGATTGTATTTTCGTAGTACCCCGTTGTGGGTTGCGTGGGGTTTTGCACCAGGAAGATCTGATTGTCGTTTTCGGGTTTGGGCTCAAATGGGTCTTATGGATTTGGGAGATTTTGTGGAAGAGGGGCGATTATTATCATTTTTGGAATTGAGGGAAGCTTATGATCTGCCGCCGACGGATTATTTTCGCTATCTTCAAGCAATAGATTTTATTAGGCGCAGGGCTTTTGATGATGTTTGTTTGGAAGAAACCACCCTAGAGTGGGCAATTATGGGTAGTAGTGGTAAGGGGTGTATTACTAGATTCTATAAAGCTCTTATTCAACAACAGGCTCCCCCGGTAAAATATCTATCTCTTTGGGAGGGACTTTTACGCCCAGTGCCACCGATTATTAAATGGGAGCGGGTGTTTAGTCGCCTGCTTCGAGTTTCTATAGCCAGCTCTTTGGTGGAAAATGGATATAAGATGCTTTATCAATGGTATCTAACACCCCAGCGTCTTCATCTCATGTATCCTCAAGTATCTAATTTATGTTGGAGACGCTGTGGTTGTTTGGGTACCTTCCTTCATATCTGGTGGGATTGTCCGAAGGTAATCCCATATTGGGATATGGTATTTGAACTATTATCTGATATTTTACATACCACGATTTCTCGAGCTATGGGTAGTGCTCTTTTACATCTACCTTTGGTTCCATTGTCTTCTAATACACATAAATTGGCTTGTTATATTTTTACTGCTGCTCGTCTTTTGTTAGCTGCATATTGGAAACAGGCCTTTCCCCCAGGTCGATTACACTTACTACGAAAAATAGATTTTATTTTTCGTATGTCTAAATTGACGGCATTAACAAAATCTCGTCTTACACCCTTTTTTAAGGTGTGGAATCCTTATATTCGGTGGTGTGAATGTCCTTCATGATCTGAGTGTTTAGCTACATTTGTGTAACCCTATGTGAAAGCTGATTTTGGGGTGGGTTAGGGGGGGAGGTTTATTTTGATTTATATGATTCTTTTTTGCATTGTGCTGAAGATTAAAGTACAACTTTATCTTTTTACTAATTTGGGGGGAAGAGGTTGGAGAAAATGTGACATTGTAGATATCTGTTTGCTTAACCTCTGTGTCTTTGTTTTGTATATTTGAAAAATTTATTAATAAACAATTTACAAAAAAAAAAAAAATATTTTAACGTGCAACTAAATAGGGAGCATGGCTGTAAGAGATGTATGAGTGGGTCAGAGGCATTCACTAAAGATGTATGCACTGTTATAGACTTTGGGGCATCCACACCTGATTTACTTATTTTGCTTGGTGTAAATTAGACAATGACACAGGAACAAATTTTTTCCCATCCCCGCGAGTTCTTTTCCTGTCCCTGTCCGATTCCTGCAAGCTCCGTCCTCGTCTGCACAAGCCTCAAACACTTTAAAATCATAAGTAGCAACATTCTAGAGCTCATATTGTGATGTCATAATGCCTCATTCCGCCAATGCCTAAGCTCTGTCCTCATCTGCACAAGCTTCAAACACTTTAAAATCATAAGTAGCCAACATTCTAGAGCTCAGATTGTGATGTCATAATTCCTCATTCCACCAATGCCTAAGCTCCATCCTCGTCTGCACAAGCCTCCAACACTTTAAAATTGTAAGTGTTCGAGGCTTGTGCGGTTAAAGCAGAGCTTACAGGAATGGGGCAGGAACAGCAACAAAACTCACGGGGATGGGACGGGGACAAATTTCCTCCCTTAATCCCACTATCTTATAACTCCTCGAGTCCTGAATCTACCAGACCCACCAAAGGTATAAATTATCCTTCCCCTCTCTACACGGTATTCGCTATGCAGGCAAACTGGGAAAATCCCTTCTCTTCAGAATCACAGGTCTTTGGAACGACCTTACTACCCCGCTGCGGAACCTGGGCCCCCTCCAATTATTTCGCAAGCAACTGAAAACCTGGCTTTTCACTAAAATGTAATTCTATCCCCCCTTACTCTTCTCTTCTATATATATATGTTCATGTAAACCTTTTTTTTCCTTCTCTTCCTATATTTTAAGTTCTTGTAAACGGTGCCGAGCTCCACAACATCCGTGGAGATGATGTGGTATATGAACTTAAGGTTTAGTTTAGTTTAGTTTAGTGTCATTCTCTAGTGTAAATCCTCACACCCAAATTTGGGCACTACTTGCTATTCTATAAATGGTACCCAACTCAGAGCATCGTTAATAGAACAGCACCCAAACTTGGGCCCCATTTACTGACTCTATAGTGCACAAACAAGCAAAAGTTGACCCTGGGTGCTCCACAGAACCAAAAAGCAAGTAAAAGCAAAAAACACTGTGGAGAAGATGTCTAAGATGTAGGCTTTATTGAAGATACAAACGTGAAATCCACATGATAAAATGTCTAGGACCCAAATGATGGGGACATAAGACCTAACACGGTCCGTGTTTCAACTACTCTGTCTTCCTCAGGGCTCCCTAAAAGTGGATCAAAAGCTAAAAAACAATCCTGCTCGGGAACCCTGAGCGGTAGAGTAATGCTCAAATGCTGTATTTTATCATGTGGATTTCACATTTGTATCTTCGATAAAGCCAGAATCTTGGACATCTTCTCCACAGTGTTTTTTGCTTTTGCTGACTCTGTAGCGTTCATGTCACATCATAGTGCATGAAGCAATGCACTTAAAAAGAGGAAAGAGTGAAGAGCAGGAACTAATTACAATTTTGAAATAAAGTGTCTCACTTCCGGCTCACCACACAATTGTTTCCCACGTACTCACCTTTATAGGACCCCCAGGGACCCCTGAAGAAGACTTTTTGTCGAAACGCAGACCGTGTTGGGTCCTGTATCCCTAGCGGACTAGGTCCTTTAAGGTTCTTATGTGGATGGAATTATTTTATGTGGATGATTTCAGTGTACCTTTGGAACTTTGACACTTTCAAATAAAGTCCATTTAGGAACATCGTCACTCCACAGAGTTTTTTGGGTTTTGTTTTTTTTTGTTTTCTCTGAAATTACAATAAACACAAAGGCCTTTATCTTAGAAACATCCCCACATGTATAAGGCACTGGCAGCATTTAAATGTCAGGAGAGGACTAAGACATTTAACTGCCATTTCAGAAAAGGAACTTTTCACAAATGGGGAAATTAAATACATCTAGATGGCAAAGGGTGGAATAGCAACTGCCCTGTGGCAAAAGCCCCAAAGCCCTATAAATCTCTAAGGGCTTCAGGGCAGTTCCCGCAGTGGCAGCCACTAGTGTGGCTTTGTAAAATTAGGGAGGGGGAAAGGATAATTTTTCTATTTCAAACATAGGGAATCCATGTCTGTATTGAAAAACACAGACATTGGTATTTATACCTGCCTCAAGTCATATCTAAGTGCCTACTCTGAGATAACTGTAAATACCAGTGACTGGGTCCCTCACAATGCCAGCTCATCTTCTTTAGAAAACCCCATGTTGAACCTCCCCCCCCCCTTGTAGCCCCACTAGCACCACAACTCACTGGTAGCTTCCTAACAGCACTTGACCCCCCCCCCCTTTGCAGGGACCCCATCTGCCAGCGGGGGAAGCCCCAATGTGTGGAAAACGACTCAACATGGCATCCTCCCTCAGGTTAACCTACAAGGGTTAGCCATTCACACAAATCCCATTCTTTTAATCCACATTGATCCTATCCCCATGCTTACTAGAGTCCCTGGAGGTTAGCGGGATATGAGCTTATGCCTCCAGTCATTTAAAATGGCCACGGGTAACATCGCTAAGTGTCAGGTGTATGTTGAAGGGTCTGTTTGGGAGGGGGTGGGGTCCAAGTGACTGCGAATGTATCTTATCTACCTTTTGCAAAAAGATGTTCAAAATACAATACAATAGTGATGGGATATAATTTAGTTAATGACTGGTCTGTACTATAGAGGTTGGGGGGGATTATCCTAAATTATAAGGGGGTATGGCACTCTTTATGTAAAGTTCACAGCGGTGCTCACTAAGGTGTCCCATCAGTCTGTTGGGATGTCTATGTGGCCAATCCATGACTATGCTGGCCCCACCCATACCCAAATGGTTATAATTAGGACATTTTCAACCTGGATGTTTTTCTGATCGAAAATGGGGTATAGAGTTAGTTGGTCTGGTGGCCATGACATCTAAGTAAACAATTTTTTTTAAAAAAAAGTTATATTTGAATGTCCAGCAGTTTGCTATTCAAAAATGACCATTTTTGTACCTCTAACTTTGGATGGACGTAGACCTTTTTTTTCAAAAATGTCCCTCCACCTGTTTGAAAAGTAATACTGTGAGGGGTACAGTGATGTGTTTTGATACGTGTTTTTATTTGTATGTTCCCAGTGATTACTGTGGTTTTTTTTTAATTGTTGTAATCTGCTCTGAATATTGTTGTGGTATTTAAAAAGAAATTACTATTATTATTCTTCACAGGTTTTCAACACAGCATTGTCATAGCAATAATCTAATATTGAAAATATCTAAAAGAAAAACAAGACTGCAAGTTTGGATTCATTGATATCATTTAGTGGGGTCAGGCAGCTGAACTAGCAACTGTAAGGGATGGGATTGGAGATGGGTTGTATTTGAGAGACATCAGTGATCGGGACAGATGAAATTATCACACTGGTGAACTGGTCAGTGGTACAAAGCAAATCCAAAATTCAGTGGTCCCGTTATAAACAGCCATGTTAGGATTAAAGCAAAGTTAAAATCCATGTGGGAACAATCCAGCAAAGCTGGCGGAGAAAGACAGATTTATGGAGAAGCTTGGCGTACTGATGGATATACAACTTATTATTTCACCTACAAGTGTGAAATAAAGAGTTGAACTGGTGTGGAATGCAATTCTGCCTGTACCAGTGAAATACACTTAGGCCCAGATTCTATATACGGGCCTAAGGTGGCGGTAGGCGTCCTACCGTTATCTAACCAGCCAATTGGGATGCACGTTTTTTAAAACAAAAAAAAGCTCCAGAGGCACCTCTGGGAGCCTAGGGAGGCACGCAAGCTAAGGTCTGCCTAAGGCTAGGCGTGGTTTGGCCCACAAGTAGCCTTAGGCAGACGTAGGTAGCCATACACGTCTCCCTAGGCCAGCGAGAGACATGTACAATATAGGCCAGTAAAATGCTGGCCTACATTTTAAGTAGACATGGCCGCTGAGCTTATTACAGCAAGGGATCTCTCTGCTGCGATAAGTTTAGTGGCCACAGCCGCCCATCTCCCCCAAACGATCGCCAAGAGGAAGGTATATCCAATCCCTCCTGCCGGAACTCCCCTACCCCCCCACCCCCCGAATGATCATCAGCAGGAGGGATGTCCATAGGAGGGGCCTTAGGCTCCTGGGCCAAATAGAATATTAGGTTGGCTCATGTGTCTATGGGAAGGATCAGGAGACAGATATTTGTAGTATTTTGTTCCTGCTGAAGCAACTAAAGACTCATGCAGAAATAATTGCTAATAATTTGGTTGCATGGCTGAGAGAAAGAGGAGCAGATAGAACTCTTTAAACTATTAGAGGTGATTCCTGTAATGTAAAAATACAGGTTGGGAGGAAGGAGTGAAGCATTATGTTAAGGAGAAGCTATAAAGAAAGCTGATATGAATTGTCTGTAACCTGCACACAGACAAACTACCATTCAGGCATTTGGTGACTGTCATAGGCAGTGGAACACTTTTTTTTGTTGGGGTGGGGATCCCAAAAGCTCTTCACCAAGTCCCATCCAAGCTCTGCCCCAGACCACACCCCCATAATAATAGTAATGCATTTTTCCTTTCATTTTCCATATATACATACAATATAATCTTATTAACAATACATAATGGCTAACCACTTAATTAAACTACACAAAGCATACTGCATGCTTTTTAACATTCATTCCTACCAGAACACCTGACCTTGGTCACACATGCAGAACAAAAATGACCCCTATGCAAATAAGGACCACAAACTAAAAGCATGTTTATATTTATTTAAGATTTGATATACCGCTCCTGCATTTTACTGACCTAAGAGGTTTACAATGTATCAAACTGAAATGAAATTAGGTACTTGAGAAAAACTACCCTATCTGTCTCGAAGGCTCACAATCTAGCTAAAGTACCTGATTAAAATAAAAATATGTAATACATTTCCAAGATCAAAAATCAAAAGTACTAATATACACAAATGAAACCCTAAGGTGCCAGACTCTACATGTAGTTCAACACCAGAGAAATAGAAAGAAATTAATTTCTTCCTGAGCAGTGCAAAATAGAGACAGCAGATATAAATTCTCAAAATCATTAAACTGAAAATAAAATCATTTCTCTACCTTTGTTGTCTGGTGATTTTATTTTTCTAATTATATTTTCCCAATCTCTGGTTGCACTTCCTTCTGTCTGTGCTCTTAACTGTGTTTCCAGGGCCTTCTTATTCATTTGCTATTTTTCTCTCCTTCTTCACTTTCTGCCCTACATCCATTTTTTACATTAACTTTTAACATTCAACTTTTCCATGTCTTCTCTTCCCTTTCCATCTATCCATAAGAAGCATTTCTTCTATCTCTTCCCTTCCCCTCCATCCCTGTGCATCATCTCCTCCCTCCCTCTCTCTATCATGGTCTGACATCTCTATCTTTCCCCTTTCCCCCTCCTATAGTCCAGCATCTTTCTCCTTCCCATAGCCTAGCATCTCTCTTCTCTCCCATGGTCTGGCATTTCTCTTTCCTTCCTCCTTCCCAAGGTCCAATATCTTTCTTCTTTCCTTCCCCCTGCCCGCAGTCTGGTTTCTCGCTCCTCTTCTTCCTGCAGTCTGGCATATCTCTCTTCTCCTTCCTGCAGTCTGGCATATATCTCTTGTGACCAGACAGGCTCTGCGCCTGCCAGCGTCCCAGTTACGTCAGAGCAGAAAGGGAAGGGTAAAACTAGAAAGGGAGTTTACAGGATCCGACCTGTCCCTGATGATAATGATAATCTCCCAGTTGACCACCAGGGGGTGCCTGATCTGACTGAAAATGTAGCAGGTAGGGAATATGTGGATCACCACCGGAGGAGCCCAAGAGTATCTGGTTCCCTGCTGACTCAGCTAGGTTAGGGTGTGTCCCTAGGATTCAAAAGCCAGCAGTGGGGAACAAACAGACAGGCAGGCTAGGGAGAAGGTTTAGGCCTTTTCTCCCTGAGGAATTCCCTGGGCCAAACAGGAGTGATTAAGCCACACCTATGGAGGTACAGGAGGCTGGAGACACCCTGAATGTATCATTATCGGATATGGAACACCCGATGGAAATACAGGAAGCCCTGCCAGAAGAAATGGGATCTTTTGATGAAGCAATGGAGGTTGATTTTGCCACCAGCTGCAAGCAGTAATGCTATCAGAGTGAGTGTGTTTTTGGAACTGTTTGTTTTGAGGAAATTGTTTTGTTTAAGCTTGATATTTTGGTTTTTCTTTTTCTTCTGTTGTGAAGCTGGAAGTGTCTCTGGGGAGAGGTTTGCAGTCACCCAGGGTGGGCATTTTTGAAGGCTATTGAAAAGCTGTGTTAAAGCAAACCTAAGGCACTCTCCTTTACCCGGCAGTAGGTTGACAGGCTGCCGGAGGCTTTATTTTGGGAGCACTGTGAATTATGGAACAAGTGCATTGGACTCTATTTTGTGGACTGAACAACCTGTTTGGGAGCGAGCTGTGCAAGCTCTGAGGAGAGTCAAACCTCAGAGGTATTATAGACTGAGTGAGTAAGAAGAAAGAAGTTTGGACTTTATGTTTGAACTGCTTGTTTTTCTTTCTTCTTGAGTTTTGGACTGGTTTGCAGTTTTGCCTACTTACCTTCATCTATCTGATTCATATCATCCTGACTTTTATGTTTTTGAATGAATAAAATGGAAATATCTTTCATTTACAACCTTTTTTGGGGAAGTTTTTATTTTGGTTCTTGATTGGTGTCAGTCCGGTCCTGCAGCTAGTGCTGTTTTCCCTTTGTAGCCACTGGGAGTGATGTGGAGTCCCGGTCGGACCACGGTCTGGTTACACTCTCCCCTCTTTTCTTTCCATTCCCTGGTCTGGCATCTCTCTCTCTCTCTCTCTTTCTCTCTCTCTGTCCTTCCACTTCCAGTGGTCTTACATCTTTCTCTCCCTCCTTCCATCACCCTTCTCCAGAATCTGACAATTCTCTCTTCCTTGAGTCATCTCACCTCCATCCCAGACATTTCTTCTTCCCTTCCTCCTTTCTACCCCGTGCAGTCCCTCCCTTCTTGCTCCTTCCCAACATTTCTCCCTCATTTCCCTTCACCAGTCCAACATTTCTTTCTTTCTGCCTCCTGCATGCTTCCTCTCCTCCAGTCCTCATTCCCTCCCCCCAACCAACATCTCTCCATCTCCCTCCAAGAGTCTAACTTTTCACTCTCTGCCCTCTTCCCTTCTCCTGTGTGATGCTTCTCCTTCCCTCCTTTCTGCCCTCCCTACCCAACATTTCTCCCTCTCTCTCCATGAGTCCAAAACTTTCTGCCTCCTGCACACTTTCTCTCTCTCTCTCTCTCTCCTTTCCCCTTCTCTCGAGTGTGACATTTCTCCCTCCTTCATCCCCCCCAGTCCATCTCTTCCTCTCTGTCTCCTTGCATGCTCTCTCTGCCCTAACTTTTCTCTACCCTGCCCCATGATCTATCTTCATTTGTGGCCCATAGGACATTGCCGGAGGCAACTAATCACATATGCTACCCTGCCATAGGCACTGGAATCTCCTCTCTAATGCAAGCCTGCCTCTCATAAAACAGAAGTTACGTCAGAGAGGGTGGACCGCAGTAGTGAGAGGATGCCAGTACAGGCTGCAGGGCAGTGTATAGGATTGACTGCCGTCAGCGATGTCCTTTGGCATGCAAATTAAGGTAAGACAGTGACTGCTTTAGATGGCTAGGCATTAAGCAGCAATGAATGGACAGCCCCCCTTGGAAAAATGCTGGGTTCTGCTACTAAACTGGAAATAAATCCTGATTTTACTAAGATCTGGTTCAATTTCAATTTACTTAATATACTGCAAATATAAAACCAGAAGGCAAATCTAAGAGGTTTACTATAAAAAAATTAAATTGAAATAAAAACCAACAATAAATTAAATAGGGTAAGAACAACAGGAAAACAAAATGTAAAGAAAAACAATTGGTCCTGACCTTCCTCAGCTCAGCGGCGTTGAAGTGATCAAAGACTTAAGCACAGATCAAAGCTATGGCTATAGAATTGTAACTACCATTAGAACAGGTGTCTTGCCAATGGATCTGGCTCTGTTGGAAATAGGACCTGTGTTGCATAGCAGATGGCACAGCAGCTCTAAAGCTCATGAGAATATGGATTCCCAAGCATAATGTGAAAGAAAAGAGCCTGGAAAACTTAAGAATGATTGAGTTCTGTGTTGGCGTTTACATGATAAACTGGTTCAATGTAAAAATTAATAGAAATTGGGAACAAGGTCCCAAGCATCTTCTCTTCTAGCTGCAACTTTTGAAAGAACAGTGTGAAGATGTAAGGAAAGCAGTCATGCCTACAGAGAGAAGGTAAGCTTGGTATGGTTACAGTGAGCCTGTTCTGTGTTATGTGGTGAAGAGGAACATGAGAGAAGAGATACAGTAAAGAAGATATTGAAGGTCAGAGGTGAAGGCCAATAGGATGAGACTCGGGAAAACATCACCCATCAACACTGAAGCAACTAGATTCACCTAATTACTTGACTGGAGCTGCAAAGTTTCTGAGCCTCCTCTTACCTGTACCATGACAACAGCAGAGATGAAGGCATTTTTGAGCAAGCCTATGGTGGTCCCAGATTGGCCATCAAACACCCAGTCCATAGAAAGATGTATAAAAATGACAACTGAGACCGCTGATCATGTATAACATCAGGAGGAGGAAACATTATATTAAGGGTGAGGTCTCTTTGATGGATTTGGTAGCCACACAAGTTTAATTGAGTGGCAGATAACAATGGACGAAACAACCAGCCAGGAAGGATACAAGAAAGTGAAGGCTGAGGTAGGGAGAGTTAGGATTGGAGGAGGAATAGGGTGGGGAGGAGTTTAGAAGAATAGGGAGTAATTGATTGGTGGGATGGAAGAAATAAGGTGGAGTTAGGGAGACAGGGAAGGGATGGGAGAGTTAAGGCTGAAGATAATTTGGTGGGTGGAAATAGGTTTCATGAGAGCAGGGGAAGAGGGAGGTTGGGGAGAGTAGGGAGCAGAGTTTCCCTCCTGCCCTCCCTGCTGCTACTCTTTTAGGGTTCAGGTGGGGATGGGAGGTGGGGTGGTGGTGAAGGGGGCTGTAAGGAGTCGGTCGCAGCTTATTAGGTTTTGTGGGGCCTAGGTATGAACATTTATATCTGAAGGGGTGAAGTGGAGATTTGATATGTGAGACATTTAAATATGGACCCATGGGCGGCACCGCCACGAGTTAAGGTGGCTTGACGACCCCGTAAGTCACAAAATGTTATAAAAGTAGTATGAAGCTAGTTTCATTACCGAATGGTTCCAGTGAGTATCCAAAAATTTTGCAAGTTTGTGTTATGGTGCATAATTAAAAGTTTGTTCTCAATTATTAAAATTGGTTATGAATTTAATGTGGGTAAATAAAGTATTGTGGAGTTATTTGGTATGAATTGGAGTTTAAGGTCATGGCTGATGTATGAGTCCCAATGTTATGTTAAATAACATTAAATTAAAGACATAAATTACATTTTAAAGACAATTATGTGGCTACAGATCAAGTTCAGACTACTTCTACATTTAAATAAATATTACTTGATTTCTACATATTTCAACTTTGATTTGATGTAGGTAAGACTGACTTTAAACAGTTTCTGAAAATAGATTTTGATTCAGCATGCAACACTGCATAATAGATCTAGCTGATGGTATGTTGGATCAGGGGATTAACATAGGAACCCGTGAAAGATAGTATCACACACTGGATGTTAGGCTGCATAAAAAGAACTATGAATTTACTGTCAGCTCATTCTGAGACCTGTTTTCTGGTTCACTTCCCTTGCGTGCATATCACTATAACTGACAGCATATAAGCATTATTTGTGTCAGTACTTGAAACATAATTGTTTAAAGCAGGAGAAATTCAAATGTGAAACTTCTGCGGTTTGCTATGCTGTTTTAATGGGTGTATTTCTCCTTTAAAACATGAATTCTAGCAGAAATTAAATCTTTCAGGGGTAAGCTGTGATAAGAAATGGCATAAGTTCATCTTATACAGGTCTTGCCCATGAGCTAAGACCATTTTTACCACAGCCAGAAAAATGTATTTCTCCAATTCTTTTCTTTAATGTTACAATTAGCATGTGGCCATCTTTTTAAATTACTACAGGAGCACTTACCATCATCTATTTTGTAGGTGATGAGGACTCCTACGTTATCTGTGTGTTAATCAATTAGCCCTCCCATTAACCATATTCTCAACCTATTCATTTCCACTGCAACTATTCCCGCTGCCTTCAAACATGCAGTGGTTAAAAACCACTTCTCAAAAAAACCCTCGCTGGACCCCCAGCTGCCCGTCCAACTATCGCCTTCTTCCATTCCTATCCAAGATACTCGAGCATGCTTTTTTGGTGTTCTCTGTTGCAATTTTGAGCCAATCATGACCTTAGGCCCCTTCCACTGCATCCCATAATGCATTGGGAGGGGGAAGGCCCATCATTCTGAGCATGCGGCCCTATAGGCAGGAGGGAGTGGGCTTCCCTCCTGCTGATTTGTCATCCGAAGGTAGGGGGTATCGGGGGATATCGAGGGGAGGGGTCCAGGAATGTTGGGGGATGTCGGGGGTTCAGGGATGTCTGGGGACAAGTGTTGAGCTTGGCAGCTTTTTTTTATTTGGTTAATTTAGAGGTGTACTGGAGGTGATCGGTGCCTGTGAGGGAGGGAGGAAAAGAGGAATCTCCCTGCCAGTTCAGCTGGGTACGTCTGCAAAACATGCTTTTGTGCGTTTTTCATGTGGATGTTTTTTTGAAAATGGCCAATAAAGATAGATGTACTAAGGACCGAAATGTCTACATAGGTCATTTAAAAAAATAAAAGATAGACGTCTGGCTGTTTTGGAAAATGGAAATTTTCTCTTGAAGTTTTTTTCCAAAATGTCCAAATTAGACTTAGGGCTCCTTTTACAAAGGCACGCTAGTGGTTTAACGCACTAAATCGCCAGAGCAGGCAGTAGTTTTTGGCCAGCGCGGGGGTTAGCGCATGATGAAAAGTCACGTGCGTTAACACCGCTAGTGCGCCTTTGTAAAAGGAGCCCTTAGATTTCCTACCGAAAATGCATCTCCATCTGGTTTGCACAGGAGCAACCACTCTATGCTCCTGACACATCCCCTCAAAAAAATGTTTAAAAAAATTTTTGCACACGGTTAGTGCGCAGACATGGCAAAATTAATGTGGAACACTTTAGTGAAGTGGTTTCCAACTTAAACCCTTTGCAGGGCCACATTTTGGATTTGTAGGGCCTCAGAAAAAATAGTTAATGTCTTATTAAAGAAATAACAATTTTGCATGAGGTAAAACTCTTTATAGATTATAAATCTTTCGTTTTGGCTAAGTCTTAATAATAATATTGTAATTTATAGGTAAAGAGACATATGATAAAGAAATTGTTTTTTTTTTACTTTTGTGATTATGATAAATATATCGAGGGCCTCAAAATAGTACCTGATGGGCCACATGTGGCCCCCGGGCCATGAGTTTGAGAAAATTGCTTTATTGCATCCCTTGTTAGGCCATTTTTGCTGCATTAGGCAAATATTAGCACCTACCCTTCCCTTTTATGAAGCCACATTAGTGTTTTTTATTGCCTGCCGTGGCGGTAGTAGTTCTGACACTCATAGGAATTCTATGAGCTTCGGAGCTTTTACTTCCACGGACGGCAATAAAAAACGCTAATATGGCTTCATAAAAGGGGAGGAGGGTCTAATGCTGCCCCTCAGATATTGAGTTCTGTTCCTTAAATTTACTAAAATTAAGGTACCGGTATATCTAAAATATTATGTAAAGTTCTTTTCCTCTCCTTGTCTTTCTATAATGCTATAAAAAAAGGTTAAACTGAGTTCAACTTTAGAAAGATTAACTTTCTTCACAAATTTGCAGAACCATTAACAATAAAACAATATAATTGTCTTATACAAGTCTTCCTTTCTTAAGGATTATGATTTATACCTCTCTTGAAGAACTCCAAGAGAATACATTCAAAATGGGCCAAGTATAATTTGTTGGATTCCAGAGGATTTAGAGTCACTGAAACCCCTCTCAGGCATCACTTATATCACTTAACTCTCACTGAGGGCAGACTAAGGGCCCCTTTTACAAAGCTACAAGAGCGATTCTTTTGCAGCAAATGCACTGTAGTAGAGAATGACACAGGGACAAATTTATCTCCGTCCCTGCAGGAACTCAATTTCCCCATCCCCACGAGTTTTGTCCCTGTGCCTGCCCCTGCCCCATTCCTGTAAACTCTGCCTTAACCGCTGAAGCCTCGAACACTTATGATTTTAAAGTGTTTGAGGCTTGTGCAGATGAGGACAGAGCTTAGGCATTGGTGGAATGAGGTATTATGACATCACAATCTGAGCTCTAGAATGCTGCTGCTTAGGATTTTAAAGTGTTTGAGGCTTGTGCAGATGAGGATAGAGCTTAGGCATTGGTGGAATGAGGTATTATGACATCACAATCTCAGCTCTAGAATGTTGCTGCTTAGGATTTTAAAGTGTTTGAGGCTTGTGCAGATGAGGATAGAGCTTAGGCATTGGTGGAATGAGGTATTATGACATCACAATCTCAGCTCTAGAATGCTGCTGCTTAGGATTTTAAAGTGTTTGAGGCTTGTGCAGATGAGGACAGAGCTTAGGCATTGGTGGAATGAGGTATTATGACATCACAATCTCAGCTCTAGAATGTTGCTGCTTAGGATTTTAAAGTGTTTGAGGCTTGTGCAGATGAGGATAGAGCTTAGGCATTGGTGGAATGAGGTATTATGACATCACAATCTGAGCTCTAGAATGCTGCTGCTTAGGATTTTAAAGTGTTTGAGGCTTGTGCAGATGAGGATAGAGCTTAGGCATTGGTGGAATGAGGTATTATGACATCACAATCTCAGCTCTAGAATACTGCTGCTTAGGATTTTAAAGTGTTTGAGGCTTGTGCAGATGAGGACAGAGCTTAGGCATTGGTGGAATGAGGTATTATGACATCACAATCTCAGCTCTAGAATGTTGCTGCTTAGGATTTTAAAGTGTTTGAGGCTTGTGCAGATGAGGATGGAGCTTGCAGGAATGGGGCAGGGACAGGGAAAGAACTCGCCGGGATGGGACAGGAAAATGAGTTCCTGCGGAGACAGGGAAAAATTTGTCCCCGTATCATTGTCTACATTGAAACCCCATGGGAACAGAAGGGACTTTGGTGCATTTGCTCCAAGGGAATTGCTACTGCGGTTTTATAAAAGGAGCCGTAAGTACATAAATGAGCTGTGATGAGTACATGGAGAGAGAGAAAAAAAAAAACCACCAAAACAAATTATGGGACTTACACCTAAAAAAATATAATTTTTTTATATAAATAACCAAAATGTAGAATGCACCATTGAAGAGGATTTATTAAATCTGCTCACTGGATTCCACATTCAATTTGATTTTCAATATGTCCACAATGAAAATATATAACACGAAGAGAGACTGAACAAATTGCAGCTCTACACTCTCGAGGAACGTAGGGAGAGGGGAGACATGATCGAAACATTTAAGTACCTCACGGGACGTGTCGAAGTGGAAGATGATATTTTCTTTCTCAAGGGACCCTCGGCCACAAGAGGGCACCCGCTCAAACTCGGGGGCGGAAAATTTCATGGCGACACCAGAAAGTATTTCTTCACAGAGAGAGTGGTTGATCATTGGAACAAGCTTCCAGTGCAGGTGATCGAGGCAGACAGCGTGCCAGACTTTAAGAATAAATGGGATACCCATGTGGGATCCCTACGAGGGTCAAGATAAGGAAATTGGGTCATTAGGGCATAGACAGGGGGTGGGTAAGCAGAGTGGGCAGACTTGATGGGCTGTAGCCCTTTTCTGCTGTCATCTTCTATGTTTCTAAATAATTTTCTTATATTGCTAATTCAATGTATGAGGAGGGGCTGCTGAAAAGTTATCAGCCCAACCAACAAAGCTGTGGCAGTCTGCAGCGAGGGCTATACACTTTAGTCCAGTGACTTTCCGTTTTTTTTGTTCCGTATTTTTCCGATGGAACGAAAAAAGTGGAAAATCACTGGACTAAAGGGCAAATTCTATAAGAAGCGCCCAAAAGTTAGGCGCCTAATTAGGCACTGTTCAGCGCGATTCAAGTAAAATTGGGTGCTGTTTAATGAATCACGCTGAGCGGAACCTATTTTGGAGGCGCCCAAGAAATAGGCCAGCTCTAGGCACAACTAAAAGTTAGGCGCCTAGCTGAGCGCTTAAGCACACTTAAGAGCAGTGATTCTGCAACAAGGCGCCTAACGTGTAGCCACGCCCACGCCTAACATGCATAGCGCCTATTTTTTTGAAGGCTGCCTAAATTTGTAGAAGCGCCTTGTTACAGAATCGCGCTTTCTTGATTGGCGCCTATGTTTCAATAAGTGCTGATTAAAAAGCTTAATTGAGCTTATTATTCAATTTAGATAGGCGCCTATCTAGTTGGGCGCCTCCGAAATAGGTTACAGAATTTGGGCCTAAGTGCACTGCCCTCAATGGCAACCGCCCCAACTTTATTGGTTGGACTGAGAACTTTTCAGCTGCCCCTCGTAAGGAAATGTATCCCCCAACCAATTGAATAAGTCATTTTTTGGCCAAGGGCAATCCTATAAAGAGCATTCTCTTTAAGGGAGCATTCCTAAATAATACGGTAGCATCAGAATGTACTCATGAATTCTATAAAGAGCTCATAGTATGGCATACCCTTTACAGAATAGGTGCCTATACTGTGAAAAAACATAAGTGCTCTGATGTAGTGGGGTATCCAGTGATCGGAATGCATTGTTGCATGAGTGTGCATGCACATACGTGACTTGTAATGTTGGCATTTCAGGTGCAGAGGCATGATAGAAAAAGTCTGCTACTAAAAGGATGTCTCCTTTTAGGCTACTAGACACCCTCCTTCTGGCTAGGCTGTTCCTAGGAAAAGAACACAAATTATCCCCTGTGCCTGGTAAGAGGAGGAACCATATAAGTGATATTGCTAAATGGCTGTCACATACACTTGTTTAATAATAATAATAGCTTTATTTATATCCCGTCATACCTTTTCAGTTCAAGATGGTATACAGTAGTGGATGGTTACAAAGTGGGATTGTGGGAACAGGTATCGAAATAGGTAAGGGGGTAGGGAGTAGAGGGAAAGGGAGAGAGAGGTGGATGCAGAAGGGAGAGGAAAGGGGGAGAGAAGCGGGAAGTGAGGGGCGGAGGGGTGTTAAAAATTGGTCAGGGGCTTGGAGGATCAGACAAACTTGTCGAATAAGTGTGTTTTCAGTGCTCCTCTGAGAGCTTGGTATGTTGGGGAATTCAAGAGGAGGTCACATAGGGTGTTGTTCCAAATGCCTGCCTGGAAGGATAATGTTCTATCAAGGAATCTTTTGTAGTAGCAACTCTTGGGAGTTGGGAATTAGAATATCAATGTTTTACGGCAGGGGCGGGGTTTGTCCTGTAGGACAAAGTGATACAGAAGGTAGGTGGGCGAGGTGCCAAATAGTGTCTTGTAGCAAAGGCAGCCGAACTTAAAGATGATTCTGGCCTCGATCGGTAACCAATGAAGTTTTCTGTAATATGGAGTTATGTGATTGGATTTTTATCCATAGCTATCCTATCTGAGATTATATTCATGCACCATTCTGACTTTGTGCACAACTTTCTTTAAATTAGTTCCCTTATTTTTTTTTTTTTACTCCTGTTACTTATCTTATTTATCTATGCTGTCTCTTAATATGTTTTATTGCATATTCTGTTGGCGTTGTAATGTAGCAAACCATGCCAAACCTTGTATTGTTATTTTTACTGCTGTGTCTATTGCGTACGTTTCACTTATACTTGCCATATACTGTCCTGTGTGAATTCCTTCCAAAAGGCAGGAAATAAATCCCAAATTAATAAATGAATGAATAAATGTGAACAGTGCCACGTAGTGCATGTCCCATGTAGTCCATGGCTGTGACACCCCGTTCTGCTCCCACCATCATGTAAGTGGCATACCCAGTGCCCACATAAGAGCACTCACAACTGAGGAAGATTGACTAGAAGGTGCAAGTGGAAAGAACGTAGCAAGAGAGGTTAACATGTCAATGCTCTGTGAGCAGTCTAGCAAAGCCATGCTTGTGATACATATGCACCTATTAACCACCCGCTGCCCCCCCAAAAAAAAATCCAATAATAAAAAGGCAGAGGCTAGTAGCATAGTAAGGGGGGTGGTGTTAGCTACCATAGGCACCGTCTTGGCAGGGGCACCGGAGTCTCTTCTCCTCTCTACATTCCTGTGTACCGGTATGAGCAGCATCTTCCACCTCCCACTCATGACATCACTTCCTGGTGAGTGCTCATCTTTATCAGAGTATGGCACAGTGGTTAGAGCTATGGCCGCAACACCCTGACATTGTCAGTTCAAGCCCTGCGCTGCTCCCTGTGACAGTCACTTAATCCTCCACTGCCCCAGATACATTAGATAGATTGTGAGCCCACCGGGACAGATAGGGAAAATGCTTGAAGTACTTGAATATAATCCACTTTGATTGTACATTATAGGGTGTATGCAGAATATATTCAGTTTTATTTCTTGTTTGATTCATCAATTTTTAGTGCCATTGAGCAGCTTCTATTTAGCTTTGTTATTACAGCAGATTGGTTAATACGAAATAAATTAGTATTGAACATTGACAGAACAGAAGTGATGTTGGTAGGCGAAGTGTACAGTGAATGCGTTTCTGAAAATATTAATTTATATGGACAGGAAACCTCACTGGCACAGCAGATCCACAACAAGGGGAATCATATTAGATCACACCTTGCTTTTAAACCTACATTTTCATAATGTGGTTAGAGGCTCTTTTTTTAAATTGCGGAGGTTGAGCTAATTGAAAGGATACTTTTTTTAATAGATTGGTTATACAAAGTTTGGTGATTAGTAGTCTAGATTATTGTAATGATATATTACTGACCCCCACACACTGCCCCAGTGATCACTAACCACCCCCCTCTAAAAATCATAATAACAACTTTACATATCTGCCTCCAGAACATCAGCACCTAGCAGCCTGACATAGGAAAGCCTAGTTGAGCTGCACAGAGGTGGCTTAAGTGTCCTTAGCGGTTAGTGAACCCTGGAGAGGAGGACCCAGGCCCATAAGCCACTCTAATCACTGCATTCATGGTGACAAATGTGCACCCCCCAAAAAAACCCTAACCATTTTGTACTGCCATATAAGTGGCTCCTGCAGCCATAAGAGCTATTGGTGTGGTAGATAGGTGGGTCTAGTAGATTCTGGGGGTGTTGGGAGGGCGGGCTCACCATGACCTATAAGTGAGCTGTAGTGAGATGTTTATGTGGGACCCTTTTTGTAAAGTTTACAGCAGTGCCCTGTAAGGTACCCCACTACTCTAGTGCCATGTCTGGGTGTCCAACTTTTCTGGCCCCTCCCAAGCCCAAAAGGTCTTTTTCTAGGCATTTGTGACTTGGACAAATTTATGGATGAAAATGGGGTATAATGATGGACGACTTAGCAGTCTGGACGATCAGACGGCTGGACATACAGTTAGACGATTTTTGAATGTCGGAGCTGTTACCGCCACAGCCGGTGCTAAAAAACGCACTACGGTTTTGTAAAAGGGAGGGGGGGGGATGAAAAATAAAGTCAAAATTTAAATAAAGAAATACAAAGTTAAAATAAAGGGCCACATTTACAAAGCTGCAATAGTGATTCTTCTGCGGCAAATGCAACAAAGCCCCATTCAATTCCTATAGGCTTTGGTGCATTTTAACTCGATTAACTAACGTTGTCTTGCAGTGCGAGCACTTATATGCGCATCACGTCAAGTATGCACAATATACGCGCATGGCATTGCAGAGCGCGGCTGAATGTAATGCAAACACCCGCAGTTTAAGCACGCAAAACATACGCACATCTCACGCTGAGCGTGGCTGAATGCAATAAAAGCATCACACCCAATTCACCCACAGTTTGAAACGAGTGAGGTCTTCCAATACAAGTACGTACAGTACTGTATTTTGTATTAAAGTTTTTGGGTTAGAACATAAGAATTGCCATCTCCTGATCAGACCCTGGGTCCATCAAGTCCGGTGACCCGCACACGTGGAGGCCCCGCCAGGTATACCCTGGCATAGTTTTAGTCCCCATATCACTGTATGCTTCTCAAGGGAGATGTGCATTTAATTTAACCTTACCCGTATCACTCTATGACACTCTTAAGGAGATGTGCATCTAGTTTACCCTTAAATCCTAGAACGGTGGATTCTGTAATTACTTCCTCTGGGAGAGCATTCCAGGTGTCCACCACTCGCTGCGTGAAACAGAACTTCCTGATATTCGTCCTGGACCTGTCCCCCCTCAGCTTCAATCTATGTCCTCTTGTCCGGGTCACACTGGACATTGTAAATAACTGCTTTCCCTGCTCCATTTTGTGGAATCCTTTCAGTATTTTGAAAGTCTCGATCAGATCCCCTCGCAGTCTCCTCTTCTCAAGAGAGAACAACCCCAGTCTCCTAAGTCGTTCCTCGTAATCCTGGTTCTCCATACCTTTCACTAGCTTTATTGCTCGTCTCTGCACCCTCTCTAGCAGTTTTATATCCTTCTTTAGGTATGGAGACCAATGCTGGATGCAGTATTCCAGGTGCGGTCTGACCATGGCTCTGTAGAGCGGTATTATAACTTTCTCTGATCTACTCGTAATTCCCTTCTTTATCATGCCTAGCATTCTATTTGCTTTCTTCGCTGCTGCCGCACATTGCGCTGACGGTTTCAGGGTCCTATCTATCAGTACACCCAGGTCCTTTTCCTGTTCGGTCTTTCCCAGAGTTACACCTGACATACTATACTTGTGATCTTTATTTTTTCTGCCTAAATGCATCACTTTGCATTTTTCCACATTAAAATTCATCTGCCATTTATCTGCCCACTTCTCCAATTGATTCAATGAATCGTCTGAGTTTCCATTATTTCCTATGGGGAAATTTGCTTTGATATACGAGTGCTTTGGATTACAAGCAAGCTTCCGGAACGAATTATGCTCGCAAACCAAGGTTTTACTGTATAAGAATTAAATTATGTTATGTTAATAGCAAGCTGGAGAGACTGCCTTAATCGAGCACAGTGATTGCAGCTGTGTGTAGCTGCCCCCCTCCCAAAAAAAGAAAAAAAAAACCTGGTCTGAACCAAGAAAACTTCTGTGGGAAAGTGAAAGTGAATTTTGATGCTGACACTTGAGCAGCAAGGAAAAGCTGGTCCAAACTCCAAGAATGGAGCTGGAAGTGGAGCAGCTGTGTAAAGATATTCTACCTGCAGCAAAGGGGACATCCGGCCAGGCATGGAGGTGAAACTGGCTCTGGGAACTGCAGAACAGAAAAAAGTAAGGCGAAGTCATCTGCAACCAGATCTACTGAGAAATCTGGAAGTGGAGCAGCGGTGTACAAGCAATCTGCCTGCATCAAAGGGTACAGATAGTGCTCCAGGGGTGTCCAATGTCAGTCCTCGAGGGCCGCAATCCAGTCGAGTTTTCAGGATTTCCCCAATGAATATGCATGAGATCTATTAGCATACAATGAAAGCAGTGCATGCAAATAGACCTCATGTATATTCATTGGGGAAATCCTGAAAATCCAACTGGACTGCGGCCCTCGAGGACCGACATTGGACACCCCTGTGCTAGGCAGACTTCTGTGGTCTGTGCCTTAATCATGGCTGGACAGATTCAGCTTCAGTAGTTGAATGAAGCCAGGGCTGGGCAGACTTCCACGATTTCTATGATATGTGCCTTGAAAATGGCAAGGACAAATCAAGATCAAGTATACATTAATTGCAACTAATAGGAGGGATACCAGGGGTGGACAACTCTGGTCCTCGAGGGCCGGAATCCAGCTGGGTTTTCAGGATTTCCTCAATGAATATGCATTGAAAGCAGTGCATGCAAATAGATCTCATGCATATTCATTGGGGAAATACCTGAAAACCCAACTGCATTCTGGCCCTTGAGGACCGGAGTTGCCCACCCCTCAGGTATACCTGGGGGGGGAGGGTTTACAAGCTTATCACGCACACGCCAGCCATGCACCACTGAGCACACACTCCGTTCTAAACTACTCAGAGCATTCTCAGCTTTTGGATGGCTTGACGTTGATTTTTGCACATATAAGAAGTGGTTTGACTGAGGCTTTTTTCATTTGCCAAAAATATATTTCCCCAAAAAATTAAAAATATGGGATCAAGGCAGGAGAGTCTCCTGCCCGGTTAAACCCCACCGATTAAGATGACCGCCAATATTTAGCGGCACTTAATGAATAGTCCCGCTGAATGTTACTGCTAACCACCATCCCCTAAGTGGCTAGGTTAGGGGTGGGCCAACTTAGCTGGTTTATGGTGATATTCGGTCCACTGAGCATGTGAATAAATAGATGTCCAAATTCGGGGTCCTTTTACTAAAGCTGCGGCAGAAGTGGCCGTAGTACACTGCGTGCATGCGGCTTTCCTGTGCGCCAAGGCCACATGTGCCATAACCCAAAAAATTGCCAGTTTTCCCATTTTCCTAATTAATGGCCATGCACCAATCTCACCATTGGCACATGGCCATTAAGCAAAGTTATTGCGCGAGCCCATATCGACACTTATTTTATAGGCGGTAAGGGCCCAAATAATGTTGCACTAATTAATTAGCACACTCAGATAAGAATATTTATCTCAGGATGGCATTGTACGTCCCAGCATGCACAAGCGCTTACTACAGATTAGTAAAAGGAACCCTTTACGTGCTGATTAAACCAGGCACCAGTCTAATTATTGGGAGTTATGGGGCTTCAGAATCCTGCTCACACTTACTACGCCACTGCTTTCACCCCTCCTCCCTTCCTCCTTGCTCACTCTCTTTCTTCATAATCTTCATATTTTTTTGTTGTGCTTTTTCCTTGGCAAGAAAGGATGTGGGAGTTTTCCTGAAAACATCTTTCTGAACAGGTGATTTCAAACATAAAGCAAAATACAAAGTGCAGAGAGCAAGCGAAAGCAAGTAACTTTTATAATCTATGTCACTTTCGCCCGCTATGTTGACGGCAGCCTGCCAAGTTGGTTTGGGAATGATAAAGCAGATGGTTGCAAAATCTAATCTCAATGGGCTCTGTGTGATGTCTTCCCATGCCGGAGTTGTTATGCTCTATTACCTGGGCAACTGCTGCTACTAAAGACTCAGGCTATTATTTTCTAGGGTCAGGTTGCTTCCAAGTTGTGAGCGTTCCACTAATGACTGCCTCTTTTCAAGTCCTAGTACAGGAAAGAAACAAATGCAGATGTTGAGTATGAATTTGCAAGGACAGTATTAGGCTGCATTACATGACTGCTGTTTGTAACAGTGTTTGAAGGGGAAGCGTGGGCAGATGAAATGGTTTGCAATTTCAGCAGCCACAAAGCAGAGATGACCAGGGGACAATGATATCGCTGGAGCCACACTCAGATTAATATTTTATTGATGATCCAACATGGCCATGTTTCAGCAAGTGCTTGTATCAGAGGTCCTAGCGTTAAGATAACATGGGTTAGATAAATACATGTGTACAGTACATTCAAATTTATTACAATGAGCTTTAAAACATACATCTTATACATATAAAACCATGACCATCTTAAATCAAACATTAAAAAGCATTCTTAAAAAAAATACTTCATGTACATAAAAAAGAGTATAACCTTCAAAGGACATACTGAATAAGATATACATAATCACATTTCTGTTTATTCAGTTTCTATTTCTTTCTTTCATTTTATTGATATTTTATTATGTAAATCACCTCGATTTGGCTCTGGCCAAGATTGACAATAAAGCAAGCTTTCTAATAAACATAAATATTTGGAAAATATGTGGAAAAATAGTTCAGATCTTTCCTTCCACTACCCTCTGAAAGAATATGTAAGCTGTCTTAGCCCCCCCTACACACACAATAGGCTTCTGGGGGCTTCCTTGTTGGTTTATGGTGGTTTAGGGAGAATAAAACAGGAGCAATGCCCACTCACTCTTGCTGGGCTCAGCCTGCTATTCAAAACAGCTTAACTGTCCCCTAGTGGCAGTTTTGTGGTACTTTAATTGAATTTCTTCATAAAGGTGGCTAATAAATCCCAACAAATAAATAAATTACACCCACTGGCTAGTACCTAAGGAATTTGCTCCAGATACATAATGCCAGTGCTCAGACATAGCCCAGCATTGAATATCTGGGGCTAATACTGGATCAATGCTATAGCAATGATAAGTAGTAGTAGTAGTAGTAATTCTGTCAGGGCCAGTGAGTATTTAAAAAAATGCTGACCGCTGCAGGCTGAATATCGATCAGAATATATTTTCATAAACACTAAACCCCTCTTTTAGAAAGGTGTGCTATGATTTTTTAGTGCGCGATAATTATTATCATGCGCTAAACACGCGCTAAAAGCTAACACGTACATTAGCGTTTAGCGCACGTGTTGATTTAGCGTGCGCTAAACATGTGCTATAATGCTTAGCGTGCCTTTGTAAAAGAGGGCCTAAGCCTCTCATAGCTAAAGAATTTATGACGTATTATATAATTACAATATCTATAAGCCTATGGGGTTCATAATCCAAAAACTAAACCATCTAAAGAACCACCTAAGTTGGCACTTGGACGTCCTAATCACCGGGACGTCCATGTGCTGATAATCAAAACCCTTTTCCTGGACATCTAGTGAGACATTTCTCTCACTGTGTATGCAGAGTTCTAGGGGGCCTGAGAGGCATGTTACATTACATTACATTAGGGATTTCTATTCCGCCTGTGCCTTGCGGTTCTAGGCGGATTACAATATATAAGATATCTGGGCAATTCCAGTAGAATTACATTACAGGATAAGAGTAGATTTCAGGAACAGTAGAATTATGATACAACAATTTAACAGAATGGTACATAAATATTATATATCGATTGAATCAAGTTAGATCAGGTGTAGTGTAGAAGGGTTACAGTACCTTCTAAATCACAGACAGGAGATACTATAGGTGGGTGTTTCTGAAGGTGTTGATTGGGAACTCGTTGGGAGGAGGTTAGAGTGATGGGAGATATTTTTTGAACAATAGTGTTTTTATTTCTTTACGGAAATCTTTTATGTCTGTTGTTTTGATCAGTAATTCTGAGATGTCAGAGTCGATTTTCGCTGCCTGTGTCCCTAGGAGGTTGTCGTAAAGTTTCTTACGACGAGTTCCGTTGAGAGGTGGGTAGGTGAAGATGTTCTGCGTTCTCCTTCTTCTGGGTGAGAGGTAGTAGTGGAAGCGGTTGTTTAGGTAACTAGGTGCCGTGCCGTGGGTTACTTTGAAAATGAGACAGTAGAGTTTGAATTGTATTCTTGCTCTTATTGGTAGCCAGTGCGATTCTAAGTATGCATTAGTAATGTGGTCATGTTTGCTGAGTGAGTATATGAGTCTGAGGGCTGTGTTCTGGATGGTCTGCAGTTTTTTTATTGTGTTGATAGGGCAAGGTAAGTAAAGGCTGTTGCAGTAGTCTACAATGCTCAGCACAAGAGATTGGACAATGATCCGGAATTGGTCTTTATTAAAAAATTTTCTGATTTTTCTTAGATTTCGCATTGTGAAGAATGCTTTTTGGGTGATTTTATGAATTTGTGTTTGCATTGTGCAGCATCTGTCTAGATGTATACCCAGGATTTTGAGGGAGCTTTGTATTGGGTACTTGATTGAGTTTACTTCCAGTTCTGTTAGGGATGGTTTTTTGTCCTTCTCTAGCATTAGGAATTTAGTTTTGTCTGGGTTCAGCTTCAACTTATGATTTGTCATCCATTTTTCTACTGTTTCTAGTGTTGTTTTCAGGCGTCCTGTGGAGGTTGGATTGTGGGTGTCGAAAGGAAGGAGGATGGTTATGTCGTCCGCATAGCTGAAGGAAGTAATATTTAGGGTGTCCAGGGTGGTGCCTAGGGAAGCTATGAATAGGTTGAAGAGTGTGGGAGAGAGGGGAGAGCCTTGTGGCACTCCGCATGGATTGGTCCATGGTTCTGATAGAATGTCTTTTGATTTGACTCTATATGTTCTAGTTTTAAGGAAGCCTTGGAACCAATTGTGAACTTTTCCTGAGATTCCAATTGCGTCTAGTATCTGGAGAAGTATGGAATGGTCCACCAGATCGAATGCAGCCGAGAGATCAAATTGGATGATTAGCAGTCTGTGTCCTTGGCTGAGGTGTCTTCGAGCTATGTCTAGTAAAGATACCAGAAGAGTTTCTGTACTGTGGTTGGTTCTGAATCCGGATTGGGATGGATGTAGGATGTTGTGGGCATCTAGGTACATGGACAGTTGTTGTGCTACTAGCCCTTCTATTATTTTGACGTATGTTGGGATTGAAGCGATTGGTCTGTAGTTCGATGGGCTGTCTATTAGACCTTTGGGGTCTTTCAGTATAGGCGTAACTATGATTTCACCAAGGTCAGGTGGGAACTGGCCTTCCCTGAGTGTTGTTTGCAGCCATAATATGTAGCTAGCTCTGAAGTTGGTGGACGCTGTTGCTAGTAGGTATGGTGGGCAGTTGTTCAGGGTGTTAAGGGTGGGCTTTGGGCATGCTTAACTTGGACGTCTTGCGGTGATAATCAAACCTTTTCCAAGATGGCCTGGATAGAACTTAGATGTTTGGAATTAGACCTGTTTCAGAAGCTTCTAAGTGCTACAAAAGGTACCCAAAGTAACCAGATGACCATTGGATTCATTTAGGTATGACCCCCACACTCCCTCACTGCTCACTAATCCCCTTCAACACCCCCAAATATCTGAATGAAAGGGTACATACCTGTCTCTAGAACAGCAGCACTTGGTATGGGAAAGCCTAGTAGAGCATCAGACAGGCCTTTTTTTAAAAAAATATTCTTTATTCATTTTCAAAATTACATTAAGTGTTAAATATATTCATTCAGATTAACATTAACTACATCACTTACAAACAATCATTGATATATTACATAAAAACATATCCCTTCCCTTTTCCCACCCCACCCACCCTTATATTCCATTATCATATAAAACATGTAATAATAAAATTCCCCCCTCCCTACCCCTTAAATCAATAAGTATAAGGGAAACAATTTCAAATTAATCTTTACAATACTTTGTTAATGGTTTCCACACATCCTGAAACTTCTTAAAGTATCCCCGTTGCAATGCAATAAACCTTTCCATTTTATAAATATGGCATAAAGAGTTCCACCAGAAGTTATAATTTAATCTCTTAAGTAACCTGGTGGATAGGCTAGTGAACCATAGAGAGGAGGACCTAGGCCCATAATCCACTATATTTATGGTGGAAAGTGTAAGCCCACCCAAACCCACCAAAATCCCACCTGTAGCCATAAGGGCTATTAGGGTGGTAGACAGATGGGTCTAGTAGGTTTTGAGGGAGTTTGGGAGGCTCAACATAAATTATAAGGGGTATATGGTGAGATGTACTTCTGGCACTCTTTATGTGAAGTTCACAGCAGTGCCATCTTTATTTATTTAAAAATTTATATACTCTATATCAGGGGTGTCCAACCTGTGGCCCGAGGGTTGCATTGCGGCCCCATGAAGTATTTTTTGCGGCCCCAGTTGAGGGCGATGCAGTGTTTTTCTCTGCTGCCCCTGGGTGTTTACCATCTTGCCGGCTCCCTTCTTTGTCTTGCTGCAGTGTTTCAAAGTTTGTGCGGCCCCAGAAATATTTTTTTCGGCTAATGCGGCCCAGTGAAGCCACAAGGTTGGACACCCCTGCTCTATATTATCTATACGGTTTACATAATAACAGGCACAACATATTAACAATGGAAACAAACAGCAAAGGAGACTTTTGGTGTTCAATGCCTGTCGTGAAATATATATATATATATATATATATATATATATATATATATATATATATATATAATATAAGGCATTGAATACCAGAAGTCTTCTTCGCTGTTTGTTTCTACTTTCCAAGCTTTAGGAAGTTGGTATCTCCTGTTTTCCTGGGATAACACATTAACAAACATACATAGTTCAATTATTACAGAACAATCCTCCATTAAATATGGTCAGTAAGCACCAAAAAGTTTTCCAATCCAGTTTGAATAAAAGATTCAACTCAAAAAAGCATTCACAAACAATTGGGTTTTTAACATTTTCTTAAAATTCATTCTAGCAGTACAAAAACGCAAGATTCCTGGCAGGGTATGCCACAGCTTTACACTCACTACTGACAACATGGTGTCTTTTGGAATTCCTCAAAACCACACTCCACCAGACCCTCCCAAAAACTGAAACTATCATTCCCCTCTATAAAAGGTATATCCCGCGCAGGAAAACTTGGAACATCTCTCCCCTTTAGAACCACAGAACTCTGGAACAACCTCTCATCCCCACTCAGAAACTCAAGCTCCTTCCAATCCTTCCGCAAACACTTGAAAACTTGGCTCTTTGCAAAAATCTAATCACCTCCCATTCTCCAGTATTCTGTCCCTCTCTTTCCTCTTAGTCCCTCTCCTTTATCCTTCATTGTAGTTCCTTTCCTCTTAATTCTGTAAACCGTGCTGAGCTCTGCGCTTGCGGAGATGGCGCGGTATACAAACCTAAGGTTTCGTTTAGTTTAGTTTAGTGTCTTAAGATGTCCTATTGCTCTGTTGGCATGTCTCTGTGGCTAGTCCATCACAATACTGGCCCCTCCTATGTTCAAATGGTCTGAATTTGGCTGTACTCAACTTGGATGTTTCTTTGGTCGAAAAACAGGGTATAAAGTTAGGTGTCCTAAGGGTTGGACGCCTTGGTAGCTAGGCCTCCAAGTAGACAATTTTCATATTTATTTATTTGACATTAGTGGTTCGGCATTCAAAAATGGACATTTCTGTGCTTCCGACTTTGGACATTTAGCGAGGAATGTCCAAATTGGGCTTAGGCCTCTTTTTCAAAAATGACCCTCTATGCTAAGACATCCATCATATTCCTATGGGAATCTTAACATTTAGGACACACTAATCTTTAGCGCATGCTAAATCGGTTAGTGCACCTTAATAAAAGAACCCCTTAGTTTCCAATTGGTGCATTCTAAAATCTATGCTTGAAGAGTAATGTTAGGAAATACTTCTTTACGGAGAGGGTGGTCGATGTGTGGAATGCGCTCCAGTGGGAAGTGGTGGAGAAGAAAACGGTGACAGAGTTCAAACAAATGTGGGATGAACACAGAAGATCTCTAATCAGAAAATAATGGAAATGCATGGAAGGAACTAAGGCCAGTACTGGGCAGGCTTGCACGGTTTGTGTCCCGTGGGGGCATGTCAAAACCGCGTGAGACAAGAACATGCCGACAATCATGTGCAGACAATCCCGTGAAGGACTTGTGCACGCCGGTTTAAAACAGTTGCTATTAGCACTCTGAAGGGGTGTGGGGGGAACCCCCCCACTAAACTTACAAGTGATCGTGCTCCCGTGGGGGAGTGTGTGTATGAACCCCCCCCCCCCCATTAAAGTAGAACTGCCAAATTCCCCCCAAAAAGGAAAATGGCAGTTTCCTCCCACTCCCAACCCCAACGGGAGCACAAACATTTCTGAGGGATTGTCGGCGCACATTTGCTGGCGCGTTCTTGACTTACACGCTTTAGTTACGGAATTGTGTTCCCGTATGTGGCCATTCAGTTGAGGATGGGCTAGGGAAGGCTTTGATGGCTGGGATGGCTAAGATGGGATGGAGTGAGCTTTGATGGAGACTCCAGTAGATAGAACCAGTCTGTGTATGACTGTGGTTGTGAGAGGAGCTGAAGAGAGAGCTGCAACTGAGAACCAGAGGCCTGTGGAAGGTGGGAGCTGGGCCTAGCTCTGTGCCCCAGGCAGAGCTATGAAGCCTGGGGTCCCTTCCCAGGGAAGGTCCTGGTTTGGAGGGCCTACTATGGAAGGAAGGAGGAAACCAGATGGTGAAAAGCCTGGGCCATCAGGCTGGAGGAGGCCAGGAGAGCCAGACCCCAGAGATCCTAGAGGAAGGGTTCCTGTTCCAGAATTGACACCAAGGAGCATGATGGTACAACAGGGGTCTGGCAAGGCCTTGGAATTGGAGGTGGAGATGGGCAGGCAGAAAGCCCAGGCTGTTACAGTGGTGGAGGATATGGAGGACTCACAAGGGTCAGAGGAGGATATTTTCGGTGGAGAAGGACATGGATTTGGCCACAAGATCCATACTAACAGTTAAGGGGATGGCTGAACTGGAGAAAAAGCTGCAGGACTTACAAAAGAAACAACGTATGATGTCCACTCTGTATAAGCTGGCTCCAGAGCAGCAAAAGAAAAAGTATAAGAAAGAACAGCAATATAACCTGTATAACAGAAATGGCTGTTATTACAAAAGATGTGTCTAACCCCATGGCTGAAGTGTATCAGAACAGAGAGAGAATGGCAGGGCTGCAGGGACACCAGAGGAAAGTACAAAGAGCAGGTTCTACAGAAGAACCCTGTGCAGAAGCAGGACAGTTAAAACAGGTGCAGGAAACTCCCATAGCAGTTGAAGAAAAAGCTACCACAGAGGCTACTGGAGAAAAGTTGGGAGACAGCCTTAATTGGTACAGCTGGGGAAAGTGCAGTCACAGCAGAAACCAGAGTGGAGGAGGGGCGGACAAGGCACACAGGAAGAAGAAAGCCACACAAAGAGTGAACTACCTGGAACAAGCAGGGACTGAGAAACTTCATATAAAGTTTGAGCAAGTATTAGCAGGGACTGAGAAACCACAAACAGAAACTGAGCTACCAGAAACTTTAATAAAAGCACCTGAGGGAGTGTTGGAACAGCAGGTAGCTGAGACTAGTTTGCCCAGTAACTTGCTACAATTCTTGGAGGAGGAGGAATGTGGTTTGAAAATGATTGAGCAGCAGCATGGATTGGAAACACTTAGTTCCATCTGCAAAGAATATCCCAGAATGCAGCTCAGGGAAGGAGTTTCCAAGAACTGGTGGGTGGAATCATTTGTGTGACTGAGAATGTGACTGAGAAAGGGGTGGAGTCTTCTCTGAGCTGTGCTGAGGGAACTCAGCCTAATTCAAAGTGCAGAGTACAGCAAAGAGATGTTTCCAATGTGTTGGAAGGAGTGGAGTGGAGTCAGGAGCTGGAACCTGAGAATCTACAGAGAGAAGTACAGCAGGAGGTGGCTGTAGATGATGAAGCTGTGCTATCACAAAGGCAGCAATGGACAAAGCAAGTTTTGCAGGGCAGTTTGAAGTAGGACAGATCCCTCTGGATGTGAATGGGAGTGTTGGGGAGGGGAAGAGGGAGGGGGAGGGGATGGGAGAGGGTGGAGTATCTGGTGGTGGGGGATCTAGTGGTGGTGGGCATGGTGCCCGGAAAGGGGTTAAAAAGGGAATGTCTTTTGCAGATGTGGTGGCTGGGGGATTGGGGGGGTAGGAATCAGGGGAGGGGGAATGCACAAGGGGAGAGTGAGGGGAGGAGGGAGGATGGTGGAGGGAATGGTAATGGTAGTGGGGGGTGGGTCAGTGGGGGAGGGGGAGAGGGTGGTATTTTCAAGAGAAGAAATGTGGTTCAGTTGAAGTGGGTGGGGGTGGGGAATATGCCAACAAGGGACAGGGTGTTGAAAATGGTTCTGGGGTTGGGCTTCATCCCTGAGGACCTGTATGCCTGTATTCACCCGGTAATGGTTCCGGAGTATGACATCAGTTTCCAGAGACAGAGGAGTTTAGAGTTATTTTGGGAAAAATATGAGGGGGTGAGGGGGAGGGAGCAGTGGGCAGAATTTAAAGCCATACCTGTGAGTAAACCTGACCTTGTGCAAGTGACAGTGTTGGTGAGAAATGAGTCCATCCCCTGTTCAGACCTGACATACTGGTTGAATCGGTATGGGGTGCTTCGGACTCCATTAGTGAAAATCATGGACCCGAGTAGGATCTGGGCTGGTGGATGGACGGCCATCTTGAAGCTAAGTCAAGTGGGTAATGTGATACAGCATGTTCCACCAGTGGCATACAATGTTTTTACAAGGGGCATCCCAGGGTATGTTTTCGATGTGGATCATTTAGGCATCTAAATATGGTGTGTCCTACCCTGATGTGTATAAAATGTGGAGGGAAGGGGCATATTGGGTAGGAGTGTGACCTCATTCGGTGCAACTTGTGTAGATGTCTGGGGCACCCGTTCAGCAAGTGTCCGAGGGCTGCACATAACAGGTGGCGAGAGGAAAATGAAGGGGGGAGGGAGGAAGATGATGGGGGAGGGGAGAAACCTCAGGAGCGGGCCCAGGAGGAACCTCAGGAGCGGGCCCAGGAGGAGGAACGGGATCAGGAGAGTGGTCAGGAAGATAGCCAGGAAAAGGTGAGGCAGAGTGAAGGGCTGGTGCAGGAAGCAGAGGGGAGAAAGAGGGTGGGGATGAGGGTAAATGGGAAAAGGTACGTAGTAAGAAGGTGAGGAAAAACCAGAGGAAAAGAAGGGGGGATAGGGTTGAGGATACTAATAGGTTTAGTGTATTGGCACAGGAGGAAGAGGATGGAGGTGGGGTGTCCCAGAAGAGGAAAGGGAAAAAAGGTCGTGAGGAAGGGCAGCAGGAATACCCGGCGGTGATTCTGGAGAGGTTGCGGGTTGAGAAAATGGGAGAGGAAGGGGATGGGGGAGGGGCTTTTCTAAATACAGAGGTGGGTGGGAAGGAGGGTATGGAAGTAGATGGGGGGACAATTTGCATGTGGGGAGGGATGTGATTAAAGAAGGGGAAGATAAGGAAAGGGAAGGAATTGGGGAAGAGTTGATTCTGGCGGAGGGTGAGGCGGTCCCGCCCGGGGGGGGGGTGAAGAGGGGAATGGAAGAGGGGAGTGGAGTGAAGGGGGGGAAGAAATCTAAATTAGTGTCATGATGGGGGGTCCTGGTTTGAATATTGCAACTTTAAATGTTGCTAGTCTCCGAATGGAGAGAAAGTGGTTTCTGGTTTATGAGTTCCTGGCTTCCAAAAAATTGGATGCTATCATGTTGCAAGAAACAAGGGATGACCACCCAAGTTTATTGTGGAAAGCTAAAAGGGACTGGAAATGGGGGCCGTCATACTGGGTATTAGTCCAGGAGGCTTATGGGGGGGGGGGTTGCAATTCTGTTTAACTTCAGGGCGGTGGAAGTGCGTAGGGTGGTGGAATTGGGTGGGGGAAGGGGGGAGATATTGGATGTAAGGATGGAGGGAGAGGAGGTAAGGTTGGTGAACATCTACAGTCCTCAGAGGAAGTGGGGGCGTAAAGCTCTCATCTCCCAGATCAGACCATATTTATACACGGCCAGGAGGGTGGTATTGGGATGGGATTTTAATGCAGTGGTGAAGCAGGAGGATAGGGAAGGGAGGAAATTTTCTTTAGGATATGATGAATTATTTTTGAAACAGGTGGGGGAGGGGGCTGGGCTGGTTGATATTTATACAGTTTTTGGGAAGCAAGAGGGGTTTAAGTTTGGCAGGGGGAAATGCCTTAGTTGTATCGACAGGTTTTTTTGTAAGGAGGGAAGACTGTCAGGTCCCTCCCCAAGTGCAGCATGTTGAATTTACGAATCACGCTTTGGTGAGCATACAGGTAGGGGGGAAGAACCCAGTTATGGGTAGAGGTCTGTGGAGGCTCAACAATGCATGACTCCAGGAGGAGAGCGTACAGGAGGCCTTTAGAGAGTTCTGGATAGACCAGCTGTCTACAGTAAGCGCGTACGGTCATTGGGGGGGATGATGGGAGTTTGTGAAGGGTAGGATCAAGGGTTTTTTCAAGAAAATAAGTAGGAGGGCATCATAAAATAGGGAGGGGAGGCTGCTAGCCCTGAGGAAGG
Organism: Geotrypetes seraphini; assembly: GCF_902459505.1. Lineage (NCBI taxonomy): Eukaryota > Metazoa > Chordata > Amphibia > Gymnophiona > Dermophiidae > Geotrypetes > Geotrypetes seraphini. Next base: position 172,075,767 of record NC_047084.1, on the reverse strand, counting down.
AATTAAATTGGAGGGTGGAAGGGGGTGAAAAGGGGGGAGGGGATTCAGGTACTCAAGGGAAAAATTGAAGCACTACAGTACGATAGATATAGGTCCTTAGTGTGGGAAAGGGACTATGGGCATTTCATCTCACCAGACCCTTTCAGGGCATGCAAAGAGAGGGTCAGGCGGCGGAAGGTGGAGAGTTGTGGGACAATGAGGGGATAGAGCAGGAGTCACGAGAAGGGATATTGAGGGTGGTGGGAGAGCATTTTGAAAGGATCTTTGCAGTTGGGCAAGTGGAAAGGGAGGGGTGGGAGGAATATATAGAGGGGACCCCGGGGGTGGGTGGAGGGTTAACAGAGGAGCAGGCAGAAGCACTGAATGGCCCATGGACGGTGGAGGAGGTAAGACGGGCGATAGCCAGCCTGACCAGAGGGAAATCACCTGGTCCAGATGGGTTGACAGCCGAGTTTTTAAAGACATTTTGTGAGCAGATGATACCTTTTTTGGTGTGGCTGCTTACAGAGCTTAGCTGTCAGCCTGTTCTGCCGAGGTCCATGAGGGAGGCGGTATTGGTTTTGATTGCGAAGCCAGGGAAGGAAGGGTCAAGGGTGGGAAATTGGAGGCCGATTTCTTTGCTTAATACAGATAGGAAAATTTTAGCAAAGATGATGTGCGCAAGACTAGGAGAGGTGGCGGCAGCAGTACTGGCACCAGCACAGATGTGTGGCGTGCAGGGGAAGGGGGCAATAGAAGCAGCGGTAACAGTAAGAGAGGCAGTTGAGAGGGGGTGGAGGGCCAAGGGGGGGGCGGGTGCTAGTTAGTTTGGACCAAGCCACAGCCTTTGATAGGGTGCCATATGAATATTTGTGGGGGGTTCTTACAAAGTATGGGATTCCTGTGCAGTATGTGGAGGGGTTGAAGATTCTGTATAGGGAGGCAGCAACCTTTCCCTTGGTGAATGGGTGGAGGGGGGAGAGTTTCTCCATTGGAAAAGGGGTGAGACAGGGATGTCCTTTAAGTCCATTGCTAAATGTGTTTGTCATCGATCCATTGCTGCAGCGGCTGGAGAAGAGTGGGGGTTTAACAGGGATAGATATGGGGGAAGGCACAAAGGACAGGGTGGTGGCATATGCCGATGACATCTCTGTGTTTGTGTCTTTAAAGAGAGAGTTTCGGTGGATGGAGGAAAAACTGGGAGAGTATTCAGGAGCCACAGGGGCATGCATTAATCAGGAAAAGAATCATTTGTTGAAACTCAGGGATCCGGAATGGGAGGTGGAGAGTACAAGTGGGTTCTTGCCTCCAGAGGGGAGGGTAAGGGTGCTGGGGGTTGTCTTCAGTGGGGATGAGGCGTATGAAATGGAGAATTGGAAAGGAAAAATCCAGGAAGGGCAGCAGAAGGTGGAAGCCTGGAAGCAGTAGAAGCTGACATTTCTGGAACGGGTGCGTCTAATGAAAGTATATTTGGTTCCTTTGTTCCTATTCCTTAGTTATGTATGTTTGCTCCCGCAGGGGTTACACGCTACGATGTACAGTCTTTTTTTTCAGTGCCTCTGGGGTAACCGCTTAAATCCAATAAAGAGGGGGGTAACATATTTGGCAAAAGAACAAGGGGGCTTGGGGATGGTGAACCCCATTCTTTTTTTCTCCTCCCTCTTCCTCCAGTTCCATTTGGGGGGGTTGGTGAGGGGACAGCAGGAAAGGGTGGCATGGGTAGAAAGTGTTCAGACGTGGGGTACAGTGTTTTGGAAAGACTGGTTGGGGGGAGTGGAAATAGGGAAGAAGCGGGTAGTGGGGGTTTTGGCAGGGGTGCCGGGTCAGGCAGACATGGCCCGTTTAGTTAGGAGTTGGAGGGTAACGGTGGATGAAGTGGTGGAGGGGAGGAAGAAATGGACGGAAAGAGTGCTGCACCAGTGTAATGCGGTGGAACCTCTGCTGAAGGATTGCCCGGGGATACGTCAACAGCAGGCACTCCGTTATGTGGCGATGTCACGCCTTCCCCCTAAGTACTTCGATGTGGCATGGCTGGCACTGCACGGCAAGATGTATGTATGGGCAAATCTGAAGTGTAGACCTGTGGCTGACAGGGAGTGTCCAAGGGGGGAGTGCCAGGGAGTGTTAGAGACAATGGAACATTTTTTGTGTTTTTGCCCCTTTTCAGTTGAGGTGGGGAGGAGGGTGGCCAGGGATTTGGTGTTTCAGGTGGGTTTGTTTGAAAGTCTGAGTTATGCGGATTGGGTTTATGGGGGTGGTGGGGGGAAGAGGGTGTATGGTGAAACTTTTTTTTATCATTTTGTCCATACTGAAGTATTTCATTTGGATGGCACGTTGCCAGATGTTGTTGAGGCAGCGACAGCTGGCACCGGACACAGTGGTGATGGATGTGGTGCGGGCAGTGTGCCAAATTGCAGAAGCAGAGAGAAAAAGGAGGAGTGAACAGCAGTGGCATCTACTGTGGAAGGGGGTGCGGCTTCGGCCTCCCTGACGCGTGTTTCAGTTTTTGTTTTAACTGAGTTTTTGTATTTATGTTTATTTATTGCTGGGGGGGGGTTTTTCTAGTCACTTTGTGTACAGGGTTTGGGGCTGTTTAGTTTTCATATTTACAGGTTTGGTGCGAGGATAGTGGAATTTCAGTTTATGTTTGTATTATTTGTATGATATTTGCTGCTGTGACCTTGTAATGTGTTGAATTGTAATGCTTTTTTGGTGTAAGTCTATATAATAAAAAAGAACTTTCCAGTAGATAGAACCTAAGCACACCACCGGGCAGAGCTCTGGGTTTCTGGCCCAGAAATATCTAAGAAAAAGGACCATTTCAATTAAATAATTAATTTATGGAGCATGTATGGCTGGGCAGACTGGATGGACCATTCGGGTTTTTATCTGCTGTCATCTACCATGTGTCTGGAAGTGGAGAGTGGGGGTTTTCAGCGCTAATCAATTAGAGCATCCACATTACTGACCGCTACCTGATTAGCGCAGAATTGCCATGGGAAAACTTGCCACATTCAAAACAGGTGTTGGTAAGTGGTTCGGTGGAATTTTTTAAATGGCAGCTTTAGCCCATGGCTATTAATGGAAAAATTAGCCATTTCCTGGCTACTAATTATCATTTCTATAGTGCTCCTAGATGTATGCAGTGCTGTACACATATATGCAGGTACATAGTGAGCTTGCAATCTAAGGTGTTTTTTTATTTTTGTGTGTGTGTACAAGAGGCAATGGGGGGTTAAGTAGCTTGCCCAAGGTCACAAGCAGCTGCAGTGGAAACTGAACCCAATTCTGCAGGCTCTCAGTCCACTGCACTAACCATTAGGCTACTCCTGCACTCATGGCCTTGGTAAAAATGTCCTTAGGATATGTGAAAAACTGGTGTAAGCACAATAAGGTCAGCTTAATAAAAGGACCCCTTAGTGATTGAATGCATATGGCAAATATATTCAAATTAATGTAAAATAAATTTGTATGTTCAGTGAAATTAGCACCTATCAGCAATCTAAAACTAAAACTGTGATGCTCAATTTGTTAAAACTAGAACTGCAAACACACTTTTTTCTTTGCTCCCTCCTCCTCATCTCCTTTCCCTCCCCTTCTTTCTTATCTTTCTTTTTTTTTCTTCCTCCCACCTTCACCTTCCTCCCCTCCTATTCCCTCACACACCTGACATCTTTGTCACCAAACTTTAGTGACCCAGAATATGTATATGATCATTTACATACGCTTATGTGACTTCTTGGTACATTGCCTTTCTGTGGTACACCAAAATAGTTTACATATTGCGTACCGGTACTTTATTTGTCCTTCGTATGCTTTCAATCTAAGTTTTTGTTCCTGGGGCAATGGAAGATTAAAATGATTTGCCCAGGTTGCCCAAGGAACCAAAGTGGAAAAGAAACCCAGCTCCTCTGGTTCTCCACAGCCCTCTAATAATAAGTTACATAGGTATACTGTTTTATTACACCCTCTAATATATCATCATTTTACAGAAGTGTTTTCCTGCAATACAAACAATTTCAGTCATGCTGCCACTTATTATCAAAACGGTTTTCAAGATATGTATGTGTGGTGAATTTTTTTAAAAAACATTAAAAAAAAAATGATACCCGGCAGCAACCATGGATATATAAGTCCTCTGACTTTCTTTATTCTTTTCAATCCTATTAATCTAGACTTCATGCACATTTGTTTTTAGGTAGCAGCCCTCCCCCATCCCCCCCCCACACTCTTGCTGCCACTTTTTTGATCCAAAGTATTTTTGACTTTAAACATCTAAATGTCTCATGCATAGGCATACTGTTTGCACAGCTCTTGTCGCTGCTCACAGTACCCCTCGTATTCTCTCTCCCTATGCAGCAGTGCTATTGTCTACACAAGCACTTCACTCAAGCCGTTCATTAGCGTGGAAGTAAAAAAAAAAAAAGGGGCTATCGACATAACTACGCTCCTTAATGTATTCCTTTTTTTAGTGCACACTGCGGAGACCAAAGATGTGTGCTCAACATGTCCTCGGCGCCTTCATGTTTTCTTTTAACTTCCCCGATTCTTATTTGCAGAGCTCGCGTCGCTGCTCACCATGCCCCTTGTCGATCCCCTTTCAGGGGGAAGCCAAAACTGACTACAAATATACGCATGCGCGGGCATCCCCAGTTCGTTTTACTTTGCAGCGACCGCGAGCGCCAGAGCTTGGTGAGTCCCTATATGCTAGCAACAGTTTTTGTACAAGGGGAGGGTTTTTTATAAGTTTAAGAAAAGGGGGGGTCTCTTTCTGAATGCAATCTCTGCTGTTTTCAGTTTTGCTATTATGGATTAGGTAAGACCTTGCACCCTTTTCTTAAGCACACTTGCAAGCAGTATAGGAGCATGACTTCATGTGCAGTTGCCTAAAACATCTTCTGAAGTATATTTCTGTTTGCAGTTCTAACTCCAGTGCTTCAATTCGGGCTGCAGTTTAGGCATTGTAGGGAGTTTAGAGGCTTGATGTAACGGCAAGGTCTATGATTGTTAAGGTGTTCTTATGTTGCCTTGGAGCAATTCCTTAGTAATTGATCATTTTGTCATGACGGTCCCAACGTTATCCTAAAGCATGTGCACCCACATTTATTTTAACACTAATTTAAGAGCTCTAGTGGCCAAGTCCCTCTTCCCCCCTCCCCACCACAAAAAAAGTGCTTGCCTTTTGGCTTCTTAATAAAAATCATGTTAAATGATATCGTTTTCAGGGCTGTATTATAAATGGCAGTGCGTCTAATAATTAGCTCTAGATTAAGCAGCCGTAATCCCTAAATTCGTGCGTTCAGTTTCCCGCATGCATCCTTTTCAGCGTGTGAGAAATGCACTATGCTGCGATTCTGTCTGGAAGAAAGGCATTACAAATGCATATCGTTTACTGTAGCCACTGCAAAACTTTAGAACTTCAGAGCCATTAAAAAAAAAAAAAAAATGCATTGTTGCTGAAAACATAGGATCCTGCCCTTATATTTTCATATGCTATTTTAGGGTGAATTTGAATATATTGCTCTCCTCGTGTCTATTCTCTGTCGACGTTTTTGAGCACTTCGTAAAAGTTTTTTTTTTTTTAAGTCCATCCACTCTAGTTCTAAACCGAGACGAAAAAAACCTGTATATAATAAAAGAAACAAATAACGAGAATTTTAGGAACTGATAATGTGATTATTTCTCCGGCGTCTTTTTTTGTTTTTTTTCCCATTCTGTGTTAGTGTTGGAACAGTTCTTTCTTTCCGAGGCATCAATCGGAAACCTAAAGGGGAAAAAACAAACATGTTCTCTCGGGATTACTACAGGTGGCAATCTATTACTGTTTATTCTTCCAGTAAATATATGGGTAAATCGTGCTTACTGGTTGTGTGCAGGCAGCCTCTCCAGCTGAATTCCAGAGATCTGGATGTTACTACTTGTGTTCAGTTGGTGGCATGAGCACGCTTCTGTTATCACTGCAAATACTTTTTTTTCCAGCTTCACAGCTGAGGGTTTTTTTTTTTTTTTTGGTTCTTGTTGTCAGGTTTTCTTATAATTTGGAAAAGTTCGAGAGTCTTTAGTCACATGACAAAATATCAGATAAAACCTCGGTATTTACAGTCAAAAGTGTACATTTTCTTAATTAGAATCTCGGTAGCTCCAGACATTCAGCACAAAACGCTGGTGACAATAGTTTATTTGAAAGGTTTTTAATTAAAACAGGATAAGCAAAGCAGCAAAATGTCTCAAACTATCTTAACACCTAATGGATACATTTGATAGAGCTTATAATTTGATTTGATTGTTAAATCGTAGCCTATTTGGTTCATTATATTAAATTAATAAATAGCTAATAATTGATTCAAGTATTTTTTTTCTGTATTTCTGAAATTAAAAAAAAAGTGGAAAAGTGAAAGAAAAACTATTAAATCTTATGAAAAAAAAGGTGATAACTAAAATTCAGTTTTGCATTATTTGAGTTTCTAACCATTCTTACAATATCCCATAATAGCCATTTAGTGCAGAATTTTCAAAGTACTGTATATAACTGCAGCTGTTAGTTAACTTTAGGGTAAAACAAATTATTTCATAAATGCCTTACATTTTTGAAGTTTCTGGGATATAATATCGGCTTTTTCTGATAAAAATGTAATTTTAATATTTTATTGTCAATTTTTATTGAGCTTAACACAGCAAAGAGACAGAAGCATACACAGTGATAAGTGAAGCTCAAATTTTCAAAAACACCCACAGACCACCTCTGAAACAGAGCACTTCACCACTCCCACCATCCAGCCCCCTTCCCTCCTTCCTTTAATATTTTATGATACCAAATTGTACCAATAACTTCTAAGAGACATGCCAATATTTATATATTAAAAATATATATATAAAAAAAAAATCCATGCAGCTAACTCTAAATCTTAAACTGTTACAGCTAAGTCAGTCTTGGGCATCTAAAACTCTCTAGGTATTGTGGACTTTTTTTTTTCCTATTCTGTTAGTACAAATGCTTAGAAGTGAGTGATCATAATGCTGGTTCCAAACATTCTTCATAGTTTAGGTTCTGGTTTTAGTAGAACCAGAGTATCCAAAAGTGTTTCAGTTAAGTTTAAGCAGCCATCTTCCCCCTATTTTATCAGTCTCTCTCAAATATTCCATCATTAGGACGATAAATATCTCTGCAGGCTTAACATTCTGTATTATTCATATGTTGATACTGTATTATTTTTCCCAGTCAGTACTTCTATTCTGAAAATGTATAGAGGTAGGGTATTTTTTTTTTTTTTTAATTCAAATAAGGATGGATGAGAGAGATTTGAAAATTAACCCTGGAAGACTAAAATTCTTTGGTAGGTGGTAACCAGGAATAAGTCTTCTGACATACCAATTATAGCAGGCTTTCAAGTACTTCAGTGTTGGAAAATCAAGCTGGTAGAAGTCTACTTGGATTCTTGTTTGATTATGGGTAACTAGATATTCGACCAAAGAAAGTTTATGGCAAACATCAACATTGTCATATCAGATACTACTTTAAAATTACAGGTAACGGTGCAGGCTATTATCTTGATTGATAAATAGATACTCCAAAAAGTGCTCCATTACAGGTGTCTTGTTTGTAGCTGTTGCAGAATATGGCAACTAAGATGGTCTTGGAGGGATCATTTATGTGTATGATAGGACAATTCCCTATTTGATAAAACTTTGCTGGTTGTCTATAAGAGAATAAACATCAAATTTGTTATTTCTATATATGAAATTTTTATATGGCCTTGCTCCATTGTCTATGTAGAACTGTATACAGAATCTTAAGACTGAAAATTTAATATGAAGTATCCATACTGTGGTGGGGGCTACTGAAAAGTTCTAAGCCCAACCAGCCAACTTTCTAAATTCTGAGCGTTATTTTGCCACTGTCGCTGGGGAGGGTTTATTTTATTTCATTAAATGCCAATTTGCGGAAACAAAATTCTATGGGTTCCTTTTACAAAGGTACGCTAGCGGTTTAACGCGATTAATAGCGGACGCTAAACCGCCGGACGCACTAGCCGCTACCGCCTCCTCTTGAGCAGGCGGTAGTTTTTGGCCAGCGCAGGGGTTAGCACATGATGAAATGTCACGCGCGTTAACCCCGCTAGCGCGCCTCTGTAAAAGGAGCCCTATGTGTTGACATTATTTTAGATCATTGATTGAACCATATCCATATCATTCTCTTCTTGGTTTCGTTGAGAACTTTTCAGCATCCCCTCATAGTGTGAAGAGTTTGTGTCTGGTAACCAGAGCTGAGATTGTGATGTCATAATGTCTCATTCCACCAATAAGAGCCAATTTCATCAGTGATGCCACAATGGTTTGATTGTCCTATACTTGGCTCACTTTTATTATATAAAAGGGGATGCTGAAGTTCTCGGCCCAACCAACCAACTTCCTAAATTCTGTGCCTTATTTTTGTCACTGTAGCTGAAAAGAGTGTAGTGTTTCATTAAGAAACAATTTGCAGAAACAAAATTCTATGTTTTGGCATTGTTCCAGATCATTGATTGAACCATATCCACATCATCCTCTTCTTGGTTATTGCCACCCATTTTGTAGGTGGTAAGGGCTCACACACAGTCCATACACTGAGCAGTTAGTGTGTAGTAATGTAGCTGTGCTAACTGATTTGGTCCCGGATGCACTAAATGCACCATGCATCCAGGGCAGGATTAACCAATAGGCCAAGTAGGCATGTGCCTAGGGCCCAAAATGGTCAGGGTGGCCCGAAGAAGGAGGGCATCAACATTGTTTTTTCCAAACGGCGATGGGCCCCTCCAGCATCGATCAGCAACGCGGGCCCCACCCCGATCGGCAACGTGCCCCCCCCCCCCCATCAACGGAAAGTAAGACAAGCAAGTAACGCGGGTAAGAAAGGCAACAGGAACTGTAATTGTGCAAGCGGTGCTGCTTGCCCAAAGCTTCCCTCTGACACAGCTTCCTGTTTCCGCCTGGGCACATGGTGGGGTGGGGTGGGGTGGGGCAGAGGGCCCAGTGTACTTGGGTGCCTAGGGGCCCTCGACGAAAAACTCCTGCCCTGCATGCGTTTCAACAATCGTCTCTTTAAACTGGTTTAATTTACCAACTGATGCCCCAAACCATGAAACAATTCCCGGCAGGAGGGACCCACTCCCTAATGCTGGCAACACCCCCCCCCCTGTATATTTAAAAGCAAGGCTGGCCAGAAGGATGCCTACTCCCTCTGGACAACAGGCATGCCTCTTCAGAATGGTAGGCTTTCCCCTTCCTGGTGTATCCTGGGATGTACCAAGGAGGGGCCAAATGCCCTGATTGATCATGGCATCTAAGGCCCCTCCCATAGGAGGGGCTTTAGGCACCAGGGCCAACTGGAGTCTTAGGCCTCCTTCCCAGTGCATTCTGGGATACACTGGGAGTAGCCCAAGACTCCAATTGGCCACATATCTAAAACCACTCCCACAGGATTATAGGTGCAGTACAGATTATATGCTGATGACATTGTAATTTTTTGCCCTGTGGGTGAAGATTGTGGAATTCAAGTGTGTTTGAACTTTTATTTGGAGAATATTGTACAATGAATGAGTATGCATGGTTTGCAATTGAATGTTAATAAAACAGAGGTGTTAATAGTGGGGAGTGACAAAGAAGCGAGATTTGGAGCATGTGAAGTTACCTGTGTAAAAGGAGATGTTTTGTGTTGGAAGTTTGGTTAGACTCTGCACCAACAATGGGATATCAAATTTGAAGCAATCTAGATGGGATATGCCCAATTACATATGTTGTATAGGGTGAAGCCAATGTTAATGCTCTAGGAGTGTGGATCTGGTATCTATCATAATAAAACCCTTAGCGCGCATGCACACTTTAAACTCCGTTCCTCCATGTGTCTGTGCTTTGTGCTTCCGTGCCACCACATGCGCAGTGGAGTAGAACTCTGCCCGCGGCGGTTCCCCCATCGCCCTCCCTCGGTGACACTGCGAGCCCAGAGCCAGTGCGGTTCCCCCAACGCCCTGCCTCGGCGACGCTGCGAGCCCAGAGCCACTGGCGATCACCACGGCGGTGACTCACCCCTCCCGCCCTCTATCTGTCTGCCCAAGAAAACAAACAAACAAAAAAACCCCCCAAAAAACAATCGCTGGCACGTCTGGGGAAAGGAGCGCTTTCAGTTGTGGCAGGGAAGGGCAGGGCTTCTCCTTCCCTCCAAACAACAACAAAAACTCCCAATGCCAGCGGCTATGACCCCCCCCCTCAAAGTAAACTCCCGTGGAGCAAGGGAAAGGGGGAAATCACTAACAATTGTACAAAGAAGGAACCTGCAGGTTAGGCGGTCACCTGGGGGCAGGAACAAGGAATATTTGGGTGGGGGAGGAAAGAGATGCCTGAATTGGAGTTGGAGCCCGAGTTGGTGAGGTGAAGAGAGACATGGGATAGCCACTAGAGAGAGAGGCTTTGGGTGGATGAGAGAAGCAGGCATTTTAAGGGCACCACCTCGGTGAGCGAGGGCTAAAGGAGTCCTCCCCCGCCCCGGAGAAAGTGAAAGTGCAGAGGAGTGCGGAAGTGCATGATGGAGCTCAGTTTGGCTCTCCATGGCCCAGCAGTTCGAGCTTCCTGTGGAGTAAAAATCAGGCGGCGATCCAGCACCAAGGGGAGACGTGATGGGTTTGCCCATTGTGTAGCTGGGCAGGTGTGTGCGAGCAGCTGGATTGAGGAAAGGGCAAGGGATCCCTTAGCTGGCACAACTGGAAGGCAGCTTCAGTGAGGGTCTGAGCAGGGAGGGAGAGAGAAAGAAAGATAGACATCTATTCTAGCACCTGTTAATGTAACGGGCTTAAACACTAGTTTATAATATCTTGAGAATCTTCAAGGAAAGCTGTTAAGTCCATGGGAGTGGCCTTAGGGATTTGGCCAATCAGTCTTGGGCCACTCTCAGAATGTACTAGGAAGGATGCCTAAGACTCCGGTTGGCCCCGGTGCCTAAAGCTCCTCCTATGGGATGCACAGGGAAGGAAAAGGCTCACCATTCTGAAGAAGTGGGCCTGCCAGCTAGAGGGAGTAGGAATCCCTCATGTTGGCCTTCCTTTTAAAGGTATGGGGGGGGGGGGCGGTGGTCATGGGTTCAGGGGGTTGCTGGCAGGAGGGAGTGGCCATCTCTCCTGCTGTGGACAATGTGTGTGTGGGGGGGGAGGGGGTTCAGGGGTGGTGATGGGAGGGAGAGGGTATCCCTCATGGGGGCCAAGGGTTCCCTGCTGTGGCTTCTGAGTGGATCGCAACATAGCAATTTCCTTACCACTGTCAGTTCAGCGGCCACATCTATTTGAAATGTAGGCCAGGATTTCAAAGACCTATATTTCAGGTGCCTACTACAGCACTAGGGAAATGCCTAGGGCTGCTTAAGCTCGCCTAAGGCCACTTCCGTGTGAAACCACACCCAGCCTTGGGTGAGCTTAAGCATCTCTAGGCACCTCTCAGCACCCGCGTCAGTACAGTGTAGGGTTTGTTTGTTTTAGAAAATGTGCATCCTGATTGGCTGGTTTAGACAGTGGTAGGACGCCTACCGCCACCTTCAATCGGGACACCGTTTATAGAATTTGGCCCTAGGTCTAGTGACTACTAAGGAAGTTTATTTACAGGATACATGGAATTTAAATCTAATCTAATTTTCCATTTGTGTGTCGCACAAACCTGTGCAAGCACTAGGCAACTTCTCTAGAAAGGGGAGAGAGGGGAAAAGGCAGGGGAGAACTGTATCCATGGAGAGTATGCTTAGGTCTTTAATTTCTCAGACAATAGCCTTCTCCATGCAGGTGACAGAGAAATTTGAAAATGTGGATTCTGGTCTTATTGGATAAACATGTTTCAGGGTTGGAAACACAGGTTTCTAATCTGCGGGCTAATTCTGTCTCGGTAATGAAGGATTCACAGTTTACATGAAAAAAATAGTTAGAGATGATGGAAAATGCACAGTGTGTGCAACCTGTGCCAGTTTAATTTTTGTTCAATTTATTGTGTCCAGAGATTCTTATCTTAGAGGTACTGGGTTTGTCAAACTCTGAAACAATTCAGTTGAATGATTGCTATTATTTACCACAAAGGAAAAAGCTTCAAGATGATCAACAGGGCGAGGATTAATTGTTAACCTCTGACGAGGGTATAACAGCTTTCCTTGAAGAATCTCAAGATATTATAAATATCAGATCCATGTTCCTAGGGCACTAACATTGACTTCAACCTATACAACATATGTAATTGGGCAAACCCCATCTGGATTGTCTTCAAAATGTAATATCCCATAGTTGGTGCAGAGTCTTACCAAATTCCAAAAACCACAGGTAACTTAACCTCCGATACATTCGCATGCCCTAAATCTCGCTTCTTTGTCACTCCCCATTGTTTAACACCTATGTTTTATTAACATTCAATTGCAAACCATTCATACTCATCCATTGTACAATATTTTCTAAATAAAAGTTCAAACGCACTTCAATTCCACAATCATCTTCATCCACAGGGCAAAAAAATAAAAATGTCATCAGCATATAATCTGGACTGTACCTCTAATATTTGAAAAATCAGTCCTAGTGATCCAAGAAAACCCCTAAAATTTTAATTGTAAGGTGGCATTTCAGACGGAAGTGTGAAGTGCAGCTCCGTGCCTCACCGCTGGTACTCCTTTACCCGGCTTTCATTTCTGACTTTGAAATTCCCTTGGCAAGTGAGCTCTCGTTATTCAGAAAACTGTTTGCCTAGCTTGCATCAATGGGCAAGAGGAAAGGATCCTTTTGGCCAGGACCTCCGGTGGCTGGAAGCTCAAGACTCATCCAGACGATGCTGGATGCTGTAGTAGCATGTCAGTCTCAGGGGATGTCCCAGACCTAGGGAGGATTGCAGAGTACATCAGCAACCCTCAGTTCGGATCGGGCTTCTCTGAGCCTGATACAGAGGCAGCCTTCGCCCCCAACTTGAGGGAAGAATCATGACAGTGGAAGCGGCAACCCAGCTCTTCCAAGAAGGTAGACAACTGGGTAGCCCCGGAGGAGAAGTGGAAGACAATCTACCATCAATGTCCCCCACTGCTGGAATTGGTAAGAACATTCCTTCTTTTGACTTCCAGTTTGGGGATTTAGCTCAACCTGCCAAAATCAACTTAGACGACCTGTGGAGGGCAATAGTCACTATTGACTCTAACCTCAAGAAGGCTATGACTGTGGTTCGTGCAGACTATGTAACTATTGGCTCTCAGGTCAAAGTTCATGGGAATAAGTTAGAAGAGCAAAGTGAGTCCATAAAAAAAGCATGAACAGATTAATCAAATAAAAAGTGTGGAGACAGAGATACTTAAGGAAAGATCTGTTTTACAGAGAAAAATGGAATTAATAGAAAATAAGCAGCGGAGGAATAATTTAAGGCTTCTTAATTTTCCAAAGTCACCCGTAATTGCTTCGCTAATGAAGGCACGGAAGTATTTGAAGGATATTTTGTTAATCCCAGAAGAAAGCCTTCCTTCAATAACTAGAGCACAATATCTATCTATGAAAGTTGGGAAAAAACAGCTTGCCTCCACTCCGGGTGGAAAAAGTCAAGTACATCAGAGTGAATTAAATATTACTAATTTTCTGGAAGACTCATTTGATGTCATTTAGACACATGAGTGATAAGTTTCTCTGCTCAAATATTCGCATGTTTCCCGATATGTCTAGAGAAACTCAGAAAAGAAGAAAGGATTTTCTTAGCTATATAGGCCTAGGGTTTTGGCCTTAGACACTTTTTTTTGTTTTAAAATTTCCTGCTATATGTCTTTAGAAGGCAAGAATTTCCTATTTTTTGAGCTCAGACAACTAACTATCTGAATTTATTAGAGCTAGAGAGGGAGGGGAAGTCATTATTGGATCTATGTATCACCCACAGTGTAATGTACCGGCTGTCTGGGGGTCAATCTAAGTCCCTGATCCTGTCTACAAAATTATTGTATCTTTGTTTTTCTTAATAGTTATTTTTCCTTGGATCCCAGTGGTGGACTAAATAAGTAATTAATCTTCAGTTTTTTGATGTTGTATCTAGTATATTTATACTTGATGGATATTATTTCCAAATCCTTCATGCAAGTACATTGACTTGTTGTTCATTGTAAAAAAAATTTGAATAGTAATAAAAAAAAAATCAGTCCTAGCTCTGCCATATATGTATTAAATAGGGCTGATAAGGTAGACCCTTGTGATACCCCTCTTCACACAGTCCTTAAGTCAGCCACTGCAGTACCACTTTTTACTTGAAAAGATCTTCCATTTAAATAAGATGAAAACAATTCTATGCAACTTATGCATGTAAAGTTGTAGCCCATCTAGAAACTGATTGGAATATAAATCATTCAAATAAATAGTCCCTAGCCAAGATGTGGTCAGCTACTAGACAGTCTCCCAAGGCTTGAATATGAGAAGAGATCTAGGATTGCTCAAGGTAACTTTTTTTAATGTACCTGAACCTCAAATACGCAGAGGCAGCCATGGATTTTTGAAAGCAAAGAGCTTGATAAGGAACTGGCATTCTGAGGCAATCAAGACGCAAGACAAAAACAGTGCTCAATTATATTGCTGAACAAGTAAACAAGACAAACAGCAGGAAACGGGTCCAGAGGCAGGGCAGAAATCCCCCAAGTCTGCACTGGATTGGTCCCCAATTAGAAACATGAACTAAGATCACTAGAAATGCAAGACACAGCTAGGAATAGGCTGGCTACAACCAGAATACCAAGAGGCAGAAAAGTTCCTCTTGGAAAACAGATGCTCTTTTACTTTGGTCACTGGTTTAAGGCTGTCTTATGCCTGTCAACTGTTAGAAATACTAGAAGACAAAAGAAAAAAATATTAATTTTTTTCTGTTTTACCTTTTGGAAACCATTTATGTTTTTCATGCCATTTCAAATGAATGTGCATACCTAGTACTTCCAAATAGAAATAATGAATAAGGCTTCCAAAATAACTGTTGCTATGGAGGTTACCTCACGGCACACTGCAATTGTATCACCCTCATTTGGACTTGTTCATAATCCACATGTTTCTCCATAGAACCCATAGGGACCTCTGAGGAAGACAGTATTGGGTCCTTGTTGTTTTTATGTGGATTACGAAGTTGTATCCTCTATAATAAAACCCTAAGTGCACATGCGCACTTACAATGGCGTGATCCCTGCCTTCGTGATGTGTAGCTCCATGGCAGTGTTTGACGTGTTCAGCTGGAGCCTACGGTGGTTTGTGTGCGGCAGACCCTTTTCCCTTTGTGGACCTGGGGGGGTGTTTGAAGCGGCGGTAGGCCAGACGGTAGGTAGCAGCAGCGGGGGCCGGTACAAGGGGGTGGGGGGAGGGCTTCAGCTTTGGCGCTGGAGGAAGGCGGGCAGGCTAGCTAGCTTCGGGGGAGGGGGTGGGACAAAGGCTGGGAGGCAGTGAAGGGGAACATGGGAAGGGGCACTGGGGGTACTAAGGACATGGGAAGGGGCACTAAGGACATGGAAAGGAGGCACTGGGGGCACTAAGGACATAGGAAGGAGGGAGGGAATAGAAAGGGACAATTGTTGGGCCTGAGTGTAGAAAGCGGCCAAAGAGAGAGAGAGAGAGAGACAGAAAGAAAGAAACAGACAGCACAAAAGGAGATAGAAAGAAAGATAGACACATTTACTCTAGCACCCGTTAATGTATCAGGTTTAAATACTTGTTCTTAATAAGTCTTCATCTTGGACATCAATTCTCCACAGAGTTTTTGGTTTCTTCCAAAATAACCCAACTGTGTGTTAATTAATAAAATCGAGATAACTTTGTCCACATATTTTGGGCCTAGAAACAGCTGACTCGGATATCCACTTAACTGAATAAAAGCAAAATATCTTTTTAGTCCAGTTAAACTTGAAACCATGCCTCTAAGAATGCTTCTGAAACCTTCTTTCATTCAGCTAACTTTTGGTATTTACCAGCTCTGAATATTAAAAGCAAATTAATTATTTCAGGTAATACCTAATGTTAACTGGACACATTCTTTGCATTCTAACTCCACTGTTTCTGTTCTTCTGCACAAGGACAAATTCTACGGAGATCATTGAATCCCATTGCATTAGCTCAGGGGTAGGGAACTCCGGTCTTCGAGAGCCATATTCCAGTCGGGTTTTCAGGATTTACCCAATGAATATGCATTGAAAGCAGTGCATGCAAATAGATCTCGTGCATATTCATTTGGGAAAACCCGACTGGAATACGGCTTTCGAGGACCGGAGTTCCCTACCCCTGCATTAGCTTTAGAAGAAAAAACTGCCTCTTTCATACCACAACAAAATTGGACCTCTAAATATTTAATGCTACTGACTCCGTTAAATGGGAGTTGAAGAAAATAACTGTCTGCACAATGACTAGTTTAATGAAAGAATATTTGATTTTTCCCAGTGCAATGTGGTTGTCAGATAAGTATGTTTAGGAAATAGCACAATTTTTGCAAAGTACATATTTTAATGACAAACAAATTGCCATTAATGCATATTTTTATAATCCAACACGGCTACTTTGCTTGTATTAATATGCTTTGCATCTCACTGAAAAGTACCGCATTATGAAAATAGAATCCAACAGTTTGCATTTAACCTTACTTGACAGCTTAATTTCTGTGACACTATTTTGAAATTGCTCTAAGGGGTTAAAATGTGCCATTTGATGCTGGGAGTCAATGGGGATAAGAGCAACTGCCTAGTAGCTACACAACACCTAAAGCTCCTACTAGGAACTGGTGTGATGGTGTATGGTGGGGTTGTTCTTGTCAGGGGTGAGATGTGGAAGGATAGTGCTGGAGTGAATTTCGATGGGATGATGGGGTGGGGAGGTAATGTAATTGCAGGTATGTGGGTGGGTAGGTTAATTTATTTCACCACCACAACCTTTAAAAGACTGTGGGCCAAACTTAGGGCCCACTTTTATATTACATTGCTGCAACCAGAAATGTGTGGTGATCCTAGTTTCAATGGTACAAAGAAATTTACCAACCCTTTACTAATCTGCAAGACTAATATACCACAAGTTCATATTGTGATAAAACACAATACTTTACAACAGTTTAGTAACTATTTGCCTTAGCAACTAAATCATAGAACTTTTAGTTGAGAAAGATGTGAGACTGGTCGTGTTCTGTAACCAAAGGTTATCTGAATAAAATGTGCTCTTAGAGGAAGCTTAATGGATTAAAAAAAATAAACATTTTTCATTTATTCATGTACAGTTTTGTCACTTTGCGTTGTTTATTTGGTTTTCTTCCATTTTAGAATATCGCATTTCATATTACTGTGCACCATTGTTTATGCTAAGATGAGTAATGTGTGCTCTGTGGACTTAAATCCCCAGAGAGCTTTGCTTCTTCCAGAGAGCTAGGCTGCAGCCACAGAGCTTAAGCTGGCCCCCATTCTTGTGCAGTCTGAGAGAAGACAGTTGCCATTTTTGTGGACCGCATGGATAAATGGGAGCCTGAGTATGGCATTGTTCCCCCCTCTAGATTTTTCATTCTTTATTTCTAACAATCTAATACAGCTTAATTTTATATCCAAGTCTGGAGAATGGTGTTTTCCACAAGGTGTGGACACGCTCCCTTTTTGGATAGGGAATTCTGGTAGAGTGAGAAGATTCTGTGACAGTTGAACTACTTTGAAGTCATCATTTGTGAGTGTTTATTCTTTACTTCATGTTATTAAAGAAAGTTGCTCAAGAACTACAAAATCTGGCTGATAACCCTTACTTCTGTAATCTCAGTGTTAAGGAGCTCTTACAATTGCCAATATAACTTGGAGGAGTTTTTGCTTTCAGTACAAAACCTGAGAAAATCCACGGTAAAAACTGTACAATAAAGCTTTAGCTGTATAGTGAGGCTTAGTCGGTACAACTAGTGTGATACATAAATTTAGGCACCAAGTTGGTGAATGAGAGAGTAATGCCTGTAAAATCTAGACAAACAGTACTTATACATTCAATGCAGTAAAAATGTGCACGTACTTTTGCCTATTTGAACCAAGCTCTTCGTAATTTAGGCCATTTGGTTTTCAAAGCTAAAGACACTTCTCTTCTGCCTCTTGCAGGTCATTGTGAGCAAACATGCTACAAATAAGCAACTACCAATTTGCTCTTTGGATTTCTCAGGTTGTATTTGAGTAGCACCGCCTGCATTCTCTTGTGTATCACCTTGTTGCATGTAAGAGATGTGCTACCATCTGTTTTCTAATCTACTTATACAAAGCTGACAGTGAGAATTTTGACTGTTTTTTGGCCTAAGCTTCATTGCAAACCCACGAGCTTAACTTGTGCTGCCTGTTATGCCCAGTTTAAGTAAGAAAATAATGCAAAAGGAATAAAGATAATAAGTCATAAAATTAAAAAAAACAAAATCTCTAGTAGTAGATGCAGCTTATAAATGCAAAGTCTATAAACAATGCATTGAGTTTTTTCATAGCTGGAAAAATTCCCTTCAATACTGAAGTTTTTTATAGTCTCTGAAAAATTATTTTCTCCCTAGACAAATGGACTGAAATCTGTATGCAGACCTTTTCTCATGATAACTTTTCTAACATTATGTATGCAGAATAGAACAAAGGTTTACTGAAATTTCCAAAAATCTGTGTTGGGTATATTAGCAAAAGGAAGAGAATAACGAGGCTGTTAGGTTCAATAAACCTGTAGTTTTAAAATAGCCAAAAGTTCTATTCAAAAAATGCAAGAAGCTGTAGAAGGAAATGGGCAAAATTTTCATGAGGACAAAGGGAGATAGAAAGAAAGGTTGGTTATACTGGTAAAGGAGAGTAGAAGATACTTACTTTAGATCAGGGATCTCAAAGTCCCTCCTCGAGGGCCGCAATCCAGTCGGGTTTTCAGGATTTCCCCAATGAATGTGCAATGAACATGCACATAGATCTCATGTATATTCATTGGGGAAAACCTGTAAACCCGACTGGATTGCGGCCCTCAAGGAAGGACTTTGAGATCCCTGCTTTAGATATACAGTAGAAATAAAAAGTAGGGTTGTGCTTGCTTTATTAAACATGTAAGATAGATTTTATGTGCCTGGATTACACTGGACAACAAATTTTTCCAAAGTTTTGCTTCCTTAAAACTGGTGATTATGATTAGACCCCCCTTCAAAATAAACACAAATATAAATTCTCACTGACCTGTGTCATGTAGGAATTTTGAAAAACATGATGGTATCTATCTTTAATTGACTAACATGTTTCTGAAACGCTGTGATAGTTTGCCGTGGTAAAAGTGTCTTCCTGTTTGTACTCTGTGTCCGGTCCAACAATAGTCAGCCAGCATTGATGGATTCCATTTGCCCTGATATCTTTTTCCATAGTGGCCATGTCCTGCTGAAACATTTTTACCATGTCTGTCGCTGACTGCACCAAGATTTGCAGGGAAGTCGTTCCAAGTGTGAATGCATAAAGTCCATCTTCAGTTACATGTTGCACTTCATGGTTTTGTATGCTCTAAGAAGTTTTTCAACCAGTTTGGCGCTCTTTAACTGCCAAGAAAATTTTCAATGACATCTTTGAATGCTTTCCAGGTGATTTTTTTTTTTTTTTTTTTTTTTTTTTCCCCTCTGGCCTAACTTAACAGGTCTTCAAATCTCTCATCATTGACGTGTCTGATCTATGAACCAACAAAAATTCCTTCCTTAATCTTGGTGTCGGTTATTAATTGCATTATCCCGAAAGTATAACAAAAAAATTGCAAAAATGTACTTTTTTGTTAAAATGGTATGTGATTTGTGATTGGCAGCCAAAAATCTGTAAGATAAACCCAGAAGTGTTAAAGAAGCAAAAACTTTGATGTCCAGTGTTGTTACATGCAACCGGAAGTTGCGTCAGAGGAGAAGCTTCCGCACACACACACACGCGACTGCAGGCAGGCAGGTTTTGCCGGCTTCAGTAAGTTTTTTTTTTTGGATTTTTTTTTTAAACGAAAGCGCCGTGAAGGTAAGGGGTAGAGAGGGAGATAGATTTGGCTGTAGGGAGGGAGGGAGGAAACCATGTGTGATCGGTGACCACGCGCCTTCCCTCCCTTAACTGTGGGGACAAGGCCATTCACCGCTCCCACAGTGAGCACATTTATCCCCCCCACCGTTTTGGCGGGTTATCTGCGGCTAGCTGCGGGTAACTGCCACTGTGTCATTCTCTACTCTTCACCTCAACTGCAGGGAAGGGGGCCAGGGTGTAACTGAATCTGCCCTCCTGGAGCCTGTGCACAAGGGAGAGAAGCAGGAAGAGAAAACAAAAGTAAGCATGCTATTTTTCTGTTCCTAAATCCTAGCCCTTAAACTACTTTAGTTGTAAACTGTCTCAAGGGAACTTGTCTGGAGTACAAGTACTCCTTAAGCCATGCATAAGTGTGTATGTGTTTGGAATGTGTTCCATGAAACAGAGTGGGTGTAAGAATGCAGTGAAACGTTTAGTCAGTTTGGGGAACTTACTGAAAAGCTGGATGGATGATGTGGCCAGTACTGGTGCTGTGAGGTTATAGTTTTTGAACTTTTTGACAGGAAATTTGAATTTAAGTGATAATTTGGTGAGAGCTTGACTGTGATTGGCAATTTGTATGAGATCCAAGGAATGTTAAAAGAACTTGTGGTTCTATGCTGGCTGGGGTAAAAGTGAAGTGGCTCCAGAGGTGCTCTTTGGGCTTCACATTTGAACAAATTGATTTTGAAATGATAGCTTTAAAAAAGTACTTTAAATTTAAAGAGAAATTAAGAAGAGAACAGAGAGTCATGAGAAGAAACTGGTTTTATTTAAAGGCAGAATTGAGCAAAGGAATTTTGATTAAAGGTTCATTCTCTGAGAAACTAATAAATTCAAGGTATTCCTAATATAAGATTTTCCAAGAAATCTGAATTTTTAAGCTGAAAACCATTTTTCCTCAAACTAAGAACATAAGAAGTTGCCGCCGCTGAGGCAGACCAGAGGTCCATCCTGCTCAGCGGTCCACTCCCCGCGGTGGCCCATCAAGCCCATTGCCTGAGCAGTGGTATATATCTATCTATACCCTTCAATCCCTTTTTCTTCTAGGAATCTATCCAAACCTTCTTTGAAACCATTTAATGTGTTCCTGTCTACCACAGCCTCTGGAAGCGCGTTCCATGTATCCACCACCCTCTGAGTGAAGAAGAACTTCCTAGCATTTGTTCTAAACCTGTCCCCTTTCAGTTTCTTCCGGGGGCCCCTTGTACTTGTGGTGCCCCTTAATTTGAAAAATCTGTCCCTGTCTACTTTTTCTATGCCTTTCAGGATCTTGAAGGTTTCTATCATGTCTCCTCTAAGTCTCCGCTTTTCCAGGGAGAAAAGTCCTAGCTGCTTTAATCTGTCGGTATATGGGAGATTTTCCATTCCCTTTATCAGTTTAGTCGCTCTTCTCTGTACTCCCTCTAGTACCGCCATGTCCTTCTTGAGGTGCGGCGACCAGTACTGGACACAGTACTCCAGATGCGGCCGCACCATTGCACGATACAGCGGCATGATGACTTCCCTCGTCTTGGTCGTGATACCCTTCTTAATGATACCCAACATTCTGTTAGCTTTCCTTGAGGCCGTGGCGCACTGCGCCGATGCCTTCAGTGTTGCGTCTACCATCACTCTGAGCATGGGGCATTGACGCCATTTGTGAAAGCTTCAGGTTTGAAAATAATTCTACATGCAAAATGACACCAGCGCAAGGTTTTAAAATTATAACCAGGATTTATTGAATTATTGGTTCTATTTTCCCATTATTAGATCAAAGAAACAGCATAATTGCTTACGTTTGCGCTCATGGGAGATCATCATCGTGGCCAAAGACTGGCCTTCTCACAATGGTCTCGTCTTTCTATCTCATTACAGTCTATTATATAACTTTTGGTTTAGTGACATCATCAAGTTTGACGACCAATAACATTTCTATGGGTGGTCTTAAAGTTTAGACAAAGAAACATTCCTCCATGTTTAAAAGTTATACAAAGTTTTCAGAAAATTACTTTTGATTTCTGAATTAACATTATAACATTCAAGAGAATCTATAATGTTAACATGGTAAATTCTCAGTCCTTCCATGCTGACAAGTTCTGAGCCTTAAAGGAAAAAAACTCCTAAGCTGACAGATTCAAATTGCATGGCCTTACACAGAAATCTTACTCAGGAGAAAAAGGTGGGGGTGAAAATCCCCATTTGCAGCTTGCTCTTTCAAACAAAGAAGACTGACAGCAAGGGAACGGGAAACCATTAACTTTATTTTTCTTTTTCCAGAGACAAGAGAAAAAGTTAGGGCAGAGCAAAAAAGACAGAGAGAGACAGAACTGGAGTTTAGAAAGACATAGCTGAGAAACACAATTTCTTTTTTCTTTTCAAAGTAGTTACTTCAGATAGGCACTGAAAATGCAGAGGGAGACAAAGAAGAAGGGGGGGGTGCCCTCAGCCCGTTTTTTCAAACAAAGAGACGGGTGAGGGAAACTTTTCAAAGTCAGATTAAAACAGACAGTTTTCTTTTTCACAGAGAGAAAGAGTTAGTTCAGAGACAAACTTAGACACACAGCCGGAGAATATATATTTTTTCTTCAAACTCAGAGGAGACCTGCTCTCTACTGGGCACTTCTATCTTAATTTTTTAGCACTGCAAGGGATTTTTTTCTTTCTTTTGTTCCTCTTTTATTTCTAATTTTTTCTTTTTCTTTTTCCATTAATATTTAATTTCCACTAACTTCATATCCCTCTACCCACAAATTTATTATGTACAGATATATACAAGCATGCTCCTTATTGTTAAATAATATTTTTTTTTATTATTTTTAATTTTTTTTTTCTTTAAACAGGCGTAATACTCACAATTTTCCAGTTTTCCGGTCCCGTTTTATCTCTAATTTCCGCCATATTCCTGCGCAGCCAGTCAACCTGTGACTACCTTTAGTTACACAACCATGCGAAATCTCTAAAGTTCCTAGAGTTTCTATGAATAACCTATAAGCTTTTTCAAGGCGTCAAATTAGTTAGTTCCCGGGTTTTCGGCACCAAATTGAGCATGGGGCATTGACGCCATTTGTGAAAGCTTCAGGTTTGAAAATAATTCTACATGCAAAATGACACCAGCGCAAGGTTTTAAAATTATAACCAGGATTTATTGAATTATTGGTTCTATTTTCCCATTATTAGATCAAAAGAACAGCATAATTGCTTACGTTGCGCTCATGGGAGATCATCATCGTGGCCAAAGACTGGCCTTCTCACAATGGTCTCGTCTTTCTATCTCATTACAGTCTATTATATAACTTTTGGTTTAGTGACATCATCAAGTTTGACGACCAATAACATTTCTATGGGTGGTCTTAAAGTTTAGACAAAGAAACATTCCTCCATGTTTAAAAGTTATACAAAGTTTTCAGAAAATTACTTTTGATTTCTGAATTAACATTATAACATTCAAGAGAATCTATAATTATTAACATGGTAAATTCTCAGTCCTTCCATGCTGACAAGTTCTGAGCCTTAAAGGAAAAAAACTCCTAAGCTGACAGATTCAAATTGCATGGCCTTACACAGAAATCTTACTCAGGAGAAAAAGGGGGGTTAAATCCCCCTCTCCTCTCCCTGAAGCATGGGCTTCCAATGCCCCCCTTCTCCCTATTCTTGAGACTGACTCTAATCACTTCCAGATGTTGTGCTCAAGATTTTTTCTTAATGTTTCTGCTTATAAAACCATTTATATTTCCACATATCACATCCATGGGCCCCAAACATTCATAATTTCATTCATATCTTGGCCATTCATACTTCATACATTTTATATCTCAGTTTGGAATATGGAATTTAATATGCTTTTCCTAACTAGCCTGAGCACATCTGTTAACAATTATAACCACGAGGCTAAAGGCGGGAAACTGAACAAAGAACAGAAACTATTCACTGGCACAAGATGCTGGCCTAAGACAGGACAGTTATAGCACATACAAAAGAACCTAAAACTGGACTCCATGTAATCATGTAATCATGATTTCCACTATGATTTAGCTCAACAGCAAAGTACACAAGAAAACACCATTCTTTTCCTTATATTAATCTTTAGTGTGTTTTTTTTCTTCTGGCCTTAGCTACATTATATTTAAATGTTTTATTCACCTGTTTTTCCGTACGCTTCTATTTGGGCGCAGTCCTTAACTAACACAGATGTTTGTCTAACTAGAATTACCCAGAATCATACGAAAAACTGGCGCTACAAAAATACTGCACTATCATGCTTCTGACATTCATTTCATCGTACCATAAACAGCGCTAGCCACGAGCCACGCGCCACGCGCCACGACTCAACTCCCAGGTCTCTCTCCAGGTTACTGACCCCTAGTGGTGTTCCCCCCATTTTGTAAGTGAACATCGGGTTCTTTTTCCCCACGTGCATGACCTTGCATTTCCCTACGTTGAAGCTCATTTGCCATTTTTCGGCCCACTTTTCCAGCTGCGTTAGATCCTTTTGGAGATCTTCGCAGTCTTCCCTCGTTTGAGCCCTGCTGTATAGTTTGGTGTCATCTGTAAATTTTATGACCTCACACTTGGTTCCCACTTCTAGGTCGTTTATGTAGATATTGAACAGGAGTGGTCCCAGCACCGACCCCTGTGGAACTCCGCTCGTGACCCCTTTCCAGTCCAAGTAGTGGCCCTTTACGCCAACCCTCTGTTTCCTGTTTGCCAGCCAGTTTTTGATCCATCGGTGGACCTCCCCTTGCACCCCGTGGTTCCATATCTTTTTGAGCAGTCTCTCGTGTGGTACCTTGTCGAAGGCTTTTTGGAAGTCGAGGTAAATGATATCTATAGATTCCCCTTTATCCACCTGGCTGTTCACCCCCTCAAAGAAGTACAATAAGTTTGTGAGGCAAGACCTACCCTTGCAGAAGCCATGCTGACTCGGTTTTAGCTGCACATTGTTTTCGATATATTCACAGATGCTGTCCTTAATCAGTGCCTCCATCATCTTTCCAGGGACTGAGGTCAGGCTCACCGGCCTGTAGTTTCCTGGGTCGCCCCTTGAGCCCTTCTTGAAGATGGGCGTGACATTTGCTATTTTCCAGTCCTCCGGGATCTCTCCGGTTTTTAGGGATAGGTTGCATATTTGTTGGAGTGGTTCCGCTATTTCGTTTTTTAGTTCCTTGAGTACCCTTGGGTGAATGCCGTCCAGACCTGGCGATTTGTCGCTTTTTAGTCTGTCTATCTGCTTGAGTACATCCTCTTGGCTTACCTTTAAATTGACCAGCTTATCATTTTGGTCTCCTATTACGATTTCCTCGGGTTCCGGAATGTTGGTTGTATTCTCCTTCGTGAAGACTGACGTGAAGAACTCATTTAACTTGTCAGCTATCTCTTTCTCTTCTTTTACTACTCCCTTTCTATCTCCATCATCCAATGGTCCCACCTCTTCTCTTGCCGGTTGCTTCCCCTTGACGTATCTAAAGAAAGACATGAAGTTTGTTGCTTCCTCTGCCAGTCTCTCTTCGTATTCCCTTTTTGCTTTTCTAACCAGTCGGTGACACTCCTTCTGGTGTTCTTTGTGCACTTTTTGGTTCTCCTCTGATTGGTCTTTTTTCCATTTTCTGAATGATGCTTTTTTGTCGCTTATCGCCTTCTTCACTGCATTTGTTATCCCCACTGGGTTTTTTGTTCTATTTTTTTTGCACCCTTTCCTGAACTTGGGGATGTACAGGTTTTGTGCTTCGTGCACAGACCCCTTGAGTAAGGTCCAGGCTTTTTCTACGGATTCCATCTTTCCTATGTTGCCTTTGAGTTTCTTTCTCACCATTTCCCTCATGGCATCATAATTTCCTTTTTTGAAGTTGAGTGCCGTCGTTGTGGTTCTTTTCCCCTTTGATGATCCAATTTCTAGCCTGCACTGGATCGTGTTGTGATCGCTGTTACCTAGAGTTCCTTTGAATGATTAGAATTTGATGGTAAATAAAATATCTGCAACTGTGTTAATAAAGAGGAGTTAAACTAAGGGGTCCTTTTTACTAAGGCACACTAGCGCACTAAATATCTAAAAAGATGAAGAAAATTTTGGATGTAATTTGTCTGAGCTAGCTTATTGAGAATGAAATATTAACTTTAACTGTCATGGAATGTTGGATATCGCATCTCTGCTGGAGCCTTAAACTACAGTATTGTAGTGTTCCTTTAAAGGCACTTTGATTTGATTTTAACATTGAAATATCTAATATTGGATTTGGTGGCTTGGCTGACACTTTTTTCAATTGGATTGAGTGAGTGTGATCATTAAACTGAAGCACTTTAAGCTTGGTGTGGGAGGTTTAACTCGGGGACTCTAAAGTTTATTTTATTTTTCTTCTAGCTAGTTATACAAGGCCTCTTGACTCAAGAAGACACTGACTCAGATTCATGCACAGTGAGTTAAGGTTTTGCCTGCCTTTAATTTTGTTTAGATAGGACACTAGATGGAATAGTTCTTGATTCTGCTAGTGCATCCTGCCGACCCACTCCTGAATTAAGTGGCAGCTGGCAGAAGGCCATTTCTGGTACCCTATGCAAGCAAGTGACCAAGGGCCTGAAGAAACGAGGTTTATTTTTAAACATTTTTATTGGTGTGCATAACCAAGTTTTTCTACTTGATTAATACCTGGAATTTTGGAAAGTTTTAATACCTGCAAAAGAATAAGAGAATAATTACAGAGTTAGACATGTTAGACTGAAAATGGAATTACTGCATTTTTCGCTCTATAGGACACACTTTCTTTTCTCCAAAAAAGTGGGTGGAAATAAGGGTGCCTCTTAAGGAGCGAATACCAACTAACCCCCTCCCCTACCTTAATTCCTCCGGCGGTCCAGTGGTCCAGCGCTGTAGGCAGGAGCTTCCAGCCTGCTGCCCTTCTCTCCTGCTTTCTCACGAGTGGCACTGGCAAGCAGGCAGCTGCGAGGTTTTTTTTTTGTTTGTTTGTTTCCTACCTTGTCCCGCGCCGCTATGTAAATAGGCAGCACGAGACAAGGCAGGAAGCGAAAAACTTGGGCCTGCCTTCTTGCCGCTCCAACTCTGCTGCTGCCACTGGAGGGAAGGGCAGGAGGCTGAAAGCTCCTGCCCTACAGCGCTGGACCGCCAGAGGAGTTAAGGTAAGGGGGGACACTGCCTGCCTCAAGTGGGGGGCCCTGCCTACTGCTTGCCTCGGGGTGGGGGGCAGCCCTGCCCTGCCTTGCCTGCCTGCCTGACACTAGGCCTTCCTGACTGCCTGCCTGACTACCACTAAGCCTGCCTGACTGCCCTGTGCCCTGTCCCGACCTGCCACTAGACCACCAGAGGGGGGAACCTGGCAAGGAGTGTGGGGTTGGGTGCAGAGCCTGGCAGGGAGAATTTGGTTCAGAATTTTTTTTTTTTTTTTCTTGTTTTCATCCTCTAAATCTAAGGTGTGTCTTATGGAGCAAAAAAATACAGTATACTAAAGGAAAAAGGACACATAGGGCTAGATGCACTAAAGTCAGTGATCGTCACTAAACCTGTTTTCACAGCTTTAGTGATGATCGCAGTTGCTGATCCAATGCACAAAGCGGCCCACAGCATGTTTTCCCCCTGGATCGGCCATTTGAACAATCTGGCCATGCAAACTAGCCAAGTGATTGATGCACTAACATTGCTTGGCTATTCCAAATAGGGTTTTAGCGATCGTAAAAACTGAATGGGCTAGTCCTGTCGGTAACTGTGTTACTAGCACAAAAACTCGGATATGGTGAATATCACAATGAATACAAAAAACACTTTCACCAAAAGGAAAAAATGAAGGTATATAATGAACACAAGCAAAGACCAGTCTATTCGGAGGAAAAAGCCTCAGACAGGGGCCCACCCACCTCCACAATGGTGGAATAACGGTGTTCAGGCGATCACTTCACTGGCATAAAACCTCCTTCTATAGTGGTCATAGCAATGTGTTTAAAAATTTTTAAACACATTGCTATGACCACTATAGAAGGAGGTTTTATGCCAGTGAAGTGATCGCCTGAACACCGTTATTCCACCATTGTGGAGGTGGGTGGGCCCCTGTCTGAGGCTTTTTCCTCCGAATAGACTGGTCTTTGCTTGTGTTCATTATATACCTTCATTTTTTCCTTTTGGTGAAAGTGTTTTTTGTATTCGTGGTAACTGTGTTACTGACAGGTCTGCCTAGGGTTTTTTTATTTTTCATTTTTTCCAATGGCACAGATATTTTTGCATATAATACACACACAAAATATTTGTCCCATTAAAAAAAAAAAATAAAGAATAAGTCCCCCCCCCCCCCCTTTGACAAACCCGGACATCACCCAAGCCACTGCCCCCCTGAACCCAAAACAAATGGCTGGAAGGATGCCCACTTCCTCTTTCCACCCGAGGACCCCCCCCAATCAACCTCACCCCCCCGTACCTTTTAAGTTTGAAGCAGGAGGGGTGCTCATTCCCTCCTCCAAGGATGTCAAGTCTACAATGCCGGGCCTTCCCCTCCTGGGGAAGGGGCCTAAGGCCCTCATTGGCTGATGCCTCAGGCCCCTCCCCTTTGCCTAAGATACCTAAGACCCCTCCCATCATGAACTTCCTTAGGCTCCTTCCCTTAGGCTCCTTCCTCTGTATCCTGGATACAAGGGGAAGAAGCCTAAGGCCCTGATTGGCTTGACTGAGCTGATCAGGGCCTTAGGCTCCTCCCCCTTGTATCTAGGATACAGAGGAAGGAGCCTCAGGAAGTTCCCGATTGGATCAGATGCATAAGATCCGGAGGCATCTGAACCAATCAGGGCCTTAAACCCCTCCCCATGCATCACATGATGCACCAGGAGGGGAAGGCCCGGTATTGTAGATTTGGCGTCCTCAGAGAAAGAGAGACGGCACCCCTCCTGCTTCCAACTTTGTTGGTAATTGCTCCGAGTGTCTCTGGTGTGGATCTGTGGCAACAAAGCAGTGGAGTAGTGGTAGAGTGCATGCTTATGTATTCTAGCACTGTCATGCCCCCGTATAAACTGTTCAGCACATATATAGTACATAGGTATGCTGCAGAAGGTAACTAGATGGCTTCCATTATTTTTATATAGAGGGAATATAGTTAATTAAACATGAAAGAGGAATTAAAGGGAAGACTTGGGTTAATAAAAAAAATTAAACACAGCAAATGAAGAACAAAATGGTCTGTCTAGTCGGCCCAGTGAGCTGGTTAGGATTGTTGGATAACTAACCATTGAGTAGTGGCACTGGCTGGCTGGTAGGGGGCGCTATAATGCTGCATTGGAATGGATAGTGTGCAGGACATGTTGCTGGAGTATATTGTAGATTTTATTTTCTACATATAATGCCTGCTTTTTGTGTGGTTCTGGGTAAATCTAATTAGAAGCACATGTGAAAGTTAAGGCCATACCCAATAGAAATGTACGAAAAGTTGGTGCATAAATAAAAAAATAAAAATCTGAATATGGATTGCAGCCAAGGCCAGAAAAACACTACAGATTAATATTAAGGAAAAGCAAAATAATATTCTCTTTATGTATTTTGCTATTAAGCCAGATCATAGGGGAAATCAGGATATACATGACACACTTCTAGAGGTATTAATGACTCCATATTATTAATCTGACTCCATGTTGTTTTTTGTTGTTCTTTGTGCCTCTTCTTCTTGGTGTAAAAAATACTGAAATTTTTCTGCTTAGAAAAGGCCTGGGTTGCTAGTGTTTTTGTCTGGATTGTCATGAAACCTCATGGCTTAAGTATTAACAGATGGTCCTGGCATTCCAATGCTGGGTATAGAAGAAAAAAGAAGTATCGAATATGAATTAAAATATGTCGTGTGATTTATGAATGTTTGGGGCCCTGAATGGGAATGAATGTATGTGTGTGTGAATGTATATTAAACATAGAATTGGTTTTGAAAATAGTATTTTATATATTTTTAAACCTGAAGAAAATCCTGAGAAGTAACACACCTGCAGTTTGACATATCTGACCTTTCAGCTAGCCTACCATAGAAACTCTCTTCAGTCTTCAGGGAGGGCACTTTTGGCCCACTTAGGAATGTGGTTCAGTGAAACTTGAAGCTATTAGTTTTCCAAGCATGGGTTCTGCAAACACAGAAATTGATGTAAACAAAGATGTGATTTGTAAAACTGTTTTTTGAGCTGGTAACTATGTTAAAAGGAATTTCTTTGTTCAAAAAAACCTAAGGACAGCCTATGTTGGCCGATTGTCGATGAGGAGTGATGTCTTACTGGTCAGTGTGAAGGTATAAAGGAACGCACCAGTATAGACTCGGAGACCATCAAGAGAGGTGCAATTTTAATGCCTGAAGGGTCTCCATTGTGCATATGCCTTCTGATACAAGGATTTATGATTAATATTAATAAACAATTATGGCCTGGTAATATATGTGCAATTGTAATTATTACTAAACACCTAAGAGCGAGGATGGCGTAGTGCGTTGTGCAGTGCGCTAATCATCAGTAAATACAAGCAGGCAGCATTATTTTAATTGTTGATTATTGCTGGCTAATCTGGCCCCAGATATTGAATGTTGAGCCATGTCTGGTCAGTGGCATTGAATATCTGGGTATGACTGGACATGTATTGGCCACCTGGACTTATCTGGGTCCTGACTAATTTCATCTTGATACCTGCTCTCCCCTCCTCCCAGCCCACCTATAGACCCCCCTCCCCCCCCCTTGGGACCTACTTTCCCATGCCCTATGTTCTAGTGGCTTTCCAGGCAGGAACAATCTGTAGTTGCTCTTGCCCATTGTCATAACCAGGAGGTTGGCCAAGCCCAATCTCTTGAACCTGTCCTAAAGAACCCTTTTAGTATGAGGGCAGCCTTTTCTGAAGACTAAAGTACATAAAGGGAAAGAGAAGTTCCTGTATGGAGTACGGCTGAAAGAGTGTAGGTCCTAGGTGTTTAAGAGACTTTCTCATGTGAGGACTAATGAATGAAGGAGACAATTGAATGTAGAACCTCCCTGGGTGCACAATATATAATGGCTTCTACTGGGCCCAGGGATATGGAGCTCTTGCTTGGTCCTGAGAGGCTGGAAGAACCTACCCATGAATATAAGAAATTCTGAGCATCCAGCTGAGGAGCCTATAGCTGAGCATGAATGTATGGACTGCACTGATTTGGAAGCTGAGTTTGAACCCCAAGATATGGAGATATAAAGGGGGTTAGAGTGAAGACTATATTCTTTTGAAGGAACTAGACTTACATGCTGTGTCTGCCAGAGCTTGAGAGCTAAGAGATGGGGGATAGTTCTAACTGCCTGAAGGAAAAGTATCCAATGGGGAGGAGCTTTGGCGTTTAGACCCCTTGGCTTTTAGACTCTGTAGCTTTGAACAGTGGGAAACTTTAGAAGTGATGTGTGCAAGCTGGTGAGAGAACTTACAGCAAGTTAGCAATATTGATGTTCTCAAAGGCTGCAGTAATGGACTGCTGAGAGAAACTATTGGCTGAACCTGGACGCTGAAAAGCAGGGGTTTGCTTCCTGGAGCCTCATCTGCATATGAACTAAAGGTCCATTAAAACATTTTGACCTGAACATAAGAATTGTCGCTGCTGGGTCAGACTAGTGGTCCATCCTGCCCAGCAGTCTGCTCACACGGCGGCCCCCAGGTCAAAGACCAGTGCTTTAAATGAGTCCAGCCTCACCTGTGTACGTCCCAGTTTAGCAGGAACTTGTCCAGCTTAGTCTTGAAACCCTGGAAGGTGTTTTCCCCCTACAACAGACTCCGGAAGAGTGTTCCAGCTCTCTACCACTCTCTGGGTAAATAAGAACTTCCTTATGTTTGTAAGGATCTTTGAAATTTTAAAGCATGATTGAAAAATTGTAGCTCTTCCTATTGTTTCTAGAAATGTACACTGCTTTGACCAGCAAGTTAGAAAAGGTGGCAGTAGTATAACTACTGGTGGTATTGCAAAACTGAATAAGCATAAACATTCTTTGGGACCCAGGAAACTTAAATCCACTAAATATATTGATGGAAGTATTAAACTAGTGGTGGAAAGTGACTAAGCTATTGCCATGATTTGAACTTATTTGTTCACTGTGAGTAAGAAGGGAGAGGAAAACAAAGACCCTTGCAAACGCACCGTTAACCTATTGGAGGATTTGTTTGGTTTATCCATAAGTGATGACTGGCTATGGAGGATGCCTTACCTGTTACATCACATAAGTGGTTTCAGAATAATTGCCATGACTCCTAGTGGCAGTCTGTCTCACCCTGAAGAAAGCCACAGCAAGATGGAACATCAGTCAGGCAAACTCAGTACCAGCCATACAAACTGCAAGAGCCATGCATCTGATCCTTTCTGGATGCCTCTTATTAAAGCTGCAGTTTTTCTTTTCTTTGTGAGCTTATTGAACTTGCAGGATCTGCCAGGTGCTGAATTTACATGGTTTCTTCTCGGATTTTATTTCCTACACATAGGGCCAGAAGATCTCCAGGTCATGTACCGATATGACTCTTCTGCTTAAATTCTCAAACTGTGCTTTGGTGTGTTAATCACTGCCGTTCTTTGTTCAGGCTTTTCTTGGATCAGAAGGAAATTAAGCAGATCTTATCTTATCCGTGGATAGATTATTCAAATTGTACTATTGCTGGCTGTGAGGTAGCATCTGACTGCTGAACTTGTGTTCTGCGGGTTCATATGAAGTACTAAGCTTATTCTTTTGTTCACTGTAATCTGCCAGCTGTAGTCATAAATCATAAAAGTTGATGGTGATGGAAAAAAAACAATAGAGCTGCAATCTGAAGTTTGACCTTAGTATTAAGCAAAGAATGGTAATACAGAAAAATAGATTACCATAAATTGTGGGTTATAAATTGCTCCTTTGTATGGTTTGCAGGGACTAAAAGCAGTTAAAAAAAAAAAGGGGGGGGAAATTTGACATAAGTCACAGCAAAACATAGTGCCAGCAGTTTGAATCTGACTGCATAACATCTGAATAATTTCTACTGAGAGATACTGTAAAAAATGATTCTGTTATAATTTACCATTCATATATTTATTTCATTCAGCATCAACAATTGTCATAGAAATGCTTTTAGAGGAAGCTTACTGGTAAAATGAAATTGGTAAAAGAAAACTCAAATACCGGCACAGTAAATTTCTAGCACAGAACTGTTTCCATATTTATTCTAGTCATCAACATCATTTATTTACATCCTTCAAAGTTCTCATCCTCGATGCCACTGTGAAGGAGCCTCAGAAATTTCCAGAGGTACTACTACTCCTCGTTCATTTCCATTAGTATCATTATTGTCTTTGTCATTGTCCTCATCTTCTTCGTTGTTATCTCCGATTTGCTTTTGCTTTTTTTAAAGCCAGATTTTATTATCTTCACATACCATTCCATGCTGTTGCAACTTCTGCAAAAGTGGCACGCCGCATATGGCCTGTAGCTATGATTGCTGTTAGACATCCATTTCTCCCATAAATGAGACAAAAAGAGATTTCAAGCTTCTATTTACTGCGATATCTAATGGCTGCAGCATTTTGGTCATACCATCAGGCGTGATGACCTTTACCTTGTTCACATCTTTTAATTTTATGTTTTAAATTTTCAGTCATGTGAGCGCTCATGCTGTCCGTGACTAGCAACACTTTCTTCTCTTAAAACAAACAAAAACAACTCCCATCGGGCCATGTGCAAAAGCAATGTTCCAGCCATTTAGGCCCAGATTCTAAACATAGTACTGTTGTCAGTGACCACTTTTAAAAGCAGCCGCTAATTGTGTGTCAGTCACATAACGATGCTGTTTTTAGAATTGTGTTTATAGAATTGTGCCTTCGGCAAAGGTAGGCACCAGAAATGTAGGCCAGGGTTTTTTCAAGGCCTACATTACTGGCATCTACCTTTGATATGAACCATGCCCAATGCCACTTCCAGCATTAGCTACACCTACAGTAGTGGTAGGGCATTGTAAAATGCCTCTGTAGGTGCAATTCTGATGCTATTTTTAGGCACCTACCTTTTTTTTTTTTTTTTGTAATCCACGTTGTCGCTTTTAGAAACAGTGTTTCATCTTAAGTTAGGTACCGGGACAACCTTCATTCTTTTTTTAATGTTCAATCATCTTTACTGACATTTACATTTTATAACAAACAACCAGCAATTGACCAGTGAACAAGCAAATAAAGGACAGATATTGGTACACAGTGTCAATCACTACAACATGGTGTAACAGAAGTAGGAAACATCCTACAACACACCCAACTAAAGAACTGGACAGATCTTATAGAAATAGTAGATGCCTATTTTATAATAAAACACTACTATATATAGACACTACTGTTGTACCATCAATCAAATCATGTATTTAGTTGTCTATATCTTTATCAATGTCATACCAAAGGCTGACAATACAACTTATGACTTCTCTTCACCATAAGTGTTTTTCTTCATTATTGATATTTATTTTACTTCATTATTAATA
The DNA here is from genome assembly GCF_902459505.1 of Geotrypetes seraphini. Lineage (NCBI taxonomy): Eukaryota > Metazoa > Chordata > Amphibia > Gymnophiona > Dermophiidae > Geotrypetes > Geotrypetes seraphini. The sequence continues at coordinate 172,041,340 of NC_047084.1, read as the reverse complement.
TGTTGTATGGACCTTCAGAAAGCAGCCGGGCACACACAGCCGGTTGCTTCAACTCTTCGTCAGTCCACCCTTTATTAATAATTTATATTTTTTATATGTGTTTGTGCTGTAATCTAAAATTTCCTATGTATTGAAATTGAAGGAACCTCACTTAACTTGTAGTGAACTTGTCCTGTATTCACCTCTCCCAACATGCATGTTTCAGAATGAAACCTTTCTTTCAGGGTCGAGGGAAACTGCAACATGCATGTTGGAAGAGGTGAATACAGGACAAGTTCACTATAAGTTAAGTAAGGTTCCTTCAATTTCAATACATAGGAAAGTTTAGATTATAGCACAAATACATATAAAAAATATAAATTATTAATAAAGGGTGGACCGACGAAGAGTTGAAGCAACCGGCTGTGTGTGCCCGGCTGCTTTCTGAAGGTCCATACAACATATTAATAATGAAGTAAAATAAATATATCAATAATGAAGAAAAACACTTATGGTGAAGAGAAGTCATAAGTTGTATTGTCAGCCTTTGGTATAACATTGATAAAGATATAGACAACTAAATACATGATTTTATTTTATAATAAGACATTCTATAGGTTTTTCTAAACTATTATATAAATATTCTATTTATAAATTTAGGGCTTATTCTGTATAATGGACAGTGCCTACAAAAATGGCGCTGGCCACATGTCAATCACACTCGGGCCCCATTTACAGAACTGCAGCTACAAGTGCCTTAGAAAACACTTGTGCATTGGCAATGTAGGCCAGGGTTTAAAGGCCTACATTATCTGGGCCTAATTTGACGGAGAATCTCACATACCAGCACATAGCTAGCAAATAGAATGTTAGGCATGATAAAGAAGGGAATCACGAGTAGATCGGAGAGGGTTATAATGCCGCTTTATAGAGCAATGGTCAGACCACACTTGGCATACTGTGTCCAACATTGGTCTCCCAACCTAAAGAAGGATATAAAACTGCTGGAGAGGATGCAGAGATGAGCAACAAAGCTAGTAAAAGATATGAAGAACTTGGAATATGAGGAACGACAGGAGACTGGGACTGTTCTCCCTTGGGAGGAGGAGACTACGAGGGAATCTGATTGAGACTTTCAAAATACTGAAAGGAGTCGACAAAATAGAGCAGGAAAAAAAGTTATTTACAATGTCCAATGTGACATGGACAAGAGGACTTGGACTGAAGCTGAGGGGGGACAAGTCCAGGACGAATATCAGGAAGTTCTGCTTCACGTAGCGAGTGGTGGACACCTGGAATGCTCTCCCAGAGGAGGTTATTGCGGAATCCATCGTTCTAGGATTTAAAAGCAAACTAGATGCACATCTCCTTACGAGAGGCATAGAGGGATATGGGTGACTAAAATTACGCCAGGTGTACACCTGGCAGGGCCTCCACATTTGCGGATTGCCGGACTTGATGGACCGAAGGTCTAATCCGGAGATGGCAGTTCTTATGTTAAGGTCATATCCGCCCCTAACCACACCTACTTTGACCTTAGGTATAACTAGGTGCCATGCTTAGAGTTCCAGCACCTATCTGCATAGGGTGAGCTTTAAATGTATGTATTTATTTATTTTTTTTTCTGACCAAGCAAAATGAAATTATGAGAAACTTCAATTTGCAGTTTTTCCATCTTTAGGTTTTACTGGACAATCCTAATGTGTGATTATAATGAAACTCATCCTCAAAATAATAAGTCAAAGACCAGTGACCCTCCAATTATGATGAAATTCAAAATCTAAAATTTAAAAGTTTAAAAAAAGTTAATAAAGACTAACAGCGATAAAGGATAATATAAAAAGAAAGGCATATGAGACTAATGATAGTTCACAGGTGGTTGTTCAGACAGGACTTGTTCCAAAGGCAGACGGCCGTGAACACTTGAGGTCTTTCTGCCTTTATAAAAAAAAAAGTATATATAAAACATTATTATTTACAGTTAAGAAGATTTTGAAAATAATTCCTTCTTATCTTCATCATAATTGGAAGGTCATGGATTATAATGAAAAGCATCCCATAAATGAAACCCCACAGATGGTTTAATTTGTGGCCTCTAATTTTCTGTTGTGTCTGAATTTGATTCTAGTATAACATTTTGGTCTGTCTTTCCAATATGGCATCCTTCACATTTTTGGCACTGACTGATATAGAGTGCACTACATTTGAGAATCTGAACAAACACAATCGCTTTATGTTGAATGTTTTTCACATGTGGGTAACTGTAGGGCGCTGTGAGCTGTACTAGCACAATTCGAATCTTGATTATTTTTTTAGGCCCTGCACATTGTATCGATGACATTATGGTGAGAATGTTAGGAGTAAATTTTAAGACAATTCAGGAACGTAAAAACATTCTGGAGCCCTTTTTTTTACTAATTCAGCACCTAACTTTTAGCTGTTTGTTGGATCTGAGTGGAGAAGAAGAGAGAGGAGTTGAAGATTGCCCCAGTGTTGGCGAGCTGACAAGACAGGGAGGAGGAGAAGTATATTTTTGGATGACCAAATCTGGTGCCATTTACAGAATCCAGGTGGAAACAGTAAACCATACTATTGCATTTTTTAAGATTGTTCCCTCCCTCCTCCCCTTAAGGAGCTTGGCTTGGGTGGAGAGCGTAACCGTTGGCACTACTTGAACTTGTTTAAATGAAGGACACTCCAATATCTGGTATAATCAAATGCAAGAATTTTCTCACATTCATGCCGTACTTCATTCATCCAAAATTATAACTTGTCTTACTGGTCCTCAGTGGGCCACCAGGCACTCAAATACTTTCATAGTGCTGGGCTTTATGCTCCCACTCGTCATCGGACCCAGCTTTATGAATACTTTAAATACTTTGGATAATTATAATTTAGTAACTAAATTATAATTATCCAAAGTATTCATAAAGTTGGGTCCGATGAGAAGTTGGGTGGAGAGCGTGCATAGAAGTCTAAGCCAGGTAGTGCATTACACTTGACCTTTTAACCATGTGCTAAGTGTCTAGCAGAGTTAAGGAACTCTTAAATAGGAGGCAGTAAGTGGTCACAGGTACTGCATATTGGTTCATAGACAACAGCGTGAAAGACAAAGGTGCGCCCAGACAATTGAGCGCAGTGCGGAGGCGTGCGCCACTCAAAATTACTGTTTTTAGGGGCTCCGACGGGGGGTTTTGTTGGGGAACCCCCCCACTTTACTTAATAGACATCGCGCCGTCGTTATGGGGGGTTTGGGGGGTTGTAACCCTCCACATTTTACTGTAAACTGAACTTTTTCCCTAAAAACAGGGAAAGCTACTACAAGGGTTGATGGTCTATGTCCTATAGGTATATGGGAACTGAGTTCATGATCTCCATCTGTATACTTTGAGGAAGGGCATGAGAAGGGAGATAATAGTGATGTTTAAATACCTATGTGGCCTAACTGTACATGAGATGACTCCCCTTTTATTAGACAGCAAATCCAGAGTAAGAGGGCAAGGGATGCAGTGCAGCAGTGCTGGGCTCTGCAGTACTATATGGCACCATGTTGTTACAGAAGGTGAGGTAGATGCATGAAATAGTTTCTGAATTGGGGAAGGCATTGGATAGGCACATGGACTCTCTGGGAGAGAGAAGAAGTTAATTGTTGATGTGGAGGGCTATACTGGCTGGACATTTTGGTCTTTATCTGTCCTTATGTTTTTTCTAGGTGGCTTTGCTTATGTCCTCAGACTGGGTTACAAGGAACTGCAAGGCACTGGCTAGGTGCTGGGAGCCAAACTGCTTTGTTTGACTCATTTTCTGCAATTTTTGGATGCCAGAGGTGCGTTGCTCTTTTCTCATATGGAGCAGCCGAATGTTCTCTTAGTTCTGTATGGTTTGTTTGTAGGATGATTTTGGAAGATGGTTCACTGGACATTTGCTGGTGTGGGAATTTTATGGAAGTTATGAAATTGGTACTGAAATTGGTTGTGGGTGGGTGTGATCCAGTGTCCATGTGCAGGGTTTACTTGTTTGTTTGTTTTTTTATGAGGGTTTGGTGACATTTGTTTGCAGTATTGCCTAATGTGTGCACTTCCTGATTTGTAGTGGTGCTCTGGCGATTAGCCTTTTTGTGGCACTTATCAGCTTATCGAGTGGGTGAGCTGGCACCTTCTCAAGTTGCTATTGTGTTCAAGGGGTAGCTGTTTGAACATGTTGGGTTGACTGCAGGTTAAATGCAATTGCCTATTCCCTGGTCACCTGCTTGGAAGGATCAGGAATTTGGATTCTTTTGTACGTGTGTGTGGAGTAACGGGAATGTGCAGTACCTTGTGTACAATTCTAGTGGGCTGGGGAGGATTGTCTTAGCTGTTTCTGAGTCCAGCGGGGCATGGACTATAGATTTTATGGTTAGGTGTATGGAGCATTTGTTGGGAATGACTCTTGCTAATCCTTTTCCAGCAAATACAATTTCCTAATCTCCTATTCTGTTTCACTTCTGATTCTTTTGATGGGTTGTGACATTTGTTCAGCAAAAGGAGAGGATTTCATACTGCCCCTGAGGCGGGATCTGTTGTCTGCTGTCTGTGTTTTCCCTAATGCCCCCACCCCTTTTGTTTTGTTTGGTCCTCTATTGAGTGTGTAAGGAGGACTGGGACATGGTTGCTATTGAGTGGTTGCATAATACTAAGCTTTTGGAGTTACAGATAGCTTTTGGGGGTTTAGAGTGGTTTCTCATGAATTTGTTGCAGCTGTTTTCCCTAGACATTATTGTCCTGATGCTGTCTCCTTTTCAGGCATAGGTTTGGCCAATTTTATTGGGGTACTCTTTAGGATTTGTTGGAGACTTGTTTTAAAGATGTTGGCCGCAGATTATGAGGTGGGGGAGCGGTGACAAGCTCGAGGCTGTCACCGCTTGTGGCGGAAAATGGGGTTTGGCCCAGTTGGATCTGGGAGATGAGCAGTTAATAAATAAATAAATGTAACACTCGTATGCGATACCGCTGCGAGGGGAAGCATGGCCTTGCGTCACCGTGGATCATGTTTGGGGGGAGGGGAAGCATGACCTTGCGTCACCGTGGGTCATGTTTGGGGGGAGGGGAAGCATGACCTTGCGTCACCGTGGGTCATGTTTGGGGGGAGGGGAGGGGAATCATGGCCTTGCGTCACCGTGGGCCATATTTGGGGGAATGTTATAAATTTAAAGACTTAACGGGAGCTAGTTTTGACACCGAAAAGCTCCCTGGGGATGTGTGAAATATGCATTGGGGGTTTGTTGGTTTTTGGACACAGATTGTATTGTAAGTGAAGATAATATTCAGATAGATAATAAAGCTGCGGCCAAATATTTATTCCAATAAAACTGAGTTGTGTGATTATTGATTGATGGTGATTAGCTTTCAGTTGCAGGTGACGGGAATGTGAATGCTAATGTTATAGTAACATAATATATATAATATAAATGAAGAATAAAGTTACCCAAATGTCACAATCAATATTTACTCCCCTCCCCCAACCCCCTACCCCCATGGATTTGTAAAGGTAAATGAACCTAAGGAAAGATAAAATAAATTTACATTATTAAATTTTCACTTATTTAGTCAATGGGCTCCAAACTTTATTAAATACACTACTAAATCCCCTACACTCCACATTAATTTTTTCATATCTGTATGTATACAGTGCACACATTCACCCAATAAAAAGTATAACTTATTCTGTCATGGTTTTTCCAGTTACTCGTGATCAATTGAATGGCTATTCCTGTCATGATCATAAATAGACAACTCTTATATCGTTCCACAAATTATAGCCTCATATGATAGTGGAACATTTGAATCCAAAACTAGATTTATTTGTCCCCAGATGGACTTCCAAAATATAGATATAAAAGGACAAAAATATAACAGTTGGTCCAAAGTCCCTATATCAATATGACAATGCCAGCATCTATTAGACTTAGAACTATCTATTTTATTTAACCGAACTGGGGTCCAGAAAATCCTGTGCAACAGAAATAACCATGTTTGTCTCGTAGATGCTGACGCTGTACATTTCAATTTCCAAGTCCAAATTTTGATTTGCCATTGGCTAATTTTATCTAGTTTTTGATTGGTTTCTTGAATGTCTAGTGAGTTTTGTGGTTGAATAGGGTGAAGAAGCTGAATGTCATAAGGATAAGCAAAGACTGTAAAACCAATTGACTGAGTGAGGGTTAATAGTGGAGCTAAGAAAAGATTAAATAACATCGGTGAAAGTATGGATCCCTGAGGCACACCAAAACTCTGAGTGTATGGTTTTGATGCCATGTTAGAGAGGTCAGCTCGAAAAGTACGATTCAAACCATGCTAGTGCTGTCCCTGAGATTCCATGGTTGTAATCTCTTTAATAGCAATGGGTGGTCAAATTGTATCAAATGCTGCAGTTAGATTTAATGAAATTAGAAGAACTGATTTCCTTTGGTCTAGGTCAGAAAGTATCTGTTTGAAGTTATGAGTCCTAGTAAAGAAAGTTCTATGGAATGGTGTGGTCTGATGTCTGTTTGATTTGGATGCAGAACATTTGTCTTTTCTAGAAAAAGAGATAGTTGATTAAATACAATTGATATTGATATTAAATAAACCTCTCTTGCAAATGTTTTCTTAGTCACTTTCCAATCGGGCCATTGCATAAAAATACAACATCTCAGCCAGTTGACACTGGATCATCTGCTGTTCTATTGTCCTTTGATACTCAACTTTTGGAAGTCAATATGGGGACAGATTAATACCATACTAGAGTCATCGATTCCATTGACTTATGAGGTTGTTATATGTGGGATGATATTGCATCTTAAACCCTCATTGGATAGGTATAAATGTCAGCTTTTCCTTTTTATGACCGGGATAGCCATGCAAATGGTTACTTGCAATTGGAAAAATTGGGATCACCTTAGTTTTACTTTCTGGTGGGCAAACTTATGCTTAAGTTATAAGTATGAGAAAATGAATGCTGACATGCTAGGGCATTCTAAGATATTCAAATTAGTTTGGGGTCCATTGACGTCTTTTGTGGATTCGTTATAGTTGTCCTTAATCTTTGTTTTCCATTGTTTTAGCACCCACACATCCAGGGGAGGGTGGGAAGGGACAGGGTATATCTTGTTTGGTATTATTACCTGATAGAAATTTTGGATGGGAGAGGGAGTTGATTATAAGTGCTTATTTGATTATTATTATTTGTATGTATATTGTATTGCACTTTTTGTTGTCTTTGAAAACTAAATAAAGACTTTTTTTTTTAAACATCTCTGCCAGTTTAGGAACATTGAATTTATCATTTGCCTTGTACTGTATAGTCTTAATTAAATTTAATAACTGAAGGATAAAACATGTAAGCATATTTAACAGAGTTTAAATTTTATTTTAAATGATGTTTGATATACCGCCGACTGTAATACATCTAGGTAGCAGCTCCTCCTTTTCATAAATATATAAAATAACAAAAATAAACCAGCGATTAGTTTTAACAGGTGTACTTAGAACAGACACATAGCTATACTCAAAGAAACTCCCATATTACTGTTAGAAGGCAAGCCTACTAGAGTGGCCTTGTACATCTAAAAAGCTTATGTGAATCATGATGAACTGCTTAATTATCTAATAGCAAAGTTATTATGTGCCTAATCCCACTCCACATACCACTACAGTTTGCTAGTCCTTTATTTACATACTATTCATGCCATTATCTATTGAATACAATTATCTGATTCATTGAACTTTACTACAATTCTAGCTCCGTCAGCATATTCCTTTTAAATAGAACTATTTTCCTGTATGGATGTTTTCTGTTTCTCTCCTGCTCCCTACTTTCCTCCCCTAGTTTGTGTATATATAGTACAGTGAGATGAAAAAGTATTTTATCCTCCTGATTTCCCTCCTTTGCATATATGTTGAGCTCAGGGCAGGATTAATTTTTCGATGGGCCCTAGGCACCCAAGTACACTGGGCCTCCTGGACCCTCCCCTTCATGGCCCTGTCCCCTTCCCAAATCTCTGTCTCCCCTCATGCAAGAAGACCAAGTAGCACCTTCTCCGTCCTTCATTTTTCAGTACAGCCAAACTCAGTCTTCAAAAGGCTGCGGACAGCAGTTCCTACACGCTGCCCATAGTTGACCCAGAAGCCTTCCTTCTGACGCAAATTCCCAGCATCAGAGGAAAGGCTTCTGGGTCAGTCATGGGCAGCATATAGGAACAGCTTCCTGTGGCTTTTTGAAGACTGAGTTTGGCTGCACTGAATAATGAAGAAAGCAGAATGCGGCAGTACTTGGGATGTCTGCAGCCAGGCTCGGAGGCAGGTACATTGATATCATTGGAGCAGCGCTCTGGGCCCTCTCTGAACTCTTCAAGCCCAAGGCACGTGCCTACTTGGCCTACCCTTTAATCCTGCCCTGGTTGAGCTAAATGGCTTCTGAACTTTGAACAAAATATAATATTAGACAAAGGGAATTTGAGTAAATGTGTAACAGTTCTTCAATTGCTTAATTTATTTAAGAAACAAAATTATCCAACGCTCATTTTCACCTGCAGTATAACCTGTAAAATAACTCCTCTGAAAGTAACAATTCTGAGTTAATAGCTAATGAGAAGTCCATTTTTTCCTGTCCTTAAGAGTAAGGGATGGCAGTTTCCAACAGTGCCTATCTATATAATAAAATGCTAAGTGTGCATGCGCACTCTCACCGCATGCTTCCCTGATCCCTGATCTGTTGGGCTGTGGCAGCAAGAGTGCACATGCGCTACAAAGGAATCCAGGTCGCCCTCGGCTGTCTATTTCAGGCCCGCGCAGCGGTGTGGAGCGGCGGCTGCCAGGAGGAGTCGGTTTCAGGTGCGCGCGTGTGCGCATAGGGTTCTTTTCGTGTAAGGCAGATTCATTGTCGTTGTCCCCTTCTCCCCCGGTGCACCCGAACCCTCGTCCGACCCTCCCTTCACGCGGTCTGGTCGCTACCCTTAGTCCCTTGCCGCCCCCCCCTTCCCGCGGTCCCGACAAACCTCTTGCCTCTAGCAGCGGCCACAGCACTCTACACACGCTGCTTCGCGCCCTTCTACTGCCCTGATTTGCTCTGCCGTGTCCCTGATGACATCATCAGAGATGAGGCAGAGCAAATCAGGGCAGTAGAAGGGCGCGAAGCAGCGTGTGTAGAGTGCTGCGGCCGCTGATAGAGGCGAGAGGTTTGTTGAGACCGCGGGAAGGGAGAGGTGGCAAGGGACTAAGGGACCCGGAAAACTTGGGACAAGTTAGAGTGCAAGGAGGATAGTGATCGTGAGTTACATCCCAGTGCCACAAGGGGACATCAGTACAGAGCTTAATTTGCAAGGGTCTTTGAGACCAGATAGCTGTGTTAAGGACCAGCCCTTCTAGGATGTTACCAGCTCACCATCCCAGGACAAACAGCTTCATTATAAGAAATGTAATCCTTAGTTGGGTTACTGAGCCATAGCAGATTTTTTTTTTTTTTGGTGGGGGGGGGGGAGTGTCGATGTCTTATATTCCATTTAATGATGCTGAGGGGCAGGAGATGGGCAGGGGAGTGTATTTTCCCTGTCTGTCCTGGTGGGCTTACAATCTATGAATATATTCATGTAAACCGTTCTGAGCTCCCTTGGGAGAATGGCATAGAAAATTGAATAAATAAATTTTTTTTAAAACTAATGTACCGGGGGCATGGGGGGATTAAGTGACTTACCCAGGGTCACAAGGGGCAGCGTGGGATTTGACCGCACAACCTCAGGTTGCTGAGGCTATAGCTCTAACCACTCACTCGGGCCAAGGGGAGAGGGAAAGAGGACTGCTTTGGGGGGAGGGGTGTGCTGGGGGCCAGACAGCAAACATACTTTGCTCTGGGAGGGGGGGGGGAACAGAAGGGGTCCATGGAGCAGTCAGGCATGGCACAACAGGGGGCCAGGGGGAGAGGGAAAGGGGCCCTTCTTTGGGGGGATGGGTGTGCTAAAAAAAAAAAAAAAAAAGACAGCGGCCAAGGAGAGAGAGAGAGAGAGAGAAAGAAAGACAGACACACACATCCTTTCTAGCACCCGTTAATGTAACGAGCTTAAAGACTAGTATAGCTATAGATTCAATACACAGGCACTTATTTAATGAGGGTGGTTTGAAAAGTTGTTTTTTTTTGGTGGGGGGAGAAGCAAGTTAAACAATGTAGTCTCCATCAAGGGCTATACACTTAGTCCAGCGAGCAGTGGCATAGTAAGGATGGGGTTGTGGTGGGGAAGTTTTATTAATAGGCGATTTTCCATGCTGATGGGATTTCAGATAATATTTGCCTCTTTGCGGATGATACCAAAATCTGCAATAGAGTAGATATCCTGGATGGTGTGAATAACTTGAAGAATGGCCTGAAATTTGCCAGCTAAAATTTAATGCTAAGAAACGTCATGCTTTTGGGCTGCAAAAACCCGAAGGAATGGTTCAGTTTAGGGGGTGAAGAACTTATATGCACGACAAAAGAGCGGGACTTGGGATGTGATTTTTTCATGATGATCTTAAGGTGGCCAAACACGTTGAAAAGGTGAAAGCTAGAAGGATGCTAGGTTGCATAGGGAGAGGTATGGCTAGTAGGAAAAAGGAGATATTGATGCCCCAGTATAAGACTTTGAGACCTCATTTAGAATAGTGTGTACAATTCTGGAAGCCGCATCTTCAAAAATATATCAAAAGGATGGAGTTGGTCCAGAGGAAGGCTACTAAAATGATGTGTGGCCTTCATAATAAGGCATATGGGGACAGACTTAAAGATCTCAATATGTATAACTTTGGAGGAAAGGCGGGAGAGGGGAGATATGACAAGAGATGTTTAAATTCAGTACCTTAAGTGGCATAAATGTGCCTGAGTCGAGTCTTTTATTTGAAACGAAGCTCTGGAATGAGAGGGCATAAGATGAAGTTACAGAAAGGGTGAGAACGGCCACTTACTCCAGCACTTTCCCAGACCAAGAACTGTCTTGGTCTAGGTCGGGAGAAGTGCTGGAGTAAATGGCTGTTCGCAATAATGGTTAATGGGGTATGTCCTTGAAGAAGTGTTAAGTGAAACATGTTAGTATACAGAACTCCTGACCGAGCTATGCAATGTATCTAAAGATAAGTGATGTATATATTTAACTTTAGTGAAAAATTTTAGAATACATAAAGACACAGAAAAGAAATATATTTGAGAGGACCAGTGACGATTTGGTACATAAAGCTTTAGGTCTGTGAAAGTATTTGAGCCCTGAGTTGTACTGCTGAGATCCTTGGAAGATTTATTGAAGGATCAAATGAAAATATTTAAATAAAGTCTGTGGAATATATGAGTGTTAATGAGGCTTCCGCATGTGCAGTTAAAAGCATCATCGGAAGAATGGAGTGGTGCTCTCAGCCAGTGGGTAGAGCAGATGTGCAGAGGGGCTCTTAGCAATGGTTGGTGTTTTTCATCTAATGGACTTTGGAGAATCCTGCTAGCTACAGCATTCCCAAGGATATGGTTTGAGCCAGAGCCAAAAAATGAGGGGCCTGTGCCCCTCCAGGACTTCCCCATGGCTTCACTCTTAGTTTGATTTTGGAATTACTAGATTGTTGGCATTCCCTTTTTAAATTGGAGCAATACATCTTGAAAGAAATATGGTCAATTCTAACTTACATGATTAGTTAAATAACAGCACACTTCTTTGAAACATACAAATGGATACATAATACTAATAAAGATTAAATTGCTTAATAAAAGCTGCTCGGTTGAATGTCGTTTGTTTTCATTCACAAATTAACGAAGTGCAGTATTCTGCAATGTCACTAATGCAAAAACTCAGGAATTTAAAATTAAATTATATTTTGTTCTGGTCAGGTTATTTTTGCCCCAGACTATCAGACTGCACCCAAACGGTGTCTTTTAAATAGGCCCTGCACCAGAAAATCTCCACATAAATCAATTTCAGTTCCAAATAGGCAATGATTTCTGCAATTATAACGGATTAAGACACATCTATTTCCTGGGGAACATACTATTTAATTCAGCCTTCACTTTAACTGCATAACAATTAATTGGCTTCAATTCTAATAATCAAATTAATCTATTTCAGTTGTTTCAAATCATCTTTGCTATAACTCTTTCCAGAATTAGAAGACATGAATATCAAGTAACCAAGGTTTCTGCTGTAAATCATGCTTGGGTTGGCCAGAAAAGTTATAGAATTCTATTGGACATGTTGAGATTTGGTGGAAATTTTGCTATGTGCTTGTCTTAAATTATCTGTCAGTTTAATATGTATAAAACGGTGGGAATCGGTCAGCAATTGTACCCACCTCACAGAGCGGAGGAATTGCTTAACATAGTAAATGATGGCACATCCAGTCTGTCCAACAGTCATTCTTAAGGCAGTTGGAGCAAAAAAAAAAAAACAGTAATTATTAATTTAAGTTGTTAAGTTCCAGTAGAAGATGTCTTCCCCTTCCTCTGAGATAGATAAGACCAGTACTCGGATGCTAAGAAAGCAAATGGAATGTTAGGAATTATCAGGAAAGGAATGGAAAACAGATGAAAAATGTTATAATGCCCATGTATTGCTCTGTGGTATGGCTGCATTTGAATTCTGTGCGCAGTTCAGGTCGCCATATCTCAATAAAGATATAGTGGAATGAGAAAAGGTACAGAGAGGGCAGGGCTTTGGAATCGGTTGATAAATTCTTCGACTCAGACTCCTCAGTTTCTGGTACCCGTGACTCCAACTCTGATTCCAGGTACCCAAAACTGTTTTCGACTTTGACTCCACAGCCCTGGCAGGGCTGTGGAATTGGTAGATAAATCCTTCGACACTGACTCCAGGTACCCAAAATTATCTCTGACTCCACAGCCCTGGAGAAGGGCAACAAAAATGATGAAATGGATGGGACGACTTCCCTATGAGGAAAAGCTAAAGTGGCTAGGGCTCTTCATCTTGGAGAGGCGGCTCAGGGTGATGTGATAGAAGTCTATAAAATAATGAGTGGAGTGTAAAGGGTAGACGTGAATAGTATGTTCATTCTTTCTAATAAATACGAGGACTAGGGGACATGCGATGAAGCTACTAAGTAGTATATTTAAAACAAACCAGAGAAAATATTTCTTCACAAATGTGAAATTAAACTCTGGAATTCGTTGCCAGAGAATTTGGTGAAATCACAGTTAGCAGGGGTTTAAATCACAGGGGTTTAAAAAAGGGTTGGATGATTTTCTAAGAGTGAAATCCATAGGCCATTATTGAGATGGCTTGAGGAAATTCACTGCTTATTCTTAAGATAAGAAGCATAGAATTTAGTTTTCTGCTTGGGACCTGGGTTAGCCAATGTTGGAAACTGGATACTAGGCTTGATGGACCTTTGGTCTGTCCCAGTATGGTAATTCTTATGTTCTTATTGCTACAGCTCTGAATCGGTGACTTGGTTTTTGGCAGGTGTGCTTAAAAGTAATCATAAGCTAAACAATTTTGGTTTGTGGTTTTTTTTGTTGTTGATGTTTTTTTATTTTTTTCTGTTCTGTGAGTTTGAGATGTTGGAAAAGGAACAAAATCTATATATCTTTCTAGAATTCTATTAAGGGGTTTTAGGAAGTATTGTAATATGATACCATTTTTCCACATATTTGTTTAATTTGAGGTGATAATTTGGTTTATGAACAAAATATCGGTGGGTATTTTATTTAATGTGTAACATTTAAATTTAAAAAGAAATGCAAATATCTATGAATACAAGGTCACATGTTTTGGATAATGGCTTTAGCTATGCCCCCCTATTATCAAGCCACAGTAGGGCATTTTAATGTGGGCCGGTGAGATAAATGCATATCATCGCATCCCATGCGTGGATGCTCTCCTACCCAATGAGAGCAGGCAGCGGGGCTGGGGCAGGGCTAGGGAAGGATGGGTGGAACTGGGCAGGTCTAATAAAATCAGGTAACCCTAATGAGACTTAGAATCTAATCTAATCTTCAGTTTATTTACCGGGTCATCTCCCGAAGGAGCTCAACTCGGTTTACAATTGATTAAAATTAGAATGACATAAGAGTAGGCCTGAGAGAGAGTGTATCATTTCCAGAAACAGCACTGGTAATTAAAATTGAAGGTGTAAAATTTAAAATACTAAAAGAATAAAATATACTATTACTACAGCACTTCAGCAGGTAAGCTTTTAAGATATTGTGTAAACAACCAAGTTTTTTTAGATCTTTCCGGAATTATTTTTACTGACCTATTAATCTGATAGAATCAGGAAGCCTATTCCAAATTTCAACCAATTTAAATGCCATAGATTTACTATGCTTCCCAGCACATTTAAGCCTTCTAAAAGAAGGAAATGATTTATATATTTTTGTGATCCTTAACAGGATCTAGTAGCAATCCAACATAAAGGGATTGAAGGATCAAATATTCCATAAAGGAATTTAAAGACAACACAAATGCACTTAAACTGTATCCTATAATGAACTGGAAGCCAGTGAAGCTTTCTCAGTAATGGAGATGCATGGTCATACTTTCTCTTTCCAAAGATAAGTTTAGCCGCTGTGTTTTTTGTATCAACTGTAGCCGATCTAGACTACCCTGTTTAATGCCCAAGTAAACAGAATTATAATAATCAACTGAGCAAGCACAGTGGACTGTACCAATATTAACGGCCTCTTTTACAAAGCCACGTAGCAACAGCCTCGAAACCCTTTAAATCTCTATGGGCTTCAGGGCCGTTAGCGCAGCCGCTAGTGCGGCTTTGTAAAAAAGGCCGTAAGTAATGTTCATGATTAAATAGTGCCCTAACTTTCCTCAGCATACGCAAACTAAAGAACCATTTCTTTGTCAAATAATTTATCTGGTCATGAAATGTAAGAAAATAATCCAGAATAATACCCAAGATTCTAGAGGAAAAATCTAGGTGTAATAAGATACCTGATTTCAATGCAACGTTACCAGGGAGATTTTCTAATCTAGGCCCTTGAAGCATTCAGTTTCATTTGGATGGAAGTGTTGAATTTTAGTTCTATATTTTAAGAACAGTAGGAGACAGTACAAGAAGGCCTAAAATGGGGCCTGCAAAAGAGGCAATGAAGGTCAGTACTTTTTAATATGATATGGAAAGCAATGTTAAGAAAGTGGAGTTGGAAGCAATTTTTGGGCTGTGGAGTCGGTGAATATGTGCCAACTCTAACTCTGTCATGCAATTATTTATAATGCTTAAATTTATTTCACAGATAATTTGATTAACCCATTTGATCCATTTGTTTCAGGATGTTTTACTTTTAGAATATCAAAATAATAAAGGGGAGATACTGTTTATTCCTCTGTGATGTTAGTTATTAAACTATTATATAGTCACAGCTCTTGAATGGGCTTAAAATGCTATGCACTACTATGTGCATGCTACTACATATAATATTATGTGAAATGCTCAGACCCTACACCTCGTGATTTCGTGATAACACCAAACTGAGGATCATAAGGGGACCATCATAGCTTTCACCGTCCCCATTGCCTACCATACCAGATTTGATTCAAATAAATGTTATTTATACCTCCAGGTACTTTAGTTAGATTGTGAGCCTTCGGGACAGTAAGGGAATTTTTCAAGTACCTTTCTTATTTCTAATCTTAATGTATATTTTCTGTAAACCGCTTAGAACCTAACGGATGTAGCGGTATATAAGAAATAAATTACATTACATTTATCTAACACTGTGCAGAAGTGCTACTAATAGAAATTCTTTGATAACTTATCTGGACATGGTGGAGTTGTTAATTGTAATGAACCCCAGACAACTTTAAAACTGCCAATTCGAATTCTTCTTTTTTGTTCTTATATTCCTTGTTTCTTTTGTTATTACTGTGGGGCACAGTAATAACAAAAGAAACAAGGAATATAAGAACAAAAAAGAAGAATTCGAATTGGCAGTTTTAAAGTTGTCTGGGGTTCATTACAATTAACAACTCCACCATGTCCAGATAAGTTATCAAAGAATTTCTATTAGTAGCACTTCTGCACAGTGTTAGATAAATGTAATGTAATTTATTTCTTATATACCGCTACATCCGTTAGGTTCTAAGCGGTTTACAGAAAATATACATTAAGATTAGAAATAAGAAAGGTACTTGAAAAATTCCCTTACTGTCCCGAAGGCTCACAATCTAACTAAAGTACCTGGAGGTATAAATAACATTTATTTGAATCAAATCTGGTATGGTAGGCAATGGGGACGGTGAAAGCTATGATGGTCCCCTTATGATCCTCAGTTTGGTGTTATCACGAAATCACGAGGTGTAGGGTCTGAGCATTTCACATAATATTATATGTAGTAGCATGCACATAGTAGTGCATAGCATTTTAAGCCCATTCAAGAGCTGTGACTATATAATAGTTTACTTTTAGAATATACTGTATTTTGATAATCAAGTTCTTTGGTTACAAAATGTAATATATTTTATGATGATTTATATATTTGTGAAAAGTGGCACCTAGAGAATGACATGAGGATAAAGTTTGTCCCTGTCCCCAAGAGCTTTGCCCCCATCCCTGCAAACTTTCTCTCTATCTCTGCCCCTGCAAACTCCTATATAGATATATAAATAAAGGAGTCGGATTGACTGTATAGTCCTGGGTAAAAGACAGGGTAGCATGCGGTATAGAAGCTCTCAAACAACAAACAAATGTGTGGATCCTTTGTTACATTTACCTATTTGAGTAGCTGGTCCAAGTTGCAGCTGTAACTCCAACCATATGCAAAACATATTACTAAGAATTGACATGGTAGTCATTTTTTTTAGGTGCTGCCTCTTGCCTCCCCCCCCTCCCCTCCCTTCCTCCCTCTTTAAAGCTAGGGGTCTACCTGTTGTGAAAGTAATTTCCTTTCCTGGGTGGATGAGGGGAAAGCCGTTTATTTTTCCTGCAAATGCTCACATTGCTCCATATATTACTTAATGGTACAGACCAAAATGGAGACTGCAGGCAAACCAGCTGGAAGGTCAGTCAATTGTAAACTTGCATTTATATCTTAGTGATGATATCTAGATCCCCTAACTGAGTTTGTCCTTGGTCTTTTTGATCCTGCCTGCATGCAGTCATTCTTCCTTTCTATGCTTCCCACCATCAATTATCCCCTTCCCAAATAGCCAATGCCTATTGAATGAGGTCTGAGTCATTCCTTAAATTGTAGAAATGACCATTTTTTTTCTTGTATTTAGTGCGAAGAAGCACATCTTAAAGACAACAATTTATTTTGGCTGCAATATTTCTGAGCTGAAGTAATAAGTGAGTGACCTATTAAGAATGGGTTTGACCTTTTTGGGTTGGCTCGGAATAACTAGAAAAAAAAAAAAAGCTTTTTCTTTAAACTCACTCTTTCAGCTGAATGTGTAATACTGTACTATATTTCACTATCAAACAGACTAGAAAATGAATATTTCTTAAACATTATCCCAGTTTTCTATGCATGGAATATTTTTAAATTACTCTTGAATTGATCTCTGAATTCAGGGATAAAATGAACTTTATGGTTTTACATTTGAGAAGTGATTTTATAAAGTTTGCCACTTTTTTCCCATTTTAATTTTAACAGGAGAGGATCAATAAGGATGTTTAAGTGGTGGTCAGCTGTTTTGTTCCTTGGAAGCATTTTTTGGGGATTAGAAGGAAAACCAGCTAAGGATGGTTATGGCCTGAAGTCCTATCCTCCACTTGTGCGATTGCGACATAAGGTATTCTTATTTTTTTTTTTTTTAATGTAACTTTGTTTTGCATTCTACCCACTTGTTAAGGCCAGTTCTATTAGTTAAATCAATGAACCTTATAAAAAGAAATACTGTGTTAAATTAATGGGCTATTGTTTCTTTGCTATAAAAATAAACTTGCTTTATAATTATCTCCAAATTTTTCTTCTTTCTCAGTGATTGAAATTAAAGCTTATATTCAAAGTCCCTCCCCCCAATAATGGAACAAACATTTGTTTTATTTATATGGATATCCTGCTCTGGATGATGATTACCCATCACTCATCTAAACCCAGGCACTTCCTGGTCTTCCTTCCTCAGGCTCTCTGCTGGTTGTCAAGCTTGAGCACCTCCTGGATTCGCACCCTGAGGACTCTTCCAGTCCCTCAGTTGTCTTTTTCCCAGACTGACGCCCGGAGGACTCTCCCAGTTGCTCACTCTCCTAGTCACTCACGCCTCCACCAGGCCCTCTGCCAGTCATCAAGCTTGACCCCCCCCCCCCCCCCCACTCTTAGACATTATATGGTATAAAAGAGGAAGGCAACCGTTGTCCAATAGAGATGGCAACATAGTTAACAAAGTATGGTGAGTGTAGAATGGCATTACAAGCATGGCTAGAGCAATGTCTTTCAAACCTTTTTAGCTCTGGTACAAATGTTTTTTTGCGGCACATTATAATTGAAATTAAATAAGTCTCAAATCTACTTTTTTGTTGGTTTTGCAGTTTTATAAAGTTATTTAAGCTATGTATGGGTATTTGTAATGACGGTGAAACTAAAAGTAGATAGAATAGAATTGCCAGTCAATGTGATAGATGTGCTTGCTTTTTGAGTGCAAATGAACTCAAAACACGTATTTCATCATTCACCATCTTCAGTCCTTACGGTCTCCTGATGGACGGTTGCCTCTTTGCAGAGCGACACACAATGCAGGAACGCGACCTTTGCGCTTCCTGCCTGGCCCATACCGCTCTGTGATTGGCTGTAGTCAGTTACTGACTGTAGCCAGTCACAGAGCAGTGAGGGACCAGGCAGGAAGTGCAAAGGTCGCACTCCTCCGTTATGCATTGCTCTGCAGGGAAAGGCAGCCATCAAGCAGCAGACCGTGATGTACCATCGCTACTGTAAAAAGGTACCAGGGGAAGAGGGGGGCTGCAGGCTGCTGCAGGCTTCCCAGCACCAAACCACCAGATGCACCTATGTGTACAGGAGGAAAACCAAGAAGAGAAATTTTGAACCAAAATTTTTTATTTTTCTTCCTCTACAAGTGGGTACATCTTATGGTCCAAAAAAATATGGTAAATTCTGTCAGAGCTGAAAATCCAAGGCCCAACATTGAATATATGGATCTACTTTAGCATGAGCAGTTGGTTCTTTAAAAAATGCAGATTGCCACTGGCTGAATACTGTCCAGTGAGTTTGTGTAGTTAGTGGTGTAACTACATAGACCCTTATTTACAAAGCCATGCTAAAATAACATGTAGTTTGGGGAGGGGGGGGGGTGCTATGTAGCAAGGCATGTGAGAGGACATGTTCAGGAGAGCTCACGCAGGGCCTTCTATTTTTCTACTCAAACTAGCTTATATGTCTAATATATTCATGGATAATATACTCACATAAGTGCTACTATGGCTTCATCAAAAACTCAGTGCATTGATGAAAGCTTTTGCAGCAGTTCAGTTGGCTAAAAGATCAAAACCAGATCTGCCATCTCCTTCAGAAGTGAGTGCAGCTAAAGACCATTTGAGATCAACACTGGATTCAACAATGATAGGCAAATTTGTTGAGATTAAGGAGCTGTTGCATAATAATCACCAGGTGATTAAAGACCTTCAAGCTGGTGTTGACTTACAGATGGAGGAAATACAGACTCTCTGCCAAAACTTTGGATCTTTGGATTTATAAACGCAGGCACTGGAAGTGAAATCCACCATCTTGGATTTGCATAGTAAGATTTCCTGATTACAAAATGAGATAGACTGTTCCATCTGCTGTGATTAGCAATCTTCGCATACTGGATATCCCACAACAGGCTGAGGCTGATGATCCAATTAGGTTCTGCATCAAATTTCTACCAGAACCTTTAAATCTTCACTTTGATCCTCTGATGGAAATTGAGGACCCATCGTGTGCAATTCCAAATATCCAAGACCTATGGTTCTCAAGTTGCTGCAATACCCACAAGTATTAGCTGCTATTGCTGCAGCTAAAGCGCCACTTAAGTGGCAGGGTCATATGATTTTAATTCTCCTTGATTTGGCAACATTGAAGGCCTTCAAATGGCAACAGTTCCTTGCAATTAGATCTGAGCTGAAGAACCACCAAAGCACAGAATGGTTAATTCTACCTTGCATATCACTTTGAATAATGTCACTAAAAACTTTGATGATTTGGAAGCATATCTATATGTACAAGGTCATGTTTTATGGAGGTTCAAACAGTCTCATCCACCTTAATAATTTTTTTTTCATCAGTTCGCTGCTTTGCTCCTGACAAATTATTGATTGGCTTTAGCTGTGACTCTTTTGGTGTTAAATTTTTCAGTTTAGAGCTAATTGTGATTATCTGGTCTACAGTACCCTGCGGGGGCCCCCTGGATCCCTTGCGCGTCTGCTATTCATCCCATTCAAGTCCTCTTTTCTTTAAGATTTGCAACTTGTTTGTAAACCAGTTGAGTTACAGTACCTGGGTTATTTTTTGAGTTGTTTCTGTTTATAGCAGCCATACTATGGGTTCCTTTTACTAATCTGTATTAGGGTATTAACATGCGGAATAATGCGCGCTAGACGCTAACGCCAGCATTGACCTGGTGTTCTACCCATGTAGCGCGGGTTTAGCGCGCTAAAATGCTGCATGCGCTAAAAACGCTAATGCAGCTTAGTAAAAGGAACCCTATGTTTTTCTTCATTCTCCGCTACTTGTAATGTTAACAGATGTCTGCCGATTTTCACTGTTTCTCTAAATGTAAATGGTTTTTAAATTTGATCAAACAAAAGAAAATGCTTCCTTATCTAAGAACTTTGAAACCAGCTCTTATGCTACTTCGGGAAACACACCTGAATCATAAAGAACCTTTGAAATTTATAAACATGGTTTTGCAATATTAATACATAAACCAATCTGTCAGTTTTACACCATAAATCCAATCCTAATGGTAGAAGAGTTTTCTCCAATTTTTTATAATGCTAGCAGATTGAATACTGTATACTATCTATAAATGCTCCCAACAAAGAAGATCCTCATTTTATTAAAGAGATATTTTATCTTCCAGAAGTGATGGGTTCTGTTTCATTTGCTGATCGATTGGGATTTTAATCTTTGGTTGGATCCTTATTTAGAAAGATCTTTGCCTCTTACTTGTGTAACTGCAATTTATTATGGAAAATTTTGGGTTAATTGATCCATGGAGGTGTTTGAATCCAACTGAGTGTGATTATACTTGTTTTTCAACCCCTCATGCTTCCTATTTGCATATTGATTACTTCTTACTTTCTACACCGTTGATGACAAAGTATTACCTACTAAAATCCATGGAGGGGCATAGTCAAAACATACGTGTAAGTTTGATTTGGGTGTATGATGCTAGTGGGGAAAATGCCAATTTTAAAAAAATACATCTAATTTTTTTTTTCGTGAAAATCATCTATCTGGACATCCAGGCTATTGTTCGTTCAGACTACCAGGATGTCTGTCTTTATACCATATCTTTGACCAAAATTTTGTCCAAGTTCCAAATGCCCAGAACAAGACTGTTTGTTTGGATGTTGGAGGGGCCATTCTTGTAACTTCACAAAAAGGGTGCAGATAAACATTTTACCAGAACTCCCCCCCCCCCATAAACACCCTGAAAAACCACTATACCTACCTGTTTACAACCCCAATAGCTCTTATGGCTGCAGGTGGCACCTATATGGCAGAGTAGGGTTTTGGTGGGTGCACATGTACTACCATAAATGTAGTGGTTAAGGGGCTTATGGGTCTGGGTCCTTTTCTCTATGGTTCACTAGCCTCCCTCCCCCCCCCCACACACACACCTGGGTGCAACTCTATTAGACTTTCCTGTACCAGGTGCTGATGTTGTAGAGACAGGTATGTACTTTTTTATTTTGATCTTTGTGGGGCTGTGAGGGGGTCAGTGAACACTGGGGAGTGTGTGTGGTCTTTACTTTTGTATCGGCAGTGGTTACCTGGCCACTTTGGATACCTTTTTGGCACTTATACCTGGTTTTACATCATCTTAACTCGCAATGCTTAAGTTTCATCCAGGATTCTAGTAAAACGTTTGATTATCTCTGCAGGATTACTATGTCTAGGTCAGCCCCCTTCTTGTCCCCATCCTGTCCTAACCACTCCTCCAGATACGCCCATTTTCAGCTCTAGGCGCACAATGAATTCAGAGGCATAAGTCTGTGACACGTCTAGAAAGTCAGTTTGATTATCGGCACTTGGACAACTTATCTTTTAGGTCATCCAAGTGCCAACATGGGCGGGCTTTTAGACATGTAAGTTTTGATTATGAGCCCCATGGTATATTGTCTGTGATCATGCTGCTATTAGTATTGTCCTTGAGGATGATTTTTCTCTTAATTCGCATTTCAAATGGAGATTCAATATCGCATTTCTTTCAGATGCTTCATTTATCTCTGAGGTTGAGCATTTCATGACAGAATATTTTCAGTTTAATACTGATGCAGATACTACTGTGCAGTGGGATGTGATGATAGCTTCCCTCAGAGGTTTTATCATGAATTATGTTGCTAAGAAACACAAATCTGATTTGAAAATGAATTCTCAATTAGAGTATCAAATAAAAGCTTTGGAGTTACAAGGTACAAAGATGAGTGCTCCTAAGATTTATACAGATAACTTAGGGCTTAAATATTGTTACAATACTATCTGTTCTGAGGAATCTGTGGTTTTTCTATTTAATAATAATAATTAATAATTTTATTTCTTATATACCGCTGTACCGTGAGGTTCTAAGCGGTTTACAGTAGAAACAGAAGAAATGCAATAAGTAAGATTAATTAAGATGAAGAGAAAGTACTTAGAGTTCCCTGACTGTCCCAAAGGCTCACATTCTTGCTAAAGTACTTGAGAAAAATAAATTAGTTAGGTTATAAACATAGAGTAGAAGAAGGTAGGAAAACAGTTCATAGGAAAATTAATTTCGAATACATTATATATTGTTCAAGGCGGAATACAAATTATAGGAATTACCAAAAGAATTGCGTAATAAAGATTATCTAGATAAATTACATAACAGTGATTCGTGTACATTAAATGGTGTGGTAGAGGATTCAATTTTGAGAGTTACATATCAAGGGAATCAAGTGATAACAGAATATAGTGGAGATTATCAGTATATACGGTTTACAGATTGGAAGTTACCTAATAATGAAGTAAGAAATTTATTGGATAGTGTGGAAAATGTTTATATATGAATCAGAGTATGTATGATTTAAAAGGTCCGCTAAGTATTATGCTGGAAGAAACAAAGGGGGCTGGTTATTTACAACATACTTGAAATCTAGACAGCATAAACAAAAAGATTGCAGGTGTTGAATCTCCTTCTGGGGTAATTGTATTAGACACTTCTCATAATTGCAACCTCATTGTCTATTTTTATTCCAAACTGTATACCGGTGAGAATGTATTTTCTCAGACTAAGATGGATGACTCCTTTTTTTCAAGATTTACCTCGCCCTACCTCGTCTCCAGATGACCTTAAACTTATTGAAGGCCCCATTACTTTAGAGGAGATTGAGGCAGCTCTTAAACCGCCTAGAAGTCGCAAGATTGTTGGCAGTATATAAGAATAAAGTTATTATTATTATTAAAATCATAAAGCCTCATAAATCTCCTGGTGGTGGTGGCTTTCTGGTGGAGTTTTACTGTAGGTTCTCCCCTTTGTTGACCCCCCTAGGTTACTTAGGATTTTCCATGATGACATGAAATAACTTAACACTTCCTCTATATTTGCTGAGGCATTGCTTATTGTGATTCCTAAGCCAGATTGAAACCTGCTACAAACTTAAAAATTATTGCCATAGTGTGGAAACACAAATTTACACCAAAATTCTGACCTCAAGGCTGGTTAAAGTCCTTTATAAGGAGATTCATCCTGACCAAAGGGTTTTTATCCCATTGTGGTAGTCTACTTCTAACACATGGCTGCTGTGTCGTATACTTTTAGCAGCTAAAAATAAATCTGATCTTATGGCAGCTATTTTTCTAGATGATGAAAAAGCCTTCAACAGGGTTGAATGGCCTTATCTGTTTTACGCTTTAAGATGCTTTAATTTTGCTGACTATTTTATTGCTTTGACTCGAGTTCTTTATACACACCCTTTAGCTCGCTTAAATGGCTAAATTTTCAGATGTTTCCAGTATTTAGTTTGCACAGAGAGACTAGGCAGGGGTGACCCTTATCTGCACTCCTTTTTCATCTGGGTCTGGAACACCTTGCAATTGCTGTTTGCCTTTTTTCAGAAATTTAAGATGTTAAAATTGGCATGCGGGAAGTTAAACTCACTTTATGCAGATGATATAGTGATATCTTCCCAATATCTCTCATTCAATTCCCTTTGTGATGCAAATAATAATCTAAAATTTCAGGATATAAGATAATCTTAACATTTTAATGTTTTATTGTCTTAAATGTGATTGTATCCGATTTTCTTTTCATTGGGCTCCAAGAGTTAAATATTTAGAGATCTTATTTTCTTCAGACTTCGAGCCCACCCTCGCTATCAATCGTGCTCAGGTGCTTGCTACGGTTGATATGTTACAAAAATGGTCTCGCCAGGTGTGGATGTCATGTGACGATTAAGATGGTGTTGCATATTATCAACTACATGTCTATGATGATCCCTTGCTTACTTGATAATCCTTACTATAAACTCTTAGAATCCATGTTGTCACTTTCTCTGGCTCATTAATCCCCCAAGATTCCTAGACATGAATTACAGTGTGCTAATATACATGGTGAAGTGAATCTTTATAATTATCATTGTACATTTCTCCTTCATCAAGGTTGGTATTCCAGCAACATTCTTCAAGTTCATTACCCAGATGGGTGGAAGTAGAAATATTTCTTATTCATCCTTTGAATTTTGGTTCTGTACTAAGTTGTAAGATTCCATCTTGTATTCAACAGCACTTTATACAGTCTGAAATAGTCAAGCATCTTTTGATATTAGATTTGTTGTTCCAAGTTGATATCAAGGATACTTTCCTCAGTCTGTTTGGCTTAACCCAAACTTCTGGATTGTTCATACTATGATTTATTGGTCTTCCTGACTACTTAAAGGCATACAGTGTGCTTTTGTGTATTTTAATTTTGTGGTTAACCACAAATATGATTTATATTGTGTGTGTATATATGAAAAATTAACGGAAAAAATGGTGTTACAATTAGTACTATTATGGGGGCAGGGTCGGGGCGGAGATTGGGTGGCGATGGGCATGCCTTAGCCCAGTGTTCTTTAACTGCTGGTCCGCTGACTGGTGCCAGTCCACAAAATAATTATTTTATTTCTGCTGGTTCATAGGTGTCAAAAGGTAGAAGAACACTGATCTATAGGGCTGTAATGCCTGTTTTTGGTTCTCTGTCATCCTGAATTGAAGATATTGCAATTAATACAAAATGTAGCCAATAAAACGCTTGCTGACAAAATATAGTTGTATTCTACTGGTTTTCCCACATTTTTATCATGCTTGCTTAGCCCTTATATTCTGGGTCATGTCTTATGAGTCTTTCAATAAAGTTGCTCATGATTCCCTCATTTTGTCAGAACAGCCTTATGAATATTTGCAATTCCATTTTTAATGTTGTAGGGATTTCTCTATGAAAAAAGGCTAAAGAGTTCAGGGCTCTTAACCTTGGAGAAAAGATGGCTCAGGGGAGATATGATAAGAAGTCTATAAAATACTGAGTGGAGTAGAATGGGTAGATGTGAATCATGTTTACAACAAGGCTAGGGTACATGAAACAAAACTACTTAGTAGATTTAAAACAACTCGGAAAAAACATTGCTTCATTCTCCTCAAGTTCTGTATATGGCGTCATAAGTTGTGTGCACAAATCGGTTCAAACAGCTGATTTGCACACACAATGGACTTGTTTATTAAGACCAAGCAACTGGCCATTAATACCTCATAATTGATATTTATTTGCACTAATTAAAATTTGCACACACAATTTGGTAGGCAAATTCTATAAAGTGCTGTATCCGTTCCACTTTATAACATTTTATTGAATGAAACAAGTAAATATGCAATAATATAATACAAATAGATACGCATTACGATTAAATTCACAATTATGATATTTCTATACATATTTCTATCATTACTCCAAAATATATTTCCATATGACCTATTTCAACCCCCCTACACCTCCCCAATTCCCTTCCCTACTCCCCCATTCTTTTAATTTTATATTCAATTTATTACATTGTAATACATTTCCATATAACCAATTCTGTTCTACTCGTACATCCCCCAGTTCCCTCCCCCCCTTCCAAATGGAAGATGACACAAAATACCAGGTATTAGGACGCAATGAATCTTTCCAAAGCTTCAATGTAAAACACTAATAATCATACTTTGTGCTCTAGATGAAAGATTTTGAATACAAGGGTCCCAAATTTTCAAAAAGAGACGAGTTCATCTAGAAAATCTACGAACCTCCCAAACCTCAAATAACAAACGATGGCATAGATTCCTCCATTATCAAAAGCTAGGAGGAACTTTCTGTAACCAATATTGC
The DNA here is from genome assembly GCF_902459505.1 of Geotrypetes seraphini. NCBI lineage: Eukaryota > Metazoa > Chordata > Amphibia > Gymnophiona > Dermophiidae > Geotrypetes > Geotrypetes seraphini. The sequence continues at coordinate 172,014,858 of NC_047084.1, read as the reverse complement.
AAAATACATTTCTGACCAATCATACTGCCTTTTGAAATAAAATGCATCTCCATTGTCCATATACCCCACAATCAGCAGCTTTACCAAATAACACCCCCCTTAGAGATTCCGCTAATTAACTATCTCATAATGAACCCAAATATAATAGGATGGCAGACCAGAATGACTTAATAAGAGGACATTGCCACAATGCATTGAGATAGCTTTATCACATTTAATACAATTGGGAGAATTAACTAAGCCTGCATGAAAAGCATGCACCTGTGAAAAATATGCCCTATGTAACATTCCATAGGTACATTCCCTCCAAACATAGCCCGTAATAATTTTATCCGTTCTAGTATGCAAATATGTAAAGGGGTGTGATTCGCTCCTGAGTAGCTGCTTTAGATTGTGTAACACAATTTTGGGCATTGGCCACGCCTACTTTGGCATTCTGCGACCTAAAGCAGCTACCTAGCTGCGAATCTAGGGGCTATTTTAACTGCCTTTTATTTAGGTGTCGGTAGGTGCTTCAATCCTGCCATTTCTGACCATTGACAGGGTGCCTTCTGACACCTAAATTTAGGTGCTGCTTATAGAATTTCCCCCTATATGTTTAAGAGCCTACTCTAACCAAACTTTGAACTATACAATAAATACTGTAAATCAATCAAACTGCATCCCCCATGTTATACCTGCTTTGTATTTATCTTGTTGTATCTACGTTGTACCTAGCCACTATTTATCTTCATTGTTGTATCCATATTGTTTGTATCTTGTTTATAGCCAAATTGAGGCTCATTTTGAAAACGCGTAAGACTTACAAAGTTATATTACAATGGAATTTTGTCAGTTTATGTGCTTTGAAAATGAGCACCATTGTATCTACTACTATGTACCAAAACCCTCCTAAAATGTAACCCACCTCAAACTCACCTGGATTACTACAACGCTCTATTCAATGGTCTTGCAGCAACAACAACAACAAAAATACACCAGGCGACTATTGAGTTCAAAATGCAGCAATAAGACAACTGAAAAATCTACAAGCCCATGACCCAGTCTCTCCAGCACCGATATTGGCCCACCGACTGCCCTTAACCAAACACTGCGTTTTCAAAGGCCTAGTGTTGGCATATGAATCCCTATACAACATGACACCTTAGTATATTTTCAGTGACTGCCCCTTCTCTATGGAATTCTACCCTGGATTACTTAAGAGAAGAATCGATCTTAAATCACTTCAAGTCAAAATTAAAACTTTTTTTTATTTAATGATGCATTTGGAACAGTCCTTTTTAGGACAACAGGAAGATCTTTTTTCCCCTTTTTTTGTTCTTTACCTTCAAAGATTGTAGTTCTTTCCCATATTCCATATGTTTCTGTGTGTCATGTCACATATCTAGTCCCCTGAGTCCTCTGTATTTGTTAATTTTATATACTTACATGTATTTTATATTGTACACTGGCTAGAATTTTGATTAGGTTTATCAAATTTTAAATAAACTTGGAAATTTGGAAACTTTTTGCCTGTATGAGTTACAACCATTATATGTTTCTAATCTGGCACTATTCTATGCACCTAGGCATTTATTAAGGTCCTTGAATAATAGAGTAGCTGTTCCCCCCATATCTCAAAGGCTCACCTTGCCTCAACTAGATACGGTGCATTTTTCTATTTTGTTCCAATATTGTGGAACAGTTTACCTATTGAATTGAGGAAGGAAGAGTCATTTCAAAATGTTAAGTCATCTAAAGGCTTGGAGGGGCATAATCGAAATGGACGTGTAAGTCTGTTTACGTCCAACTCGCAAGTCGTCCAAAGTAAAAAAAAAAAAAACAGCCTAGGACACATTTTCGAAAAATACGTCCAAAATATTTTTACTTTCGAAAATTGTCTAATTATACATCCTGCCAATCTGATCGTCCAAGTTGCTAAATCGTCCATCTTTATACCACATTTCTGTCCAACTTTTCGTCCAAGTCCAAAACGTGTACAACAAGCCCTGTTGGACGAGAGAGGGGTCTACAAAGTGATGGACTGAACACCCAGATATGCCACCTAAATAGTGGGGTACCTTACAGGGAACTGCTGTGAACGTCGCAAAAAGGGTACCATGTCTTCATTTCACTACAGCTCCCTTATAGATAATGGTGAATCCCCCAAACCACCTCCAGAATCCCCTTAGACCCACTTATCTACCACCCCAATAGCCCTTATGGCTGCAGGAATCACTTATATGCCAGTACAAAAGGATTTTTGGGGTGTATAGGGGAGTGCACATGTTTAAGTATCAATGCAGTGATTACAGGGGCTTATGGGCATGGGTCCTTCTCTCCATGAGTCCCTAACCCACCCCCGAGATGACTTAAGCTGCCTCTGTGCTGGATGACTAAGCTTTCCTATGCCAGGTGGCCAGGTGATGATGGTCTGGAGGCTGAATTTTAAAGGTGGGATTAATATTTTTATGGGGGTGGGGGGGCTGGGGGTCGGTGATCACTGGGGTAGTGTGAGGGGGGTCTGTTTTATGTGTTTGCAGTGCTTATCTGGTGACTTTAGGTGGGTTTTTGTTCCAGTTTTTTACCACTCTGAGTAAAGAAGAACTTCCTACTAGTGACCTGCCTGCCGAGAGCCAAGATAGAAGACATAGTGAGCCACATCAATAGGATCATCGACAGCATGGAAGAGAAAGATATGGCGGTGGTGATCCATGTGGGGATAAACAACGTGAGCAACAGGAACTACAGCAGAGAAGGACCGGTTCCGGATGCTAGGAAGGAAGTTGAAGAACAGAACGCCGAGGGTAGCATTCTCAGAGATCCTGCCGGTACCCAGGGCTGATGAGAATAGGCAGATGGAGCTGCAAGTAGCCAACGCGTGGATGAGGCGCTGGTGTGAAGATGTCTCAAAATGGACGCAATCTAGAAGAAAAGAATTTCTATCATATCATGCGAAAGTGATTTCATTAGGGGTAGTTTTTCGGTTAAGATTTCCCTGTAAATGTGTTGTTTCCCTTCAGGGAAGTAAATATGTGTTCTTTGAACCTGCCCAATTTAGGTTTCTTTTTAGAAGGTAAGGGTATCTCTAAGCACCCTGATTGAATCAGGATGGTATGGTGTTAAACTAATGGAAGGTTGTTTAACTGCTTTTTCCTAATTTTAGTTTATATATCCCTGCCCCAAGGGTTTGTTTTCTTCTTTTTCTCTTCTCCTCCTATTGTGGACTATGTGAAATGTAATATTACCTTGTGTTAACTTTTGATTATCAGCAAGTACTGATTGTATTGTAGTTCAGTATTTCCTTATCATTGTGCTGTAATGATAACTTGAAATGATTAAAAAAAAGGATTCCACTTTGTGCGCAACTGGATGACATTCTGGGGTAAGAGCAAACTATTCAGGAAGGAGGGACTCCAGCTCAGCGGAGACGGAACGAGGCTACGTGCAAGCAACATCAAGAGAGAAATTGAGAAGTTTTTAAACTAGAAAGAAGGGGAAAGCCGACTGTTGACAGAGAGTCGATGGTTCAGGAACTGGTATGCCCAGAGGATACCATGCAGGAATATAGTGGAGAAGACTCACACGATCATAGGCAAGACAGAAATCCTGACAGATCAAAAGGGACACGAGGGAAGGAAATGCAAGAAAGTAACAGGCCGCAAACTCAAGTGTATGTACACGAATGCAAGGAGCCTAAGAAAATGTGGTGCAGTGGTTAGAGCCACAGACTCAGCACCTTCAGGTTGTGGGTTCAGATCCCATACTGCTCCTTGTGACCCTGGGCAAGTCACTTAATCCTTCATTTCCCCTGGTACATTAGATAAAGTGTGAGCCTGCTGGGACAGATAGGGAAAAATGCTTGAGTACCTGAATGTAAACCACTTAGACTATAAGTGGTATATAAATGCTTAAATAAAATAAAAAAAAATAAGATGGGTGAACTAGAAGCTATGGCACAAAAAGATAACCTTGACATCGGCATCACAGAAACAATGATGGAATGAGGAAAACGTCTGGTACACTGTGCTGCTGGGATACAAGCTGTACCGCAGAGACAGAGTGGGTCAAAAAGGTGGGGGCATTGCCATATACATCAAAGAGGGAATTTAGTCTACTGGAGAGAACACACCAGAAATGAAGAATAAGTTAATCTCTATGGGTAAAAATTCTGGGAACAAATGGAAAGGAAATGAAGATCAGCATAACGTACAAAAAAATGTAAGGAAGATTTTCACGCAGAGAGTGGTGGAAAACTGGAACGCTCTTCCGGAGGTTGTTATAGGGGAGAACACCCTCCAGGGATTCAAGACAAGGTTGGACAAGTTCCTGCTGAACCGGAACGTACGCAGGTAGGGTTGATCTCAGTTAGGGCTCTGGTCTTTGACCTGGGGGCCGCCGCGGGAGCAGACTGCTGGTCGCGATGGACCACTGGTCTGACCCAGTAGTGGCAATTCTTATGTTCTTAAGTTTGTATGGAATATATCCCCTTTTAACTTTAGAGAGTGCCCTCTCGTTCTCTCTGCCTTGGAGAGGATGAACAACTTATCTTTATCTACTAAGTCTATTCCCTTCATTATCTTGAATGTTTCGATTATGTCCCCTCAAAGTCTGTGTAATGTAACATGCTGTATGTGACATGCTGAGGAGGATGGGAAGGAAGAGGTGCACACTCATAACATCATTATATATTCATCCATAGCTGCATGTTAATGATGTGCTCATATGCACTTATTTATCATCATAACATGTACATCATCATTAACATGCAGCTGTGGATGTGCAAGGACAGGTTGAGGAGGATGGATGGGAAGGAAGGTGCACATATCAACATATCGTACATTTTTAACATGCATGATGCAGCTATAGGCAAGCTGAGGAGGATGGGATCATACAGATGTGTATGTTTAGATATGCGCTCACATATACAGTCAGATGTGTATGTTCAGATATGCACTCAGATGTATATGTTCAGATATGCACTCAGATGTGTAGTTTTTTCTGATATATTTATTAAGCTTACAGTATTTATAAAAACACATTTAATACTTGTTACAAAAAATATTGTGCAATTGTGATCTACTTCTGGCCTACAAAGGTCAAAAGAAATCCTTAACTGAGATTTTACATTCAAAAGTGAATTATAGCTACTAGCACTATTATTTATTAGTTATTTATTATGCAGATGCTTGTTAGTTTGTTATTAGTTCAGTATTAGACATATGTTAGTTTAGAATAGATAGGTATAGATTAGTTTAGGTTAGGTTAGGGCCCTGCTGAAAGAGTCTACCTTGACGTGGTTGCAGGCTTACAAATCTTTTGGTCAAAAAGTGCGGCGACAGAGAAAAGTATGTGTGTATTCGGCCCATGGAAGAAGGAGGGGGGCTGGGGGGGGTTGGGGGGAAAGGGGTGTGTGGGGGGCCCAATAGGATTTCTTAGTAAGGGGCCCAGAAATTTCTGATGGCGGCCCTGTTCTCAAGCAGTGTTAGGGTTTTTAATCGCCAGCCGCTGTGGTAAAAGCTCCAACACTCATAGTATCAGAAATTTTATCACTGGCTGGCGATTAAAAAAACAAAACCCAAATGCGTCTTGAGAAAAGGGGGCCTTAGGAATCTGCATTCAATGTCGATTTATTTGCTTTGTTAACTTTTTTCTTAAAAATATATTGAACACTAAATAGGTGTAATGCATATTAACCTAAGAATTAAGGAGTACCGTATTTTTCGCTTCATAAGATGCACTTTTTCCACCCCCCCCAAAAGGGGATAGAAATAAGGGTGCGTCTTATGGAGTGAATACCCCCCTGTACCCCCGTACCTTTTAAAAAAAAATCTGGCTGTCTAGCGCTGTATGGCAGGAGCTTTAAGCGCTCCTGCCCTTCTCTCTGCAGACTCCTAAACTCTCACGGCAGCGTCTGAGGGTAGCACGAGGCAGGGGCAAGCTTTTCGTGTTCCTGCCTGGTCCTGTTCTGCTCCGTGAATGGCTGCTGCCAGTTCTCGCGGGACTGGCAGCAGTCATTTATGGAGAGGAGCGGGACCAGGCAGGAATGCGAAAAGCTCGCGCCTGCCTCATGCTCTATTCTGACGTTGCCGTGAGAATTTTGGAGTTGGCTGAGGGAAGGACAGGTGTGCTGAAAGCTCCTGCTGTACTGCACTGGACAGCAGGATTTTAAAAAGTGCTCCCCTCAATTGCTGCTGTGAGAGTTCGGGAGTCAGCTTGGAGGGAAGGGCAGGAGTGCTAAAAACTCTTGCCATACAGCGCTGGACGGCAGAATTTTGAAAAAGGTACTGGGGCCTGCTTGCCTGCCTGCCTGCCTCGGGGTGGGGGGCCCTGTTTGACAGCCACTAGCCCTGTCTGCCCTTTGCCCTGTCCTGGCCTATCACTAGACCACCAGAGGGGGGGGGGACAGGCTAAAGAGCCTGGCAGGGAGGGGGGGAAAGGGTTCAGAGCTTGACAACGAGTGTAGTGTTGGATACAGAGCCTAACAGGGAGAATTTGGTTCAGAATATTTGTGTTTTTTTTTTTTCTTGTTTTCCTCTAAATTTAGGGTGCGTCTTATGGTCAGGTGCTTCTTATGGAGCGAAAAATACGGTATTTTCAATTTGCACACATAAGGTTGTAACATTACAATTTTTTTGTTTTTTTAAAAAATGTTTTTAAAGGTTGTTTTTAATTTTAAGGCCCAATTAAATCCTAAATGAATTTTTTTTTTCTCTAGATGAAAATCAAATTGCATTAAACACAATACATTTTGTAAACATAAGTTTCTTCATTCAGTATAGAGAGAATGGAATTTAGAAGAAGAGGGGGGTAGCATCATATAATATATGACCCATTGGAGAGAAGAATAAGATGCTAAAATGCAAGTGCCACTTTACTGAGAAAATGAGGACAAAATTTTCATATTTCTTGAAAGGTGCAGATGAGTGGAAAGCTGAGTGCTTAGCTTGCAAGAATGGCACTTATGTCACGGAGGCAAATGAGTGCTGGTGATTTACAAGCAAGCACAAATTTTAGATAAGCATAAGGCGCCTGTTCAACTAAGGATAAATCTAATCATCAAAGTGAACAAATTATTTTGCAAAAACTTGCTGCAAAATATGGCCATCATACTAATCACAGGATTTAAAAAGTATTGCTATGTGACTTCTCTGCTAAAAGCTGCACACTGGCTACCATTGACCCATTGCACAACTTTTAAAATACGAAGTGGACCCGAACTAAGCTGGGTGCACATAACATTGGGCTGAGTGGGCCAATTATGAATTGGTTAAGGGGGAGGGGAAGTGAGTGGAATGATGAGGGTGTCAGAATGTGGAGATGAGGGTTATATTGGATGGTGACAGCGTAAGGAGAGGTTGGAGAAATCATGTGAGGTTTGAGTAAGGTGACCATACATCCTGTTTTCAACGGGACCATCCAGTTATTGGACCGGCCGCCCGTAGTCCCGACCCACCGCTTTCAAGGACAGCGTCCCGAAGCTGTGCACAGGGACAACGGGATAGGCGATTGTTTCCCTTCCCTCTAGCGCCGATTCAAACCCCCATCCCCTTGCCACCGCTGCACCTTCTTCTTGCTGCCCAGAAGCCTTCTTCCCGACGTCAATTCTGTCGTTGGAGAGGAAGTTCCGGGCCAGCCAGGCAGCAATTGGCTGGCCCGGAACTTCCTCTCCAACGTCAGAATTGACGTAGGGAAAAAGGCTTCTGGCCGGCAAGAAGAAGGTGCAGCGGCAGCAGGCGGAAGGGGGCTTGAATCGGCACTGGATGAAGGGAAGGAGGGAGGTTGGCAGGCAGCGGTGGTGGCAGTCCAGGGGGGTTGGGGAGGTTGAATCTGGTGCTGGAGGAAGGGAAGGAAGGAGGCAGGCATGGCAGAGAGGGAGGCAGGCAGGCTTTGGCTAGGCAGGCAAGCAGGCTGGCTTGGAGGGAGGGGGTGGGACAAAGGCTGGAAGGCAGTGAGGGGGATTTAGGACGAGGCACTGGGGGCACTAAGGACATGGGAAGGAGGCACTGGGGGCACTAAGGACACAGGCAGGGGCACTAAGGACATGGGAAGGAGGCACTGGAGGCACTAAGGACACAGGAAGGAGGCACTGGGGGCACTAAGGAGACAGGAAGGAGGCACTGGCAGCATTAAGGACACAGGAAGGAGGCACTAAGGACATAAGAAGGAGGCACTGGGGGGCACTAAGGACTTAGGAAGGAGGGAGGGAATAGAAGGGACAATTGTTGGGCCTGAGTGCAGAAAGAAAGGATGCACAGTCTGAAGGAAACGTAACCAGAGACTCATGAAATCACCAGAAAACAAAGGTAGGAAAAATGATTTTATGTTCAATTTAGTGATCAAAATGTGTCAGGTTTGAGAATTTATATCTGCTGTCTATATTTTGCACTATATTTGTTTATTTTTCTATAGTTACTGAGGTGACATTGCATATTTTAAAGTCATCTGCCTTGACATCTTTGAAACCCCCCTAAATATAAATGATAATTAACACTTTCTATGCGTATAGTATGCTTTGGTTTTTGTTTTTTTTATTTTTTTTATTTTATGGTTACCATTATGAATGAAGATATTATGTGTACATGAAAAATAAATGGAAGAAATTGGGGTTGGGAGTAGGGCGGGATTGGGGTTGGGCTAGGGCGTTCCACCATTTAGGGCTCCTTTTATGAAGCTGTGTTAGCGGCTTTATCGCACGCACATTTATAGTGCGTGCTAACCCCCGCACTAGCCAAAAAACTACCGCCTGCTCAAGAGGAGGCAGCAGTGGCTGGCATGGCCGGTAAATTAGTGTGCGCTATTACGCGTGTTAAACCGCTAACTCTGCTTCGTAAAAGGAGCCCTTACTGTTTTTATCCAGTTGTTAGCCATCAGGTTTTCTTGCATTGATACATCACAGGACCCCTGAGGGAAGGAGTGTTTCTTTGAAACATGGACTGTCAGGTCCAGCCTTATGTCCTTTTGGATACAAACTGTTTTATGATTTTATGTTTTTGTTTGTCTAATAAAGACTTGGCGTCCTATACACTGCAGTTTTTGCTTTTGTTCTTTGACTTATTTTTACTGCAGTCCCATTGGATACTTTTTTGTATTTTCCTTTCTCATCTATCCATGTGTAGCCATCTTCTCCCTCTTTCATCTCCCCAATTCCCATATCTATAAACATAATTTATTCCATTTTCTTCCCTTCCCCACTCCTCCCATCCAAATTTCAAGCTTATTTAGGCTTGATATACCGCTTTAATTACCAAAGTGGTGTACATAGTACAAAATTTAAAATAAGTAAAAACGGGGAAATTAAAATATAGATTACAAGATACTACTGATGAGACATGCTACAAAAGGGAAATGGGTGAGATACATTACAGAAAATAAAAAGAAAGGGAAATGACAAGAACAAAACTAATTTTAGTGGACTTTGTCTGAGTCTCATGCATTTAATCTTAGGTATAAATCTCATAGGCATCTTTAAAGAGAGGTTTTGAAGCTAGATTTGAAGTTAGTTTCCTGTCTCAGGGCTAAATGGAGGGCATTCCATAATGTGGGTGCAACTACTGAATAGATAGTCATGTGTGGGTTGTATCGTAAAATAATTGTCAAACAGAGGGAACTGTTGGAACGAAGTGATCACGATGAGTCATACGGGAGAAGAATTTGCACCATCTACTCCCTCGCTCTCCCTTTCTCCTTCCCCAGCCCTCACATTCCTGTGCACCATGTCCTCCCTCTCTCTCCTTCCCCTCTATCCCTGTGTACCATCTCCTCTCTCTCTTTCCCTTTCCTATGATCTGACATCTGTATTCTGTCTTTCCACCTATTATGGTCTGGGATCTTTATCCTCCCCTTCCCATAGTCTGACATCTTTCCCCTCCTTCCTTTTCCTTTTTCCCCCTGTGTGGTCTGGCATCTCTTTCCCTCCCTACTCCTTCATTTCCCTGGTCTGGCATCTCTTTTCTTCCCCCCACCCCCCACCGCTTCCCCATCCATTGGTCTGACATCTTTTTCTTTTCTCCTCTTCCTGTGGTCTGGTGTATCTATCTGCCCCTTCCCTTTCTTCCCCTGGAGGTCTAAGGCATGAAGCCTAGTATCCTGTTTCCAACAGTTGCCAATCCAGTTCCCAAGTACTTAGCTAGATCCTGAGTAATAAAACATTTTATGCTGCTTATCCTAGGAATAAGAAGTGGATTTCCTCAATAATGGCCTATGGACTTCTCTTTTAGGAAATTATCCAAAACTTTTTAAACCCTGCTACGCTAATTGATTTCATGCCATTCTCAGGCAACAAATTCTAGAGTTTAATTACATGTTGTGTAAAGAAATGTATTCTCCGGTTTGTTTCAAATCTGCTACTTAGTAGCTTCATTGCATTCCCCCTAGTCTTAATATTTTGGGAAAAAGTAAACAAGTGATACTAGCCTTTCCACTCTACTCAGTATTTTATAGACCTCTATCATATCTCCTATGAGCCTTTTCTTCAAGATGAAGAACCCTAGCCCATTCTTAGTTTTGTCGCCCTTCTCTTTACCTTTTCTAATTCTGCTATATATTTTTTGAGATACTGTGTCCAGAATTGCACACAGTATTTGAAGAACCATAGAGCAATGCAAGGGCATTATAACATTTTCATCTTTTGTTTTCCATTCCTTTCCTGATTATTCCTAACATTCTATTTGTTTTCTTAAGCTGTTGCCACAGATTGAGCTGAGGGTTTCAACGTATCCTCAATGATGACACCTAGATCTTTTTCCTGGGTAGTGACAGTAATGTGGAACCCTGCTTCATGTAGTTCGGGTTCGTCTTTCCCACATGCATCACTTTGCACTTGATTACTTTAAATGTCATCTGCCATTTTGATGCCTAGTTTATTCTGACAAGATCCTCTAGCAATTTTTCACAACCCTCAATTCATGTCCTTTAATTTTACTAGTTCCTCTTCTTGGATAAAATACACCTAGCCAATCAAGTCTTAGAATATCCACACTGAATATGCATGAGAGAATGTGCATGCACTACCTCCATTGTACGCAAATCTCATGCATATTCATTGTGGATATCCTGAAATGTGACTGGCTTGAGAACCCTTGAGGTAGGGCTCTATGTAACATGCAGCTGAAGAGGGAGTACCTTTTCAAGATGTTTAAATTTGACTGTCACAGATAACGGCAGACGAGCTGTTATCACTCTTGATGAAAGCAGTGCTTGCAATAATAAAAAGGACATTGCCAGTTGCTGCTTTTGAAGGCTTGCATATTACAACTCCCTTGACATCTGTTCCTACCTCTCCCTTGTTCCTCATATTACACAGCAATGGCAAGGCTTGTAAGAGCAGTGAATGACAACCACCGCTGCTGATATTTTCAATGATGTATTTCTGAATTAGTTGCATCTAAGTGTCTATGCATGGTACAGTACATCATGGATTCTCAAATTTTAGTGTTGAAAGCTTGGTTGGACCTCCTCCTGGATGCTTCATAACAGATTGTGAGGTAACAGCCTGCCATACAGAAAATCAATTATGCAGACGGCAACATATTCACAGTTTAGCCCTGTTGAAAGTAAAATATTGAATACTGTTTGAGAGAAATTTTATGAGCACAAAATGTTCAATTTTTTTTTATTTCTGTAATCAGGTTTTGGGTGGGGACGGGGACCTCAGGAGCCTCCAGCACTGGGTGTTTTCTTTCTTTCTTTTTTTTTCTTCAGTGGGCCCTGGTGCTGTGGCTGATCACAGGGCCCAAGATATTTGGGGCCAGACTGGGGAGAAAGAGGGACAGCGTTGCGGGTCTGCCACAGCCCAGAGGCACATGCCATTTTGGTACTCTGGACCAGCCAAACCCTTAATGAGCGTCAGTCGTCTTCTCCCAGTCAGCATGGCAGTCAACTGTTTGATGGCTCCCTGGAGCAGGGGTGGGGTTGGAAAGAGTCATAGCACATGCATGGTCCATCACGCATTTGCTGAAAAGAACCAGGCCAGGAAAGATAATTAGAGGTATTGTGTGCTAGTAACGGGAGCATGCAGAACATGCTGAAGATTGAGGGTGCAGGAGAAAGGGGGGAGGTGGGGTCCGGAGTGCCAATAGTGGTGGCATTTCTGTATCAGGGGCCTGGAGAGGCAAAGACCAGGTCCAAGGGAGGCAGGCTGTAAGGGCCAGGTGACAGGCCTGAGGGCGGTTTGGCATTAGGGCAGAGCATGCTAGATCAGAGGGCTGGCCTGGGAAAGTGAGGGGTGGTCCCTGAAAGTGCGGAGGGCGGCAGTGTTGGGACCCTGGTTAGGGAAATGCTAGGATCCAAAGAAGCCAGGTACACCTGGACAGGCCACAGACTGCATGGGCAGATGTGCACGCTAGCCATGCATGTGCAGGATCAGAGAGAGACAGAAGAAGAGGGCAGAGCCTGCCCAGGCCAAGCCAGTGCCTCAGATGTCATGGCATGTGAAAATTATGCCTCCTGATTGGCTGAAGGCCCCCAGCAACAGGGGTGGCGGGCTCAGGAATGGTAATTGGCTGCTCTTGTACTTTGAAGCATGAGCGAGGCAAGAGAAGGCAACAGTCACAGCCACATCATGGCTCTGGCTGAAGTTTTTCAAATCCCTTGAGCTTTAACATAGCTTAGGGGCAGTTTTTTTTGGTGCAGTCAGGTTGGGGAGAGGCAGGTTAAGCTGTTCTGAGTGAAATAAATGTGTATATGTGTGGTGTGGGTACATGCATAAATTGATTGAAATGATGTGTGAGTGTTCTGGGCAAAGCAAAATCTGTTTGTTAGGTGGAGACTGGCTTTGATGGGAGATGGATGCTGCTGTTAAGTTATCAGGTGAAGGTTCTTTTAGAAATTACTTGAGCTAAAGCCACTTAATTTTAGTGGGCTTTATTGGGCTTTGTGTGAGAAGCTGCTTGAATGAATATGAAGCATTTTATAATAATAATAATAATTTTTTTATATATATATATACACCGCCATACTCGGAAGTTCTAGGCAGTTCACAACAATCAAGCGCAATACATATAATGCAAATGCATATATCAGGTTAAAATCTTCTGAAGATTCAGTAAAATAAAATGTTAATTATATAAAGAAATACAAACAATTTAAAAATAGGATAAAAAAAAGGTTAGGTTAAAAGAATAGACAACATTAAGATTCTAGCCTGCTAAATAGTTGTGTTTTTATCTATTTTCTAAACTCAAGGTAAGAGGAAGCTTCTAACACTATTTTGGCAAGCCATATATTCAATTTGGCCGCCTGAAAGGAAAAGGTTCTCTCAAGGAACCTTTTGTAATGACAGTTTTATTGAAGGATATGAAAACAGGTATACTCTTCGAGAGCTCTTATTAGTATAATTCAGGGTAAAATGAGGGGTGAGAGCCTGGAAGTATGCCATAAACTGCTTTAAAGCAGATACATGAGAACTTGAATAATACTCTGGATTCTAATAGCAACCAATGGAGCTTTCGATAGAAGGGAGTGATGTGGTATTTTTTGTTGTTGTTTAAAAAGTTTTGAGTGCTGATAGTCTTCAGGGAGAGCTAGGAAAAAGAGGCTGGAGAAGTTCCTTTGATTGAAAAGTATTTGTGGATCTGTTTTTGGTGAGAAGTAATTTTTGTGTGATTTGGGGGGTTTGTGGTGATTGACTGTCTGGCTCTTGTGTGGAGATTCTTGGGTTAGATCCTGGCTCTCTGCTTCAAACAGCTGGCGAGAGCTGTCCAGAAAAAGGGATTTCTAAAATTGGATTTTTCCTTTTCCTTCTGAATGAGGCTGCTGCCTGGTTTACAAGCAGGGAGAGGATACCAGTTTTGGGCTTTAGCAAAGGCTGCAGTGCTACCGCATATACTCAAATATAAGCTGAGATTTTGGGGCCAAAAATTGGCCCCCAAATGAAGGTCTCAGTCTATATATTAGTCTATACACTTGAGTACTTCTCTAAGTATATATATATATATATATATATATATAAAAAAAAATTAAACCTACCAGGGGTCTGGCTGTGGGGAACGGAGTTTCAGATCCAGGGCAAGTCTGAAATGCAAGGCAGACTGGCAATTCCTCCCAGTGGTGGCCATGACGGTCATCCATGCTGTTTTCTGGCCACCGGGAGGAGGGGGGAGTGAGGCGTTAGCAGGGCATCTGGATTGCGATGAGCCCTGTCTTCAGTCCCAGTGCTGCTAAATATCTGGCAATGAAGAAGCTAAATGCTGCAGGGGCCTTCCCTCTTGCCAGATCACTATAGGCTCTGCTGGTCTCGATCCCGCCCCCCTCTGGTTACTTCTTGATTTTGAGAGGTGGGACTGAGACCTGCAGAGCCTATGGTGACTTGGCAAGAGGGAAGGCCCCACAGCATCTGGCTGCTTCATTGCCAGCTGATTCAGTGGGACCAGGACCGAAGGCAGAACTCATTGCAATCTATAAGTGCCACTGACTCCTCACTCCCTCCTCCCAGCGGCTGGCAAACAGAATGGACATATACTGCCAGGAGGAATCTACTGTTTGCCTCTCATTTTAGGCCTGCCCCAGACCGGTGACTCTGTTCCCCACAGCCAGAGCCCCAGGTAGGTAGTGCTGAAAGTGGCAAAGGAAAAGGGTGATGGGGAGAGATCTTGGATGGAGGTGGAGGGAGAGAGTTGAGGTATTGGAGGAAAGAGGGAAGAGGATATGTTGCATTGACGTGGCAAGACACTAGATACTGGTTAGAGTGAAAAGCAAGAATGAAAGAAAGAGAAGATGCTGGAAGGGTGGAGAGAAGGAAGAGTTAGCAAAAAAATGGAGAATAATAGGATGAGTGAGATGGAAAGCAGATAGAGATGCAGAAAAATAAATGGAGGAAAACTGAAAGGAAAAGGTTAGTTGGAGATGGATGTAAGAGAGAAAATGAAGGAGAAAAGACAGACTGAAGACCCTGAAAGAAAATTAAGAAAAAACAAAAAGTGGAAACTGGGATAAACATAAATAAAATAGCCAGACAACAAAGGTAGAAAAAAATAATTTTATTTTTAATTTCATTCATGAACAGAAAATGCAGTTTATACTGCTTTCTTTTTATTTTCCAAAGTGTAGAGTGCTGTTTCTCTTTCTCTGGTGCTGGAACTGCATATGAATTCTTGAGTTTTTTTTAAATTTTTGTCTACGTTTATTTAAGTTTGTGATTGCTTGCAGTTGCCTTTCTTATTTAAGGGCCTTGTTGTGAATGTTAGCTTTGGGATATATGCATCACAGATATTTGTATTATGTTTAGTGACTTAGGAGATATCTGATGGGGAGGGAAGGTAGGTAGTCTTTATAGATTGGCTATAATACCATGATAACACCATGATACCCAAATTTCTAACTTCTGGTTTATATGCGAGTTAACCTTTTTTCCACCTTTTTGGAGAGAAAAAAAGGATACCTCTGTTTTTATTCAGATCGGTTTATATTCAAGTATATATGGTAAATTTGTGCAGAATGGTAGAAGGTATAGGTGTGCTTGCCTAAAACGCAACCTGAGCTTCCTCAAAACTACACTAACTAGTCCTAAAGTTCTCAATAATCCAGCTATCTCATATGCTGAAATTGTATATTGATTTCCACAATTATCCCCTCTACCCTAACACCATTATATAGTAGTTTCCTTAAAGATTTTATCTCGCTTCCTCTCACTACACAGGCTTCAGTCTGGAACTCTTTACTTAGAGATGCTGTCTCCTGAAATTGCTCCACAAAAGAGAAACAAACTATCAACTGGCAATCAACCTTGGCACAAAAAGGATCGTCGACAATTCAAATCACGTTAGCACAGTCATGAATGGAAGTGGCAAAAAACTAAAGATCTTCAGGCTCGACAAGCCTTTCGTAATGTTTTTTTCTCAATATTGTGCTTTTCTAAAACAAATTTGACATGTGCTTTGCATTAGCTTCATATCAAAGGCTGGAAATACTCCCTTCAACTTTTTTCCACTGTCTCTAGATTGGCACAACATGTTCCTACTTCATTGCCTTCCTCTTTAACAGCACAGGATCTTGCTGATTATTTTCTTACTAAAGTTTTGTCCTTACATTCCTTTTTTCCTCTTTCCCCTCCAGCAAAAACATCCATTGCTATACCCCTCATTCCTCCTCTTTCCCCTCCTGCAGGGGTATCTGTTATACCCCCTATTGCTCCTTCCCAGACTAGTGTAACATTAAGCCACTCATCCACTTGGGCAAATTTCAATCTGCCTACTCTTAAGATTATGATTCTAGTGAAATGTATTGCCTCAATGTGTGCTTGATCCGATACCTTTCCCTTGGCTTCTTATACTGAAACATGGCCTCTCCCCATTATTAATTGATATGGTAAGTCTATCCACTGGTTTACACCCACTGGAATGGAAGTCAGCAATAATTTATCCGATTATTAATAATTCCTCACTTGATCAGTCTTTAAACTCTAATTTTCTACCTGTTTCTAACCTGTTTATTCCAAAAGTGGTAGAGTGCCTAGTTTTTCAACAATTATCACAACACGCAGAATCATTAAATATTTTGCATCCTTCACAAACAGGGTTTCACAAACATCACTCTACTGAGATGGTAATGGCATCTTTACTAAATGATTGCTACTCGGCCACTGGTTGAGGAAACATTGTTTTTCTTGCATCTCTAGACCTCTCCACAGCATTGGATCTTGAGTCATTCCCTTCTTCTATCCCAACTGTTCTCTTTCTACATTACTGAAGTATTAGCCTGTTTTTGGTCTATTTTATCAGATTGCTCCTTTACTGTTAACTTTTCTTCCTGCTTTCCCCTCTACTTTTTAACATCTTAAGTCTACTTGCCCTTCGTATTCAAAAATTTCAAATCAAATGTTATATATCCTATGCTGATGACCTCTTACTAGTGTCTACATACGGGCCTTCTAATATAGACTTGTCTTTACAATCATGCCTTAATATGATTGAGATATGGCTCCAGGAGTATAAACTATAGTGTTAAATGCAGCAAAAACTCTTGGACTATGGATTACAGGCACTAATTAACACCCAAAATGTGTTCCAACATTGTCTTCTATTTCCATTCAATTAGTAGGTATGACGAAATACCTAGGAGTACACATTAACACTGCTTTAACTTTTCAACATCAAATTTCATGCATTAGAGCTTGTTTCTACTCTCTCTGACAAATCCGTTGCATTAACCCCTATAATCAATATCCCCACTTGTGCTAAACTCTTATGTGCCTTAGTTATATCCAAGCTACATCCAGGCTAGATTATTGTAATCTCATTTTTTAGCTATTTCTCTCAAAATATTGCAATTAATCCAAAATTGAAATTCTAACATCGGCTCATAGATACAGCCATGTAACACCGTTGCTCAAAGGAATACCACTGGTTGTCCATTAAATACCGGATTCAACACAAGACCCTAAGATTTACATTTAAAGCTCTTCATATAGGTCTTCTGCACTGTTGAGCAAACCTTATCCCTTACAGGCTATCTTGTTCATTTTGTTCATCATTGGTTCACCAGCTGTCAATTCCATCTGTTTATATGTCTAGACTTGTTTCTATAAGATATTCAGCTTTTTTTTTTTTTTTTTTTTTTGCAACTGTTACAACACTTTGGAATGCCCTTTCAGTGGAAATACACTCAGAATTTTACAAAATTTAGATTACTTATAAAGACCCATCTATTACGTCAAGCTTTTACAGGGGATCACATGAATGCTAGGGGAACTAGTGAATGCTAGGAGTACTTGCTATGGTAACTATTGAAATTATCATTTTTCCTCTTTTCTTTCCCATTGAATTGTAGTTCTTTTCTTTTCTGATATGTTCACCACTTTTATGGTCTAAGCCAGTGTTCCAACCCTGTCCTGGAGGACCATCAGCCACTCAGGTTTTTAGGATAGCATAATAAATATGCATGAGAGAGATTTACATATAATGGAGGAGACAGACATGCAAATTTTCTCTCTGCATATTCATTAGGGCAATCCTGAAAACCCGACTGGCTGGTGGTCTTCCAGGACAGAGTTGGAAACCACTGGTCTAAGCAAAGGGTGGTCTATAAGTCCATATTAAACCTTAAACATTGTCTTGGTGCTTGGGAGTGTTAGAACTGACTTGAGCAGTTGAGAGGTTTCATTTAGGGTTTGCTCTCAATTATCTTGTTTTGCTGGGGTTAGCTACAGTTCTTGTCTTTCAACCAGTTCTTAATCCATAATAGGACATTTTCTCCTATCCCATGACTTTCTAATTTCCTCAGAAGTCTTTCACGAAGTACTTTGTCAAATGCCTTTTGAAAATCCAGATACACAGTATCAACCAGCTCACCTTTATCCACATGTTCATTCTCCCCTTCAAAGAAATGCAGTAGACCGGTGAGGCAAGATTTCCCTTGACTAAAACCATGTTAGCTTTCTTTCATTAATCCCTGCTTATGTATATGGTCTGTCATTTTGTTCTTTATAATAGTCTACCATTTTGTTAGATGATATATGACCAATTTTATGTAATTTCACAAAGGTGATTTCTCAGGTGTCCAAATTGCACAATGGGTAATAGAAAACAAGGATTGAGCTACAGAATCAGATGTGGATGTTTTGAACACGGTTTTCCAAAATGTGTCCCATATATAGTAGATTGATCAAAAGTACAGCCTGTGTTCTTCTCCCAGACCTGTTTGAATAGCGGTCCTTTCAACATATTTGTAAGATACTAAAACATTTGTAAATATGAGGCAGTATGACTAGTGGATGAAAGCATGTAGTAGGGTAGTAGGGACGGGGTTGCAGTGACTTGAATTAGTAAATCAGGTATCATCCATAGGCTGGCCCTAAGCTGAGTTCATTGGAATGCTAAGGAATTAGGGAGGTGAAAAAGCTTTTATACGTCTGAAAAAGTGTAATGCACTAGGGGTAGATCTTGTTATAAAGATAATACTCCCAGAGATGCCCATTTACAAGGGGCCACTGAAAAGTTCTGAGCCCAACCAATAAGAAAATGATGTGGAGCCATAAAACCTACAAATTTTTCCACACTTATTGAAACTTTTCATTTTGACATTCCATTAATTTGAATGTGCTGAGGAAGACATCCAAGGTGTTAATAAATTATCTACAGCCAAAATAGATATTACCGTATATATTCGAATGTAAACCGGGATTTTTGGGCCAAAAATAGGGGTCCCGGTTTATATTCGGGTCAGTGCCCCCTCCCAGAATTTTTTTTTAAGGCCGCCGCCAGGCTCTGCCCCGCCTCCCTCCTTGCCCTATCCTCATATGGTACCTCATCTTAGTGATCCGCGGTGGAGGTGCAGCTGGCAGGAGCAAATTTTCCAAGTTCCTGTCCTGCTGCTGACCAGCTGCCGGGAGCAGGAGTGCGATTTGGCGCTACTGTTCTGTACTGAGAGGCATCCTTACTGGCTCCCGCAAATTCTCGTGGTCTCTATTTGTAACCACCTGGAAGAGAAGTGAGAACTAAAATAAACCAGAAAAGGGCTGGTTGAAATAGAAAAGCTAGATGATAGTAATAGAACTCTGGAAATTTATCTTCTCCATCCTCCTCCTCCTCCTCCAGTGTCTTAGATTCCCATGGACTTCCATACTGAATGCAATACATAGTTAGTATGGTTTCATTACATGATGATATTACTTTTATGGATAAGGAGTCAAGCTTAATAGGTGTATACAAGCAACAAATGTTCAGTTCATTTTCCAATATATTAGACTTTTCCCACAATTTTCAGGTGTGTTGATTTCAGACTTTTTTTTGTTTGTAATTTAAAACTTGTTCAGTTCATGCACATTTCTGCATGTCAATTCATAGGTTAGTGAAACAACTATTGCCCGTCTTGGTTTCCCTAAGACCTTAAGAACTAAACACAGCTTACTGCACAAGCGTAAATGATGTTTAAGAATCAAATCTGTGGTGTATAAAACTGAGCGTCGGCCACATTCTTGCCCTCAGGCTGCTATCAAGTATTGCACAAACCAAGATTGCAAAAGGACATCCAAAATTAAGAACGTAAAAGTTTGTCATACTGGGCCAAACCAAGGGTCTGTTTAACCCAGTATCCTGTTTCCAACAGTCACAAGTACCTGGCAGAGTCCAAAGAGTAGTAAGATTTTGTGCTATTATCTTATAATGGTTTATGGACTTTTCCTCCAGGAATCTGTCCAAACATTTGTTAAACATAGCTACATTAATTGTATTTAGCAAACAAGTTCCAGAGATTAACTACAGTATTCACTGGAGTGAAAAATATATTGTCCTTCTATTTTAAATGTGCTAACTATATAAACTTCATAGTGCCCCCCTCCCCCCCCAACTCCATTCAGGATTTTATAGATCTCATATCTACATAGTAGCATAGTAGATGACAGCAGATAAGACCTGCATAGTCCATTCCAGTCTACCTAACAAGATGTAATTCCTAGTATATATGATGATAAAACATTATGCAATACTTGATCTGTTCTTGCCATTTGCAGGGCACAGACTATAGAAGCCTGTCTGGCTCTTGCCTTAATTCCCAGCTACTGAAAGTTGCTGCTTAAGCATGGCTAAATTTTTTTTTGTTTCAAGTCTGTTCTATTTAGGAATTCTTTGTGTTTATCTCAAGCATTTTTCTTTCAGTTGGTTACCATTTTTTTGGCTGCCAGTAGTCTCGAGAGACTACGGGAACTCATGGCAGTCATTTACCTATTGGCAATCTGCCATGGGGCAGGAGCATTAGGAAGATTGCTCCTGCCCCGAAAGCCTGCTAGACTACCAGGTAAGGCCGAGATGCCGGGAGGGAGGCGGGGGTGGGTTCAGAGCCAGACGAGAAGATATTTGCGGTTTTTCTTCCAATTCGCAGGCCGGCTCTGCCCCTATCCCCTGCAAAAACCGAGGGAGAAGTGTAATACCTGATTCTATCCGCAGTGCAGGTGTATAATATCTGATTCTATCCAATGAAATCTGTGCTTCAGTTCTTATAATACCTCACATAGGGTTGTCAGAAAATTTCCTTTCTTGAAACTGCATAATCTAGCAACTCTGCTAATGCTTCTTGGATGCCATAAAACATTTCAGGGAAAGGCACAGGAACTGATTTGCAGCTTTAACTTTTATTAGAGGTGATTTCACAAAAATTTCTAAACTGACCTCGCTAATTGAACAATCCAGGATCTGGATTTAGGCTTGGGTAAATATCTACAATAATAGCAAAGTCTTCATATAATCATAAGGAAGTCATTTAAATAAGTGTAAACTATTTTTATAAAAAATACTTTTATTTCATATTATATCTAATAGAAAAATCACATGCAAATTATTTATAAATCACAAACTTCAACTACCCTATTATCCAAACTGATCATGCACTGCTGATTGTCTTTTTTCAATTTAAAATTCAATTCATATCATATTTTAAAGTTAATCCCTAATCATGGAATCAGATTACTTATCAGTCCATTGTCTTCATTCCATTGCAAATTTTCATCCACTGTTAGTCAAATTAACCTTTCATTGTCCAGCCCATTGCTAAATTTCATCTGCTGTTAATCAGACATAGAAGTACAAAGTCCAGCCTGACACAGAACTGTGTTTTGCCTCCTCAGTGTCATCAAGAGCTGTGGACTTTTCACAGAGTCTACGCTTTTCACTTCCACACTTATCATAAAGCAACAGCAAAAAGAAGATCCATTCCCCAATGTTCTTGCTGGCAAATATCCATTACTGAAAAGAGGAATCCATTACTGAAAATTAGGGATAATGGAGGAGACTTCTTTGAAGCTATTGTATTTGAATGTGATTTCCTGATTATTGTATGTATTGGTTTACCAATAATAGCAATAGGAAATTTCGCTATGAGGATTCAAAATTGTAAGTCCACAAACTAAACTAGGGAAACATTTAACCAAGGGTTCCATAGTGTGTTTCCCAGAACTTATAGGACTAGAAAAAATGACACAAAAAACTTACTCCAAAGATTTTTCAAAAATAAGAAAATATAGCTTTACAAAGGCAAAACATTAGGAAGATTTCCACATGGCTAGATGTGGAGAAAACTACTACATAGATATGGACTTTCAAATTTTGAATACTAGATAGGACCAGAACCAAAAACTAGGCCTGAACAAGGTAGGTTTTAATGTCACTATATACAAGAAATTACATTCAACACAAACGACAAATAGATCACTAGAAATGCTTGCACAAGAAGTTGCCAATCCTTAAGCATCAGCAAGGAAAGCCCCCCCCCCAAAGAGAAAAAAAAAGAGCTAAATCTAAGTCTGCACAAACAAAATGAAGATTGAAACAACAAGGCAAGGGCAATGAACCACTGGGGAACAAGCGTAGAAATGGGGAAGAAATAACCCTCCTGCCCTGGCCTGGTTTCTTTAGGGTCAATCAGGATAGAAGAACTAAAAACCACTACGAATGGGCAGACTTAGATTGCCAAGGAGGCATTCAAGGAGAAAAGAGGTGCATTCAACCCAAGAGCTCTGGTCTGAGAGCTGGTTTGTCTGATGCAGAAAAAAAAACACTGAAATTATAGAGTTTTTTTTCCTGCCCTTTCTGACTAGAAGGACATGACATTTATATTTCTCATTAGTGTAAGTACGAGAGGAAGGGGGGGTTGGAGGGGGTGCTGGCACCCGTCCTCCTCTTCATCCCTTCCCCCATCTCTCCAGTTGTTCCTCACCGCGAGCCACAAGAACTTCAATGTGCTCCTCGCGACCGCGTCTTTCCTGCTGGTGTCACGCATAGGGAGTGACATCAGTGGGAGAGATGACGGGGTCACGAGGAGCATGTTGAAGTTCTTGTCGCTCGTGGCTGTGAACAACGAGGTATGGGGAAGGGAAAGGGGCGTGTGTGTGCAGGAGGCAGGAGGGGAGGCGGGAAGAGATGCCTTACTATGCTATTGTTTCTCATGTCTTTTAAAAAGCTGATTATAAAAATAGGCTGGATCTGCTACACAAGGTTATTAAATTAGCCATCCTCAGTCTGTTTATATTCTAACTAGCCAAGGATCACAACCACTTGATCCCCTCTCCCCTAAATGTACTCTTCGATTTGTGCGTTTGATAACTGATCTCCCCAGTAGAGAGAGTATTCCATTCTTATTAACTTATTAGTATTTAAATGAGTATTTGAAATCATGCAAATCCTAACTCATAATCTTAAAAAAATCACATTGCGAGAGATTAACTCCAATCTGCTTGAAAACATCAAATTACTAAGAAAGCTTGTAAAAGCAAAATTTGTCATATTTCCAGGGGCCCTCTTTTAATAACTGGTATCTTAATGCTGAAAAGACCTGCATGCAGCAGGTTGCAAATAGGTCTTAAGGGATTAAGCACCCTTGGATGGCATTAGCCCCATCTGCCCTGATTAACATTGTTGTTGAAAAGAACTGACAACTGTATTCTATTTAAATCTTATCTTTGAGTTGCAGGAGACCTTATTCCACTAAAGGGTAGCTCTTGCTAGCTGAATTAAAATGTGCTGTGTTTTTGCCATAACTTTTGAAATCTATCTTTTAATTGTTTATAGTTCCTGTATGCCAGTAGAGTGAATAATAAAGGGGATGGAAACTCCTCTCATATGAGGAAATGCTAAGAGGTTAGGGCTTTTCAGCATGGAAAAGAGAGGGCTGAGGGGGATATGATAACATAATATTAGAAATGCCATACTAAGACAGACCAGAGCATAGGTGTTGGCATGGGGGTGGGGGGTGGGGGGTGGCACAGGGACTGTGGCCTCCCCCTAAATTGCCCGGCTTTAGGGGAGAGCAAACAGGGCAGTGCCCTATCTCCCACCGTAGCCTGCAAGCGACTTTGCCCATGCTCCGGGGCTCTAACGCTCTGTTTACTGGCTTCCCGACCATTCTCCGACGAAACCAGAAGTTATGTCATGAGGGGGGAGGGAGGAGAAGTGAAGCCAGCAAGCCCGGGTTAGATCCCCGGAGCATGGGTGAAGTCGCTTGCTAACTAGGGTGGCGTCGATGTGAGATAGGGTAGGGAGGGAGATGTTCAATTCGCTGCTCTTGCTTGTTTTGGGCTAGGGTGGCATTGGCGGGAGATAGAACAGGGAGGGAGGCGTTCAACTCACTGATTACTTCTGGCCTTCCTCGCTGCTGGGTCCTGCCTTTGCAGAAACAGAAAGTAGGTGGGACCTGGCAGCAAGGAAGGCACAAAACAAGCAGGAGCAGCGAGTTGTATATGTTGTGCTGCTATAGGGAAGGAGGGAGGAGGGAGGGAAGAGAAATGCTGCTGCAGCACCCAATTGGGGAGAAGGAAGACCAGGGGAAGGGAGAGGAGGGGAATGAGAGATGCCAAGTCTGGGAGGAGGGAAGAAAAATGCTGCTGTTGCACCCAATTGGGGAGAGTGAGGGAAAGAGGGAGGAGGAAGACCAGGGAAGGGAGAGGAGAGGAACGAGAGATAACAAGCCCATGGGAAGGAAAGGAGATAACAGACCATGGAGGGGGAGGGAAGGAGATAGATGCCAGACCAGGGGAAAGGAAGGAAGGAGAGAGAGAGAAAGGAAGGAGAGCAGATGCCAGATAATGGAGGGGGAGGGTGAGATGGAAGGAGAGGAGAGAGATGCCAGGGCATGGGGTGATGGGAAGGGAAACTAAGGGAGACAAATGCCGATACCCATAGAGGAAAGGAAGGAGAGAAGGTGCTTAGTAGCATGGAGGGAGAGATAGGTAGAGGAGAGAGATGCCCAGGGTCATGGGGGAGGGAAAGAGAGAGAGAGAGATGCCAGATCATGGGGTGGAGTGGGAAGGAAGGAAGGAGAAGAGAGAGATGGCCAGAGTATAGTGGGAAGGGGTGGAGACAGAAAAATGGAGGAAGGGGTGAAGCTGAAAATGATCATGTACAAGAGGAGAAATGGTCACATTCTATACAGTTTATTGAAGGGAGACATAGAAAGAGAGAAGATGCCCTATGGAAGAGAGAGAGAGGGTGAGAGAAGATGCCCTATGGAAGAGAGAGATGCGAGAGAAGATGGAAGAGAGAGAGAGAGTGAGAGAAGATGGCCCTTTGGAAGAGAGAGAGAGGTGAGAGAGGAAGAAGTGCCCTATGGAAGAGAGTGAGAGAAGATGCCCTATGGAAGAGAGAGAGTGAGAGAAGATGCCCTGTGGAAGAGAGAGAGGGCGAACACTGGATGGAAAGGGCAGAGAGGGCGGACAGTGGATAGAAGGGGCAGAGAGAGGTGGACAGTAGATGGGGTAGAGAGAGAGAGCAGAGGCTGGGTGGAAGGGGTAAAGAGAGGGCAGATGTTGCATAGAAAGGAGAGAGGACAAACACTGCATAGAAAGAAGAGCGAAGATAAGATGATTAAAGCAGAAACAACAAAAGGTAGAAAGACTTTTTTTGTTGTTGCTTATTATAGAATCAAGTAGTATTGTAACTGTATTGATAAAAATTTATAAGTAGGAAATGGAATTAAGGCAATTTTGGGGGGATTGAATCCCTTCCTCAGGTCAGGACAACATACCATGACAGAAGTATACTGTACTGTCCTGAAGAAAGATTTGGCCTCTGAAAGCTAATTTAAAAAATGGATTATTCCAATAAAATGGTATTTTCTTATTTCTCATTTGTTTTATTTCTATTTGTTAATTTGTAAAGTGGTGATTGTTTTGTATCTTTTTTTTTTTTTCAAATTTACTACTACTACTACTATTTACATCTACTGTCTTCATATTTTGCACAGTATTAGGGGACATGTGTCACTGTTTCTGTGGTGTTGCATTGTATGCAGAGTCTTGCATCTTAGAGTTTCATTTTTATATATTAGTACTTTTAGGTTGTGGTCCCGTATTTGCTTAGGGGTTATCTGTGTTCTGGTAGCAATGAATGTTTAGAAGCATACATTGTGCATTGTGTTTAATTTTGTGGTTAACCATTATGTGTTGTTAATAAGATTATATCAGACATGGGCAACTCGAGGGCCAGAATCCAATTGGATTTTCAGGATTTCCCCAATGAATATGCACGAGATCTATTTGCATGCACTGCTTTCAATCCCATTTTCTAATAGCTTCCCTTTGTATCTGTATACACTTTCCTCTCCGTATTCGTGGTGGTTAGGGGCAGAGCCGGCCCGTGAATATTAAAAAAAAACCGCAAATAATATTCGGGCCAGTTCTGCCCTAACCCCCACTTCCCCCTGGCTATTTTAAGCCTTGAAAGCCCTCCCTTAAGCCTTACCTGGTGGTCTAGCGGGTTTTCAGGCAGAAGCGATCTTCCATGTTCCTGCCCCATGCAGATCACTCACAGGAAAGGCTGCCTTGAGCTCCCGTAGTCTCTCGAGCCATTTCCTGTGAGCTATCTGCACGGGGCAGGAGCATGGGAAGATCGCTCCTGCCCCGAAAACCCGCTAGACCACCAGGTAAAGGCTTAAGGGGGGCTTACAGGGCTTAAAATTGCCTGAAAAATGAAAATGTATTTTTTTGGTTTAAAACCGCAAATAAGCGAATCCGTAAATACGGAATTCGCGAATACAGAGGGGGAAGTGTACTCCCTCCTATGTCAGGTATTGCCCTCCGTGTCCATTTACCATCCCTATGTATCTCCCCTTGATGTCTCTGTCCCTTTGCCCCCATGCACATAATTTCCCCTGTTTGTTACCTTCCTGTGTCCAAATTTCCCCTCTCTTCCTCTTCCACACCAATGTGTCTCTCTTCTCTCCAACCCCATCTAGCTTCTTTCCCTCTTTCTCTCCACCCCCCCCCCTGCTTCCAGCATCTGGCTAACCTACCTGTCTTTCTGCCCTTTCTCTTTCCTGCTGTGGGTTCAATATTTGTCTCCCTCTTACTTCATCCCCTTGGCCCAGCATTTCTTTCCCTTTAACTCCCTCCTTCCTACTGTGAGGGAACACTGCTGTCTTCATCTCCAAAACCTGGCAGACTGTGTGTTACATGACAGATTTCAGTGCTGAGTTGTGTCTGGCAGTTTATCTCTCTTCCTCCCCCTCCTACTTCTCCTGCCCGGTCCTCCTCCCCCTTCCCTTCTCCTCCCCATGGACCCAAGTGCACTATCCCACTGCATATATAACCCTCAGAGGTCTTTGGGTCTGACACAGTATAGCTGTTTATATAAGTTAAATGTAAACATGCACTACACCTACAAAAATACAACCCCCCCCCCCACACACACACACACAGGTGCAGATGAGAATCAAGATCATTTCTGCATGGAAGTCACACTGCAACAAAATACAGTCAAACCTCGTTTTGCGAGTAACCCGGTTTGCGAGTGTTTTGCAAGACGAGCAAAACATTCTCGCAAAACATGTCTCGCAAACCGAGTGTTGACTTGATTTGCGAGCACCCCTCCCCTTCCCGAGAACTGGATCGCTCCCCCCCCCCCCGCTCGCAAGCCCCCCACTTGAACTGGCACCCCCCCCCTGCCCTGAACAACTTGAAACTTATCCCCCTCCTACCCCCCTGTCTGGCACCGGACACGCAGCCCACAGGACGTGCCGGTGCCGCTTGAAGATCTTCCTGCTCTGCCGGGCCTTGAGCATGCGCAGAAACTCGCTTTGATATACGAGTATTTTGGTTTACGAGCATGCTTCTGGAACAAATTTATGCTCGTAACCAGGTTCCACTGTATTCTGATTCTCATGTCATCTGAAGCAATTTCAAAGCATCTCTCCAGTGCTAGGCACATTCTGAAATAATTCAATCGTAAGTAAACATGCATGTAGTAAATATGTCGTACAATAGCACTAATCCTATGATTCAAATAACCAGAACCCTACCTATGAATAGGCAGCACAGTAAATGTTACACTGGCTTTAAAATACCAACATGCCTTCTACAGGTAAAACAGATCAAGTTGATTGCCAACAGATCTCTATTTATACAAACTATACCGCATCTATCTAAAATATATAAGCATGTTATGTCACATACATAGCAAAGCAAATACAGCAAAAAAAGTAGACAAGTCACTAACTATATATTAGAAATTAGTAAAAAAAATACCTGTTTAAATAAAAGTAAAAAAATAGAATCTCTTTGACTCTAAAGAAAGTGCATTCCATGTAGCTGGGCCTATAACAGAAAACATCAGATTTAATTTTTATTGACACAGACTTGATGAAATGAAGGGACTTTAAGCAAGCACTTATCCTGTGACCACAAAGTAAAATGATGCTCATGTGAAGATGTTACTAGGATGACTGGGAAACGAGAGACAAAAAGGAACTCTGGAAGTGATGTTCCAGATATGGTTCTTGAGTCAATCACATGTTGCAATGTTGCATTTATTAGAGCAAAATCCACATATGTGTTTTCGACTAATGACACCTTCTTCAGGGGTCCTAATTAGTGTAAACATGCATATGAGAATATTAAATAATGAATGTGGACTTTTATCAATGAAAAATTAAGTATAGATAGGCTGGCTGGGACATTACTATGCAATACTTTTGAAACTACATTCAATAGCGAACCAATGCAATTTCAAAAACACATGGGGAGATTTGATCCCTCCTTGATCTACCACAATTATATGGGCAGCTGTATTTTATGCTAGTTCGAAGGTAGGACATGCAAACACATTATTTATAATCCATATGCAACATCATCAATTGAAATTCTCAGTGATATGAGCTGCTTGAAATGGGACACTAATCAAATTGTTACATGTTCTAAAGATAGCACAAATCTGCGACTTAAGGATAATGTTATATAAGTAACACCCTCAGACTTCACCACCCCTAAAACAAGATGGTAATATCCTCAAAAGAAAAGCTACTAGGATATTTGGCAGTATCAAAATGTGATAACCAAAGAGTTTTTTGAGTCATCCGTGCATGCAGTAGCATACCAAGGGTGGGGAATGTCTGTTTCAGTGCAGGGAAACTCGGGGGTGCTGGAGCATTTATAGATGTGTGGTTTGCCTGCACGCTGCCATCAGCTCTGCTGGCTCCTGCTTCCCCTCTGACATCAACTTCCTGTTCCAGGATGGGGGATTGGTGGAGCTGACGGTCCCATAGTGGGAGGGGGTGTATGTTCTGGCCAGAGGAAGGGGTGCTCTGCCCTAGATTCCTGCCTGGGTCAGGTACGCCACTTTGTGCTTCCACAGCTTTTAAGACAAGAATCAACACTTGACATGCCTGAGTAGAATCTGAAACAGGAAAAAAAAGCTGAATGTACTCTGAATGCTTACAATAACTGACAATTGCCCAAACACAATATGGCTGACAAGGTGAAATCCTGAGGTACACCAGAAATCGTCTTCATCCATCCAGAGAAGCACTCTTCTCCCAGTAGCTACCTAAAATTGAAGCCTTCCCAAATAGGAATCAAATCAAAATGGAACTTTATCCACTATCCCATGTGATCTCAAACAGGACATCAAAAGAGTATAATTTCCCATATTGAAAGCTGTAGACACATCCTAACAGCAGTAGAAGAAATCTAGTTCAGGGGTGGGCAAACTTTTTTGACTCGTGGGCCACAGTGGGTTCTTAAATTTGACAGAGGGGCTGGACCCGTCCTGTCCCGTGAGCTCTGTCCCCGCAAACCATCTGATCCAATCCACACAAGGCCTCAAATCGTTTTATACTAAACTTATTTTATTAAGTATAAAAAAAAACTATTCTGTACAATTGTCCTTTTATAAAAGTTCTGGCTGCTGAAATAGAGAAAGATGTTCAGCCAGCAGGGCTTTGTTTTATAAATGTTTTATCAACACAACTAATATAATACTTTATCCTAAAGCAAAAAATAAAATAAAATAAATAGAAGTTTTATTTTTTACCTTTCTTGTCTGGTTTCTGCTTTCCTCATTGAATTCCTTCCATCCACTGTCTGCCTTCTCTCTGCCAGTTCCCTTCAGTGTCTTCTTACCACTCTCTCTGCCAGTTCCCTTCAGCAGCATCTTCTCCCCCACTCTCTTCGCGTTCCCTTTGCACTTCTTGCCCCTGATCGCAAGACCCGGATACATCAGTCAGGCTGCCAGCTGAGGGAGCCAAGCCTCCAGCCGCCCTCCGGTCTGAGACATTGCCAGACCTGTTGCAGCTTTTTGTGCAAAAGAGGCGGGTGAGGAGGATCTTCAGGGAACCCTTCCTGAAGCAGCTCTCAGCACCCGCATGACTTGGTCTGCCACTGGCATTGGGCACTGTGTTGCAATGGCTCAGGCAGGTGCGGTTGGGCTCCTCCCCCCTCCCTTGGTGGCTCTGGGATGTTCAGATCCTCTTCAGAACAGCTGGTGTTCTCCAGGCTCTCTGCCTCCAATTCAGGCCCCCACCAACACCAGCAACACGTCGCTGGTCTCGGCTGGACAAGGATAATCCATGGAGATGGACAGCGGGTCCTTCGTGCTCTGCAGCTCCAGGGCCCCCAACTGCAGCTCTAGGCTGGGTCCGGCGTCTAGTGCATAGCAGTGCCGGACACAAAGCCTAGCCTCGGCCTCCTCTCCACGTTCCTCAAGCAATGCCTTGTGGAAAATCATCAGCTGTTTCTGTGAGCTGCGAGCCCAGACTGGGAAAGGGAAACGCTGAGCAGCAGGAGCTCCCCCATCCTCTAACAGGTGGCTCAGGGCCCGTTACATGACGGCTTCAGAATCCCAGAGCTCCACGGGTTGCATCGGCTTCATAGACGGGAGGGAGGGGGGAAAGTAAACATCGCCGAGGCAGGCCGGTTTAAAACACTAAACAGGCTGGATATGGCCCTTGGACCATAGTTTGCCCATGTCTGATCTAATTCCTCTATCGATTCCCAGTTGAATTTCATCCAATACAGTGTTGCTGTAATATGTTTTGCTCTAAATCGAAATTTGGTAAGTGTTGCACAGTGAGTTTATGTCTACAAAATCAGACAATTGTTGCAAAATCAATTTTTCAATACCTTTAGTTAAAAGAAATAATGAAGAAACAGATTGAAAATCATCAACAAAAGAGCTAACTAGATAAGGCGTTTCAATATAGGAGTAACTGCATCTTGCTTTTCAAATCATTGGCACTATACCCTCATCAAAGGACTTATTGACCATCACAGTAACAGAGGCAGCTAATTCAAACTTGAATGCATTAAACACAACAGTAGAACAAGAGTACTATGGGAATTGTGTTAATGGTTAATGGCTGAATTGTATCTGCAACCTGCTGATTAGATACCATATACAAATTGTGATAAGCAGACTATGCCTGCTAGGAGTGTCCCTAGTACAGGTCCCAGTGCAAATCCAGACACTGCCCATAATCTGTCTTATTCCCCATTTTCTGCCTCTCAGACTGAATTTCCTTCTAGGGCCTGTAGAGGGAGTAAGAGAGCAGCAGTGCTAGGTTCCCATCCCCCTCTGGATCACAAGGTGAATCACCGGAAATCCTTTCCACCTGAGGGTTGGGGGCGGGGCTGTAAACTGCTCTCCCTGAAAACTAGGCTCCTAGAAAATCAGAACAGAGAGGAACAGCAGCAGGGAAGGTCATAAGGCTCAGGGCTGGGAGCTCCTGATAGCGATCAAGCTCCTGAGGCCATGGAGTTTGTTGAAGCTGGAGAAGAATCACCTTCCAGTCTGAATGAGGAACTATGTGATATGGAGATGGAAACAAGTCCTGAAGCCAGTGTTGGGCTGATGCCTGAGAATGCTCCTATGGAGGTTTGCCTCATAAAAGCAAGTATTTGAATGTTGCTGAAGTTTATGGCAAGTTTGTTTTGGACTAACTTTTCTCAGACTGAATTATTCTAACTCATGTTTAAAGAGTGGATTTGTACTATGCTGAATTAAGCAAGGACTTTTATTTTGAAGTTTTGGTTTTTCCATTTTTGAAAGCTTAATTGCGCTTTCCCTTTTTGAGTTAAGTGTACTATGGTATGCTAAGACAGTGGGGTTAGTCCCGTATTATGTGGTGGGATAGCGGGCCTAATTTCTGGCAATTCAAGACCACACGGTGCACACTGTCTTTCCAGCCTGCAGTCGCTGAAAAAGCCAGTATTTTTACACTGTCTTGTAGCTTTGTTTTGGTGGAAAAGTTTTCCTTTCTTTTGGTTATGAACTCCACCTGGACTATGAGTTAAATGAGAACTCACCTCTGAGGAAGAAATTTTGTTTGAGTTTGGACTCTTTTTGGTTTCTCAACCAGAGACAGTTTTTTTTTACTTTGTGCTTTCCTGGTATGGGAGCTTTGCTATTTCAATCCTGACAAGCAAGTTACTGTGTTTTTTTTTTTGGTTTTGAACAATTAAAAGCAATTCTTTATTTAACATTGAACTTATTGTTTGGATGGTGTCCCTTTCACTGAACACTGAAAGAACTTATCCTTGTGAGGCACGCAGCGACTCACAAGAGTTTAATTGTGGCCAGAATTCCCAGGCCCTCTGCCTGGAGCGTGCCGGCTACAAAATCTGACCACAGCTCAACACTAGATTCATAAGTAGTAATATTAAAAACAGAATCAATGGAAAAGAACTAGCAATCCCCAGTGGCACCTCACAAAAATATGTTAAGTAGCAGTACTATTCTTCTCCTGGGGACCTTCAGGCACTGCTGCCTTTCCTGGTGATCCCTTGAACACTGCTTCATGGTTCTGGGCCTCCCTGTTCTGTTTACCTCTAGGGGTGTCTATCTGGACCATGCTCACCTGGCTCAGTAGTCTCGCTGTCCCTGCTTGAACCATTCCATGTCTACTACTGAAGACTCTAACCTATTAAGATGATCCTTTAAGGCATTGTTATGGGAAATTAGCAACATTTGCCTGACAAAGATGCAGCAAGACCCAGAAACCTGCAACAAGCTTCCTGTATATTCCTTCACAATTGCAT
This sequence comes from Geotrypetes seraphini, assembly GCF_902459505.1. Taxonomy (NCBI): domain Eukaryota; kingdom Metazoa; phylum Chordata; class Amphibia; order Gymnophiona; family Dermophiidae; genus Geotrypetes; species Geotrypetes seraphini. Next base: position 171,982,151 of record NC_047084.1, on the reverse strand, counting down.
TGAACAAATGTCTGGATCTTCACATGTGGTTCCAATGAGTTCAGTCAATTATAATTCCCAGAATTTTCAAAGTAGATTCCAGTTGATAATTGTCATCTAATATAAACTATTGATTTTTAAGTTTTAATAAATGTATGGCGATCCACTTGTCTATCAGGTCAATATATTTTTGAATTGAGGCCATGGATGTCTTTGTATCCTGCTGAATAATGATCAGTACATATAAATGCTTTAAATCTTGCTCTTTCCAATTTGATCCCAAGAGATTGCATTAGACTATTAAATAAAATTGGTAATAGTGTTATCTACAGTTTTCCAAGAGAAACGTAGAGTGTAGATCTATTCTGATGACTTCTTTGTTTAGTTGGATAATGTCCTTCCATTGTTCCAAAAGGAACGTAATCCTCAGCTTCCATTGGTGGGAAGTCTAAGAGGTTCTTTAAATGTTCCTCAGGGACTCCAATCATTACATCTGATGATTTAAAAAAAGACCCTGCCATCTTTACTCAATGATCTCCTTGATAAAAAGCCCTTGAACCAGTCAAAAACATTGCCATGATACCAAATTAATATCTGTATTAAGTTTGATTCACAAGATCAAAAGCACTAGAGAGAGCAAACTAGAAAAGGAGAGACTACCTTTTCATAAAGATGTTTATAATTTCTGATACCAAAGCTGTAATTAGATATGGGTTGTTAACAGTAAATAGCCCTAAAATTAAATTCTGCTTGATATGCCATAATATGACCAAACAAAGCTTCAATGCGGTTTACAATAAGTTGTATATAAAAAAGTATACGATGATAAATTCAGAATGGGGGGGGGGGGGCAATGGAGGATGTGAAAATAGTAAGAGATAACTGAGAGGATTAAAGCTTGAAGATACCTGTTAATGATTGACATGAAGGAGCTACAGCAGAATTTTTTAGGTCTCAAATAGTAGAAACATAGAAACATAGAAAGATGACGGCAGAAAAAAGGCTATAGCCCATCAAGTCTGCCCACTCTACTGACCCCACCCCATTAAGTCTGAGTACTAATGACCTAGTTCCTTAACTCGACCCTCGTAAGGATCCTACTAGGGCATCCCATTTTATTCTTAAAGTCAATAACGCTGGTGGCCTTGATCACCTGCTCTGGAAGCTTGTTCCAGTGATCTACAACCCTTTCTGTGAAGAAATACTTCCTTATGTCACTATCGAATTTCCCTCCTCTGAGTTTGAACGGATGCCCCCTTGTGACCGAGGGTCCCTTGAGAAAGAAGATGTCTTCTTCCACCTCGACACGTCCCGTGATGTATTTAAATGTCTCAATCATGTCCCCCCTCTCCCTGCGCTCCTCTAGAGTGTAGAGCAGCAATTTGTTTAGTCTTTCTTCGTACGAGAGACCCTTGAGCCCCTTGAGTAGTTGTGGCCCTTTCAGGATATTATGAATTAAGTATGAGTTAGGCTCTGCATACAAAGATAAGTTTCTCCAAGCCATGATGTTTTCAATAAGGTGAAATTTAGACAGTGAAGAAGCAAGACAGGAAGAAAATTGAATTCTTTGAAACAGTGCTGAAGATGAAGAATATTTGTCGTGGACTGCCAAAGGAACAAATCAAATAGGTATTGGAGGAGATCAATCCTAAATTTTTCCTTTGAAGGTTAAAAGGCAAGCCTTCAACAAGAAGGATCATTAGAGAAAGACAGTGTCTTTGGCAAGGTTAAAAGACTAGGGGACACTCAATGAAGTTACAGGGAAATACTTTTAAAACCAATTTATTTGTTCTGGAATGCATTGCCAGAGGCTGCGGTAAGAACGGAGAGCATAGCTGGTTTTAAGAGAGGTTTGGACAATTTCCTGGAGGAAAAGTCCATAGTCTGTTATGGAGAGAGACATGGAGGAAGCCACTGCTTGCCCTGGATTGGTAGCATGGAATATTGCTACTCCTTGGATTTTGGCCAGGTACTGGTGACCTGGATTGGCCACCGTGAGAACGGGCTGCTGGGCTAGATGGACCATTGGTCTGACCCAGTAAGGCTATTCTTATGTTCTTAAGACAGCAATATGATAAAATGATGAAATAACGGCTGTGGATGCCAGTCTATCAACTGAAGCTCAAACACAGTTTAGGACAAATAGCCAAAGGATCATTGTGAGTTGTCATCAGCTCAGTAGCACCTAACACATCATTGGAGCCTTTCTCAGTGTAGGTACTGCAGTTAGATTGTGAGCCCATTAGGTTTTTGGCTATTGTATGAGAAGTCTAGTTTTTATTTGTTTTCTTGTAAACTGCTTTGAAGCCAGTGTAATTTAGTGGTATATAAACTCTGCATTAAATAGCCAAGTGTTCAGGTAATAAGAGGAGCTGGTGTTAAACCTGTATCATTACTGCAATGTCTTATATATAAGCTTCGCTGGAGAAACTGCAAGGAAATTAAACATGATTCAGAAAATAGTTGCACACGTGGTTTTGGAATGGAACGAGTATAAAAATATGTAGTCTCTTAATTGGTTTGCCTTGACTTCCTGTTGTAGACAACACATTTAAAATGTTATTCTTAGATTTTAAGATATTGCCCACAAATTGGCTGATTTATTTGATTAATAGACTAGACTGTTATGTGTTCTCCAATGAGACCATTATTCTCCAGTCAGGGTTGCCTACTGATAATTCCAAAAAGGGACATATTTTGGAGATCCAGGTCTCTTGTCCATCATCACACCAGGGTTGTGGAACAAGCTTCCATAAGAAATTATGTGCAGAATTGAATAGGAAAAAGTTGAAAGAATGACATGTTCAGCATCTTTGCTCTTGAGGTTACTGCCTAAGATTAACATTTAGACTGATGAAGCTTCAGGGTCAGAAATAATAATGGATTTATTGATTTGATTTTTTTAGTTCATCCTCCCAAAGGAGCTCAGAACAGGTTACAAATCAGGCACTTAATCAAGTATTTTCCCTATCTGTCCTTGTGGACTCGCAATCTATCTAACGTACCTAGAGCAGCAGAGGATTAGGTGACTTTCCTAGGGTCACAAGGAGCAGTGTAAGCTTTGAACCCATGACCTCAGGGTGCTGAGGCTGTAGCTCTAACCACTACACCACACTCTCCTCCAGAAAACCACTATGCCCCCATTATCCTCCAGAAAAGCCCCTAGTATGCACTAGGGAGAATCAAGGGCTTGAAAGGGACTATTTCCAAATAGATTGAAGAGAAATTGGATTTAAGGGTGATGTTATGTCAAAAGGATCTACATAGTTTTGAGGGGCTATTGTTTTAAAAGGGATCAGAGTAGGGATGGGGTTAAGGGGGTACGTTATTTCATAGATTGAGGTTTGTTTTTGAGCATGAGATTAGTTTATAAGAGATTGAGAGATGAAGGCATATTTTATGCTACCATCAGCATTAACCTTATTTAAAAACAATGAAACCAATTTGGTGCCCTCCATCTTTGTATTGCCGCAGCAGAGAATGTGCCATATTCTTGGGTGCAGAATTCACTAACTTGTGGTACTGATACCCCCAAGTTACCGAATCCTGTATGGTAAATTTTTGCATGGTAAAGTAAAATAAATAAATATTTACAAAGGATTTGTAAATAGGGGGTTTAATTCACAGAATTAAGACCATCAAGAAGATGAGCCTTTTTTTTTTTTTTTTAACCATACCCTGGAAGTTCTGTCTCAACATTTTTCACCCATCCTACAATTTTTAGTTTCTCAGATGATTTTTCAAGATATAATATCTTTGCAGTATCATCTAATATAATAAAACGCTAAGCGCGCATGCACACTCTTACCACCGTGTTGCCTGATCTGTAGTTCCGTGGTCAGCAGAGTGCGCATGCGCACTTAAAATGACCCCAAGCTTGTGGCAGCAGAACCCAAATAGCGGCCTGGGAAGAGAAGCGCTGACCAAGAAGACTCTTTTGAAGGCTCCCCAACTCCGTAAGGTTTTCGCGGTCTGACCCTCCCATCTCTTCCCGATGTCCGACAGGCTCATATAGTCCTTTGTTGCCCCCCTTCCCTTCCTGTGGTCCCGACTACAAACCTGTCGACTCCAGCAGCGTCTGCAGCACTCTATACACGCTGCTTCGGGTCCTTCTACTGCCCTGATTTACTCTGCCGCGTCTCTGATTATGTCATCAGGGACGTGCCAGAGTAAATCAGGGCAGTAGAAGGCCCCGAAGCAGGTGTATAGAGTGCTGCAAACGCTGCTGGAATTGGCAGGTTTGTCGGAACTACGGGAGAGGGGGGGCGGTAAGGGACTAAGGGAGCCGACCAGACTGTGGGAAGGGAAAAGGGGGGTAAGGGAAATGCTGCTGCTGCACAGGGAAGTGGTGTGGGGGGAGGAAAATGGAGGGGGAGGGAATGCTGATGCTATGGCTGCTGCACAGGGAAGTGGGGTATCAAAATGCTGCTGCTGCTGCTGCACAGGGAAGTAGGGTGGGAGAAATGCTGTTGCACAGGGAAATGGAGGGGGAGGGAATGCTGCTGCAGCTGCTGCACAGGGAAGTGGGGGAAGAGAAATGCTGGTGCATAGGAGGCAGGGAGAGAGACAGATATATAGAAAGAAAGACAGACAGTAGGAAGAAGGGAGACAGAAAGAAAAGAAGAAAGACACAGGGGCAGGGAGAGACACAGAAAGACAGACAAAGGGGGCCAGGGAGAGAGATAGACAGAAAGAAAGACAGCGGGAGGGAGAGAGAGACAGAAATAAAGACAGACAGACAAATATTCTAGCACTCGTTAATGTAGGCTAGTTCAGGGGTAGGCAATTCTGATCCTCAAGAGCCACAGGCAGGTAAGGTTTATGTAAGAGATGAATTTGCATGCACTGCCTCCTTGAGATGCAAATCTATCTTGTGCATATTTATTGTGAATATCCTGAAAACCTGACCTGCCTGTGGCTCTCGAGGACCGGAGTTGCCTACCCCTGTGCTAGTTCATTTTGGTAGTCTGCCCAGTTACCTTAGCCTACACTGCTCTAGGTAAGAATATTGCTCAACTTGACTGCCTATTCTTTTCTACCTTTTTTTTCCTTTTCCTTGTCCATGCCATTGCCAACTGAGTTAAAACTATCTCCCAACTATCTGAAGTTAAAGCTTGACAGCCTTCAGGAGATTTCTGTTCTATGTGTCTTGTAAGAATCGATGAGTTTCCCAGATCTCCTCTCCCCCCTCCCGATTGCACTCATTTTGATCTTGCTAGAATACTTGTGATATCCCTCTGGCTATATCTGCTCTGCCAAATATCTTGCTTTGTCTTTTTGGGAACATAATGTAATTGTTTGCTTAATCTGTGTGATGCATCTGTGTCATTTCCTATCTTGGCCTTCTGCCATTCCAGATAGTTGAGCATATGCTTCCTTAACTCAAAAAAAGAAAAACAAAAAACCTAATACTGGAGAAAACTTAAATATCCAAGAAAGATTTCACAAGAAATTGATATAAATTTAGCACTTATGTTATAAATCTGTTGGTATGTTACTACTTTTGACTTATAACTGAAAGTAAATTGAATATAAATATTAAAATGTGAAATATGAGATCTTACACATTCATAGCATACGAGCCACTAAATATTCAAAAATTTATAGAGAAATTTTTCTTGGATCCTTACTTAACTCACCCCCCCTCCCTCCATTTTTATTAAACCGCGATGGCGGTTATTGGCGCGGAGAGCCGCGCTGAATGCTCTGTGCGCGGAGCATTCAGGTTAAAGCTACAGCCTCATCACCCTGAGGTTGTGGGTTCAAACCCACATTGCTCCTTGTGACCCTGGGCAAGTCACTTAATCACCCCATTGCCCCAGGTACATTAGATAGATTGTGAGCCCACCGGGACAGACAGGGAAAAATGCCTGAGCACCTGAATAAATTCATGTAAATCATTCTGAGCTCCCTGGGAAAACGGTTTAGAAAATTGAACAAATAAATAAAAGCCAGTCCTTCGCCTAAAAGGTGGATTCTGTAACCGGTGTCCATCAAAAACACCGGTTACAGCAATCCCCCCGACAACGATCCGGGCAGGAGGGAACCCAAGCCCCCCCCCCCCCCGATAACATCGGGGCAGGAGGGGGCTCCCTCCTGCCCCTATGTTGTCAGGGGGGGTCGTAGCTCGCTGGGGCAGGAGGGCTTGGGCTTCCTCCTGTCCCGATGTTGTGTGGGGGTCGCGGCTCACCGGGGCAGGAGGGCTTGGTCTGCCTCCTGCCCAGATCGTTTTCAGGGGGGAGGGGGGATTCTGTAACCAATGTTTTTTGACAGACACCAGTTACAGAATCCAGCTTTTAGGCGAAGGACTGGCTCCTCCTTCACCTAAAAGCCCTTGTTTTGGGCGTTTGGGACTTAGGCTTTTTTTAGGTTGATTATATGGTGTAAGTTTAGACGTAGTGGTGGTCTGGGCATTTAAACAGCTGAACGTAGAGGCAAGCCATTATCAAAAAGAAAACCCCTCCTTTTGGCCTTTTTTTTTTTATTTTTTTTTTGATAATGGACATTTTCCCTGCTTCCACTTTCAACATTTAAGGCCTTAGGCCAATAGGTGACTTAGACTTTTTTTTTTTATTATGCCCCTCCACGTTTTTTTTGTAAATGTTATGTATCATCATAAAAAGGCATTCTATAAGATATGCCCAGATTTACAAAATATCCTATAGAAACTAACAGCTAACTTGCTTTCAATGAGTATCTCATTTGAATCGCATATCAATAAAACTAGAATACTCAACAGATTATTCAGTGATCAGCTTTTTCAATTATTAGATTGATATTTTTTTCAGGATCTCAGCGATGTCCTGCGATAGCGGTATAACTTCTTTTTTTTCCGCTAGAGGAAAAAAAGCATAATTTCTTCATTGATCCATTTTTTTTTTTTTTTTTTACAACTTCTTTCAGACTCATTGCTCTTATGATAATGCATTTTATCATTTCTCCTCTGAAATACAAGTTTTTCATCATGTTTTCTTCGTTCCTCGGAGCAAAATTTATTAGCAATCTCAACCTTGAACCATATTAACACTAGAAGAAACATTATCTTTTCAGTAGTTGCCCCAACCCTCTGGAATTCAGCACCAAATGCTCTGAAAGAGAACTAATCTTGAGAAATTTAAATCTTTTCTTAAGACATTCCTTTTCAAGGATGCCTTTCAAGTGTAAATGTCCTTTTAAGGATTTTAAAATTTATCTTTTATGAGTCCGCTTGTATTGGACTTACTTGTTTTTAACCCCTTCCTTATGTTTAAACCTTTATCTTACTTTTCTTTAATCATTGTAGTTCTTCCCTTTTTTCCACTCATACTTGTTTTGTCTAGTCGTGTATGTCATTGTTTTGTCTAATCTTGTATATTTATTTTGTTAAAGTTATGCTAAATTGTATTAACTGTTTTTACCCTATTTTAAAATGTATAACCACCTTGAAATAAATGATAAGGTGGTATATCAAATTTTTAATAAACTTGAAACTTAAATCTCAAAAAGTAAAACAGTAACCTAAGAACATAAGCAGTGCCTCCGCCGGGTCAGACCACAGGTCCATCCTGCCCGGCAGTCCGCTCCCGCGGCGGCCCAAACAGGTCACGACCTGTCTGAACCTACTGCCTGTTTTTCAAAGCCGTGCGGCAACAGCCCCAAAGCCCTTTAAATCTCTATGGGCTTCGGGGCCGTTAGCGCAGGGCAGCCGCTTTTCAGGTACTCATATTCAGATACAACAATCTTATACTAATCTCCTTCAAAGCAGTCCCCTTGGGCTGCCACATACCACTGTCAGAAGCAGCGCTGGAATGTCTCATTTGAGATTGCTCGCAACTAGTCCATCTCATTCTGCATGATGTCTTTTTCTTAACTGAAATCTGGTCCCTTTCAGGGGCATTTTCAGCTTAGGGAAAAGCCAGAAGTCACACGGAGCCACGTTGGGAGAGAGGGGGAATCAAATTTGTGTTGTGTTTGGCCTGGAAACTCCATATCAAATGTGAAGAATGGGCAGGTGCGTTATCATGATGGAGCTGCCAATTGCCCGCTGCCCACATGTCCAGCCATTTGCATCTCAAAACATTATGAAGGTGATGCAGAACCTCTTGGTAGTACCCCTTGGTGATGGTTGTGCCATGTGGTGCGTACTCGTGATAAACCATGCCACTGGAGTCAAAGAAGACGGTCAGCATGACTTACATTGCTGCGGACTTGCCTTGCTTTTATTTGGCCTCGAGGATGTTTAATGCTTCCATTGTGATGACATCAACTTGGTTTCTGGGTCGTAGCCAGTGATCACTGTGCTGAGGAAGTTGAGATAACTGTTCATAATCTCCAGCATTTCCTGTGCGATCTCAAAATGGAGTTGCTTCTGCTCGATCATTAGCAGCTTTGGCACAAACTTCACTGAAATTCTCCTGAAGCCCAAATCCTCAGTCAAAATGGAATGAACGGATCCAATGCTGATGCTCATCTTGTCCGCAAGTTCTCTGATCGTGATTCGATGATCCTGCATCACCAGGGTCCTCACTTGGTCAATGACTATCTCATTTTTGGATGTTGAGGGCCTACCAGAACATGCTTAACTCTCCATTGATGTGCGGCCATCTCTGAAGTGGTTGTACCATTCCTTTATTTGTGTGGTGCCCATTGCTTTGTCCACGAAGGCCTATTGAATCTTGTGGATCGTTTCCACTTGAGAATTGCAAAGCTTTACACAGAATTTAATGAAGTAGCGTCATTCAACTTTTTCTGTCATTTTGTCAAGTCATTTTGCCACAAAGAAAATCTGGCGCTCACTTACACTTCCTCACTCATTAGTGGACTGCTGGCGACTGACAGCTTCTGTAGGCGGGGAAAAAATTCAAGCATGCGCATTAGGGTCGCCTACATATGTGCACCAAACCATGCCTCCCTAGCTTTATTTGTTTATGCAAGAAAAATTAAGGTCTGATACTTTTTGAACAGCCCTGGTATTCTATAAGGCATGATACCTGACTCTAATGGCATGCATCTCAAAAAGGGTGTGGCTGAGGGCATGTCAAGAACGTTCTAAAAAGGTTACATGTGAAATTGCAGAATAATACTAACTACACCTAACTTGGGCATTGGCATTTACACCAAGTATAGCAGGCGTAAGTCGAGTGCCTAAAAGTTGGGTACAGGATCCACATTAAATTCTATTCTACATAAGATGTGTAATTTTTATAGAATAGCATGTAGTGCAGATTTTTTTTTTTCTGCACCTGTGTTTTGGTGGTGTTTCTTGTTTCCTGAGTTTGAGGGCATCTGCTCAAACTCAGGGATGGGAAATTTCATGGCGACACCAGGAAATATTTCTTCACCGAGAGAGTGGTTGATCCTTGGAACGAGCTCCCGGTGCAGGTGATCGAGGCAAACAGCGTGTAAGAATTTAAGAGCAAGTGGGATGCCTTAGAGCAGTGGTTCCCAAACCTGTCCTGAAGGACCCCTAGGCCAGTCGGGTTTTCAAGATAGCCTTAATGAATATGCATGGAGCAGATCTGCATTTCTTGCATCTCCATTATATGCAAATCTCTGTCATGCATATTCATTAGGGCTATCTTGAAAACTCGACTGGCCTGGGGGTCCTCCAGGACAGGTTTGGGAACCACTGCCTTAAAGGGTTAAGCCAAGGGAACCTGTCACCAGGAGTGGGATCCCTAGGATAGTAGACTTGGGGGTGGGTCAGTAGAGTGGGCAGACCTGATGGGCTATGGCCCTTATCTGCCGTCATCTTCTATGTTTCTATGTCCTACTCAAAGTTTTGCACGCCCTTGTTAGGTATTAAGGTTGCAGCAATCACTAACAATTGATATGAGGCTATGCTGTTATCATGGAGATCAATTCTACCGTGTTTCCCTGAAAATAATTATGCTATATTATATTAATTTGGGGTCCAAAAAACACATTAGGGCTTATTTTGGGGGGATGTCTTAGCATTAGGGCTTATTTTAGGGGAATGCCTTTTTTTAATGTACAACAATCATATCTCCCTTACTCTTCTCCACCTCAATTCTTGCTCTTTCCTCCCCCCCCATGTGCAGCATATTTCCTCCCCTCTCACCCATCCCCTTGTGCAGCAGAACCCCACTGACCCTCCCACTGTGAGATTGACACTAACTACATGGGTCAATGACTGGCTGAGTGGCAGACTTCAGAGGGTGGTAGTTAACGGTACCCTCTCTAAAACATCGGAGGTGACCAGTAGAGTACCGCAGGGCTCAGTCTTGGGCCCACTCCTTTTCAACATATTCATAGGGGACCTAACTCAGGGGCTTCAAGGTAAGAAAACGTTATTCGCTGACGACGCCAAACTATGCAATATAGTGAGAGACGGCAATTCACCCGATAGTATGACACAGGACCTACATTTGTTGGAGCTTTGGTCCTCGACCTGGCAGCTGGGCTTCAACGCTAAGAAATGCAAGATCATGTACCTCAGCAGCAGAAATCCGTGCAGAAATCCGTGCAGAACTTACACCTTGAATGGTGAGACCTTAGCTAGATCTTCAACAGAACGAGACTTGTGAGTGATCATCAGTGCAGACATGAAAACTGCCGATCATGTGGAGAAGGCTTCATCTAAGGCAAGACAGTTGTTAGGTTGCATCTGCAGGAGTTTCGTCAGCCGGAAGCCTGAAGTCATAATGCCATTATACAGAACCATGGTGAGACCTCATTTGGAATACTGTGTGAAATTCTGGAGGCCACACTACCGAAAAGATGTGCTGAGAGTAGAGTCAGTGCAATGGATGGCCACCAGGATGATCTCGGGGCTCAAGGATCTATCGTACGAGGAAAGGCTGAAAAATTTGCGGCTGTACTCACTCGAGGAATGTAGGGAGAGAGGAGACATGATCGAGACGTTTAAGTATATTACCGGCCGTATCGAGATGGAAGAAGAGATTCTCTTTCTCAAAGGACCCTCAGTCACAAGAGGGCATCCGCTCAAACTCAGGGGCGGGAAATTTCATGTCGACACCAGGAAATATTTCTTCACCGAGAGAGTGGTTGATCCTTGGAACGAGCTCCCGGTGCAGGTGATCGAGGTAAACAGCGTGCAAGAATTTAAGAGCAAATGGGATGCCCATGTGGGATCCCTTAGAGCACAGGTGTCAAAGTCAGTCCTCGAGGGCCGCAATCCAGTCTGGTTTTCAGGATTTCCCCAATGAATATGCATTGAAAGCAGTGCATGCAAATGGATCTCATGCATATTCATTGGGGAAATCTTGAAAACCTGACTGGACTGCGGCCCTTGAGGACTGACTTTGACACCCCTGCCTTAGAGGGTTAAGCCAAGGGAACCTGTCACCAGGAGTGGGATCCCTAGGATAGTAGACTTGGGGGTTGGTCAGTAGAGTGGGCAGACCTGATGGGCTATGGCCCTTATCTGCCGTCATCTTCTATGTTTCTATGTTTCTATATCGTACCTCCCGGGGCCTTCCTTCTGCTACATCACTGATGACACATGGTGGTGGTGGTGGGGGGGTGGCAAAAGCGCTGCCGCTGGTGAATTGGGCAGCACTAGTGTTAGGGATGGAGTCGGGGAGTGTGGAGATATTTGGGAGGGGCTTCGGGTGTTGATCTTAACTAGGGCTTATTTTGGGGGTAGGGCTTATATTAGGAGCAGGGCTTATATTAGGAGCAGGGCTTATATTAGGAGCATCTTTAAAAATCATGCTAGAGCTTATTTTCGGGATAGGTTTTATTTTCAGGGAAACACGGTATATAAGACATGCTTAGCCAAAATGCTGTTCTGTAAGCTTACATGTACGTGGCATAGCACACAATTGAAAAGGGGGTGGATATGTGGGTGGAGAATGGAAGCATCACCCATCAAAGTTGCATCTTATAGAATACTATCAGATGTGTGCACTGATTGACAGATCTAGTTGCGCCCTTCAATGCCTGCCATTGGCTTGACATAAGCAGATACACTTTCCTTTTGTATGTTCATACTAATATTCTGTAATGGCATCAGAACATCCTATTGTCATTATAGAATTGGTGCTCTCCGAGCTGTATCAAGGCACCAAAGGAGGTACCAGTTTAAAGAATTACTGCCATCCTCTATAATAAAACCCTAAGCGTGCATGCGCATTTACAATGCTGTGATCCTTGACAGCGTGATTTGTGACTCCTAGCTGTGTTTGATTTGTGGTGCGCGGCTGCTTGTGGTGCGTGCGGTGGTGAGAACAACGGCAGGAGAGTGTCCTTCGAGATGCTGCGAGGCGTCCAGCTGCACAGGGAAGTGGAGGGGGAGAGGGAAAAGGGGCTGTTTGGGGAGAAGGGGTATGCTGGGGGCAGGCAGAAATCTTGGTTTGCTCGGGGGGGGGGGGTGCAGAGAGAGATGGGCAGGGGCAAGGGAGAGAGGCAGAGAGACAGACAGACAAGGGGCCAGGAAGAGACACAGACAGAAAGAATGACAAACAGACAGGAAGGGGGCCAGAGAGACAGCCAGCCAACGGTCAAGGAGCGAGAAAGAAAGAATGACAAACAGACAGGGGGCCAGAGAAGCAGACAGAAAGACAGACAGCCAGCGGCCAAGGAGAGAGAGAGAAACAGAAAGACAGACAGACAGACAGAAAGTGGCCAAGGAGAGAGAGAGAGAGAGAGACAGAAAGAAAGACAGACACATCTATTCTAGCACCCGTTAATGTAATAGGCTTAAAGACTAGTAGTAAATAAAATGGTTGTTTTTTTTTGTTTCTATACCTATAGACAATTCTTAAAATCTGAAATGGTATGTTAGAACAATGGTCATTGTTAAATGCATTATACAAGTCTTATTACATACATTAAGAGACCTGCCACCATATGACTCAATGTAACCTGATGCAATTCTCTGTAATGCTAAATACTCGTATCTGAATAGGGTTTTGCAATTATATTGGGATAGTGGAAGGGATCAGGCATCCCAAAGGCAATTATTCCTGTTGTTGTAGAAATGATTTCAGGAGGGAATAATGTATGTCCTTCCGTATGGTGTTTTGTAAGAGCTAATGCACCTGATACCACTCATTCCAGAATGGATTTCTCTTAATTAATGGAACAGATTTGCCATGCATTTAGTACTCCTTCAGGCTCAATATTCTACCTAGTAATAGGGGAAGTACTGGATCAGTTGTTTACTTTTCAACAGTAAAATGTAACAGCTTTCCCAAATGTTGCTGGCTCATCTTTATCAGCTATAAATTACTTTAGTTAAAAGAAGATTAAATACAGTATGTTTTTAGGTAAAGGTGAATCATGTAAGTAACCAGTGTTTAAACACTGCATATGTTTGAGTTGAACATAACTAAGGATTCCTCTTCAAGCTAATTCTTCTTACTCAAGTAATACTTTTGGAAAATACTTTTGTTGCCATAATTGGTATATTCCAGTGTTCTTCCACCTTTTTACACCTATGGACCGGCAGAAATAAAATAATTATTTTGTGGACCGGCATCGGTAGCGATTGAAGAACACTGAGCTAAGTCGTGGGCAATCTGGAAGCCTTCCCTCTGATGTTGCGACATCAGAGAGAAGGCTTTCAGTTCAGGCGCAGGACATGCGTAGGAGCCACTGCCCGTGGCTTTGTGCAGAGTCAGTGAGGAAGAGGGAGTCGGGCCGAAAATAACGCCGCATCAGTTGCACCGTGAACCAGCGATTGAAGAACACTGTTTTGGGCCTGATGCACATGCCGGCCCTGTGGACCGGCAGGAAATTTCTGTGGACCGGCACTGGTCCATGGACCAGTGGTTGAAGAACACTGGTATATTCTACTGAAATTCATACAACAGAGAGGACACTTTTTTTTTCAGCTCCTTGTATTCTTCCTTCATAGAGCCTAAGCTATGCAATCCAATTCTATTTTTAGTTTAATAAATCTAAGGGCTCCATTTACAAAGGTGCGCTAGCGTTTTTAGCGCACGCTAGCCAAAAAATTACCGCCTGCTTAAAAGGAGGCAGTAGCGGCTAGTGCGCGCAGCATTTTAGCACCCGCTAAGCGCACGCTAAAACCACTAGCACACCTTTGTAAAAGGAGCCCTAAGTGAATTGCTTCTTTTTCTTTCTTTCTATTTGGATAAAATGTTTCAGATTACACTATTTGTAGCCAGCTATATTTCAAATTCTTACTCTTCGCTTATGTTCACAATGCGTAATTCTGTAATGGCATTTGTTACCTGTTTTATTTTCTTTCTAAATGTGTCTTAATCCAAGAAAAGGGACCAAGTTATTCGGCTAGCTAAGTGATCAAGACGATGTTGATTCAAATGCAACAAACCACATCTTTTTCAATTAACAATTATAATTCAACAATTGAAGATTTAAAATTGTGAGACAAATTTTAAAAGTTTGACAACAGTTTATTAATGCAAATATCAATAAGTTTTTTAATTTGATTTACTGGAAACTTGGATTGTCAAAATACAGAAACTGGTTAGTCATACAGATTACAAAAGTTTATAATTTTTAGAAGTAATATCGGAGTTCAATTTAAAATTGAAAAAGGTACCAAGTCTTAGTAAACCAATTTAAACCTAATTTTGGGCTACTTTTACAAAGCCTTGCTAGAGGTTTTTAGCACAAGCTGGCACGCTGAATGCTCTGATGCTGCTCTGACGCTCATATGAATTAAGGACGTGGCTAGAATATGACAACCCAAATTATACTATTGGGCTAGGGCAGGGGTGTCCAACCTGCGGCCCCATGAAGTATTTTGTGTGGCCCCACGGTCGAGGGTGATGCAAACTAAAACTAAACTAAACTAAACCTTAAGTTTGTATACCGCATCATCTCCACAGAAGTAGAGCTCGGCACGGTTTACAAGAATTGATATAGAAAGGAACTACAATGAAAAGTAGAAGGACTTAGAGAAGTTTAGAGGGACTTAGTATATCGAAGAGGGAGGGGTTATTGCATTTTAGAGAAAAGCCAAGTTTTCAAATGTTTTCGGAAGAGTTGGAGGAAGGTCAGGCTCCGAAGTGGGGTAGTAAAGCTGTTCCAGGGTTCAGTGATCCTGAAGGAGAGGGAAGTCCCTAATTTTCCTGCATGGGATATGCCTTTCAAAGAGGGAAAGGATAGTTTGAATTTTTGAGTGGATCTGGTGGTGTTGGGATTAGAGGAGTTCCAAGATAGTGGAAAAAGGGGAGGCAGGATGCCGTGTAGAGACTTGAAGGTTAGGCAGGCGCATTTGTAGTGAACCCTAAGGATTACTGGGAGCCAGTGAAGCTTAGACAAAAGTGGGGAGACGTGGTCAAATTTGCTTTTTGTGAATTTAGCCGAGGTGTTCTGAATCCGCTGGAGTCTATGAAGGCTTTTCTTTGTTAGGCTTAAGTAAATGGAGTTACAGTAATCCAGTCTGGAAAGAATGATGGATTGTACGAGAACAGCAAAGTGTTGATGATGGAAGCAGGATCTTACCACCTTTAACATGTGAAGATTGAAAAAACATTTTTTTACTAAGGAATTAAGGTGGTCGTTGAAGGACAGTGTGGAATCAATGCAGTGTTTGCAGTGATACAGTGTTTTCCTCTTCTGCCCCCAGGTGTTTACCGTCTTGCTGGCTCCCTCCTCTGTTTTGCTGCAGCGTTTGCATGTTTATGCGGCCCCAGAAACATTTTTTTGGGCCAATGCGGCCCAGGGAAGCCAAAAGGTTGGACACCCCTGGGCTAGGGTTTAGGGTTAGGCTTGTTTTGCAAATGACTGGGAAACAAATTCCCCTGTACACTCCATGCCAATCAGTTGGTAATAGAAGGTCGCAATCTAATCTAATCTAATATTTGTGTATCATGCACACCTAAACAGGCTCTAGGCAACTTGAGGAAAGGAAGGGAAAACGGTTAGGGTAGGGGGAAGGAGCAGAATGGGGACATGAAACATAAAACTTGGGCGAATTAGGTAAAGGTCAGATTCTTATGATGATCTTAGAAAAATTATTTGTTGAAGAACGAAGTTTTCAGTTTCTTTCGGAATAGGGCTTCCTCTTAGCTCCAGACTACCGTGTACTGTAGCCTCGGTTTTCATTAACAAAATTTGCCACTCTTCCAGATCCACTGGTCAGTCGGCTGTATTCTAGAAATCATTTCTTAGGTCTAGCCACTCAGTAACCTCCTGCTGGAGATTTAGGGCTCCTTTTACTAAGCTACACTAGTGGTTTTAGCGCGCACTAGACACTAAAGCCACCATTGAGCTGGTTTTAGTTCTTGGCGCGTAGCGCGTGCAGCAATGCAGCACGCGCTAAAAATGCTAGCGTACCTTAGTAAAAGGAGCCCTTAGCTTTCGGTTAACATCCTGTTCCATCAGGCACGCTGATTGTCGGAGATTGCCAGGCTGCACTCCTAATAATTGAGTATGCCAGTTTCAGAATTTAGTCTGAAAATCTGGAACTTCTGTTTATCAGGACCAACAGAATTTAAAAAAAAAAAAAAATTAGAAAGAAAACTGCAAAACGTACCTGAAAATGAGTTAATTTAATTCATTGATAAGCTAGAAAAGACTGATACTGCAAGCTAAACAAAGAAAAAGTAGTTTGTAACTTGCTTTATGAAACAGGGGTGAAGAAACTAACCCCCTTTTTAACAAAGGCGCGTTAGCTATTTTAGCGTGCGTTAAATATACGTATGCGCTAAACGCTAATGCTTCCATAGACTAACATGCACATTTAGCTTGTGCTAAAACGCTTAGCGCACCTTTGTAAAAGGACCCCTAAGACTTGGTACCTTTTCACAGGCCGTATTATTAGGGTTATTAAGCAAGTGAGCCAAAATAAGCAGCATGGGTATACACTACACAAATTGTTTTATCTGATAAGCTAAAAAAAAATAAAATAAAGTTATAAATAGAACCCAACTGACATTGTTGCCTTGTTTTTCTAGGGTACATTGACTTGGTACCTTTTCTTAGATTGTGGCACAAATATGTCCAAATACCTAAGCTAAAATACTAAAACTGCATGCTTCTAATTTGGTAAAATAATCATTGAAGGGTTGGTATTACCTTTCCATATGTTCCATATGTTTTGTGCTTTCTGAACGATTATAGCTTGTCCTTCTTGGGCCCTATTGGAGCCAGCTGAGAATTTAAATGGAATAATGCTTTTTTTTTTTTTTTTTTTCTTGGTCCCAATCCTTTGGAATTATTTACCCCTTTCAGAAAATTTGTAAGGGAACTTCCAATTGGCCCTGAAAACTGCATTTGGGTTGAACCTAGAGGTTTAAATTTACATATTCTCATCCCATTCTTTGGTTGAAGAAAGATGGAGTGATCAAAGCCCTCAGGTAAGTAAATTGATGGATACCTCAACATGGATGGGAAAAGGAGGCAATGTCTGGAAAGCAGTATATACTAATGCTCAAAGTATGGGAAACAAGTTTCTGGACCTAGAAGTTGTGATGGAAAAAGATGAGTTTGATATAGTGGCGATCACGGATACATGATTCATGGAAAACCATAACTGGGATGTAGTTATACAGGGCTATAATCCATTCAGAAAAGACAGGGTAGGAAGAAAAGGAGGGGGGAGTAGCATTATATGTTAAAGATCATATTAAAGCTACACAATTGCAGGATGTGCAGGGCAAGGAAGAGGCACTGTGGATCAATTTGGAAAGACAACGGTAAATATATTTACATTGGTGTGATATACAGGCCTCCTTCACAGATGGAAGAAGTGGACAGAGATTTAATAGTAGACATTCAGAATATATCTAAAGAGGAAGCTTTATTAATAAATGATTTTAACATGCTGGATGCTGATTGGGGAAGTAGGGAGATCCTGGATGTTCTACAAGAACTGTTCCAGCATTTGGCAAAGGAGCTCACATTGAATGGGGTCATACTGGAAATGGGGAAAGTGTTTCTTGATGCTACAGTGGGTGATCATCTGACATCAGTGATCACTGCATGGTACGGTTTAATATTAAGATGGGTATAGAAAAGGTTCATTCAAAAGTAAAGGTTCTAGACTTTAGAAAAACTAACTTTGTTTGGATTGGGGATTATGTCAAATAATTGTCGTCTGGATGGGAACATCTGGAAGGAGTAGAAATGCAGTGAAAAAAACTGAAAGCTTTTGTAAGGGCAACAAACATTTTTTTTGTGAGGCAAGTAAGCAAAAGTAAGAGGAAAAGAAGGCTGCTTTGGTTCTCAAAAGTAGTAGCTGAGAAGGTAAGGAATAAGAGGTTAGCTTTCATAAACTACAAAAGATCATAGAAAGAGGAAGACAGGCAAAAATATCAGGAAAAATTAAGAGAGGCTGGACATGCAGTCAGGAAAGCAAAGATACAAATGGAAGGAAAAAATAGCTGACACGGTAAAATGGGGAGACAAGACATTTTAAAAAATATCAGTGTACTTTAGAGAATGACTCCTAAGTCCTTCTCTGTCCTTCTCCACCTCTAAATATGCCTACTTTGGAGTTAGGCCATAAGTTAGACACCTATCACCCAATTAGTTTTTATTTTTATCAGTTATGAATTCAATTGTGAGCTCTGAGATCAGAAGGTGGTATGAGACTAAAACTGAAGAAGGTATTAGATTATTTTAAACATTTTTATAAACATTATTGCTGAAGGGTTGTTGGGTAAGATTTGCCTCTTTGCGTATGATACCAAAATCTGCAATAGAGTAGACATGCCAGATGGTGTGAATAACATGAAGAAAGACCTGGCGAAGCTTGAAGAATGGTATGAAATGTGGCAGCTAAAATTTAATGCTAAGAAATGCAAGGTCATACATTTTGGCTGCAAAAATCCGAGGGAGCAGTACAGTTTAGGGGGTGAAGAACTTATGTGCACGACAGAAGAATGGGATTTGGGTGCGATTGTATGTGATCTTAAGATAACCAAACAGGTTGAAAAGGTGACGGCGAAAGCTAGAAGGATGCTATGTTACATAGGTAGAGGTATGGGCAGTAGGAAAAAGGAGGTATTGATGCCCCTGTATAAGACTTTGGTGAGATCTCATTTAAAATATTGTGTACAATTCTGGAGACCACACCTTCAAAATGATATAAAATGATATGTGGTCATCATCATAAGGGGTATGGGGACAGACTTAAAGATCTCAGTCTGTATACTTTGGAAGAAAGGCAGGAGAGGGAAGATATGATAGAGACATTTAAACACCTATGTAATGTAAATGCACATGAGTTGAGTCTCTTTCATTTGAAAGGAAACTCTGCAATGAGAGGGCATAGGATGAAGTTAAGAGGTGATAGGCTCCGGAGTAATCTAAGGAAATACTTTTTTATAGAAAGGGTGGTAGATGCATGGAACAATCTCCTGGAAGAGGTGGTGGAGACAGAGACTGTGTCTGAATTCAAGAGGGCCTGGGATAGACACATGGGATCTCTCAAAGAGAGAAAGAGATAATGGTTACTGCAGATGGGTAGACTAGATGGGCCATTTGGCCTTTATCTGCCATCATATTTCTATGTTTGTATGAGATATGGAACCACAAAATCAAAAGTGTTTTCAAGTGCTGGGGGTGTCTCTCTTGATAATTATTGTTTTAAGAAACTGTTAAAAAAACTAAGCTGTTTTTGGACGCTTATTTGTAGAGCCAATGTAGCTTAGGTTGAGTTTTCTCCTCATGGAATAAGTTGTTTCTGTATTAGGTTTTGGAGTCTACGAGCAGGCAGATCTTGATCTGTGTTATAGATGGTTTGTAGGATTTTTTTATGTCGTGAATTGGTTGTCTGTGCAGAGTGAATGAAGTTTGTAATTTTAGTTAGGAATGACTGGAAGTCTGTCAATTTTATGTTCTGAATTTATAATTATGCATTTTTATTTTATGGAAACTGCTTAGATTATAGGTGATATATAAATTTTTTAAATAAAATAAATACATTTTAAGCTAATATACTTAGGCCCTGTTTTACTAAGATGTGCTAACCGATTAGCACGCACTAATCGCTAACACGTCTATAGACTAACATGCACGTGTTAGCGTTTAGCATGCGCTAATTCAATTAGCACACGTTAATCAGTTAGCGCACGTTAGTAAAACAGGGAGTTACTGTAACATCACACAGACACATCACATATTCATCCATCTGAGACCATATCTTTTTGGTTGTTGCTCCATAATTATGGAAAGTGCTTCCAAATTATGTGTGAATGGAATCAACCCTTGAAAGATTTAAAAATCACCTAAAAACATTTCATTTCATGGATGCTTTCAGTTGATAGGCTAAAAACTTTGATCATAGCGGACTTGTAGGGAACAGTCTAGGATTAAGCACAAACAACAAATTTTAAATTTCTTTTCCTATCCTATTACAGATTGTATTTCTAATTTCCATTACATTTTTAAAACTTTATTTTTAATATGTAAACAGCATAGATGCTGTTACCAATGCGGTGAATCAAATGTAAATAAAACTTGGAATTAAGTCAGGTGCCTAACTTAGGTGCCTACTTGTCACTTATCTTTAGGCATCTCTTATAATATTTCCCTGTAAGGGTCACAAACTAATCACGCACATGGCTGCATTAACCGGGTTAGCACAGAACACAACTAATCACTTCCCTGACCCACTCTAGTGCTAAAATAAAATGTTTAGCACGTGGATAGCATGTGTGCACGTGCAAAAATTACTGTAGGATACCTGAGCACTCGGGAATGACATGGGGACAAATATTTCCTTGTCCCCGCGGGAACTCATTTTCCTTTCTCGGCAAGTTATTTTCCTGTCTCCGCCCCATTCCTGCAAGCTCTGTCCTCATCTGTACAAGCCTGAAACACTTTCAAATCATAAGTGTTTGAGGCTTGTGCGGTTAAGGCATTGCTTACAGGAATGGGACAGGGACCTTACATAACAAATACAGATCTCCTCTAACATTTCTCTATACTAACTTGCCAACTACCTTTTTTGAGTGGAGGTGCAGAATAGTGATTATAGCACCATCTTTCACAAGATGGGGAGCACAATTTGAATCCTGAGATCCTTGGCAAGTGGCTTAACCCTCTCTTGCCTCAGGTACAAAACTGAATGTGACTTGCATTAAATTACAGTAGTACTGAAGAAATTGTGAACCAAATCCACATGAAATCAATATTTTGTGTTATGCTTTGAATTTTGATGAGTCAAATGCTTAGGCCCCCTTTTATCAAGCTGCGTTAGTTTTTTGTTTGTTTGTTTGTTTTTAATCGCCGGCCACTGTGGTAAAAGCTCTGACGCTCATAGAATTCCTATGATTGTCTGCGCTTTTACCGCAATGGCTGGCGATATAAAACCCTAATGTGGCTTGATAAAAGGGGGCCTTATATGTTCAAATTTAAAATACCTCTTATGGTGGGATTTTCTGATCTGTTTTTTTTTTTTTCTTCTTCTTTTTTGATCAATTCTTTTAACCGTTTTTGCTACTGTATGTGTGTATTTTTTATATATATAAATTAATTTTGTAAGGTCCCTATGTAAATCTCTATACAAAACATGAAATAAGAAAAATTACAATAACAGCAAAAATCCTTTACCCCCTCCCCCCCCCAACCCCCTTTACAAAGCCACGCTAGTTGCCCCAAAGCCCACAGGGATTTAAAGGGCTTTAGGGCTTTTGTCCCACAGCAGCTGTTTGCGTAACTTTGTAAAAAAGGGGGTTGATGTCTCGCTCATGTTTGGCAGAATTTTAATAATAAAAAGCATAACCATTTTAAATAATCGGTGTTCTGGTATAGCATCTATATGCTAATTTCTCCATTGATCTTTGTTCTATTTAAATCTAATCTTCTATTTCAGTTTTAACAAAGAGGGGCTTATTTATTCAAGTATGGCAAGATTTTGAATTTACAGCTTACTAATATGCAGAATCAACATGAGGTAACTGCAGAGCCTCCATGTTCAAGTGCTGAATGAGTACCTAACATTTTGTTATTTGGATAACGCAAAGAAATGTTCTTTACCACACATGAACTGAATGGCTGGTACTGTGAGGCAGTTAGGAAAACCTATTCAGCTAGGATTAACTGTTACTGCATACCAATATACCATGTGTTAACTGTAAAATATAGTTTCCACCATTATTTACCTTATTCTGGATTAACTGATAATGAGGAAATTACCATGTTAATGTGGCAATTAACTCATGCTAATAGTTATGAGCTAACAAAGGTGCCAATGAAGAGAGCTAAACTGTGCTCTAAGGAGCAATTTAAGAGTTGCCCAGTGCAAAAAGAGGTTTTGCGCTGAAGCAAAACCCCATGATAGGTACAAGTGCATAGCTCATGTCGATGTATTTATAAACGACCTGGAAACAGGGACGATGTGTGAAGTTATAAAATTTGCGGATGACACCAAACTCTCCAGCAGGGTTAGAACCACGGAGGAATGCGAAGACCTACAAAGGGACCTAAACAAACTGGAAGAGTGGGCAAATAAATGGCAAATGCAATTTAATATAGAGAAATGCAAGGTCATGCATATAGGGAAAAAGAACCCGATGCTCAGCTACAAAATGGGGGCATCGGTGCTAGGGGAAAGCAATCTTGAAAAGGACTTGGGTGTGCTAGTGGATACAACAATGAAATCAACGGCACAATATGCAGCAGCCTCAAAGAAAGCAAATAGAATGCTGGGTATTATTAAGAAGGGTATCACAACCAGGACGAAGGAAGTCATCATGCCGCTGTATCGGGCGATGGTGCGGCCGCACCTGGAGTACTGTGTCCAGTATTGGTCCCCGTACCTCAAGAAGGACATGGCGATGCTTGAGAGGGTCCAGAGAAGAGCGACGAAAATGATAAAAGGTATGGAAAGCCTTCCATACGAAGACAGGTTAGAAAGGCTGGGGCTCTTCTCCCTGGAAAAGCGGAGACTCAGAGGAGACATGATGGTGACTTTCAAGATCATGAAAGGCATCAAGAAGGTAGACAGGGACAGATTCTTCAGACTATTGGGGACCACAAGTACAAGGGGGCACTCGGAGAAGCTGAAAGGGGACAGGTTTAGAACCAATGCTAGGAAATTCTTTTTCACTCAGAGGTTGGTGGACACCTGGAACGCGCTGCCGGAGGTTGTGATAGGACAGAGTACACTACGGGGTTTTAAAGAAGGATTGGATAAATTCCTGAAAGATAGGGGGATTGAGGGATACAGATAGAGATAGAGATGGGATATAGAGAGAGTATAGATAGAGACCAAGGGGGATTTAAGGGTTCAGACAAAGATCACCGTACAGGTCATGGGCCTGATGGGCCGTCGCGAGTGCGGACTGCTGGGCGCGATGGACCTCTGGTCTGACCCAGCAGAGGCAACTTCTTATGTTCTTATATTCTACCTGGAAACAGAGCTGATTTTTTTAATCTTTATTAATTTTCAAAACTAATATAAAGTGCCATAAATTGTGTGTATATGTATGTGTGTGTGTGTATATATATATATATATATATATATATATATATATATATATATATATATATATATATATATAAAACAAAATAAGCACTTAAATTCCAACAATAACAATGCAGATAATAAATATCCCTCTCCTCCCATCTAACAATGTGATCAAAAAATGAACCAGAAATATATCCCCCACCCCCCCCCCCAATGTCTTGGACATGTATAAAAATAAAGAAAATATTTTTAAACCAAGAAACTATGTTGAATTAACAAAGGATATCAACGGGACCCAAACCAAATTAAATACTTTGCTATTCCCCAACATATCTGCATTCCTCTTATCGTATTTATACCCTAAACATAAATTGGCCTACCAAAACGGAAAGTTGAGCCAATCACAATTCTTCCAATTGCGGGTTATCAACTGCTTACCTATCCCTGTCATAATCAAGAAAAGCCTGCCTTTGTAGCGATCCATGGGAGATTTGACGTGCAGCAATGTACCACAAATAACTTCCTCATACGTCAAAGGGATTGTTGATTTCAGTATAAGGTTAATCTGCCCCCATATTGACTTCCAGAAACTGAGTATCAAAGGACAATAGAACAACAGATGATCCAATGTCCCTATGTCTAGATGACAGTGCTGGCATCTATCAGATTTAGAATTGTCTAATTTATGTAACCTAACAGGGGTCCAAAATTATCTATGTAACAGAAAAAAAACATGTTTGACTCATAGATGCTGACGCTGTACATTTCATCCTCCAAGTCCAAATTTGTGGCCATCGAGATGCAGAAATATATTGCTTTATCTCTATGCTCCAAATGTCCTTAAGACTATTTTTTGGTTTCTTATTCAAAAATTCAGAAATTAATTTATACCACCGGGCGGCCTGATGCCCCAGCAAATCTGTCTGGAAGCATAGGACCTGCAAGCTTTAATGATTTTTAAGATTCTGCCATTCAGGGAACACACTTCGAATGGCCTGCTTCAATTGCAACCACCTATAATTTTGAAATACCGAACGATTGTTGCAGTCGTGAAAAATCCAGCAGTTCCCATTAGACATAACATCATCTAATGTTCAAATGCCTGCCTGCATCCAATGCTTCCAGAAGATCTCAGACCCGCCTATTTGAACCTTGGATTTCTCTACTGGAACATCTGTTAATTTATTAATAAATTTCAATGTCTTCCAAGTATCAAATAAAATACTATTGTCCTTAACATAGCTAGGTAACTTGATACTCAGCACATGAAGCAATTGTAATGGGGACATAATTTGCCATGCTAAGTACAACCAATCGGGAAGATTTTCCATAAGCTCGGGGAGGATCCAATACATACCTTGGCACATAATATAGGCTAGATGGTACCTATAAAAGTTTGAGAAATTTACCCCACCCTCCGCAATTGGTTTTTGTAAAAATACTAAAGCAATTTGGTAAGTATACTATTTATTTTTTTTATTAAAGGACCCTTGAAAATAAACAGAGCTGATTTTTAAGGTGAGCATAACAAAAGGTGTTTGGGTTATTTTTGGGGTTTTTTTTTTCACGCTGCACTTTGAGGCAGAAAGGCTAATCTTGGGACTTGATTCCTTTTCCTTTTGTTCTTGATTCAGTCTACCCCCCTCCCCATGAATGACCTCCTTATCCATGGCATGTCTACCATACCATACAAGAACATAAGAATAGCCTTACTGGGTCAGACAAATGGTCCATCTAGCCCAGTACTTCATCTTCACGGAGGCCAATTCAAGTCACAAGTACCTGGCAAAAACCCAAATAGTAGCAGCATTCCATGCCACCAATCAGAGCAAGCAGTGTCTTCCCCCATATCTTTCTCAACAGCAGACTATGGACGTTTCCTTTAAGAACTTGTCCAAACCTTTTTTAAAACCAGCTACATTAACCACTCTTACCACATCATCTGGCAATGCATTTCTTATATCCCACAGTTTTCTACAAGGAATTATTGTGGCTTACAATAAGATTGGGATCAGTTATTACATTAGCAAGCAGATTCTAGATAGCGGGTCGGATAAATCATTATAAGGAGAAAAGATAAGTCTAACATTCTTCTGAAGCTGTAATAGGAGGGAACTTGACATAAATCTGACATAGTAACATAGTAAATGATGTCAGATAAAGACCTGAATGGTCCATCCAGTCTGCCCATAAGTTATACTCATTAAAAAATACATGATTAGATTAACTTGTCTCTTCTTTCATATTTCTTGGCCGCAGACTGTAAAGTCTGGTATTGTCTTAGGTTCCAAATGCTGAAGTTACCATCCAAACTCACTCCAGCCTATCCTACCATCCCTTTTGTTTGCAGGATATCTACCGTGAAGTCTGTCCAGTAACATCCTCATGTTCCATATTAATGGAGTTCACATCGA
Source organism: Geotrypetes seraphini (assembly GCF_902459505.1). NCBI lineage: Eukaryota > Metazoa > Chordata > Amphibia > Gymnophiona > Dermophiidae > Geotrypetes > Geotrypetes seraphini. The sequence continues at coordinate 171,956,441 of NC_047084.1, read as the reverse complement.
TGCCCACCCAGCCCATCCTATACCAAATCACCATATATGGAACATAGACTGTGCAGGTCTGGCCTTAGTTCTTTAATTTACATCCTTTGTTTTCTAATTAGAGATCCTCTATTTTTATCGCACACTTTTTTAAATTCCATCACTGTTTTCCTCCACCACTTCCCTCGGGAGTGCTCAAGGTGGACTCAAATTGTTGTTTTTTTTTTTGGGGGGGGGGGTTTCGTTTAATATGTTAAAGTGAGGTGAGGGACAGCATAAGGTGTTGCATCTTTCTTGCATTATGGAATGAGCAAGGGATCTTGATGTCTGATATTAGACCACCAGAGTCGACACTATAAATTGCTTTATAGTGCAAATGATCTTGAAAATATATCCCTGGTATCTAACAGCACCCTCACCTGCTTGACATGACTAGCCCCTTACCTCTCTCTCCTGACTTCTTTTAAATGTCCCCTTGTGAGTGTGTAAATCAATCACTGTACAAACACAAACCGACAGAAAAGGGTACATTTTTCAGAGAGCTGATAATTACTGCATGATCATTTAATACTATATCCCTCGGGCAATTTTATGTGGAAAGCTCGCCAGGTAGAATTTGTGTGGTAGAGGCTTCAGCGCATACCTTTCTGCATCAACCCCCAATATGCAGGAAAAAAACAAAAACAAAACTCTAATAAATCACAGCAAGGTCAAAATTTTTCTGTTCATTTACTTTTTACTTTCTGAGACTTTAATTGAATTTCTTTTTCTATTTACAGCAAGACAGAAGCCATGAAGGTTCCCGAAATAAAGGTAAGTCAACACTTGAATTGTAGCTTATATTTTGCCATTATTTAAAAGCTCAGTACATTGCCTGTTGAAAGGATCTATCTATTTGCTGCAAGGAAAATGTTCCATAGCAGTTTTAGTATTGCATACAAAATTAAATAGCTTAGTATATGCTTTTGTGTACTACAAGATGCAGTATTCCTTTGAGCTATTTATATTGAAATATAATGATTGAAGTCTATTAAGAAAATTGCTCTCCCACAAGTGATCCCAAGTTTAACCAGCTGAGAGGAGTGGAGAATCGATTCTCCTGCAATTTGAACGATTGTTTTGATATTTAAGTCTGCTTCAGTTAAATGTGCAAAGCCTTGAATTTTATCCACTAAATAAATGCAAGAGAAAGGCAAGAGTTTCATGCTTATACTATATACCAGATACAGTGTAAAACAATTTGTCAAGGTTAACTATCAAGTTTTATTGCGTATTATACAAGAGGATGTGAGAAACAGTTCCATAGCAGGGCATGTGTCACTGCCCGAGTTGTACAGATAAATGTACACTTACGTTCTTATGTGGTAGCAAAGCATATTAGTTATTGTGTTTAGAGCATGCATTAGGTGGTGTAACATTATTATCAACCCTATTGAATGTCCATGTCAATCTGTCCATTGTAACCTCCTGGATAACTGGCCCGACCTCTTGTAATGTAATCTGACCTTGACCTGAATAGGTAAAGGCGGAATAGAAACCATGATTAACATAACATACATGCAAAAGAGCATTCAAAGAGGTGGATCATGGAGGGGCATGGACAATGTTAAGTGCTCAAGACAAAACAAAAAAAGAAACCAACAAATCTGCAGGGAAAGATACAGCAACGTAAACAAAAAGAGAACTGCAGAAAATGTACAGGGTTCAGGGATTTTTATTCAAGTCAATAAAAAGTTGTATTTCCAAAATTGGTCCTCGATTTTTAAATGGTACAGACCCGACATGGTCCGTGTTTTGAAAAACACTTCTTCCTCAGGGGTCCGTGATACTCAGTTCATAAATATACAAGAACCATATAGATTACAGCAATTGAACATAACACTCTGGAGAGACAGGCTGTAAAAATATCCTGTCAAAGGTACAGCTCAGTGAAAGTGCTGACAGCAGAACTTTGCACATTTTCTGCAATGATAAGTGCTAACACATGCTTAATGCAAGAAAAAAAAAGCTTCTAGTAAAATGTGCCAATGTTTTGCGGTTAATTGCATGCTGCTCTTTAAATTTTTCATGGGCTAGCAGGTATACATTAGCGCATGCCAACTGGCTTAATGCTGTGTTAAAATGGGAGCACTTGGTGCCAGATTCTATAAATGAACACTTAAGTGGCACTTGCATTGTAGGTGCCGCTTCATAGAAACATAGAAATATAGAAATAGACGGCAGATAAGGGCCACGGCCCATCTAGTCTGCCCACCCCAATGATCCTCCCCTACCTTTCTCTGTGAATAGATCCCACGTGTCTATCCCATTTGGCCTTAAAATCAGGCACGCTGCTGGCCTCAATAACCTGAAGTGGAAGACTATTCCAGCGATCAACCACCCTTTCAGTGAAAAAGAATTTCCTGGTGTCCCCGTGCAGTTTCCCACCCCTGATTTTCCCGCCCCTGATTTTCAGCGTGGTTGTCAGTCCTCGACTAGGCACCATTTTATAGAATCCTACCTAGCCATGGCTAGGCGTCCTGGAGGTAAGTGCCGGTTTATTAGGTCTGGTTTTACCAGTGCTTAACTCGTAGGCCTAGTGACGCCTAAGCCAACCACGCTTATTTTCTGCCCCTAAGCAGGCCTACTTTTCAGGTAGGCATCGGAAGGTCACTTAGGCGTCACTAGGTATTCATGTAATTCCTCACCCAACTATTAAATTGTTTTATTAATTCAATTAACGTCAATGGGCGCAGTCTATTACCACACCATTTAAGCCAATTGATTTAATTTAGGTTAGGCATGGATTTTAGTTAGGTAGCCTCAATTATGGCCCTTAGCAACACCTAACTAGGGCACCATTTATAGAATTCGGCCTTTAGGGCATTCCTAAATAGGAGTTAATAAGTGCACCTGTGTTAATTTATTTTTATTTTTATTTTTGCAAATACCGCAATCTAATGGAAACATTTGTGTGGGACCTAAAAAGAAAGAGCCCTATTTTAGGGACATGTTAGAAATGGGGCTTAGTGTGAGGTGAATTTCCACATTTGGGCACTTGCAATCACACTAGGTCTATGGCTGCAGCAGTGAAGCCCCCCCCAAAAAAATAAAAAACTAGAAGTGTGCTCCATGAATAACCAAGTAGACAGAGCAACAATCGGCACTGTAGCAGGCACAGATCTGTCTTGTGACTGCAAATTGGTTCACAAGCCGAGCTTTTTAGCACACCCTGCTGCATATACTGAAGCATCAGCAGCTGCCATCAAGACTGCTGATTCAGTATATGCAGCTTGCTTTGCTGGGAAGCTCTTGTTTGTGAACCTGTTTGCAATTACAAGGCGTTGCTGTCGTAGGCACACACCTGATTGGTTTTGACTCCCCAGGCACACCTATGGGCCAAAACATAATTTGTGTTAAGTCATTGAACTGGTCCTCTGTGCTACAATAAAGGTTGCTCATTTAAATAATATTTAGTGTCTACTGACTACTCTGCTGTTGCTCTGTCTTCTTGGCGTAATTGCAGGCATCTAAATGTAAGGCATTGATATTGCATTACGCTAGTATTCTATAATAGAAACCTGGAACCCAGACGCCATTGTAGAATAGGCTCTCAATGCATGGAATTGGGACACCTAAAAGGAGGTACCCACTTATAAAATTACCCTCAAGGAGGGTAGTTTTTATTACAGGGCAACCATGGTTGGGCACTATTTTATAAAGACAAGGAGGCATCTATTTGTCTTTATAAAGTACTAGCTTACTGTATATCATTGAGAGCCTGCCTTGAATTCACAACTCCTTACACTTTCTTGAGAGCTGCTGTAAATGAAGGCATGTACTATGCAAATATGGATGCGTAAAATGAGGTATTTCATAATCTATGTATGTACAGATAACTCTGCCCTTGTGCATACTTTTACATTGATGGTATTTTATAAGAGATCATTTGCATGCATTTGTGGCCACAAACACTCAGGACTAACTTTACATTATTACCTTTAAGGTGACTGAATATGGAGATCTATAAATTCCGTAATATTAAATACCCAAACAATTTCACTGCATTTTTGTGATCATCAAATGCTCAAAATTAACTTTTGTTTGAGTGAATGCTTAAAAAAAATATTGCAACTTATTTGTATACATCTTAATAAAACAATGATCCTTTTTCACGAAGCGTTCCATATAAATAATAATAATTAAAAAAATCATGCAGAAACAAATTTCCCATATATGAGGAGGGGACATGGATGAAGGTGAAAGGAGATCATCTCGGAAGTAACCTGAGGAAATACTTCACAGAAAAGGTAGTGAATGCATGGGATGTCCTCCTAGTGGAGAAGGTGAAGATGAAAACTGTATCTGAATTCAAGAAAGCTTGGGAGAGGGCTGATAGAAAAAACAGAGGCAGTCTCATTACTTTCCATTCTTGCCATAGACCTTGTTGAGTCAGCGAGAGGAAGAACTTCGTATGTTTCATCATGGCAGATGAGGAACACATGTCTGTGAAAGCATGCCAGAAGTGTGTGCTTGAATTTTGTGTTAAACTTGGAAAAAGCAGTATCGAAACTCTTGAAATGTTACGGCATGCATAGGTTGGTGAAACAATTAGCCATGATGCGTACTCTTACAGATACGTCTTTCTCATCTGCCATGACGAAGCATACAAGTTCTTCTTCCCGTGACACAACAATAAGGACTACAGCAGTCCAACGCCAGGTTCTGAAATGTTACCGTATGAGCTTTATGAGAACCAGCACAACATTGCACATCTATTTCTTGGAAAGAATAACAGAGGCACTCATTACTTTTCAATCAGTCATCGTACATAGGCTCTCTAAAGGTGAAGGGATAGTAGATGGCATGTATGGGAAGATTGGATAGGCCAAATGGTCTTTATCTGCCTTCATTTTTCTCTGTTTCTATCACATGCTTCATTGAAAACTATTTGTCCTTTATGCAATCTGTGGCAGTAAGCAAAGTCTGAACCACTAACAGCTGCAGACTGAACTGAGCCAAGATATTCAATGCTGGGGCATGTGTTCCTCCCGACATTGAATATCTGGGTCTCAGTGGTCACCCGGAAGTTAACTGGGTATCGGCTGATATTTAGACTGGTGCACAGATAACTTTAGCACATAAAGCTAGGACTGTCTTTTTGCTGTTCTAAGTTAATGCAGTTACTTATCCATTAGCAAAGTAACTTTTCCCATGCTCTCCCCCTGACCCATCCCTCATTCCTCAACTGGTTAGAGCTGGATAGTTAGCAGCGATATTCATCAACACTAACCAATTAAGTGCCACCTCATATCGTGTGCCAGAGCACTCAGCAGGGTTTAACTGGACAGGAGCCTCTCTGGTCTGATTAAACCCTTTTCATTATCAGGTGGTATATGATTGCTCATCAGTTAGGGCTCCTTTTACTAAGCTGCGATAGCGTTTTTAGTGCACGCAGGATTTTAGCGCACGCTAAACCCGCGCTACGTGACTAGAACTAACGCCAGCTCAATGCTGGCGTTAAGGTCTAGCGCACACGGCAATTCAGCGTGCGCTAAGCGCGTGCTAAAACCACTATCGCAGCTTAGTAAAAGGAGCCCTTAGTCTTTCAGCAACTTCATTTTATATCTTAAAATCTCTTGTACCCTGCCCATTTACAAATCTAAGCAACTTATAAATATACATCATTAAAAATTAACAGTTTTCAAAGTGACAGACATGATAGCAATTAAAATTAAAAAAAATACAACAAATTACTTCAATAAAAATTACTTAAATTTTTTTTTTTAAAAAGCCCTTTGAAATAAAATGGACTTTCAATTGCCTCCATGCCTTTCTCAAGGGTAGAATAACTAAACTTTTTTTGTTGTTGTTCACACTATAATTGAAAAGGACAAAACATTTGTAGAAAATTTTTACAGTATAAAAAACTTTTTTCAAAAATGTTTCAAACTTGGGGAACTCCATCTCAATTTCTCTGACACAAAAATGCCCAAACCATTCAGCTGTATATTATGATCCTTAAATTAAACTTCTAAATCCATTATTGGAAGAATTGCATGTAGAAATAGAAAAATGAATTGGTCACTATTTCAGGTTTACTCATTACAGCCAAATGATCATGATGAGCTAACATTAAGCTCCTTGTATCTATCTACCTATGTGTGTGGTCTGATATCTATCACAACCACAGAGAGCAAACTTATACAATTGATGTACATTCTAAAGCATGGCTAAGCTAGTGCAAGGTTTTAACAAACACCGGATTTGCAGATAAGTACGCTACCGGTTATGTTCCTTAAATACAAATAAAAGGCTGGTCGGTGTGGTGAAGAACTTTTGTGAATGAAGTGGCACGGCCCCTGAGGAAACAAAGTAGTGAAATGGTTGAGTAACCTTTGTGCTAAAGATAAGTGCTTCTTCATACTTACACCTTTTAGAATGCACATTGATTGTTACACAGTGAAAAATCAATGTATAGCAGACCAATGTTGAATACACCACCTCAGTAAAGGGCACAAAAGTAATTCGAGTTATGTCCAGGGTGTATGAGGTCTGAATAATTGGAATATATTGTATCAGTTTGCTCTCTTTGTGGTTGTGATATTTATGATTAAGCTTGAAATTTTCACTTTGAGTTCGTTGATCAGATAGCTACTAGTGCAGAAGAGTTTAGTTAAGGTGAGGTATCCTTTCACAATATTGAAGCACAGTGAAGAAACGGGTTCAGCAGGGGATTTAGCTGGTGCAGATGGTGTAGACATTCTCACACAGATTATTACAATCAGGCTATTAGCTATTCTGCTCCAATGCAGGGATGTACACAACTGATATTAAGGTGAACATAATGTGAGTATAAGGGAAAGCTAATTGTCCGTCCTCCCCGATCCTCCAAAATAACCCCCAACACCTCCCAAAATGCTAGCACCTTGATTTCACCTTCCCCATTTGACTCCCAACCCTCTCAATCACCTAAAATATTTTGGTGTACTAACATCCCTTACCAAACCTGTAAATATCTCTGGTACCTAGCAGCACCCCTACTCCATGCATACCTCTACCCCCCCCCACACACAGTCACCTCAGAGTCTCCCAACATACCCTCAAGAAGCAGGTGCGATACCCACTTGACCTTGAATCCTGAGATGTACTGCAATGGGACCAGTCTGCCATTATTTGGTCAATCTGCTTCTACCCATGGAAAACTTCTTTTAAGGAAAGTTGTACATTTATAATGGGGAATTTTGATAAGATGCAAAATGAGTTTTCTCTGGGTTTACCTTTAAACCATTCCTCTGAATCTAATGCGTTATAGACTGAGAATAGCCAGACATAAGAGGGACACACAGTACAAATTAAATAACAGGCCTTCAAGTTGTGGGCAATCAATGCATATTTATTATAAGACCCATTGTTTCGGCATGTCAGCCTGCATCAGGGGTCTGTATAAAAAACACAAATTATACAAATTATACATCTACATGACAGATCAAAAGAGCATGCATAAATTTAATTTAAATAGTGTAAATAAAACATGATCATACCTGTTATATGTTTAATAAAACCATCTTATAACATGAATATAAAAACATAACAAAAAAAATGAATTGCTTCCATATCTATCTTGGGATTTTTAATGGAAGCAATTCCTTTTTTTGTTAGAATGTGTTCCCACCGGGACAGATAGGGAAAATGTTTTAAGTACCCGTATGTAAACCACTTTTATTGCGGTTGTATAACTACAAAATGCCGGTATACAAATCCCAATCCCTATCCCTTTTATGTTAATTATAAGATATTATTAAACACATAACTGGTATGATCATGCTTTATTTACGCTATTTAAATTAAATTTGTGTATATATATACATATACACACATATACACACACACACACACACACACATATATATATATATACATATATACATATATATATATATATATATATATATATATATATATATATATATATACATACACACACACACACACACACACACACACACACACACACACACACACACACATACACATATATATATATATGTGTGTGTGTATATATACCGCCTACCAATGGAAGTTGTCTAACGGTTTACATTTGGGTATTCACATATTCTTCCCGATTTGTCACAGCGGGCTCACAATCTATCTGATGTACTTAATAGCTTTATTACATGCCCTCTAGCCCTAGTATTTTTAGAAAAAGTAAACAAGTGATTCACATCTACTCCTAGTCTGTGTAATTATTAATGGAGTTAAAAATTAGTATTTTATAGACTTCTATTGCATCTCATCTGAGCAGTCTTACCTATGCTCAAGAGCCCTAGCCACTTTAGCATATTCTCAAAGGGAATTCTTCCCATCCCTTGTATTATTTTCATCACCCTTTTCGTTATCTTTTCTAATTCTGCTATATCTTTTTTGAGAATTGCACATGGTATTTGAGATGTAGATGTACCATAGAGCAATACAAGGGCGTTATAACATTTTAATCTCATTTTCCATTCCTTTCCTAAAAAATTCCTAACATTCTATTTGCTTTCTTAGCCACCGCCCCACATTGAGCTAAGGGTTTCAACGTATCCTCAACGATGACGCCTAGATCCTTTTTCTGGGCAGTGACTCCTAACGTGGAACTCTGCATCATGTAGCAATAGTTTGGGTTCCTCTTTCCCACATGCATCACTTTGCACTTGTTCACATTAAACATCTACCATTTTGATATACGGTCTCCCTAGCCTCACCAAGGTCCTCTCGCGCAATCCTCTTGCGATTGAACAACTTTGTCATCAGCATGTTTAATTATCTCACTAGTTATTCCCATCTCTAGATCATTGATAACTGATAAAAAGGAAGTTCTTCACCCAGAGAGTGGTGGAAAACTGAAACGCTCTTCCGGAGGCTGTTATAGGGGAAAACACCCTCCAGGGATTCAAGACAAAGTTAGACAAGTTCCTGCTGAACCAGAAGGTATGCAGGTAAGGCTAGACTCAATCAGGGCACTGGTCTTTGACCTACGGGCCGCTGCACGAGCAGACTGCTGGGCACAATGGACCACTGGTCTGACTCAGCAGCAATTCTTATGTTCTTATGTCTCAGCACAAATCTCTGGGGATAAAGGGGATTGAAGGGTTTTAGGCAAAGGATAACCTTACAGGTCATGGACCTGATGGGCCGCCGCGAGAGTGGACTGCTGGGTACGATGGACCTATGGTCTGACCCAGCAGAGGCAACTTCTTATGTTCTTTTTTTTTTAAAAAAAAAATTCTTTATTCATTTTTACATATTACATCAAGTGTATCAGAAAAAAATCACTTGAACCTATAAAATACACTTGATTTAACTTTCATGTACTATTTACATGTAACATTTAAACCCCCCTTCCCATTTCAGTCAATACCTATATTCTATAATAGATTGAATATTATATACTACTCCTAGTATCTAAAACAATTTATCAGTTCAGAAAACCTCTCCTCCCCTCCCTCCCTTTACAAAAGTTCCATCCCTAATACATCAAAAATATTTACATATTCTTTTATGTTCTTATCCACCACTAAACCCCTTATGTTTTTCTACTGTTCAAAAACTCTCTTTAAATCTGTAAAACTTTAGACTGGGCATTACCGGCATACTTCAGTCGAGGGGAAAGAGCCTCAGATCCCCATACGCTGCCGGAACTTAACTTGCAGGTAGTACTAGAAATGAAAAACTTCACCGGCTCAAAAATCCCTGAGAGTTGTAGATGTCCCACTATATGTATTATAGCTTTATCAAAGTCATATGTGAAGGCTTAAATGAATCTTTGAAATTCTCAAAATATACAGCACGCTACAGTAATTTTCTAAAAAGTCATCAAGAAATAACACGTATCTTGCCATTCAGTATGTTGCCGGGCTCACGCTGCAGTGGTCTCTGGGTTTTTAGTTCTCCCTGCCGGAGAGGCACGCCACCATTTCGCTCTGATGCTGCGTCAGGGCAGGAGATTCACAGTTATAACCTAGAAGAGACAATTATGCGTTACTGAAAGCGGCATCTATTAATCATCACCAATCTTCTTGTTCTTAATAACATGCGTACTCATTCGGCACATATACTCCATGCTCACACCACTTCTGATGCACCCTTGCTATACCTAGGGTTACCAGCCGTCCAGATTTCCCCAGACATGTCCGTGGATCAGGACGGCTTTTCAAAACCCGGCACTTTGTCCGGATTTTGAAAAGCTTTTGACAAGGAGCAACATCGGGATGTCATTGCATCACACCAGCGCATGCGCGAATGCCGTCCGACACTCGTTGCTCGTGCAGGTTGAGGGGGCCCGGAGTGGGTCTGTGGGTGGAACAGGGCGTGGCCGGCCAGAATGGGGCGGGCCTGGGGGCAAGGCCATGGGTCTGGATTTTCCGTTTGGAAGATCGGGTAACCCTAGCTATACCTCCTCCCTTTTCAGATATGTGCAATTGAAATTAGGTAAAACAAAATAAAATTTCTACTCCTCAAAAAGGATAAGAACCCCTCCACCACAGAACTAGAAATTAACTCCACCAAATACCATATACAACCCACCCTTAAACTCCTGGGAGTAACAATAGATAGATGCTGCACAATGCAAGCCCATATCAACAAGACCACCCAGAGAGCATTTCTAACCATGCGCAACTTACGTAAAATCAGAAAATTCTTCAACAAAGAGCAATATAGGCTCATAGTCCAATCCCTAGTACTAGGTCTACTGGACTACTGCAACATCCTCTACCTGCCTTGCCCTGCAACAATGATAAAACAATTACAGACAGTCCAAAACACTGCACTCAGATTGATCTACTCGCTAAGAAAATTTGACCATGTCACCACTGCCTACCTAGACTCACTCTGGTTACCAATACAAGCGCGAATCCAATTCAAATTATACTGTCTATTATTCAAAGCAATAAATGGCTCAGCCCCCAATTACCTAAACAACCGCCTGAACCAAAACCTCGCCGCTAGACAAAGAAGATCTAAGACTCAATTTACCTACCCCCCACTCAAAGGCACCCAGCGTAAGAAGATGTTATGACAGTCTACTAGCGATGCAAGCAGCGAAATTGGACCACTCCATCTCCAACCTGCTGATGCCAACAAGCGATTTCAAATCTTTTCGCAAAGAAATCAAAACCCATCTATTCAAAAAATTTATACAGATGTCATAACCCCAACCTGGATTCCCCTCAGTGTGACTCCCCCATCCTCCCTTCTTCACCAGTTACCCTTCCCCTCAAAGCCCAAACTTGTCAACTGCTTCCCTAACTGCATATATACTGAAACTGCACTATATCCTATCTGTACAGCATCCCGAATTGTATATCCACTGGAATAGCCCAATCCTCCTTACCGTATCCCATTCCCTGAACTATACTACACCATTCTTCTTGTAACTCCTCTGGAAATGTTCTTCTTCTCGTAGAAGTCTCTTTGTAATCATCCTGGAAATGTCCAGATGTCTCTTTTGTAATCCGCCCAGAACTGCAAAGTTGAGGCGGAATAGAAATCAGTAATGTAATGTACTGTGCTTTTTAGAACAGTATGCGGCAAGATGTGCATAAAAAGATTTGCCAATAGTTATCACCCAATTATTGATGTTTCCAAGCTTATTAGTCGGTTTACTTGCGTGTGCATCTCTGCATGCACAAAGTTGGATGCGGAAGATTGGGTACAATTTATAGAATCTAGGAGAAAGTGTCTAGTTAAATTCTGTCTGAGCTGTTTGATTAAGCAGGCCAAGTGGTTTGGCCTTAAAAAAAAAAAAAAAAAGGGCTTGGCACATGTCTTAAGGTTTAATCTACTGGCGACTTTTTGTGGGTGATGAACTTTGAATGAGTGGAAATTTGATTAATCCTTGAATTTGTCTGATTGCACATTTTGTCTCCTAAAGGAAGCAATGGTGGGTTTTTTTTGTTTGTTTAATGTAGCATGAAAAACAGTAGCATGAAAAACAATTGTAATTCTAATGAATCAAAAGATCTGGGTTCTAGGAATCTAAGCTGATTTCTTCATTTTATCCACAATCAAAGTCATGGGCTCATGCAGACATTTATTTACATTAACATTTGATAATAAATTCACTAGCCTTTGAATATGGTGTAAACTCTTTTTAAAATCCAATGACCTCTTGGAATTCTTTGTACTCATAAGTATTCAGTCAATGAACGAGAATGAAGCTCCATGCAAACCAATCTTGTATTTAATTGCATGGCTCCAAACTACAGTATATCTCCCTTATGATTATGCCTGATCAAAAAAAAAAAAAAAAACCCCACACACAAATGCTGACAAGTAAAGGCTGCACAGGTTTCTTAGAACTGCAGAGTGTTTTGTTCCAAGTAACCTTAATGGATATGATGCATTCTTATTGGTCAAATGCAAATGGAAGGAAAACAAAGACACATGGGCCACTGTACAACATATTAGAGTGAAAGACTCAACATTTTTTGTAGGTTAAATTTATCTGCCCTTTTGGAGATTATAAAACAAGGATTAAGACACACAAAAATAGAAGTGCCATACATTTTATTAATGATACTAGCTAGATAGCGTTCCATTACTGGATGCGCAGTGACTTTGACCTTGCTCAACCTACTTTTCATCCTCTCTCTCCCTTGACTTTGGGTTCTCCCTTTTTCCTAGCAAATAAGATTCCTAATTCTTTTTTTTTAATTTATATTTTATTGTAATCTGCATAGATGTCATATTCAATAAGGACATTTGTATTCTATATCTATACAGAAACATCTACCCCCCTAGAGGTAATAGCATGAGACCTGGGGATTGTTTCTGCCCTTGAACCTCTAGAACTCTAGGCCCTTGCTGATAAAGATGGACCGTAGTGGGTGGGGAGTCTTACTCATTGGGTAGAGAGTCTTCATCTGATGGGGGTGAGGGAACAGGGATGGGGGGGGGGGCGGTTCTTGATTGGCAGGGTAGTCATAAAGGGGTTTCAGCTGGCCCCACAGTCCCTGTAAAGTTGGGCCTTGGAGCATCAGGCTGCCTCTTTGAAGCATGCTGCCAACAAAAGCTGGGGTTAATTTTATCATGATTTTATTACCATAATATGACTTGCAGGCAAGAGACCTGCATACTGCAAGTCATAGTATGGTTTTTACCTAGTAAAGAGTTGCTTAACATTTAGATATTTTGCATTTCATTATAGTGTAACAACGATGACCTACAAATATAATCGTAGAAGAGCTATAGTGCATTAAGGGCATATCTAGAGAAGTAATTCTCAAAAAGATTGCCTAAAGATAGATACCTAAATTAGGTACAGATTCTTATTCATGATTAGGCACAGATTTCATGTTTGCTCAAACTTTTGCAACATGAGCAGGTGCATTTTGTCAGGTTTTTTTCGGTATCTGTCAGAAGATGTAATGGTTTTTTTTAAGGTAGTTTTGTGAGTTAATTTTTGCTTTGATATGTTGTTTAATTATTCTGGTGTGTTTTATTAGTGAGAGGGCATGTTGCTCTTGGCTCCAGTGAATTGTATTTTAATGTTTCTTTTGATGTATTTGGTTTATTGTCTATATTGTATGCATTATGTTTTTTTGTGATTTTTTTTTTAATGTGTTATGATGTTGTAACATAACATAATACTTATAGACCGCGTTATCAAAATGTTCTACGCGGTTTACAAAAGATTATAAACATTAAACATAATCGTATATTTGAATGAGTCAGCTAATCAGGTTTTTGGGGTAAAGATAGGATTTTAGCTGTTTTCTAAAATGTCTGTAAGAAACAGCTGTGAGCAACAATGATCGAAATCCTTTTTTCATGAGAATTGCATAGAATTGTTGAATATGTGGACTATAAATTTTTAAATAAATAAACAGTAGCATTCTCATTCTAACATCTGCACATACTGTATATCCAAAATCCTCTAAGTAATTTAGTTTCAGAACCTTATTCACTTATAAAATGCATTCGCTCATTGAGTTGTCTTAAAGATGGGAAAAGACTTCAAGTGCTCATGGGTGCTGAACAATAGAGTAAACTAGTGCAGGCCCCTTTGTTTGTAAGCAACTTGCACACTCAGGTCTCTGGAAGGAAGACTCTTCCCGAGACAGGTGTCAAAGAGAATTCCGAGGTACTCCAGGCGATGAGATGGAGCCTACCGGCTCTTGGACAAGTTGACCACCCATCCCAGCGACTGCAGGAACTCCACAACCTGAGTCGTAAGCCGGGAGCTCTCCTGAAAGGACTTTGCTCGAATCAATCAATCGTCCAGGTAGGGATGAACCTGGATACCCACCTCATGTAAGGCCGCCGCCACCACCTCCATAATCTTGGTGAAAGTCCACAAGGGAACTGCACTAGTTTACTCTAATGTGCAGCACCCGTGAGTACTTGAAGTCTTTTCCCATCTGTACTATTGGCTCTTCATCTACTGTATATAACATAATCAACAAATAACCAATAAACACACATTAATTTGTGAAACAAGTATTTGGCCACAGCTTTATTGAATATTCACTTCTTTAACTCACAATTGAATCCAAATAAAACATCAACTACCGCAAAACAACTTCACAATCCCAGAGAGTTGTTTGGTGGCAAAACGAGGTCCCTTTAATTTCGTACTTTTAAAACATCATAGAAGTATGACCCATGGTAATGTCAGGTCAGGCTTCCCCTAGTAGTGTCGTTGCCCATGAGTGCTATACAGTATTTTAATTATTTATGAACTTCTCATCTCCCAGCTGCATGTGAGACCAACTCCCCCATTTTCTGCCACAAGTGGTGAGAGCCTGGAGCTCTCCCACAAAATTAAGCTGTGCCAAACCGGATTTCAATCTTCCAACAAATCCTGAATTGTGCTTAAGAATTTGTCCAAACCAAATGCCATACAAGTGAACACCATCTGGACAATAAAGCCCAGGGCAAGCCACTGGGCAAAAGCTCATGGGAAAACACTACCCCCCCCTCCAAAAAAAAAAAAAAAAAAGACCAGATATAAACTTTAAAATCTCAGTATTTACTCTACTATGCAATATCTGAATAGCTACCATATTCCTGTTATCCTTTCACACTCTACGAGGAATGACAGGGGACCAAACAAAACAGGTGTTAGGAAAAGCATGGGCAGCAGACATCAATCCCACTTTATTTGATGAATTAAATCCAATCCCTTTATTGAAAAATATCATTACCCCCCAAAAGAACAATCAACACTGTTAAGGAAAACCGCTTTGCTTGGAAAAGAGTTGATAACAGTTGCTCCCAACACATGACCCAAATACCCAACCTTCTAATCCATATTCCATGCTCCACAAGTCCCAAATTGGATCCCCAGCGAGACTCCGAAGCATGTTTGTGAGCCCAGAACAGACATGAATGTCTGCACAGCCACACACAAATATCTGGAAGCAAGAGATCTGCAAAAGAACCTGGCAAAAAGAAAATTTATTAATACTTTTGCTTCGTACCATTCTCCATCTTCACATATCCTTGAAATCTGTTTGAAGCCCATTGCAACAAATTAGGACAGGAGTACCCCCATGACTAGCAGCATAAGAAGCTGTACATATCAAAAAAAAGAAAGGGTACCATAATGCGTAGGATCCCGCAGCAAAGTTAAAAAACATTGCTTGGAACTGCTGAAAACTAAAAACACCTGAGCCAATTAAGGTCTTCCTTAGGAAGCATCCAATCAGGGACTTCCTTAGGAAGAAGCCTAAGGATGTCCCTGATTGGCTCAGACACCTTAGGCCCCTCACAAGGGGGTTGGGTCACGGTGGGAATTTTAGGGCAGCGGGAGAGTTGGTATCTTCCCGCTGCAGGGGAAGGAAATCGGGTCACGGCGGGAATTTTAGGGCAGCAGGAGAGTGTGGGTCGCTCTCCCGTTGCAGGGGGAGGGGGTTGTGGTGCGGCAGGGATTTTAGGGCAGTGGGAGAGTGAGGGCATGTCTCGATGAGGGGGGGAGGTGTCACTGCCGTTCTGGGGTGGGGGGGATGTTTGCTGCTAATGCTGCAGGGAAGGGATATTATGATGCAGCGGAAAGAATGGGCATCTCTCCTACTGCATCACATCACAGGGGCTTTCTAGCAGTCTTTGACACTGAACGGCACCCGTAGACCAGTTGCTTATTTTTGTCGCCAAAAGCTGACGCTGCTTTTTGAAAATGGCTTGGTGTTGTTTTTTAAGAATCCACTGGAGGGCTCATTTCAATGTTGAAGAGCCCAATTGCATTTCGGTGTTGGAGACTGCTAGAGACCTCGCTAAAGACAGAGATAATCCCTTTTGATAATCTGCCGCTAAACTCCCAGAAAACAGGTCAGTGACAGTGTTAAAGTTTTGAGAATCTGGGCCTGGGTCCCTTCCCCTGGGACCTTATCACTAGTTCCAAGCACAGACTGTATGCATCTGGAGCAAAACCCACTTGGGTTTCAAGGCGCAGACTGCCTTTCCTGCTCCCAACCACGTGAATGAGGATCCATGAGGATGGAGGTTGTAGTATGTGTCTGGCAGCTGGCAGTTTGAAGACCTCAAGTCTGGACCCGTTTGGAGCAGTTTCTAAAGCAGAAAATCCTTTTCCTCCACTCTAATGCTGTTTACAGCTTCTGACAGTCTGGTATTGCATAACTATGAGTAAACCTCCATTATCTTCTATGGGAACTTCGGGGGTAGCTTGTAAAATGATTTTAAAGTTCTTTTTCACAGTTTCGGAGGGTGGGGTTCTGGTCTCCCACCTCCCCAGATCCCAAATCACTATTTTTTTTTTTTCGGTTTTTGTTGCTGTTTCTGGTGCAAATTTGTGATGGCGGCCATCTTGGATTTTAAAATCGATCTTATTTATTAACTTTTATTTTTGCCTCAAAAACACCTTGATTTGCACAAATCAGCCTCAAATCTGTTGAATGTGGACATTGATTGTGCCAGATTGGCGCCGGATCATCGATTGTGTACCGTGTGCCATTGCACTCTGGGGAGAGGAGCAGGTGTTTCGGACTTCAACTCCTCCAAGTAATCTTGGAATGGGGAGCCAGCCTGGGTCTGTGCCTTCCAAAGAAAATCTTGCCCAGAGGCTGTCCTGGTGTCTGGTGCAAAACGCCTATGTTTCGAGAGTCTAGGGATTCTTGGTGCAGCGCATGTGCCTAAATGGGGCCTTGCCATGTTTGTGGAGTGGGCCTTGTGACCGAATTTTATTTGGCTCCTCTGAAAGGCATATTCCTTAGATGCCACTTGTTTGACGCAGCCAGGGGGTGCTTCGGGGCTTTTTTTTATCTGTTGCGCCTGTGGCGAAACTTCCTGTTCAGGAGCCTTCTCGTCTTGCTGTGCCAGAACTCAATTGCAATAGTTGTCATGTGGAAATTATGATTCTTCTGTTTCCTGCCACTGCCTTTATTTTGGATCTGGCTGATGCTTTTGCTGAGACTGGTTTCCTCAGCAGCCCTGAGCATCCAGATTTGGGTACTGACCCTTCTTCAGATTTTTAAGCAGGATTCTGTCCTTCCTGTTTACGAATGATGTTCTGAAAGAGTTCCATTTGGATTCCTTTAGTTTCTCAGACTTCGGTCCTGGACCATTCTCCTTTGCCTTATTTATTTATTTTTTGTCCATTCAGTCCACAGCTCCTTGGTCTGGTTTCAGAACAATGTGATACCCCAGAAAGCTCTTTCCAACCTTCTGAAGCTATGTCTATGCTGGATCCTGATTTTTGGCAGGTTTGAACAGCTTGAGGTAGATTCTGCTGTGTCGCTGGTTATCCAGCGCAAAGCCCTCCCTAGTGACGGAAGAGTTTGATTTAAGGAATCTTAGGATTGCAGGGTGGATTTTGTTATAAAACATTCTTTCCTAGCAGCATCTTCAGGTAGCCAAGCAGCGATGGCTGCTTCCTTTATGGCATGGGCCCTGTCATTCCTGCCTTCACAATGCGTCCTCTGTGGAGGTGCATACCTGTCCTCCGCTGGTAATGGACAATGGACTCATTGTCAGAAACATTGGTCGATCAATTGTCTGGAACTTGGGGCAATTTGGCTGGTGTTGCTTGTTCTCCAGCCCATTCTAGTAGTAAAGGCTGTTCAAGTCTTTAACAACATCATGGCGGTGGCGTACATAAATCATCAAGGGGGCCCTGGAAACACTCCCTTAGGCTAGGAAGCTTGCATGCTGTTTCATTGGGCAGAAACTCATCTTCCATCATTCTCAGTGGCCCATGTGGCTGGCATCTACAACATTCAGGCAGACTTCCTCAGCCAACAGATTCTGGACCTGGGAAAATGGTCCCTCTCACAGAACACATTCAGTGTGATTTCACAGTGCTGGGGTTGGCCTCAGCTGGATTTGATGGCTTCAGCAGAGAACTCGAAGGCCAGGTGCTTTTTCGGTCGAAGAATATAGCGTGGAAGCCTAGGGATGGAAGCTTTGGGGATAGCCCTAGCCGGTTCATGAGCTCCTATGTGTTCCCTCTGTGGCCTCTGGTTGGCTGGATTATCCACCGGATAGTGACACATCCCGGCCTGGTGATTCTAGTGTCTCCAGATTAGCGTAGTTGCTTGTGGTATGCGGATCTTGTACTTCTTCAGCAGGACAAGAAGCTCTGGCTCCCTTTTCATCGATATCATCTTGGCACTTTGATCTTGCGACATGGATCTTGAGTGCTCAGCCTTGCTGAAGCGCAGTTAATTGGAGGTAGTTGTCTCAACTCTTTTGCACTCGAAGAAACCCTCTGCTATGGTTTCTTATGCCAAAGCTGTGTATGTTTTATGGCATACTAAATTTATAACTGCTATTTAAACTAAACTAAACTAAACTAAACCTTAGGTTTGTATACCGCGCCATCTCCACAAGCGTAGAGCTCGTCATGGTTTACAGGGTTAGGTTGAAAAGGAGCTACAATGAAGGGTTATAGGAAAGAATTATTTTTTATATTTGAATAGTGCTCTCAGGGAACTTGTATAGGTAAACGATTTTATTAACCAATTTAATTCAGTTCATATATACTGCTCTCTAATTCTTCTTTAATGATATAGAAGACGACCAATGATTTAATTTAAAAAAATTGTGTTCCACTTATTTGAAATTGCCCTATACTGACTAAAGCAAGCATCAATTAATGAGTGACAAAGTTGTTTTTTTTCCCCCAGTGTCTATAGTCCTTAACATTGAAAGTGCATCACTGAAGATCCTTCACTCTAGCAATGAATAGAAACATTTCCCTACTTAATCAGAAATAAGTAGATATCTATCTGCCTGATTTCAGTCTTTTATATCATAATATGTTGCTTTGGTTCCATAGGAGCTGAAAAACTAAACAGAATTGATTCTGGTTAGTACTTACAGTAAATATAACATCTTCACTGGATGGTTCAAACTGTGATACTATCTCTGTGGAGCATCCTTTTTCTGAGCTTGTGTCCCTTAATTATCTAGAACAATGCAAGGGTAATTATGCAGCTGAAATTAATGTCTCTCATATGAGGCAGTACACCCAAGTTGCTTCTAGTGCTAAGAATACTGAAAATTTCAGAGGTTTTTTGGGGTTTTTTTTTGTCAAGGGTAATGATACAAATCCAAGAATCATGATAGATATTTAGCATGTCTAGTTTGCTGCAATTTTCTTTACAGAGAGAAGTTAATTAAACTTGGTGAAAACTCTGCTTCATCTTTTACATGCATCGTTTGTTAAATACTATATAATACTTTGGGAGAGTGCACTATATGCAGTAGATATAATTCTAATAAAAGTAATCATATTATCTTTTGCTCTCTAAGCTAACTGCTAGAGATAAAGGATTGTACTCTGTAATGAGGCCCATGGGGAAAATAATATCAGCACAGGTGTTTCATCACAATTTTTTAATGAACAAGTTAGAACTGAAATTTCAGAGACGCCCAGAAGGGCTTGTTATGTTCAAACACAGCCTTGAAATATTGTATTCTCCTGTGACGGTAAATACTGAGTATTTGTTATGGTACGTCTGAAATGCTTGTTGATTTTACTCTGCAAGCCAAGTTATTCTGTCATGGGAGTTTCCCCAAAGTG
Source organism: Geotrypetes seraphini (assembly GCF_902459505.1). Taxonomy (NCBI): domain Eukaryota; kingdom Metazoa; phylum Chordata; class Amphibia; order Gymnophiona; family Dermophiidae; genus Geotrypetes; species Geotrypetes seraphini. Next base: position 171,936,457 of record NC_047084.1, on the reverse strand, counting down.
TAACCAGCACAGTGGATTATTTTAATAGAAAATGGATAATAATAATAAAAAGTTAATGTAGCTTAATAACAGAGGGGCCTGTTTATGTGGTGGATTATAGAACTCTGATAACTTATGAACAGGTCTTTTATGCATTATTGTTCAACATTCACATTTTTATCACTGTATTCTCAGGCCTAGGATCCCTGAGGAAGACTGTTAGTTGAAACACGGACCGTGTTGGGTCCACAACCTTGAACACATATGCAGATTTTTGAATTGTGACATATTTTAATTGACTATCAAATAACTCAAAAGCAAAAGGCATGGAGGAGCAAAAATTCAAGCTATACAACTCCACTGCTTAGCTACAACAGCAAACAATTTGACTTCAATGGAGGAAAAAGTCTCAGGCATGAAGAGAGCAGAACATACAGCTCAGCTTCTAGAACATCACCGGCTTAAATCCCCCAGAATGCTATGGGGGAAAATGAGGGTAATACAACTGAGTGAGCACACTAACAAACCCCTTCCTACATGGAACTCGTACTTCATGGCGGTTTCAGTATCTGTGGATTCAGTTATTCGCAATTTTTTTTTTTTTTTAAATAAAGCTGCATTCTGGACCTTCCCCGCCTCCCTCCTGCCTTCCCCCAGGCATCCTGGACCTTACCTTGTGGTCTAGCGGGCTTTCGGGGCAGGAGCGATCGTCCTACACTCCTGCCCAATGCAGATCACTCATAGGAAATGGCTGCCGTGAGCTCCTGTTGTAGTCTTGAGAGACTACGGGAGCTCACGGCAGCCTATTCCTATGAGTGATCTGCATGGGGCAGGAGCGTAGGAAGATCACTCCTTCCCTGAAAGCCCGCTAGACTACCAGGTAAGGGCCGGGATGCCGGGGGAGGGGGGATAGGGTCAGAATTGGCCAAAAAGTTATTCGCAAATTTTCAACATTTGCAGGCCGGCTCTGCCCCTAACCCCCACAAATAATGAGGGAGAAGTGTAAATCCACTTCTACAGCACACTGGGGTGCAGGTGTGCTGTGTTAATTCTCCCTCCTTTGAATTCCACCTGTAGGAAGAGGTTTGTTAGTGTGCTCACTTGATTGTCTTACCCTCATTTTCCACAGCATTCTGGAGGTTTTTTGAGCTGGTGGTGATCTAGAAGCTGAACTGTATGTTCTGCTCTCTTCATGCCTGAAGCTTTTTTCTCCATTGAAGTCAAATTGTTTGCTGATGGACTTGTAAAGCTTGAATTTATATTTTAATTGACTGAATAAAATCCTACATCACGGACATTGTTTCCACAGTTTCTTCTTCTTTTTTTGTTTTTGGCTGCAATATTTATATAATGACATCTGGGCACCCAGATTCTATTAATGGAATATTAGTATAACTTGATATTGGGACCAAATGAGAGTAATTTTGTGATGTTTGGAATATTTGAAAGCTAAGTACAAACATCTTCAAATTTATGGACTTGTTATATTAAAATAAATAATTTTTCAGTAGTTTACAGTAGTTTACAAATTTAGAAAATATAAAGTCCAATGATGAGATCAGTGAGTCATGACGTGAAATACTTCACGTGAAACGAATCGCTGCCAAGGGTTTATGTGTGGAGAAAAAGATATTTGATGATTGATATAGCGTTGGGTATTTCCAAGAAGTTAGTCTTACTTTTAGGCATGTGAAATTATATCAGTCATATTCTAGAGTGGAGAATGACACGGGGGGGGGGGGGGGGGGGCAAATTTTTCCCCATCTCCGTGGGAGCTCATTTTCCCGTCCCATCCTCGCGAGTTCTTTTCCTGTCCCTGTGTCACTCCTGCAAGCTCCATCCTCATCTGCACAAGCCTCAAACACTTTAAAATCATAAGTGTTTGAGCCTTGTGTGGTCAAGGCATAGGTTACATGAATGAGACAAGGACAATGACAAAATTCATGGGGATGGGGAAATTGAATTCCTGCGGTATGGGGAAAAATTTGTCCCCATGTCATTTTCTACTGTAGAGCAAGTGTAACTGGGAGTTCCTAAATGTGGCAAGGGCATGTGCCCTATAATATTCTGTAAGTAATGTATCTGGGAGGCATGCCCATGCCCTGCCCATATCTATATCCCCTTGCATTTGCGTACTGAGGGGGGAGGGCTAAATAAAAGACGTCTAAAGTCAGATGTCTGATTTAATTAGGAAATTGGCTTCAATTATGAGCTTTAAGAAGTTTATAATTTAAAAAAAAAAAATTAAATTGGGTGATGGGCACCTATCTTCTTAGGCTCGATTCTAAAAAAGATAGGTATCTATCGCATGACACCTAACAATACCAAACTCCAAAGCAGGCATGTTAGAGGTGAAGAAGGACTTAGGCGCTGCTAAGTGTGATCCTCTTAAAGATTTTGATATCTATAATGTAGGCCTATAAAACCCTGGCCTACATTTTTATGATCCAAGTGGGCTCACAGTTTGAGCTTATAGCTGCGGCAATTGAGGGTTAAGTGACTTGCCCAAGGTCACAGGGTGCTGTAGAACAATTTGAATCCAGACATAGAGCTTTGCAGTCAATGTGAAGCATTGTCATATCTTATTTTTTGGAAATGATTATAAATTAGCCTTCTAAGGCAAGTTAGCATTTTACAAATTGGGAAAAAGCTGAGAAAGCTGGACAAGGTTTCAGTAAATTCATAATTAATGATGTACTATGCACAGCATTGGAACATAGAAGCTCCTAATTCAGGAAAAAAAAGTTTGTTTAAGGAACAAAACTCAATTCTGGATCCTAGTTCAAGCCCTAATGCTGGGTCTACTAGACTATTGTAACATTCTCTATCTACCCTGCCCCGTGACCATGATTAAACAACTGCAAACAATCCAGAATACAACCCTGAGACTCATCTACTCTCTGAGAAAACATGACCACATCACCGAGGCATACCTGCACTCACACTGGCTACCAATTCAAGCAAGAATACAATTCAGGTTCTATTGTCTTCTATTTAAAACCATGAAACAGCCCAATATACCTAAACAACCATCTAATCTGAACCACCTCAACCAGACAAAGGAGAACCCACGCTCCATTCACATACCCCCCAATCAGAGAAGTCAAACGGAAAAAAGATAACGTAAAATGTATAACGTATAAGGTATTAAGGCCTCCTGGCCACACAAGCAGTGAGATTAGACCGCCAACTCTCTACTTTGCTGATAACGACCACTGACTACAGAACATTTAGAAAAGAAATAAAAACCATACTATTTAAAAAATCCCTGATACCCAACAATCGAAACCAACCTAACGCCTCCCCACTCTCTAAAACAACCTAATGCCACAAGAACCACCTCATCTCTATGAACCAAGTTGACTACTCCCTAACTATTCTAGAATTCCTCTGGAAATGGCCAGATAGATCCTTTTTGTAATCCGCCTTGAGCCGCAAGGTAACAGCGGAATAGAAATCACTAATGTAATGTAATGCTTTTAGGTAAAAATCTGCCAATCCTTTCCAAACTGGATTTGGATACAAAAATGTAATTTCCACATGGTTTTGCATGTAAAGCCTTGTTTACAAAGTTTCTGCAGTTGTACTACATCATATAAATAACTGTATGTTTTTACAGACACTATGCAGCATGTTTACTAAACTGTTTTAAGTAGTAAGGGGTTTTAGTGCTGGCTAACCCTTAGCATCCCTCGTGTCTAAGGAGCTAAGACAGGAATGACCCTAGTCACTCCTGTTTTCATTGGCACTGGGATCCAAAACAGTGCTGAAGGATTCCTAGAAGTAGTATCCCTTTTTTAGCAGTTTGACTTCCAGTGGTAGCTCCACAAGACTTCCACTAAGGGTCATTTGGTGCCATTTGGAAATTGGTGGTAGAGAAGGCAGGAACAACTTGGGATCCCAGATAAGTCACACTGGTTAAGGCAAACAAAAAACCCCTTTTGAATATTTCTGCTAACTGGTTAAGTACCTGCTTCCATCTCCTCCCACTGAGGACAGTTAAAGAAGGGGGGGGGGGGCGTTGGGGGGTTAGTGATATTTAGCTGCACTGTTGGGTTAAATGCTGCTCAATATTGGAGCTTAGGTGACTACAAATGATTTTAGCTGGGCAGTAGCCTTTCCTGCCCGGTTAAGTCGCTTTGAATATCAAGCAGTTAACATAACAACATAAGCGTTGCAACACTGACCAATTCAAGTCAGATATAAGCAGTAGATTTTCTCTAGTTCATCGTAATGACTTATTTATTTTTAGCATTTATGTACCGCATATACCCTAAGCAGTTTACATTCAGGTACTCAAGTATTTTATTTTAGGAAATTATCCAAACATTTTTTTAAACCTTGCTAAGCTAATTGCTTTAACCACAGTCTCTGGCAAACAAACTCCAGAGTTTAATTATTTACCACCACCCCCTTTTGCAAAAGCACGGAAGAGGTTTTTAGCAATGACTGGCATGCTGAATGTTTTGCGCTGCTCTGACAGTCATAGAGTTTCTATGAGTTTTGGAACAGTGGAAAGCATTCAATGTGCCGAATGGCTTCTTAAAAATCTCTTTAAGTGGGGAGGGGGGTTAATGAGTGAAGAAACAATTTAAAACAAACCAGAAAAAAATATCTACTTAGTAGATTCAAGTTGTGCCCCCTAGTCTTAGGTGATTTTGTGGTGGTTTTTTTTTTTTTGTTTGTTTGTTTTGGGGTTTTTTTTTGGGGGGAGAAAGAGTAAACAAGCTGCCCATTCCACTCCACTCAGTATTTTATAGACTTCTGTAATATCTCCCCTAAGCCATCTCTTTTCAAAGCTGAAGAGCCCTAGTTGCTTTAGCTTTTCCTCATATGGAAGTTGTCCCATCCTTTTAGTCCCTTTTCTCATTCTTCTGTGTACCTTTTCTGTGAACCGCTATTAGGGACATTTTCAAATGTCTAAGATGTCCAAAATATGGCATAAATCGGCACTTGGATGTCCCAATTGCCAGGACATCCAAGTGCTGAGATGTATTACTCATGTCACTACATGCCTTGTAGATGTGACTTAGGATATTATTATGCATACATAGAACTACTTTATAATATTCACTTCTGTCAGATCCATGGTTACTGATTCTTTTTTTTTTTTAAGTTTTACTGGCCGTTGGATTCATATTTCTGTTTCATGGACACTTTTTGGTAAATGGCCACTGTATTTATGTTACTTATGTAAGTGTCAAAATTCAATAAAGATTATTGAACTAAAAAACTGTCTTTCTTGATGTCTTGTGAGCTATCCAACTTGCTGTGCATCCAAAAGTAAGAGTGTGTGTGTGTGTGTTGGAGGAGTGCTCAGTGCGGGCTTTGGGCAGGCTTACACGTGGACATCTTGCAACAATAATCAAACCTTTAGCAGGATATCCTGGACTGAACTTAAGACGTAGTAAGCTAGACCTGTTTTAAAAGCATCTTAAATACTAAAAAAATACCCAAACTGACCAGATGGCTACTGAAGGGATTAAGTAATGACCCCGTCCCACCCCCTAAAAATGTAAATTAAACACTACATACCTGTCTTTAGAACAGCAGCAACTGGTATGGGAAATCCTAGTACAGGTCTCCTCGTGAATATTAAATCGCGAATAACTTTAGGGCCTCCACCATGACTGTCTCCTGGACATCTTCACAACTTACCTTTAAAGCCCTGCTGGTCTAGCAGTGAAACGGGGTAGGAACGATCTTCCTACGCTACTGCCGCATTGGTTTTGCAAAATCACGGGCACTCACGAGACTGACATAGAAACTTGAGGCAGCCATTTATGATAGCGGATCTGCACAGGGCATGAGTGTAGGAAGATTGTTCCTATCCCGCTTTACCACTACACCACCAGGGCTTTAAAGGTAATTTATGAAGGCAGGAGGGAGACTGCTTGTTTGGAGACTTGCGAATAACCAAATTTGCGAATCCCAAAAATGTGAATATGAAGGGAGAGCTGCAGAGCATCACACAGGTGTCTTAAGTAACCTATTGAGTCATAGGAGGACCCAGGTCCATAAGCTACTCTACTATATTTCTGGTGGAAAGTGTAAGGCCACCAAAACTCTACTCTACTGCCATCTGCACAGTGCGCAGCAGCCTCGAAAAAAGCCAACAGGATGCTGGGCATCATAAAGAAGGGCATAGCAACCAGAACACGGGAAGTCATCATGCCATTCTATCGAGCGATGGTGCGTCCACATCTGGAATACTGCGTTCAGTATTGGTCGCCGCACCTCAAGAAGGACATGGCGGTACTTGAGAGAGTCCAAAGGAGAGCAACGAAATTGGTAAGAGGGCTGGAACACTGTTCATACGCCGAGAGGCTGGATAGGCTGGGGCTCTTCTCTCTGGAGAAAAGGAGGCTCAGGGGAGATATGATAGAGACCTTCAAGATCATGAGGGGCATAGAGAAGGTGGATAGGGACAGATTCTTTAGACTGAAGGGGACAGCAAATACAAGGGGACATTCTGAGAAACTGAAGGGAGACAGGTTCAAAACAAATGCAAGGAAGTTTTTTTTCACCCAAAGGGTCGTGGACACTTGGAATGCGCTACCGGAGGAAGTGATCAGGCAGAATACGGTACAAGGATTCAAACAGGGATTGGATGGATTCCTGAGGGATAAAGGGATCGTGGGATACTGAGGGAGGAGCTGGGATGTAACACAAGTATAGGAAGTAAATCAGGTAATGAGTATAAACTAACCTGGTCGTGCATGTGCAAGACCGGAGGGCTAGGACTTTGATAGGAAGGCAGGACTTAAATGGGAAACCAAGGTGGCAAGGGAGCCCCTTCTGATGATTCAGACAGGTCTTGACCTGTTTTGGGCCGCCGCGGGAGCGGACTGCTGGGTGGGATGGACCTGTGGTCTGACCCGGCGGAGGCACTGCTTATGTTCTTATGTTCTTATGTTCTTATGTTATGTTCTTAAATAGGTGCCACCTTTAGCCATAAGGGCTATTGGGATGGTAGACAGGTGGGTGTAGTAGATTTTGGTGGAGTTTTGGAAGGCTCACTATACATTAGAAGAAGGTTATGGTGAGATGTACTTCTGGCACCCTTTATGTGAAATTCACAGCAGTGCCTCTGTGTCTCACTGCTCTATTGGTATGTCTATGTGGCCAGTCAATTACAATGCTGACTCTTCCTACGTCCAAATGGTCTGCATTAGGCTGTTTTGAACTTAGACAGTTTTGTGGTCGAAAATGGCAACTAAAGTTGGACGTCCTGTTAACCAAGACGTTTAACTAGGTGATGTTAAAAAAATTTTTAAAAAATTGTTTTGCGGTATTGCTGTTTTTTAAAATGGCTGTTTCTCCGCCTCTGACTTTGGATGTTTTGTGGGAAATATCCAAAGTAGAACTTAAGACGTCTTATTGAAAATGGCCCTCCACATCTTTTGAGATGTGGTAACTAGAATTGCCCACAGTATTGAAGATGTGGTTGCAGCATGGAGCAATACAAAGACTTTAAAACATTCTTATTTTTGTTTTTCATTCCTTTCCTAATAATTCCTAATGTTATATCTGCTTTCCTAGCCACCACGACATACTGTATGCCTCAGCTAGTGCAATCTGAGTGTTATGCGAATGCAGTAACTGCTAGTTATAGCCAGGTACTAACAGCTCATGGTCTTTCACATGCAAATTAACTCCCAAATATGAGTGAATATTATAAAGTAGTTCTATGTATGCATAATAATATCCTAAGTCACATCTTGTATTAAGTTTTCATGGGCTGTGCATGTGGTGTCATTTATGTTAGGATTAAGATACTAGAACATAGATCAGTTTCCTACTGAAGCAGTTCATTTTGTTCAATAGTTATAAAATCATAAGAGTTTGTGTTTCATTATTCATTAAGGCCATACTTTACTCACTCTAAGAATGCACTCTTGCTATTGCTTTAGATTTCAAGCTCGCTAATAATAGTGTCAGATCCTGTTAACATTTACATCATAACTGGGAACAGATATTAAAGTGAAATGCAAATTACGGATTACTAAAACGTCTGCCACTAACAATTATGGTAGGGCAGTATTAGATTTCTCATTTCTTTCAAAAAGGTCAGATTAATAAAGAAGCATGGCACATTATCATAAAAGGTGGACCTATCTGTCAGCTTTGATTATATTTAGACTGCAGTTTCTAAGGCAACTTTAAATGGAATGAATGCATCCATTCCTAACTAGTAGTTTAAATGTAGGTAATTATTAAACCCCTTTCAGCAACATAACACAGAAAATTCTCTTGTCAATCAAATCATTTTTCATACACATGTTTACTTTCAATTTACGCTTTCATTCTTGGAGGACAAGTGAGATAGGAGTTCTCATGAATGGTGATATCATTGGATGAAGCCTAGACTGGAATAGTGATTCTGAATCTTCCATAGCTTTTTGACCTTACTGCCTCATAATAGATAACAGTAACTTTTGTACTTGCTGTATAGAATTTTTCTTTGCTGTAGCCTCTTTTCAACTTTCCATTGTATATTGTATTAGTTGGTTCTCTTTCATCATACCTAAAGTTTTCTCCCTTTTTTTTCATAGATTGTCTACCACTTGTATTAGTGCACTAGCCAGCTTGTCTCTTTATTGAGAATTTCTCTGACTCAACACAGACCATGTGTCTCTGAGAAAAGATCAAAACGAGTTCTAGAATCAACAACATCACAATCATGTTAATATTCTAGATCCCAAGCTGCTGTTTTAATTTACAGTGATCAGAAGACTAAAGCAACCACTCTCTTATTGAGAGTGGCCTTGTTTATCATTTCCACTTCTTTGTTCCTCCTATGGTGTGTGGAGGTCTGTTCATCTTCTGTCCACCTAGTAAACACCCCATATATTTATGCACCATAGTGTAGCTTCAGAAAAATCCACCAAAAATTAGGCACTGGAATGATGTGTGCTAAATGCCAATTCTACACAGGACTGTTGTTATAGAATACTAGCCTAAGTTTGCATTTCTCTGCCTAACTTCAGGCATAAGCACTTAAGCCATGTCAAAGCCTGGGATTGGAGAAGAGTGGATATGGTCCCTCTTCACAAAAGTGGTCACAGAGATGAAGCGGGAAACTACAGGCTGATAAGCCTCACTTCGCTTATTGGGAAATAAATACTGGAAGTGTTGCTGAAGGAAAAGATAGTGAAATTCCTAGAATCTATTGGGTTATAAGATCTGAGGCAACATGATTTTACTATAGGTAAATCATACCAAACAAATCTGATTGGATTCTTTGGCTGGGTGACCAGAGAATTGAATAGAGAATGTGTCTAGATGTAACTTACTTGGATTTCAGCAAAGCCTTTGATATGGTTCCTTATAGGAGACACTTGAATAAACTTGACGGGCTGAAATTAGGACCTAAAGCGGTGAACTGGGTTAGTTGATGGAGAGACGCCACAGGGTGGTGGTTAATGAAATTTGCTTGGAGGAAAAAAAGGTGAGCAGTGGATTGCCTTAAGGATTGGTGTCGGGACGTTTCTGTTCAATATGTTTGTGAGCGACATTGCCAAAGGGTTAGAAGGTAAGGTTTTGCCTTTTTGCTAATGATACCAAGATTTGTAACAGAGTGGACAAACCAGAGTGAGTGGAAAACATGAAATAGGATCTGTAAAAGTTAGAAGAATGGTCTAATATCTGGCAACTGAACTTGAACTTTGCGTTGAATTTTAATTTATTTGATATACCACCAATTTTAAAACTAAGGTTAAAATCTAAATGGCGTACAATAAAAAGAAAAAGTAGGAAGGGTAACAAAAAACTGGAAGACTGACAATAACATTACAGATGTCACAAGAACATATGGAAGGAAACAATGGGGAATGCTTTACAATAAAATCAAAAGGTGAAACAAGAAAAGGGTGAGGAAAGAAACACTAGGGATATTAGGGTAAAATATTCTTGTTCAGTGATTAAAAACATTCATTTGAGTGAAGAGTGAAAATAAGGCTATGAAAAAAATGCCCATGAAAAATTATAAGCTTTTAATTGAGCCTTAAATTTTAGAAATGAGCTTTTATTTGTAAAGGTAGAAGAGAAGAGTTCCAAAGAATGGGGGCCATGACTGAAAAAGAAGAATTTCTATGGACATCGAGAAATCGCTGACTGAAAGAAGGAACAGTCAATGAGTATTAATGTGATGGAACGAAGAGTTCTCTGTGAGAAATATTGAACTACAAAGTTAAACAGGAAAGATGGAAGTCTACTGGATAGAATTGGGAAGGAAAGACTATTGTATTTAATAGGGATTTGGTAAGACAGGAAGAATATGCTCTGCTTTTAAAAAAGGTAGTTTTCTTAAACCAGCTGAGTAGATTTTAAATTTTGAGGTTAGCTATATCGCAGGTTTCCAACAAAGGTATACCAACCTCACAATTGATTGAATAAATTTTATACCAATTACAGCATTGCAGTGAAATATACTCCAAGTCTTACATTTAGGGCCTCTTCTATTAAACTGCGCTAGCAGTTTCTAATGCGAGGAGCCATGCTGAATGGCTTGTGCTGCTCCCGATGCTCATAGAGTTCCTATGAGCGTCAGGAGCAGCACGGGTCATTCAGTGCGGCTCTCTGTGCTAAAAACTGCTAGCGCAGTTTAATAGAAGAGAGGAGGTTAGTGTTTTAGAGCCATCAGAAGCGGCACTCCAGATATCAGCGATATCAAGTTCATGGAGTTGTTTGCCGCTGATGCTTCCTCATAGGCTCACACTAAATATGATCTAACTTTTTAGAAAATGACGACAGAATTCAAAGAAGTGTGGGATGAACATAGCGGATCTCTAATCAGAAAACAATGAGTATAAATTGAAGAACTAAGACTAGTACTATGCAAACTTGCATACTCTATGTCCTATATATGATTGTTCAATTTAGGATGGGCTGCAACAGGAACTCCAGTATTTTGGGATGGTTTAGTTAGTTGACCATCCCTTCCTTCAAAGAATTCTACTACACCAGGAAAACTAACTTCCCCGTAGTCGCTCCAACTTTATGGAACGCTATGCCACCTCAACTCCGCCTTGAAAATTTCCTCGATAAATTCAAGATAAAACTAAAAACGTTCTTATTTCAAGATGCATATTGCAGCCTTTAAATACTTCCCCGCCAACAGCTAGTAAAATTGATCATCAACTGCTTTTAAAAAGCAACCCCCACTCCTTATGTTATATCCCCCCTCTTCCCTGTTCTTTTAATTTTGTTTTTAATATGTATTTATCGACTCCCCCTTCCCCTCTTTCCCCTCAAGTCCAAGTTTGTATTTGTAAATTGTCTTTTAATGTTCACTCTTCCCCCACCGGCTGGGACGAGGTTGCTGGCACGCAACATCCAGAGCAGCATAGACTTGGCTTTAAACTGAGGAGAAGGGGAAAGCCGACAGTCGACCTGACCTCGACACATCGGACCAAAGTATCAAACAAGGATACTGAACCAGAAATTTGTAAAAGAGGGCTCGGGACTGAGAGGGAACTTTTGGGAAAAGGACACAAGGACGCAATGCAGGGAGCCAATGCACAAACGAACCTAGCAAGCAGAATTAAGAGAGAGCAACAGGAGCCAGAGGGTCATCCAAACATGGGGGAGCAGGCTGAGGACAACATAGACACACCGCAGGATGGGGCTGAACACAACAAAGCTCCGGGGCTGGCAACCAATGAGGAGGTTGGCAGGGGCGCCAAACCACGAGGAAAACCAGCGGAGAAGGCAAACAACCAGGACTTAAATTGCCTATACACTAATGCTAGGAGCCTAAGAGCCAAAATGGGAGAACTAGAAGTCATAGCCAGTACAAAGGACCTGGACATAATAGGAGTCACAGAAACGTGGTGGACTGACGACAACAAATGGGATGTGGCCATACCAGGGTACAAACTCTACAGGAGGGACAGGACACACAAGAAGGGTGGAGGAATAGCGCTTTATATAAAGGACTCCATACCTTCAACCAGGATAGAAACAACAGTAAGGGCGGACGACTTGGAATCACTATGGATTAAGCTACCTGGAGGAGCTGGAGCAGACATAAAATTGGGCCTGTACTATCGCCCACCTGGACAAACGGAAGCACTCGACCAGGACCTGGAGGCTGAGCTGAGGCAGATATGCAAAAGCGGAAGCGTGATGGTGATGGGAGACTTCAACTACCCTGGGATAGACTGGAGTATTGGACACTCAAACTGCACAAGGGAGACCAAATTCCTGGAAACCACGAGGGACTGTTTCATGGAACAGCTGGTCACGGAACCAACACGGGGGGATGCAACTCTCGACCTAATCCTCAGTGGGCTAGGGGGACCTGCAAAGGAGGTGGCGGTACTAGAACCCCTAGGAAACAGCGATCACAACATGATCCAGTGCAAGCTGGAAATTGGACCATCAAAGGTGAAAAGATCCACAGCGACAGCACTCAACTACAAAAAAGGGAATTATGATGGCATGAGGAAACTGGTGGGAAAGAAACTCAATGGTAGCGAAAGGAAGATGGAGTCTGTAGAAAAAGCCTGGTCCCTACTCAAGGGCACGGTGCAAGAGGCACAGAACCTGTACATCCCCAGATTCAGGAAGGGGTGCAAAAAAAAACCGAACAAAAAACCCAGCGTGGATAACAACTGCAGTGAATAAGGCGATAAGTGACAAGAAAGCATCGTTCAAAAAATGGAAAAAGGACCAAACAAAGGACAACCAAAAGGAACACAAAGAACACCAAAGGGAGTGTCACCGTGTGGTTAAAAAAGCTAAAAGGGAATATGAGGAGAGACTGGCGGGGGAAGCAACAAACTTCAAATCGTTCTTCAGATATGTGAAGGGGAAGCAACCGGCAAGGGAAGAAGTGGGGCCATTGGATGATGGAGACAAAAAAGGAGTGGTAAAAGAGGAAAAAGAGATAGCAGACAGGTTAAATAAGTTCTTCACGTCAGTCTTCACGAGGGAGGATACATCCAATATTCCGGAACCGGAGGACATCGTAAATGGGGATCGGGATGAAAAGCTGGTCCAACTAGAGGTAAGCCAAGAGGATGTCCTCAGGCAGATAGACAGACTAAAGAGCGACAAATCGCCAGGTCCGGACGGCATTCACCCAAGGGTACTCAAGGAACTAAGGAACGTAATAGCAGAGCCACTTCGCCAAATATGTAACCTATCCTTAAAAACTGGAGAGATCCCGGAGGATTGGAAAATTGCAAATGTCACACCCATCTTCAAGAAGGGTTCAAGGGGGGACCCAGGGAACTACAGGCCGGTGAGCTTGACCTCGGTCCCGGGAAAAATGATGGAAGCACTGATTAAGGACAGTATCTGTGAACACATAGAAAACAATGGACAGCTAAAGTCGAGCCAGCACGGCTTCTGCAAGGGTAGGTCATGCCTCACAAACTTATTGTACTTCTTTGAGGGGGTAAACAGACAGGTGGATAAAGGGGAATCCATTGACATCATTTACCTTGACTTTCAAAAAGCCTTTGACAAGGTACCGCACGAAAGACTGCTTAAAAAGCTGTGGAGACACGGGGTGCAAGGGGAGGTCCACCGATGGATCAAAAACTGGCTGGCAGACAGGAAACAGAGGGTTGGAGTGAAGGGCCATTACTCAGACTGGCATGGGGTCACGAGCGGAGTTCCGCAGGGGTCGGTGCTGGGACCGCTCCTGTTCAATATATTTATTAATGACCTGGAGGCGGGAACAAATTGCGAAGTTATTAAATTTGCGGATGACACCAAACTCTACCGCAGGGTTGAAACCATGGAAGACTGCGAAGATCTGCAAAGGGACCTAACGACGCTAGAAGAATGGGCCAAAAAATGGCAAATGAACTTTAATGTAGGGAAATGCAAGGTCATGCATGTAGGGAAAAAGAACCCGATGTTCAGCTACAAAATGGGAGGATCACTGCTAGGGGTAAGTAACCTTGAAAGAGACCTGGGAGTGATGGTGGACACGTCTTTAAAGGCGTCGGCACAGTGCGCCACAGCCTCAAGAAAAGCAAACAAAATGTTGGGTATCATTAAGAAGGGTATCACGACCAGGACAAAGGAGGTCATCCTGCCACTGTATCGTGCAATGGTGCGACCGCATCTGGAGTACTGTGTCCAATATTGGTCGCTGTACCTCAAAAAGGACATGGCGGTACTTGAGGGAGTCCAGAGAAGAGCAACTAAACTGATAAGAGGTATGGAAAACCTCTCATATACTGACAGACTGAAAAAGCTGGGGCTGTTCTCCCTGGAAAAGCGGAGACTTAGAGGAGACATGATAGAAACCTTCAAGATCCTGAAGGGTATAGAAAAAGTAGACAGGGACAGATTTTTCAGATTACGGGGAACCACAAGTACAAGGGGGCACTCGGAAAAATTAAAAGGAGACAGGTTTAAAACAAATGCCAGAAAGTTCTTTTTCACCCAGAGGGTGGTGGACACATGGAACGCGCTTCCGGAGGCTGTGATAGGCCGGAGCACGTTACAAGGCTTCAAAGAAGGTTTGGATAGGTTCCTAGAGGATAAAGGAATTGAAGGGTACAGATAAGAGTAGCGGTAGGTTATAGGGATAGTCTGGGACCATTGCTCAGGCAATGGGCCTGATGGGCCGCCGCGGGAGCGGACCGCTGGGCGAGATGGACCTCTGGTCTGCCTCAGCGGAGGCAACTTCTTATGTTCTTATGTTCTTATGTTATTTTTTTTTTAACCTCTAATTTTTTTAAGCATTGTAAACCGGCTAGATGCACGTCGACGGTCAGTATATTAAAAATTAATAAAACTTGAAACTTGAAACTAGGCTGGAGTAAGCTTCAACAGCAACTCTACTAATTGGAAGCTAAGGACAGTACTGGGCAGACTTTTATGGTCTATGGGCCATAAATATCAAAGAAAAAAAGACATTTAATTTAATCATGAATTTATTATATGTGTACCTGTTGGGCAGACTGGTTGGACCATTCAGGGCTTTATCTGCTGTTGTTTACTATGTTGCTATGCTCATGATTAAGTTTTAAGAAAGGTTTGGACAATTTCCTGGAGGAAAAGTCCATGGTCTCTTATTGAGTCGGATATGGTGCAAGCCATGGAATGATGCCACTGAAGATGGGCTACTGGGCTAGATGGACCATTGGTCTGACCCAATAAGGCTATTCTTATGTTCTTATTTTCTTATGTAGTATTCTCTGCATGTATTCTATATGCTAAGACCCTGATCCGCCCATGCGTCTTGCTCCTCCATGCCCACCTAGAAGTTGTGCATGACGGTGTGTGTGCACAACTTCTACAATATCAACTAAGGGCAAATGCATGCCCAACTACAAAGTGTGCCAGTTAACGCAGATTAAAACCAATTAACTCCAATTATAAGTCAATTATTAAATAAAGTTGCACCACAATTAACCATAGTCCTTAAATTTCATGCATAAATTTGTATGCTAAGCTTAAATTTAGACGCACAAGTTATAGAATTAGAGGGTATGCCACTTATATGAGCCATTAGAAAATATTGCTTAAGTTTCTAGGCATTTAAACTAGAATGTGGGGGTGGCGTATGTATGAAGGACAATTATAGAGACCACCCCGGCAAAAGACAAGATGTGGTGGTAGTAAAGATTGCAACACAAACAATATTAGCAATTCACTTTTTAGCGTTACAACAGGAAGTGAAATGTAACAAAAAACTATACAAAAAAGATCACCACTGAAAAATAGCTGAAAAGTGATGACCACAAATGCTCTTAGTCTAAGCAATAAAGTTTATAATCTGCAAGCCCTGATGTTAGAGGGAGACCTAGATATTGTTGCTATCACAGAGACGTGGTTCAGTGAATCCCATGGATGGAATGCAAACATACCGGGATATGATCTTTTTAGAAAGGACAGAGATGGTCAAAAAGGTGGAGGAGTAGCTCTCTATGTAAGGATTGATATTCAAGCAACTGAAATGCAAGGGACCTGGGGAGAGGAAGAAGCGATATGGATCGCTCTGAAAAGAGAAGATGGAACTTCTATCTACGTTGGTGTAGTCTACAGACCTCCAACTCAATCGCAGCAAATTGATAAAGATCTGATTGTGGATATCTAAAAGTTTGGAAAGAAAGAGGTGTTGGGAGATTTCAACCTGCCGGATGCGGACTGGAAAATTCTGTCTGCAGAATCGGAATGAAGTAGGGAGATTGTGGATGCCTTTCAAGAGGCTCTGCTCAGACAAATGGTGATGGAACTCATGAGGGAAAAAGCAATATTGTATCTGGTCCTCATAAATGGAGAAAATATATCTAATGTATGAGTGGATGCTCACCTGGGAAGTAGCGATCATCAAACGGTTTGGTTTGATGTAACGGCTAAAGTGGAGAGCGGCCGCATGATACTAAAGTCCTAGATTTCAAACGTACAGACTTTAATAAAATGGGAGAGTACCTGAAGAATGAGCTGTTATGATGGGAGGACATAAGAGAAATGGAAAAACAGCTGAAAGGAGCTATAAAAATGGCCACAGAACTTTATGTGAAGAAAATAAATAAAAACAAGATGTGGTTCTCTAAACAAGTATCGGAGAAAATAAAGGAAAAAGAGTTGGTGTTCCTGAAATTAAAAAAAAAAATCAAGATGAAGAGTACAGAAAGGACTACCGGGTGAAACTGCAAGAAGCCAAGAGGGAGATACGCCTGACGAAAGTGCAGGCGGAAGAGCAAATGACTAAAAATCTAAAAAAGGGAGACAAAATTTCTTTCAGTTATATCAGTGAAAGAAGGAAAATGAAAAATGGAATTGCTAAACTAAAAGATGCTAGGAACCAATATGTGGAGAAT
The DNA here is from genome assembly GCF_902459505.1 of Geotrypetes seraphini. NCBI lineage: Eukaryota > Metazoa > Chordata > Amphibia > Gymnophiona > Dermophiidae > Geotrypetes > Geotrypetes seraphini. The sequence goes on along the minus strand of NC_047084.1, from coordinate 171,919,685 downwards.
GATGAAGAAAAAGCAAACGTGTTAAACAAATACTTCTGTTCTGTGTTCTTAGAAGAAAAACCTGGAGAAGGGCCGACCGAGATTGTCTGGCAAAGTTACACTAGAAAATGTAGTAGATTCTACACCGTTCACGGAGGAAAGTGTTTATGAACAACTTAAAAACTGAAGGTGGACAAAGCGATGGGACTGGACGGGATCCATCCCAGGATACTGAGGGAGCTCAGAGAGGTTCTGGCAGGTCCTATTAAAGACTTGTTCAACAAATCTCTGGAGAGGGAGTGGTTCCTGGGGACTGAAGAAGAGCGGATGTGGTCCCTATGCACAAAAGTGGTCAAAGGGATGAAGCGGGAAACTACAGGCCGATAAACCTCACTTCGGTTGTTGGAAAAATAATGGAAGTGTTGCTGAAAGAAAGAATAGTGAACTTCCTAGAATCTAATGGGTTACAGGATCCAAGGCAACATGGCTTTACTAAAGATAAATCGTGCCAAACAAACCTGATTGAATTTTTTTGATTGGGTGACCAGAGAACTGGATCGAGGATATAGGCTAGATTTAATTTACTTAGATTTCAGCAAAGCCTTTGACACGGTTCCTCATAGGAAGCTCCTGAACAAACTTGAAGGGCTAAAGTTAGGACCTAAAGTGGAGAACTGGATTAGAAATTGGTTAACGGACAGACAGGAAAGGTGAGTATTGGAGTCCATCAGGATTTGGTGCTGGGGGCCGATCCTGTTCATTATGTTTGTGAGTATCATTGCTGAAGGGTTAGAAGGAAAAGTTTGCCTTTTTGTGGATGATACCAAGATTTGTAACAGAGTAGACACCAAGGAGAGTGTAGAAAATATGAAAAAGGACCTACAAAAGTTAATGGAATGGTCTAATATCTGGCAACTAAAATTCAATGCAAAGAAATGCAGAGTACTGTAATGCATTTGGGGATTAATAATCGGAAGGAGACGTATATGCTGGGAGGAGAGAGGCTGATATGCATGGATGGGGAGAGGGACCTTGGGGTGATAGTATCCGAAGATCTAAAGGCAAGAAAACAGTGCGACAAGGCAGTGGCTGCTGCCAGAAGGATGATGGGCTGTATAAAGAGAGGCATAACCATTAGAAGAACAAAGGTGTTGATGCCCCTGTATGGGTCGTTGGTGAGGCCCCACTTAGAGTATTGTGTTCTGTTCCGGAAACCATATTTGGCGAAGGCCACAAAAAAGTTTGAAGTAGTCTAAAGGAGGGCAACGAAAATGATAGGAGGTTTGCTACAAAAGACATATGAGGAGAGACTGGAAGCCCTGAATATGCATACCTTAGAGAAAAGGAGGGACAGAGGAGATATGATTCAGACGTTTAAGTACTTGAAAGGTATTAACATAGAACAAAATCTTTTCAAGAGAAAGGAAAATGGTAAAACCAGAGGGCATAATTTGAGGCTGAGGTGTGGAAGACTCAAGAGCAATGTAAGGAAATTATTTTTTACTGAAAGGATGGTGGATGCCTGGAATGCGCTCCAGAGAGAGGTGGTGGAGAGGAAAACGGTGACTGAGTAAAAAAAATCATGGGATGAACACAGAGGATCTAGAATCAGAAAATAATAGTAAATATTGAACAACTAAGACCAGTACTGGGCAGACATGCACGGTCTGTGTCTGTATATGGCCTTTTGATTGAGGATGGGCTGGGGAGGGCTTCGATGGCTGGGATGGTGTAGATGGGCTGGAGTGAGCTTTGAAGGAGACTTCAGTAGTTGGAACCTAATCACAGTCCGGGCAGAGCTATGGATTCTTGCCCAGAAATAGCTAAGGAGAAGAAAAAGAAAACAAAACAACAATTTTTTTTAGATTGAATAAGTTGGGCATACTAGATGGACCATTCGGGTCTTTATCTGCCATCATCTACTATGTTAATATGTTACTATGTTACTATGTATGCTGCTGGCATTTTCACAGGTAAATTTACACTTATATTTGTCTATACATATTTGTGTGTAAGGGGCAAGTAAATGCAGACACCTAATTAAAGAACTTCCCTTCACATTTTAGGGGGAGGGGCATAAGAATTATTTCTTTGAGTCATAAATTTTGAGTATTTATCAAGGTTTGTGTTATGAGGGATGTTCAATAATTTATCTACCTGAGTATGAAAGAATGTAGCAAACATGTTGAAACAAGTCTGTGCATGTTGTGACATGTCTCAAGGTTACTCATGCACAGCTATGGCTCAATATGATCTATCTTTCTAAGAGAATCCAAGTAAGAAACCTAGATTTGGAGCACCGTTTAGTGATAACATTTCACACGAAAGAAAGGAAAAAACCCCAAAGAAGATCCATGAATGATTGACTGCAGTTTATGGTGAGTCTGCCCCATTATCCTACAAAGTAAAATTTTTGAGCAAGCAGTTTAAGCGAGATAGATAATCCATTGAAGTTGACCCTCACACTGGATGGCCTATGGAAACAACTTTCACAGAAATGTGCAAGAAAATTGAGGATTTAATTTTGCTTGATGTATTGTTTCCCAAATAGATGAAGCAATGGGCTTCTCCGCAGGTACAGATTGAAAAATAATTCATGAAAAGTTGGGCATGTCCAAGGTTAGTGCAACATGAGTTCCAAGAATGCTGACACCATGTCAGAAGGCCATGAGGCTCCAATGTTGTCAGGAGAACTTGGAGATGATCCGTGAAGACAAAGTGAATTTTTTTTCATTGTTTGGTGACTGGAGATGACACTTGGGTCTAGCACAGAGATCCTAAGTCCAAAATGGAGTCAATGCAGTGGAAGCACAAGTCATCCCCCCCCACCCCAAAAAAGTGCAAGACAGAAAATTCTGCAGGCAGTCATGGCAATTGTCTTCTGGAATGATGAAGGACTTTTGCTTTTGGAGTTCATGCCACACAAGACAGCCATAATCAGGGAAAGTTATGCTAGCACAATGATTGCTTTGTGGGAGTCAATCAAGGAGAAAAGACAAAGAAAACTCACAGCAGGCGTGCTGCTTCTTCTTGACAATGCAACAGTGCACATGTCATGAAAATCACGGTTTGCCATCTGAGAATGTGGGTTTCAGCAACTGAACATCCACCCTACCTGGCTCCCTCGGATTATTTCCTGTTCCAAGTTTTGAAGAAATTTCTCTGTAGACATTAGTTTTCAAGTGATGAAGCCATGACGTCCTTGTTTGAAGGTCAAACATAAGAATTATTTTCAAAGGGGTTAAAGTCCTTGCAGGAAAAGTGAATGAAGTGTATGAAGCTTTCGTGGGACTGACTATGCTGAAAAAAAAAATAATTCTTAAAACTCTTCTTTCCTACTGAGGTAGATAAATATTGAATGCCCCTCATATGCACCAGTAGGTTTTAACTTAAGACTCTGAACTTTTTAACATTACCCTTGAAGTGCCTGATAAAATAATAGTATTAGATATGCATTTACAGATCCAAAACACTTTAGAGGAATTAATGGAAAGTCTTCTAGTTGAGTGGTTATAACTGTATAATTGAGGTTTATGAGTTTCTTCCAAAGTGAAGATGTGGCGATTCCTAATGTTAAAATTCAGTTGTCTGCTGTTTAGGACTACTTTTACAAAGCTGTGGTAGTGAGTTCTGGCATGGCAAATACAACACAGCCCATAGAAACTGAATGAACCGTGTCATGTTTGCCTTATGGGAATCACTACTGCGGCTTTGAAAAAGGAGCCGTTAATTCTTTATTCTAGTTTTCTATTTTCTTTTGACATCCTTAATTTTTTACTCCCATTTTCTCTATTGTGTGCACTTATAATATGGAACAAGCTGGCATAAAATCTTATATAATTTCCTTGTTTTGTGTTTAGTTTTTAAATTTAATAAGACTTTGCACTTTCATTCTCCTCTCAATAACATTATCATTATTTAAGTGCATTTTAAACCTCATATGTGTAGGTTCTGTTATTGAAAACATCAGTTTGTGGATATTGGCAAAATGTATTATACAGACACACTTAATATGATCTAGACTTATGAAAATAATTAAGATTTCTGTCACACATTGAGTCTTAAGGACTCATGACTGTACTGTTAACTTCCTGGATTTGGATGGTCAGGAGTTGAAAGATAAGATGTCACTTTATTAGATGTCATAAAAGCAGAAGAGATATCAAGTTATTATAGTGAAGAAAGTACTAAAATCTGGAAAGCTGTGGAACAGCTACTTCATTTGAATGTAAATTGAAAGAATATGTATTGAAATGTTCAAGTGCATTTAAATGAGAGAATCTCTCTAAAGCAAGTTATTACATATCAGAGGAGGGACCAAACTAAAATATTATTCACTTTGGGCTCTGAAGCACATCTGATTGAAACCTGCTAAAACTAGAAACTAAAACATAAAGATTTAAATTGATTTTTCTATATTGGTTGTGACCTAGTAAAGACCCATATAGAAATATATAGCAGAAAAATAAAGGTACCGTATTATATAAACCAGGGGCAACAAAGAAAGAGTAGTAACCAAGAAACTTGTACACTTTGGGTGGAAGAATATTTTATTTTTCAATCTGAGATTAACTATAAGGTATGTCCACAAACACTGACTTGCAACTTGAAGTCCCATTCAATGAAGATATATTTAACTGAATCTTGACTAATTTTTGCCTGTGCAGAACCATACATTATATGGGCATAAAATACCATATTTGGGGACAAATGTCAAGTCAGTATATGATAAAATTAAAGATCTTGTTCAATCAATGTTTTAGTTCTGAGGACGTTATAACCTAATTTCTTTATATTTTTACATAATAAGAGTTGCCGTACTGGGACAGACCAAAGGTCCATCAAGTCCAGTTTCCTGTTTCCAACAGTGGCCAACCCAGATCACAAATACCTGGCAAGATCCCAAGAGTAAATAGATTTGATGCTGCTTATCCTAGGAATAAGCACTGGATTTTCCCAAGTCCATCTTAAGTCATTAATCACCATCGGCTGAATTAATCCTGGATATTTAATGCCAGGCCATATTTGGGCTCCATCACTGAATATTTTGAAAGACATGAAGAAACAAACTACTTAGATTTATAACTACAGACCCATTGCCCTAACTCTTCTCTTAATAAAATTAATGGAAGGACTAAGTCAATCCAAACTAATGAACCACCTAGAACAGTTTTACCTACTCCATGATTCCCAATTGGGCTTTAGACCATCATTCAGCACAGAAACTGTAATCACCTCCCTCCTGAATGACATGTATGACTTACTGCAGGGATGTCAAAGTCCCTCCTCGAGGGCCGCAATCCGTCGGGTTTTCATGATTTCCCCAATGAATATGCATGAGATCTATTATCATACAATGAAAGCAGTGCATGTAAATAGATCTCGTGAATATTCATTGGGGAAATCCTGAAAACCCAACTGAATTGTGGCCCTCGAGGAGGGACATTGACACTCCTGACTTACTGAGTGAAGCTATAAATGCACTAGTGGTACAATTGGACCTCAGCAATGCATTTGATCTAGTGGACCACGACTTACTGCTGCTTTGCTTAGACTCCTTTGGATTATCAGGAAATGTCCTCTGATGGTTCCAAGGATTCTTAAAATGTCATAGCTACCAAGTACAGTCTGGAGAAACCCTATCTGACAATGGACCAGCAAATGTGGTGTTCTTCAAGGCTCCCCTCTATTGCCCCTTTTCTTCAATGTCTATCTATCCTCCCTGGGAGCTCATCTAAAAAGCTTAAATGTTACCCATTATAGCTACGCTGACAACATTACTATTGTCCTCCCTGACACTAAAGAATAGATTCAGTCTTATCCACCATAGAAGGATAGATGTCCAGTGGCGTACCTAGGGTATGTGGCACCCGGGGCCCATCATTTTTTGACACCCCCCCATGTAAAAAAATATTTTTTGTAATGACCATGAAATGGAATAAATGGTCAGAATAGAAACAGGCAGTGAAAATTTTCTTATATTCCAAACATAACATAACATAAATTATGTCTGAATTGTCATGACATCAGAAGTACATATGGAGTAGTTGCAGGTGATGCTTGGGACAGTTCTGATTGTGTTAGTTCGGTTTTATGTGTTTTTTGAATAGAAGGGTTTTTATTTCTTTTTGAAGGTTTTGCAGTATGTGGTCGATGTCAATTGGTTGTAGGGTTGGGGGTCGAGTGTTGCAGCTCGAATGGCTAGGAGGTTGTCGAACAGTTTTTTTCTTTTGACGTTTTTGGTTGGAGGGTGTGTGAATGGTGCGTGAGTTCTCCTATGTCTGTTTGAAGTGGATTGAATTATTTAGCTGAAGAAATTAGTTACCCCCTCATCCCACACACATTAATTCTCTTCCATTTTTGTTCCCATTATAAAAAACACTGATAAGTTCCCAGAAAAAAAATACATTAAAATAAGAAGTGAAAACAAAGGCCCCTACAGATGAGAACATAACATAAGAATAGCCTAACTGGGTCAGACCAATGGTCCATCATGCCCAGTAGCCCATTCTCATGGTAGCCAATCCAGGACACTAATACCTGGTCAAAACCCAAAGAGTAGCAACATTCCATGCTACCGATCCAGGGCAAGCAGACACTTCCCCCATGTCTTAATAACAGATTATGGACTTTTCCTCCAGGAATTTGTCCAAATCTTTCTTAAAACCAGCTACACTATCTGCTTTTACCATAACTTCTGGCCACTTCATTTTTAAGTTTAGATCTTTCCTTTCAAACAGAGACCTTGCTAGATGTCAAATACAGCACAAGGTAACTTCACATGGACTTAGCTGTGCAGGAAATGTGAATCTCCTCATACACCCACCATATAGTGCAAAAATGTGCAAAGGTCTGTTTTTTTCTTTCGATCACTACATAGCCTAATGCCACACAAGCAGCGCTGTTACAAACATATTCTATAGGTCAATGCTAAGGATAACAAAGTTTCCTTCCTTGGACCAGAAGGAGATACTGATAAACCACTGGAAGAGATCCCAACAAAACACCCAAAGACCCACTCAGTGTGTGAACCAATTGAGTGGAGTGGACTAACTGGGGGGTGGAAATGGGCCCGGAGTTTGCTCAGCAGAATTTCCCAGACCACCTCTTCCTCTCAACACATTGACACGCTGCCACCACCACCACTAGAAACACCTCACTGGGTAGGCCAGCTATGCTATAAACTTTATAAAACACATTATTATATTTTCTTATAAAGCACATATTTTAACTGAACTCTCTGACATCCTCAGCCTTTCCATTCACAAAAATAGAAGGAAGAAAAGTTCCCATTTCCTGCTGTTTCATGTCCCCGGCCTATACAATATTTTTTTTCTGCAGACCCTTCAAAAGTCTGACCAAATCCTCGTTTCACTTGCATTATAAAGTACTGAGGATGCCATCTCTCCCCAATCCCAGGTCCTAAAGTCTAAGACAGTAGCTCAAACTAATGCTGCCAGATTCAGGAAAAAAAATTTCGATTCGATTCAGCCTATTGAATTGGTTTTTCAATTCGATTTTCCTGCCCAGTTGGGTGATTTTTTTCAAAGCTCCTGGTGGGTTTTATAGCTTTTTCACCCCCTTTGGCTTCTCCTAACCACACTGGCGCTGTGGTGTAAATAAAATAAAGAAACAAAAAGGACTTTTCCTCTCTCTGTTAAATCCTAGCTCACGTTTGCAGTCCAACACCAGCTCTGTCAGGATACACATTTCAAATCTGACATATTATAATCACAAAACAGAAAATAAAATTAATTTTTCTACCTTTTGTTGGCTGGTTATATTTCAAATCTTGTTGGTCCAAGGCTCTGGTTTTCTTCTGATAACTTGCTTGCCAGGGTCTCCATCTTTCTTCTTTCTGCGTGCTAACCATCCATCTGCCAACTCTGTCCTCCCTTTCCATTTCCCTTCCCTCCCCAGGAAGTCTGGTATCTTTCCTTTTTTTAATCTCCCTCCACAGATCCACCTTTTCTTAACTACCCTTTCATCCGGCATCTCTCCCTCCTTCCCCACCACCCCAGAGTCCACCATCTCTTCCTTTCTTTTCCCAATTACCCTCCTATCCAGTATCTCTATCCCTCCTCCACACCATCCCTTGTGTCCAATTTCTCTCCCTTTCAGTTCCTTCCCTCCCTAAATCTCATGGTCCATCATTTCTCTCCCTCTCCTCTATTTTCAGACCCATTATTTCTTCATCCCCCCCCCCCAAAGTTTGGCATATGCACGTCTCTTTGAACACCCCCTTTCCCTCCATGTACTTCTAAACCAGGGTCCCCCCCCAAAGGCCTGTCCCCCCTTAAAGGTCTGCCTGTCCCCCTTTGAAGGCCTGCACCCCCCTTGAAGGCCTGTCCCACCCCCTTGTAGGCCTGTCCCCCCCTTGAAGGCCTGTCCCTCCCCCTTGTAGGCCTGTCTCCCCACCTTGAAGACCTGCCTGCCTGTCCCCCCCTTGAAGGCCTGTCCCCCCCTGAAGGTCTGCACCCCCCCCAAAGGCCTGCACCCCCCTGAAGGCCTGTCCACCCCTTGAAGGCCTGTCCCACCCCCTTGTAGGCCTGTCCCCCCTTGTAGGCCTGCCTGCCTGTCCCCCCCTTGAAGGCCTGTCCCCCCCCTTGAAGGCCTGCACCCCCCCTGAAGGCCTGTCCCACCCCCTTGTAGGCCTGTCCACCCCCTTGTAGACCTGTCCCCCCTTGTAGACCTGTCCCCCCTTGAAGGCCTGCCTGCCCCCCCCTTGAAGGCCTGTCCCTTCCCCTTGAAGGTCTGCACACCCCCCCGAAGGCCTGTCCCCCCCCCCTTGAAGGCCTGCCTGCCTGTCACCCCCTCCCCCTTGAATGCCTGCCTGCCTGCCCACCCGCCCCACCCTGAAGGACCGCTCACCCCCCTGGCCTCCCCGCACCACCTATGAAGCAGCACTACCTATGCTCCCGGCCTTGCCGTTCAGTCCCCACCCCCCCCCCGAAGGACCGCTCGCCCCACTGACCTTCCTGCACCACCTATGAAGCAGCCGCAGCAGGATCGCGACGTCAGCTATCCCTGCGCTGCTTAGGCACTGCTTCCTGCGCCGCGTTCCCGCCCCTCCTCCTCCATTGAGCTGGTGTTAGTTTGTAGCGCATAGCACGGGGTTAGCGCACATGACAATGTAGTGTTCGCTAAAAACGCTAGTGCACCTTAGTAAAAGGAGCCCTAAGAATCATCCAAAACACTGCAGTAAGACTAATCTTTAACCACTGAAAATCTTTAACCACTGAAAAAATTTAACCACTTTAATTCCATTCTACCAAAAACTACATTGGCTTCCTATCGAGGGAAGGGTTCTCCAAGTTTGGATGCCTCTTCTACAAAGCCCTACATGGCCTACTGCCTAACTAATTAACTGCTCAGTTCTTGTTCTCATCTCCAAGCCACTCCACACATTCTCAATCATTTTTTACCTTCCCTTCACTCAAAGGCTTTATTCAGAAAAGATTCATTAACTGACTCTTATCATACCAAGCCGCTTCCAAGGATCCTGAACTGGACCAAACAGTTAGAATATCAACTTCAAATATATATTTTAGAAAGCTATTAAAAAATCATCTGTTCTTAATATTCTTGTAATCTCTCCAAAGTAGCATATTGATATGAAACTATGCCATCAACAAGTTAAAAAATGTTCTATCTATTGTAGCTCACTGACTATGGTCAGCCAATCTTTTGTAAACTAGATAGAACCAAAACACTTTTGTGATATATAAATAAAAATTTGTTATGTTATCCAGGGAAGTGCGGTCATCTGGAAGTTATTCAGAACATTGGAGCATTTACCTCACCGGGCAGTGCTAAAATGCTCTACCGCAGATTGATAAAAGGAGGCCTTAATCTTTAAGTGCTTTGATTATTTTATTGGGTTTGCTGAAAAATTGTTTAAAACTCTACAATTGGCCAGAATATTAGTTCAAATATCTAAATATTCATATTACATTTATTCTGAAAAACATTCACTGGCTACCAATTTTTGTGTGGTTTTAAAGTACTGTACTTCAAAAAATGATTTTATCCATTATTGCTTCAAGTCTGCAACTCTTATCAACCTATCAGCAAGCACTATGCTCTTCTAATCAGGACTTAACTTAAGATTCCTTCTTCCTGTTTAATTAGACAAAAGATACATCAAAATCTGTTTCGAGTAATAGGTCCTAAGCTGTAGAATGAGTTACCCATTCTGTCAGAAGATTAATTTCTTTTCTCATTAAAAAAATGATCTTAAGACAATCTTTGAGCAATCGTATGTTTTTTCAGTGATTAGGCAAGCTCCATGGTGCGACCTCATTTGGAGTACTGCTTTCAATTCTGGTCTCTTTATCTCAAGAAAGATATAGTGGTGCTAGAAAAGGTTTAAAGAAGAACGACCAAGATGATAAAAGGGATGGAACTCCTCATATGAGGAAAGACTAAAAAGGTTAGGGCTCTTCAGCTTGGAAAAGAGATGGCTGAGGGGAGATATGATTGAAGTCTACAAAATCCTGAGTGGAGTAGAACCGGGTACAAGTGGATCGATTTTTCACTCCGTCAAAAATTACAAAGACTAGGGAACACTTGATAAAGTTACAGGGAAATACTTTTAAACCAATAGGAGGAAATTTTTTTTCACTCAGAGAATAGTTATGCTCTGGAACGCATTGCCAGAGGTTGTGGTAAGAGCGGATAATGTAACTGGTTTTAAGAAAGGTTTGGACAAGTTCCTGGAGGAAAAGTCCATAGTCTGTTATTGAGAGAGACATGGGGGAAGAAGCCACTGCTTGCCCTGAATCAGTAGCATGGAATGTTGCTACTCTTTGGGTTTTGGCTAGGTACTAGGGACCTGGATTGGCCGCCGTGAGAACGGGCAACTTGGCTTGATAGACCATTGGTCTGACCCAGTAAAGCTATTCTTATGTTCTTATATGATAACATGGTTCTGTGATTAGTGTGCTAATGGGTTTGGTGTTGTGGATTAATGCTAGTGTAATAGCAGAATTCAATATTTTTTTATTTATACTTATTGTGCCAGAATATTCTGCAATGCTTTATGGTGGTGAATTTTACTGACAGCACGAGGTAAAAATGAAGTCTCTGAAGCAGCCCTTATACAACAAAATATGGCATGTTGGGCAGTATTTTAGCCTACCTTGATAAAGATTTTTAAAGACCTCTTCAGCTTGATCGTGTCTGCCTCCACCGTTTACTTTTCAGGAGAATGGCCTATTCCAGTGAGACAGCATATGGGCATTTAGCTTCTGCATATTGCTTGTGGATATCCTAAAATGCCAACTGGTTGAGGGCACCCCATAACACTTTAGGAAAGTTCTGATGAAGTGGAAAAAGTTTTCCCTGTGTGGCAGGGAGGGGAGCAAAAAGTTTTCCCTGTGTGGCAGGGAGGGGAGCATGATATAACAACTGCATATCCTTTATTATATACTGTTCATATCCTGACATTGAATAAACATGAGATCAATGGAATTTATGGAGTCTCTCTACTAAGTAGTTTCACTTTTCACAGTAGATTCAAGTAGATGAATGAAGATTGTTTTTTCTGCTTTTCATCAAGGGATTTCAAAGAATTATATGCTGCAACTGGAAATGATGTGTGAGATATTAAATTATTCTGTCTCCAAACTTCTTTCCCATGTAGAAATACCATCCGCTCACATCTGTCCCTGTATGGACCCATTTTGTTTCTTTCATTCATTGCCTATTAGCTTTGCACAGTTATATGTGAATGAAAGGTTAAAACAGTTTTCTATAACTTATTTTTAAAGTTCTGTTTAAAAAAAAAAAATACTGCTAAAACCATTTAGTTTCATTCAGGGAAAAAAAATCTCAATGAACCAAACTCTGCAGTTTTTTCTGTTTTGTTTTTTTTCCAGTTCAGTGGTTACAGTGTAATAAAAAATCAGAGCTCAGTCAGTCATGTAAATCAACATGCCTCTAAAAGCTCTCAGAAGGAGGTCTTTTTGCTTATTTGAAAAATTACAATATTTTATAAATGATTTATAATATCTCAAGGACAGCTTGTATTTTTTATAAAACAATAAGCATAATGGAATAACTTAACAAGAAAATAGCTGCATTTGGCATTAACGTTAATTTGATTTGACTGTGTTCACAGTCTTGAGTAACGAGACTTATAGGCCCGAGTTCTTTTCCTTCACCACTTTCTCAGCTTGAACTCCTTCTAGCCTACAAAGTTGACAAATGAGTTTATTATTGGACCATATCTACAGGAGTGTACTGAAAAGTTCTCAACCCAACCAACTTCTAAATTCTAAGTATTATTTTGACACTGTAGCTGAAAAATGTTGTGTTTCATTAAGTGCCAATTTGCATAACATTGGTATTCATACCTCTGCCATCATTGATCACATTCAACCTTTCTTCACCTCCTATTAAATAATTCCAATTACTCATTACTTCTTTTGGCAAGATATTTGGCCAAGGCTTTATTAATTTACAACATCATTAAATACAACACTCAGAACTGTAAATGCAACTTATTGAATTATATAATTCTTAACCCCCCCCCCCAAGCAACTTCACGACAGAATAGAGCTGCTCAGTATCAAAACTAGCTCTCAAACTTTGTAACATAACTTTTCTTTCATGTACAGTTGTGACTTAACAGTATTGTCAAGTCATATCACCCCACTTAAAATTACAGCCAGCTCTGAAGGTCCTACACACTTTCTGGCCCTCCATCTAAGCAGCTGCGACCAAGCCAGAGACTCATCCACCCCACAGCCTGAAACCTGCTTACCCTACTTCTGAACCATACAACCCCAACAACGGACAGTAAACCCAGGGTGCAAGGGTGGGAAATTTCTCTGTCTGTCCTTCAACTTCAATCCCCTCAACTGTGTTCCCACCCACCAAATTCCACACCCCCCTACCTGTTCCTCCTCTTTCCTTCCCTACCCTCCAATCATCTTCTATCATACCTTAGTTGCCAACTCCAGCTCTACTTTTGCCTTCCAACCTCATCTAACCGCTTGCCTACACTTTGTTATTGCATCCCCCCACCCTCCCATGTGGTATCATGCAGGCCAATGTTTCTGCCAGCTTCTTCTAGGTAGCTCCAGAAATGAAATTCAATGTTTTGACATGTCTGGGTGGGTGTTTACTACTATAGCTGAAGTGTTATTTTATTTCAAGTGCCAATTTGCAGAAACAAAATTCCATGTTTTGACATTGTTTCAGATCATTGATTGAACAATATCCACGTCATTCTCTTCTTAGGCTGAGAACTTTTTAGCACCCCCCTTGTATATCATCCAGAGTTAACAAATACAAAAATGAATAAATTAGCACCTTATTTTATAAGCAAATATAATTTTTTTCAGCAATTTCTCTCTAATTTAGAAACAATTTCATATTAAATATAATACTGTTTTCATTTTAATGATCACAATGCAAAATAATACTCTCTCAATAGTTAAGTACAATAACTCTATATAGAAAAACTTTTTGATCATCAACACTTAGGGGTCCTTTTACGAAGGTGCACTAAGCGGTTTAGCGCAAGCACCGGATTAGCATGCGCTATAATGCATGCTAGCCGAAAATCTACCGCCTTCTCAAAAGGAGGTGGTAGCAGATAGTGCACGTGGCAATTTAGTGCACGCTATTCCATGCATTAAAGCCCTAGCGTGGCTTTGTAAAAGGAGCCCTTAAAGTAAGAGATTTTTGTTACTTTGTAAGAGATTTTTGTTACTTTGACTGAAGTGGTAATTTCACCAATTTTTACTACTTTTACTTAGATTAGATGCTTGTACTTAAAAGGTAAAAGTGGAAGCAAGATGTAAATGACAATTAAACAGGAAAGCCTGAAACAGGATTTTGCTATTGCAGACCTCATCACGCTAACAGTGGATCATTTTGTCTTAAATTTTATTGTTTAGTCAATGTAGCTTATGAGAACAGTGAAAGTTGCCTATGTTTGAACTGGTTACTTTCCCAGCCAAATGGAATAGTTATGAGTTGAGTCACTATAAAGTGGAGATAAAGCTAAAGCTGGTTGCAATTCTTGATGAGCAGATATCTCTACCACAACAGATTGCTGGTCATTACATAAAAAATTTTATATTGGGGCAACTTCACTGGATTGCTAGCAGTGGCCAACACTTATTTTGGTACCTGAGATGTTAGACCTGTTTCTGGGTATATTTGACCTGCTGATTCCAAAAATGGCACCAATTTTCTCCTATCAGCTCTAGTTTTTGAGATACAGAGCATGTGCCAAATACCACTCTTCACTCTACTCTCCTATTTAAAAAATAGTATATTTTAAATGTAGTGTTTAAAATAATATCTTTTAAGCATGAAGGAAACCATATTAAAAATTAAAAGAAAAGTGTACAACATGAAAATCTACTTATTTCATACCAAAAGCACAAGTTTGATACAAACTTTCCTGTCATTTGACACACAAGAAGCTCTTTTTGTAAGACTTCTGAGAGTGGGATCTGCCAGGAAAATCCCACATAAGATTCCAATAATAGTCTGCCATCATTTGTGCATCCCATCTTCCTTGGTATCTGGCTTCCACTGTTTTTATGTTTTGGTGAAATCTTTCACCTTGCTCTTCGCTTAAGTCACCAAGGTTCTCTGGAAAGCAATCTGACTGTGCAGATAATGGACTTTAGCACTCATATTACAGCCAAGCCTTTTGAAATGAAAGAACATATCCTCAACTAATTGAGTGTAGTTGTCTACCTTCTTGTTGCCAAGAGTTTTTCACAACAAGAACAAATGAAGACCAGGCACATGATTTGATTTCATTCATTGATGCTATGAAATGTGGGTCATTTATAAGTTGTCTTATGAAGACCATCAAAAATTCCTGCCTTTAGTTTTTCCATGGTAAGTCCAGGTAACATATTCAATGCACAAACTGTCTTTATTCAAAGCCTTTACAAATGATTTCATCAGGCGTAGCTTTATATGTAGTGGTGGCAGTATGATTCTATCTCATGCTACCAAAGGTTCATTGATTACATTTTGTTCTCCAACCACCATATATTCCCTCAGAAGCCAATCTTTTTTTGCTCAGTGTTTGTTTGGGTCTACTAGTCTAAAGGCATATCTACTATCCCATAACCATATCTAAGAAACTAGAGCTGATGCAATCTATCCAATGCAATTTTCTGAAACTGCACCCCCAAATAACCCCAGGAACAGGTCAAAAACTCAAGGTACCAATATTTTTTGGCCTGTGTAGTCTTTAGAAAGCGAGGGCCAAGTTCTATAAACAGCGTCCCAATTGTAGGTGGCAGTAGGCATACTACCGCTGTCAAACCAGCCAATTGGAACACAAATTTAAAATAAAATAAAAGCATCCTGAGGCAGACTGTCTACACCGTAGGCATCTGTTGCTGTTAAGGGAGATGCATAGGGATGCTTAAGCTCTCACAAAGCTAGGTATGTGTGTGGTTTTGACCGGAAGTAGTCTTAGGCATCTCCTTAGGGCCATGATGGGCAAAATGCTGGTCTACATTTCAAATAGACACAGCTGCTGAGTCAATCGAGGCAAGGGAATTTCCTTGCCATGATCAGTTCAGCGGCCATAGCAGGGAAACTGTACCCCCCCAAAGTTGGCTGGCAAGAAGAATGCCCACTCCCTCCTGCCAGAACCCTCGAAGCTCCCCCCCAACTGTCTATGGCAAGAGGAGTGCCAAATTCCTCCTGCCGCAATGACGAACCCTCCTGACAGTCCAAGGTAGGAGGGATGCCTACTCCCTCCTGCTGTTGGCCCCATCATCCCCCAAACACTCCTCGACTCCACCCCTGACACTCTCCGACACCCCAACATATCCTTGACATTTTTTGACACCCCCAAGATCCTCCTAACACCCCCAACAACCCCTGAATGCCCCTGTACCTTTATCTTATGGCTGGCAAAAGAGATGCTTACTCCCTCCTGCCGGCAGGCCTGCACTGCAAAATGGTAGACTTCCCATCCCACTGCATTCTGGGTCCAAGGCCTTGATTGACTCAGATGCCTAAGACCTCTCCCATGTTGGGGTGTCAGGTAGTGTCGGGGTGAATTTGGGGAGTGTTTGGTGGGGTTCTGGGAGGATGATGGGGCCAGTGGCAGGAAGAAGTAAGCATCCAACCTACCTTGGATTGTGTTGGGAGGGTTTACCGTTGTGACTGGATGAACTGAGCACTCCTTCTGCCACAGACAGTTATGTGGGAGGGGCTTAGGGGGTTCCAGAAGAAGAGAGTAGACATCCCTCCTACAGGCCAACTTCGATGGGGAGGGTGGAAACAACACGGGTTCTCTGCTGTGGTTGCTAAACTAATCACAGCAGTGAGATTTCCTTGCTGCGATTAGCTCAGGGCCATCACAATTCTCTAATAGGCGCCTGTAACATGGATGCTGGTTAGAAAATCGGGATGGTTAATAGGGATTAGTTGTCTATCCATCAGGACAGACACAATGTATTATAGGACCCATATGTGATTCTCAAAAGCCACTTAGGTGGCTGCTGAGACCTGGCATCCCATACAGAATTGTGCCCAAAGTCTGCTTGTCTGACCTGAAGACTGGACAGTTCTACACAGTTTGAGTTCTTGAAATGGTTGTTCCCATAGATCAGGGGTAGGGAACTCTGGTCCTCGAGAGCCGTATTCCAGTCAGGTTTTCAGGATTTCCCCAATGAATATGCATTGAAAGCAGTGCATGCAAATAGATCTCATGCATATTCATTGGGAAAATACTGAAAACCCAACTGGAATACGACTCACAGTGAATATGCATGAGATACAGTGAATATGCATGAAGTACAGTGAATATGCATGAGATCTATTTCCATGCACTGCTTTCAATGCATATTCATTGGGGAAATCCTGAAAACCCGACTGGAATACGGCTCTCGAGGACCGGAGTTCCCTACCCCTGATCTATGGGAACAACCATTTCAAGAACTCAAACTGGAATACGACTCACAGTTCGAGTTCTTGAAATGGTTGTTCCCATAGATCAGGGGTAGGGAACTCTGGTCCTCGAGAGCCGTATTCCAGTCGGGTTTTCAGGATTTCCCCAATGAATATGCATTGAAAGCAGTGCATGGAAATAGATCTCATGCATATTCACTGTACTTCACTTCACTGTACTTTTATCTAAGTATTAAATGCATTTATTTTTTAATTTTACTTAAGTACTTTGACCAACATTGGTCTAGTGGACCATATACCAGGGAATTCGGGTCCAAATACCACTTAAACTCTTAGCTCAACCTCTGGCAAAACAAGAAAAAATGAGTGGATAGCGTAACTGGTTTTAAGATAGATTTAGACAATTTCCTGGAGAAAAAGTCCATAGTATGTTATTGAGAAGGGACATGGGAGAAACCACTGCTTACCCTGGATCGGTAGCATGGAATGTTGCTACTCTGGATTTTTGCCAGGTACTAGTGACCTGGATTGGCCACCATGAGGATGGGCTACTGGGCTTGGACCATTGGTCTGACCCAGTAAGGCTATTCTTATGTTATTATGTTGGATTCCTGTTACGAATGACAGTACTTACTTAGTTGCATAGTGCGGGTAGGAAGTGCCCGGGGCAGTGGCGCACCCATACTCTCCTCCATGCCATAACTCCTCCCCCATCCCCTGCTTCTTCCCCACCCCATGCCACACTTGCATCCTGTAATTTTAAATCTTCCTGTGCGAGAAGATTCTCTAGCCTGCTGTTCACACCGGCGTTGACTTTCTCTTTGTCACTTCCTGGCCCCATGACCCAGAAGTGATTTCAGAGAAGAGCTAGTCTGGTGTAAGCAGCAGACCGGATAAGTTGTTTGTGCTGCTGAATATTTAAAGAGATAAGGGTGTCGTGGAAGTGCCCCCACCAAGATGGTGCCCAGAGCAGTCTGCCCCTTCCCCCCTTACTGCGCCACTGCACTTATCCACAATTGTTAATGATGGGGGTTGATTATATAGCAGATGTTTTCAATGACATATTCAGGGACTACAGTGATTCTGCTTATTCTGTCTTCACCCATAGAATGCTTTGGATCAGGCAATGTGTGGGAGATTTTGTTTTCAAAGCCACCTTGAGCAGGCTATCTTTCAAAAGAAAAATGCTTTGGAGGAATTGGACAGTCTTATGACCAGTGTGATAGATTGTTGCCCTAAGGCCTTGCCAGACAGCAGACAACATGCCCCTAGGGCAGGGGTAGGCAATTCCAGTCCTCGAGAGCTGGAGCCAGGTTAGGTTTTCAGGATATCCACAATGAATATTTATCAGATGGATTTGCATGCACTGATTTCTTGAGATGCAAATCTATCTCATGCATATTTATTGTGGATATCCTGAAAACCTGACTTGGCTCTGGCTCTCGAGGACCGGAATTGCCTACCCCTGCCCTAGGGGGTCTGATCATAGTCATTTTTAAGGCTCATGGTGATTTCATCAGTGCTCTGGAGGTTCCTCTGCCCATAGATCATATCAAGGCTCTCGGCAGAGATTTGGAAGCACCAGGTGACCTCAAACCTACAGTTCTCATGCTACAGCAGCCTCCAAGAAGGCCCAAATATGTCAGGTCAGTATCCATCACTCCGTGGATAGGATGACGGTATATTGGGAGGCTTGGGCACAGATTTGCTCGGACCTCTGGGTACTGGATGTCATTCAAGAAGGATACAAGCTCAAAATTTTCTGCCCTCTGGTGGACCTGTTGTGGATTCTCTAGCCAGATGACCAGAGAAAGCAGTCGTACCAGTTGGTATCGCTCAAAGAATCAGGCTTGTGCAGATATTCTATATACTTCATAGTGCCCAAAAATGACTCGAACTGAAGGTTAATCATAGGTCTGAAGTCAATCAACGCAGCACTGAAAGTGCTCCAATTCCACATGGAGACTGTTTCTTCATTTGGACATTGTGGCAGCGTGCCAGGGGAATTTCTAGCCTCCATGGATTTAATGGAGGTGTACTTATACATTCCCATATTCTGAATCACAGGAAGTTCTTGAGATTTCATGTGCTGGAGAGATTTCCAATTCTCAGCACTTTCCTTTTGGTCTGGCAACAGAGCATCACACCTTCACCAAAGTGATGGTAGTGGTAGCATCTCTGCAAGGAGGGAATACAGGTGCATCCATATCTGGATGATTGAGGGGAGGAATGTGCCTAACCCTCAGTAAGCCTGAGAGAGGTTATAGAGGCTCAACATTAAAGATAGTTTTCACCTCAACCTATGAACTACTGTCTGCCTCTGCCCACCTAACCCTAGGCTCAAATTACTCTTAAATTACCCTTCACATTTCTTCAATTGATCTTAACTAGGACAATCTTCACAAACCAGAAACACCTAATCCCCAAACCCTCTCACCAGAACTGGAAACTCACCTTTTCTTCCACACCTGAAGAGAGGTACTGAGTGAGGGTCTGCTCTGCTAAGGATATAAAACTTCCATTGGAATATCTTGCCTGCTGGCATTCAAACATGTGAAAGGTAAACTTGTGTTTCAGTAGGTTATATCAATGTAGTTAGTTTTTTTAGCTCAGAAAAATCAGTTAGACAGTAGTGTAGCCTTTAGAGTCTGTTAGGTTTTCATTATCATACAAAATAGTGTTTTAGCCTAGATTAGTATTTTAGGTTGAATTTCAGGGCATAATATCAGATTAGGGCACAAATAGCTGTTGAGGAAAGTCTCTGTCTGGTATTAATTTAATTCTCTCTTATCCACCCCAAGGCAGAGCTTTTTGATTTATAGGCTCTTCACTTCTGCACCACAGTATGGCTGGGAAACATCATATCACCAAAGCTGCTGCTCAGGTCATACTTCTGTCTCTGTGCAGACAGAAAACGTTAGCCAGGGAGAGGAAGTGTTTCAAGCTGTTTTCAGCTTGAATTTCTCATGAAGGAAATAAAAGAACTGAGAGAGGAGGTGGCAATATTTAGAAGCATTCGTGAGAATGAGAGGTTCATTGATGAAATGGTTCATGAGACGTTGAAGATTTCCAGCAGTGGGGAAGAAGAGGCGGTGCTGAGGACTCGGATTACGGAACACTGTAAGATTGGTACTGAGATTCCCTCCACCCTTGAACTGAAGAACTGCTATGCTGCCCTGGAAGTTGAGGAGATGAGAGGAAGAACCAAAGCTTGAAATCCCCCAAATTACTGGATCTGTGACCACTAATAGGCGTAAGGTTGTAGTAGTTGGAAATTCCCTTCTGAGAGGTACAGAAGCATCCATCTGCAGACCAGACATGATATCATGAGATGTATGATGTCTACCTGGTGCCAAAATCCAAGATGTTATGGAGAGCTTGCCGAGACTCATCAAGCCTGATGACTATTATGCAATGTTGCTCATCCATGTTTGTACCAACAATACTGCCAGATACCCCTGCAAACGTATCAAAAGTGACTTCATGGCTCTAGGAGAGAAGGTGAAGCAGTGAGGTGTGCAGGTGGCATTCTCATCCATCCTCATCCATCCTCCCATCATGAGTTCAAAGTAGAGACAGTGTTGTTGATGCTGGATTGTTAGAAGAGTTCTCATCCATTACCTCGAGGTCACAAATGTTTTTTGTTTCTCAGATCATCTTTGTGTGTTCACCATCCTGGTTGAATGGGACAGCCAGCTTCAAAGACTTCTGTTTCCAGATGGATTTATATGGTGATTTTGTCTGCATACATTGGCTGTGGTAAACAGCCGCCAATATCTTTGAGGCTGTATTCCACTGGCTTCTTCATTGGCAGAGTCCTGGGCAGTACTGCCCAAGAAGTTTTGTAGGGCAGCTACTTGATCCACTCTCCATTCTTTTATAAAAGTTTTACAGTGTGGATGTAGTGGCACAAGTGATGCTGCATTTGGGTCCTCGGTGCTCACAGCAGGCTCATCTGCCCCACCCTAGACTCAGGGAACTACTTTGGTACATCACACTGATCAAGATTGATGTGCCTTTTACACCAGAAGGTAAAATAAGTCTCTTACCTCAATCTTTCTGATAGAAAGGCACATCAGTCTTTTGCCTGCTTACTGTCACAGATGGGTGTGTTTTCTTCTCTTAAAATTATTAACACACGCAGGCAATACATCTTCTCAGTCACGGCACCGCAAATATGGAACTCCCTTCCTACCCACTTAAGAGAAGAATGCTTTTTGGATAGATTTAAAAGTAACTTAAAATGCTTTCTTTTCAGAGATGCCTTTGATCTTTAACTCTTTAAGTTAGGCCCTCTCCATTACATTTGACCTTTCCTTTCCCTGCAGAGTTACTCTTTCCTTCTTTTCTCTTTTCCTCTTATTTTTCTATCTTATTCCTTCACTTCATTTCCAGTTGCATCCCTCGCCACTTTCTTTTGATTCCTATTTACCCATCCTGTTGTCCTTCCCCTACTTGTCTTCTTTCCTTTCCAATATTATATTTCTTACCCTCTTTTCCCTTTTGTACATTAAGTCCTGTTCGTCTTTTGTACACTTGACATATGGTACCTCTTGATTGTTAATTTTTAGCCATGTTCATTGCTTAGAAGACTGATTAAGCAATATCAAATTTTAAATAAAACTTGAAACTTGTCAGACATCTGAAGAGTAAAGACACCTCTTAAGTGGCAAGTGAGAGTATGAGAGCTTTACAAGTGTTAGTGCTGGTTGCACTCAGGTAGGTGGCTTGTTTGTTCCACCTTATTTTCTGTATTTTTTTTTTTAACTGACATTGTTTAGCAATAATTGTTGCAGAGCAGAATAGAAGTGATTTGCCCTCCTTCTTATTTCTCTTCTTATAGTGGTTTACAGTTGCTTTGAGACAAACTGGGTGGCTATAGCACAGCCCTGTGAAGGAGATGGAGCTGAAAAGGGGAAATGTTTTCTACACAACTCGTGGTTAGAGGAGTATAATAGCTGATTTGCAGTAGTATACAACCATATGCACTTAGAAAAAAAACTTTGTACAAATACTGCTAGATGCAATAATACTGTAATAGCATGTAAAGGATGGCAAATATCTTAATATATCAGCTTGACAGACTGAGAAATACCTATGATGATTGAATAAGAACCCACCTTGAGCTCAGATTTTGAAAAAAAAAAAAATCAAATGATTAAATCCAAAATTAAAATTGAAAAGTTGGATCACATAAAATTTAGTCCATTAATCACCCATCAGGATGAAATCCTTTCAGGCTTTTATTTATTCTGAAATATAATTAAAGGAGCCTTATCTTTTATGCTTTGATGGATTTATTCATCTTTCCCTTTATAGTTCCTCCACATCTAATAGTACAGGATATTCTGGGTTTGTGAAAAGAAAATGCCAATAAAAACATTAATTTGGAGGGTTATTCTGGCATGAGAAATTCTATTCAGCAAAATGTATGGATTTTTGGTTCACAAAATACTTAAGAGCGCTTTCAGTTTCAAGTTTATTATAAAATTTGATTAATCGCCTATTCCAAATTCTAAGCGATGTACAAATCAATAAAAATTACAAAGAAAGCGAACAGAATGTTGGGTATCATTAAAAAGGGTATCACAACCAGGACGAAGGAAGTCATCATGCCGCTGTATCGTGCAATGGTGTGCCCACATCTGGAGTACTGTGTCCAGTACTGGTCGCCTTACCTCAAGAAGGACATGGCAGTACTTGAGAGAGTTCAGAGAAGAGCGACTAAACTGATAAAAGGTATGGAAAACTTTTCATACGCTGACAGGTTGGAAATACTGGGGCTATTCTCCCTGGAAAAGCGGAGACTTAGAGGAGACATGATAGAAACCTTCAAAATCCTGAAGGGCATAGAGAAGGTAGACAGGGACAGATTCTTCAGACTGTGGGGAACCACAAGTACAAGGGGGCACTCGGAGAAATTGAAAGGGGACAGGTTTAGAACAAACGCTAGGAAGTTCTTTTTTACCCAGAGGGTGGTGGACCATGGAACGCACTTCCGGAGGTTATGATAGGCCAGAACACGATACAGGGTTTCAAGGAAGGTTTAGATAGGTTCCTAAAGGATAAGGGGATTGAGGGGTACAGATAGAAGTAGAGATAGGTTATAGGAATAGTCAGGGACCACTTCACAGGTCATAGACCTGATGGGCCGCCGCGGGAACGGACCGCTGGGCGCGATGGACCTCTGGTCTGACCCAGTGGAGGCAACTTCTTATGTTCTTATGTGGTTAAAAAAAGTGGCCTTAGCCACCCTTACAGAGCTCTTTCCTATGCATTAATGCAGCTTAGGGCTCCTTTCATCAAGCTGTGCTAGCGGTTTACCGCACGTTAAACCGCCGGCCATGCTAGCTGCTAACGCCTCCCTTGAGCATGCGGTAATTTTTAGGCCAGCGCGGGGGTGAACGTGTGATTAAAAGTCACGCGCATTAACCCCACTAGCACGGCTTGATAAAAGAAGCCTTTAGTAAAAGGACCTTTAGATGGAAATTCTATACAAGGTGCCTAAAGATAGGTGATAAACAGGTGCCTTTTTTTTTTTCAAAACCGCACAAAGTTTTTAGCACCAGCTGTCGCGCTGAATACTCTGTGCTGCTCTGATGCTCATAGGAAATCTATGACCATTGGAACAGAGCAAAGCATTCAGCACACTGGCCGGCACTCCTCTTGCACGTTTTTTAAAAAAGGGGGGTTAATTAGTTTATTGGCCTCATTTATAAGTTTTCATAAGCTCAAAATAAAATTAATTCAGTGTTATGCACAATTCTACATAAAGTAGGCGCCTATTTTCAAAGTAGGCATGTTTAGGGGCAGAGAAGGACTTAGGTGCCATTGGGTGTGATTCTCTAAAGTATTTGGTGCCTATTTGGTGCCTACATTTTAGGCGATAAGAACATAAGAATAGCCTTTCTGGGTCACACCAATGGTCCATCAAGCCCAGTAGCCTGTTCTCACAGTGGCCAATCCAGGTGGTCACTAGTACCTGGCTAAAATCCAAGGTGTAGAAATATTTCATGCTACCAATACAGGGCAAGAAGTGGCTTCCCCCTTGTCTTGCTCAATAACAGACTATGGACCTTTCCTACAGGAACTTGTCCAAACCTTTTTTAAAACCAGCTATGCTATCCATTCTTACCACATCCTCTGGCAACGTGTTCCAGAGCTTAACTATTCTCTGAGTGAAAAAAAATTTCCTCCTATTGGTTTTAAAAGTATTTCTGTGTAACTCTGAGTGTCCCCTAGGCTTTGTAATTTTTGATGGCACGAAAAATCGATCCATTTGTACCCGTTCTACTCCACTCAGGATTTTGTAGACTTCAATCATATCTCCCCTCAACCGTCTCTTTTCCAAGCTGAAGAGCCCTAACTGTTTTAGTGTTTCCTCATACGAGAGGAGTTCCATCTCCTTTACCATCTTGGTCGCTCTTCTTTGAACCTTTTCTAGTGCCACTATATCTTTCTTGAGATAAGAAGACCAGAATTTAACGCAATATTCCAAATGAGGTCACGCCATGGAGCAATACAGGAGCATTATGACATTCTTAGTCTTGTTAACCATGCCTTTTAAAATAATTCCCAGCATCCTGTTTGCTTTTTTGGCCACCGCCGCACATTGGGTGGAAGGTTTCATCGTATTGTCTACAATGATTCCTAGATCCTTTTCTTGGGTGCTAACCCCCAAGGTGGACCCTAGTATCAGGTAACTGTGATTCAGGTTATTCTTCCCAATGTGCATCACTTTGCATTTGTCCACATTAAATTTCATCTGCCACTTGGATGCCCAGTCTTCCAATTTCCGAAGGTCCGCCTGCAATTTTTCACAATCCGCATGCGTTTTAACAACGATCGGGGGTTCGGGGAGGTGGACGTTGGGGGGAGGGGGGTTTTGTCGAGGGCAGGAGGGCCTGGGATCCCTCCTGCCCATATTGTAGTGGGGGGGTTGGAGATGGGGGGTCCGCCTGGGCAGGAGGGGTTGGGCTCCCTCCTGCCCTATCATGTAGGGGGAGGGGGTGAGAGGTCAGGAGGGCTTTGGATCCCTCCTGGCCTGATTGTAATTGGGGGGGCCCGCGGGGCAGGAGGGCTTGGGCTCCCTCCTGCCCCTAACGTAATCGGTGGGGGGAGGGGTCACGGATTGCTGGGGCCAGGAGGGCTTGGGCTCCCTCCTGCCCCGATGTTGTCGCGGGGTGCTGCGGGTGCCCGGGGCAGGAGGGCTTGGGCTCCCTCCTGCCCCGATGTCGCCGGGGGTGTCGCGGGGCAAGAGGGCTTGGGCTCCCTCTTGCCCCAATATTGTCGGGGGGAGGGTGATGTATCACAGCAGGAGAGATTGGCCATCTCCCCTGCCGCGATGCGATCACTCCTCTACCCGTTAAGGAAAGCTAAAGTATAATAAAAGCATTAATCCCTTTTTTAGATTTCATAAGATTTGATTTGATGTGTAACTGTGGTAAGGAATTTTACAGGGATGGTGCTAAGAAAACAAAATGCTGAGTGCCTTTTGGAATCCAGCCAAGTTCTTGACAAAGGTGGAATGACAAGGTGTTTCTGACCTTGTGAATCCAAGGACACAGGGAATCAATACAACAACCAACCTGTATAAAAAGCCTTATGAGTTAAGACCAGACTTTTAAGCTTTGCATGGCAATTACTAGGCATTCAATATGTTTCCTTAAGAATGTGTAGTGTTCAAAATCCCTGTACTCAAACATTTTGCAGCATTCTGGACCAACTGCAATTGCAAGAGTCCATTAATCCATGCATTTGCATAATCCAGCCTATTTCAATAGAGCAGGTACTAGAATTATGAGTGCAAATTGACTTGAAAAGGTAATAATGCATGTAGTAACAAGCCTTTACCATAGAGGAAATAGTATTGAAAGATAAGCGTAAAAAAAACCCCACTCAAGCTTTTTTTAAGGTGGCATCCAATGAAAGTTTGATTTAATAAGGAAGCAACTAAAGATGGTATCGGTAGTCCATTAGAAATCCACAGATCTCTGGAATTAGATGGATTTAACTTGAGGTGATGATAGGCACTCCACTGAACAATTGTCTTAAGGTCAGAATTAAGGGAGCAGATCAAGAGTTTTAGGATCTAGATGCCCCATTAGCTGGATAGTGGATATCATCTTTTTTAAAAAAAGGCATTGAGGTGGAGAGGAAAATGGTAATGGAATTCAAAAAAGCGTGTAATAAAAATAGAGGCTCTCTAATTAGAAAACAAAAGATGTAAATTAAAGAACTGTTGGATAGACCTGTGTGGTCTGTGTCCCATATATGGTGATTCGGTGTAGAATGGGCTCGGGAGGGTATCAATGGGAACTCCACTAACTTGGAACATGAAGATGTTACCGGCCAGACTTTATGGTAGATTCCTGCAAACAACAGGATGGATGGCTAGGTTGGAGTAAGCTTGGGCGGCAACTTCAGCATTTGGAACCTAGGACAATACCAGATTTTACAGTCTATGGCTCAGAAATATCAGAGACAATTTAATTTTTAATCCTGTATTTTTTAATGGGTATGACTTATGGGCAGACTAGATGGATTGTTTAGGTCTTTATCTGCCGTCATTTACAATGTTACTATGAAGCCCTAGGACTGGATCAAAAGTGCCAAAAGACTCAGAAATATGTTAGAATTAGGGAGGACAAGACAGGAATCTGCATGTAAGAGGTTGGGTGGTAGAAACTTCTGAGTTAATCACAACTTTAAAAGAATGGTCTGAAAGAAAAGAACAAAACCAATACATAGTAACATAGTAAATGATGGCAGACAAAAGACCTGAACGGTCCATCCAATCTGCCCATAAGTTATACCCATTAAATAATACATGATTAAATTAACTTTTCTCTTATTTGATATTTCTGGATCATAAACTATAATGTCTATCTGGTATTGTCCTAGGTTCCAAATGCTGAAATTGCCATTCAAGTTCACTCCAGCCTATCCTGCCAATGAAAAACATTGTGAAGACGCACTGAATGTCAATAACTTCAAAGGCCCTAGACTGGTCTTAATACACTATAAGCACTATGGATGAGTTTATTAGATCTCTTGACACACATTTTGGCCCTCTAATATGGATTCTTGTCACAATTAAGAAGCTCCACCCACCTTAAACAGCTATCTCCACATGAAGGGGACACTTTGCAAACAAATTTCTGCTTGTGTGAACATCTGAGATTGTCAAAAAATGTCTTACAAAATGTTGCTACAAGGGATTGAAAATGAGCATAGGAGATCATTTGCATCCTTAGCTAAATTTTGTGCCCCAAATCCCCTACTAAACCCTGCATTTTCTGCCAGTAAGTACATTGACCTCCAAATGTGAAATATCTGGCTATAGGGCTCATTTTCAAATGAGAAAAACATTTAAAAATGGCATAAAGTGGCATTTGGGAGGATGGTTTTTTTGGGGGTTTTTTTTTTTTTGCAAAAATGTCCAAATTGCCATTTTTGAAATATATATTTAGATGGTTTTCTATGATTATTTTTCTACAGTGTTCTAAATCTCTAAATCTTAAGGGGGCATGTTTTGAGCAGACTTAAGATATGGATGTTTTTCTGCAATAATGAAACATTGCAGAAAATGTCCAGGGCAACACTTGGACATTTGAGGCTAAACCTGTTTCAATAACAAATAAGTGTCCAAAAAAAGATGGCCAAACTGACCAGACAACCACAAGAGGCATGAAAGCTTGGCTTCGCAAAGATGTGAATGAAACAGTACATACCAGCTTATAGGACATCTGAAGATGTTAAGGCCAGTCCTATTAGAGCAGTAAGCAGGTCTCTGGAATAATCTAATGGTCAGTGCAGTGGACTGCAAAGAAGGGGACCCAGGTCAATATTCCACTCAGCTGGTATACTTGTGGTGTAAAGTGTGATCCCTCTAAAACTCAATAAAAACCTACTGTATTGACATATAGATGACACCTGCAGGCATGAGTGTACCTTCTTTTAGGCAATTAGGGGTCCTTTTACTAAGGCGTGCTAACTGATTTAGCGCACGCTAAATGCTATGGCGCCCATTATATTCTATGGGCGCCTTAGCATTTAGCGTGCGCTAAATCAGTTAACGCGCCTTAGTAAAAGGACCCCTAATTTTTTGATGTACACAGAAATTCTTTATTCTCAATTATGCCACCGGTTCTTTGGAGCTCTCTCTTTATCTACCTTCGTGAGGAAAAAATCCTTCATTACATTTAAAGCCCAATTAAAGGCATTCTGCTCATAATTTTTTTTTTTTTTAGATCATGGGTACTTTATTTTATTTATTTGTTTTGGGTTGTTTTTTTTTTTTCCCCTTCCCTTATTTTCCTTGCAATTCTTATTGTAATTTACCATATTGTTTTTCCCTTTAAATGTAATAGTCTGTCTTGTATTGTTTTATTCCCTTTTTTTATACTTACTGTATACCACTTAGATTTTAACATTTTTGTTTTATATTTGCAGTATATTAAATAAATGGATCTTGAACATGAGGGCTATTGGGGTGGCATACAGTTGGGTACGGTAGTCTGTGGGTAACTTTTGAGCCACTCCCCATACAATGCATGGTGAGATGTGTACATGGGACCTTTTATGTGATATTCATTACAAGTGCCCCTTAGAATGTTTCACTGTCTGCTAAGAATGCTGCTCCTCCTACATGCTGATTTTGTGTTTTTGTTTTTTTAATTTTGATTTATTTATTTATTTTTTAATGGTTCAAAAAAAAAATGTACTGAGTTCAAATAATCTAGGAAATGATTGTTTTGAAAATGAATTTGCCAAACAGCACAATAGTTTGAGTAAAGATCTTCTGTGAGAGTATATAACATAGACTTCAAAACAGAAGGTGTATGATATTCGGAACTCCTCCTCGAGCAGCTCTTCACAGAATACTTAAAGATCCTCAGAAGTACCACCTAGAATTCAAATATATTCATTGTGCCAAGCTTCATGTACTACTTACTCACCGGATCAACAAAACTTAACTATAGTTTTATAAATGATATTTCCACCTTTAGGCCCTGATTCTCTAAAAGTGCGTCCCGATTTTAGGCAGCTGTAGACGTCCTACAGCTGTCTAATCAGCCAATCGGGATGCACGTTTTTTTAAAAAAAATGCTCCCCAGGCAGGTTTGAAGGCGCCTCCGGGAGCCTAGGGAGACCTGCAAGATGCCTAAGCTCGTCTAAGGGCCTTAGGCTGAACCTAGGCGGCCCTACGCGTCTCCCTAGTAGATGAGAAGCTTAAAAATGTAGGCCAGCAAAATGCTGGTCTACATTGTAAGTAGACGCGGCCGCTATACTTATCGCGGCAAGGGATCTCTCTGCCGCTATAAGTATAGCGGGCCGTGGCCCCTGACTGATCACTGGCAGGAGGGTGCCCAAACCCTCCTGCCCGAAGACGCACCCCCCTCCCCGACACTACTGACCGCCCCCCCCCCCGACATTACCGATCTCCCCCCCCGACAATATCGGTCGCTGGCAGGAGGGTGCCCAATCCCTCCTGCCCGAAGACGCACCCCCCCGGCGCTAACAACCCCCACTCCACCAAACCTGTTCTTACAGATGGGTCTTGCACGTCGAGCAAGCAGGCATGCCTCGTCGAAATGAGGCGGGCCCGCCCCTTCCCGGCCCATCCCGCCGAAGCCTAAGGCCTGATTGGCCCAGGCTCTAGAAGCCTGGACCAATCAGGCCTTAGGCATAGCGGGTCCGCCCATCCCCACTTAATCTAAGGCCTGATTGGGGGGGGGGTGCGTCTTCGGGCAGGAGGGATTGGGCACCCTCCTGCCAGCGACCGATATTGTCGGGGGGGCGATCGGTAGTGTCGGGGGGGGGCGGTCGGTAGTGTCGGGGAGGGGGGTGCATCTTCGGGCAGGAGGGTTTGGGCACCTTCCTGCCAGTGATCGGTCAGGGGGCCACGGCCCGCTATACTTATAGCGGCAGAGAGATCCCTTGCCGCGATAAGTGTAGCGGGCCGTGTCTAATCTAACCCGATTCTCTAACCCGCGTCTGTAACATGGACGCCAGTTACAGAATCGGGGTTTAGTGTAGGCCGATTCTGAATAGGACACCTCTCCCGGGCGTCCTATACAGAATCAGGGCCTAGGTGTCTTGCGGGCCTCGCCTTCAATATAGGCGGCCTGCCTGGGGAGCATTTTTTTTTTTTAAAACGTGCATCCCGATTGGCTGATTAGACAGCTGTAGGATGCCTACAGCTGCCTAAAATCGGGACGCACTTTTAGAGAATCAGGGCCTTAGTGTATAAATGGTAAAAGTACTTAGCTTAAAATTGTGGTCTAAACTTGAATTTAGACGTCGTATCGAAAATGCCCTTCATACTTTAAATCCTTAAGAGGATGAATGAAGCCCATCATTTAAGTTATATATCTTTATATCCCTGAATAAGTTACTTCTCAATAGAGTTACTGGCATTGTCATGGTAATGATGATAAACCAAACAGAGGATGTCCACTCTGCACAAATCCCAGGAGATCCAAAGAAGGAGCAGAGTGAGCCAGTTCTTCAAATGAGCCACACTTTAATGGCAACTAATATAGCATGTACAAAGTATCATCTCGATTTACAGTAGACTCGACAAGAGCCATGTTTCAGCTAATGAGCCTGCATCAGGAATCCTATAACATACATAATAGCATAAAATCTTAGGGCTCCTTTTACAAAGGTGTGCTAGCATTTTTAGCGCACACACGAAATTACCACATGCTAAACCGCACGGTACGCTTCTAGAATAATGTCAGCTCAATGCTGGCGTTAAGGTCTAGCGCTCGCGGCAATTTAGCATGCGCTATTCCGCTCGTTAAGGCCCTAACACACTTTAGTAAAATGAGCCCTTAATAATGTAAAATCGTAATAAAAACAATCAAATTATGTAACACAAACAAGAAATTAAAATACAATAAATGCAATGGCAGATGTAAATCATTGCTTCTGAATCTAATCGATGTCCATATAGATGATACCAAATCATAAAATATACTTAAAAAAAAAAAAAGAAAGGTGGAAAGTTACATCAAAATCAAGCTAAAATATTAAAAGGATGGCATAAATGCAAACAAATTGACACAATGATAAAACAACATGTGAGCATGATGGATCTTGCACAAATTAAAACCAAAAGAGCTGAATAAATGTCCTTAAGCTCATGATGCTTTTATTAAAATTAATGAGCTAAAAATGATTATAATCACATATTCCAGGCGGAACTTATAAAAAGTATTGCAGGAGTCATGTTAAAGGAAAAACTGCAAGAAAGCCACCTTGTTTTTAGAGTTCACATTTGGCACAAGTCTCTTTGGCATTTTTCCTTTCAACATGACTCTCACAGTACTACTTTGACACAAGTCGCTGTCTTGCAATTTTCCTTTTAACATGACTCTTGCTGTACTATTTTATATTTTTGATTCACATTAATTTTAATAAAAGCGTCATGTGCTTAAGAACATTATTGTCACTTATTCAACTCTTTTGGTTTTAAGTTTTGCGAGATACATCATACTCACATGTTTTATCATTGTGTCCATCTATTTGTGCCATCCTTGTATTGTTTTAGCTTGATTTTGATGTAACTTTCCATCTTTCCCTTTTACTATATTTTATGATTTGGTATCATCTGCATGAACATTGGTTAGATTCGGAAGCGTTGAATTACATCTGGCATGGTATTTATTTTATTTTAATTTACTGTTTGTTACATAATTAGATTTTTATATGATTTTACTTTTTTAAAAAATATTTTAGGCCTCTTCTATCAAACTGTTCTAGAAGTTTGTAGCCTGGTGAGCCGTGCTGAATGGCCTGCACTGCTCCTGACACTCATAGAGTTCCTATGAGCATTGGGAGCAGTGCGGGCCATTCAACCTGGCTCTCTGCGCTACAAACTGCTAGCATAGTTTGATAGAAGAGGCCCTTTATGTTATGTATGTTTTAGGACTCCTGATGCAGGCTCATTAGCCAAAACACGATCCGTGTCAAGTCCAATGTAATTCTAAATGATACTGTGTACATGCTGTATTGGTTGCCACAAAAGTGTGGTTCGTTTGAAGACCTGGCTCACTCTACTGCTCTTTTGAATCTAATGGTAATGATAAAATATTTTTCCAATTGAAGTACTTGATTTTATTTTTTCATGAGATTGAGCAAAGGATGAAGTACTTCTTTCCATTTACAGTAAAATGTTCCCATGAAAACTGGAAAAGTTATGATTAAAGTGTTAGAATTCTTCTTCTTTGATATAGTCCAATATCATTTGATTTTATTCATGAGTGATTTGCAGAAGCTCTAAAAGTAGAAATCCCACACTGGCTTCTGTGCTTCTGCTGGTCTCCATGCAGTCTACTGAATAAACAAGCAGGAAAATCAGATAGCAGCAAACACTTGAATAAACAAGCAGCTTTGACAGGGGGGCATGCATTAAACATATGAATTCCCAGAGCAATGGCTTATGGGGATATAAAATGCTGGATTTTTTTCTTGCAGTAAATGTGTGCTGAGTGTTCTGTAGAATCCATAATGTAATAAGTGCATGTTTGGTCATGTCTAGTCTGGTATTATTGGTGCTTGAAATGTTTAACGTGTTGAGTCAGTGCAGGAAGTCAGGGTTGTTGTGCTTCGGTGAATAAATAGCTGCCTTGGAGTTGGTCTATTTGATCAATGCAAGATATACAATTTAATTGCCAGCATAAATATAGAATAGATTTTTTTTTTTTTTAGCATTATTTAAGAATTATCTCTGGCTTTATTCAGCAGCCATACTTTGCAAATATTGGAAATGCAGGTCAGGAATCAAAATAATTTTTATATCTAGCATCCATGGCTGAACATATGCCACAAGTAATATAAAAAGTGCTTAAAATCGAGTGCACAATTTTGGTTGCATATCCAAATTGTGTGCTCAATTTAATTTAATAATATAGAAAGGAGATGGCAGATAAAGACCAAATGGCCCATCCATTCTAGCCACCCACAGCATCCACTATCTCCTCTTCTCTATAAGAGATCCCACAGTCTTTGTCTCCACCATCTCTACCAAGAGCCTATTCCACACCACCCTTTCTATAAAAAAAATATTTCCTTAGATTACATCTGAGCCTATCACCTCTTAACTTTATCCCGTGCCCTCTCAACCTGCAGTTTCCTTTCAACTGAAAGAGACTAGCCTCATGCCTATTTACTACCACATAGGTATTTAAATGTGTCTATCATATCTCCCCTTTCCTGACTTTCCTCCAAAGTATACATATTGAGATCTTTAAGTCTGTCCCCATACGCCTTATGACAAAGACCACAAACCATTTTAGTAGTCTTCTTCTGGACTGACCACCCAGTTTATATCTTTTTGAAAGGGTGGTCTCCAGAACATAAGAATTGCCGCCAGGTCAAAGACCAGTGCTCTAAATGAGTCTAGCCTCACCTGCTTACGTTCCAGTTTAGCAGGAACTTGTCCAGCTTAGTCTTGAAACCCTGGAGGGTGTTTTCCCTTAAAACAGACTCCAGAAGAGTGTTCCAGCTCTCCACCACTCTCGGGGTGAAGAAGAACTTCTTTACGTTTGTATGGAATCTATCACCTTTCAACTTTAGAGAGTGCCCTCTCGTTCTCTCTACCTTGGAGAGGGAGAACTACTAAGTCTATTCCCTTCAGTAATTTGAATGTTTTGATCATGTCTCCTCTCAGTCTCCTCTTTTCAAGGGAGAAGCGGCCTAGTTTCTCCAATCTCTCACTGTACGGCAACTCTTCCAGCCCCCTTAACCATTTTAGTCGCTCTTCTCTGGAATTCTACACAATATTCTAAATAAGGTCTCACTAGAATCTTATATTGGCCATACCTCTACCTAAGCACTCAAGCATCCTTGTAGCTTTTGCCGTTGCCTTTTCAACCTGTTTACACACCTTTATAAGAGCATCACATACTAAAACACCCAAGTTCCGCTAATTTTTATGTACCAGAGTTCTTCACCCTTTAAACTGTATCATTCCCTCAGGTTTTAGCAGCCCAAATGCATGCTTTTGCATTTCTTAGCATTAAATTGTAGCTGTCAAATTTCAGACCATTCTTCAAGCTTTGCTAGATCCTATCATGTTATGCATACCATCAGGGGTTTCTGTTTTATTGCAGATTTTGGTATCATCCGCAAAGAGGCAAATATTACATGATAGCCCTTTAGCAATATTGCCTACAAAAATGTTAAAAAGAAAAGGCCTAATAACTGAACACTGAGGCACACCACGGGTAATATCCTTTTCCTCCGAGCAATCTCCTTTGACCACTATCCTCTGTCACCTTCCATTTGACCAGTTCCTTCCTAGTACATCACTTTGGGGCCTATACTGAGGGCATTCAGATGTAGGATATCCTAATTACCTGCACTAAATCAAGTTATTTGAGAAAGACCACCTTAAGTGTAACTGTGGTTCATAAAATATTACTGTGGGAGAAAAAAGCACAAGAATAAATGTTGCTCCCTGTTTCAAAGAAGCAGTTCATATGAGTTATACTTCTTTATGAAAAAAAATTTGTGACATTAATGCATTTAGTTAGACTTTCACTTACAGAGCATTGAATAAATAATCTTAGCATCCCTGAGTCAAAAGAGTGAAATAAACCACAGCCTTAAACAATCTTTTCAAGGTAGGCCTTCCTGGAAGGAGAAAGGTGCCAATTTACACCGGTGCCAGTTTTCAGGTCATATCAAAATGTCAGGCAGGAAATATTTATGAGGTCCAGGCTGTAGTTATGCAGTGAGTCAGCATGGTTTTGGCATGTACAGGGATAAATAACATGAGAGCTCAAATCTCGGATAGCAACAAAGAAGCGCTTTTAGAATACTGGACATCCAATAGGGACCCTCCAGGATTCACTACCTCCATTCACGCAGGTTTATTACTTGCCAAACAAAAATCAGAATCAGCAACAGGAAAAAAGTCAAGGACCAATAAATGTATCAGCCTTACTTGTAAAGGAATGGCAAGTAGATTTTGTGACTGGGACAAAGGCTTGGACAGAGGCAAAGGCTTGGTTTCTGTAACTGGCGCCGTTGTTGGAGGGCGCCTTAAAAGCAGCCACCGATTGCATGTCGCTCATGTGACAGGTACATAATTGCATCTCCAGCAAAGGTAGACACCAGAAATCTAGGCCAGGGCTTTTCAGTCTCTACCTTTTGATGTGAATAGCAGCTTCATAGGCACTTTAGGCTGCCTAACGCCACTTCTGGCATTAGACACGCCTACAGTGGTGTTAGGTGGCCTAAAGCGCCTATGGAAGCATGATTCTGACACTGATTTTTGAGGCGTCTTGAAACGATTAAAAACAAAGTCTAAATGGCTTTTTTTTTTTTTTTTTTACTGTGCTTGGACACTTACTGGCACCTAAAATACCGGCGCTGGTTAGAGAATTCAGCCCTAAATGCCCTTTCTTGTTTTTAGTGGTTCTAATCTTCGCAACTGATCCTTTTAGCTTCTTTTTAATCATTTTCCTCATTTTATCATAGTTGCCCTTTTGAAAATTTAATTACTCTACAGTAGATTTCTTTTGCGATGTCACTCCCTGTATCAGCTCAAATTTGATCACGTTATGATCACTGTTTCCCAGCGGACCCAACACAGTTAACTCCTGTACTATGCCTTGCATTCCACTAAGGACCAAATCTAAAATAGCTTGTCGGTTCCTGGACCAGTTGCTCCAAAAAGCAGTCATTTATGACATCTAGGAATTTTACCTCCCTAGCACTCCCCCATGTAATATTTAACCAGTCCATGCGACTAGCTGTTCAATCAGAAACTGTTTCTATATCCTAGGTTTGATTGAAACAGGTTTAACTAAGAATGCCCCTTTTAGACTTGGATGCTTCCTTCTATTTGATAATGGCTGTTGGATGTCCTGATTTTGGGATATCTCTGGTCCTACCCAGAACATGTCCCCTTGTTGTTTGGATGTCCAAATCCTGCCCTTGCAAAATTGGATGTTTAAAGCATCCATGTGCTTCAAAATTAAACACCATATGTGTAATGTAATGTAATGTAATGTAATGTAATTTATTTCTTATATACCGCTATATCCTTTAGGTTCTAAGCGGTTTGAAGAAAATATACATTAAGATTATAAATGAGAAGTAAGAAGGTACTTAAAAAATTCCCTTACTGTCCCGAAGGCTCACAATCTAACTAAAGTACCTGGAAATTAATAAAGAAGAGAAAATAAAGATGGTTGAAAAAAGAAAAATTCTATGTGAACTTATAGGATGGAAATTAAACTGACAGTGAAGAACTGTATGAAAAATACATATGGAATGCAGTTAGAGAGGGTAGGTTACAATCTATTTATGGTATTTGTTTAATTGGAAGGTGTTAAGGTGGGTAATTTGGGGGAAGGTTATCTGAAGGTAGGTGAATCTTCTGGAGGTAAAAGAGGAGGGGTTAAGATATTTGGATGAATTGCACTTGTTCATATATAATTTAGCTACAGCAGGACATAAAGCTGTGTATCTTCTGCAAACAACTGGTATCTGATCTTGAGTCTTAAGATCTTAGAGATTGCAGATACTAGAGATGCTATAACATACCATCAAAGAACCTCAGAGGACCTCGCTGTAGATATTTGAGGGGAAATCCCAGGGATTCCTAATGAGATTAGTGGGTTTAAAAGAATTGTGCGATCTATGTCAAAAATTGGTGTTGCCATCTACCAAGATCAGCATTGCATCACTTTTGATATACAGGAGCTGAATACATAAGTCAGCTGTATTGCAAGTAAAGCTGGCTTGGTACAATGGAATTTTCGAAATTCTGCTTGTCTAGGGACTAATATTTTAGTTTTCTCAACAAATTACTGCAGTTGTGGAAGCACTGTCTTAATAAGTTTAGCAAGAAGGTCTGGCATCTAATTTGAGTTCCTTCTGTAATGTTCCTACCACAGCACATTTTGAAGCATTTCTTATTCAGAGAACTGTTTGTTGTTTGTTGAAGTGGGGTTAATAGTGTATCCTTTGCTGAGTGAATCAATTTACAGAGGCATAGATCAACAGAGGAGATGGTTGGATGTACCACTGAGAGAATGATTTCCACTTCAGCAGCACTAATTTCCCGAACTGCTGTCAATCCATTATGTTTATCTACTGCTAACCTCTCTTCAATATTTGCAGTTTCTTAAAAAGATAAATTGGTCTCCATGCTTAAGTCTGATTTTGCAGACCAAGTCATCATAAAACTCTGTCTTTGAGCTCTCTTTGAGATGTGCAATCTTATCCATAGAATAGGATTTCAGAACATTGCGTTTTGACTTTAGTGGATTTGATCAGAATGATGCCAATGATTGATTAATGAATTAAGCGCTTAAAACAAAAGTGCCCAATGCGCGTCTGAGGCTTTTTACTTCACTAATTCATAAGTTTGGTGGTATATTTCAATAATGCAGTGTGAATATATTTTGTTTAGTGTTTTTACAGAATAGCACTTAGATGGCATTTTGCCATTTACATGTATATGATACACATGAATGTGGCATTATTCTAATCATATATGTTTGATTGGAACAAAAATATTAGCACACACTCTATAAACTTACCCCCATATGCATAAGTAACCATGTGGTCAGCTATCACTGACAAATGGTAATGCTGAATTAATTCCCAAGTTTACAATTTGCAGAACATAAGATCAAAAGAATATAAGAATAGCCTTACTGGGTCAGACCAATGCTCCATCAAGCCCAGTACCCCGTTCTCATGGTGGCCAAAACACAAGGAGTAGCAACATTCCATGCTACCGATACAGGGCAAGCAGTGGCTTCCCCCATATCTTTTTCAATAACAAGACTATGGACTTTTCCTCCAGGAACTTGTCCAATCCTTTCTTAAAACCAGCTACACTATCCGCTCTTACCACATCCTCTGGCAACACATTCCAGAGCTTAGCTATTCTCTGAATGAAAATTTATTTTTCTCCAATTGGTTTTAAAAGTATTTCCCTGTAACTTTGAGTGTCCCCTAGTCTTTGTAATTTTTGACGGAGTGAAAAATCGATCCACTTGTACCCGTTCTACTCCACTCAGGATTTTGTAGACTTAAATCATAACTCCCCTCAGCCATCTCTTTTCCAAGCTGAAAAGCCCTAACCATTTTAGTCTTTCCTCATACGAGAGGAGTTCCATCCCCTTTACCATCTTGGTCGCTCTTCTTTGAATCTTTTCTAGCGCCACTATATCTTTCTTGAGATAAGACCATAATTTAATTTTGAACATAGAGGGGGTGGGGGGGTCAGCAACACAGTACAACAACACATGAAAGAAAGCGGGCCCTTCTCACCAACTAGGGATGTTAGTGTTATTTTCACAAGACAAGAGACACTTGAATTCAGTTCCAGCAACTCAATATATGGATGAGTTATATCTTGTAGAATTGGTTATACATATGGTTCAATGGAGTGCTTGATGACTCGAGCATCTGAATTCAGAGTGACATACAGTAAACAGCATTTTTTGAGAGTCTTTGGATTCCTCTGACATATTCTGGAGCTGAGCTTTACACATATGAAAACTGCTAAGTCACACTAGCTGGCAACTAACTAATGAGCTCTAAATCTTCCTCTCTAACAGCTGCAGTGACTAGGCATCCTTAATAGAAAAGAACACAGATCACAATGTAAAATGTAAGGTGAGATGCAAAGCCTGGACTACTCAATATTAAAAAAAAGCCTAGTGGGTATAGTTTATAGCCTGCAAAGGATTCATTCTTATAGTTACAAATTACAGTTTTATTGATTTTTGAACCTTTGTGTATAGCAAAGCAGTATAACGGTTCGAAGAAAAACAATACATCCCACAGATTAGTGAGATTCAATAACTTCTCAATTATTTTCACAACAAGAAGCAATTAAATTCAGTTCTAAAGCTCAATAAACTGATGGGATAGATTTTTCTAGCATTTGTACTTGCAAAAATTCAAAAATTATATGATGAGTGAGACATCTGAATGCATCTTCCCCCCACAAAAAAAAAAAAGTTTCTTCTAAAATGTTCAAGAACTGATGTAAATTAAAAAAAAAAAATTACTCTTGCCCACTGGATATTAACACTAATTAAAACTGATAGTTATTAATTTGTGTTCTCTAAATTGTTCTTTAGCTTTCTCTCTGACTGGCCACTCTCCAACTGATAACCACAGGCACTAGAAATCATATATAGAAAATAAAATTCATTTGTTTCAAGTTTTCAAGTTTATTTAAAATTTCTTATACCGCCCAATCAGCCTTCTCGGCGGTGTATAAAGTCATAAAAGCGTGTATTGACTAAAAAATAAAAACATATTTAAGATGACAGAACATAATTAAAAACAATAATTATTAAAAACATTTAAAAACAAAGACAAACGGGAACAAAAGGGAAAAGAGCAAGAACTACAATAATCAAGAAGAAAGAAAACATATAGTGAACAAAACAAAAGGAAGGGTAGCTAAAGATAAAATCAAGAAATGTAGCCCTGATAAAGACATTTCGGTATTGAAGGCGTCAAGAAAATGGAATTTTTTAACTTCCTCTTAAAATTATTAAGAATTGATTCTTCCCGTAAATGGGTGGGAAAATTATTCCAAAGAGAGGGAGCGCTAACAGAGAAGATGGCAGACCTCATTGTGCTGATATACTTCAGAGACGGGATAGAAAGAAGATTTTTGGCAGACGATCTTGGAGTCTTAAAAGGATTATAGGGGATAAGAAGATCATTAATAAATTTGGGTTGGTTATTTTGTCTAATACAGGGTGAAATGCAAAAACTGCTCATATCTTTACAGCAGAAAAGTATTACAGATTTGTATGAGATAATAATCTGCACCTCCAAATTCTTGTTCCTGAAATGAAGTCTTATGTAATGAATGAGAATATGTTAAGAAAGGAAAACAGACTCGGGGGCAGTGAAGCAACTTGTTAGTTTTGAAATTCCACTATAGAAGTGGAGGGGCATAATCGAAAGGGACGTCTAAGTCCGTTTACGTCCATCTTGCAAATTGTCAAAGTAAAAAAACAGCTTAAGACACATTTTCGAAAGATACGTCAAACTTTTTTTGTTTCGCAAATCGTCTAATTATACGTCCTGCCGATCTGATCGTCCAAGCCACTAAATCGTCTATCTTTATACCACATTTCCGTACAACTTTCCATCCAAGTCCAAAATGCCAAAAACAAGCCCTGTTGGATGTGGGAGGGGTCTGCAAAGTGATGGACTGCACACCCAGACATGACACCTAAATAGTGGGGTACCTTACAGGGCACTGCTGTGAACTTCATAAAAAGGGTGCCATGGCTTCTCCTCACTACAGCTCCCTTATAGGTGACAGTGAGCCCCCCAAACCACCTCCAGAATCCCCTAGACCCACTTATGTACCACCCCAATAGCCCTTATGGCTGCAGGAGCCACTTATATTACATTATATTACATTACATTAGGGATTTCTATTCCGCCATTACCTTGCGGTTCAAGGCGGATTACAAAAGATTAATTTAAAAAAAAACAGAGTTACAATGATTAGCTAGAGTGGTAAGTTGTAGATCTTATAAACATTTAACGGGTTGTTGAGGGTGAGGTGGTTTGTAAAAGAATTAATAGGTGGTCATAGTGGAGGTTCTTTTGTTATTATTAGTGCAGTAATGGGTAGATCAAATGTCAGTTTTAGAGTTACTAAGAGGTCGTGATGTTATTGCTGCTTCAGGAATTTCTTGAAAAGTGTGGTTTTTATTTCTTTTCTGAACGTCCTATAGTCTGGGGTGGTCATCAGAAGGTTGGAGATCTGGTTGTCCAGCCTTGCGGCTTGAGTGGCTAGGAGGCCGTCGTGTAGTTTTGTTCTTTTTACTTCCTTGATTGGGGGGGGTATGAATGGGGAGTGCGTTTTTCTGTGTCTGGTAGTGGGTGCTTGGATGAAGCGATTGTTCAAGTATGATGGGCTGTCTCCGTGTAGGGTTTTAA
Organism: Geotrypetes seraphini; assembly: GCF_902459505.1. NCBI lineage: Eukaryota > Metazoa > Chordata > Amphibia > Gymnophiona > Dermophiidae > Geotrypetes > Geotrypetes seraphini. The sequence continues at coordinate 171,878,843 of NC_047084.1, read as the reverse complement.
ATAATATGCAGTAGAATTTGAATTGGATTCTTTCTTGGATTGGAAGCCAATGTGAGTTGATGAAGGCTTCAGTGATGTGGTCATGTTTTCTCAATGAGTAGATGAGTCTCAAAGCTGTATTTTGGATTGTTTGGAGTTGTCTAATCGTAGTTACAGGGCAAGGAAGGAAGAGGATGTTGCAGTAGTCCAATATACCTAGTATTAGGGATTGTACTATGAGTTGGAATTGTGTTCTTTCAAAGAATTTTCGGACTTGTCTCAGATTTCTCATGATTGCGAATGCCAGTACAAAAGGGTTTTGGGGGTGTATAAGGCAGTGAACATGTTTAAGTATCAATGCAGTGATTACAGGGGCTTATGGGCATGGGTCATCCTCTCTATGGGTCCCTAACCCACACCCAAGGCGACTTATGCTGCCTCTGGGCTGGACGACTAGGCTTTCCTATGCCAGGCGGCCAGGTGATGATGGTCTGGAGGCTGAAATTTAAAGTTGTGAATAAAATTTTTATGGGGGTAGGGGGGCGGTTGGTGATCACTGGGGTAGTGTGTATGGGGGTCTGTGTTATGTGTTTGCAGTGCTTATCATGTTTTACATGGTCTAAGTCACAACGTCCAAGTTCCGTCGATCCTGGGCTGTATAACTTTCGGTTATACATGCTGTAAGACGAAGTCTAAGCCGGCCCACGTCCCACCCAACTCCCGCCCTCGACATGCCTCCCGAAACACCCCGTTTAGCTTTGGACGTTGAGCGGCAATATGAAGGCCTAGGTCGTTAAGAAATACGTCCAAAACCCGTTTTTATTTTCGGCGCTTGGACGTTTTTGAGAAATGTTCAAGTGCCGACTTAGGCCGGTTTTTGGACGTTTTTCTCTTTTGATTATGAGCCCCATAGGTATTAAGCTGTGTCCAGCAAAAATCTAAAATTCACAATGATTACAAAAAAATGGATCGCTATGATTACAAAATTATAAATACAGTGTTCCCCCCCAGTCATTCACAGTTAGCGGTCCTGGTCATTCGCGGATTTTCTGACTGTAAATGACTGGGCAGAAGAGGACAGCCGCAGCGGCAGGAGAGAGCAGCCGGAGTGCCGGTGAGTGAAGGAAATCACTTGCGGTATGCTCCACCCATCTCTTCCTGCACTAAAGTCGGGCCTCACCAATCAGGAGCTGCGTGTCAAAGCAGCTTCTGATTGATAAGGCCCAACTTTAGTGCAGGAGCATACTGCGAGTGATTTCCTTCACTTGCCGGCGCTCCGGCTGCTCTCTCCTGCCTCTCCTGGTGCCCTCTCCTATCTCCCCCACTAAAAACCATATTTGCGGGTTTTCAGCATTCGTAGGGGTTCCTGGAACGGAACCCCTGTGAATATCAGGAGAGTACTGTATAAGCTACAAATAAAAAAAGCCTGTGTGGCCTATATTAAATAACTGCTCAGAGTCACTTAATGAATATATCCTTAATATTGCTGTAACAATAATGTCTTGATTAATTTCTGAAGGGCTGGATAAGAAAAATTATTATTAAAATTCTCATACCAGGAATTGCAAAATACAGGACCAGCATAAGGAAAAAAAAACCCTCTGCCTATAGTTGACAAAAGTTTTACCTCCTTGAGACTAGGAAGCTGGAGCCAATTTTTTCAGGCAGAGCACAGTGATCTAGGAACACAGGAATTCGCACATCGCTCAGATTGTCCAAATAAAAAACATCAATACACATATAGTGGTAAAAAATGGGCCGCAGCTTTATTATTAACAACCAATCTTAATAAAATCAACTTAACAACATTTTTCGAAACAGTGCAGCTTTCTCACAAAATTCTGGAGCTACTCGGTGTCGAACTAGCTCCTCTTTCAAAATTCTCCCCCATTCCCCAATTCCCTTTCGGCAAGATTCGCGGTGCTGCAGAGTTTGGCCGCCACCCATGGCAGTATCGCACATGAGCAGTTAAACAAAATTAGTAACCAAATCTGTTACATAGCCAAATTGATCCAAAATTGTTTCCCCAACATGTAATTTTTTCCGCCAATAAAACTGCGACCAACTCCACCCCCAAAAACCCTCAAACAGCTGACCCCAAAAAGGGGGAAGGGAAGGGTGGGACAATTTTCCCCACCAACCTAACCTTCTCACACTCCCTCCAAACCCTTAATGTTCCACTGCCCACCAATTCTCACAAAATTTTACCAATTCCCAAGCCTTTTCCCCAGCCAATCCTGACTCACTCTCCCTTACACCTATCCTTACACCTCTTGCTTCCACTCCCCCTCCCCTTAATTAACTTGCCTAACAACCCACTACCCATTCACCTACCTACCTGCTAATATTTAATTAACCCTTCCCCCCTCAACAATCTTCACTGGCTCATCCAGCGTTATAAGCCCGCAGATTAATCTGCAAGCCAGTTTATGTATTTAGTTAGATTCTTGGGGAAATATGTTGTTTGACCTTGATAGCAAGTCTTAAATACCAAATGTAATAGTTTGAATTATCCCAGGACAAGCAGGCAGCATATTCTCACATGTGGGTGACGTCATCCACGGAGCCCCGACGCGGACAGCTTTTCAAGCAAACTTGATTGAAGATTTCAAGTTTGCTAGTGCTGCACCACGCATGTGTGTGCCTTCCTGATCCACTAGAGGGCGCATACCCTCCTCATGGTCCTCAGTTCTTAGTTTCCAGCTGAGCCAGAAAGCCCTGTCTCTCTTCTCTGCGTTCTTCTAAGTGCCTTTCTGGCACCGCGGCTTCTTTATTTTGTTAGGGAGTCGCTGTGCGTTTGTTAATTGATCGTGTATTTTCTTTGTTTCAAAAACTGAGGCTTCGTACGTCGACTGAGGCTTCGTGCCTCGACGTCTCCTGGGGCTTCGTGCCTCGACGTCTCCTGGGGCTTCGTGCCTCGACGTCCCTGAGGTTTCGTGCCTCGACGTCCCTGAGGTTTCGTGCCTCGACGTCCCTGAGGTTTCGTGCCTCGACGTCCCTGAGGTTTCGTGCCTCGACGTCGCCTGAGGCTTCGTGCCTCGACGTCGCCTGGGGCTTCGTGCCTCGACGTCGCCTGGGGCTTCGTGCCTCGACGTCTCCTGGGGCTTCGTGCCTCGACGTCCCTGAGGTTTCGTGCCTCGACGTCGACTGAGGTTTTGTGCCTCGACGTCGACTGAGGCTTTGTGCCTCGACGTTGGCTGAGGCTTCGTGCCTCAACGTTGTCTGAGAGTTTGTGCTTCGACTTTCTGCCTCGACGTCGACTGGGGCTTGGTGTCACAATGTCGACTGAGGCTTGGTGTCTCGACATCGACGGATGCTTTGTACCTTCGACGTCGGCTGAGGCTGGGGGCCTCATCGTCAGCTGGAGCTCTGTGCCTCGTCGTCGACTGAGGCTTTGTGCCTCGCCGTTGACTGGAGCTTTGTGACTTGACGTCGCTTGGGGCTTTGTGCCCTTTGGTTGACTGTGGCCTTGTGCCTCAAAGTCGACTGTGGCTTGGTGCCGCAACGTCGCTAGGGGCTTTATACCTCGGCATCGGCTGAGGCTTTGGGCCTCGGCGTCGACTGCGGGTTTGCGCCCCGGTTTCGACGGGGGCTTCGTGCCTCGACTTCGTCTGTGGCTCTGTGCCTCAGCGTCTCCGGCTCCTATTCGAGAGGGTTCCCCGTTTTCTCTTCGGTTCATTCCGGGCAGCCGTGACGGATTCTTGTAGTGCGGAGTTTGGTTTCCTAGAGGAGACTCTCTCCCTGCTCCGGCTCTATTGCTCCCGCCATGCGTCATCTCGCTTGGCGCAGAGTGTGGCTGAGGATCCGAACCTCCAGGATCGTCTCGCCACTTTTACTTGCGTGAGTACTGCGTTTCTTGAGGCCTCTCTTGCGGAGGCCACTAACCGCCTTTCAGAACGCGACCGGTCCTTTGCCTATCGGGACGCCTTCAGCTGAATCCCTTCTGCCTTGGTGGTTTGGACTCCTTGTCCGGAGGGGCCCTCCGAATACCTTTTTTGTGTTATCTCGGCCTCCTTTGCAGCAGCCGCAATAGCTGCAGCAGCGCCGGGTTATGGTCCAGCCGCCGGCTTCGGCGACTCCTGGCCGTCTTTTTGACTATTCTCGCATAGCCTCCGGGCTGCTCTCTTTCTGGGGATTCCTCCCCTCCCTTCGGGAGGGGTGTCACCGTGTCTACGCACTGGGAGTATAGCCTCGCTTCTGTCGGTTGGGCGTTCCCATCCTCCCATCTGCGTCTGGTCCTGGCCCTTCGTGACCTGCACTAGTTTCTAGTCTGGGAGCGGTTCAGACTCTGTCCGCCCCAGTCTCGGGAGTCCATTGGGGCGGACCTGGACCCAGTTTGTCTGCGCTCCTTCTTGTCTCGGCCTCAGGGGGAGGGCCTTGTTTGTTTATACCGGACGATGGCCCCTCTGTCCTCGGTCTGCCTCCAGTCTTTTCTGCCTCTGCCTCGGCAGGCCGCCTGTCTGCACCTGAGTCAGCTGGTGTCTCAGCGGTCTTCGGCCTCGGCCGAGCTGATGCTGATGCTTTGGGATCATGGGTCTCCACGGTTCATGTCCCGATGTTCGCCTGGTTTCCTCTTCGTGTTCCCCGCTGGACCCGAGCATCTCAGTGATGGCAGGATCGGGATCCCGCTTCCCAGCGCTTTTGTGGTGCGCTGGTTTCGTTGGTGGACCACCTCTTCGTATCCCCGCATCAGAAGGTTCTGCCGATGGACGCATCGGCTTAGGGGCGCAACACGACGGCCTTCGGACTCGGGATCTTTGGTCGGGTGCGGACCGTCGCAGCCGCATCAATCTGCTGAAGCTCCGGGCCATTTACAATGCCGTGGTGGATTTTCGTTATTGGTTGCTGGATTGCGGGGTCCTGATTGCGTCCCGACATCCCGGTGGCGATGTATTCTGTGACCAAGCCAGGGTGTACAGGTTCCCTGTTACTTTGCAGGGAAGCCCTTCGTCATTGGAGGGGGAGTTACACCACTACTTCTTTCTTTGGGCGGTGTATTCTGGGTCGAGCAGCATTGTCTGGTGGACACGTTGAGTCGCCCTTTTCGGCTGCATGAATGGTCGCTCCATTCTCAGACTCTGCGGCATGTGGTTGTTTGGTGGGGAACCCCACAGGTAGTTCTGTTCGCTTTGCCCCTCACTCACTGGTTGCCTCAATATTGCTCGAGGATGTTCTCCCGGGTTCGCATCGAGGTCGATGCTTTCCTTCTCGATTTGGATGGGCAGGTTCCTCTATGTGTTCCCTCCCTTTACTCTGATTCTCAGGTCTTTGATACACCTCCTGTCGGTCTGCGCCACCATGATCTTGATGGCTCCTCTGTGGCCCTGGCAGCTGTGGTTCTCCCTGCTCCTCCAGCATGTCAGGGAGCCTCTGTTCCTACCTATGCTCCCTTCTCTGCTGTCTCAGTGTTGAGGTTTCTGTTGCATTCCAATCTGCAGTCTCTACACTTATCAGCTTAGTTCCTCGCAACGTGCCTCCCTCCTTCTGTTTCTCTCAAGTCGGTGGGGGTGTTTTCGAGGCCTCTCGAAAGATCTCCACTCGGCAATGCTATTCCCAGAAATGGTCCTGATTTGCTGCGTGGTGTGCTGAGCACCGCATGGATCCGCTCTCTGCCTCCTTGCCTTCAGTGCTGGTTTATCTGTTTCACTTGTCTCGGTCTGGTCTCAAATCGACATCTATTCGAGCCCACCTCTGTGCTTTTGCTGCCTTTCATCGGCCGCTTGATGGGACGCTGCTCTCCATCCATCCGACGGTTTCCCGCTTTATGAGGGATCTCTTCAATGTACATCCTCCGCTCAAAGCCCCTCCGGTGGTTTGGGATCTTTGTGTGGTCCTGACTCAATTGGTGATACCTCCATTTGATTCCATTGATAAAGCTCTTTTGAATTACTTCACCTGGCAGGTGGTATTCCTGGTTGCTCTCACGTCTGTTCGCAGAGTCAGTGAGCTGCAAGCTCTGGTTGCGGACCCGTCTTTTCCTGTATTTCTTCATGACACGGTGGTCCTGCGTACTGAACCCCAGTTCTTGCCCAAGGTGGTTTCGGACTTTCCTCTCAATCATTCCATTGTTCTTCTGGTCTCTTTTCCGAAGCCCCACTCACCTCCTAGCGAGGTGGCACTTTACACACTTGACTCTAAGAGGGCGTTGGCTTTTTATCTTCAACGCACTCAGTCTCCTCAGACGGTTCCTCAATTGTTTTTGTCCCTCGACCCTAATCGGTTAGGACGCCCAGTTTCCAAGCGCAACTTGTCCAACTGGTTGGCTGCTTGTATTTCCTTTTGCTACGCTCAGGCTGGTCTCGCGCTGCATGGTCGAGTCGCGGGACATAAGTCCGAGCGATGGCGGCTTCTGTAGCTTTCCTCAGGTCGACGCCTATCGAGGAGATTTGCAAGGCTGCCACTTGGTCTTCGGTTCATACTTTCACCTCCCACTACTGCCTGGATACTCTGTCCAGGAGCGACGGCCGGTTGGGCCAGTCGGTTTTGCGTAATCTGTTTTCTTGAATTGCCAAATTCCCTCCGTCCCTTTTTTGGTTAGCTTGGAGGTCACCCACATGTGAGAATATGCTGCCTGCTTGTCCTGGGATAAAGCACAGTTACTTACCGTAACAGGTGTTATCCAGGGACAGCAGGCAGATATTCTCACAACCCGCCCGCCTCCCCGAGGTTGGCTTCTTTGCTAGCTATCTGAACTGAGGACCCTGAGGAGGGTATGCACCCTCTAGTGGATCAGGAAGGCACACACATGCATGGTGCAGCACTAGCAAACTTGAAATCTTCAATCAAGTTTGCTTGAAAAGCTGTCCGCGTCGTGGCTCCGTGGATGACGTCACCCACATGTGAGAATATCTGCCTGCTGTCCCTGGATAACACCTGTTACAGTAAGTAACTGTGCTTTATATGCATTTGGAAAGAGGTAGCCAATGCTATCCATAGAACACAGAAAGTGGTCCAAACAAGCTCGTCTCCATCTTTGAACCACTGCCATTTTGGAAAATGGTAGGAATTCAGCTGATGTCAAATGTTAACATCAGCCAAACTGCTGCCATTTTCAATGAGTGTGGTGTTTCAAAGAGGATGGCTGATGTCAGTTGATGATATTGATATCAGCTAAGCCACTGCTATTTTCAAAGATGGTGGTGGTTTAAAGAGAAGGATGGCAGCTGCTTCCCTGATCCAGGTAAGTATTGTTCTTTGAAGGGTGTCAAAGGTTTCAGGATGACTCATTATCCTGGGAGCCCAGGTTAGATTTTTAGTCAATCTTTGATTTTTAAGTTCCCTCAACTTTGGAACGACCTTCCGTTCCTTTTAAGAAGTTCTGGTTCAATCCAATCTTTCTGTAAGTTCTTAAAAACCACCTTATTTACTAAACACTTTGAAAATTAATTCTTCTTTATGGTTTTTATCTGTTAAGTTAATAACATTAGCATTCTCATTCCTGTCACCTACGACTGAAAGCTAATCACCATCAATCAATCACACAACTCAATTTTATTGGAATAAGTATTTGGCCGCAGCTTTATTATCTATCTGAATATTATCTCAACTTACAATACAATCTGTGTCCAAAAACCAACAAACCCCCAATGCATATTTCACACCCTCCCAGGGAGCTATTCAGTGTCGAAACTAGCTCCCATTAAGTCTTTAAATTTATAACATTCCCCCAAACATGACCCACTGTGACGCAAGGCTATGCTTCCCCTCACCCCAAACAAGGCCATGCTTCCACTCACAGCGGTATCGCATATGAGTGTTACATTTATTTATTTATTAACTGCTCATCTCCCAGATCAAAACTGAGCCAAACACCATTTTCCACCCCACCCAAAGCTGTGACCACCTCCCCCCAACTCCACCAAACCCACCCATAAGCTCCACCAAACCCACCCAAGTTGACATATAACATGTATACCCCCCACCCCACAACACTGACACAAAATATAACACCAGCACAAATGGGAGGGAGGGATAATCTTTTCCTGAAGAGACTACTCACTCCAGCCTGCCACAACATCCAACCAATCACCTGACTGCTCCACCCCATCACCTTAGAAACCTCCCTAATCTTTATTCTTTCTTACAAGCACTGTCTATTAACCCTTTCTTACCTCCTCTTGTAAACTTGTCAATCCTTATTCTACAGACTCTTGACAACATCTCATATATTCCCCTCACCCTCTCCCCCCCCTCCCATTTTACTCAGACCATCATTCAATAAATATTACCAGCCCGTGACATCAGTTCAGCTAATGTTATCACACCAGATGAATCTGGTGTTCTTCTTTATTGTAAACCGAGTCGAGCTTTCTTAGAATGAAGATTCGGTATATAAAGCCAAGCCTTAGATTAGATTAGATTATTTAAAAAAGAATATTTGGTGTCAATTGAATTCGTTAAAGAATACTTGCTACCAACTGATTTTATTAACAACTATTTATATTTTAGCTACCCACTGATCTTAACCCATTGATTTATAAAAGTTGACATATAATCATTCAAAAATTCTAGCCAGTAATTTTAACCAAACAATTTTGAGAATTAGATTATATCAATTAATCTTTAAAGAAATACTTGTCAACTAATTGTAATGTTCAAGCTGTGTGGATTTTAATCTATGGATCAAAGACAGAGGATTGAAGATGTTGGAAATTATGTCCAAGCTCCAAACAGTGTTGCACTAATGGAGTCTTGCTAAGTTCTCATTTAAGGCATGATTTGTGTTCAGTCATCCTGATTTCAAACTTCCGAGTTGTTTTTCCCACATACAATTTCTTACATGGACATTGGATGACATACACAATAAATTTGTTGTTACAATTTGTAGCTTCAAATAGTATTAATAAAGTTAGTTCAAAATAGCATCAAGAAAGGCACAATGTATTTAAATCGTAATAAACTGCATGACTTCTTAAATCAATTAAAAGCTACTAAACACTGAGACACCATTTTTAAGAGCTAATGAACAACTAGAAAAACTTTTCGTTATGAGGAACTTTGCACTACATGAAAGTCAGTGACTTCTGTGCTAATAATATTAATAATTGGGGATTCAGTAAGTAGATTTTGCTAGGTTTAAATCACTTTATTCACTACAATTTTTGTTTATGTTCTTGAATGGTTTTACATGGAGTTTGCTCCTGAAGAAGTGCAAGAGTGAAATGGGGAACCCCCATAGAGCTTTGCATGACCAATTTTGCATGAAAGTGTCACATTGAGCATAATTCCTCAGTCCAAGCATCCAATCCAATCCAATCCTTAGTCTTGGTTTATATTTGGGTCAGCGTTGACTAGTGCTGCCCGATTCATGATTCAAATTGATTCACCGATTCACCTCAGGTGAATCGATTCGAATCGATTTGTTTGTAGAAAAAAAACAAACTCTCCGATCCGTTAGCCCCCTTAGAGACCCATTCAGGCTTTTTCCTCTGCCGCCAGAGTCCTTCATCTAATGTAACTTCCGGTTTTGCAAAACCGGAAGTTACATCGGAAGAAAGGACTGTGGGCAAAGGGAGCGCCGAGTGGACCTCTTTGTGTGCCTGTGTGGCTCAGCGGCGGCAAGCATGTTTATTTTTGGTATTTATTGACTAGCTCATTCTCGGTACTCCCAAAGCATTTATCCTCTCCTCCCTGCATATAACTGAGTGTAAGTAAAAGATCTCGTTGCAGTGTTGCTCTCTTCTTTTCCTGAGGCCTTATAGGAATTGGGGAGGAGGTGGAAGCTGAGTCCCAGGGAGGGGGAAGCTGATAATTGGGCAGGGGGGGCAGCCAAGCTGCACTAGAGGTTTTTAACGCGAGATGGCGAGGTAAGTACTCCAATGCTCATCGAAATTCTATATGCATTGAAGCATTTTCCACACCAGCCCATGCCAAAAACCTCTAGCACAGCTTGATAAAAGGGACCGTTAGAAACATGGAAATATGATGGCAGATAATATCCAAATGGCTCATCCACAGCATCCACTATTTCCTCCTCTGTCTAAGAGATCCTACGTGCCTGTCCCATGCCTGCCACTCTTTCTGTAAAAAAGTATCTATGCCATATAGGTATTTAAACATCTCTATCATATTTTCCCTCTCCCACCTTTCCTCTAAAGTATACATATTGAGATCATTGTCTATCCCCCACGACGAAGACCACTGACCATTTTAGTAGCCTTCCTCTGTACTGACTCCATCTTATTTATATCTTTTTGAAGGTGCGGTCTCCAGAAATGTACACAATATTCTAAATGAGGTCTCACCAGAGTCTTATACAGGGGCATCAATACCTCTTTTTTCCTACTAGCTATTCCTCTCCCTATGCACCCAAGCATCCTTTTAGCTTTTGCCGTCATTTTTTCAACCTGTTCGGCCACCTTAAGATCATTGCATAATATCACACCCATGTCCCACTCCTCTTTCGTGCACAAGATAGTTAGATTTGCTAATGATATAAAGTTATTCAAAGTTGTTAAATTAAGAGGATTGTGAAAAATTGCAAGAGGACCTTATGAGACTGAAGAGGATTGGACAACTTCTATGAGGAAAGACTAACGAAGCTAAGGCTCTTCAGCTCAAGGGAGCTATGATAGAGATCGAAATATAAAAAAAAACAAAAGACTTCCCATTTTATCAAGCCACGCTGCTGAACTGCATGAGCTAAATGGCAAGTTGTCCATGCTAATCCTATGGGTTGCTCGGCATTTAGCTTGTGATGCTTGGCAGCATGGCTTGATAAAAGGGGATGGGGCTGTGAGTATAGCAAAACAGATGTCAATCACTTGTTTACTCTTTCCAAAAATACTAGTGCTAGGGAAAGTGCAATTACTTTACTAAGTTGTAAATTTAAAGCAAATCAGCAAAAATATTTCTTCACTCGATGTGTGATTAAATTCTGCAATTTATTGTAAAAAAAAAAAAAAAAAATGTGACATAAGCAATTAGCTTAGCAGGGTTTAGAAAAAAAAAGGTTTGGATAGTTTCTAAAAGAAAAGTTCATAAGCCATTATTAAGATAGACTTAGGGAAAATCACAGCTTATTTCTAGGATGAGCAGCATAAAATTTGTTTTACTCTTTTGAGATCTTGCCAAGTACTTGTAACATGGATTGGCCACTGCTAGAAATAGATACTGGGCTTGATGGACCTTCGGTCTGTTTCAGTATGGCAATGCTTATGTTCTTATGAATAAAAGTTGTTCTGGGATTTTTTAATTGTATTTATATTTCCCCATCTGTATCAATATCTCAATCTGTTCTTTTTAGCACATAGGACATTTATGTTTAAAATCATATTTATTGAGCAACAGAGAACAAACACAGCCAACATGTGACATATATAATTGCTGTAATTCTATTTTTATTTGTTGATTTTTTTTTTTAAAGTAATTTCCAAAGATATTTGAGAAAAAAAAAATCTTAGCAACTCACAAACCAGCAATGAAGTAGAAGAGCAGGCTAGATTAAAAAAAAACTCTACAGAGGATGTTGGAGACAATAAAATATTGCTGGTAAGAAACGAGCACAAAAGCTTGCACTCTGAACAACTAAGCTCAAAATCTGTAAGCTCTAATTTTAGAGGCAGATTTAGATATTGTTGCTGTCAGAGACATGATTCAATGACTGCCATGAAGGGAACACAACCATACTGGGCTGTAATTGCTTTAGGAATGATAGAAGCGGTCAAATAGATGGAGCAGCATGCCAGTACCTCATTTTAACTGAAAAAAAGGAGACTGGCAAGAATTAACCAATAGTTGTACATTGGATGAAAAATAATAATTGAACTGTTTATCTAAAATTTAGCCAGAAACCAAACCAGTCTAACACTGTAAAAAAGTAAAACCGTTCTAAGTGATCAAATGGCTTTTCCGCATCCAGAGTCAGCACTGTCAGTGGGATTTTCTGCCGTTCAGCTTTTTTTCTTTCTTTAGAATTTTTCAATATTACAAAGAAACCAATAATCAAAAATTTGCAAGAAATAAGAGCAAAACAATTATTATATTTTCACATTATTTTAAACATCCACACACCCCTTGCAATAACTGTGGTAGGGACTCACTGTTAAAGATGGTGTCCACTCCAGTGCCTGCAGGAAACACCAGTAGCACTTTCAAACAGCCCTCCTCTGCCATTCTGCTTTTTCACAAATTTCAAAATAAACCATCTAAGATTCCAGAATCAGAAACAAAATCTATGTGGTCCATATGACCTCTAGAAGATAAAACAAGAATTAATAATTTTCCAGAAACTTAAATTATATCTTACAATTGATTAAACAATATGGGGCTCATAATAAACAAACAAACATCTAAAAGTGGCCTGAAAGGGTACTTGGACGATTAAAAAGCCTGATCGTCCAAGTACCCATAATCAAAGCTGGTTTTAGACGTATCTAAAACCAGCTTAGGCCTTTCCCCTGCCTCTAAACGCATAGAGCGAAAAGACACGTTTTTAGAGGAGGGGTAAAGGCGGGAGGTGGGCCAACCTAGACCTAGGCATGCAGCAGGTATAACCAAAACTTTAGGCAGGTTGCCAAATCAGCACTTATACATTTTGACTTAGACCAAGTCAAAACAGGTATAAGTGCCAAAAAGGGGCCGCTGAGCTGATCGCTGCAGCTCAGCGGCTCCAGCATCCTGTCTACCCTCTACTGCAACATTTGCTCCTGCCGGCGATAGTGATCGCCCACCCCCCTCTGAACCGTGGCACTTCGGGGTGAGCATCACGGCAGGGCATCTCCCCTGCTGGCAATCCTCACCCCGAAGTGTTGCAGTTCAGAGGGGGGTGGGCGATCACTATCGCCGGCAGGAGAGATGAGCCATCTCTCCTGCAGCGATCAGCCCTCCCACGGCGATTATGATCGGGCAGGAGGGAGCCCAAGCCTTCCTGCCTGGCGACACCCCGACCATCCCTGACAGCATCGGGGCAAAAGGGAGCCCAAGACCTTTAGCCCAGGCAACTTCCCGACCATCCCTGACAGCATTGGGGCAATAGGGAGCCCAAGCCCTCTTGCCCTGGCGACTCTTTGACCGTCCCCGACAGCATCGGGGCAAAAGAGAGCCCAAGACCTTTTGCCCAGGCAACTCCCCGACCGTCCCTAACAGCATTGGGGCAATAGGGAGCCCAAGCCCTCCTGGCCACGATTCCCCCCTACAAGATCGGGCAGGAGGGAGCTCAACTCCTCCTGCCCAGGTGAACCCACCACTTCTCACCCCCACTAAAATTTGGGCAGGAGGGATCCCAGGCCCTGCTGCCCTCGACATCCCCCCCCCCCCGCCGACCCCTCGATTCTACCCACCCCCAATCCCCCCGTACCTTTAAATCATTGGGCGGACGGACGGGTGCCAAGCCATCTGTTGAATGGCTGGCCTTAGAGCTGATTGGCCCAGGTGGCTCAAACCCCGCCCACAAGTGTGGCCTGAGGCACCTGGGCCAACCGGAATAGGCCCAGTAGGCTTAGGACCCTCCTGATCAAGAGGAGGCGGTAATGGCTAGCGCGTGCGCTATTCCACACGTTAAGGCTTTAACGCGCTTTCGTAAAAGGAGCCCTTAGTTTCTTTCAGATTATTATGGTGACAGTAATCCTCTATAGCAGCAGATACAAAGGTGGCCATTCTATAAATGGGTGACTCCTTTTAGGTGTTCTGATATTGAATAGGCGCTCACTGCACAAAGTCATCTGGACACTCAGATTCCATGATTGCTGCATGATCTGAAGGTGATAATGAGCCTTTTTGAGCATCCTGAATCATTAGAAGAAGATAGAGGAATCGGTAAATAATTTATTGGTGAGTATGTTTAATGGGGCAAGGAATAGAAGAGAACTCCCAATCAGTTGATACAACTGTCCCCATGGGACCATGACTGCAATGGCATGGCAAAGGGACTACATTATTTGCAGAGATTGGGAAATACAATAGTTGCACTTTACCTATCTAAATGCAAATGAAAGTAGCTAAAAATTAGATCAAATATTATTGAGATGTGGGGGTCACATAAATATGCACTGTACAAAATAGTGCTAAAACTGTCATAGCTGCAGCTGGTATCATAGATCCCAGGGGACCTCAAAGTAATCTTTTACTTGATAACTTGGAGTGCATCTAAACCAACTCCAGGAAACCATGCTCAACATCAATTCTAGTCTACACAGACTGAAAACAGTTCCTTACATAAAGACCACAAAGCCTAAATTTCTATCTGCCTTTATTTTTCTATTTAATCTAGCTAACCATACCATTTTGGACTCAGGATCTCTGTGATAGACCCATATCTCATTTCCAGTCACCAAATGATGAAAAAAAAATTAATTTGGTCTTTACAGAGCATCTCCAAGTTCTCCTGACAGCACTGGAGCCTTGTGGCCTTCTGGCATGGTGTCGACATTCTTGGAATTCATCTTGCACTAACCTTGGACATGCCCAACTTTTCATGAATTATTTTCCAAATTACACTGTCTGAGATGCCCATTTCTTCAGCTATTCGGGAAACCTTAATTCATTCATTTGACAAAATTAAATCTTCAACTCTCTTGCACATTTCTGTGGAAGTTGCTTCCACAGGCCATCCAGTGTGGGGGTCATCTTCAGTGGACTCTACCCCACTTAAACTGCTTGCTCCAAAATCTTACTTTGTAGGATGATGGGGCATTAATCCTACAATTGGACTTGAGTAGTGCTTTTGATTTGATAGACCTTGAAATATTACTAACTTGTTTGGATTCCATCGGGATCTCAGGAAGGGTATGGAATTGGTTCCAAGGCTTCCTGAAAAATAGGTCATATCAGGTAGTTAGTGCTGGAAAATATTCCACTAAGTGGACAAATGAAAGTGGTGTCCCTCATGGTTCACCACTCTCACCAACTCTATTCAATGTTTATTTAGCATCATTGGGTTACTTATATAGTTTCCAAGTAAAATTTTACATTTACGCAGATGATATAATAATACTCATTCCTTTAACTGCTTTTACAACAGAAGTTTTGAATCAAATTGCTTTAATTCATGCACAAGTGGAAAACTGGACTTCCACATTTAAACTGAAACTCAACCCGGGCAAAACGAAGTTTTTCCTTGCTATCCCAAATGACAAACTTACTGAAACAGCGCTCTTCTTAAATGGTCAAAATTATCCCATAGTTTCTACCTTAAAAGTGTTAGGTAGACCGTTCTTTATCTTTTAAAGCTCACACAGATTTACTGACAAGACATGCTTCGGAAGTTGCGTACCATTAGGAAATATTTTGATTTTTTATCCTTTAAAATTTTGGTTTAATCGTCAATTCTTTCCATATTAGATTATTGTAATATCATTTACTTAGGTTCCTACAAAAAAACTCAATTGATTGAGAATAATATAAAATACAGCAATTCATTAGATTTTTAATTTTAAAAAAACATGATTATATCAGTTTATATTATCAAAAACTTTACTGGTTGTCGTTTTGAAGCCAGAGTGTTATTTAAATTTGGTTGTATCTGTTTTAAAATTTTATTTGGTTTAGCAACCACTTATCTCTATTCCCATTTTAAATTTTACACTATTAAGAAAAATACCTGAAACTCAGGTTGGTTCTTTTTCCCCTCAGTTAAAGCATGCCATTATAAAAACATTCTTGGATAGGACCTTGGCATTCCAGGCAGGAGTAATGAATTCATGTTTGAACGCCCTTATCTTTCCATCCCTCACCTATTATCAATTCCGGAGAGATCTTAAAACTTATCTATTCAAAAAAATATGAAATACAAAATTGATTTTATTTTTTAAATTTACTAAGGTATTAAGCTTCAAATCAATTTATGATTATTCGTACAATCAACTGTATTATGTAATTTCTATTTACATTACATTACATTAGGGATTTCTATTCCGCCATTACCTTGCAGTTCAAGGCGGATTACAAAAGAATTATCCAAGATGTATTACAACAAGAACTTACCAAAAAAAAAATAAAAATTGGTAATTTTCAAAGAGAGTAAGAAATGGGTAAGGTTAATTGTTTGGGGTAGTTGGCTTTAGTGAGAGGTGGAGTTTGAAACTTGCGGTATTATTTTACTATATTGTAATTAATTGTACTGTGCAATCACTATCTTCTACCAGTTTTACAAGGTTGTATCTTTTCCCTAGTTTTTTTATTATGAATTGTGTTTTCTTCTATTGTAAACCGCCACAAACTGATGGTTTGGCAGTATATAAAAATAAATTATTATTATTATTATATACTGCAGTCATGCATTCATGGATCTCCTTTGACTTTTTCCCTTCTTTTGTGAGAAATTTTATAATTTAACAGTGCTCCAAATCTAGCAGTTTCTTATTTGATTTGCATGAGTACTCTCCTGACATCCTGTCTCTTGGAATTTTAGACTCGCTGAGCTGCAACTGTGCATGAGTGACATTGAGACATGTCACAACATGCACAGACTTGTTTCAACATGCTTACTACTTTCTTTCACACTCAGGTAGATAAATTATTGAACACCCCTCACAATTTAGCTGTGATTTCTGCAGCTTTTCTGGGGCAATTACCTCCTTTGTCCCTTGAGATTCTTTGTCACCCTAGCATCCATTGCATAGTTTATCTAATGGCATAATTAAAAGTAAACTGGTTTCTCTTTATATGGTGATATAATTCCCAATCCCTTATATATTTGCTTTTACTATTGATCTTCCACAATCTCTTTTTAAATGTAAAAACCAATCAAAACATTTCAAAGCAATTTACACAAGTAAATAGTCATTTAATACATATGAATTGGCAGTTTGAAAACTATTTTCCCTTCAATGTGGTTAAAAATATTTTTCTTCTACCATGCATGCAATTTTAGTCTAATTTAGAGGAAGAATTTCCAAGAACATTCTTGGGTTGCAGAAAGAATGTAGCATACATAGATTGCATTGTCAAATCTTTCACCCTTATTTACAAAAGGACATTAAGGGGGAGATTCATCAAAGGGTACTAACCAATTTAGCGAACAGTAAACCCAAAGATGTCCATTAAGGGCTGGTTTCACTAAGCAAACCGATCGTGTACCGATTGGTTTGCGACCCGATTTTACTCTGGCCCGATCCACTTACCTCTGTGCCGATCCGATCCGTGCATGCAAATGAGGGGAACGGCATGCAAAGTAGGCAGGGATGCGATTCACCAAATAAATTTTTGAAACCGACTGGGCTGGCCGATCAACACAGGAAGCGACTGCTGGGACCAGTAGAAAATGTCCTTTCCGACTGTCCTCGGGCCTGAAATCCCAGCTCTGCAGCCCATCTCTGCTGAGCCCTGCTCTTGCCACCCCAACTCTCCTACTCTCTGCCGCCCTTCCCCGCAGTGCGAGCCCATGGTTTTAAAATGGGGCTGCACTGCAGGGAAGGGCAGCAGAGAGCAGGAGAGTCAAAATTTGCCTGCTTTTAAGAGGCTGCTGCCGCCGGAGATCGTGGCAAGCACTCAAGATGTGATTGACTCCTTTGCATTTCTGGTAGATTTTTAAGTGCTGGGGAAGGCCAAACAAACAGCTCTGCCACCTTGCCCCTCATCTCTCTAGCTAGTTTTGCTCTGCGGGGCAAAAAGTTAGGGCAATGAGCCCTGTGATCCACCCCATCTCTCTGCCAAACAGCCAGCCTTTTAAATTAAAGTTGCCATCCTTTTACAAAAAGTCTGGTTTTCACTACTTTCATGAGAAGGAAAAGGGAAGGGGAAGAGGCTAATGCCTCCGGGTATCACCCTTCCCTGGGAGAGCAGGAGAATCGGGGCCCGTAATAAAAAAATTAAAAAAAGGAAAAGAAAAGAAGAAATGGACACAAAACGCATACGCAGACCATCTTCAGGGAAAGCAGATGATCTGCGCATGCGTCAGGATCGCACACTAGCGATCCGTGTGGTTGGAGGGGGCATCCCTCCAATCGCCCTCATTTGAATTGTTGGATGTTGTGAATTGGTTGGACCCGCTGGGATCGGCCACGGATCGGGTACAGAAACGAGGTAAGTGAATCTAGCCCTATATTCCTAGGGATGTCTTACAGCTTAACACATGCTGAATCAGTTAGCGCCCCTTGATGAATCTCCCCCTAAATGCTGGCATGTGAAAACATGCATTATTAAAAGCACAGATCTTGTATAAATTTTGGTGTTGATAGTTCTGACATTTAGGGCTCCTTTTACTAAGCTGCGTTGGGGCTTTAACGCGCGGAATAGCACGTGCTACAATGCCACGCGTGCTAGACGCTAATGCCAGCATAGAGCTGGCATTAGTTCTAGCCGTGTAGCGTGGGGTTAGCACGCACTAATCTGCTGCGTGCGCTAAAAACGCTAGCGCACCTTAGTAAAAGGAGCCCTTAGTGTTACCTAATTTATAATAGATAATCATACATGCACATAGGGGAAAATTCTGTATTGAACGCTGGTCTCAGCAGCTGCATAAGAAACAAATGTGAATTGTAGACCTGCGTCTTATACAGAATTACGTCTGCCTTAATGGACAGACTCCTAATCCCACCTAAACACCCCAATAATCATTTTAATTTTAAAATATTTCTATTGAAATTTTAACATAAGAAATGGACATGAATAAATTAAAATCAAGAAGATTTTACAATTAAAATGTTACTTGCATACAAATCATAGATGCAATGAGGACTAAAATTATCTACAGTATGTCATCTAACTAAAATACGTATGAAGTCGTTTATTTAAAGACAGCTATAAATGCTCCCATTTAGACCAGAGACTAGATTAAATTTGATTATGAAAGACCATTAAAATTACATTTATATATTATACTCAATAATACCAGTTGGATAGTATCTATAATTAGGGTAAAGAAGAAATATTTGCTATTGGTGATCAAATTTTATGAATCATCATAATCGTTGCCCATCAGAATGATGTGTTCAATAACTGAACTGATTTCCAATGTGAAAGAATCATTTGTATAGTGACAGCAATTAATGTATCAAGTAATTTGGAATGCCATTTATTCAATTCTTCAGGCAAAGCAAAAGATCGAAAAAGAACAATGTCAAACGATAATTAAGACGAAATAGTGTTTCCAAAATGGTTGAACAATTGGGCAATTATAAATCATATGCTTCAGATCACCTAAGTTATCTTTACAGTGCCAACATTTGTTAGAATCTGATGAGATCTATGTAATTTATTAGGGGTCTAATATGCTTTATTGAATAGAAAGAATGATTGCATTAGACTAGTAGATAACATGGGGCCACCTCAATTCTCTAACTGGCACCCATGATTCAGGCGCTGGTTAGAGAATTGCGCCTGATCCCTTACTATCCCATGGGAGTGACCTTAGGCATCTGGGCCAATCAGAACCTTATACCCTTCTCCGGTGCATCCTAGAATGAACCAGGAAGGGGAAGGTCCACCATTTTGAAGTGGTGGACCTACCGACTGGAGGATGTATGCAACCCTCCAGCTGGTTTTTCATTTTAAAAGGTATGGGTGGGGGCTGGAGGTGTAGGGGGGGGGGTTCTACAGGTTAGGGGGGCTGGGGGTCCATGTGTGTGTGTGGGGCTCTGGGGGTATCACTTGGAGGGAAGTTCCTGGGGTGGGCATCCCTCCTGTTGGGGTTCTGGGGTAGTGGCAGCAGGGATAGTGCATCCCTCCTGCTGCCTGACTTCATGGGGTGAGGGCTTATTTTGCTGGTCTACATTTCAGGTGTCTATCACGGCCCTAGGGAGATGCCAAGGGCCGCTTAAGCTCACCCAAGGCCACTTCCGGCCTAAACCACTCCCAGCCTTGGGCAAGCTTAAGTGTCCCAGTCTTCTCCCTGCACCCGCAACAGATGCCTACAGTGTAGACGACCTGTCATGGGGCTTTTAAAAAAAAAAAAAAAAAAAGTGCATCCCGAATGGCTGGTTGGACAGACAGACATCTCATATAAGGTTAGGGATGCAGAACCCAAGGTGAGAGGGGTTAGAAGTCGAAAGCACTCTCACAGAGCTGGGCTTTTAACTGGGCCTTAAATACTACCAGAGATTGATCCCACCATAGGGATTCAGGCAGCTTGTTACAAGCATAGGCACAGCGAGGTAGAAGGGACAGTCTAGAGTTGATAGTTGAAGAGAAGGGCACAGAAAGGAGGGACTTATCAGCTGAGTGGAGCTTACGGTGGTGGTGGTGGTGGGGGGGCTGGGGTAGATAAGTGAAGAGAGATAGTGAGGGGCAGCTGAGTGAATGCATTTGTATGTCAGTAAGAGGAGTTTGAATTGTATTTGGAAATGGATGGGAACCAATGAAGTGACTTTAGGAGAGGGGTAACGTGAGTATAGCAGCTCTCACAGAATATGAATTGTGCAGCCAAATTATGAATCGATTGGTGGGGAGCAAGATAGTTAAACGGAAGGCCTGAGAGTAGTGAGTTGCAGTAGTCTAAGCATAAGATGATGAGGGCATGGATAAGTGTTTTGGTAGTATTCTCAGAAAGGAAGGGTCTGGTTTTGGTAATATAGAGGAAGAAGCAGCAGGTTTTAGCAATTATGTTGTATCTGGGCGGTGAAGGAGAGAGAGGAGTCAAAGATGACCCCAAGATTACAAACAGACAAAACAGGAAGGATGAAAGTGTTGTCCACAGAGACAGAGAATGAGGGAAGTGGAGAGGTGGGTTTAGGCGGGAAGATGAGCAGCTCTGTTTTAGCCATATTCAATTTTAGATGGCAGTGAGACATCTAGGTGGCAATGTTGGACAGGTAGGCTGAGACTCTAGTCTGGGTTTCAGTAGAGATATTTGGCACAGAGAGGTAGATCAGGGAGTCATCGGCATAGAGGTGATACTGGAAGCCATGGGAGGAGATCAGTGCTCCAAGTGAGCACGTGTAGATTGAGAAAAGGAGTGGTCCCAGGACAGAGCCTTGAAGTAAACCAATTGTTAGTGGGAAGACTGTAGAGGAGGACAGTGGCCTTATCCCAGGACAAGCAGGCAGCATATGCTTGACTGATGGGTGACGGCACCGACGGAGCCCCGGTACGGACACTTTTAGAGTGATTGCACTCTAAGAACTTGGAAAGTTCTAGAGGCCGCACCGCGCATGCGCGAGTGCCTTCCCGCCCGACACAGGCGCGCGGCCCCCAGTTTCTTAGTTTCCGCGGAGCTAAGAAGTCGCATTTTCAACGGCTGTTGAAAATTTTTTCTAACGCCTTCCCGCTCGCGTATTCTTTTTCATGTCTTTTTGCCCTTTTATTCTTTTCTTTTCTGTTGTAAAAAAATAAAATAAAAATTTACTTCATCGAGTTTTTTTTTTTTTTTGGTTGGTTTTTCGGTCTGCCCCGGCGGGGCCTACTGCCACCATCGAGGCCTCGGCCTTCGATTTGGCAGAAGCCGTCTTTACGTTCATGCCCCCTCAGCCAGGGTTCAAGAAGTGCCAGCGGTGTGCACGGCCTATCTCCCTTACGGACCCACACAACTGGTGCTTACAGTGCCTGGGTCCGGAGCATCAGGCTTCCACCTGCACCCGCTGTGCCACACTTAAAAAAAGAACATTGAAAAATCGCCAAATACAACAGCGCTTACTTTTTGGCACCGAGATGTCCGACCCCGTGACATCGGCACCGGCATCAGCTCCTACCCAGTCGGCACCATCCTCGTCGACGCCACGCAACACTGCGCTGGCGTCGCAGCACTCAGGTAAGCCGGCTAAGAAGCCTTCCCCGCTGGAACGCCCTCCGGTCTCCATTGCAGCGAGTCCAGTCCTGCCAACCGTGAGGCGCCAGCGGAAGCGCTCCGCCCCTATCGAGGTGAGTCCCTCGACATCGGGCTCCTCATCTCCGGGGTGTAGAGCGGCACCGCAGGTACCGCAAAAGAAAAAGGCGGTACCGGTGCCCTCCCTTGATGATCGCATTGCGGCCATCTTACAGGTACAGCTGAAGGAGCAGCTCCAACAACTCCTTCCAGCTATCCTGACACCGAACCTTCCGGTGCCGGTCTCGTCTGAGCCGCCGGTACCGAGAGTGGAACGACCTATATTATCTGCTTCCTCTCTTTCGGTGCCGCTACACTCGGCCTCATCGGTGTCGATGCCAATCCTTGCACCGGAGCCGACAACTCAACACCAGTCGGTACAGACCTCGGCTCCGATGCAACCGGTAACATCTCCCGGTACCGCTTCGATGAGGTCGGGTAAGTCGGTACGCAAGTCCCGACACCTGGAACCATCCACCCCTGAGTCTCGGGACCGTAGTTCCCATATTCAAGACCCTGATCTGTGAGGTGACTCCGAAGAGCCTTTTCTTTCAGAAGGTGAGTGTTCTTCGGGGGAGGATGAGCCTGATATTCTTGATCCTTCCTCCAAACATGATTCCACGTCTTTTTCGTCATTTTTAAAAGACATGTGTGAATCTCTGTCCATTCCTTTGGAGGCTGAGTCTAAGAAGTCTAAAGCCTTTCTAGATGCTCTTGATTTTGTCCAGCCTCCAAAGGAATTTCTGAAACTCCCTCTTCATGACATCTTGAGGGAGACTTTTTACAAAAATTTAGAGACTCCTCTCACTGTCCCGGGAGCTCCCCGCAAATTGGATTCCCTGTATAAGGTTATCCCCATTCCAGGATTCGATAAACCCCAGCTCCCACATGAGTCTCTCCTGGTGGAATCCACACTTAAAAAGTCCTCAGGAGCTAGTGTGTATGCTTCTGTCCCTCCTGATAGAGAAGGCAAAGCCATGGACAAATTTGGTAAGCGTCTCTATCAGAATGCGATGCTCGCTAATCGATCTGGCAACTATGCTTTTCATTTTTCTTTTTATTTAAAGCATCTCCTTACCACCATGGCTTCCTTTGAGCAGTACCTGCCTGAGAGGAAACGTTTGGCCTTTCACCAATGCTCTTCTTCTCTTTTTCAGCTCAGAAAATTTATGGTAAGATCTATATATGACACCTTTGAACTTACCTCTAGAGCAACGGCTATGTCTGTGGCCATGCGCCGCTTAGCCTGGTTGAGGGTATCCGAACTTGATGTTAACCATCAAGACCGGTTAGCTAATGCACCATGTTTAGGGGATGAGCTGTTTGGAGAATCCATGGACTCAACTACCCAAAAGCTCTCCGCTCATGAAACACGCTGGGATACCCTTCTTAAAACCAAGAAGAAGCCTCCACCAGCACGTCCTTTCAGACAGCAATCGACTTACCAACGCCGTTATGTGGCTCGTCCCTTACAGTCTGCCCCTCAACAACCTAGGCGGCAACGTCAGCAGCAGAGGCAAACACCTAGACAGCAGCAGCAGCAACCTGTCAAACAGCCTCCACAACAAAAACCGACTCAGCCCTTTTGACTTGATTCTCCAGGGCATAGCCAGTATCCAACCTTCACCACTCCTGCCTCAACCCATAGGAGGGCGTCTATCTCTTTTCCTCAGCCGGTGGGAAGTTATCACTTCGGACCAATGGGTCCTCAACATCATCCACCACGGCTACTCTCTCAACTTTCAAACCCTCCCAGGCACAAGTCTACCAAAAGAGTCTGCTTTGCACACTCCCCAGTCTTCCCTCCTCCTTCAGGAAGTTCAATCCCTCCTCCTTCTGAACGCCATAGAGGAAGTTCTTCCGGTGCAAAAGGGGCAGGGTTTCTACTCCCGTTATTTCCTAGTCCCCAAAAAAACAGGAGATCTCAGACCTATCCTAGATCTTCGCGATCTCAACAAATGCTTAGTCAAAGAGAAGTTCAGGATGCTCTCTTTAGCCACTCTTTACCCTCTTCTCAATCAAAGCGACTGGCTATGTTCCCTCGATCTCAAAGAAGCATACACTCGCATACCAATCAATCTGGCCTCCAGACAGTACCTACGCTTCATGATCAATCATTGTCATTACCAGTACAAGGTGCTACCCTTCGGCCTAGCCTCCTCTCCAAGAGTGTTCACCAAATGTCTGATTGTGGTGGCTGCTTTTCTACGTTCCCACCACCTTCAGGTGTTTCCTTACCTGGACGATTGGTTGATAAAGGCCAATTCATCTCAAACAGTTCTTCAGGCCACCAACCAGACCATCCTATTTCTACGTTTGCTGGGGTTCGAGATCAATCTACCCAAATCTCATCTCATCCCCACGCAGAGACTTCAATTCATTGGAGCAGTCTTAGACACAGTCCTCATGAGAGCGTTTCTGCCATCCAACCGTCTTCAAACACTTCAGTCTCTATGTCAGCAGGTGCTTCCACAACGTTCCATCTCTGCCAAGCAAATGATAATACTCTTGGGTCACATGGCCTCCACAGTTCATGTCACACCACTTGCCCGTCTGCACCTGCGCACTCCTCAATGGACCCTAGCTACCCAGTGGTCCCATGCAATGGATCCTTGCTCACGTCACATATCTGTAACATCATCTCTTCGTCAGTCTCTACAATGGTGGTTGACATCCTCAAATCTATCCAGAGGTCTTCTGTTCCATCTACCTCCTCATCAACTTGTCATCACCACCGACGCCTCCCCTTATGCCTGGGGAGCTCATTTGAACGAGTTCCAAACTCAAGGACTTTGGACGGCCCAGGAGATGAAACATCATATCAATTTCCTCGAACTCAGAGCGATGTTTTATGCCCTCAAGGCCTTCCAACATCTTCTCTTTCCTCAAGTCCTCCTGCTATGCACAGACAATCAAGTTGCAATGTACTACATCAACAAGCAGGGAGGGACGGGCTCTCGCAGCTTGTGCCAGGAAGCCCAGAAGATTTGGGCTTGGGCCACCGATCACCATCTATTCCTGAAAGCTATCTACATTCAGGGAGAAAAGAATTCTTTGGCGGACAAGCTCAGCAGAGTTCTCCAGCCTCACGAGTGGACACTCGATCCTTTCACTCTGCAGTCCATCTTCGCTCAATGGGGCACTCCTCAGATAGACCTTTTTGCAGCGCCTTTCAATCACCAGCTGCCCCTATTCTGCTCCAGACTCTACTCTCCTCACCGTCTGGCAGCAGATGCATTTCTCCTCGATTGGCCATTCAGTTCCTGTACGCTTTCCCTCCTCTGCCTCTCATGTTACGAACCTTGTTCAAGCTCAAGAGGGAATGAGCCACCATGATTCTGATTGCTCCGAGGTGGCCCAGGCAACATTGGTTCTCCCTTCTACTTCAACTCAGTTCCAGAGAACCTTTTCTTCTTCCACTGTTTCCTTCTCTGCTTACACAGCATCAGGAGACCCTTCTGCATCCCAACCTCCAGTCTCTACACCTGACAGCTTGGTTTCTCTCGGCCTGACTTCTCATGATACTCTTTTGTCCCAGCCTGTTCGTTCAATTCTGAATGCCTCCAGGAAACCGGCCACTCTGCACTGTTACCATCAGAAGTGGACACGTTTTTCTTCCTGGTGTCTTCTCCATCATCATGATCCCACTTCCCTTGCAGTGGAGACCTTGTTGGATTATCTTCTTTCTTTATCTGACTCTGGTCTCAAGTCTTCTTCAGTCAGAGTCCACCTCAGTGCTATTGCGGCTTTTCATGAGCCAGTCCATGGAAAACTCCTCTCAGCTCATCCCTTGGTGTCCAGGTTCATGCAGGGTCTTTTTAATGTGAAACCACCTCTTAAAGCCCCTCCTGTTATCTGGGATCTCAATGTAGTTCTTTCCGCCTTAATGAAGCCTCCATTTGAACCTTTGGCTACCGCGTCTTTCAAGTTTCTCACTTGGAAAGTACTTTTCCTTATTGCTCTCACCTCTACCAGGAGGGTCAGTGAGCTACATGCACTAGTTGCGGATTCACCTTTTACAGTCTTCCATCATGACAAGGTGGTTCTGCGTACACATCCAAAGTTTCTCCCTAAGGTTGTCTCTGAATTCCATCTCAACCAATCCATTGTTCTGCCTGTCTTCTTTCCGAAACCTCACTCGCATTCTGGAGAACAGGCTCTGCATACTTTGGACTGTAAGCGGGCTCTGGCTTACTATTTAGACCGTACTAAGCCCCACAGATCATCTCCCCAACTCTTTCTGTCCTGTGATCCGAATAAATTGGGACGTCCTGTTTCTAAACGTACGTTGTCTAATTGGCTGGCAGCGTGCATTTCATTCTGTTATGCTCAGACCGGACTGACACTGGAAGGTTCTGTCACGGCCCATAGGGTCCGAGCTATGGCAGCATCTGTAGCTTTCCTCCGTTCCACTCCTATTGAGGAAATCTGCAAAGCTGCCACTTGGTCCTCAGTTCATACTTTTACATCTCATTATTGTCTGGATGCATTCTCCAGACAAGATGGACACTTCGGCCAATCTGTTTTGCAAAATTTGTTTTCCTAATGGCCAACCTTCCCTCCATCCCTCTTTTTGTTAGCTTGGAGGTCACCCATCAGTCAAGAATATGCTGCCTGCTTGTCCTGGGATAAAGCACAGTTACTTACCGTAACAGGTGTTATTCAGGTACAGCAGGCAGATATTCTTGCGTCCCACCCACCTCCCCGGGTTGGCTTCTTAGCTGGCTTATCATAACTGGGGACTGCGCGCCTGTGTCGGGCGGGAAGGCACTCGCGCATGCGCGGTGCGGCCTCTAGAACTTTCCAAGTTCTTAGAGTGCAATCACTCTAAAAGTGTCCGTACCGGGGCTCCGTCAGTGCCGTCACCCATCAGTCAAGAATATCTGCCTGCTGTCCCTGGATAACACCTGTTACGGTAAGTAACTGCTTTCTGGCCTGCCTCCTGTCCATATAACCAGCAATAGGGTACTATAGGAGGCCAGGGGCTACACAGAGAATGCTGTACATTACATGTGTCCATGCTTCATTCAGACAACCACTCTTGCTACCAGTTTTATAGCTGGTGTTAAGTGTGGATGCCTAAATGTTATGTTACACTGGTATTGTATGATGAAACCTAGGTGGCTAGGTTCCGCTGTAGAATAGATTTCTACGTATCACCCTCCCTCAGTGGCACCTAAACTGAGATGCCTAGTTATAGAATTGCTCCAGTTTCTGTCTAAAGAAATCAGAATGTCATCATTGTCTCTAATTTTCAAGCTTGGAAGAAAATGTTTAGCAATATCTGCTGAAAACAATACAAAACTCCATCTGTAATTTTAGGAGGTGATTTTTATTAGAGTGTCTATAAACATTTCGAACATCTGCCAGTTTAATATTTGCTGTGGGAGAGTGGGTGCAGTGCTCAAAACTACAGCCTCGGCACCCTGATGTTGTGGGTTCAAACCCATACTGCTCCTTGTGACCCTGGGCAATTCACTTAATCCCCCCCCCATTGTCCCAGGTACACTAGACAGATTGTGAGCCCACCGGGACAGACAGGGCAAAATGCTTGAGTACCTGAATAAATTCATGTAAACTGTTCTGAGCTACCCTGGGAGAATGGTATAGAAAATAGAATGAATAAATAAATATTAAATATATTTAAGGAGGAGAAATTAATGCCCAAAATCCAAACTATAATCTTAATCCCTATTCAGAAAGCTATGGTATTTGGGTCCCTTTTAAGATTAAAATTGTGATTTCTTTACTTTTTATTTTATAAAGGCAATATACAGTACGTACCTATGGAAACTGAGGGTATGACTGTATTTTTGCATGTGTATGCAAATAATTTACTATATATAAAACTACCAATGTGCCAAGTATACAGTACATGGGATCTTGCTACCACATATATGTATGTGAAAATAGTATGAATTGAAATGGAAGTTGAAAAAATAGAGTTGTCTAATATACTATGAGACTTAGTAAATAATGTAATAAAGATGTGCGTTTACTATGCAATAAATTCAAGTTTACTGCATGGTAACTGAAAAGCCTATGAGTTATTCAGGGCATTGACAGCACTTTCACTTAGCATCAATAACGATGACAATTTCCTTTCTGTCCATTAATTGCATTGCAGATAACACAATGCTGTTACTTGTTTAGGTGATATTAACTATTAACATGCAGTGGCATCTTTGTGTTAACTATAATTTACAGTCTCTGCTGTCACTGTCCATTTGCCACTCATTCTCTGCTGCACTTAAGAATGGTTGTTAATGCAGTAATTAGCACATGTTAATGGTTAATATGGTGTCACATTATCTATTAACTGTGTGCTGACTGCAGCATTAGCAGCCAACCTGGGTGACTTGCAGAATAGAATACTTGTCCAATCTAGCATCAAAAATGTGGAAACGGTGTGGGCGATTTTTATAATAGACTGCCTATTATGCATCAAAAACATGCACCTAGACTACAACAATTTATTTTAAGGAAAGAATTCTAATCTGCTGAAGATATAATTCTCCAAAATGAACATTTGTGGAGATAGAGGATGAAGCAAAGGAAACACAGACCTTATGGAGATTCTTGATGGCAGTCCATGAGGCCTATAAGGTTGCCACCTTAAATTTCACAAGGGACTACAAGCATAACACTCAGTTGTAAGAATATTTTACCTTCTTCCAACTGGCCAGACATCTCTTCACCAGATCTTCAGAGGCCTTTAATAACTTCCTCACACCATATCATCAAAGATAACAATGATGCCGAAGATGTTAAATCTTGTGCAGGCATATTGGAAACACCACCGCTTACAGCTCTGGTTACGTTTCAGACACCCTTTTCCTGCAGCTTCATGACTGCTTTTGCCACACTTGTGATCAGTGGACCTAATTAAATTTGGCAAAATTTCTCTGCACCTTTGACTGCAGTAGGGATCGCATAAGATATGTTAGTGGTTTGGTGAGCAGACACAACTGATTAAGAAGAAACAGTCTCACTAACCTTGCCCCTTCTTTTGGGCATATCAAGGTAATGTGTAAAGAAAAAGAAAACTATAAAGAAAGCTTGGGGCATGTCTCACTCTGATGTCAACTTGGTTTCCATTGATGTGTGCAACTTATAGAATTCTATAAGCTACATGTGTAACTTGAGGATGTGCCCCCTCCTTGCAGTTAGTTGTTGTTAAAAAAAATTTCTTACCCACTTATTCCCAGGTGGTTTACAAAATACAATCATAAAATGCAGGCACATACAATAATTTTGTGCAAACACACAATAAAGACATCGGTTTCTTCAGAAACCAATTATCTGACATTGCCACCCACATTTCGATGGAAATATTCTGCATGGACCAGAAATAAGCAATCATTTAAATGACTCCATGAATAAGGTGGTTTTTAATACCTTCTTAAATTTTAGAAAATTCAAGAGGGCTCTTAATGGTCCAGTGAGATTGTTCCATAAGGTCACTCCTGCTAAAGAGAGAGCAGAAGTTCTTATGCTTTCATAATGTGCTTTCAAAAAATCCATAAATGGCAATCATATCGTCGGTTCTGAGCGGTCAGTAGAGTGTCATCGCCTGGGTGAAGTTATGCTACTGACTGTTGGGCATTACCTCTTAGAATAGCACCTGGTGTCAATTTAATGGCATGTACCTAAGGGTATCGGTTTATAAAATTGCTTTCTATATGCATACTTCTGAAATTCCTTAAATATATGTAAGTAGAAACCATTTCCCAAATTCAGCCCCAGAAATGCCTCTACTCGGCATGGGCTAAGTATATGTGAAATTACATTATGTGCGCACTTTTACGTGCACATTCAACCAACTTTATAGCAAGCTATTTCCTTGCGTTTCTCCTGTTTTCTGCATGTAATGACTTTAGGACAGATTTTGTGCTGTTTACACTGCTACTTTAGAAACTTTAGGGCTGATATTGCAAAGAAACAATGGTAGATAAAGGCCAGATGGCTCATCCAGTCTGTCCATCCATAGCATCCACTATCTCCTCCTCTCTCTAAGAGATCCATTGTCCCTTTTTTGAATTCAGACAGTTTTTATCTCCACCAACTCTACTGGGAGACTTATTTCAGGCATCTACCTCCCTTTCTGTAAAAATGTATTTCCCTAGATTACTCTTATCGTCATTCTGTGCCCTCTCACTCCGGAGTTTCCTTTCACTTGAAAGAGACTCACCAGTTTTTAGACCTAAGAAGCTGAACTGAGTCTTTTCTGCCACATTTTCTTTTCTTTTTTTTTTTGCAATGGTTCTTTGTATCAGTACCTAAGTACAAATTTTAACATTTATTTTTTGTTTTATTATGTGCTTTTTTAATGTAACTGAAATCGCCCATTATTATACTGTTTCCCAATGTGCCATCTTTCCTAATCGCTGAAAATATTTCATCTGTCTGCTCATTCTGTCCTGGGGATAGTAGTATAACTCTACTTCTATAGTATATTCCAGTGTCTCTCAAACTTTCTCGAGCCAGGGCACACTAAAAGTAGTGCCCATGGCTTGGGCACCCAGAAGTGCGCGGACGTCGCCGTGATGACATCACGCATATGTGTGACAGCATCACTTCAACATCTGCGCATGTGAAGAGGCCCTCCAGATGGGCCTCTAGATCCCAGTTGGGGGTACCAGCAGGGAAGAGGGCTGGAGAGAAGGAGAAGCACTGGCGCCAGCTGATTGCCTACAGCAGCTTTTCTCAACTACTTCAAGCTAAGTACCTCCTAAGTCTAACAAATATCAACTGAGTACCCCAACCACAGACCTCCCCGTAGGCCCACCCAAGCTCTGCCCCAGATCTCATCCCCTTTACTAATTGTAATGCAATTTTTTCCATTAATTTTTCATATACACACAATATACACAGCAGATATAAATTCTCAAAACTGACACATTTCAATCACTACATTGAAAATAAAATCATTTTACCTACTGTCGATCCTCTGTAGGCTTTAAAGGTGAGACTAAGTCAATTCACATTCAAGATATTGAAGGGAATTGACTTAGTAGAGAAAGAGAGATTGTTCACCATCTCCAAAGTGAAGAGAACAAGAGGCCAATCGCTAAAGTTAGAAGGGAAAAGATTCCGTACAAACATAAGGAAGTTCTTCATCCAGAGAGTGGTAGAAATCTGGAACGCTCTTCCGGAGGCTGTTATAGGGGAAAGCACCCTTCAGAGAATCTAGACAAGGTTTCATAAGTTTGTACTGGAACAGAACATAAGCAAGTAAGGCTAGTCTTAAATAGGGCACTGATCTTTGACTTAAGGGCTGCTGCGTGAGTGGACTGCTGGGCACGATGGACCACTGGTCTGACCCAGCAGCGGCAAATCTTATGTTCTTATGAGAGTGGGAGGCCAGGGGGAAGCTGGAGGACGCTAGAGAGAATGGGGAAACAAGCAGGCCTTTGGCGATTCGAGCAGTGCTGGTGCTATACCGTGTAGGGAAGTCAGCTGGCTGGCACCTCTCTTCCTCCTCAGTGTGCCGTGGCATACTTGAAATCTCAGGAGGCACACTGTTTGAGATATATTCTTTCCCTTCACACATGGAATTTCTATCCATATGGATTCCACAATGCTATGTAATTCATGTAGAATGTTTTATTTTGTTTGTGCTATATGTTAAAGAGGGAATTGAATCAATCTCCCTATCCAGTTTGATCTACTCTTATCATTGCAATATAATTTGTGCTCAGGTAAAATGTCCCATTGATTGTCCTCCTTCCACCAGGTCTCACAGATGCTTATTATATCTACCTCATCATTCAGTGCTATATGAGCTCTTAACTCTCCTATTTTATTTTTTAGGCTTCTAGCGTTTGTATACAGGTACTTCAAATTTCCTTTTATCTACAGTTTGCTGAGAAGATGACAGGGATAATTTGAGTCCTTTATTCTGCCTTCATCTTAATTACTCCTTGGTTTTTTTCACCATTATTGAAACCTCTCTGCTGGGACTCCCTAAATATCCTGTTTCAGTAGCATCCTTCAAGTATACTCAACACTGAACCATCTGCTCCTAGGTGACTGTCTGTTTCCCCCCTCCCCCCATCTTAGTTTAAAAGCTGCTCTGTCTTCTTTTTAAATGTTAACGCCAGTAGCTTATTTCCATCTCTGTTAAGGTAGAGTATATCCTTTCGGAATAAGCTCCCCCTTTCTCAGAAGTTTGCCTAGTTCCTATCAAACCTAAATCCCTCAACCCTTCACTATCGTCTCAGCCACACATTGAAACTTCAAAGTTCTGCCTGCTTCTTGGGTCCTGCGCGTGTAACAGGAATCATTTCTGAAAATGCTACCTTAGAGGATCTAGATTTCAGTTTTCTACCTAAGAGCCTAAATTTGGCTTCCATAACCTCTCACCCATATTTTCCTATGTCACTGGTACCTACATGTGCCAAGATAGCCGGCTCCTCCCCAATACTGTCTAAAATCCTATCTAAGTGACACTTGAGGTCCGCCACCTTTGCACCAGGCAGGTAAGTGACCAGGCAATCCTTATGCCAACCAGCTATCTACATGCCTAATGATTGAGTCGCCAACTACAACAGCTATCCTAATCCTTCCCTCCTGGGTCTTCAATGTGAGAGGATATTGCATCCCCTGGTGGGCAGATCTGACTACAGGATTATTTCCTACATCACCAGGGTGATGCTCTCATTTTAGGAGAAATCCTTCCTCCACGGTTGCACAGAGGCTGCCAGATTGGAGATGGGACTTCTCTACAATTTCCTTTTAGGTCTCGTCTGTGTACCTCTCTCTGTCTCAGCTCCTCCAAGTCTGCTACTCTAGCCTCAAGTTAACACTCGTTCTCTGAGAACTAGGAGCTTGTTGCAGCAAACACACATATTTAGCTTCTTGCCAACTGGGAGATAATCATACATGTGACATTCAGTGCAAAAGACTAGATAGCACCCCTCTTGCGGCTGGACTACTATGTGCATCTTATTATTGAACTGATTAAACCCTATTAAGGTACTAGGAATATCTGACTAGTATAGAGAGCCTTGGGATTATATTGTATGCTTGATTGTGTTTGATTATTAGCAAGTAATGAAATGTAATAAGAATATGTAAAGAAAGAGTTCTCCTGTTGTCTCAATTAGAATAATTGATTATAAATTAAGACTATAAGTAAATAAATGAGCTAGGAGTGGGCAGGAATGAAGACTAAAGTTAGTCTCTGGCAGGCAGAGCAGGGTCTATCTCTAGCAGAGAGTTCAAGTTCAAGTTTATAAACTGTAAACCTGTAAGTAAGTTTGCTCTTTTAAACGGTTTCTATAAAGGAATCTACAATTGAATTATTATCCTTTAACTAAAGCCATTGTTAAAAAGTCTACCTAATTTGTTAACCTTGTTTCAACAAGTCTAGTGATTTTCCTTGATCTGTAGTATGTTCAGTTGGAGTTCCAGATTTTTCATCATATTAAATTTGCCAGTAAGAACTTTACCCCAATTATCTATAGAAGCGGTTGCCAAACTTGTCTTAGGGGATCCCCAGCCTGTCAGGTTTTCAAGATAACCCTAATGATGAGGCAGATTTACATATAATAGAGGTGCCCATTCAGATCTGCCTCAAGCATATTGCCTGAATGCTTTATGAATTGAAGAACAGGACCATCATGAGGACAGAGAGGCCTGTCGATTGTGTTTAAGAAACTGTGATTTTTGTGTGCTAGACTGTTGTGCAACTCTCAGTTTGAAGCCTCTCTGACTAGATGATCATGGACTAATGAACTAACCAAGATCCAGTTTTGTATAAAAGTAATCAAGATGACTGTAGTATGTGTGTGAAAGTTGGGAAGTGTGTGAGTGATGGGGATTAGGTTCACTGACTAATTTATTCTGATATTTATTAATAAATTAAGTATTGGTAAGTTGTAAAAGTACTGTAATGAAATGAACTGTGTGAGATAAGATTAAAATTGAATTGATTCAGATAATACTTGTTTCTATTAAATATTTAATAGCTGTTTTTAAGAATTTGAGTTATGCATTTTTTTTAGGGATATCTTGTAAACCCAACATACTGGGGGTCCCCCCAGGACAAATTTAACCACCACTTCTATAGATAATGTAGGTAAAGTTCTTGCTGGCAAAGTTAATATGATGGAGACTCAAGTTGCAGAACTCTGGAACTCCCAACTGAACAAGTTTGTCTCCAGGGGATGTCTGCAGTGAACAAATTTATCAATTGGGCCATGCACTATAGCATTTAGAGTCATGCCCGATCCAGGAAACCTCTTTATCTTTTTAACCATTGGGATAAACAGGTAATTGAACAGGGAAAAAAATACTACCTTAGCTCACCTACTCAGCATACCTATTGCCATCTTGGTTCCCCCTCTCCCCCCAAGGTTGTACCTGTAAATATTTCTTCCTCTTTCAGATGGAATGTGAGCTATATGAAAAAATGTGTACTATGGGGGTTATTTTACGTAGGGTACCCAAAGTTAGCTGCAGAAATGGGGGGAAATGGCAGTTGATTTCAGAAGTAAACTTAGATCCTATTCTATAAATGGGCACCTAAGTGTTCACCCATGTAACTGCAGAGGGTGTTCCCATGGGAGGGGCATGGACAGGTAGGGGGTGTGGCTAAGCACTGTGTGAGCATGTTATAGAAAACTACTGTATAAGTTGTGTGCCCAACTGCCTACATTTAGACATAAAAAATTACACCAGCTTTTGACTGGCATAAGCACTCGTGCCTAAAGTTAAGAATGCTACTTAAGTTAGTATTCTACAATAGCAGATCTGTGTAGAACTGCTATTATAGAATCGGCACGTAGGCCCAGATTCTATAAAGGGCGCCTAAATCACACCTAACATTAGGCACAACTTAGGCGTCCAAATAAAGTGGTTAATGAGCAATTTAAGGGTCTTAACAAGTGTTAATTGGCAAAGGATGTGGACGCGAGTTAGGAGACATGTCAACAATTTCATGAGCACCCATCAGGAAAAGCTACGCCTGAATAGATAGGCGTAGGGTGTGGCTTGGGTGTAACATGCAGGTTAGCATGCACAAATGGGGAAAATATTGTAAAATGCTTTAATGTATTTCTGCGGTCACCTGTTTGACCTGATACTATAAATGGTGCCTAGCAGCTAGGCACCACTCAGCGTGGCTATCAATCAACCACTAGGTGCCATTTGGAGAACCATGCCTAGCTGCACCAAACTTAACTTAGGCATCATAATTTTAAGTGTCGGTATATTAGGCCAGTGGTTATCAACTCAATCCTGGTAGCCCCTTGCCAGTCATATTTTCAGGATATCTGCAATGAATATGCATGAAAAAATTTGCATATAATGAAGGCAGTGTATGTAAATCAAGTTTATGCATATTCATTGTGGATATCCTGAAAACATGACATTAAGATATTCCACACCCAAACTCCAACCCATCCATGCCTACTTTTGGGTAGGCACAGGTAGGCACCTTGTAGATGCTTTCACGGCACCTCCTGAGTTAGGCACATACCTGAAAAACTAATTTTTATAGATAATTTTTTATTTGGTTTTTAATGGTGCTATTCAATTAACACCGCTTATTGAGCCAATTAAAAAATTTAAGTTAGGTGTTTAACTCAGTAGACGTCTTGATCTAGACGCCTATCAGTAGGTGCCATTTTTAGACTTGGGGCTTTAGTGTATGTTAGTCATGTGTTAAGGGCTTAACTCCCCTTTAGTAAAGGGATCTCTTAAGGTGCAGTGTACTAAATAATCAGATGAATGATGCAGCTGATTAGAAATCTACATGAAATGCTAAATGTGACAATGTGAATGGTTGAGTCCATATGTGTTAATGTGTGTTCATTCTTGTGTGCGTGTGCATTAGCCCCAATTATACATCAATTAACATACTATTTAATGCATGAATTCATGCAGAGATTCTTCTCTCCTTTTTGAAACATTCAAAGAAAAATCTTTATCAAAACATTCTTCATTAGTGATGTGAGATTGGGGTCTCAAAGTCAGTCCTCGAGGGCTGCAAACCAGTCAGGTTTTCAGGATTTCCCCAATGAACATGCGTGAGATCTATTTGCATGCACTGCTTTCAGTGTATGCTAATAGATCTCATGCATATTCATTGGGGAAATCCTGAAAACCCGACTGGATTGCAGCCCTTGAGGACCGACTTTGAGACCCCTGTGTGAGAAGGATGGTGATCAAGACAAGGCATGGATGTGTGCTTTCATGCCTTTATGCTTTTCCTTCCATTATTTAACTTCTAAATGTCTTGCATCTGTCTTTAGGGTGTATACACTGCATTTTTATTATGTTGTTTAGGAGACTTGGGATTTTTATTTCATTATTTTTTTCTTTTCACTTCTTTTCTTTCCTTTCCTTATATTATATCATATATTACTGACCAATAGCATGTGCTAAAATAAAAAATATATATATATAAAAAATGGCTTTTTCATTTATCATTTTAAAATCACATGATATTAAGCTGCCTGTTTCATTGCATGTTTGTTTCAAAACAAATAAACATCACTCTGTCTTTTGGAGTTAAACTTTGTATTGAACTGTTTGTGTTTTCTGTCTAGTCAATCTTGCTTCTGTATTGCTGTTTTAGACCATTACAGAAATGATCGCCTGGATGAACAACAGGGAGAAAAAATAGGCAAGAAAGAAAGGTTCAAGGTGAGAGGGAGGCTAGTACCAGTGGGATCAGTTAGAGACGAGAAAGGAGAGTAAATCTAGAAGAAGGAATGATTTGAACTTTTTCAGCAATGGCAAAAAAACAACAACAACAAAAAAGAGAGGATGGATTGGTGCAGGGTGGAGATGGCTGGAGAAATACAGATAGGAGTTATGTTGAAGATAAAGGGATGGGATAGAGAACAGAAGAATGTGGAGGTTGAAGAAGGAAGAGAAAAGACATTAAGCAGAAAGGAACACTTATATTCAAACTAGGAATTTCACACTACCTTTTGTGCCATTCCTGTCCCTACATCTAGGGAGGCCAATCAACAGATAATAAGCTGCTCTATTTTTTATGAAAATTATCTTCTCACCCAGAAACTGACTGAGGAGTACAGTATGCTTGGTTGCTTTTATTTATTTAACAATGTATAATTTACCAATCCTACCAGTTCCAAGTAGCTCCCTCAAAGGGAGATGTCCTTTTAAAGAACCTAAAGAAGTGAAAGGCAAGATCTGGAAAGTTAGTACAACTTAGTCAACAGCCTGGGATTTTACAGTATATTGACAGAACAGTGTTTTGCACTGGCACCATGACTTCAAGACAAAGCTGGAGAAGAAAATAATCATAAATCAACTCCAATGCATGTGATGAAACTGCACTATCACCCTCACTACAGTGATGGAACAGATGCAGGATACCCTGGCCCTGAAGACTCAGGCATGGAAACAGCAGGTAAGAACTGGCACATGTACTCATGATTTTTCTCCTCCAATGAAGGGACCATTTCTGTAGTAAGCTTTTTGTAGCCTGCTTAATTGTTGGAGGAAGAGTGATGGTTAGTATTCTTAAAAACTAAGGGAATGTTAGAAAATGGTGGTCAGCTAAAGGGAAAAAGAGTAGGATGGTGGTTGTCCATAAGGGTGGAGAGAAACAAAGAGAAGACATGAGGATTGGGAAATATATGTAGGCACCATTGATATCAGAAATGGAGGAGTGATATATTTTGGAAGCCACAACCATTCTCCACCCTTACCCTGCCCAGTTCCTGTTCCCTAAAACTATTGACATTGTGCACTAATTTGCCCATTACTCAACCACAGCAACAGTCACCATGCTCATCACTAATTTCTACATATATTTACCTACTATCTGTTGGGATTAACATTAACCTCATTGTATAACAGGGTGTCTCCTCTGAAGCTGCATACATTTATAGAATACTAGCACTTATGACAGTGAGTGTACACTTAGGCATATAAGTGCTAGCAGAGTGCTTAGTGGTATTATATAAAGTGTGTGCACAAATGCAAGAGGGCATTCTCTACAAGGAGCATGGACAGGCTCACACTTAGCATGCAACTTACAGTATTCTGTAAGTTACCCATGTAAAATGCCACACATTTTTGTCCACCATAGACCTGGTATAAGTGGGCGTGCCTATATGCAGATACACTCATGACAACTTATGCTAACATTCTAAAGCAGCATTTTGGTGAACATGTGGCCTAAATTAATGGCACCTAGATATAGAATCACCCCCTAATTGCTTAATGCACTTTAGTCAAAGGGCCTCTTTGTAAGTTTCAAGCTTATTAAATACTTGATATACCATCATTCACAAAATATCCAAGTGGTTTACAATAAAATTAGTAAAATTAAAAAAAAAAAAAAAAACAACCAATCTCTAGTGAAAAGTAAAGGGGGAGTAGACAGACTAAATGAGACTAACATGAAACCAGGAGGGAAAGGGAGGGATGGGGTAATATAATTACTTCAAGATGATAAAATAAAAAACAGGAAGGAAGGGAGCTAGATCGAGTTCAGAATGCTCAGTTCAGAGTGAGATCTCTTCGTAGATAAGAGAGAAATTAATATAGAAAAAAACGGAGGTATTTCAGGGAGATGTAATTGAAGCCCACACAACTATGAATGGTTTAAAATTGCCTGAACCTGCATTAACCTAAGATGTAGGCTGTGAGTAGGAATAAAAAAGTATAAGTATCTGTAAGTGAAATGCCAGAGGTCTCAAATTAAGAAAGGGAAGTTAGAATGGCTGATAGTGATTTGCATTTGTTAACACACAGTTTGCAAATACACCCATAAAAAGTTGAACTAAAAAGAATGATTGAAAGCCTGGAAAAACATGAAAAATGTTTTTAAAAAATGAACTGATTTTCTTTTTTTAACCTGTTCACATCCCTAGCATTAAGGAATAACCCAGAGGGCATGATCATTTTATAAAGGGCTTTTCATTTATAAAATGCATCATACAACTTGCCTTGGAGTGGTACACACAAAGGACAATATGCCACGCATGTTAAAAAAAATGTGTATTCTTGGTGCAAATTTAGGTGAACATGAGAATAGTCATACTGGGTCAGACCAAATGGTCCATCTAGCCCAGGTTCCTGTTTCCACAGTGGCCAATCCAGGTAACAAGCATCTGTCAGAAACCCAAATGGTAGCAGTATTCCATGCTATGGATCCCAGGGCAAACAGTGACTTTTGCATTGTCTGTTTCAATAGCAAACTATGGACTTTTCCTCCAGGAACTTGTCCAAGCCTTTAAAAAAAAAAAATCCAGTTTCACTAACCACTGTTACCACTTCTTCTGGCAATAAGTTACAGAGCTAAACTTTCTTTAAGTGGAAAAATATTTACTCTGTTTGTTTAAACAGGTGGCCTGTTTATTCTTTTCCTCAGAGTTTGCTTTCTGGAAGAGAGTTATTTTATAAAGGCATGTACATAGGTACATATACTACTAAGGAAGTCCCTGATTGGCTCAGGCGCCTGAGCTAATCATAGCCGGGGCAGGGCAAGGCCTAAGGCCCACATTTCTGGCGTGCGGTTGGCAGAGGAGCAGGAGGGACTGAGCTCCCCTCATGCTCCCAACTAAAGGGAGGGGGTGGCAGCGACAAGACCCGACCGGCAGGAGGGAGTTGGCATCCCTTCTGCCATTTCAGCACGGGGGTGTTCAGCAGGTGGGGGGAAGGGGCCGATGGCACCAATGGCATGAGGGAGTGGGCATCCGTCCTGCCATATTTTTCATTGTAGTTGGAAGCGTTTCGGGTGGCAGGAGGGAGTGGGTCGCCGCTTGCCCAGCATAGGGCGGGGGCATTTTTTTTTATAGGTCTGCTTGGTTTCTTTTTCATTTTTATGGGGCAGATATTTTGCGTGTGTAATACACACAAAATATCTGTGCCATGGAAAAAAGAAAGAACCCCCCCCCCCCCCAAACAGGCAGACCTGTCAAAAAAATGGCAGACCTGTCGGTAATAGTTACCAACAGCTCTACAGCAGTCGGGTTTTAGGATCATAAAACCCGATGCAAAATAGCCAAGCAAATGTTAGTGAATCAATCGCTTAGCTATTTTAGAAACATAGAAGATGACGGCAGATAAGGGCCATAGCCCATCAGGTCTGCCCACTCTACTGACCCAGCCCCAAGTCTACTATCCTAGGGAACCCACTCCTGGTGACAGGTTCCCTTGGCTTAAACCTCTAAGGGATCCCACATGGGCATCCCATTTGCTCTTAAATTCTTGCACGCTGTTTGCCTTGATCACCTGCACCGGGAACCTGGGGTTTTACAAATTTGCATGGCCGGATTGGAAAATGGGCAAACGAAGGGAAAAACAGGCAGTGGGCCATTTTGTAAATCATGTCAGTTAGCAACAATCGTCACTAAACCTGTTGCTGACTTTAGTGAATCAGGGCCTTAGTCCAGCGATTTTCCACTTTTGTTTTCCATTTTTCCGACAGAACAAAAACAGTGGAAAATCATTGGACTAAGTGTATAGCCCTAGATGAAGACTGCCCCAGCTTTGTTGGTTGGGCTGAGAACTTTTCAGCGGCCCCTCGCACAGCTGAGTTGATGTGATCCTGTGGGAAAGATTTGGAGGCATTTGCCCTTAGATATTTATTTATTTAAGCATTCATAGGCCACTTGTAGCCTAAGTGGTTTGTAATAACATACTCGAGTATTTCTCCATATCTTATAGACCACTTATAGCCTAAGTCAGTGTTTTTCAACCTTTTACACCTATGAACCGGCAGAACTAAAAGAATAATTCTGTGGACCGGCATCGGTCCGTGGACCGGCAGTTGAAGAACATGGGGCTAAGTCGTGGGCCAGACCCCGCCCATCTCCACCCAATCTCCACCCCAGACCCCGCCCCATAATAGTACTAATTGCACCTTGCACGTCCTTTGCCTCATTTGGAAGCCTTCCCTCTGACGTTGCAACATCAGAGAGAAGGCTTCCGGTTCAGGCGCAGGATGCCCGTAGGAACCACTGCCCATGGCTTTGTGCACTGAATCAGGTAGGAAGAGGGAGCTGGCTCGAAGATAACGCCACATCGATCGCACCGTGGACCGGCGGTTAAAGAACACTGTTTTGGGCCTGATGCACATGCTGGCCCTGTGAACCGGCACTGGTCCATGGACCGGTGGTTGAAGAACACTGGCCTAAGTGGTTTGCAATCACGTACTCAAGTATTTCTCCCTATCTGTCCCGGTTGGCGCACAATCTGACTAATGCAGCTGGGGCAATGGAGTGTTAAGTGACTTGGCCAGGGTAGGGTTACCAGATTTTCAGGAATGAAAATCAGGACCCATGGACCCACCCCCAAGCCCCGTTCTGCCACGCCCAGTTTTGTACGAGCCACACCCTGTTCCCCCCAGCCACGCCCCCTCAACCTGCTTGCTCCGTCAGGATGGCATCTGTGCATGTTCTGGTGTGACACGATATCACACCGCATGTGCATTACATCACCAAGTTGCATCCACGCATGTGCAGATGCCGTCCCAACGTCGCTCGTTGCTAGAAGCTTTTCAAAACCCGGACAAACTTTTCTATGGCTCTTATAGGAGATTTAAATCTCCAAATGCCTGTTACTTGGCACTGTTGCTCTCGTTCAACATTAAGTTTTGTAAAGCAGCCATTTCACCATTGCCAATTAAAGGGTTAAGCCTGAACATTTGCGTGTTGCAAAAAGCAAATAGAATTCTATGAGTGTTGGAGAAGCATCAGAGCATTTAGCGCTCTAGGTTGCAGTAGAAACTTCTACCGTGGCTTAGTATAAGGGTGTGTGTGTGTGTGGGGGGGGGGGGGGGTTGCAAGTGTGGGATCTGACTGCGCCCTGCCCATATTCCCACCTTGTATAAAAGCTCTTGCAGAGAACTCACAGATTCATGACAATTCCATCAAAATTAGGCACCAAAAATAGAGGTGCTACGTGCCTGTTCTAGAACAGTGATTGCAAGTGAAGTTGTGATTATAGAATGGTGTAAGTTGGCATGTACATC
Organism: Geotrypetes seraphini; assembly: GCF_902459505.1. Taxonomy (NCBI): domain Eukaryota; kingdom Metazoa; phylum Chordata; class Amphibia; order Gymnophiona; family Dermophiidae; genus Geotrypetes; species Geotrypetes seraphini. Next base: position 171,837,225 of record NC_047084.1, on the reverse strand, counting down.
ATAAATTCTAGGTACAAACACTTACGCTGTGTCAAAGGCTTGTGCAACATGTCAGTTGGCAGTTGCATGCATAAGTGATGTTATTCTATCAAGCTGAAAAACACACTCCTGATCCATCCTTGTACACATACCCTTTGTAGTTGTGCACTGTAGTATTTAGGTACTGGTGGCCTGATATTCAAAATGATTTAAGTGACTAGGAGAGGTTCTTGGCTATTTATATTTCCTGTCCAGACTAACCAGGCATTTTCAGCAGCAATTAAAGGGATAGTGCTGCTTAAAATGCCCAGTTAGCACCCAAGCTGAAACAGATTATTTTGTGGATGTTCCAGGAATGGAGATTGCACTTAAATTGGTTAAATGCTGATACCCTCTCTTAACCAGCTAAATTAACTACATAAATAACAACATAACTTGGACCTCATAAAGGCCCCCTTTTATGAAGCCGTGTTAGGCTTTTTTTTCGTTGGCCGTGGCAGTAAAAGCTCGGATGCTCATAGAATTCCTATGAGTGTTGGAGCTAATATCGCCATGGCTGTTGAGTTAAAAAAAAGAAAAAGTCTAACGTGGCTTCATAAAAGGGAGGGGGGAAATGTGGTTCTGTTATGTGGTTCTTCGTAGCTAGCTGGTTATGTTTTCACCTGGAAATTCAATGCCAGAGCCTGGACATGGCCCAGCTTTGAATTTCTGGGTATAATACCAGGGATGGTAAGCAAAATGCTGATTTCTGCCAGCTGGATATTGGGTCCTAAGTTTATAAAAAGTGCCAAGGTGTAATTACGGTTCATAGTATGTCGCGCACGAGACACCAGAGCACTGACAATTTGGCGCAAGAAAGAAACGCGCCATGGAAAAACTTAATTTTAAAGAGCTCCGAAGTGGGGTGTGAGTGGGGAACCCCCCACCACACTTTACTGCATAGTGTTTGTGCTGCTGTTGGGGGGAGGGTTGGGGAGTTGGAACCCTGCATAATAGGGAAAAAGTTCTGTTTTCTTTATAATGTGGGGGGTTGCACCCCCCACACACCCCAACGGCAGTGCAAACATGATGCAGTAAAGTAGGGGGTTCCCCCCCCCCACACCCCTCATTAGAGCTCTTTAAAATAAAGTTTTTCTGCGGTGCGCTTCTTTCTTGCGCCAAATTGTCAGCGCTGGCTTGTCGGCGCTGGTGTCTGGCATGCGATTATCCCTTCACCGTAATTACACATGTAGTTACAAATCAGGGCCACTTAAGTGCTGCTATTTGTACTTAAGACCAATTGGCACCTAATTTACTAATTGAGTTAGGCACACAACTGGCATTATTCTATAACTTGTGCACCCAAATTTTTACACCAGTCTGAAAGTTGGGGGTCACAACTTTATAGAATCCAGACCTATATGGGTTATGCATTATACTTGTTGAATATTGTTTGGTGTCCTAGTCACTGAAGCGCTGGAATGTTACATTCATGCACATAAGCACTGGTATTCTATAATCTTAGTGCTTAACATTGCACTTAACAATTACCTGTACACAGGTAATTTTCATAGCAACAGTGCATGCACACTATTGCATCAAAAGGGGTAGGGTTTTCTTTGTTGGGGGGTGGGGGTATGGTGGGTCCGGGGAGGACATAAGAGTCCAGTCCTCCGCGGGTGTTTGATGAAACTGCATTCCATGGTTATTATTGCTGTTGTACTTACTGTTGCTTAATAAAATAGATTTAAACATAAAAAACCCAGCACGGTCTGTATAGTGAGAAGTATAGGAGAAACTTTCACCAGGAATCAAAGTTTATTCTAAAGCATCTATAGATAACTTTTTCAATCATGAATTTAAACTCTTAGATCAACCTTCAAATGTCTGGTTTAGATAACTGGCTAGTTTTAGCTAGTTCTGTAGGTGGATTTTCAACTGGACCCAGATGACTGGCTTTTCAGCTAAAAGTGTGGAAGGGACACAGTCGACCAAATTGATATATCTGGTACATATGCAACATATACATAAAATTATACAGGCCTAACAAAGTCTTTCAATCCTTTTTGTGCTAGATCCCAACACGGTCCGTGTTTTGACTATAAAAGCCTTCCTCAGGGGTGTACAAATGAAGCCTGAACGTAGGGACTCTCCCATTCCTCTCTCTGGTTCTCCCCCATTCCTCTTTTTAATCCAGCAGCCGGCTCAGCCCAGTTAGAAGCATACAAGATATTAATCTCGATGGTTCCTGGCCGGACCGTGTTGGGGTCCAGCACAAAAAAGGATTGAAAGACTCTTTGTTAGGCCTGCATAATTTTGTGTATATGTTGTATATGCACCAGTTCTTTATATATTGTGAGCCTGCCGGTGCCGGGTTTTGTAACTGGCCACCGACCAGGGCTCAGCAACGACCGATCCTAACGTGCCTTCAAAAGAAGTTGAAGGTCCTGCTGGTCTTAAGAGTAAAATAAAACAAAAGGTCAGGAACAATAAAGTTTTCAATAAAACTGAGTCCAACTTTATTTCCTACGTGGCAAACTGCCACAGTTCAGGCTCTTAGCTCAAAATATGAACAGAAAATTTGGGCTTGCAAAAACATAGCCCACACCTTGCTTGCAGGTAAGTGTCCCAACGGTATTATTCTAGCACTGCCCTATCAGTCCCACAGTCAAAAGGGCAAAGTAAGGCTACAGGAATTACCCAGCCCTTACACTGGTCATTCACTATGTTTTAAAACACTTTTAGAACGCGCTGCCTAGGCCTGGTTTTTAACAGGCCTTCCCCAGCCAACTTAACAAAACAGCTGGTGGGGGAGGGGAGTAGTTGAATCCACTTATTTTAAAGCTTGCCAAAAATTGGCCCCACAATCCCGCCCTGAGGATCTTATGTGGATTCTCCCCACTACTATCCCCTTTATCCGGACAGTCACAAAGTCACATCCAAACAGAGAAAAAGGCAAAAGTCAAAATGTTCAAGAAAAAAAACACTTTCTTCCCTGACTCAGGCAATAAGGCACACCTGCAGCCGTGAACCTAGCACTGCTCACGCTGCTTGCACTGGCCTTGTGCTTCCAGACAGCCCCAAAAGAAAACCAAATTCAACAGCCACCAAAAACCACAAAGAAATCACACTTAGCTTTGGTCCATGAAGATTGCTTCTGGTTCCAGAGAAGTGTCCATGAGTTCTAGGGCATCCTGGCTGGCTGGTTGGTCTCAGGGACAGAGGTAACATCGGCCAGCTCAACATCCTGAATCTGAGAGGGTTCAGGAGCCCAGTCCCTTGAGCCCCCTTCCTGGGCTGACCCAGGGTAGACTGATTTGTTTCTCTTTAGTTCAGCCTCTAAATTCCTGAGCTGGGTACGCCCTAACCTGAAAGGGGGAGGGACAATCTGCTGCTTCTGCTGGGCTTTCTGATTAGCTCTAATTGGGTCCAGCAGTTGTGTCTTAGCTGTGCTGTGTGCCTGCCTCTTAGGCTGTTCTTTCTTTAAAGGCACCTCCTGCTGCATCAGGCTATTCCCACTCTCATCTTCCCCTCCCCAGGGTCCTGTCATCTTGTGGTTCAATGGGAACTCAGGTCTTATCTGCTTGTCTGCATTCAGCCTGTCACTCTGGTTAGCCCTTATTAAGGTAAGTTTAGGGTTAGGCGCAGCCTTCCCTAGCACAAGCCGGGCTTCAGGGCTAGGGTTGTGACTATATATATATATATATATATATATATATATATATTGGCTGCGCCTAACCCTAAACTTACCTTAATAAGGTAAGTTTAGGGTATATATATATATATATATATTTATTTTTTCAATAAATTGATTGTTCCTGAAGTTGGTTGACTATGTCCCTTCCCCACTCCTTTTTTATGGTTTACATTTTTACACATGGGGTTGAGTGTTTCCTTGTTTTGTGGGCTAAATTTTTATAACACATCCTTGATCTAACTGGTTAAATTGAGCCTAGGTAGATGTGTTACAGCTTGGCTCCTCCAGATCAACTTGACCAACTAGTGCCTGAAAAGTTGTACTTTAACTGGTTAAGTAAAAAACAAAACAAAACAAAAACCCTTGTAAAGGAGCATCTTTTTCAATTCTCGTCAGACAAATGTGCTTCTATGGCTTGCAGCAGCCGTTTTGAAGTTACCACTTCACTATAAGGGATTCATCAATATAGGCACGTGTGGAAGGGGGCAGGGGCCCCAAACCTACCTAGCTGCATCTTTGAGGGTGGTTGGGGAGGGTGATCAGGATGGCAGGCAGCTGGAACCATTGCCTAGAAGGTAACTAGGCTCCAGACAATATTTGTACTGGTGTCTGGTTACATTCCTCACATAAAGTTAGGACATACTTTTATTCTGCCCTAACTTTTTGGGGGTTCCTAGATGGTTAGTGGGTTAGGTAGCCACACTTCCCAAAATTTGCCCCAGTCCACTCTTAACCTTGCTAGTTAGAGGTTGGCCATTAAGAGGCAATATTCAGTGACACTTTCTGGTCAATTGCCAATTAACCCCAGAGAAGTGACTTAAAATAGTCAGAACTCTCCTGGATATTTAAATCACTGTGAATATCCCTTTATTTTTAACTACATAACTATTTTTTAAGATTCTAATTTTAAATTTCCTCAATCATTAAACCTCCAGAAGCATATTTGCACAAGAGTGCATAATAGTCATTTGATATTCCATTACTGTAAGCCTTTGATCTCCTGTGACTAATCTGAATTTACAACCCTGGAAGGTTTTTGTTATCTCAGACCTGTTGACCTAGAGGCTCATTTTCAAAAGAGAAAAACATTTCAAAACCATATTTTAGACATTTTTCTAGGTTGGTCATCTCCTGTTTGTCTAAATTTCAAAGGGGCATGTTGAAGGCATGTTTTAGGTGGGCTTAGGACTTGGACATTTAGTAGGGATAATAAAACATTTAAGAAAACATCCATGGCGCCATTTAGATGTTTTGGACTAGAACTGTGTTGCTTGTTTTTTTAAAAAAACAAGGGTCAAAAAGGTGTCCAAACTGACCATATGACCACTGGAGAGATTAAGACATGAGTCCCCCTTACTCCCCCAATGATCACCTCTCCCATCACCCAAAGATGTGAAAGAAACCATACATTCCAGCTTGTATTCCAGCTTCAGATGGCCACACAGACATAACTCAACAAAGCAGAGAGGCACTCTAGGGGGTACTGCAGTGAATGTTACATTAAAAAGTCACAGGTACCATGTCTCCATAACTTGCTAATATTGTATGGTGAGCCTTCAATAACCTACCCCAAATCTTCTGTATCTACATAAAGATGACACTTGCAGTCATAAGAGCTATTGTTGTGGTATACAGGTGGGTTTTGGAGCGCTTACCATACAGTTGGAGTTCAATAAGCAGTTGAACAAAAGAAACAACAACAATTTTAAAAAAAACCTTTAAAGAATGGGAAAAGGATCCAAATGAAGAAAATAAGAGACACTCGTAAGCACTGGTAAGTTAGATGCAAATCAGTGATAAAGAAAGTTAAAAGAGAATATGAAGATAAACTTGCCAAAAAGGAAAAAAAAAATACATGGAAACAATTTTTTAGGTACATCAGAAGCAGAAAAACTATGAGGGAAAATCTGTAGGACTGTTGGATGATAAAAGAGCAAAAGGGGCACTCAGGGGGGATAAGGCCATAGCAGAGAGACTGAATTATTTGCTTCGGTCTTTATGGAATCATTAATGGTTTTCAAGGGTGATGATGTGGAGGAACTGAAAGATCTCGGTGAGTCTGGAAGATGTGCTAAGCCAAACTGACAAGTTAGAAAGTGATAAATCACTTGGACCAGATGACATTTATTGTCGGGTACTGAAAGAACTCAAACGAGATATTGCTGATGATAAAATATTGCTGATGATAAGATATTGCTGATGATAAAATTGCTAAAATTGTCTGTAGTGCCTGAAGATCGGAGTGTGGTCAATGTTAAGATTTTTTTTTAAGGGTTCTAAGGGGGATCTTGGAAATTACAGACTGTTAAGCCTGACTTCAGTGCTGGGCAAAATAGTGGAAAGAGTAATGAAAAATAAAATTGTGGAACACGTAAACAAACATGATTTAATGGGACAAAGTTGGACATTGTTTCTTCAAGGGAGATCTTGCCACACTAGTTTGCTTGACTTCATTGAAGGTGTGAATAAACGCATGGATAAAGGTGAGCCAGTTGATGTACTGTATCTAGATTTTCAGAAAACATTTGATAATTTTTCTCATGAGAGGCTCCTGAGAAAAATAAGATCATGTGATATAATAATAACTTTATTCTTGTATACCGCATTACCATGGAAGTTCTATGTGGTTAACAGATGAAGAGACTGTACATTTACAGCGAAGTTACAATTTCGTTAATGTTACGTTAACATTTTAGACAATGCATTTTCAGTCAAGTTACATTTACATTTTAGACGATAAATTTACGGAGAAGTTAATTTTTTGCAGGTAGGTTATATATTCGGAGTAGTTATGTTTGCTATAAGTTACAATATACACAACTGGGTAAATTTCAAAAAAAGGAGATTTGTTCCCAAATGACCATAAACAGGCAAAAAACTAGTAAAGGAACAAGCTACTTTAAATACCTTTTTAAACGAGAGTGGCGCTCAGAATCCAAGATGGAGTAAAAAACTTCAAATTGGGGTGCAAACCCCTAAAATGCGTTTTTTATAGAATCAATCATTGCACCATTTTGAGTGAAAAGGTAATAGAAAGTGCTTATTGAAAAACACTCTTGCTTTAAATGTCCAATAAATGTCCAATAAAGTGAAAATGTTCCAACTATTATATAAGTTTAACTACATGAGTTCAAATCAGAACTTATCTTAATGGTTCAGATAGCGTTGACCCGGCGAGGTTCTGACGCGTTTCGCCAATCCTGGCTGCCTCAGAGAACCTACTGCACTGCTAGTGAACTACTGCTTAGTTTAAAGGTGCTTCTTTATCTAAACAAAGTAACAAAAACAGAAAATGATGCTGGTTTGTAACAAACATTCATAGTGAAACAATTTTACAGCTACTAAACAACTCTCATGACGCTGACAGCAGGGTACCTGGTACAAAGGAACTTCTTTTACATTTCCTGTGACGTGGGAACTCAGCTGAGCTCCCTGTATTTGTATAATGACGATGTGTCAATCACCTAATGAAGAAACGCCCACCACTCTACTTCTTTGTTTAACCCTTTGGGAGACACAGTTTGCCAGTGAAATATCCACCTTTGTTCTTGTTTCCACAACCAAGCTTGTACATTGCCTCCCCTATCCAGGTGAGCCACTTCCAAAACAACAAAGCGAAGATCTTGCAATTGATGTGGGGTGACATGCCAGTGTTGTACCAGGGGGTGATATGGGGGCCCCCCTGGTACAACACTGGCATGTCACCCCACATCAATTGCAAGATCTTCGCTTTGTTGTTTTGGAAGTGGCTCACCTGGATAGGGGAGGCAATGTACAAGCTTGGTTGTGGAAACAAGAACAAAGGTGGATATTTCACTGGCAAACTGTGTCTCCCAAAGGGTTAAACAAAGAAGTAGAGTGGTGGGCGTTTCTTCATTAGGTGATTGACACATCATCATTATACAAATACAGGGAGCTCAGCTGAGTTCCCACGTCACAGGAAATGTAAAAGAAGTTCCTTTGTACCAGGTACCCTGCTGTCAGCGTCATGAGAGTTGTTTAGTAGCTGTAAAATTGTTTCACTATGAATGTTTGTTACAAACCAGCATCATTTTCTGTTTTTGTTACTTTGTTTAGATAAAGAAGCACCTTTAAACTAAGCAGTAGTTCACTAGCAGTGCAGTAGGTTCTCTGAGGCAGCCAGGATTGGCGAAACGCGTCAGAACCTCGCCGGGTCAACGCTATCTGAACCATTAAGATAAGTTCTGATTTGAACTCATGTAGTTGAACTTATATAATAGTTGGAACATTTTCACTTTATTGGACATTTATTGGACATTTAAAGCAAGAGTGTTTTTCAATAAGTACTTTCTATTACCTTTTCACTCAAAATGGTGCAATGATTGATTCTATAAAAAACGCATTTTAGGGGTTTGCACCCCAATTTGAAGTTTTTTACTCCATCTTGGATTCTGAGCGCCACTCTCGTTTAAAAAGGTATTTAAAGTAGCTTGTTCCTTTACTAGTTTTTTGCCTGCTATAAGTTACATACAGCAGTGTTACAAATAGAAGTGTTACATACGGCGGTAAAGAGTCTGGGGGAGAGTCGAGGTCAGAGGAGGGAGGAGAGCGGAAAATTCAGAGGAATTTGTCAAAAAGGTAGGTTTTAGTTAACTTCCTGAAAGTTTGATAGGGGGAGATGAGAGTGGAGAGGCATTTGTTCCATATGAGGCAATGTTCAGTTGTGGATTAGGAATTGGTTATTGGATAGAAAACAGAGTAGGGTTAAATGGCCATTTTTCTCAATAGAGGAGAGTAAATAGTGGAGTGCTGCAGGCATCTGTTCTGGGACTGGTGCTATTTAACTTATTTATAAATGATTTGTAAATTGGAACGATGAGTGAGGTGATTAGTATCTTGTCATCTGCCAATTTAATCTGTTCAAAGTTGTTAATGCACATTGCAGGCAAACCTTATGAAACTGAAAGACTGGGCATCCAAATGGCAGATGAAATTTAATGTGGTCAAATGCAAAGTGATGCATATTGGGAAGAATAGCCCAAATCATAGTTAACAGATGCTAGGGTCCACCTCGGGGGTTAACACCCAAGAAAAAAGTTTGGGTGTCAATGTAGACAATATGATTAAACTTTCCATCCACTATATGTAATGGCCAGAACAAGCAAGCAAGATGTTAGGAATTATTTTTTTAAAAGGATGGTTAACGAGACTAAGAATGTAATAATCTCTGTATTGCTCCATTGTGCAACCTCACCTCTTCAAAGAAGAGTGGCCAAGATGATAAAGGGGATGGAACTCCTCTCATATGAGGAAAGACTAAAAAGGTTAGGGCACTTCAGCTTGAAAAAGAGACTGCTGAGGGGGAATATGATTGAAGTCTACAAAATTCTGGGTGGTATAGAATGGGTACAAGTGGATTGATTTTTTACTCCATCAAAAATGACAGACTAGGGGACACTCAAAGTTACAGGGAAATACTTTTAAAACCAATCGGAGGAAATTTTTTCACTCAGTAAATAGTTAAGCTCTGGAATGCATTGCCAGAAGTTGTGGTAAGAGCTGTTAACATAGCTGGTTTTAAGAAAGGTTTGGATAATTTCCTAGAGGAAGAGTCTATAATCTGTTATTGAGACAGACATGGGGGAAGCCACTGCTTGCCCTGGATTGGTAGCATGGAATGTTACTACTATTTAGGTTTTTGCCAGTGACTAGTGACCTGGAATGGCCATTATGAAGATGGGCTACTGGGCTAGATGGACCATTGGTCTGACCCAGGAGAGGCTATTCTTATGTGTTCAAACTTCTTGATCTGGTTAGAGATGACCTTGTTTTCCCCTAGGAAGATGATCTTGAGAGATTTAAATCTAATTTATTGAAATCCCAGATAAGTTACACATGGAGGGCCATTTTCAAAATGATGTCTAAATCCGACTTTGGACGTTTTGTGGGAAACGTCCAAAGCTGAAGACATCCAAGTACCCATTTTTGAATGGTGAACTGCTAGACATCCAAAATATATATATAATTTTTTTCTTTTTTTCAATAGTCTACTTGGACGTCAAAGCCACCGGGATGTCCATGCCATCAAAACATCCAAAGAAGTACACCATTTTCGATCCAAAAAAACATCCAATTTGGAAATTTCAAAATAAACTACATTTGGACATAGAAGGGGTCAAACTTGTAATGGACTGGCCACCCAGACATCCCAATAGAGTAGTGGGCCACTGCTGTGAACTTCACCATAACCCCCTTATAATTTAGAGTGAGCCCCCTCAAAATTCCTCTTATACATACAACACCCACCTGTCTACCACCCAACAGCCACTATGGTTGCAGGTGGCACTATTTGGCAGTAGAGTAGGGGTTTGGTGGGTTTTCTTCTTATTTATTTATCACTTTTTTCCATTTTATCAAAATTAAACATTTCATACAGAAAGATTGAATGTTTACTTAACACTTTAGAGAGGGTCATGACCTGGGGGCCGCCACATGAGCGGACTGCTGAGCTCGATGCACCACTGGTCTGACCCAGCAGCGGCAATTCTTATGTTCTTATAATATCAAGACTGCACACACACACACACGTCTGCACATAGGTGGACTTGCTTTTCCTCTTCTGCCCTACTGAGATAATTTTTTTTTTTTTTTAATTCTTTATTAATTTTCAAACTACAACAGTGCAATACAACTAATGCAATGCATAATAATACAATAGAAGCACATTCATCTTTCCCATGTTCATAATCATCCATTTTCCCCCGCCCACCCACCCACCCAAACAATAATCATTCAATATAACACAAACATATAATATCATTAATATCCAACCTTATTCTGAATAATGATATCTTTTCACCCATCCCAAGTATAAATATTCAAAAATCAATTTATAACATAAAGAATCCCCCTCTCACCCTGCCCTGGATATGTACCAAAGTAAAGAACAAACTGATACACATTCAACAAACAATTACAAAGAGGTAACATAAGATGCCAATGGGCCCCATATTAATTTAAATATATTACCATGTCTTAAATTTTCAGCATTTATTCTTTCAAATCTATAACTAGAGCAAAGACTTGCCCACCAAAATGAAAAATGTAAACGATCACAATTCTTCCAATTTTGAGTGATCATCTGGGTGGCTATCCCTGTCATTATAAGGAAAAGACGACCTTTATATTTATCTATTAGGGGCTTAACATGTAAAATTGTACCACAAATCACTGCTTCATAGAGGAATGGATGATTCTAAAAACTGAGATCATATTCTTGCACATGAAACTTTCTTTAAATTAGTCAACCTCCACTCTATGCTGACATTAAAATGTATTATTGCATATTTTGTTGACATAGTATGGTTAGTAACATCGAATGTATGAACGAATGCAGATTGTTACTATTCTGAAGTACTTTATGGTGTATACTATGCTATACTAAGTACTGTTTTGAATGTGTTTACTTCTGTGTCTATTACCTTTGGTTGACTTTATTTCTGGTGGTAAATAAACCCTAATAAATGCATTCCAGATATCTAAGGCCCCCTTTTATCAAGCCGCGTTAGGGTTTTTTATCGCCGGCCCTGCGTTAAAAGCTCCCATGCTCCATCAGAGCTTTTACAGCAGTGGCCGGCGATAAAAAACCCTAACGCGGCTTAATAGTTGGAGGCCTAAATCCCTTCAGCTCATGGTTAATAAATAAATAATCAAAAATTAAGGCTGTATCTGAACCCTTGCCCCTTTATTCAGAGGGGATCATGAACTTTAGCACATAACCTTTTCTTATTTATTTTATTTTATTTTTTTTACAAGGGAATAACGAAAGGCGTCAGAATGAGAAATGAGAATGATATATATTTTTAAAATTTATTTATTTTTTTAAAATTTTAGGAGTTAGGTTGGAGTAGTTCAGATATATTTTAAATCTGATAGAGTTGACTGATCAGATTTATGACTGCGTTAGTAGTACCTAAGTGCACCTTTTATTAAACCGCAGTAGAATTTTTTACCGCGGATCATTTACCTTGCTGGCACATTGTAAAAAGCTTAACCGCGGTTTGATAAGAGTGTTAAATTTCTTTAACCGTATGTAGTCTATCAGTTTTTAATGTTGTGCTAACTGGCTAAATACTGAGATTTGTCCCTACCATGGCTCAATCAAGGCCTCTTTTTAACTGACCATACTACAAATTTGTGCCTACAGATTTAACTATAAAGGGGATAATTTTTTAAAGATGTTTTTATGTGTATTGTGGCTGGGTGTAAGCTTGATAGTGTGGGACAAGCCTCTATGCCCAGCACATACACCTGACCAAACGTATAGTTGGAGTTGGTGGAGATTGAGGCACGGTATTATGACACTCAATAGACAAACAGTTCATCTGAAACAAAACTTATATTCCAGTGCAATAGATGAGACATTCTAGACAGTAGGGTTATTTCCCCATAGCAGCGTGCTGCTGTAGAAGGAATCCACTCTGGATTTTTCACTCTGCCTCTGTTGTACTTAACTGGGCTGTCTAGCTCCACCTTCAGTTCTTTCCTTCAGCATGTGTGCCTGTAGGAGTGTGTTCTGCTTTCACCATTTTATTTTAATCTGATGTAATTTTGTCCCCTTTGGGGGTAATTTAGTGCTTGGAGCGATTTTGAAGCTTTGCCTGCTTCAGAATTCAGACTTTGGTTTGTAGCTGACAGGCTGATCCTACTGGATACCTGTTAACCAACCTGCATAGTTTTTTTCTGGAGCTTAGGGCCGTCCCTGATGTGGTCTCCTCTCCTATTAATCAGGGGTTGAGCGCAGGCTGTTAGGCACCCTTAGTAGGCTCAGTGGGGTCTCACAGGGTGCTGGCTGTGTTGTCATGTCTCCACCCATACTGGTGTGCATTCGTTGGTCCACAGGGGTGGAGGTGTAGTCAGACATAAGAGTCTGACTGGCAGTCCAAAGATTAGCTTTACTGATCCTTTCCCAGCATTGTGACAGTGAATTTTCTCATCTAGATACACAGACTGACAGCTTGTGAGAGGAATCAACATCACAGTCATCTAGGACTTTGGCTTTGGTTTGCTACAACTAGTCCAAACTATCCCCTCCATTGAAGGCAAGTAACCCTTTTAATTTAATCTAATCTAATCTAATCTTTGGTTTATATACCGGGTCATCTCCCAGTGGAGCTCGACTCAGTTCACATATAATTAAGGCTAGAGTACATAGCAGAAAACATAGGAGAAGGAAGAACTAATTAAAAACTAAAGTACATAAGAAAAATAACTATAATATTATCATTTTGTTGAGGCTGTAGATAAACCATTTAAAAATTGCGAGAACAACAAAGTTTTCAGGAATTTATGAAATAATTGCAGCTGGCCTAAAAGCCTAATTGAGTCAGGAAGTTCGTTCCAGATCTCTACAAACTTAAACACAAAAAACTGACTGAGCTTCCCAGCAGATTTAATTCCCTTAAAGGAAGGGAAGGCTAACTTATATCTTTGCGTGTTTCTCAAATGGCAAAGTCTAAGGGTATTCCAACATAAGGGGATAAAAGGATCAAATATTCCATAGAGAAGCTTGAAGATTATGCATGCGCATTTAAACTGGATCCTAAAGCGAACTAGGAGCCAGTGAAGCTTTATCAACAAAGGGGAAACATGATCATACTTTTGTTTCCCAAAAATGAGCTTAGCTGCAGTATTCTGTATTAACTGAAGTCTGTTTTAGACTGCTCTGCTTAATGCCCAGATAAACTGAGTTACAATAATCTAGCTGAGAATGCACAGTGGATAGCACAGTGACTTCAATACTGAGAAATGTTCTTGATGGATGACCTTCCTCAACATGTGCAGACTAAAAAAACACTTTTTTGTCAAGGAATTTATCTGTTCATGAAATGTAAATGATGAGTCCAAGATGGAACCCAGAACTCTAGATGAAAAATCTATATGTAATGTGATACCTGTTTTTAATGTAACAGAGGAAAGGAGGTTTTCTAATTTTGACCCAATCCAAAGCAATTTGGTTTTGACAACATTCAGTTTCATTTGACTAGACAAAGCCCACAGCTGAAGTTTAGAAATTCAGCAGTCTATATACTAGGGACCAGGTTGTTAAGATCAGGATCAACTTTTAATAAAATGAAAATATCTTCTGCATAGGTATATATAGTCTCTGCTGATGAAAGACAAAATTTTTTCAGAGAAATCATATATACATTAAACAAGATTGGTGACAGCGGAGAGCCCTGCGACACCCCACAGCTGTATTTCCAAGTGGAGGAAGTCTCATTAGATCGCAATGAGAGGAATTTACTAAACCAATTCAGTACAACTTGGTTTAAACCAATATCTAATAACATATGAATCAGGATGTTATGATGAACGACATCAAACGAAGCCGACAGATCAAATTGTAACAATACCGCACATTTATTTTGTATCTGCAAATTTTGAATCTTTGAGATTAATGATAATAGGAGAGTCTCCGTACTAAAGTTTGGTCTAAACCCGTGTTGAAATGGTAACAAAATAGAAAATTTCTCCAAGTAGTTGGAAAGTTGGCTAGAAATAATTGACTGTTGTCTTTCTGGAATTCATGCAGTTCAATGTCCCAATCCACATGTTTTGGTCTTGGGCAACTTCAGCAAGTTTAAGCAAAACCTATGTATTAAACTCATCCTGAACTTATATCATTTATCAATTCCACTAGTCCTTTATAGAAAGGCCTGAACACCATTGAGCCTGTACTGGGTCAGTACTCAGTGATTTGGGATCAAACCGCCCAAAAGATTAGCTGTTCTAATCCCACCCAAGAATCCCATTCAGGCTTTTAAAGTTTCAAAATCAAACATTTCTTCATTACTATAGAACAGGTCCTTTCTAGTGTTTAATTCATAGCAAGTATTTTCTTTTATCCCTGAAAACACAATTTTAACATTGCAGTGCTATTCTCCAGAGCAGTATCTTCTCAAACTTTCAGCTAATTTGAGTTCTGGGTCTTGAAAGCATATCGTCTTAGCACTACATGCACATTCCTCAGGCAGACCACCTCAGGGCTCAATTCTCATGTATTTCAACATCCTTTAATCCACCAGCACACTTTCTTCAGAAAGATACTCAGAAGTGCTTTTCTCTATTCAATGTTACAGCCTCTTCAGAGCACACTGACATAGCTTCCTCCTGTAACTCTAGTTCAGGATACTCTATCTTGAACTCTAAGTCAGGTCTGTATGGCTTTCCTTTGACTGGATCCTGTTTCCAAAACCAGTATGGCTTGCCTTCCTCGTCTGGCTTCTGTTACCTGGCTCTGCTCTTTTCACCACCATGCCCCCATTGTTTCTGCACCATGGGACAATTAAGGCTAGCTTCAGGTGTGTATTGCTTCCTGATTGGTTGAACCTTTTGGGAAAAAGTGAAGCTGTTTGCTCAGTTTTCTGCCTTGCATACTGTGGAATTTTAACTGAATCATATTTTGTTTCCCATCTTAAAATTACTCCCTGTACTGACTTTTTTTTTTAATGGCAACTGGTTAGAAAAAGCTACATAGGTATTTTTTGGTATATGTTATTTGCTAAGTGTGTTGCCTAAATGTGTACCTTTGTCCTGTTTCTGTCTGGGTTTTAGAATGGGCTTATCAGAAACTTGGACTGGCATGGCTCTTACTGTGAAAGGGCATAATACACTTTTTTTTTACACATATCCTTTTTTTTTAATTATCCTTCGGAGAGTCCATTGCCCCTTCCCCACTGTGCCTTTTTTGCTTTGATGGCTCTTACACAGTCCGAATTCTGTATTTCTGGACTTCTATTGGACCTCACAGGGGTTTCCCTGTGACAGTATGTCTGTACACAAGTGTAAAATGCTCTTAAAAATTACCCCATACATACAAGTGAATACTGTAAGTAGATGTGTACTTGTACATGACTAAAGTGTAGAGTTGAATCACAAATAATGAACCTAAGTGATGCAAGCCACTAGGCAGCTGCCTATAAAGCAGGCTATGAACTACTGACCGACAGTTCTTGCTGCCTATGAAACAGCCTACTACAGTTCTTTGTGTTTCCCAATATATATGCAGATAATCAACTCAGACCACTAGAAAAGATAGATAAAAATACTTATGGGACGATTGTATAATTTGACACCTAGAGGTATGCACCACTAATGGGTGTCAAAGGCACCATTAATTGATGGTTAAGAGCTATTCTATGGGTATTCCTAACTGCAAGGTGGGTGGAGCCTGGACATGCTAAGGCTATATCCTCCAGTTACAGATGTAGGCTATAATAGAATACTAGACATCAGGGTGCCTAGGCTGAGGCACCAGGTTATAGAATTGTCCTGTTTGCTTTTATTTGCACTCTGAAATAGGTTGATCATTGCATGAACAGATAAAATAGCACATTAAGTCGATGAATTCCCAAATCCCTTTTCTGCCCATCTTCAGAATGCTGGGCTCTCTGTACATAGGGTTATCACATTTTCCTTTGTGAAATGGATCCATGGCCATGCCCCCCCCCACCCCCAGGACTGCCCAGCCCCACCAATAGACGGCATCTGTGCATGCGCGGGCACAAAGCAATGGCATCACGTGCACACATGTGATGTCACCGCGTTGCATGTACAGATGCCCCTCTCCGACGTGATTATGTCTGGAAGCTTTTCAAAATCCAGACAGTGCTGGGTTTTGAAAAGCCGTCTGGACCCCCGGACATGTCCTGGGAAATCTGGACGTCTTGTAACCCTATCTGTACAGCCTCGGAACAAACAGATTGGTTAGGCCCAAAGAGAGAGGAAAAGTGCAATACAAAAAAAGGCAATCAAAACAGATACAACAGGTTACATACATGACCTTACATGGAAGAGAAGGGGGGAGGGACATAGGCATTGGAACATGGGAGGCCATAAGGGCGGTCAGTTGGTTATGACTCTACTCCCTCATCCACCTCCTCCTGATCGCTGTAATTTTAAATCTTCTGGCAGCTGCTGCGCAGCATCACTGCAGAATGAAGATTTCTGGGGAAGGCCTGCTCATTGACATATCGTAATCAGATTAGTGCAGTAGTAAGAGGTTGTTTTCAGAGGTTATGAATGATTAGATCAATTGCCCCCTTTGTGGACTCATCATCACTGAATATCCTTGTACATTCGCTGATCATTTCAAAGTTAGACTATTGCAACTCGCTCTATAAAGATATTTGTCGATTACAACTAATTCAGAACATCTCAATTAAGATTATAAAAATAGGAAAAAATTTGATCATGTTACACCTCTTCTTAAAGAAGCTCATTGGCTTCCAATTGTTCACAGAATCTCCTACAAATTAGCAATATTAACATTCAGGTTTATCAGGTTTATTTAAAAATTTGATATACCGCCTTATCAAAATTCAAAGCGGTTTTAAATAATATATAAAAACAAAGAGTAGAAAGGCATAAATTAAAAACAAATTATAATTATTAAAACGGACAATCAAACACATAGATGAACATTAACTTACCAAAACAAAATGGAAAAGGGTAGAAATACATTTGTGTAATGAAAAAGAGAGGGAGAAGGATCAAAACAGAAGGGAGGAGAACATAAAATAAATAATCTAACACTTTGTAGAAAAGATTAAAATGAATAAGAAATGCAAGGAGCGAAGTTCCATTACAGTCCTTAAAAGGACTATTCAATATATTAACAACTAAAGCTCAATTTTTAGAAAGATACATTATTCCATATATTCCTACTAGAAGTTTGAGATCGGAGGACAAAAACCTTCTAGTAATTCCACCACTTAGTATAATAAATACAAGACAAGATACGATCTTTGCAGTTACAGCGCCCAGAATATGGAATTCCTTACCATCATTTATCAAGGAAGAAAAATCACTAAGTAAATTTAAAGGACTGTTAAAATGCTAGTTGTATAAGGATGCTTTTGAGATCTAACTATCGGAGTCTCTATTGATCCCATTTGTTGCTTAAACTCACTTGTCCTCTGTCTTAGGTTCTGAGAAATTGAATTAAAAGTAATTTTTAAAAAGTTCTTAATTTTCTATTATATTTTTATCAATACTTTTAAAATTTCTTACCCTCTGTTTGTATTTTCCTTTTATGTATCCTTTACTGTACTTATTGTAGTTCTCCCTATTTCCCTTATAAGAACATAAGAATTTGCCTCTGCTGGGTCAGATCAGAGGTCCATCGTGCCCAGCAGTCCGCTCCCGCGGCGGCCCATCAGGTCCATGACCTGTAAGTGATCCTTTATATCCTTCCATCCCTTTTGTCCTTCCTTATCTATATCCTTCTAACTGTATCCTTCTTTATCCTATATCTTCCCTATCTATATCCTTCAATAACTTTTTCTTTCAAGAATTTATCCAATTCCTCTTTGAAACCCTGTAAAGTACTCTGTCCTATCACTCCCTCCGGAAGTGCATTCCAGGTATCCACCACCCTCTGAGTGAAGAAGTAATTCCTGGCATTGGTTCTAAACCTGTCCCCTTTTAGTTTCTCCGAGTGTCCTCTTGTTCTTGTAGTTCCCCACAGGCTAAAGAATCTGTCCCTCTCCACATTCTCAATGCCCTTCATGATCTTATATGTCTCTATCATGTCCCCTCTGAGTCTCCACTTCTCCAGGGAAAAGAACCACAGTCTGTCTAGCCTGTCTGCGTATGAAAGGTTTTCCATACCCTTTATCATACATGTAGCTCTTCTCTGGACCCTCAAGTATCACCATATCCTTCTTCAGGTACGGTGACCAGTACTGGACACAGTACTCCAGATGCGGGCGCACCATCGCTCGATACAGCGGCATGATAACTTCCTTCGTTCTGGTTGTAATACCCTTCTTGATGATACCCAACATTCTGTTTGCTTTCCTTGAGGCCACTGCGCCTTGTTCTGTTGGCTTCATTGTCGTGTCCACCAGCACTCCCAAGTCCTTTTCAAGGTTACTTTCCCCCAGTACCAACCCCCCATTATGTAGCTGAACCTTGAGTTCTTTTTCCCTACATGCATGACATTGCATTTCTCAATATTGAAGCTCATCTGCCATTTATTTGCCCACTCTTCCAGCTTGTTCAGATCCCTTTGTAATTCTTCGCATTCCTCTACTGTTCTAACCCTGCTACAGAGTTTGGTATCATCCACAAATTTTATAACTTCACACTTCGCCCCTGTTTCTAGGTTATTAAAAAATACATTGAACAGCAGCGGTCCGAGTACTGACCCCTGCGGAACCCCGCTCGTGACCTCTCTCCAGTCTGAGTAGTGGCCTTTCACTCCCACCCTCTGCTTCCTGCCTGCCAACCAGTGCTTAACCCATCTGTGTATGTCGCCTTCCACCCCGTGGTTCCACAGCTTCCTAAGCAGCCGCTCGTGGGGTACATTGTCAAAGGCTTTTTGGAAGTCAAGATAAATGATGTCTATGGGATCTCCCCTGTCCATCTGTCTGTTTATCTCTTCAAAGAAGTGCAGTAAGTTCGTTTGACATGATCTTCCTTTGCAGAAGCCGTGTTGGGTCGTTTTCAGTAGCCTATTTCTGTCTATGTGCTCACTGATGCTGTTTTTTATCAGTGCTTCCACCATCTTGCCCAGAACCGAAGTCAGACTTACTGGTCTGTAGTTTCCCAGGTCCCCTCTCGATTCTTTTTTGAAGATAGGTGTAACATTTACCACTCTCCAGTCCTCCAGGATATCCCCTGTTTTCAAGGATAGGTTGCAAACTCGTTGGAGTAATTCTGCTATTTTGTTTTTCAGTTCTTTTAATACCCTTGGGTGGATTCCATCCGGGCCCGGGGATTTGTCTGTTTTCAAACTATCTACCTGCTGGAGGACTTCCTCGAGGCTTACCTCTATTGTCGATAGTTTGTCTTCTTGGTCTCCCTTGAAAATTTTCTCAGCTTCCGGTACGTTGGTTGTGTCCTCTCTTGTGAAGTCTGAGGAGGACTTGTTTAACCTATCGGCCACCTCTTTTTCCTCCTTAACTGCTCCCTTTCTATCTCCTTCATCCAATGGTCCTACTTCCTCCCTTGCCGGTTGCTTCCCTTTAACATATCTGTAGAACGATTTGAAGTTTTTTGCTTCCCTGGCCAGTCTCTCTTCGTATTCTCTTTTTGCTCTCCTAACCATTCTGTGGCATTCTTTTTGGAGTTTCCTGTGCTCTTTCCAGTTATCCCCAGTTTTGTCTTTTTTCCACTTCTGGAATGATTTTTTCTTGTCTCCTTTTGCTTTTTTCACTACATTTGTTATCCATACTGGGTCTTTTGTTTGGTTCTTTTTGCACCCCTTTCTAAATCTGGGGATGTACAGATTTTGTGCTTCTAGCACCGTGTCCTTGAATAGGGACCAGGCTTGCTCCACGGTCTTTATTTTTCTTTTTGAGCTGTTCCTAAGCTTCTTTTTCACCATTGCCCTCATTGCATCATAGTTCCCTTTCTTGAAGTTGAGCATTGTTGCTTTGGTTCTCTTCCCTTTTGATGTTTCTACTTCTAATTTGTACTTGATCATGTTGTGGTCGCTGTTTCCTAGCGGTCCTAATACTTCTACATCCTTTGCAGGCCCTCCCAGTCCGTTGAGGATTAGGTCAAGCGTGGCATTCCCTCTCGTTGGCTCCTTGACCAGTTGTTCCATGAAACAATCCCGTACGGCCTCTAGGAATTCTGTTTCCCTAGCGCTGGTTGAGCTTCCAATACCCCAGTCTATCCCAGGGTAGTTAAAATCTCCCATTACCATGACTTTTCCTTTTCTGCATTCCCACCTCAGTTCTGCTTCGAGTTCCTTGTCATCTGTTTCTGCTTGTCCAGGTGGACGATAGTATAGTCCTACTTTTAAGTCAGATCCATTACTTCCTGGCAGTTTAACCCATAATGACTCCAGTCCTTCCGTTTTTGTTGCCGTGTCAATTCCAGTCGAGTGGATGGTGTCTTATGTATAGTGCTATTTCTCCACCCTTCTTGTGTGTCCTGTCTCTTCTGTAGAGTTTGTACCCTGGCAGTACTACTTCCCATTTGTTTTCTTCAGTCCACATAGAATCACTGAAACTTGGTGGACTGAAGAAAACAAATGGGAAGTAGTACTGCCAGGGTACAAACTCTACAGAAGAGACAGGACATACAAGAAGGGTGGAGGAATAACACTATACATGTCCTTCTGTGTTGGTTTTAGTTAATAATTAAGACCCTGTTTTAATTGTAAATCGCTTTGAATTAATGATATTGTGATACATCAAAATTTTAATAGAACTTGAAACTTGAATTTAAAATTACAGTGATCAAGGAAGGTAAGTGAGAGAGCCGGGAGCTAGAGAGAGAGATTGTGCCACAGGATCCTGCTGGGGCTAGGTCGGAGTCTTCCCTCCCCCCATGAAAAAGTGTTCCGCTGCCTATGGGGGAGGGGGCCACACTTGTGAGTTATTAGCAATAAAAAAATAGGGCCTCTTTCTGTACAGATAAGGAAAGGAATGTAACAAAATGGTCTTCTCTTTCTGTGCCAGCCTGGATGGAAATGTTCTCTAAACAGACAGAAATTTGGGGGGGGGGGGGGAGTTTAAAGAAATTAACACAAAATTAGGTTACTGCCTATAAGATAGTAATTATTTATGAATAATTGTTTATTAAAAAGTTTATATACCACTCTCTCGTAAAACATCAAGGCATTGTACAGCAAAATAGGAAAAGAACCACAATCAAAATAGGAAAGATGCACAAACACCTCAAAACAAAAGAAACAAAAATCCCCCTCCCCCAATCTCACATATACCTAGCATCTGTGCACCAATCAGCGATCCTAACACCCTACTCCAAATGCTTGAGCAAAAAGGTGAGCTTTTAAAAGTGCTTGGAACTTCAAATAAGATGGTTCAGATCGGATATTAGCAGAAAGTGTATTCCATAATGGTACAACTGAAAAAAAAAAAAGCAAAAAGTTGAGTGGCAGGTAGATTGAAGCTTAATCATATGAACTGAAGAGGAAGCGGTGTGCAACACACATGTTGGTCTTCAGGAAATAAGAAAAGATGCCAAATATGAGGTCCAGAATGCATTGTTATTTATATGCTAGTATCAGAAGTTAGTCTATACCTGTACATATATAGTTTGAATGAATAGTAATGTGGGGGCATGTTTGAAAGAATGGCAAGTCAGAATTGGGACATCCTGTTCATGACTCCTCCACCCCCCCCCCCCCAAAAAAAAAAATAAGTCCATCTTGCAGCCATTTTCAAACAGAAAAAATGTTGGCATTTCCTGTTCAAAAATATCTGAATGGGATTCTTACCCTGAAAATGTCCAAAATATGAACACCATATAAAAGCAGGCACAAAATAATAATAATAATAATAATAACTTTATTTTTCTATACCGCAATACCACAAAACAGTTCAGAGCGGTTTACAGGATAAGAGACTGTACATTTACAGCGAAGTTACAGCTTAGTTATAGCGAAGTTACATCGAGGTTACAGCATATCGAAAAACAGTTCAGAGCGATTTATACAATGTAGGTGCAGAGAATTAGTTAACAATTATATGGTATAAACCAGTGACAATTACAAAATTACAAAAGCATCTTTTTGATATACAATAATTTATACAGAAATAAATTCCACAGATGACCCTGCAGAGCAGGGAGGCAACCTAGTGGTCAATGCAATTCATTTATAAGCTGTTGTGAACCCTGCATGAACAAATAAAAACCTACTACTTCTAATGATACACCATTACAATAGCCACGTTTATTGGTGTTTTATAAATTCAGATACAATAGGTACTTCAGTAGGGTTCACATGTTTATACAGAAATACGAAATTAAACTAAAACTTGAATTTATAGACTGGGTCATCTTCATGTAATAAAGCTCGACTCAGTTAACAATAAATTTTTTAAAAAAATTTGAAGAAATAAACTTACACTTACAATTTTGAGAATAACCAAGTTTTAAAGTTTTCACGGAAGGATTGAAGTGAAGCTAATTTTCTTAACCTTAGGGAAATATTGTTCCACATTTCTGTTAGTTTAAATGAATAGGATTTCCTTAGTTTACCAATAGAAATAATGCCTTTAAGGGAAGGAAAAGACAGTTTAAGTTTTTTGCATAGTCCTAACCAGACCCAGACTTTGTGAGTTCCAAGAAAGAGGAACAGGTGGAGAGCATATGCCAAATAGAATCTTAAAAATTAAACAGGCACATTTAAAGTGTATCCTGGAAAATATTGGAAGCCAATGAAGTTTAGCCAGGAGCAGAGATACCAGCTCAAATTTACTCATACTAAAAATCAACCTAGCTGCGGTGTTCTGAATTAAATACAGTGTTAAAGTGGGTCCAGTTGTTCAAAGTCCACTAGGCCAGTGGTTCCCAACCCTGTCCTGGAGGAACACCAGGCCAATTGGGTTTTCAGGCTAGCCGTAATGAATATGCATGAAGCAAATTTGCATGCCTATCACTTCCATCATATGCAAATCTCTCTCATGCATATTCATTACGGCTAGCCTGAAAACCCGATTGGCCTGGTGTTCCTCCAGGACAGGGTTGGGAATCACTGCACTAGGCTACTCCTTATGCTAACTTGCTGCTCTATTGGAAATGGCCATAATACTTTAGGGTTAGGTTTCTTCAGCTTGGAAAATAGACTGCTGAGGGGAGATATGTTTGAATTCTACAAAATCCTGAGTAGAGTAGAACGGGTACAAGTGGATCGATTTTTCACTCCGTCCAAAATGGCAAAGACCAGGGGACACTCGATGAAGTTACAGGGAAATAACCAATAGGAGAATTTTTTTTTTTTTTTTTTCACTCAGAGAATAGTTAAGCTCTGGAACACGTTGCCATAGGATGTGGTAAGATAGGATAGCATACCTGTTTTTAAGAAAGGTTTGGACAAGTTCTTGGAGAAAAAGTCCATAGTCTGTTATTGAGAAAGACACGGGGGAAGCCACTGCTTGCCCTGTGACGGTGGCATGGAATATTGCTACACCTTGGGTTTTGGCCAGGTACTAGTGACCTGGATTGGACACCGTGAGAACAGACTTCTGGGCTTGATGGACCATTGGTCTGATCCAGTAAGGCTATTCCTATGTTCTTATCTGCCATATTCGCTTCTTAGGTGGATGGGAGGGGATCAATAACCACTGGGAAATGGAGGGGTCATGTCTTCATCTCTCCAGTAGTCATTTGCTCAATCAAGGCACCTTTTTTTGTGTCCTGGGTGTGATTTGAAATAGGTCTAGATAAAAATGTCCCTTTTTGTCTTTGACATTTTGTCCCATTCCATTATCACTAAAAATATATATCTTAGGAATATTCTACTAAATTCAATAGCTGTCTGTTGAATATTACAATAATTAAATCAGTTATTCTTTATTAAATCAATTTTTCTTTTAATTATTCCAATTATATAAGTGCCATAAACAATCCTTTACTCGTAAGAATTATAAATAGTACATACAATTTCATAAATATTTATAAATATTGCACATATGGTGGACCTTCCTCCATTAACTATCATATACACCATTCACTACCATCCACACATGCATTCATCTAATATAATAAAACGGTAAGCCGCGCATGCGCACTTCCTAAGCGTGGGTCCGTTTTCTGTGAGCTGTAGCTAGGAAGTGCGCATGCGAGGCTCACCCCCTGCCCTCTCCGTCGTCTCCCGGCTCCAGCGGCGTCACAGTTTCAAAGAGGAACCACCAGCCGTTAAAGTTCCTGGCGCTGACTCCCGACGGTGGAGGAGAGGCAAGGTAGAAGAAGATTTCCAAAGGACCCGAAGCAGCGTGTAAAGACTGGTGGACACGTTGCTTGAATCGCCATGTGTACTCGGACCCGCGGGAAGGGAAGGGAAGGAGGGGCCGCCGGCAAAGGACTCGGGCCCGTGTTTTTAGTCGCGACTATGGGAAGGGAAAGGGGGTAGAGGAAACAATAATGCTGCTGCACAGGAAATTGGTGTGGGGGGAGGGAAATTGAGGGGGAGGGAATGCTGCTTTGGACACACAGACAGAGGGAGGAAGGGAGACATAAAGAGAAGAAGAAAGACACAGGTGCAGGGAGATATAACAAAGGGGGCCAGGGACAGAGACAGACAGAAAGAAAGACAGCGGGAGTCGCGTCAGGAGGGGTGCGGGATGCCGCAGAGGGAACTTTTCAAATGGGTGCAACTGGGCGGCTGTCGGGAACCTCTGATCAGGGGCAGAGCAAGGTAACTGTATCATAGGGATAAGAAGGAGGAGGGGGGGAGAAAAAGGAAGGGACGCCTACTGATGGACAGGGGGCGAAGGAAAGAGGTGCTGATGGACAGGGGGTGGGTGAAGAAAAAGGAACGGAGGCCTAATGTTGGACAGGGGGAGAAGGAAGGTACTGCTGGACAGGGGGCAGCTAAAACAAAGGGAGAAGGGCTGCTGCTGCATAAGGAGAGCTGTGAAGGGGTGGTGGTGGACACAGGGGAGGTAAAAGGAAGGGAGAATGGACAAGGGGAGCAGGCAAGGGGTGGTGATGGGACAGCCAAGGAAAAAGAAAGACAGAAAGCGGCTAAGGAGAGAGAGAGAGAGAGAGAACAAGAAATAAAGAGAGACACACACACATGTATTCTAGCACCCGTTAATGTAACGGGCTATAAGACTAGTTTATTAATAACAGCGTATAGAATTCTTGAAAAGTAGGGCTGTAAATGCTATAATCGCAATTATATTGATAATGACTTCCAGTTCAAAATTCATCTGCGTCAATCGAAATGAATCAGAGAGGGGGACTCTACTCGCAGCCAGGTGTCACCGATCTCCAACACCTGTTACCCCTCTTTCTTCTTAATTATCTTTCATATTAGCACACAGGGCTCAGTTCTTCCATCTCGATTGTCCATTTCTTAAAAAGATAAAATGTACAACCCAGTTATCCTTCACTTCTGGAGACCAGACTTTCAGAAAGCAAAGCATCCAGCCCAACACAAGACTGTGTTTCGTCAACTGGCGTCTTCAGGAGCTATGCTTACAAGGTCCACCATCCACAACGCTCTCCGGTAAAACTAATGACCTCAAGCAGGAACCCAGGGTTTGACACAAGTCCGATATCAGCTGATCAACAGGATGGTTTATGGCACTTATATAATTTGAATAATTACAACAAAAATTGATTTTTTATAAAGAATAGCTGATTTAATTATTGTAATATTCCATTATCACTGAGACATCCTAATTTTGGGTCCACCCTAGTCCCATCCAGAACATTCCTCCAACACACACCATTGCTATTTGAACAAACTCTGGTTTAAATTGTCCAAATTCTGCCTTCTGAAAATTGTAATTTGTATATTTTTGGCATACAAATGTTATTTTTTGGCCATGTTGAGATATCCATCTGCTTCAAAATTGAGTGTCACAGTAAAGCATTGCTAGACTATACAGGCACAAATGCAATTCAAAAGAATTAGTAATTTTGTCTGGATGACTGCTTAATTTTCACATATTACATTTCCCAAGTTTGTCCTGGAGTACCCCCTTACCAGTCAAGTTTTCAGGATATCCACAATGAATATACATGAAAGATTTGCATACAATGGAGGCAGTATATGCAAATCAAGTTCAAGAATATTCATTGTGGCTATCCTGAAATTCTGACTGGCAAGGGAGGACTCCAGGACTGACTTGGGGGAAACACTGTTAAAAAATACACACTCGTACATTTACACTGGCTTCTAAGCTGATGTAAATATATGCAGCTGGTATTATATAATAATGTGGTTTAATCTAGGAAAATCTATTTGGCCTCTCAACTTAGAATAGTTAGACAATTACCCAGGGGCAGTGGAACACCTTTTTGTTTGAGTGTACCCAAGCTTAGCCCTCAAGCCTGCTCTACTCTAATCTTGCTCCTTCTTTATGATCCCATAGTTCCATCCCTCCATGAAGTCCAGTATTTATCTCCCTCACTTCCTCTCAACCCCACCCATACTGTGCAGCATTTTTCTCCTTCCAATCTGCTTTACCCTCACCCCATGGTCTCCATTATCTCTCTGTTCCTTCCTTCCCTATTTAGATGTTAAATCACTCAATCCACAACTACACTCTAATCTAATCTAAACCTTAAGTTTATATACCGCATCATCTCCATGAGAATGGAGCTCGACACGGTTTACAAGAACTTAAAATAGTGGGTAGAGAAGAAGAAAAAGGATTACATGAACTTATGTGTAGAAGGGGGGAGAGAAAAGGGGGAAGGATAGAGCTACAATTTGCTGAAAAGCCAGGTTTTCATTTGTTTGCAGAATAACTGAAGGGAGCTCAGGTTCCGCAGCGGGGTGGTGAGGTCGTTCCAAAGACCTGTTATCCTGACCTACCCATCAGGCTTATAATTAACCAACTGGAAGACACAGCAAACCACATTAATGTAATCTCGAGCAATGGTAGACATCAACATACCCTAAAAAAAAAAGAGGATAAGGGAAATAAAACCCATCAGAACCACTACATCTACCAAACCTATTACATCCACTTCCGTTCCCTGTGCATACCTTAACACCAGATCTGTCAGGAATAAAGCATTTTTAATTAAAGATTGGATCATCACCAAGCAAATAGCCTGTCTTTTCCTAACGGAAACATGGCTATTGTCTGAAGATGACCCAATAAAAAATGATCTTCTACCAGATAATTTTAAAATTCACATGCTAAATCATGATGAAAGAAGAGGGGGAGGATTAGCAATTGTTTCTAAGGAAGGATTTGTAGTAGAACTATTGGATTCCAAAATGATCAATCACTTAGAAATATTAGCCTGTAAAATTAGCAATAAGGAACCAGAAGATTCCCTTTCTTGTATAAAAATTCTATGTTTCGCCAAAAAGCTGGTCAAAAGCTAAAGAGGACTTCTGCAAATTTGTCCTACATAACTCAATCACTTCAACACATAATTTAATTCTGGGAGACATAAACCTACATTTAGATGAAGTGGACAATCCAGAAGTGAAAGACTTTAAAAACTTTCTATCTCTACTTAATTACTATCTCCCTTTACCCACACAAACACATGAAAAAGGCTATCATTTAGATGTAGTAGCGATGTCCACAAAAGAGATCTTAGATCCTTCCATCTCTCTTTCGGACGGTACTTGGTGTCATGATATCTGGTCTGACCATTTCACTTATTTCAATCTAACCTGGACTCAGCTAAAATCTAAGACTCATCCACGGACAAAAAGAGAACACCTTACAAGGGGCCATATCAATCCAGAGGAATACTGGTCACAATATGATCTACAAGCGAAGATAGAAGAAGGAGTTGATTTCTATGATCATTGGATGAAAACTAGCACATCCATCTTGGATAAAATTGCTCCTAAACGAAAGAGTAATAAAAGCTGTTCAAATAGATACAACAAATGGTTCGACATCGAACTCCTAACAATGAAACAATCAGTAAGACGATTAGAAAGAATCTGGAAAAAAAATGGGAAAACTGTCAGACTGAAACAACTGGAGAGCCAACATAAAACACTACAAACAATAGATAAAAGAAAAACGTAAAACATTTTACTCATCCAAAATTAACTCATCTAACACCAGCTCAAAAGGAGCCAATACAAAAGAACTGTTTAACATAGTCACAAATTTATTCGACACCACACGCCACACTCAACCCATGCATAATATCAAGCTACCCTCAGCAAATGATCTAGCACAACATTTCGATTCAAAAATTAAAAACCTAAGAAATGACTGCTCGACAATTGTCACACACGAACATCAAACAACTGATATACATGGAAATGAAATACCAGCGGACATGATTTGGCGTTCCTTCCACAACTTAGAATGGAATAACTACATCAAGTTATATAACAAATACTCTAAATCATACTGTGTCCTGGACTCATGTCCTCTAGAAATTATGAAAGCAGCTCCACTAGACTTTAAACTATCTTTGTTGAATTATCTAACCAATAACCTAATGGAAAATTTCTCACTAATAATGGTCACATCATAATAACCCCAATTCTAAAAAACCGCAAAGAACCATCAACATCAGTAATCAACTAAAGATCAGTAGCATCCATTCCATTCATTGTAAAAATCATGGAAGGATTGGTACACACCCAACTGATGGAATATCTCGACTAGTTCTCTCTTTTTGCATGAAATCCAATTTGGTTTCAGACCTCTGTTTAGCATAGAGACAGTAATTGCATCTATCCTGGATAATTTGCACTACTTGTTTAGTAAAGGCCTCAATGCCCTGATCATGCAATTTGACATGAGCTCTGCCTTTGACTTGGTGGACCATGGGAAACTGTTACAATGCCTAAATGCAATTGGAATCAGAGGAGAGGTATTAAACTGGTTTCGAGGTTTCCTTATATCCCGCACCTACCAAGTCCGTTTTAATTATGATCTCTCTGATACATGGAGCAATCCATCTGGCATACCACAGGGATCACCACTATCCCCTCTGCTCTTCAATGTTTACATGTCCTCATTGGGTTCGCAACTGTCCCAGCTGGGAATTAAACTATTCAGCTACGCTGATGACTTCACAATAATTATCCCATTTACTACCTCTATCTCAGAAGTCACCCCCAAAGCAACAGAAGTACTAAATTGGATGGAGCAATAGATAACTGAATTCAAATTGAAGCTAAACTCAGAGAAAACAAAATTTTTTATAGCATCGCCACACCTACTTGATACTAAAACGTCGGTGTGCATCAATAACCTTAGTTATCCCATTCAACCCATGATGAAAGTATTGGGAGTTACACTGGGACCAAAGTCTGACCATGAAAGACCAGTAGATTCCTTGATTAGAAAGATCTTTCTCACCCTCTGGAAGCTTCTGTCCATCAAAGCTTATTTTGATGTCTCATCATTTAGAATTCTGGTACAATCCCTTATACTGAGTCAACTTGTCTATTGTAACATCGCCTACTTGGCACTCTCCCAGAAGAATATGCGGCGATTGCAACTTGTACAAAATGCAACGGTAAGGCTACTCTGTGGACTGCAGAAGTTTGATCATGTTACACCTTCCTATCGACTTCTACACTGGCTGCCGATGGAGGCATGTGTGAAATTCAAGTTTGGTTGTTTTTGCTTCAAGATACTCTACGGCTTAGCCCCTAAATATATGACAGACCTTTTCTCCTTTACAACCAACAAACATAGGAGAAGCTCACATCCGAACTTTGTTTCTCCACCGGTTAGAGGTTGTAAATTTAAAAGTCATCACCGACATCTTTTCTCACATCAAGCAGCATTATGGGCTACAGATCTGAAACAACTGCTCGTGCCCACAACTTATAGGGAATTCAGGAAATGCCTAAAAACACATCTGTTCCTGAAGTACTTAGGTAACTGACCTATACAATCAGTCCTCAACAAATGATCTCTAGAACTGTTATTCACTAACTCTGATATATGTTTATTCCACTCAATCTGTAACACCTTTAATCATTGTAAACCGCATAGAACTTCACGGTCCTGCAGTATATAAACTATTATTATTATTATAGAATCTCTCTCCTTTATTCTCTCCCCTCATAGAAACATGAGGGCAGATAAAGGCCAAATAGCCCATCCAGTCTGCCCATCTGCAGCAACTATTTTAACAGACCCCATGTGTTTGTCCCATGCTTTTTTGAATTCAGACAGTCTTTGTCTCCACCACCTCTACCAGGAGACTATTCCACGTATCTACCACACTTTCAGTAAAAAAATATATATATATATCCTTAAATTACTCTTGAGCCTATTACTACTTAATTTCATCCTATGCCCTCTTATTCCTGAGCTTCCTTCGAATAAGACTCATTTCTTTCACATTTATTCCATGTAGGTATTTAAATGTCTCTTACCATATCCCCTCTCTCCCACCTTTCCTCCAAAGTATACATATTGAGATGTTTTTCTGTCCCCATATGCCTTATGATGAAGGCCACTGACCATTTTATTTTTGAAAGTGTGGTCCCCAGAATTCTGCACATTATTCTAAATGAGGACTCAGCAGAGTCTTATACAGGGCGTCAATACCTCCTTTTTCCTACTGGTCATACCTCTCCCTATGCACCCAAGCATTCTTTTAGCTTTCACTGTCGTCTTTTCAGCCTATTCGGCCACCTTAAGATCATCACAAAAACTATCACGCTTCTCTTTTGTGCATAATTCTTCATCCCCTAAACTATATAATTCCCTCTGGATTTTGCAGCCTTAAATGCATGACCTTGCATTTCTTTGCATTAAACCGTAGCTGCCAAATTTCAAACCAATCTTCAAGCTTCACTAGGTCTTTCTTGATGTTTTTCACACCATCAGGGGTGTCTACTCTGTTGCAGATTTGGTATAGTGCACAGAGGCGAATCATACCTGACAGCCCTTCAGCAATATCACTTACAAAAATATTATAAAGAACAGGAACAAAAAATGAACCTTAAGGAACATCACTGGTAACATCCCTTTCCTCAGAGAGATCTCCATTGACCACTATCCTCTTGTCACCTTCCACTCAACCAGTTCCTGACTCAGTCTATCACTTTGGGGCCCATCCCGAGGACACTCAGTTTTCCACACATGCATCTAATAAATAAACTATCAAAGGCTTTGCTAAAATCTAAATACACCACATCTAGTGCACTGCCTCTATCCAATTCTCTGGTCATCCAGTCAGTGTCTGTTCCCTTCCTCCCTCCCCATGATCTCCAGCATCTCTCTTCATTACTTCCTCTCTTTCCTTGCCTCCTCACTTCCCTTCTTCTGGCTTACTCTTTTCTTTGCCTCCCTCCCCAAACACACGCACACTTCAACATTTTTCCCCTTCCCCCACCCTCATGGTCTCCAGCAATTCTCTTCTTCCCTACCTCACATTGTTTTTAGCAGGCTTATTCTCTCCCTCCTCTTCAGCATTACTTTCCTTTGTTCTTGTCACTACCACAAGGTTTTTTTTTTGTTTTGCTCCCCCAAGGCAGCTGCTCTGCCATCTTCATAATAGGCATCACATAGCCATCTGATGCAAAACTTTGAACATCTACAACTTGTTGAAAGCCGGCTGGCTCACAGCCCCTAGAACTTCCTGTTTCATTGGGGACAAAGGATGGCCAGGTTTGAGCATATGCAGATGCTGAAGGCCCCTTGCTTAATGGCATGTGATTCCTGTTATGCAAATGAAAGTTGCTGCCCTAAGAGCAAGGAAAAAAAATCTCACAAGGAGAAAGACAAAGGAAAATTTGGATGTATCACGGCACCTGTGGCCCTCTGGGTCTCCCTCCCCACCCCCAGTCCAACATCTGTGAAATTACCCTCTAAGAGAGGGCCATTCTTACAAAGATTTAACCAGATAACTGCCAAGGGCTAAAGTTACTGCTTTATCGGCATTATTAGTATGCAGGTGATAAAATAACACATGATCCATGGTCCATGGTGAGGCCCCACCTGGAATACTGTGTGCAATTCTGGAGGCCGCATTATCGCAAGGATGTGCTGAGACTGGAGTCGGTGCAAAGAATGGCTACCCGGATGGTCTCGGAACTCAAGGATCTACCATATGAAAAACGGCTTGACAAATTACAGCTATATTCGCTCGAGGAGCGCAGAGAGAGGGGAGACATGATCGAGACGTTCAAGTATCTTACGGGCCGCATCGAGGCAGAGGAAGATATCTTCTTTTTCAAGGGTCCCACGACAACAAGAGGGCATCCGTTGAAAATCAGGGGCGGGAAACTACGAGGTGACACCAGGAAATTCTTTTTCACTGAAAGAGTGGTTGATCGCTGGAATAGTCTTCCACTACAGGTGATTGAGGCCAGCAGCGTGCCTGATTTTAAGGCAAAATGGGATCGGCACATGGGATCTATTCACAGGGCAAAGGTAGGGGAGGGACATTAAGGTGGGCAGACTGGATGGGCCGTGGGCCCTTATCTGCCGTCTATTTCTATGTTTCTATGTTTCTATTCATGACATTAAGATGCACTAATATGTTACTAATGTGAACTATCTCCATTTTTTTTTAAATCAGCTTTATTAGACATTCAGATTATCTACCTTCTGCCTAACTAGTTGATGAATTAGACTATAAAGTTCTAACAGAGGTTAGTCTAATAAAAATAAAAAAGCCATAGTAAAAGTGATTTCAGTTACCTCGATATCTATTGGGCAGTATCTTGCTGAGATATACTAAAGGGATAAAAGTTGTTATTTTTGAAGCTCTATTTAAGATTTGTATGTGCATGAGCTGGCATTTTAGATGTGCATATTGCATACTTATTTAAATCCAAATTTTAGAAATCCAGGATACATATGTTCAAATTCTGGATATGTGCAAATGGCAAGGTATGTGGTCTGACTGTGTATTGGGCAGGGCTAAACACTAGATATGTATTCTCCATTTTGCTAGAGGAATGCATGTTTATATTTTCTGGGATTTACAGCTATTTCTGAGATTAGAGTACTTGTTTTTTTTAAGCAGTCTTGACTGGAGGGATTAAAGGTGGATGTCTCCTAATTTCCCCATTATTTTGTCCTCCCTGTGAGCAATATTATGAAATTAGGCCCTGTAACAGCTTAGGGAAACCCAGACATGTAGCTTTCATATTGGAGATAAAGATAAAAGTCAAACTGTGGACCCAACACGATCCATGTTTCAACTGGATTGCCTTCCTCAGGAGGCCAATGTGGTAACCAACACACTTGGCAGCAATACTCTATATTAAACCAGCCAGTCTTTGCTACTTTTGATGTGCCCCTATGGGCAACAGATAGCTGTTTTTCCTCCATTGATTGTTTTCCATGTTATTTATAAAATGAATACGCCTGCTGCATGTAACCAAAGCATTTTAGGAGGAAATTTTTTTCACTTAAAAGAGAATAGTTAAGCTCTAAAAGGCGTTGCCAGAGGTTGTGGTAAAAGCAGATAACGTAGCTGGTTTTAAGAAAGTTTTGGACAATTTCCTGGAGGAAAATTCCATAGTCAATTATTGAGAGAGTCATGGGGAAACCATTGTTTGCCCTGGATCGGTAGCATGGAATATTGCAACTCCTTGGGTTTTGCCCAGGTACCAGTGACCTGGATTGGCCACAGTGAGAACGGGCTACTAGGTTTGATGGTCTGACCCAGTAAGGTTATTCTTATGTTCTTATTCACATCCATTCCTGCATGTAATTTAGAACAAACTCAGTACTATCAAATACTTTTTTAAAAATCTGCAAGAATTGTACATGCCCCAACCTGAACGTTTCAATTGCAGTTTCTAAATTCCATCTAGAATGAAGCTCAAGTTTTTAGATGCATAAATAAGGAAACTGTGCAATCAGCAAATGGTTATTTCAATTTCCATTTCATTTTTTTTTCTTCTGTATTTTAATTTAATGCACATCTTATTGGAACTAAAATCAAATAAATGCTAACTTGAAATAATGAAGGTTTGTGGTTCTACAGCATACTATAGTTGTTTCATGCTAAAAGGGGGCAGACCTATAAATTGTCACCAAGATGTAGGCCCCACAGTTTGGCACAATTAGTACTAATTTTATATCGGCTGTCGTGGTGCGTCAAAGCTGTTGTTTATTTTTATTTTAATAATTTATATTCCACATATCCTACAATTATATGCAGATTACAAATTATTCAGGTACTCAAACATTTTTCCCTAACTGTTCCGGCGGGCTCCTACCCTATCTAATGTACCTGGGACAATGGGGATTAAGTGACTGGCCTAGGGTCACAAGAAGTAGTGCGGGATTTGAACCCACAAAATCAGGGTGCCAAGGCAGTGCATTGAAATTTAGACATGCTGATTTGTGAGAGATCAATGGCAGGCATAAGTTGGAGTACCACCATGCAACGTTAAGAACTAAGGGGAAGATTCTCAAAGTGGTGCCTAAAATGGCATGCACCTAGAAAAATAGCACCTGCCACGTATTAATCATGCTTAGGCATCACTTTGAGAATCATGGTAATGGTGCCTAACTTTAGGAGGCCCTCACAGAATTTACCCCTATACATTGTGACATGCCCATGGCCCACCCATACTTTTACTCTTGTTTACACCCCCACCCCTCACAGTTGTCAGCTCTCTCTGATGTCACTTACGGGTCCCATGCCTAGGAAATGATATCAGTGGGAGAGCTGACACAACACAGACAGCAAGTTCATGGTGCTGCTCATGTTGGGAAAATTATTATTATTTTTTTTTTAATTAAGATTTCTTGTTATAATGCAATAATCAGAAATCACAAAGAAATATAGAAATAAAATCACTTCCAATATAAAATAAGAAGAAAAAATGCAAAATTAAAGCCCACATCATGGGGAGAGGTAGAATTACAACTGCTGCAGGAAATAAAGCTTTTAACCCATTGTAACCCAAAATAAATAATATTATAAAGCAAACCTTTATCTTTAGTAATTAATTCTGTTTCGGTTTGAGAAAAGCATAAGATTTTGTTTCTCAGATGACCAGACATTTACAGGGAAAATTTATGAAGAAAGTGCCACCTCCAGCCGAGACCTTAGGTCTCAGCTGGAGGAAAGTCTTGCGATGACCCTTGTCTTCTCATGCTGGGAAAATTAGAGGTATTGGGGAAGGGGAGTGCATGTGGCAGCGGGAGTCAGGAAGGAGCGGGGGGGGGGGACAGTGAAGAGGGTAGGGTAGGGGCGCTATCACACCCTCACTACACTACTGCATACTGACAACGCCTGCCCTACTATCTTCACCACTGCCAATGAGATGACAGTAGGCTGGAAGCTATTTTTGCACCTTCCAAATCTGTGCCCATTTGCAACTGTATCAATCACATAATCCTTAGTACAGTGCTAAATAATATACCATTAGAGCAGCATGTAAATATTAAAATTGAGACTCTGATTAAAAATAAGAACCTAAAAGTAAACTAAACTAAAAAAAAACTGCTGTGAGACTGAAAAGTCTCCATGAAGCATGGAAATGATTTTTAATTATTTTGGAAGCCTAGATTAAATATATACTACAAATGTCAAAATGACTGCAAGCCTGGCTAAATGATAATATGGAAGTGGCTACTAATGCCATAAATGCATTGTTTAAAAAATAGAATACAGGTTTGAGTAAAACCAGTACTTAAGCACTGAAATTTATATGTAGATGTAAAGCGTTAATTAGGCAGGGAAGGATGGTATGACCTGAAAGGGAGGCGAGAGAGGGCAGAAAACAGGAAAACAAAAGGGTGATTGTTGACATGATTATTTTATGATGATCTGATCAATAGCTTTTACA
This sequence comes from Geotrypetes seraphini, assembly GCF_902459505.1. Taxonomy (NCBI): domain Eukaryota; kingdom Metazoa; phylum Chordata; class Amphibia; order Gymnophiona; family Dermophiidae; genus Geotrypetes; species Geotrypetes seraphini. Next base: position 171,801,397 of record NC_047084.1, on the reverse strand, counting down.
AATAAAAGAGCCCTTTTACTAAGCTGCATTGGGCACTAGCATAGGCCTAAAACATAAAAAAAAAATGGTGTACTTTGATACGCGCTCAGGTGTCCTGTGGTAATGTCCAAATGTGCACACACTAACCATTTACTACAAATATTTTTCTTTTTTTGAGGATGTGCCTCTTGGGCTGGGAGTAGGCATTCCTGCATTAACCAGTTAGTACATTGACATTACCGCACAATAACTGGTTGGTGCATGAATATCATGATTACCACCTACAAAATAGGTGTAGTAAGTGCTCACATGATAATTTCCAACAATGTTTGCAAAATGGCTACATGGCAATGACAGCGTATGGCCATTAGTCCAAAAATAGACCATCTACTGCCATGGTAAAAATGGCCTTCACCATGCAGGACCTTACCTTTGTAAAAGGACCTCAAAATAACTTGAGTGAATATTTTGCATTAGAAGTGCCAAATAACTCTGCTTATTTCTTTGTTTTGCTTTATTTTACAGATCCTGGTACATATTGGCTTTAGAGACAAGTGCTTCCAAAACCAGTGCTCAGGGCCCTCACCAGGACATACAATTACACCAAGAAGCTGATTGAGGAATTGGAGCTCCACAATCACATCTTCAATGAGCCATCAGTAGATGTCATTACCTTTGAAAGTCAAGTTGCCACATTGCCAAAAATACTTCAGCCTTTACACACAATTGGCATTACCACGCTGATGTAATGGGAGAAGCAGAGTGGCTTCAATCATGGTCATATCCTCAGTTGGAAGAAGTGTCAGAACCAAGAGGAAAGGGATACAAAGCCCACAGCCGTAATCCAAAGATAATGTGGAAAACACAATACTGACAGGACAGCAAAACTACTCCAGGACTCCAAAGGGCAAAGCATTCAGTGAGAACACAGTTAATTCAACCTCCTGACTTCCACAAAATGAATAATAACTTCAAAAAATTGATGATAATCATGATGCAAAATTTCAGTGAAGTGGCAGTCATCATGTAGGACCTCGGCAGTCCCAGCTTTCAGGGCTTTCAAGCTATGTGGCAGGACATTAACGGAATGTGGAGGACATTTTAAAATGGCTAGTTTGAGGGCAATTAGGGACCTACTTAAGTGCTATTTTATACACACAGGTGCCTATCAAACTCAACTTTGTAGATGCCTATCAGAAAAGTACCATGTCATGGTACATACTTTTACATTGGTCAGTATTTTATGTGGCTTTCATGTGCATATGTAGCCGCATACACATGGCTTTTTTTCTTTCTACATTACTAGAATACCCTTAACAAGAAAGTAGGTATTCAGTGAAGAACATTAGAGCTACCTTCCTAGATGTTATAAATACTAGCATTAGTGACAGGAATCTGGTCTGTTTTTCAGGTGTAGATGGTTATTTCTTTTGAGCATGTGCAAATGTCCATACTTAGATTATTCATGCACAGACGGATTAGCATATTTTATAATGTACATGCATACTTGTGAACGTTACCTGTGCTCCTTCCAAACTCTACCACCTGTAAATGTCAACCAAAAAGTTTGTTGAAAAGTATATATTTTATGAGGCCTTTATGTGCACTTGTAGCCATGTATGCACAAAAATAGTTGTATAAAATTTTTCATCTAAGCTGGGAGATGTCACATGCTTCATGTTCACAGCTCTCTCTTAGTATAAATCATTCAAAATGATAACCCAGCAGGAAAGAAAAAGCTTCAGAGGGCTGTTGACTCAGGTCTATCTGTTCGCTTTCAATAAGAACATAAGAATTGCCGCTGCTGGGTCATACAAGTGATCCATCGTGCCCAGCAGTCCACTCACGCGGCGGCCCCCAGGTCAAAGACCAGTGCTCCAAATGAGTCCAGCCTCACCTGCGTACGTTGCAGTTTAGCAGGAACTTGTCCAACTTTGTCTTGAATCCCTGGAGGGTATTTTCCCCTATAACAGACTCCGGAAAAGCGTTCCAGTTTTCTACCACTCTCTGGGTGAAGAATTTCCTTACGTTTGTACGGAATCTATCCCCTTTCAACTTTAGAGAGTGCCCTCCCGTTCTCCCTACCTTGGAGAGGGTGAACAATCTGTCTAAATCAACTAAGTCTATTCCCTTCAGTATTTTGAATGTTTCAATCATGCCCCCTCTCAGTCTCCTCTTTTCAAGGGAGAAGAGGCCCAGTTTCTCCAATTTCTCACTGTACAGCAATTCCTCCAGCCCCTTAACAATTTTAGTTGATCTTCTCTGGACCCTTTCCAGTTGTACCATGTCCGTCTTCATGTACGGTGACCAGTGCTGGATGCAGTACTCAAGGTGAGGGCGCACCATGGCCTGGTACAGCGACATGATAACCTTCTCTGATCTGTTCTTGAGCCCCTTCTTTATCATTGCTAGCATTCAGTAATCTTCAAATTTAAAAAGTCTCCCAAGTTCAGGAAACACATTTCTTTTATTTACTTAACATCCAATTATCTGTTCCATTTCCAACAGTAGCCAGCATTTCATGGTTACTGAAAACACCACTGCTTCGTGAGGTAGCCTGGACCAGGAAAATTCTGATTTATTTTTATTTTTAACAAAGCATGTTAGAGGATGTTTTTAATTATTATTTTTTTTTAATTAAGGTCTATATCAGGAACATCATCTCACCACAGTGTTTCTTTGGTTTGTCTTGGACTTTTTTCTCTGTGGATACTCCAGGGTCAATTTCTTTGGATGCCCAATTTCAAACCAGTTGCTTGTTTCAAAATGCCTAAATAAATCCATCTGCTAAAAATATCACAAATGTTATTTGTATAACTATAATACTTCAAAAAGCTCATAATGGTTTACATAAAAAAATAAAAACAATGTATTAAAAATTAAAAGAGAAGATTTACAGATTATTCAACACGTTCCTTAAATATGTTTTCAAAGCTTTTTTTATAAACTCTTATAATTCCTTATTGAACCAATCTGGGTAAAGTTCTCCAGAGTTTGGTAAGCCCAAGTTGAAGTAAACACTCTGAAATATTTTACCTCTTACCTTCGGAAATTGAAAGAAAGGATTGTTGTCTCAGACCATATGATTTAATTTCCGAATAACATAACAATAGAGGCATATAATTAGGAATTTTTCCTTGACATTTTTTTGAACACTCTGCAAAAAAAATTTTGAACTGAATCCTAGCTTTGATCAGAAGCTAGTGCAGTTTCAACATGTATCATGTAATTGTCTCCTTTTTCATTCTAAATATAAGCCTATTAGCTGTGTTTTGAAGAGTTTGTAATTAACAGCATCAGTTTAGGTCAGTCCAAGAAAGTAATATTATAATAGCCTATTGATGATAGAAACAAAGCTTATACTAATAAACAAACTTATCTTTCTCAATTTCCAGAACAACGTGAGGTATTAATGATAAATTATTATTAAAAAAATACCACCAAAATCCTGATTATTGAAACCAAAGGATAATCTGTTATCAATCATGAGAGACTTATCATGAAATACCGAGTTAGGAAGATTTACTATCAATAATTTTGGTTTTTCTCTATTCAGTTTCAATTGAAATTCAATCATCCATTGTTCAATCAGATTTATACACTGACCTGATTTAGATTTCACTTGGTCTGAATTACCTTCAATGGAATGAACGCTGTAATATCATCTGCATATATAAACATAATATAATTAAACTTTGAGTTCATAACCTAACAAATGTATAAATAGATTGAAAAGAGAGGCCTAATAGCTTCTACGCAGTCGGCAGTACCGAAATGAAACGCTTCTTTTGAAGCAACCCCTACCCTAGTGTTCTAAAGCCTCTTTGTTTCTTCCCTCCCTTATAAGATTTTATTTTTTCATTGTACAGTATTTAAGCTCTTACCTTTTCCCATTTTGTTCCAGTAAGTCTATTTGTTCTGTCGTCCCCTCCACTTTTTTACTTTTAAGCTTTTGTTCTATCTTAACAATATTTTGATCATTGTAAACCATTTAGGTATGTTTATGATAAATGGTATATCAAAGATTAGAAACATAGAAACATAGAAACATAGAAAAAAGCGGCAGAAAAGGGCTATAGCCCACCAAGTCTGCCCATTCCATGTATCCCCCCCCTGAGTTTACTCACTTAAAGATCCCACGTGAGTATCCCATTTTCTCTTAAAATCCGTCACGCTGCTGGCCTTTATCACCTGGAGTGGGAGTCTGTTCCAATGATCCACAACTCTCTCGGTGAAGAAATACTTCCTGAAGTCGCCACGAAACTTCCCTCCCCTGATTTTCAGCGGATGCCCTCTGGTGGTCGAGGGTCCCATGAGCCGGAAGATATCATCTTCTGACTCGATGCGTCCCGTGATATACTTATACGTTTCAATCATATCTCCCCGTTCTCTTCTTTCCTCAAGTGAGTACAGTCGCAATTTCTTTAGTCTTTCCTCATACGTGAGATCCTTGAGCCCCAAGACCATCCTGGTGGCTGTTCGCTGTACCGACTCGATTCTCAGCACGTCCTTTCGGTAGTGAGGTCTCCAAAACTGAACGCAGTACTCTAAGTGAATAATCTTGGGCAGAGGTGGACCCTGCGGAACCCCATATTCATGCAGCCCTTTATCTGATAATTGAGAATGCATTTTAACTTTATAAGATCTAGACAAAGGACCCTCGAACCACATTACTTGCAATCCTTTTGTAATCCCTATTTTGAAAAGTCAGCAGTTGGATATGCTACACTGCAGTTTGATCAAATAGGAAGAGGGAGTGCTTTAGGTGTGTTTTGGTGGGACGAGGGAGAGCCCAAATGTAGAAGGTACAACAGTGATTTTTAAAGCAGTAGTTGTTATCCCTCTCACTTTTCTCTGAAAGCAAAACGTGAAAGGAAATCCTGACTCTGTGATCTGAAGGTATTATGACCATTATGAACAAAGCAGCAAAGCAGGTCAGAGGGGTAGCCTAGTGGTTAGTGCAGTGGCCTGTAAATTAAAATTCTACTGTTTATTTTTCCCCTGGGGCTCCCCTTAGGACCAGAAAAATATACTATATCTAAAGATGACACCTGCAAGGCTGCCTAATTTAATAGTTTTAATTGATTCAATCAGCATAGTAATTGACTGCACTGATTAAAAACCAATTAAAATGTCATTAAAAAACTGGAGACACCCTTAGGCACCTCCAAAAACGGTGCCTTTGTCCCAAGAGGAGCCTAAAGGCATGGTTTCCCTACATTTCCAGCGCCTACCTTACACATAGCTGTGATTCTCCAAATGGCATGTCATGTGATTGACACATGATTGACGGCTGTTTTGTAGGTGGGTGTCAATAATGGGCACCATTTGCAGAAACCGGTCCTTCCTGTTTGAGATTAGTTGTAAGATGGATATGACAGATAAAGACCTGAATGGATCCATTGAGTCTGCCCAACAATTATGCTAATTATTAATTCATGATGATTACACTAAAAATGAGTGTGATGTAAAATAGGTACACCTGTCGTTTTGGGGACAGAATCTGCCTGGCACTGAACTTATGTCCAACTATAGGAGTTGCTCTCAAACCTCTCCAGCTTATCCTAATCGCCTGGTTTTGTCCTTATTTTCCCAGCTACTAGAGTTACCATCGAAGCACTCTCCATGTGACACAGACTTTACAAGTCTGTCTGACACTGGCTTCAGTTCCTTACAACCGGAGTTGCCATCTAAGCACCACTCAACACATCAACATGCATGCAATCATTGGAGCTTTATTTCTATACCATTCTCTTTCTAATTAGGTATCCTTTGTGTTCATCCCACATGTTTTTGAGTTGTCATGGTTTTAGTCTCCACCATTTCCCTTGGAAAGACATTCTAGGCATCGACTACCTTCTCCATCCTTGAATCTCTCATCCTCAACCTCAAATCATGTCCTTTACTTTTACCATGTCCCCATATCTGGAAAAGATGTGTTTGTACTTGTATAAATACCTTTCAAGTATTTAAACATCTGTATAATATGTTCCGCTATCCTTCCTTTCCTCTGCTTGTCAGGGTATAGAGATTCAGATCTGTCACTGTCTTCTCAGACTTTAGTTGACACAAGCCCACGCCATTTTCATCACCTTCCTCTGAACTGCTTTTTATTTATATATATATATATATATATATATATACATATAATGTTTTAGTCTGTTTTAAATATGTATGTGTGTGAAATGGTAATTCTCTTACTCTTTTTGATAAGTAGACTATAAATCCTTTAAATACCATAAATACTTTACATGCATAGCAGGGTATGGCCTCGAAAACTGAATGAAACGACAACCAGGAGACAAACCTCCACAAACAAGTCACGAACCAACAAACAACAGTGGAGGTCCAGAAGATTGTTGGTGTGCAATTGTATTGATCAAATCAGAGTGTTGTGCGGTGACTCGACACGCACGTGTTTCGGCCTATACAGCCTGCCTCGGGAGCCTTTGTGAATCAAAATGTAATTGTTTGTGTGAAATAGATAATGATTGATCACAAACACAACCTTGAGAGTGCTGATACACGCCAAACAAGGTTGTGTTTGTGATCAATCATTATCTATTTCACACAAACAATTACTTTTTGGCTCACATAGGCTCCTGAGGCAGGCCTTATTGGCCAAAACACGTGCGTGTCGAGCCACTGCACAAGAATTCGATTTGATCAATAAAACTGCACACCAATAATCTTCTGGACCTCCACTGTTTGTTGGTTCTCAAGAACTGAACACAATACTTCAAATAGGGCCTCACCAGCGACTTGTACCTCCCTTTCTTCTGTTGGTTATATCATTCTTTGTTGCTTAGCATCCTTCTGGGGTACACTTAGGGTTAGCAAAATAATATTTCTTTATAGAAAGAGTGATGATGGTGCTTCCTAGCAGAAAAGTGAAGGGAGAACCAATGGCAGATCCTGGGAAGCAAAATGTGAAGCTGGAATCTGCATTATTGAAACAGGAAGGGGAAACGTGCAGAACAGATGACTTTGTGATCTTATACTGTTGTCATCTGTAGAACTCTTATAAATTGTATAACTAGATTCGAATAGTTCTATTACAGTGTAGCATTTTATTTGATAACTCCAATAAAGCCAGTATAGTTTTAATATGAAGTCTGTTACCGTATTGACATAAAGATTTACAACACTCAATTCACGATATTAATTTTGAAACCTCAAATGCACTTAGTCTGATGTAATTTGTCTCACTATGATAATAAAAAAATAATGGCCGGTATGGTGCTAATAATGTGGTTGGATGCTAAAAATAAACTCTGGTAATGAGTATTCCTTCTGGCATCTCGGAGAGACCTTTTATTTAAGAAGCTGCTGCAGCAGAATATCAAGTAACAGGTATCTTTGATTTGAACATGATTTGCCCTTTTCATTTTAAACTGAAGAGCTACTCCAGCAGCAGTTCTTTTGCACTTATACATGTATCAGCAGTGCAGAATATTCTTATGAGATCTGATCCTCACAGCAGTCGGGGCACAGGCTCTTTTATTTAGGATTTAACAATCTATTGAATAAAAAGACAAAAGTGGCTATAAAACAAGTTTCTGTAGTGCGTGCTTTGTTTCTGCCGCGGTTGTCGGTCTTTTTTTTTTTTTTTTTAGACAATGCAAAGCATATTCTGTGTGTGGATTGGTATATCAAAGCAGGTCGACTTCCCACTTAAACGTCATTTAGCAGGCTTTTAATATGCTGCAAAAACAACAATAAGCGGGTTACAAATTTAAGACTATTGGGCTTGAATTGGGAGGATGGAAACAAGGGGTAAATGATGCTATGGGGAAATTTTAAGAGAGATCAAAGTAGAAAAATAAAATGTAATTAAGTTGACCTTGGGAAGGCCACAGAAGGTGGGAAGGGGAGAATAACGAATCAACAAAACGGTGGAAGGGGGTAGCAAAGGGGCAGGGGAGTTGTAACATTCTTCTTCAGATATTCCAGCAGCATGCAATCGTAATATCATTGTGAATATCCCCTCTGACCGCTGTGGCATTGTGTGGTTAGTCTCCAGTATATCCACTTAGTGTACCAAAAAATGTGCATATATTTTAGTATTTTAGATTTAGCTCTATTTGCCGATGATTAAATCAGGAGCACTGTGAGATATCACATACTGACACCAGATGGTGCCTTGCTCCAGGTCTGAGGCTTTTTTTTTTCCACCAAATAGATTAGTATAAAACGAAAACATTAAAATATCTAAAATACTAAAACATATGCATGGTTTTTAGTACACTATTAACACTCAGTGGATATACTTGGAGGTTTTTGTAACTTGAAGATTTAACCACTGGTTGTGAATTTAGATAGGTTGATTGTGTGGTTAGTACCAGGCAGTTCATGGGGTGGAGTCAGGATAAAGCCCACAATTATAATGGTCATTAGCATATTGGGGGTGGTTTTGTATAGGTTGCCTAAAGTTAAGTTTGTGCACTTACTACGAACCCTATAACAGCAATTACCATTATAGAATAAGAACATAAGATTTGCTGCTGCTGGGTTAGATCAGTGGTCCATCACGCTCATGCGGCGTCCCTTAGGTCAAAGACCAGTGCCCTATTTGAGTCTAGCCTTACCTGTGTATGTTCTGTTCCAGCAGGAACTTATCCAACTTTGTCTTGAATCCCTGAAGGGTGCTTTCCCCTATAACAGCCGCTGGAAGGGCGTTCCAGATTTCTACCACTCTCTGGGTGAAGAAGAACTTCCTTATGTTTGTACGGAATACTAGCATAAGTCTGCATTTACACACACAACATTGGTATGAGCACTTATGTTAACTCTATGACAGGCATAAATACTCATGGCTAAATGTGGTAGGTTGTTACATGCGTAACTGACATTCTTAAAACTTAGCCGGTGGTGTAGCGAGGGGGGGGGGGCGGTTTGCCCCAGGTGCCATCTTGGCAGGGGCGCAGGCACCTATTCTCCTCTCCAGCCACCCACCTCTTTAAATCTTCACTGGCAGTGAACAGCATCTCCTACCTGCTGCTCATGTTGGGCCTCAGCTCTCCTTCTGATATTACTTCCTAGCAGGACCAGGAAGTGACATCGGAGGGAGAGTGAGGCTGGCAGGAGCAGCAGATACGATGAGATGCTCACTGCCGGCGAAGATTTGAACAGGTACCTGGTGGGGAAGAATGCAGGTGGATGCTTGATGTGGTGATACCAGGCGCCACTGCCCCGGTCATCTCCTTTCCTCTGACCTTAGTACACAAGTGTGTGGTATGCCCTGGCACTGCCCGTGGCCTCCATCCATACTCCACTCAGTTACATTCTGTAAAATTTAGGTGCAAACATTATAGAATAGCAGCTAAGGACATAGAAATATGATAGTAGATAAAGGCCAAAGGGACCATCTAGTCTGCCCATCCGCAGTAACCATTATCTCTTTCTCTCTCCGAGAGATCCCACGTGCCTATCCCAGGCCCTCTTGAATTCAGACACAGTCTCTGTCTCCACCACCGCTTCTAGGAGACTGTTCCATGCATCTACCACCTGTTCTGTAAAGTATTTCCTTAGATTACTCCGGAGCCTATCACCTCTTAACTTCATCCTATGCCCTCTCATTGCAGAGTTTCCTTTCAAACGAAAGACTCAACTCATGTGTATTTATATTACGTAGGTATTTAAACATCTCTATCATATCTCCCCTCTCCCGCCTTTGCTCCAAAGCATACAGATTGAGATCTTTAAGTTTGTCCCCATCCGCCTTATGATGACCAACTCCATCCTTTTTATATCTTTTTGAAGGTGCAGCCTTCAGAATTGTACACACTATTCTAAATAAAGTCTCACCAAAGTTTTATATAGGGGCATCAATACCTCCTTTTTCCTATTGGCCATACCTCTCCCTATGCAACCTAGCAGGTGTAACTGCAAATTATTGTCAATTAGTGCCAGTTAACTTCAGTTTTTATTGGTTGCAATTTGCACCCAATTAAGCAATTAACTTAGGCATTTAAGTGCTACTATTCTCTAACCTATGCACATCCAAAGTGCATAAAGTTTGCACTTAAAATTATAAAATGAAGGGGATAGTTATCAAATAAAAGGCAATTGGCTAGCTACGTGGAAGCTAGCACTGAATATCAACCCAGCACCCACCTAACTTCTGGGTCTACAATTGACCTGAATATTCAGAATTGGTGTCTGGAATGGCCTTGGCATTAAACATTTGTGTTATGTTCAGTCCATGGCATTCAGCAACCTTAAAATTATTGACCATTCTGGGCTGAATATCGGGGTTAATTTTATATGAAAGTTTTAAGAAGCGGTTTATTATAGGCCCCTTTTATTGCATCACATTATTACTGGCCAACACTCATTTTGGTGCCTCAAATATTAGACCTGTCTTTGAGTACATTGACCTGATGATTCCAAAAATGGCACCAGTTTTCTCCTATCAGCTCTAGTTTTTGAGATGCAGAACATGTGCCATATACAACTTATCACTCTGCTTGCCCATTAAAAAAATCATACATAAAAATTAAAAGAAAAGTAAACAACATGAAAATCTACTTATTTTATACCAAAAGCACAAGTTTGATACAAACTTTCCAGTCATTCGACACACAAGAAGCACCTTTTGTAAGACGTCCGAGACTGGGTTCTGCCAACACAATAATGCATAAGATTCCGACAATAGTTTGCCGTCATGTATGCATCCCATCTTCCTTGGTATCTGGCTTCCATTGTTTTTATGTCTTGGTGAAATATTTCACCTTGCTCTTCGTTTAAGTCACCATGGTTGTCTGGAAAGCGATCTAAATGACTGTGCAAATAATGAAATTTAACATTCATGTTATAGCCAAGCCTGTTGAAATGAAAGAGCATATCCTCAACTAATTGTGTGTAATTGTCTGCTGCCTTGCTGCCAAAGTTTTTCATTGCAAGAACAAATGAAGACCAGGCACACGATTCAATTTCATTCATTGATGCTATGAAATGTGGGTCATTTATAAGTTGTCTGATCTGTGGACCATCAAAAATTCCTGCGTTCAATTTTTCCATGGTAAGTCCAGGTAACATATGTGCTAGAATGCACAAACCGTCTTTATTCAAAGCCTTTACAAATTGTTTCATCAGGCCTAGCTTTATATGTAGTGGTGGCAGTATGAGTCTATCTCGTGCTACCAAAGATTACTTGATTACATTTTGTCCTCCAACCACCATATATTCCATTTGAGACCAATCATTTTTTTGCCCAATGTTTTTGCTAATTTATCTTTTCCAAGACTAAAGAAATGACCTTATACACTTCTTTTGTCCTGGTGGAGTGACCGATTGGAATAAAACCATAAAATAAACCATATCTAAGAAACTAGAGCTGAAGCGGTCTATCCAATGCAATTTTCTGAATCAGTATCTCAAATAACCCCAGGAACAGGTCAAAAAACCCAAGGCATATTATTTTGGTTGACTAGTTATTATTGACCAGTCACATATATAAATGTGGTGTTCACCCCCAAATTCTATAAAAAGGCACCAAAAATTGTGCACTCAATTGAATAACAAACTAATTAGTGGCTTCTTAACAAGCAATTGGTGCTAAATAAAATCAATTACAAGTTATGTGTGTAAATTTAAGTGCAAGCAAAAAAACAAGAGGGCATGGAAATAGGAATATTAGAGATTGGTTGCTGAAGGTACTGGCAAGTCCTTCAAGGGGATTCATTTTTTGACATTTATATGATTTAAGGTGGCTTAAATTGCAATTAATGTTTGGGGTAGAAGGGTTTCATCAGTGATCTTTTTTTGTGGTGTTGATGATGTGGTTTATTGTGAAAATGAGATTGTAATTGGGGACTATGGTGAGTGAATCATGGGTATAAACTTTGAGTGGATGTCTATTGCTGATATATGGGGCAAAAGAAAAAAAATGTTGGTTAAATTTGAGAGATAGTTAGTCAGATATGGTGTTCCTCCTTTATATCAGACAAGAAACATCCTTACCAATATATAAGACAAATTTAAAAACCTTTCTGTTTAAGGATGCCTTTACTTCCTAAGAAATTCTTTTCCTTTAGGTAGTGCAGAATATTAGCTTTATTCCCCCTCCCCCCACCATTTGAGTGGCCTCTGTCTTTCTTTTAGTTTTTTTGGGGGGAGTATTGTATTTTCTCCCCTCTTCTGTTTTTGGTCACTATGGGCTCCTTTTACGAAGCTGTTTTAGCGGTTTAACACACGCAATAGCGCGCGCTAATTGCTGGCCACGCTAGCTGCTACCGCCTCCTCTTGAGCAGGCAGTAGTTTTTCGGCTAGTGCAGGGGTTAGTGCGCGCTAAAAATGTGCGTGCGGCTTCGTAAAAGGAGCCCTATGTCTCTTTGATTATGTATTTCAATCTGGTGTCTTTTTTTATTTTTAAACCCCATGTTTTTTTATTATGATTTTTAAATGTATTGTAAACCACCTAGACCAGGGGTGTGAAAGTCCCTCCTCGAGGGCCGCAATCCAATCGGGTTTTCAGGATTTCCCCAATGAATATGCATGAGATCTATTTGCATGCACTGCTTTCATTGAATGCTAATAGATTTCATGCATATTCATTGGGGAAATCCTGAAAACCGGACTGGATTGCAGCCCTCGAGGAGGAACTTTGACACCCCTGACCTAGACGTAATGATAGGCAAATAAATAATAATAAACTTGAAACTTTGTAGCTTGATCCTCTAGCAATAGTACCATAAGACTACCACTAGAGGTTGACAGTGTCAGTGAATGCATGGGCTGTTGGCAGGTCAGGGTTGGGATTTCATTATTATTTTTTTGCTTAGTTCTCCTAAAATATTTCTCAGGAACAGGTTGCTTGTTTAGTAGCTTGATGCTCCCAGGAAAGAAAGATAATACTAGCTCAAAGCTGGTATTATCTTTTCATGAATAAAGTGGCTTGTGGGATTAAGTTTATTTTGTAATAATTGAAATGACAAAAGTTCCCTTTATCCAAAGCCGGACCCAGTATTCATATAAATTTTCCTGCCAAAGGGTCCAATTAACCATTTTATTTTGCTTTGAAATGTCCTGATTTTGAAGCAATAGTAAAGTATATTCCTTTTGATGGTTTAAAATGTCTGGGTAGACTGCATGAGCTTATAACAACAAAGCCTCATTTATGCATTTGTAATATCTGTAATGTTTACATACAAATAGATGCCACTAAGGAGTCCTTTTATTAAGCTGCAGTACGCGCACAATTACTGCAGCTTAAAATGGCTTACCTTGGGGTATTCTCAGGCGTCCTGTGGTAAGTTCCTAACACTCACACTGCTTCAGCTTCTGCATATCTAATATTCTATTTGTGCATCGCTCATACCTATACAGGCTCAAGGCGACTGTAAAGAGAGGGAGGAGGGAGAGAGAGGAGGTGGATAGGTAAGAGGGAGAGGAAGGGGAGAGAGGAGAGGGTAAAGGAGATTAAGTATTAAACAGATGGGTTTTCAGTTTTCTTCGGAAGATGATGTGGCAAGGTTCAGTTTTGGTCTTTTCTGTAAGGCCATGGAGTGGAAAACTCGTTTATAGTAAAGATCTTATGAGAAGAGTTGGATAGCTAAGAATAAAAAAAAAAAAAAAATTAAATTGAATCAGGTTGGGCAGACTGGATGGACCATTCGGGTCTTTATCTGCCATCATCTACTATATTACTATGAGTGAGGCCGCAGTTTCCATAAAGTATGCAGTGAATGATGCAAGATATTTTGAATGTTATTTTTGATGGGATGGGTAGCCAGTACATTTGTTTGATGAAGGTTGTGACTGAGTGGTATATCACTTATTCACACCCCAATAATACACAAACACCAGTCTTTGTGGAAAATTATTTTGACCGCAGCTTTATTAACCATTTTCTTCATAACCTTGCAATAATAATAATCATAATAACCAAATATCATTTAAACCCATCTTCCAGGCCAGTCACTTAATACAATCTTGACTGTCAGCTAGTTGGTGCTGACCTAGCTGATTCCAACATCCACCTTATTTCACTTCCCATCCCCCCAAGACCTATGGTGTCGCCCGGCCTCACCCCTACTTGGTGCGGTATTGCATACAAGTAATCACTAACAATTCCATTTACCACTTAACTTCAGCAACTTCACAAAACTGCTTGGCCCTGGGAGATCCTCCATTCCGCAGCTGTGACTCCCTCCCACTCAGCACACCCATCCCACCCTCCCAAAGAAAAACACTCCCCAATCTACCCTAACCCCCAACACAAACAGGGCGGGCAGAGTGGAAAGACACCTTCTTCTCACACTTCCAGCCCTAAAGTCCAACCACCTTAATTTTTTCCACCAACCACCACCCATCCTACCTAACCTTCACAAACTAAACTCCTTCACCTCAAGCTCACTTTCCGCTTGAATTTTAACCAATCCCTAACAATCTATATCCTCCAATCAACAAACACCCATACCTTAGCAACACCTGACTGTCCACCAATCCCAATAATCTGCTTTCTACACAGAAACCCTTACATAAGAACATAAGAATAGCCTTACTGGGTCAGACCAATGGTCCATCAAGCCAAGTACCCCGTTCTCACGGTGGCCAATCCAGGTCACTAGTACCTGGCCAAAACCCAAGGTGTAGCAATATTCCATGCTACTATACAGGGCAAGCAGTGGCTTACTCCTTGTTTTTCTCAATAACAGATTATGGGTCCAAACCTTTCTTAAAACCAGCTACGCTATCTGCTCTTACTACATCCTCTGGCAACGTGTTCCAGAGCTTAATTATTCTGTGAGTGAAAAAAGTTTCCTCCTATTGGTTTTAAAAGTATCTCCATTTAACTTCAAGTGTTCCCTAGTCTTTGTAATTTTTGACGGAGCGAAAAATTGATCCACTTGTACCCGTTCTACTCCACTCAGGGTTTTGTAGACTTCAATCATATTTCACCTCAGCCATCTCTTTTCCAAGCTGAAGAGCCCTAACCATTTTAGTCTTTCCTCATACGAGAGGAGTTCCATCCCCTTTACCATCTTAGTCGCTCTGCTTTACCATTTCTTGTGCCACTATATCTTTCTTGAGATAAGAAGACCAGAATTGAATGCAATACTCCAAATGAGGTCACACCATGGAGCGATACAGGGGCATTATGACATTCTTAGTCTTGTTAACCATCCCTTTTTTAATAATTCTCCGCATCCTGTTTGCTTTTTTGGCCACCACCGCACATTGGGTGGAAGGTTTCATCGTATTGTCTGTCAACCTTACCCTTCAGCCTTTCTCATGCTAACTTCACCCCCCCTTTCCATTCCTCCCTCTAACAAGCTGTTCCACGACTCATCCATTGTTATTAGCCCACCAATAAATTGGTAGGTTTTCCAAGACAGTACATGCTAACCACGTGCTAAAATATGTTTTTCAATTTTTGTTGGAGGGGGTGTTTCTGGATGTGCAGAGTGGACTTTCCTGCACCACTCAGCATAACATAACATTACAATGCATTTTTATACCACAAAACTATGTGGATTCTTCAGTTAACGATTACTTAAGAAAGCTGGATGATGCTTAAAGTCGAAATGCTCCAAGATGGCTGCTAACTGCTTTAGCTGAGCAACACGCCCAGGGAGCCAGCTAAAAATTCAAAAGAACCTTTTTGTGGGAGTGAGGGAAGTTTGTTCCCTACCTGACATGCCAAAGAGATGCAGCCGGAGCGCCACTGCTGTCTCACGTCGCCTTGGAGGTGTCCCGATGGGCACAATTGAAGATATCCTGCGGCAAATGCAAAATGCTCCAGTAGCGTCGGTGGGCAGCCCGCAGGAAGTGCCGCAGGAAGTGGGCGAGACCGCTGAAGCCTTCCAAGGGCCAGACACACCTCTTAGCCCCAATGTTCGAGCTCCACCCCCACAGCCCCGGACAATGGCGAAGGGTGAGGAAACCCCAGAGATAGGGTAGTTTCCGGCCCTTGAGGCAAGTTCACCAGCTCTGGAGAGCTCAGAAGGAGGGGTACTCCATCGGAGAAGCTTAGTTAAGGAACCGGAGGCGATTACAGCTGAAAATGGGGGAAATTACCAACCAGAGGAGAGAGATTCCTGCATTTGGTGAGAACATTTTTACTTGTCAGCAACTTATTGTTCCAACTAAACCCTCTGAAGTTACTCTAGAGGCACTTTGGGATTTAGTGGCTAATTTTGGTAAAGTCATTAATCCCCATTTCTTATATATAGAACATACAAAGGAATTGAAAGAAGTTAAATTGGAATTGAGAGACTCTAAATCCACTATTCAGAAAGTTGAACAGGACTTTATTTCCTCTAAACAGATTCAAGAGACAATAATTAAAAATAATGTTAATATTCGAAGAAAAATTGAAATGTTGGAGAACACTGTACGAAGTAATAATTTAAGATTGATTAATTTTCCCAAAGTCACTTTGGTGACTCCAAGGGAAATGATCAAAAGATATTTTCAGGAAATTCTAGGAATTTCAGATGAACTTTTGCCTCCACTGTCTCAAGTTTATTATTTGCCTGCTGGTGGTCAAAGACAACATTTCAGGTCTAGAGATCAAGAGGCAATGGCGTCTCAGCGTTACTTGAGACGTCAGATAAAGAAATTGCGACCCCCAACAACAACAATAATTTCTGTTGCTCTCCAACCAGACAAGGTATGGATTTTGAGTTTATTTTTTAAGAACAAACAGAAAGAATTTCTTGGACATAGAATACAGATGTTTCCTGACCTGTCACGTGAGATGCAGAAGCATAGGCGTGAATTTTTTTTACTAAAGCCAGGAGTGTTAGCTTTAGTGGTTTCTTTTTACTTGCGACATCCGTGCAAGTGTATTGTTCATCACCAAATGAATAAATATGTTTTCTTTGAACCCTTTCAATTAACTACCTTCCTGTCTGTATCCCGATTGGATAAAGGAAAATTATAAGCTCATTAGAAGTTATGCATTTTGCTCTCAGCTTATAGCAGTGATTCTTTAAGTTGTAATCTACTTTGTTGTTTCTTGCTAATTGTGTAAGTCTTGGATCCAGTTTGAGGACTTGAGTAAAGTTAAGCCATTGAAATTTTTATGTATTATGAACATATTTGTATAACAATCTTTTTTTTTTTTTTGGATTGTTGTAGAATATATCGGGCTTGATTTCTTTTCTGTACAAGTTTAATGCTTGATGTTATGTTGAAACTTATAAATAAATAAATAAAAAAGAAAGCTGGATATCAGGCAGCGAATTATTAAAAAATAGAGTATGTATTGTCAATTATAAATGCATAAATGAGGCGCTCTGCTCTCAGCTGTTGCAGAATGAGTAAACAAATTGATATTTGCCCAATATTGACTTAGAGCTTCTGAAAAAAAGTATATTTTCTGAGTAAATATGGCCATCATTCAGAACTAAATAGGGAGCACGTTTTGTAAAGACACATGACCTCAAATTCCGGTATACAGCAGCATAAGTTGTGCATAACCAATTTGCATGCATAACTTAATTAACAAGACCAATCGGCACTGATAAGTGACAATTTACTCCTCATAACTAATACTAATTAAAAGTTACATACAGAACTGGGTAGGCGCAGACTTTCAGACAAACTAGGCTTTCAAGCCTAGCTTCATAAAGGTTAACATACTAAACTAAACTAAACTAAGCCTTAGGTTTATATACCACATCTTCTCCACTGAAGTGGAGCTCGACACGGTTTACAGAGTTTAAAAAATATGGGAAGAGAGAAGAGAAAGAGTTTACAAAGCATAAAAAGAGGGGATGTAATCAGGAGAAGAGATTATTATATGCTAGAGAAAAGCCAGGTTTTCAGTTGTTTTCGGAATAGTTGGAGGGAGCCCAGGTTCCGCAGCGGGACAGTGAGGTCGTTCCAGAGGCCGGTGATTTTGGAGAGGAGGGATCTACCCAGTTTACTTGCGTGGAGGATGCCGTGTAGAGAGGGGAAGGATAGTTTATGTCTGTGGGCAGATCTGGTGGTAGTTGGTGTTGGGCGAGGAAGGATAGAGGGATTAGGGGCGGAAGGATGCCGTGAATGATCTTGAAAGCCAGGCAGGAGCATTTGAAATGAATTCTGGAAAGTACTGGGAGCCAGTGAAGATTGGTAAGTAGAGGGGAGACGTGGTCATATTTGCGTTTAGCAAAAATCAGCTTAGCCGCAATGTTCTGGATAAGCTGGAGTCTGCGAAGACATATAGTACATATAGTACATACAGTACATATAGGGGACAATATTCAAAGTGATGTAACCAGCCAGAAACAACTCCTAGACAGTTCAATCAATTGTTTAGGGCTAACTGATTATGTTCAGTGGCATTTATTTTTTTTTTTTGTAAATTATTTTTATTGATAGAGCAGCCAAAATCACAGCAAGAAACAAAAGTTATAATACAAACGTATACGAAAACAGTGCAAACAGTCCAGGCTCAAGCTGGTGTGTTTGGTGTGTGTATGGTTGGTGTACATGCAGGGCTAGGTGAGGATTATGTGATGTGGCTAGTATGGTACGCCTGACTGGCTGCTGTCTGTTGGAATGGATGTGAGTGTGTGGGTGGAGTCTTTTCTTTCTACTACAAAATTGTTATTGCAGCCTTGGTTAGTTCTCCAGGGGGGTACCTGCCCAATCGTTAGTTGTTCCGTAGAGTCTGGCACTTATTAATAATAATCTTCCCCCCCCCCCTTTAATCAAGCCGCATTCGGTGATTATAATCAAGCCGCATTCGGTGATTAAAAAAAAACAAAAACCTGCTGATGCTGTTAAAGCACTGATGCTTATAGAATTTCTTTGAGCATCTGAGCTTTTACCACAGTGGCCAGCGATAAAAGACCCTAACATGGCTCGATAAAAGGGGGTCTTTATTTGTATACCACAACAACCAACTAGTTCAGAGCAGTTCATAATAAGAAGCCATCACTACAATATTGAGAATACACAACTTCAAAAACTTGGATTATGACAGCACTTAGGCCCTGATTCTGCAAAGTGCGTCCCGATTTTAGGCAGCTGTAGGCGTCGTACAGCTGTCTAATCAGCCAATCGGGATGCACGTTTTTTTAATAAATGTTCCCCAGGCAGGCCGCCTATATTGAAGGCACCTCCAGGAGCCTAGGGAGGCCCACAAGACTGCCTAAGCTCGCCTAAGGGCCTTAGGTGAACATAGGTGGCAAAATGATGGCCTACATTGTAAGTAGACGCGGCCACTATACTTATCGCGACAAGGGATCTCCCTGCTGCAATAAGTATAGCGTCGCCTGTCCGATCGCCAGCAGGAGGGTGCCCTGCCGGAATGCCCCCCTTGAAACTCCCGATCGATGGCAGGAGGGTGCCCATCCCCTCCTGCCAGAAAGTCCCACCCCCTCCGATGACCTCCTAACCTCCCCCCAACTAACCTCTAAATTGTTGGCTGGCTGGCCAGGTTTTGCTGCCGTCCAGCTGGCAGGCCCGCCTCGTCAAAATGAGGCGGGCCCACCCCTTCCCGGCCCATCCCCGCTAAGTCTAAGGCCTGATTGGCCCAGGCGCCTAGAGCTTAAAATGGCTTACTTTGGGGTATTCTCAGGCATCCTGTGGTAAGTTACAAAACAGTACTTGCTAACTATATGCTAAAATATATTTTTCAATTTTTGTTGGAGGGGGGACGTTTCTGGAGGTGGAGAGTGGACTCTTCTCCACCACTCGGCACAACATAACATAACATAGCATTTATATATTGCAAAACCATGCGGATCCTTGTAGTCAACAATTACTTAAGAAAGCTGGACATCGGGCAGCAAATTATTAAAAAACAGAGTGTGTATTGTCAGTTATAAAAAATGTTCATATAAGTAGGTTTTTAATTGTTTTCTAAAATTCATATACCATTAATGTTCAAGCCTTACAAGCCTACAAAATAATTATTAGTAAGTGCCCATGTGCTTTTTTTTTTTAATGACTTTGTGCTAATAGAAGCTTCAGCACATGACACCAGAAGTTATGAATTCAAAGACCACAAAAACACAACCAATAGAAAAGCACAATTGGCTTTAAAGAGACAACTTATAGCTTTATTGAAAATGACACAACTTCTAGTGTTTCAACTGTTAATCCTATGTCTGGGGTCCACTTTCAATATGATGTAGCTCTGGTCAAAGGCTGGTTAAGATCTTATCATTGTGAATGGTAGCGGAGCTACATCATATTGGAAGCGTACCACTGACACAGGCTTAACAACCAAAACACCGGCTATGTTAGGTCATTTTCAATAACTGTATCAAGTTGTCCTCCTTAAAGCCAATTGTGCTTCTTTTCTGCTAGTTTTAGCACATGGTCGTTAATACCAAAATTGGAAAATCAACCATTTTACTGCAGCTCTGTAAATTGACACCTACAAGAAACTTACTTGCAGCAGTGGCGTACCTAGCATATGTGACACCCGTGGCCCATATTTTTTTGCCACCCCCCCATCTGTACGAAAAACATGATTTTTAGTAACAATCCTCACGTCGCACATGAGTACCTAGGAAAAGGCAGCATCTCACATATGCAGTGAGCAGTACAACATCAATACACCCATTGTAAAATTAAACAAGCCAGACTAGTACAGATCAATCTTACAAAGTCAATCCTAACAGAAAACCATGTCTTTCGAACACACAGAACACAGAAAACACCTTTGCCTAGTATGGAATATGTCATAACAAACTAACCCCTCCCCCTTTTACAAAACTGTAATGTGGATTTTACCCACGGTGGTAACAGCTCTGACGCTCATAGAATTCTGGGCATCAGAGCTGCTACCACCACGGCTGGTGCTAAAAAATGCTCCACAGTTTTGTAAAAGGGGGGATAAAATAGAAATACATAGACAAAGGTTAAATTGAACCAGCAAGAAGCTGGACTCTGCATACAATGCAACACCACAGAAACAGTTACACATGTCTCCTAAAGCAATAAATAAATAGAACATTTTTTTCTACCTTTGTCTTCTCTGGTTTCTGCTTTCCTCATCTTCTTGTTACTGTCTTCCTTCCATCCACTGTCTGCATCTCTCTGCCCCTATATGGCATCTTCTCTCCTTCGATGCCCCTTCCAGAAACTGTATGCCTCCCCCTTCCATCTCTCCTTTCACCCCCATTGGTCTGGCATCTTTCTCCTCTCCTTCCCTCTCCCACACCTCTCTTCTGCAATCCCTTTCTTCCCTCATTTTCCTTTTCAATTTATTTTCTGCATCCATCTAGATTATGTTCTTACTACCCTCTCATCAATTTCATTTTTTACTGTGTGCCTACAGCTCGCCACCTCTTTCCCTCAGCACCTTCCAGTATTTCCCTAACTCAATCCTTTTCCCCCATCATGTGCTCTCCTTTTATTTATCCCCTCCATCATCTGCCCTCTTCTCTCTCCCCACTTCCATCATATGCCCTCTTCTCTCTCCTTCTCTCCACTTCTATCATCTGCCCCTTCTCTCTCTTCCCCCCTCCTTCCATCATCTGCCCCTTCTCTCTCTTCCCCCCTCCTTCCATCATCTGCCGTCTTCTCCCCACTTCCATCATCTGCCCCTTCTCTCTCTTTCCCCCCACTTCCATCAGCATCTGCCCCCTTTTGCTCCCTTCAACCCAATTCCATGCAGTATCATTCCCCCTTATGTCTCTTTCCCTTCAATTCCATCAGCATCTGCCCCTTTCCCTCCACCACACATCCATACCACCCTGACCCCCTTTGTCACCCTTCACCTAAATTCCCTACCACCCTGACCCCCCCTTTATCACCCTTTACCATGATTCCCTACCACCCTGACCCCCCTTTGTTACCATTCACCATGATTCCCTACCACCCTGACCCCCCCTCAACATGATTCCCTACCACCCTGACCCCCCTTTGTCACCCTTCAGCATGATTCCCTACCATCCTGACCCCCCTTTGTCACCTTTCAGCGTGATTCCATATCACCCTGACCCCCCTTTGTTACCCTTCAGCGTGATTCCATACCACCCTGACCCCCCCTTTGTCACCCTTCAGCATGATTCCCTACCACCCTGACCTCCCTTTGTCACCCTTCAGCATGATTCCCTACCATTCTGATCTCCTTTCTTTCTGCATCCCAAAGGTCCCGCGATGACTGCTTCTACTCGGATGGAAGAGGTAAGTGACATTGGGGGGGGGGGCTGGACCAGCAGATGCAGTTAGTTATGGCAAGATCCCACGATCACTGTGGCTGCCGGTCCCCCCCCCAACGTCACTTACTTCTTCACAGTCATCGCGGGACCTTCTTCACTTCAGCGCGGCTGCCGACTCTGCTCTAAGTACGGCAGCCTCGCTGAAGTGCCGTTTGAAGCAGCGCGGGAGGTTCCGGAGGTTGGCTGTGCACCCCCTTGGAGCGTGCACCCAGGGCGGAACGCCCCCCCCCCCTCGGTACGCCACTGACTTGCAGAGATAAATATTTAATATATTTTGAAAATTTAGTTCCTTTTATAATACTAATTCAATTATTTGTTTTTATTTGATGTTTAAATTCTGGCCAGATTTGTGTGTTTTTCATTTTAGACTCAAATGACCCCCAAAACAAACAAAAGATAATTCCAAAGTGATACTTGGTGATGAATATGCTGTCCATGGTTGTGGATGCTTGAACTCCATAAAATGAATCTTGTCCAAAAACAATTTGTTATAGTCTTGTCTTTTGTAAACACATAACAACCTATATTATGACCATGGATGACATCATTTGAAGGCACAAAAACATGATGAATAACACCGATGAGTATATAGAACCTCGCAGTATTGCAAGTAATCTCATATGAACTACGAGACCATCAGTACCTTACATCACTGTAAATGACTTTAACCACAAAAACAAAGCACCATTGGTACCCACTGCTTCTAAGTGCTGCAATAGGAAGCCAGGATTTATAGCACTGAAGGCTGCAGCCATGTCTACAAGGGATCATTCCATGTCAAGTGGTCAGAGGTCTCCACTCAACCATCTCAGAAACTGATTTTTTCAGGAGAGGATAACCAAATTTTTGGGACATGATCTCAAATAGGTCCTACATTAGAAGCCCCTTTAGTTGGGCCACTTTTATGTATCCATAGAAGATGAGTGGGGACCCTTCTTCAGAATGGACCAGTTGATATGGAATTACCCAAGGATCTTGTCCACCTACCTTTGCAACTCATTTAGGGATCTATTCTAAACCCTGCTTGACAAGCTATAAACTGATTATAAACTAGTTTCCAACCAACTTCACTAAGAAAGGCAGACTGAACACTGCTTGGTAATGATTAGCAATATTCATGTCTAAATTTACTTGTTAAAAATATGTTAATATAGCAATAATGATCTATATAATTGAGTATAAACTAACCTTAATGAAGAGAGGCATTCATAGTCATGAACAACCATGAAGTTAATTCAAATACAACTTCAATAAAATAGCTGGAACTTCAACATTTTCCTAGGTCATTTTTAGCCTCATTTTTCAAATGAATTTATCCCCCCTTTACAAAACCGCAGAAGTGTTTTTTAGAGCAGGCCAGTGCGCTGAATGTTCTGCGCTGCTCCCCATACTCATAGGAACTCTGAGTGTTGGGAGCAGCGTAGAACATTCAGTGCACCAGCCTGCACTAAAAACCACTTCTGAGGTTTGTAAAAAGGGGGGAGGAAGTTAACTCGTAAGATATTAGGAGTGGTTTGAACATTTTTGATTTGCTAAGAAGTAGATTGTAACGTAGGTGATGCTTGGGAGGATCTGTTTTTGTTATATAGGTTTTATGTGTTTTTTGAAGAGTAGGGTTTTTGTTTCTTTTTTGAAGGTTTTGACATCGTAATGGTTTTACCTTTTCTTTCATTCCAACCATGTTTGTATT
The DNA here is from genome assembly GCF_902459505.1 of Geotrypetes seraphini. Taxonomy (NCBI): domain Eukaryota; kingdom Metazoa; phylum Chordata; class Amphibia; order Gymnophiona; family Dermophiidae; genus Geotrypetes; species Geotrypetes seraphini. The sequence continues at coordinate 171,777,613 of NC_047084.1, read as the reverse complement.
CTATTCTTATGTTTCTTACCTGCATGGTTTACATTTTCACCTTGATCAATTTTATTGAAATGTTTGTACCTTTTATTCTGATCAATTTTATTGAAATGCATGTATTGCCTTTTATTGTATTTTATTGAGATTTTTATTGAAAACTAGCTGATGCCCCGGCGTTGCACGGTTATTTAATTATAGCAATAACACTGTAAATGGATTCAAATAAAGATACTTTATAGTGGTGAATGAAAGTATTTTTTTACAGCTTAATAAAAAGTACAATATTCAAATAATAATGTGAAATATTTGACAAAATGAATACAATACAACTAACGCAAAACGTGATTATAAACAACAATTTTAGTTTCACCTCCTGGAGCAAGAACATATAAATTCTTGGGTGAACCCACCCTTGAGCAAGCAACATAGAGTTCTGGGCCGTGAGACCCCCAGAACATATCAACCCAAGTAGTGAGGGATCAGCATACCAAGTTTCGTTCAAATTGGTGAAGCCGTTTTTGAATTAATGTGAGAATGGCAGCTTTTTACATTTTTTCCATTGACATGAATGGGTGAAATCTGATTTTCTGTTTGTAGCTCCGCCCACGTGTGCATGTGGGCCGCGAGACCCCCAGAACATATCACCCCAGGTAGTGAGAGATCTGCATACCAAGTTTCGTCCAAATCGGTCAAGCCGTTTTTGAATTACAGTGAGAATGGCAGCTTTTTACATTTTTTCCATTGACATGAATGGGTGAAATCTGATTTTATGTTTGTAGCTCCGTCCACGTGTGCAGGTGGGCCGCGAGACCCCCAGAACATATCATCCCAGGTAGTGAGGGATCTGCATACCAAGTTTCGTTCAAATCGGTCAAGCCGTTTTTGCGTGATCGCAGCACATACACACACACATACATACACACATACATACCTCCGATTTTATATATTGTCACGATCCTAGCCCTAAAGCTGGACTCGTGCCTGGCCGTGATAGGACTAAGGTCACCCCTAACATACAGAGCACTAAGGAAAGAGATAGGGTAGTGAGCAGTAAGAAGGAAATTACTGACTGCCCCTTTAAGTCTAAAAAAATCCAGTTGCAGGGAGTGGAGGTTGTTAAGAGGAACAGCTTGGAACAGCCTCTGAGACACAACTCTCCCTCTGCTAGTCCCCAGCTGAGGGTAATAAGCAAGAATGCAGCTAAACCTAAGAAGGCAGTGCAACTATCTCCTCCCCCTCTGAGAACAGGGCGTGGGAAGTTGTGCAATTTAGAGGCTGCCCTCAGAAGGAAAAGATCAGTCTTTCCTGGGCCAGCTACAGGAGAGGACTCACCTGATGGAGCACTGCAGCCCCAGGATATTGAAATGACTGAGGCTGATACTGACCTTGGAACCAGCCAGCAGCCAGTACTTGAACCCATGGACTGGACACAGACAGAAGGACTGCCTGAAGATTGCTGCATGGACTGGAGTTAAGTGGCAGGTCTGTGCAGTCTATATTATAGCAGGGTTAAGCTAATGAGGGGTTGCTCAAGGCAAGCTGCCTTGGGAATATATTGAGGCTGGTACTGCTGTGTTCATGCGGAACAGGGAAGGAAAAAAAAAAACGTTTGTTTTGTTCCAAATGTTGAATGACTGAATTCCTGAAGTTTTTGAACTAGGTTTTGAATGGGTTAATATACCTGAGGGAAGTAAGGAACTTTGGGGAGAATCCACTTACCATTTGGGTGGGTTAGTGGAGCCATTCGTGGCATTCTGTTTGACAGAAAAGTTTAAAAAGGTGGATTCACTTGCTCCCCTCCCCCCACATCAGCTTAGCTAAGCTGATTGGGAACCAGCCAGCAGAACTATAGGCTTGCATGTAGCACTATCAAGCGTGCTGGCTTTATTGCTGAAGACTTGGTGAAGTTTGAAGGCAGCAACATTTGTGGACATTTACTTAGACCAGCTAATAACAATGATTTTGAACTATGGGAATTGTTTACTTACCTGAATTAAGGTGGTAACTGGGCTCTTTTGATTTGAGCTCTGCTGTATTTTGTTTTGTGGCTGGACTATTATTATTACTGGTGGAGTCAGGTCTAGTTGTGCATAGACTCACACATGCCACAATAAACAATTTTATTTTTGAACCAAGACTTGATTTTTCTTTGGTAACCATTATAGTTCCAGTGTTGTCAAGGCTGTTCCAGCAGGACTTCCTACTTGCAGGAAGCACGTGAGGGCCGCGTTGAAGTGAGCAGAGTCCGGGATTACTGAGGACACAGGTACCGGCTCCGCTACAATTGGTGTCAGAAGTGGGATATAGCGCCTCCTGCTGGACACTGGTGGAACTTTTGGGAAAAAAAAAAAATTAAAATAGAGTGGGAAAATTTTTTTTTCCGTGGACTGCAGCTAATTTGTTGTGTTAGCTTATTTTGTTAGTTTGTTGTGTTGGTTCCTGTCGGTGAGGAGCTGAGTTCCAGGCGGCTGCGACCGGATGTGCGGAGGAAGCACAGGACCACAGGGATCCGGCTGACACTTGCGGTGGGCCAGGAGTCGGAGAAAGATCCAGGAGGCTGCGAACCTATATAAGAGGACAAAAACGCAGTAACGACTGGGGGTCAAGGAGGCCCAAAACCCAAAGGCGTAGACTCACCTTTCTCTCTGGTAAGGGACTTGACCAGGGGGGGTGAGGGAGATTGGCTACCCTACCGTTGTGTTACCGCACTTGGGTTGGTCTCTCTGTGTTTGTTTTTAGGCTGTCCGGTGTCATGGATCAACAGCAGCTGATCGCTTTCCTGACCGCCGAGAGGCAAAAACAAAGCAGGGACTTACAAACTGTGCTCAAGGCCACCCAGGACTTATGGGAAGACAGCCAGAAGCAAGCTCGACAGCAGTATGACGAACTAACCAGAGCAAGGGGTGAGCACACGAGACTGTTAAATCAGCTGTTACCAGCAGTGAGCCCGGATATGACAAGTCAGGCCTGCCAAGAGGGGTTAGACCAGACAAGGACGGAAGCTAATCCTATTAGGGGGTGGCTCGATGAGGGAACATTCTTGATGGGGGGCCCTAATGCAAGGTCAAGCCCAGTTGAAGGGGTACGGGCACACATAGGAGGGCCACAGGAACGGGTTTGGGAGGTAAATGATAGGAGTATTCCTAAACAGACCTTCAAACCACCCATAGAAGATGATCCCAGAGAAACCTCACCAAGCAAGAGGAGACCCCCTTCTTATGAGGAAAAGGAGGACCAGGTCCACCTGCTTGATAAAGGGGTAAGAGGTCTGGGGAGGATGCAAAGACCAACACAGGGCCCAGCCAGTGAATATCGAGCTTTAGTATCCATAGCAGGGAAGGAAGTATGGGCTCTGGTGGATACGGGGGCAGATCAATCAATGATGTCCACAGGATTTTGGAAGCGGACATTCCCAAGGGAAACAGGGAGAGAAGAAAGCAATATGGTCACCATTAGGTGTGTCCATGGGGATAAGTTAAGATACCCCCTCAGACCGACCACGATGTTGTATGGGGACAAGGTCTTTAGGGTCAGGTTTGCAATAGTCCCTAGGGCACCTTATGCACTGATATTAGGTCGGGACTGGGTAGGACTGAAAGAATATTTGATGACCCGTCAGGGCTTGGTAGGCACGCGCTCCAAGGGGCCGGTCTCGGGAGAAAAGGAGGAAGAGCTAGGAAAAATTTTTCCCTTTACGGGGGACGTTCTGCATAGATATCCCCAGAGGCCGGACAGACAATCTCAGTCCCAAAATAAAAAACAGAAACAGCGAAGGAGTCAAACCCTTAAACAGTTGACCAATTATAAAGAAGTACCTTGGGTCCCTCGGGAAGTAAGAGAGGTGTTGCCCACTTTCCCGTCCGAACAGAAGGCGGATGCCTCGCTACGGGAAGCTTGGCAGCAAGCTCAAGAAGGGTCTAAGGGCTTAGTGAGGTTTAGGATAAAACAGGGGTTACTGTATAGGCAAATCCCAGGGGAGAGGCCACGGGTGAGGCGGGAACAGCTAATGGTTCCACAAGGATTTAGAAAAATTATTCTACAAACCGCGCATGATCATCCCCTGGCTGGGCATAAAGGTGCAAGGGCCACAGCAATCCAGGTATTGGAAAGATTCTTTTGGCCAGGGGTTTCAACGGATGTAGATAATTTTTGTAAGTCCTGCCCTGTTTGTCAGAAGTTGACGCTAAGTAAACCAGCTCGTGCGCCGCTCATACCCTTACCCAAGGTGGAGGAACCTCTGACTAGATTAGCCATGGACATTGTGGGTCCGTTGGAGAGGACTCCCCGGGGGCATAATTTTATCCTGGTAGTAATGGATGTAGCCACAAGGTATCCTTGGGCCTTTCCATTACGGAAAACTTCTTCTGCGGCCCTTATGAGGGAATTAATTGGGTTGTTCTGCGCCGTAGGCTTTCCGAGGGAGGTCCTGACAGATAGAGGAACTAATTTTCTCTCGAAGGAAATGGAAGGATTTTGGCAAGGGTTTGGTGTTCGGCACATAAAAACCTCGGCCTACCATCCCCAAGCCAATGGGATGGTTGAACGTTTCAATCAGACCCTGAAACAAATGCTAAAAAAGGTCCTTGAACAGGATAAGAAGGATTGGGACCTTATGTTGCCCCTGGTGCTGTTTGCAGCAAGGGAGAAAATTCAAGACTCCCTGGGCGTTAGTCCGTATGAAATGATGTATGGCCGGGCTCCCAGGGGTATATTAGATATTGTAAAGGAACATTGGGGTACACATGAGGGAGAAGAGAAGAATGTGGTTTCCTACTTAACCCTGTTGAAAGATAGGTTGGCTCGGGTGGCCAAAATAGGCAAGGACAACATGGAATGGGGGCAGAAAAGGCAGAAAGCGTATTATGATAGGAAGACCAAAGTCCGTCACCTAAAAGTGGGGGATAAGGTAGTGATCTTAGTACCCTCTGACCCCCATAAATTCCTTGCGGAATGGAAAGGGCCGGCCACCATCGTGGAGAAATTGAATCAAGTTGACTATAGGGTCAAAGATGGGAAAAATAAAGTACAGACGTATCACATCAATCTCTTAAAGCCATGGAGAGAAAGAGAGACATTAGCTCTGATGGCGGAGCAGAGGCAGGATGAGGACCTAGGACCCCAAGTCACTGATTTAGGCCTTGAGGAAAAAGTCAATATAGGGACAGAACTGTCGGAAAGGCAGGTAGAGCAAGTAGAAGCTCTTGTTAAAAGATTCGGAGATGTGTTCTCCCCAATACCCGGACGTACAGAGGTGGTAGTACATGATATAGTCACCACACCTGGGAAGGTAGTGAGAGTAAAGCCCTATAGATTGTCTGAGGAGAGGAAGAAATTAGTACAAGAGTTGGTGAATGAAATGTTAACTTTGGAGGTGATTGAACCATCCCAAAGTCCGTGGTGTAGTCCCGTGGTTATTGTGCCTAAAGCCGATGGGACGCCCAGATTTTGCATAGACTTTCGTCAATTAAACGAAGTCTCGGAGTTCGATGCCTTCCCCATGCCTAGGGTGGATGACCTATTGGATAGATTAGGTCAAGCGCAATATCTCTCCACTCTAGACCTCACTAAGGGATATTGGCAGATTCCCCTGTCCGCTAGTGCCAGGCCTAAAACGGCCTTTAGTACACCGTATGGTCTATACCAGTTTAAACGGATGCCATTCGGACTCCATGGCGCCGCCGCGACATGTCAACGCGGAGTCATGGAGGTATTGAGGGGACACCACCAGTATGCTGAGGCCTACTTAGACGACATTGTCATATTTTCCACAAGTTGGACCCAGCATCTGGAACATGTCACCACGATTCTAAAGGCGCTTAGGAAAGCAGGATTCACTGTTAATCCAAAAAAGTGTTATTTAGGTCAAAGCGAAGTGAAATACCTGGGTTATGTGGTGGGGAAAGGCCAAGTCAAACCATTGATTGACAAAGTACAGTGTGTGAAGGAGTACCCCTTACCCAAAACAAAAAAACAACTTCGAGGGTTCCTAGGGTTGATTGGCTACTATAGAAGATTCATACCAGCATTTGCCACTAGGGCAGCCCCCCTCACGGACATGCTAAAGAAAGATCGCTCAGATATTCTTTGGTGGGAGGGAAAAGAGAGACGCGCGGTGGAGGACCTTAAGGAGGCCCTCTGCACAAATCCTGTGTTGAGTTCGATTGATATGACTAAGCCCCTTATCTTACAAACTGATGCTTCGGGTACAGGGTTAGGGGCAATACTTAGTCAGGAAGTACAGGGGGTAGAACATCCCATTCTATACCTTAGTCGCAAACTGTACCCTAATGAGAGGAGCTATGCGACTGTAGAATTGGAGTGTTTGGCGGCCAAGTGGGCGATGCAGGCCTTGGAGCATTACCTACAGGGGCGGGAGTTTACGTTAGTCACTGACCACGCCGCCCTAAAATGGCTTAATACCATGAGGAACAATAACACCCGTCTTACTCGATGGTATTTAGCACTTCAGACCTTTAGGTTTAAGGTACTGCACTGGCCAGGTCAGCTGAATACAAATGTAGATAGTCTGTCCAGAATGCGGGACAACTCAGAAGGGGAAATTAGACCAAAGGACAGTCAAAATTTTAGGGTAGGAGTATGTCACGATCCTAGCCCTAAAGCTGGACTCGTGCCTGGCCGTGATAGGACTAAGGTCACCCCTAACATACAGAGCACTAAGGAAAGAGATAGGGTAGTGAGCAGTAAGAAGGAAATTACTGACTGCCCCTTTAAGTCTAAAAAAATCCAGTTGCAGGGAGTGGAGGTTGTTAAGAGGAACAGCTTGGAACAGCCTCTGAGACACAACTCTCCCTCTGCTAGTCCCCAGCTGAGGGTAATAAGCAAGAATGCAGCTAAACCTAAGAAGGCAGTGCAACTATCTCCTCCCCCTCTGAGAACAGGGCGTGGGAAGTTGTGCAATTTAGAGGCTGCCCTCAGAAGGAAAAGATCAGTCTTTCCTGGGCCAGCTACAGGAGAGGACTCACCTGATGGAGCACTGCAGCCCCAGGATATTGAAATGACTGAGGCTGATACTGACCTTGGAACCAGCCAGCAGCCAGTACTTGAACCCATGGACTGGACACAGACAGAAGGACTGCCTGAAGATTGCTGCATGGACTGGAGTTAAGTGGCAGGTCTGTGCAGTCTATATTATAGCAGGGTTAAGCTAATGAGGGGTTGCTCAAGGCAAGCTGCCTTGGGAATATATTGAGGCTGGTACTGCTGTGTTCATGCGGAACAGGGAAGGAAAAAAAAAAAAACGTTTGTTTTGTTCCAAATGTTGAATGACTGAATTCCTGAAGTTTTTGAACTAGGTTTTGAATGGGTTAATATACCTGAGGGAAGTAAGGAACTTTGGGGAGAATCCACTTACCATTTGGGTGGGTTAGTGGAGCCATTCGTGGCATTCTGTTTGACAGAAAAGTTTAAAAAGGTGGATTCACTTGCTCCCCTCCCCCCACATCAGCTTAGCTAAGCTGATTGGGAACCAGCCAGCAGAACTATAGGCTTGCATGTAGCACTATCAAGCGTGCTGGCTTTATTGCTGAAGACTTGGTGAAGTTTGAAGGCAGCAACATTTGTGGACATTTACTTAGACCAGCTAATAACAATGATTTTGAACTATGGGAATTGTTTACTTACCTGAATTAAGGTGGTAACTGGGCTCTTTTGATTTGAGCTCTGCTGTATTTTGTTTTGTGGCTGGACTATTATTATTACTGGTGGAGTCAGGTCTAGTTGTGCATAGACTCACACATGCCACAATAAACAATTTTATTTTTGAACCAAGACTTGATTTTTCTTTGGTAACCATTATAGTTCCAGTGTTGTCAAGGCTGTTCCAGCAGGACTTCCTACTTGCAGGAAGCACGTGAGGGCCGCGTTGAAGTGAGCAGAGTCCGGGATTACTGAGGACACAGGTACCGGCTCCGCTACAATATATAGATGTATGCATGTATATATTGTTTTTCTCATGTTGTGAGCTGCTTAGAACCTCCCCGGTATGGTGGCATATACATAAATAATAATAATAATTATTATTATTGTAGTCTGTTTTCGAAAATAGCAGATCGGTGAACTGTCTGTCCAATTTTGCTGCTCTGATGGCCAGTAGGTTGTCATACATTTTTCTTCGTTTGACATTTTTGGTTGGTGGGTGTATAAATTGTGTGTGGGTTCTCCTGTGTCTGGTTGAGGTGGATTGAGTTAGTCGGTTGTTCCAGTAGGTTGGGCTGTCTCTGTTTATGGCTTTAAATAGTAGGCAGTGGAATTTGAAGTGTACCCTTACTTGTATAAAGAGCCAGTGAGAGTCTTTATATCAGACTATGGACTTTTCCTCCAGGAACTTGTACAAACCTCTTTGAAAACCCTGTGCTAACTGTTGTTACCACATCCTCTTGCAAAGAGTTCTAGAGCTTAACTTTTCTTTGACCGAAAAAACAAAAAAAAAAACCCTTGTCTTCCTATTTGTTTTAAAAGTATTTCCATATAGCTTCCTAGTCTTTGTATGTTTTGAAAGAGTAAAAAATTGATACACTTTTACCCATTCTACACAACTTAGGAATTTGTAGACCTCAATCAAATCTTCCCTCAGCTGTCTCTTTTCCAAGCTGAAGAGCCCTAATCTTTAACTTTCCCTCATTTCAGAAGAGTTATCTCCTATATTAATCTGGTTGCCCGTCTTTGAACATTTCTAATTCCATTTGTTTTTTTTGGGGTTTTTTTTGGGGGGGTTCTTGTTTTTTTTAGATATGGGACCAGGATTGGATGCAATACTCAAGGTGAGGTCATATCATATAGTGTTCTTGGGCTTATTTATCATCCTTTTCCTAACAATTCCTAGAATCCTGTTTGCTTTTTTGCTGTTGCCACATACTGGGCAGATTTCAGTGTATTGTCTACCATGTGAGGAGTAGTGGCTCGTGGCCAGCAGGGGGTGATGTTTATGGGACGGTAATGGAATGGATTTCAGAACATAATTGTGCAGTATTTTTTTGTGGAGTTTTTCTACAAAAGCGCCTGTTTTTAGTATGATTCTGGGTAATTCTAGTTAGATACAAACATCTGTGTCAGTTAGGGCCACACCCAAATAGAAGCGTACGAAAAACGGGTGAATAAAAATCTGAATATAATGTAGCTAAGGCCAGAAGAAAAACACATTACAGAGTAATATAAGGGAAAGAATGGTGTTTTTTATGGACTTTGCTGTTGGGTCAGATCAGAAAGGAAAGCAATTTGGGTTCTCTGTTTTTACTATATCTGTTCTGTCTTTGGACACCATTTTGTGCCAATGACTAGTTTCTGTCTTCTTTGTCCTTTGTTTAGTTTTCCCGCTCTCAGCAGCGTGGGGTTAATTAATACCACATGTGCTTGCTTTAGTCTGGCTAGGAAGATAATGTGTCCTAAACTAAGATATAAAATGCATTAAGTATGAATGGCCGAGTTATGAATGAATGGGGGCCCCTGGAGTGATTTGTGTGACTGTGTTGAACAAAAGCATAGGATTTGAAAAACATATTTATATATCTTTGCAACCTAAAGAAATCCTAAGGCAACATCTGGGATGTCAGAGATTCCTGCTCTTTGTGTGTGAGACTGTCAGCTTAGGAGGAGAGGGGGAGACCAGCCCCCCCTCCTCCTCCTCCTCCAGACTAAGGTTTCTGTGTAAGGCTATGCAATGTGAACCTGTCAATTTAGGAAGAGTTGAGAACTTCTCAGCACCCTGTTAATAATTGTAGATTCTCTTGAATATGTTATAATGTTATAATGTTAATTCAGAAATCAAAAGTAATTTTCTAAAACTGTCTAACTTGGAAACATGGAGGAATTTTGCTTTGTCTAAACTTTTAAGACCACCCATAGTACTTTATTGGTTGTCAAACTTGATGATGTCACTGAGCCAAAAGTTATATAATAGAATGACCGGAGATATGAAAACGAGATCGTTATGAGAGGGCCAGCATTTGGCGGCTATAGCGATCTCCCATTAGTGCAACTGTTAAGCAATTATGCTTGATTCTTTTGATATCATAATGGAAAAATAGAAACAATAATTCAATAAATCTTAATTATAATTTTGAAAACCTTGCGCTGGTGTCATTTTGCATGTGTTATTATTTTCAAACCTAAACCAAACCTAAGGCGTCGATGTCCCTTGCTCACATGACACCTAGATCTTTTCCTTGAATGTCAAATCCCAAAGTGGATCCTAGGATCAGACAACTATGATTTTGGATTATTCGTCCCAATGTGTGTCACTTTATATTTGTCCACGTTAAATTTCATCTGCCATTTGGATGCCCAGTCTTCCAGTTTCCTAAGGTCTATTCACACACTATTATTTGAAATTTATTTTTAGTTTGCTTAGTGATTTTTATTATTTTTGATATTGTTCAGTATTAGGGAAGCCGACACATCTGTTTAGCTACAGCAAATCTAGGTCTCCATTAATATTAAGTATACTGGACACTGAAGTTTTCATTGCCAAAACTGTGTACAGGGACTCAGGTGGTGTCTTGAATGCTCATGTGTCCTCTCACTTCAAAGCTTCCTTTTCAAGTCATAGCAGCATGTGGTCTATACAGTATCATCAAATTAAAGGCTTGAAACTCATAAAACTGACAATGAAACATTCCAAGAGTAGCTGGGAACATGTTTTAAGAAAATTAACAAGACAGCTTAAGCCGCCTCTGTGCTGGACGACTAGGCTTTCCTATGCCAGGCTGCCAGGTGATGATGGTCTTGAGGCTGAATTTTAAAGGTGTGATTAATATTTTTATGGGGGTGAGGGATGGTCGATGATCACTGGGGTAGTGTGACCTTAGGTGGGTTTTTGTGACTTAGACCATGTTTTACATAGTCTAAGTCACAACGTCCAAGTTCTATCGATCCTCGGCTGTATAACTTTCGGTTATACATGCTGTACGACTAAGTCTAAACCGGCCCATGTCCCGCCCAACTCCCGCCCTCGATACTCCTCTTGAAATGCCCCGTTTAGCTTTGGTCATTCAGCGGCACTATCAAGGCCTAGGTCGTTTAGAAATAAGTCCAAAACCTGTTTTTATTTTTGGCACTTGGACGTATTTGGACAATGTTCATCCAAGTGCTGACTTCGGCTGGTTTTTGGATGTTTTTCTCTTTCGATTATGAGCCCCTTAGCATTTAGCGTGCGCTAAATCGGTTAGCGCACCTTAATAAAAGAACTCCATTGTTTGTAAATAAACACATGCAAAGTGCATCATTTATTTTACATAACGCTTGATATACTGCAAATTGTATTAAAAATGCAGCAAAGCAGTTACCCAAATATAAAAAGTCCAAGTACGGGCCATAATTAGTAGAGGAGGAGAATACAATATCAGTGGTTGCAACACAGACAATAAAAAAAGAAACAGATAAGAATCCTTGTCTGTATCGTAAAACAAATACTGTAAAAGTTTTATAGATCACAAGACGATCTGGACTCCTTATCAGGCTGAGTTCAAACAACAGATGGAAAATGTAGGTTTTGTTCATTAGAAATTGGCATTCTACCTCACAAGTTTTATTTTTTTAAGTCTCCATTGGGAGGTTGTTGGAAATAGATAGATATAAGGAAGAGTGTGTACGGTTTTACAAATCTAGGTAAATATTTCATTCAAATTAACTGCATACCCCCTGGCATTAACTCAAGAGGTGTCAAAGGTACGAGGAAGTCCTGTGATATTTTAAGTTTGCAATTTATTTTATATAACTGGAAAGATAACTTGTAGATGAATTTAGATTGAATTTAATACTTGATGTAACATAGTGTGTAGAACCAACAAATATGACCTGTATTGCTTTTGAAAAATACAACAGAATAACATTTACTTAAGACAATCTGGGAGCCACTGGCTGCTCTTGGATCAGCTTGAAATCTTTTGGGTCAATATTCAAACTCTACAGTTCGCGTTTAAATAAAACACTGGCCACAGTGTTTGAAGTTATACCTGAATATTCTGCACTAATCATCTAGATCTTGGTGCTGAATATCCATATATAATGGGGTAATAAAAATATTCAGTGCCATTATATAGATAAGTAGCTAGATAATTAAACACACATCCCCTCCCCGCCTTTTCTCAAAGCCATGTTAGGCTTTATTGCTGGCCACAGTGGTATTAGCTCCGATGCTCATAAGAATTCTGAGAGTGTCAGAGCTAATACCGCCATGACCGGCAATTAAAAAAAAAAAAAAGTGGCTTTCCTAAAAGGAGCCCTAAAGACAGCTGGATATTACCTAGCTCTGGATAGCTCCTGGCTCTTCTCAGGCTCTGCTCCCACACTGCAGAGATTTTCAGCAACATTATCTGAATAATCCAGGTATGGCCCTGGGACCCAACATGGTCTGTGCTTTCAGGAGTCCTTTTGCCTGTGCTAAATCTCATGTGTACACCATGATTCAAGATAGGCAGGAATGCACAAAAGTACTTATGCCACACCTATGTCACATTTTCTATTTTTATTACTTGTGGCATAAGTACTTTTGTGCGTTCCTGCCTATCTTGAATCATGGTGTACACATGAGATTTAGCACAGGCAAAAGGACTCCTGAAGAAGGTTGCTGAAACACAGACCATGTTGGGTCCCAGCCCCAGATACGTTAGATAAATTGTGAGCCCACCGGGACAGATAGGGAAAATGCTTGAGTACCTGATTGTAAAAACCGCTTAGATAACCTAGATAGGCGGTATAGAAAATCCTAATAATAATAATAAACTTTACCTTATCTATATTTGGACTGTGCTACCTCACTATTATGCAATCAATAAATATATTTTTAGCCTCTACTATGGACTATTGGTTCCATATTGATACACTTGTGGCTTTTCTCACTTGTTCCTTTTTTATGGGGGGAGAGGTTCCAGCCACAGAGTAGGCATAAGTGTGTGCCTGTAAATGCCAGAGATATGCAAATAACCTACAGAATTCTATGGAGTTATGTAACTAATTTTGCATTCCACACGTGCTCTACTCGGACTCATATCTGTGCATACCTACCTGTAAAATACATGCCATGTAAGATACAGAATAGTGGTTAGTGGGATTTTGGCACATGCCACATACACATGTATATGGCATTATTTTAATGACTTCCCAAGTTGAATTTCTGATGTTCCTCTCCTGCTTAGTTTTAGTTTTAAAAATAAATTTTAGTGAGTACATGTCAAAGACCCATCTGGAACATGGGATGTTTTTTTTTTTTTTTTAATTATTGTTTATTTATAACTTTCAACTTGAATATCAAGCATAAACCTCGAACATTCTTCAACATTCCAACTAAGTTGGTCGTTTAACAATTAAAAATAATAATGAAATCAATAACACAGGTTTAATTTGAAACCATCCTGGTAGAAGATAAGAGGTTTTTGTATGATAACTAGAGTGATCTTACTCATTTTGAATCCGTGAAGTGATAAACAGTAACTGTTTTTTTTTTTTTATAATATGCAATTTGAGGTGCAGATGTGAAAAGTGTTAGATATTTTTGAATCGAGAAAAAAAGCTGACCCTAGTTACTCCACAGAAAGAAATCAAACAGAAGCAAAAGATTCTGTGGAGAATAGATGCTCAAGATGTAGGCTTTATTAAAAATTCAACTTGGTAATCCACACAAGAATGTCTAGGACCCAATATACTGTGAACTTTGGACCCAACACGGTGCGTGTTTTGAATCTCCTGATTAATTGTTATAGATTATCTTAATGACTTGCATGCATTCTTGGCTTGCGACTTTGAGTACGCACTTTACACAAGTGCCCTGCTTATGTACTATCTACCATTAAAAGAGAATGCAAGTGCAGCCTGCCTAAAACATATATGATGCAAGGAAGGAAATGGTATGCATCCTCTTCAAGCTGCAGCCTAATAGTTTGGTGAGAAGACAAGATTCTGCCTCTAGCTGTGCAGCTGGCAGAGTGTCCCAACAGGGCATACGCTGTGGAAAACAGTGATGGTGAAAGGGGGTTGGAAGGGAAGGAAGCAGTTTAACTGTGCTTACAGTGGCTGAAGTTTGTGTATGTTTGTTTATAGGCTAAAAGATTAAATATTTTAATCTCACCTTGTGTGGAGAGGAAAAAGTGACTTTATTTTTAATAAGTGTTCTGATTGAGTTTGGATCTCTTGTTTATGAGTTTTGTAGTAGCAAAGCAGTGAGGAATAACGGCCTGATATTTAAAAGACTTAGAGGCCCGTTAACTAAATTATGCTAAACACTAATGCACATTTAACCGGTGGTGGGGGAGGAGGATTATCATAAAACCTGTTAGTGTTTTGTGGTAATTATCCTGTCAATATGCACTAATCCTGTGATGTTTGGATTTTTTTTGTAATTTTTTCAGCAGGCGGCATGCCATGGGTGGGGAATAAGCATGGAAGTAGTATCCAGATAGCATACTATTTAAACCATCACAAATTATTGTAGTTCCCACCAAAGCCTTCCACAGCCCATCCCATCCCAAACAGTACACTGATCTTTGCTCAGTTCTGACCCTAGTTCTTCAAATTATACAGTGAAGTATTCAAATGACAGTCTTATAGGAAGAGGGAGGGGAGAGGAGGGTGGGAGACAGGGAAATAAGGAAGGATGTTATAAAGGTGTCAGAGCAGTAAAAATTATGTTTTATAATTGGACAGAAAGCCAATATCTTTACATTCTGCTAGTCACGCAGGGGTCTCAAAGTCCCTCCTCGAGGACCGCAAAGCAGTCGGGTTTTCAGGAGTTCCCCAATGACTATGCATGAGATCTATGTGCATGCACTGCTTTCAATGCATATTCATTGGGGATATACTGAAAACCCGACTGGATTGCGGCCCTCAAGGAGGGACTTTGAGTTCCCTGGGTGGGTTTCACAAAATGTATTATCATTTTGATCTTGAAAGTCTTGCATGTTGGTAAGAGCTCACGTCCTAATTTTAATAATGGCTATTCGTTCATGACAAGATTAGAACACGAAATGAAATACTAAGCTCCTGTAACCAGACAAAATAAAATGGATAGACATTGGAATGAGCAATGAACGCCACAATAATCCTGTAATGAGAGAAACTTCAGTAATTTTGGCAGCTTACACTGTTCAAGAACAGCTGCATGCCAGAGATAATCTCTGTAGAGCTAATGCTCTCTTGCTCACTATACACCAAAACGTGTTGCTCAAAATGTCAAAAAAGGTCACAAAGTCTATCCATAAAGTATACCAAATTCAAATTCAATGCCCACTCTTTCCACTTAGCTGGTGAAATAGTGAAATGGTGCCCAAATTTCAAAAATGCTCAAAGTATATAATAACTCAAAACTGATCTGGCTGTTGGCTTCTCATAAAGTCTAACGAGAGCCTCAAGATAGTTCAAGATATTATAGGGAGTAAAAATTTCAAGCAGTAAATCTCAGGGTCATGCAAAGCTCAAGCAAACCGCTGCTCTCCAAATGGTTTCAAATTATCAGCTGCATAATTAGCAGCACAAGGTGTGGGTGGTTCAACTCTGCTCCTGCCTCATTGGGTCCAGGTTCCCAAATGGTGCTGCTGACCCCTAGAAGTATAACTGCTAGGGGGGAAGGGGGGGTCAGCCTTCCATATTAGGGCAATATATATGAGCACAATGTTATAAAATTGCCCCCTGTTAACAGTGGCAGTTAGCATGTGCTAGCAGTTAACATGCCTTATTTAAAAACTGGCACTTCTCACTATATAGCCTCATAACCAACAAATTTTTAGATTGAATCAGGTTGGGCAGACTAGATGGACCATTCGGGTCTTCATCTGCCGTCATCTACTATGTTACCATAATACAAATTAACAGCAAGATCATTTTGGTTACAGTTTTTAATTTGAAGGGCATAGTTTGCCTTATTTATTTTGTTTTCTATCCTGTCCTCCCCATAGAGCTCAAACAGGCTAAAGGCTAACAGACATAATATACAGTTTACAGATTGCAATTTGCCATAGTTAGTGCAAGGTTTTTCAATATAAGTTTTTGTCCTAACTCAACACAAACTAGGGATCTAAAGCCAATATATATAACATTAGCATTTGCACTCCGTCACCTGCAATTGACAGCTTCACACCATCAACCAAATAATCACACAACTCAATTTCTATTGGAATAAAAGATTTTGCCGCAGCTTTATTATCCCCACTAACAATACAATCCATGTCCAAAACCAACAAACCCCCAATGCATATTTAATATACCCCCAGGGAACTATTCGGTGTCAAAACTAGCTCCCATTAAGTCTTTAAACTCTATAACATCCCCATGACACAGGATGACAGGTCATGCATCTCCTTGCAGTGGTGTCGCCTATGAGTGTTACATTTATTTATTAATTAACTGTTCTTTATTAACTGCTGATCTTCCAGCTCAAACAAGGCCAATAACCCATTTTCTGTCCTGTCTAAAGCTGTGGCCACCTCCCCCCAACCTGAAAAGCTTGACCCAGCTCCTCTGAGACTTGCCCAATCCCTTTCTTTCTTACAAGCTCTGTCTCTTAATCCTTTCTAACCACCTCTTCTACATGTTTCATACTTTATTCCTAGCTCATATTCATTGTCTAACACCAGCTCTGGCAGGATACACATTTCAAATCTGACATTTTAATCACAAAATAGAAAATAAAATTATTTTTTCTACCTTTTGTTATCTGGTCATTTTATTATTCAAATCATGTTGGTCCCAGGCTCTGGTTTCTATTTGTCTTCTACTAACTCACTCATCAGTCTCCTGCCCATTTAACATTTTCTTCTATCCCTACCCTCCACCATATGTAGGATATTTCCCTCTCACCCCTTTCTATCTCTGTTGCATCTCTCCCTTCCTATCCTCCATCCCATATCCACCACTAGTCAGACCACACCTAGAATACTGTGTCCAACACTGGTCTCCATACCTCAAGAAAGATATAACCCTACTGGAGAGGGTGCAGAGGCGAGCCACGAAACTAGTCAAAGGTATGGAGAATTTGAGCTACAAAGAACGCCTCGGAAAACTGGGACTGTTCACTCTCGAAAAGAGAAGACTGCGAGGGGATATGATTGAAACTTTTAAAATATTAAAAGGATTTGACAAAATAGGCCAGGAAGCAGAACTTCTGATTTTTTCAGATGTGACACGCACAAGAGGTCATAGCCTGAAGCTGAGTGGCAGCAGGTTCAGGACAAATGTCAGGAAGTTCTGTTTCAAACAGAGAGTGGTGGACGCTTGGAATGCTCTTCCAGAGGAGGTTGTGACAGAGACTACTGTTTTGGGTTTTAAGCACAAATTGGATGCACACCTCCGTGCAAATCATATTGAGGGATACGGGAAATCCGAGTCTCCAACAGGGAGCACCTAACTGGGCCTCCGCGTGTGCGGGTCGCCGGACTAGATGGACCAAGGTCTGATCTGGTGAAGGTGTTTCTTATGTTCTCTTTTCTTACCCCCCCTCCCCCGTGCAACAGCTTTTCATTCCTCCCTCCTTTCCCCCATGCAGCAGCTTTCCGTCCCTTCTATTCCCCTGTGCGGCACCTCCCAACCAACCCCCCCACCACCACCCCACTTTGAGCCTCAGTGGTAGCGGTGACCAGCTTTGCAAAGCACGGTGAATAGGCTTCTCATGGCAGAGGAAAGGCCCTGGTGAGATAGACCAGGAGAAGCCTGTTCACCGTGCTACTGCTGCTGCTACTTAAGAGGACTGGAGGTATGTTGGTGAGTCCGATTTTTTTAAAAAAACAGAATCAATTCAAATCAATTCACCGAGGTGAATATACGGTATTATTAGGTATATACGGTAATATTAGGTATATACGGTAATATTAGGTATATACGGAAGAAGCTTGTTCATCATATTACATTAGATTGATTGTGAGCCCACTGGGACTGACAGGGAAAATGCTTGAGTACCTGAATAAACTCCTGTAAACCGTTCTGAGCTCTCCTGGGAGAACGGTATAGAAAATTCAAAATAAATAAATAAATAAATAAAACATAGCCCAGCACCATGTTGTGTAAGGGTTTGAACACTAGCATCAAACCTTTGAAGACACAATATTTGGCTACGGACAACCAGTGAGATGATGATAGAGCCTGGCAAGGTCGCAGGCATGGAGGTTTTATAGAAGTCTGATTGCCGCGTTTTATATATGCTGGAGATGTATGTCTTTCACCGTGAGACCGTTGAATAACACATTGCAGTAGTCCATGCGAGAGAAGACTAAGGCATAGAGTAGCTGGGTGAAGTTAGATTCAGAAAAATAGTTCCTTATATTTCTGAGTTGTCTCAGATAGTAAAATGAGGAAGAAACCACCTGAGAGATATGGTTGGAAAGCGATAAGTTGGAGTCAAGGAGTATGCCTAGGCTGCTTGCTTGATCTTTTGCAGTTATGGTAGTTGAGTCCCAGCGTAGCGAAGGATGGGTGTAATTGCAGATTCAAAGGATTCTTTACAGATTCAAAGGAGTTCCGTTTTGGAGATGCTTAGTTGTAATTTGTTGACGGACATTTTTAATTTCCGAGGGGCAGTTTAAGAGTTTGTGATCTGGGCATCACGGGTTTCTCCTAGC
The DNA here is from genome assembly GCF_902459505.1 of Geotrypetes seraphini. Lineage (NCBI taxonomy): Eukaryota > Metazoa > Chordata > Amphibia > Gymnophiona > Dermophiidae > Geotrypetes > Geotrypetes seraphini. The sequence goes on along the minus strand of NC_047084.1, from coordinate 171,759,071 downwards.
GGTAGGTACAGTTGGATATCATCCATGAAGGAATGAATCTGTATTTGGTATTTGTGGGCTATGCCTAGGACAGATCTAATGTAGAGATTGAATAATAGGGGGGAGGGATACAGTGTATTTGATCAGATTTGGTTTCAACGGTGCATCGTTGAGCAGTACGCTTTGGGATCCATTATTCAGGAAGGAGGTGAACCATCATATTGCAGTGTCTCGGATGCCAATTTCATAGAGCCAAGCAATGAGGAGAGAATGGTCGATAGTGTCGAATGCTGTGCTAAAATAAAACTGTTTAGTTTGACTGTTTAAATAATTTTGCCAGATTAATTATTTGTTCTTAGACAAGCATGAATTTAGTGGGTATAACCTTATCTAATGAATCATAGGCTGCTGCAGCAGTTAAAGATTTCAGAGTATGAATTTTTCTACTCTGTTAATATTGACAGGTCCTAGAGTTAAGCATTACACTTTAACATTAAAATATATAAAAGCATTTTACTGTCATGTACTTTAAAATGCATATAAATGTGATATAAATATACATAAGATCCAAAAATCTAATACCAAAGAAGGAATGTTATTGTATTTGTTATGCTTTATTTATATGCATTTTTATAATGCTAAATTAACTTTGCATTTTATTAAAGAAAATAAAAATATCCTAATGAATAAATGTATACATACTTTAATATTTTATGGATTCACTGCTATTTCTCTAGAGGAACTGGGGAGGAATATTCATATCTATAAAAAAAATCTAGATTTAATTTAGAAACATTTATTCTGCCTACGTAAGTTATTATACCTAAGCAACATGGAATGATCTCTGTGGGCCGGATTCTGTAAACACCTAAAAAATGGCTGCCAATCGTGTCAATCATGCAACAGCACCATTTACAGAATCATGACTTTCGTCAAAGTTAGCTGCCAGGGTTTTAAAGGCCTACACTTCCGTTGCCTACCTTTGACAAGAATCATGTCTGTGGAGGTGCCTTAGAATGCCTAAGGTTGTTTCTGGCATTAACTATGCCTACTTCGACCTTAGGCATTCTAAGGTGCCTCTGTAGATGCAATGAAGGCACCATTTTTCTAAGTGCCTATATTTTTTTTTGCAATTTAAAAAAAAACCTTTTTAAATGGCTTTTACCAATTAACGCTGGGTTTTACTAAACGGTGCTAGAGGTTTTTAGCGTGGGCTTCGGTTTATCAACTGCGTCATCTCTCGTCGGAGCTCGATTCGGTTTACAAATAGTCATAAGAATTCTATGAGCATCGGAACATTTACCTCACTGACTTGCGCTAAAATTCTTTCATGCCATTTAGTAAAAGGAGTCCTAGGTTAGGCACCAGTAGGGTACTTAAGGCACCGTTTATTGAATCTTGGCCTTTGTGCTTATTATGAAAGTAATAATTTCTTGTCTTGCCTTGATTCTTAGGATACCTTATTCAGGATGGCCATTTTGGATCTTGTGAGAATAAATATTGTGGTCTAGGACGGCACTGTGTTCTGAACAGGGAGACTGGACAAGATGAATGTGTGTGCATGGAGCACTGTAAACCACATTACAAACCTGTGTGCGGCTCTGATGGAGAATTCTATGAAAACCACTGTGAACTGCACCGAGCTGCGTGCCTGAAAAAGCAAAAGGTTACTATTGTCCATAATGAAGATTGTTTCTTCAAAGGTAAGAACTTTACGTGTAATACTTTAGAATATCAGCTACATTTGTTTGCCAGAGGGACCCAAAAATGATTGAGCTCAGCATGAGAGAGTTTACTTTCAAGATATTATAGGGAGTAAAAATTTCAAGCAGTAAATCTTATCCACAAAAGCAGAAAAGAAAAAAAGCAAAACCTAAACAGAATATCAACTCTTTTAGAATATAATAGAAATGTTGCCTGTCCAACCCTCTTCTGGATACAGTTTAGGGCAGGGGTGTCAAAGTCCCTCAAAGCAGTACATGCAAATAGTTCTCATGCATATTCATTGGGGAAATCCCGAAAACCCAACTGGATTGCGGCCCTCGAGGAGGGACTTTGACATCCCTGGTTTAGAGGGAACATTATCAAAGTGGGCTATAATTAAGAAGGGTTATTTTACCTCAGGTTGTGCTATTTTAGAACAGGGTCTCATTACAACAATTTGTCACAATGGACCGACATTTAACACTAACAGAACACACAAACTTAGTGGTACAAAAATGTTTTTTTACATTGTGGAAATTAAGAACCATAAAAAAATATTTAGGACAAGTGCCCCACCTTATAGGGAGCAGCGACGACAAAAGGGCCGAGGGCGTTGCCTAGGGAGGGTGAATGGAAAGGGAGGTAGGGAGGAGGAGGGGGTGGAGAAACCCGGTGTAGAGAGAAATAGGATCGGGGAGGGGCAATGAGGGTCAGGGACGTAGGCCCGAGGGGCGGAGGAACGAGGGGGAAGCAACCCAAACTGAAGCAGGAGCTGCAGTTCGGCCCTCACCATGGGAGCGTCACGGCGTTTTGCTCAGCGCTCTTCCACCCACAGTCTGGTTGCCCGGTCTTCCCATGTGCTTACTGTGGTCAGTTTTTCAGCCCGAGGTGGCTGTTCCTGGCTGGTTCTTCCTCCTGGGAGGAAGGTGAGACCGGCACCGATGGAGAAGTGAGTGTGGGGAAGTTCCAGGCAGGCTGCGAGGAAGGAGAGGGAGGCCGATGGGACGTGCGTGCGGAGTGTCGCAGCGTTCCCTGCACTCTTCTATCCATGACCTGGTCGCTCTGCCTGCTGAGGTATTTCGAGTTAAGCAGCAAACGGGCGCTTGCCTGGGTAAGCAGATCAGCACATTCCTGGTCGTGCTGCGGACGTAGGGGGAACTGAGACACCACATCCCCCTCAGATGGGGTGTCAGTGTCAGGGCAGGGCAGCAGAGCTGAAAGCGGCAGCGGGGGAAGAAGAGTGTAGGGTGGCGTGAGCAGTCCGCGGTCTGTGGATGCATGGTGTTCTTGTTGCTCCCTCCTGGCGAGCTCCGGTTTGTGTGGTGGGGTGGCTCCTTCGCAGAGTGCATCGTGACTGGCACCACTGGTGAGGTGAGCAGGGGCAGAGGCCTACGGTAGGTGCGCCAGAGAAGCAGGGGTGTGGTGCGGCTGAGCATGAGGATTGCGGCGCTTGGCGGCTGGGTCTGAGATGCGGGTCTGAGTTCCGGACCCGGAACCGGCATGGAAGAGGACAGTTCCGTTGCAGGGCGCTGGGTTGAATCAATGTCTCTGCCACAGTAAGCGGCCTTTCACGCGGTCAGTCCAGATGCTTATCTGCTGGCGATGGGTTTCAGTCGGGCACTTGGTGGTGCCAGAGGGCCACGCAGGACCAACTTGATGAACTGCGGGCTGGGAGGAGGGAGTGCGCCAGCCTCAACAAAAAACGTGACTGCACAAACGCAGCGTAGCAGTTGTGTGCAGAGAAGGGGAGATTATAATGGTGGCGCTGGAAGGAATGAGTTTGATTCGGGGCCACAGTGGCCCGTAACAAGAGTATGGGGGGGGGGGGAGGGGGAGGCATGCAAAATTGTGGAAATTAAGAAGCATTAAGAAATATTTTGATCCTTTATCGTTCAGACTATTGGTGCAGGCATTAGTTTTATCTATTTTAGACTATTGTAACATCATCTATTTAGGAGCACCCAAAAAAATTCTAAGGAAATTAAGGATAATTCAGAATACAGCAGTTCGACTGATTTTTGATTTTAAAAAAATGACCATATTAGTCCATATTATCATTTACTTCATTGGCTGCCTTTGGAGGCAAGAGTATTATTCAAATTTTCCTGTATCTGCTTTAAGCTGATATCGGGATTGTCTCCAGCTTACTTTTTTCCTCATTTTGTGTTACATAGAACATCAAGAGAAATTAGAAACTTCTACTTATTTGCTTCTCCAAAAATTAATGGGTGTAGATATAAGACCTTCTTAGATAGGACCTAGCATTTCAAGCTGGTAGGCAACAATCTTGGTTAGGTAAATGTATTCAGCAAGCTATGTTATCCTATTGCAGTCCACTTTGTTTGATAAGTTTATTACTTAGTGAGTTTTATTATTGAAATTCTATTTTACACATATTTGTATTTTTTTTACTGTATTATTGTATTTCACTGTCCAGCTTTTTTTAATGCAAACCACCTAGAACTTTTTGTTATGGCGGTATAAAAGAATAAAGTTATTATTGCGCTATCAGGCACACACAGCGCTGTACATTTTGTATGCAAGAATTGGTCCTTGCTCAGATGAGCTTACAATCTAAGTATGACAGACACATAGAGGGGGCTAAAAGGTGGTAGATGACTATTAAGGGACATTACATAAATAACCCATCTTAACAGTAGCCCATTTTGATAACTTCACCCTTTAATATGCTATTCTAAACTTTGCCCTTGGCATGGGGAGTGCTACCCAAACAGTGCTGGAGTCCTATTGGGCAGTTAAGTACTGATTCACACATATTTGGATTGATTTGGAGTATTTACTAACATCAGTATAGGTTTTATCTATTGGAGAACATTTTGATATGTGCTAATTGTTTTGTCATAAAAAGAAAAAATATAAAAGAAAAATATGGGAGAGAGAGGGAGGAGAAACAGATGATTTAAATGACTTGGATCATTGGAGCGGGCACTGAAATGGTTGTGTGCTATAGAAGGCCCTATGATTCTTTATCAGCTCCTTTCCTTGTGTAATGTTTTGAGTATTTACCCCCTCTTTTACGATCGCAAAGCGCAAGTTTTAGTGCCGGCAGCAGCAGTAACTCAAACGCTCATAGGATTTCTGTGAGCGTCTGAGCAGTTACCGCCGCTAAAACCTGTGCTATGCATTTGTAAAAGAGAGGGGGGTTAATGATTATTTGTACCAAATTATGGTAAAGTTGTTAGATACTTTTCTGGATTGTGATATAGGGTGAATAAGAAGAAAATATTTTTTTTAAATATCCTGATGAAAATGTTGTAATCAAAGTGGGCAGAGGGTCTCTGCTTGAGGTATTAGAGAAATCTGTACTACCTTTTTTTTTTTTTTTTTTACTATGTAATATATAAGTTCCTATATGGGTAGCTATTAATATGTTTATATAATACTTCCTAACTATTCAGGAATCTTTAAGTTAATCTTTTAAAGCACAGTGTGTTCTTGGTGCAGGAGTTTGCGAGCTAATGTTGTCAAACTAAGGGCTCCTTTTATCAAGCTGCGGTAGGCGGTTAACGCGCGGAATAATGCGCGTTCAACCGCCTGCCGCGCTAGTCGCTAACACCTCCATTGACGAGGCGTTAGTTTTTTGGTGTGCCGCGGGGGTTAGCGCGTGATGAAATGTCCGACGCGCTAACCCCCATAGCGCACCTTGATAAAAGGAGCCCTAAGTCATTATCAGTTTAGAAGGCACCACCATCCTGCCACTGAAAGAGATGAGAATGTTTTTATATGTCAGTGTTTAATAAATTATCTCCAGAACATCTATATCCACAGTTTTTTACTTTTGTTTCTTCGGTGGATTGTTTTCACTGTGGATTATTGGGTCTCCCCATTTTTCTTTGTAGAGATGAGAATGCATACCCATTTGTGTGTAGAATTTACTGTAAAATGTATGTTAAAGACAAATTATATGGTATTCAGGCTGGCATAGAATCAAAACCTGTTTTCTAATGAAGCTTTTGCTGACCCAAAAAACGTCTTTAACATTTTGTCCTTTGCTTGGGTTGGGGTGATGCAACCCAGAAGAACTTCTGGAAGTGTGTAAGGGATTGTAGCACTAGTTCATGACAGTGGGAGAGCCCAGGTTTGAATAAGGTGCAGGTGTTTATGTGTTAATTTATTGCTAATACTGAGGGGGAATATATGAATATGAGGAAATGAGAAGAAATGACATATAGTAGAACAGTTGTACTTTTTCCTCTTTTAGAATGTGGTCTGGGCTTGGTATTGATTTTATGGATGTTTTTAATGTAACTTGCTTTGATTTTAAGTGAGTGATATGTTTTTAAAATAAATAAAATAAGGTAGAAACTGTTACTGATTTTTAGATAGCTAATTGTCTTTGTGTAATGATGGCCCAGAATACATCTCTTTATAGAATGTTTTGCGTTGTGTTTGGAAGTGACTTTAAATAAATCTTGCCTACGGGCTTTCACCTGAACGGGGCTTCACTTTGCATTCCCTGCCAGCTCTTAATTAGAGAAAAGGGAATGGCTAAAATGCTGAATAAGAGTGGAGTTAGGTTTACTAATAAAGCCAGAGAAAAACTTTGGAAGGGACTGCTAGAAGTTCTCCAGCTAGTTACCAAGTGCCTGCACTGAATATAGACCATACCTGCATGACTTCTGGAGGATATTTAATGCCAGTACCTAGATATGGGCCAGCATTGAATATCCAGGTCTAAGGAGGAGAGTGTGACGCAGTGGTTAAAGCTACAGCCTCAGTACCCTGAGGTTGTGGGTTCAAACCCACGCTGCTTCTTGTGACCCTGGGCAAGTCACTTAATCCCCCCATTGCCCCAGGTACATTAGATAGATTGTGAGCCTGCCAGGACAGATGGGGGAAAAATGCTTCAGTATCTGAATAAGTTCATGCAAACCATTCTGAGCTCCCTTGTGAGAACAATATAAAAATTTGAAATGTTTAAAACTATTGACTGGATAATCTTTAATGTGGGTATGGATTTATCAATGTAAAAAACATGTTTGCAAGTAACAAAAATGATCAGTGGGGTAATCTTTAGCACTGGTTAACTTTTTAAGTGTATGCCATGACTTTTAAAATCTTATATGGTCAAGCCTCACAATTTATGCTTACCCTTATATTTTTCCAGATGTGTGGATGTCCTGAAAGATGATTTTATTTGTTCTTCACAATAAAAATACAAATAAAAGAAACAGTTTCTCACTGCGATTTTACGCGCCACTCTGCTTGTTTCAAGCCATTTTCAGGTTTTTTGCTCAAAGACATGTACATTGTTTTTCTCATATTTTTATCTTTGTACCCTACATTATCTGGACCCCTGACGAAAGTGGTTTCACCAAATCACGGACTGTGTAGGGTCCATCAGGACTATCATACGTGAATAACTAATTCAGACTTTTATTTGTATTTTTATTGTGAAGAGCAAATAAAATCATCTTTCAGGACATCCACATCCACAGTCTGTTGTTTTTATCTTTGGATTGTTTTTACTGTGGATCATTGGGTCTCCCTTTTTGTTTTATTGTGTTGCCCTTTCATTTTTGCAATCTTTCAATAAGCTATGAGTGAATGGTACTACATTTTCCAGCTGGAAAAGCGGTTAAAGTGGACACAAAAACGTGCTCATATTTTCCTTTTATTGCTGCAAAGATGTGGAATCATTTACCAAAGGATTTTAGATTTATCTGTGGGTTAGTTTCAATTTCAGAAATGTCCTAAAACTTGACAGTTTTAAAGATATGTATCATGATGTGAATTTTAAGTATGTTAAGTAATGAGTATACTTTTGTATTTTTCTTAGATATGACTAGGTTGTCTAGACTTGTTATGAACTTAATAAGGTACATGCAGACTATAAGTATCGTATTAGTATTGACATAACATGAATCATTATTCCTGTTTGGTAGTGCAATAATACACTTGAAATCTGATTTTGAAAGATTTTGTTTGTATTACATTGTATGGGAATGCCATATATGCAGTAAATCGGGATTTATAGTAAGGTGCATAGCCCATTAGTGAGGTGAAAGCACATTATTACAACTGCTGAAATGTCCTCAAACTGTGCTAGCTTATCTGTCATATACAGCAAATAAAAGTCAACATGGCATTCCGGGTTCCAGTATAAAACTTGGATTGTTTCAATGTTAAAGGGTCCCACTAGTTTTGACTGGTGGGACAATAACATTAGATAAGCTAGTCATCGGAAAAGGTTAGGGGTAGGTATAGATTGGGGGGGGGGGGATAGAATGAGATAGAACATTGAGGTAGAAAGAAAAGAAAAAGGGGATTGGGTGTTTGTCAGGGTTGTGAGAGTGCTTGTGAAATGTAGAAGCAGGATTGGTCAAGAAAGGGAGGAATGCTGATTGGAGGAGAGTTTGTGAGGAGTTTGAGCGGGATAATCATTTTGGGAATTGGAGGGAGGTGGGCGGTTGGTTTGGTGGTTGGTGGGTAGGAAGTTTCCCGCCCGCCCACCCGTATTGGAGGATGCTGGAGGGATTGTTGGGGACGGGATTGTGAAGGGGACAATTTATGGTTCCGAGTCTATGGGTTAGGGAGGCGAGGGGAGGACGGTCGCAGCTTGACTGTGGGGAGGTTGCCGAATGGGGTAACAATATTATGAAATGCGGCTCGGGGATTGAATTAATATGTTGAAAGGGGAATTGAAATGGATAACTCATGGGCGACACCGCCATGAGGTGGGGAATCAATGGGGAGCACTCATGGGCGGCACCGCCATGAGATGGGGGGGGGATGACCTGACGATACCGTAGGTCATCTTAAGATGACCTGACGATACCGTAGGTCATCTTAAGGTTGAAGTGGGAAGGGGTTGATAAGAGGAAGGAGCTACGTTCGTTACCGAATAGCTCATGGGGAAATGGGGCTTGGGGGATTGCCGCATTTGTGAATTGTGAATGTTAATAAAATTAAGTATTGAGTTGTAAGCATTGTTTGAGTTATTAAATAAAGCTGCGGCCAATTATTATGCCACATGAAGAGGTTGTATGTGTTTTATTGGAATGTCATAGGCAATGTTTAAGATGACTGATTGCGAATTCTAATGTTATAATGTCTGATTTTGGCATTTATGTATTTATTTAAAATATTTATTTCATGTATATCACAAAATGTATGCGGGTTACAATACATTTTTAAGGAGAGACAGATGTCATTCATATTCACAGTTTTTAAGACATCAAAGTATTTGTAGTGAACTTATAGACTAGAAACATCACAGTAAACAATTGATGAGAGATTTGGAGAAGAAAGGTTATGATAAAAGATAGTTAAAAGATCATGTCAGAGGACTAGATATACGGTCCGTGACTAGTTATTGGATGGAGAAATGAAGAAGAAAACAGAGCAGAATATCTATACCACTGTATTGAAGTATGATCATGCTAGTCCTATCATCAGTAATATGCTACGGAAGCAATGGAAGATAATACAGATTAAATTTGCAGATGACACTAAGGGCTTCTTTTACAAAGGTGAGTTAGCGGTTTAATGCGCGTAACAGTGCGCGCTAAACCACCGGCCATGCTAGCCGCTACCGCCTCCTCCTGAGCAGGCAGTAGTTTTTCGGCTAGCGCGGGGGTTAGCGCATGATTAAAAGTCGCACGTGCTAAAGCCGCTAACGTGGCTTCGTAAAAGGAGCCCTAAACTGTTCAAAGTTGTTAAAATACATGCAGGTTGTGGAAAATTGCAGGCAGTCCTTAGGAAATTGGAAGACTAGGTGTTCTAATGGCAGATGAAATTTAATGTGGACAAATGTAAAGTGATGCACATTGGGAAGGATAACCCAAATCATAGTTACCAGATGCTCGGGTTCACCTTAGGGGTTAGTGCCCAAGAAAATGATCTGGGTGTCATTGTAGACAATATGATGAAACCTTCTGCCCAATGTGCAGCGGTGGCCAAAAAAATCAAACAAGATGCTAGGAACTATTAAAAAAAGGATGGTTAACGAGACTAAGAATGTTATAATGCCTCTGTATCGCTCCATGGTGCGACCTCATTTGGAGTATTGCATTCAATTCTGGTCGCCTTATCTCAAGAAAGAAATAGCGGAACTAGAAAAAGTTCAAAGAAGAGCGACCAAGATGATAAAGGAGATGGAACTACTCTCATTTGAAGAAAGACTAAAAAAGTTAGGACTCTTCAGCTTGGAAAATAGACGGCTGAGGGGAGATACGATTGAAGTCTACAAAATCCTAAATGGTGTAGAATGGGTACAAGTGGATCATTTTTTATTCTGTCAAAAATTACAAAGTCTAGGGGACACTCAGGCCCGGATTCTGTAACTGGCGCCCAAGTTAGTGGCCGCCTTAAAAAGCGGCTCCTGACCACCTGTCAATCAGCCAAGGGCGCCGGTTACAGAATCGTTCCAAGATAGGCGGCTGAAATGTAGGCCAGGGCTACATTTCAACCACTTAACTTGCCGCTAGAACTCAGCAGCCGATTGCGGCAAGGAGATTCCCCTCTCCCCCATCAGCTGAGCATCAGGGATTTCCCAAAGCTGCGATTCTGTAACTGACGCCCAAGTTCTGGGCGCCAGTTACATATTTGCGGCTTTAGGGTGGTTCCGGCAGGAGGGATTGGGTATCCCTCCTGCCAGGGATGTTTGGGGAGGGGCTTTATGGAATCCCTGCCACTCTGCTGATGGGGGAGGGGGGAATTATCCTGCTGTGATCGGCTGCTGCAGTCTAGATAAAGATAGGTGGCTAAAATGTAGGCCAGGGTTACCCGAGCCTACACTTCAGCCATTTATCTTGATATGATTCAAGGCTGGGTAGCCACTTTAGATCGCCTAATGCCACTTCGGGCTTTGGCCATGCCTACTTTGGCATTAAGCGATCTAAAGCAGCAACCTAGCTGCGATTCCAGCAGCCATTTTAACCACCTTTTATTTAAGCGTCGGTAGGCGCTTCCACCTTGCCGTTTCTGACCATTTGCAGGGTGCCTACCGATGCCTAAATTTAGGCACTGGTTATAGAATCAGGGCTTCAATGAAGTTACTGGGAAATACTTTTAATACCAATAAGAGGAAATATTTTTTTCACTCAGAGAATAGTTAAATTCTGGAACACAAAGCCAGGGGTTGTGGTAAGAGCGGTTAATGTAGCTGGTTTTAAGAAAGATTTGGACAATTTCCTGGAAGAAAAGTCCATAGTCTGTTGTTGAGACAGACATTGGAGAAGCCATTGCTTGCCCTGGATCGGTAGCATGAAATGTTGCTACTTTTGGGGGTTTTGTCAGATACTAGTGACCTGGATTGGCCACCATGAGGACAGGCTACTAGGATAGAAGGACCATTGGTCTAACCTAGTAAGGCTATTCTTATTTTCTTATCCTATCTTCAGAAATGTAAAGTTAATAGCTTGTTCTCGGGCTAGTAATTTAAGAGAAATTTTGAGGTCATTTTATTTTCCAAAGTTGAGAAAAGTGTGTGCATCAGATAGTAGATCATTGTCACTGTGGAACATATAAAATTGTGACATAAATTTACAAATTAAAGAAGTCATGAAAAACATACTATTTAAAAAAAATTTAGCAATTGCAATATGAAATATGTTATCATATGTCCTTGTGATAAAATTTATTTGGGCAAGACAACTAGAAATTTAAAAATTAGATTGAATGAGTGCAGATCAAATTTAAAGCATTGTTGAGCTATTCAATCTCCCAGGAAGCTCCAATTTTCATGTATTCTTTACCCATGGAACTTAAATTAGTATGTACCTTGTTTATGTAACTTTTCTATTTTAGGCTCCTTATCATTCGCTGACTGTCCAGCCTTCTTTCAATGTGAACCGCCAAGAAGTCGCCTGACTATGGTGGTATAGAAAAATAAAGTTGTTATTATTATTATTATTGTTAAGATTATTAGCATGATCAACAGTTTGAGAGTTTTTATTATTGATACAGTAGAAATTAACATCAGAAGTGGAGATTGCGATTTGATGTTATTACAAAAAGAGCAACGATGGATTCACAAATTAAGATCATTTCAACAGTCACATCAAGTGGAAAGCATATTTATAACTTACATTGAACTAAGAGCGTATCACAAAGGAGTACAAATCTAATGCATTTTTGGAATTATTATTAGTTTGAATTTGGGATAACATTTGTTAACCTGATTTCTTGCTGGTAATGTGCCTTTTTTTAAATACTTATGTCATTTTGAAAGCTTCAGACATGGCAATTTGATGTCTGGTAAACATTTGGAATTTATTGTTTCATTAATACACACAAGTTAGACCAATTCTCGTATTTAAGCATTTTTTTTTTTTTTTTTTGGATCTCATTCAAGGTTATTCAACAATGAATTGAAGCTGCCATATGAAGTTTTGAGCAGGAAGTGAATGTTACAGTTAAATCAACACTAGCCCTTGATGAAGCTTAAGTGAAACGGTAGAGCCTCCATTAGGATTAAATGTTTTTGAATCAGTTTTCATTTTCACCAAGTTTGATATATGAGCAGTTTCTGTATGTGATTTTCTAGTGAACCGATAAGAAGAAACTTCACCCCAGTAAAGGCACATGATTGAAATCAGTGTCTGGGTTTTTGAGGTTCACTTTAACATCATTCAATTATATCATATAAATTTGCTTAAATTGTTAATATATGATAGTTACAATATAACACACATACCGGTAATTAAAACAAGCATACAATTGGAGCATAGCTGGACATGTTTTAGCTATGCTTTAAGCCAAGGATCTCAAAGTGGCCTTGAGGGCCACAATCCAGTCGGGTTTTCAGGATTTCCCCAATGAATATGCATTTAAAGCAGTGCATGCACATAGATCTCATGCATATTCATTGGGGAAATCCTGAAACCCGACTGGATTGCGACCCTCAAGGAGGGACTTTGAGACCCCTGCTCTAAGCCCTCCATCTCCATCTGAACAAGAATTGCTAAAGCTCACACACTGAGATGATTTGCCTTATAGATTTGGCCCTCGACTACTTTATGGACAAGTATATAATGAAAAATAGTGAGTAGATAGGGTCTAAAGCACTATGAGAAGATCAAAAGCAGTGAGGAGAAAATGGCGGAAAGCACTCCCGCTGACATCTGTGCATCTTTCTGAACTCATGAGGGCAGAGGTTACAATGTTTGAACCCCATCTGGCTCAATTGTTTAGGCAAATGATTAACTTGGACACTTTGATGGCAGATATCTCCAGATAAACCAACGAACTGGAGACTCGAGTGTTAGCCCTTGAAGAGTCCTCTGCTACTGTGTCAATAGATATTGAGACCCTGCACCCTCAATCACGCCTCCAGGATGACTAGTTGGATGATCTGGAGAATCGATCTCGGAGAGGAACTTTGAGATTGCTGGGTATTCTGGAGTTGGTTCCAGATATCTCTCTGTGAACAACACTAGAAGCTTTGATATCCCAGGAATTTAACTTATTCAGGGCCTGCAGTCCTATTCGTTTGGAACGTGTGCATAGGCAGGGCTGCAGAAACATGGAAGCAGTTCAGCTGCATTTAGTCATTATCAAAGTGCCGTTCTACAGCTTTACTGGAAAAGCACAAAGGTTTCACTCCAATATGCACCAAGCTATATGAGAAACCTATTTGATTTATGCTAGTACACCCTGCAATACTTAAAGTATATCAGCATGGTCAATAAAAGGTTTTTGAAAAGGCAGTAGCAGTGGAACAGCTATTACATTCAATGGATTTATCGGGGGAGACACAGCAAACCTGACTGATTGAATTATCTCTGTGCATTTGTCCGTTACAAGTTTATGCGGTACTGTTTGTAGCACTGGTAAGATGTACTGAAGTGAGTTAAACATTGAACTGTATAGGAAGACGTGAGGGTTTGCAGCACTCAATCATGATCCTGGGCATTGTCTACTCTGGTTGTAAAATGGCCATGCTAATTCTAGTTGGTGGGTTACTGGGGAGGGTTATTGAGATCATTGGGTGGGAGTTGGAGGATAGTATGAACGGAAAGCAGTATGAATGACATTTGTTTAGGGGAAAATTCAAATATAGGATTGGCTATTTTTTTTTTTATAATTTTGATAACTTTTGTTTGTGGTTTTGCTTTATGCAAATGTAAAATTTAGATGTTACGGGGCAAATTATATGTGTGATCCCTTGAGGGAGGGCTGGGACCTCAAAGGAGATTACTTAATTTATAAGCATACCTTAAAAATGATGCTTATTAATTCAAATGAATGGCAGGCTTAAATTAATAAACCTAGTGCTGAACATAAGTGCTAAGCTCATAATCCTTTTTTTCTCCCTTTGCCCTAAATCCACTCCTGTTGCCACTCACTTTATGTGGTCCTAAATTATAGGAGGTTAATGAAATTTTGGGTATAAATTTAAGCACACAGCCCCAGTAAATTTTCATAGAAGCCAATTTAAGAGCATAACTCTCAAAATTAAAAGCATACATTATTTGAATATCGGGCTTGCACATAAATTTATTATCTAGATCAGAAATTAGAGAAGGTTAAAAGCAATGCTGTAGAAAATTAATTAACAAGTTATATTCCTACCTTATTATAGAGTCCCTCTTGTTCAACTGTAAGTTAAAATTCTTTTAATTCATTGTGACATCTAATAATGTTCATATAGGCGAAGTAAATGATGATAACAATAGCAATATAATAATTTGCATTTTAATAGTGTCTTTCATCAAAACACTTCAAATGTACTTTACAGTTATTGCACATTGGATACAATATACGTGTATGATTCCAGCTGTGGGCTGAATGTATAGCAGCTCAGAAACTGCATGATATCCTTCCTGGTATGAAAGAGAAGGAACAGCGTTATCATTATTACCCAATTATAGCTGAATGAACTGAAGTATAAGGGAGTAAAGAGACTTTTGCAAGGTCACCAAGTATCAGTGGGAGAAACATGACTGGAACCTCAGGAGTTTCACTTACCTTTCAGTCACATATTCATTTCCTCCCATAACCCAGCTCTGTAACTTAATAGGTTTTGAACCACTCAAAGTAAAATAAGTAATTATAGTTTTCAATATTTCAGATGTTTTGATTTAAATACAGAATTAATTATTTCATAAATTCTATTGCTGACCTGTACAAAATAATTAAATTATGAATATGACCATAAGGTTTGTCGCTGCTAGGTCAGACCAGTGGTCCATCGTGCCCAGCAGTCCGCTCATGCGGTGGCCCTTAGGTCAAATACCAGTGCCTTATTTGAGTCTAGCCTTACTTGCATATGTCCTGTTCCAGTAGGAACTTATCCAACCTTGAAGGGTGCTTTCACCTATAACAGCCTCTGGGAGAGCGTTCCAGACCTCTACCACTCTCTGGGTGAAGAAAACCTTCCTTATGTTTGTACGGAATCTTTTCCCTTCTAACTTTAGCGAGTGCCCTCTCGTTCTCTTCACCTTGGAGAGCGTGAACAATCTCTCTCTCTCTACTAAGTCAATTCCCTTCAATATCTTGAATGTTTCGATCATGTCCCCTCTCAGTCTTATAAGAACATAAGAATTACAGAATACTTGCTTCCCTTTACTTTATACCCAAAATTACTGGAAATATTGCCGTTTGGGGTTTTTTTTTTTGTTCCAATAATAGCTTTTGAAAATCAAAAATGAATAGAGTTATTTTGCTAGTGAAATTATTAGAGATCTGATTTTAGATTTGAATGTGTTCATTTGTGTCACCAAATCATCAAAAAAGCACCATGTATTCCTAGGATTTGGGGTCCTTTACTAAGGCGTGCTAATCAATATAGCGCTTGCTAAATGCTATGGACACCTTAGCATTTAGCATGCACTAATCTTTAACACGCGTTAAATCGGTTAGCCAGCCTTAGTAAAAGGCCCCTTTGTTTCTTAGCATGCCTATATGCTAACAACAAATCACCCTGTTTGTGTGAGTACGGTTATGACATTTTTTTTTTGTACTACACATTGATTAAGTGTCTTTGGAATCGGACAAAAAACGCTAGTTCAATATTCAAAGTTATGACCTCCGCATAAAGATAAGTGTATGATCTATCTGCTTTCTTTCTATGGAATATCTAGTAGCTCTATCCATTTAGGTGGGAACACTATCCAAGTAAGTAAGACAACTACACTTAAATTGGCAATTTATTTGTTTAAAGTTATGACTGCTGTTTCTGTGGTCCCATTATATAGATACATTATTCTACAAAGTGCCTGAGTATCATTGTTTTCTTGATGTTAATTCACTCGATTCTATACATGGCACCCAAATTTTGGCATGCTGCTAAATTGCGAATATAAATTAATTGGTTAATGAGCTCTTAACCATCAATAATTGCCTGCAACAAACAATTCTTGATGTTAATTGACACTCATTAAAGTCTGTGCATGTATCTGACTGCACACGTATCCTACAAGAAGATGCCTAACTCCCATAGTGTATACTCCTAAAGGGGGCGTGGCCACGGAAGGACCACTGGCAAACTGAAAACATATGCACATAGTTCTAGAATACTGGATAAGTGCGTCTAACTTGGATGCCATTGTTTATATCAAGTTTCAGGAGACAAGTTCAAGTTTAATAAAATTTTGATCAAATCACAATTTTAAAAAAATATTCAAAGTGATGTACAATATAAAATGGGGAAGACAGACAAAACAATTAAGAACATTAACATAGACAATCACGACTATTAGATATGAAAGGGACGTGGGGAGAACTACAGTTGTAATAGGAAAGATAACAATAAAAGGACAAAACATGAGAACAGGAAAAATAATAAGCAGAGCCTCTTAGGAGTCTTACCCGTTGAATGCGTCTTTACACAGAAAGCTTTTTAATGATCCTTTGAATTTATCTAATGACTTCTCTACCCTCAGTTGTTTTGGCAGTGAATTCCAGGTCTGATTTGCTATCACTAAAAAAGAAAGTATCTCTTCGGGTATTAATGCAGTTTTAAGATGGGATTGACAGGAGGTTTTTGCCATCAGATCTCAATGCTCTTGAAGACGCGTAGCATCCAAAGTTAGGCATGGGAATTGCTGCTACAGGCTTTGATCTGTCTTTCCTAACATTGTTTGGGCATTTTTGTACCATTTTATCAAATATTGAAGAATTTGTAGGTCTTATTTTCATATGTGTTGATATTATTTTCAAGAATGATTTGTATTTTTTTGTTTGTTTTTTGTTTTGCTTTATGTATGTTTATTTGGAAACCACTGTGACTCCAGGCACTGTGACTCCAGTTTTTAAATAAATAAGAATGTGCACCTTTTGTAAAATAGCAACTTGTGCTATTTTTTTTTTTTTTGGGGGGGGGCTCCCATTTTTTAATGTTATAGAATTCATCCCATTGGGTGTCCCCTTGAAGTGCCCTAAAGCCATGAGGTGTGAGCCCATTCAATAATGGCATCAGGGCATACAGATTCTGTTCTAAAATGCTAGTGTAGCATGGCATTGGCACGCCTTATACACCTGCAGTTGCATAAGCCATAGACTTATAGCCTCTTCTATCAAACTGCGCTAGCAGTTTTTAGCGCAGAGAGCCGCGCTGAATGGCCTGCGCTGCTCCCGACACTCATAGAAACTCCCGACATGCATAGAAACTGTATTAAGTTGTTGTATTGTCATTAAATTCTCTCACACACGCGGCAGGCTGTATATGTGGCAAGGGTGCATGTAACAAAGTATTTGGCAAGTTGTGCACTATTACAGAATAGCACTTTTATGCAGAAGTCTCCTAAATCCCTCTAATTCTATAAACTTTTGCATCCAACATTAGGCTTAGCAGGCAATTTATAGAATAAGATCAGTTTTGTGCATAATTTAATGTGATGATTGGCTGTAAATTGGACTTAATAGCCAGTTGTCTTTAATTCATGTTAATTCCTGCTAATTGGAACCAATTAGCAATTGTGCTTGTGACTGCTCTTAGGGCTAGATTCACAAAGGGCATGGATCGGATTCGATCTGTGTCTGGGGTGCTGATTCACGAATCGCCCTCATGCAAAGGAGGACGATCGGAATCACACCCCCGTCCGACTGTCGGGATTGCTCTCTAGCGATCCCGACGCATGTGCAGACCATCTGTAGATGGTCTGCACATGTTTAAGAGCTTCAGTCCAGTTTTTTCAGGAGATCCCTTTCTCTGCCTGCCCTACCCAACCTTTGGGTTAGATTGTTCTTGCCAGGTACCGGATATTTCTGGAGATCGAAGCACAAGCACAAAAGAAAAGAAGAGCCAGCTTGCATGGAGCTCCGCGGCTTTCCTCTCTTCCCTGGGATAGAGTTCAGGGCGTTTTTTTCTTTTGGATAGTCTTCGCACACAAGAACAGCTCCCTCTTAGAGCTCGAAAACGTCCTAAAACCATGTTTCAACCTGCAGCGCCCTTTTTTAAACTTTTTTTTTTTTAATTTGGTTTTAAAACTTTTTTGTGAGCCCGTGGTTTTAACCCGCTTTATTTTTTTATAAATCTTTATTGATTTTCAAACCTTGACAGTGCAATACAATTAATTGAACATAAACACTGTATAAAACACACTATTAAATAAACAATTAATATATAAAACAATCATTTTCTCCCCCCTCCTCCCAATTATTAATACAAAAAAGACATATTATGTGATTACAATATTAAACCACGGGCTTGCATTGCGGGAAGGGCAGGAGAGATTCGGGGCGAGTTGGGACGGTGAGAGAGAGCAGGAGATTCGGGGTAGGCAGGAGAAAGCAGGAGATTCATTCGGGGCAGGCAGGAGATTGGGGCTTATAGCCGAGAAGCAGGGCATAGAAGAGGGCGGAAGAAAGCAGGGCAGTCGGAAAGGGCTTGAGCGACTGGTCCTCAGCAGTCACTTGTTTGTGATCAGCAAGCCCAGTTGGTGTTGTAAGGTTTTGATTAGTGAATTGCGTCCCTGCCTACTTTGCATGCCATTCCCCTCATTTACATGCGTGGATCGGAGGATGGTCGGCAGAGAGATAAGTGAATCGGACTGGAGTAAAATCAGGTTGCAAAGGGGTTGCAAACCGATCGGTACACGATCGGTTTGCTTAGTGAATCTAGCTCTTAGTTGGTATCCTAAAAGCTGTTTTATGGATCTGGGAGGATTCTGGGTGCATCAGGGGTGTGCCTTAGCATTTAGAAACCAAAGTTATAGAATATTAGGAGTTTTGTGCCTCACAGCTAACAGGCATTAACACTTATATCAAGATTTGACAAAGTAAAAGTGCTTGCACCTAAAGTTGGTGCTTATGAGGTAGTCTAAATGCCCTCACATAGAAATACCCAGAAAGGAGAGAAGGAAGCAGGAACTGTAAGCCAAGAATCAGGGTCAGATCCATTGGGAGGGTATAAAACAGATTTTGTCTATGAACCACAAAATCAACCACAGAGGGAACAATTAGGGAAAAGGTTTACCTGAGCCCAAAAAGCAGTTCTCTAGCCCTCCAATTGGGATGCAAGACAGCTGTTCCTCACAACCTGGGCCCTTGGTGGAACTTAGGGGGAAGAGACAACTGCATTATAAAGAGCTCAGTCTTCTTTAGGAAGGCCACTGGGAAGGATGTCAAATTTCATCTTGAAGATGCAACCTTTGAGATAAGGTGTAGATTTTTCTTTGATTTTTTTTTTTTCTCTCTGGGTAATTTTTGCCAGACTGTGGTGGATAACCAGATTACTTTTTTTCCCCATTGAACTTTTATTGTTATATGGAATTCGTTTAAAGGATAAGTTATTTTCCCGACTGTGGGAGGTGTAGCTGAAGATAAAGCTACAAGGGAGGTGAAGTGGTTGGACCAAGACCTTACCCAGTTGCATAAATTCATTTTCTTTTGTGTTCTCTCAGAGGGGAGGGAGTGATTATAGTGAGAAAAGAAGACAAGGAGAGGAAGACAATTTCTTGACTGGAGTAGACATATATACATATGTATATACTGTAGAATCAATCATTTGGAACTTGGACCTTGGGAGGAGGATGGGATGGATGGGCTGAGGCCTACTAGTAGCCCTGGTGACAGAACTACTGCTACTTGGCCTATTGGCCTACATTATCAGGTAGGCAGTCAGAGGACTATGGACACTTAGCCCACACCCTTGGGTGGGCGGAAGTATCATATCACAATTTTGGGGACATAGGCTAGTAATCTATAACAGCAGTTCCAATCAGAACTGTTGCTACAGAATTTAAAACTTAGTGCCAAAGGTTTGGTGCTGCAATGATGCAATTTCTTAACTCTACCCCATAGTGTACATTTACCGGCAGAAGATCTAATATTCTGTAAATTTATGCATGCAAGGAGTATGCAAATGCCCTTACTGTGGCCCCCCACATCCTTGAATGATCCTAGCTCTTTTAAATGAAAATACAGTAGATAACTTTTGGTCAGATGAGAAATCAAGATGCCCAGCTAAACCTTGAGGCCCTTTTAATAAATGTGCCATAAGCAGTTGCCCTGTGATTTAGCACATGCTAATTCATACATTAACTGCATGCTGTTTAGGGGCACTATTCTTTAAGGATATGCACAAGTGGCATATCGATGATAAGGAAGGCTATAAGAATATGAAGATAAACTTGCCAAGTAGGCAAAAACTCATAGTAGCAACTTTTTCAGTATATCAGAAATAGAAAACCTGTGCAGGAATCCATTGAACCACTGGAAAATCATGGAACAAAAGGGAAATACAGGGAGGAAAATGCATAGAGGAGAGACTGAGTGAATTATTTGCTTTGGTCTTTACAGAAGTTAGAGATCTACTTGAACTGGAAATAGTTTTCAAAGATGACAATATGGAGGAACTGAAAGAAATCTCAGTGAACCTGGAAGACATACTGAGCCAAATCGACAAGTTAGTGATAAATCACCTGGACTGAATGGTATACCCCTAGGGTATTGAAAGAACTCAAACATGAAATTGCTGAGCTGCTGTTAATGATCTGTAACATATCACTAAAATTGTTTGTAGTATCTGAAGATTGGAGGGTTCCCAATGCTATGCCAATTTTTAGATTGGGTTCCAGGGGTGATCTGGGAAATTACAGACCAGTAAGCCTGACCTCAGTGTTGGGCAAAATAGTGGAAACTATTATAACATTTAAATTTTCGAACACTTAGACAAACATGGTTTCAACCAAGAGAGCTCTTGATTTATTTGAAAGATTGAATAAGCATGTGAATATAAGGGAGCCAGTTGATGCAGTGCATCTAGATTTTCAGAAAGCTTTTGACAAAGTTCTTCATGAGAGACTCGAGAAAATTAAAGAGTCATGGGATAGGAGGCAATATTCTGTTGTGAATTAGGAATTGGTAATTAGACAGAAAACTTAGGATAGGGTTATATGGCCATTTTTCTCAATGGAGCAGGATAAATAGTGAAGTGCTGCAGACTGGTGCTATTTAACATATTTACAAATATTTTGGAAATTGGAACAAGTGAGGTAATTAAATTTGCAGATGACACAAAACTATTCAAAGTAGTCAAAACAGATGATTACTGTGAAAAATTGCAGTTAGACCTTAGGCAATTGAAAGACTGGATATTGTCACAATCCGTCCCCTGTGGCTCCGCTCATCCCAGAGCTGCCGGTGACTAAACCCTATCCAGTCATACAGCGAGCTAACCACGGGGATAGGATTGTGACTAGTCCCAGGGAAAAATGTGTATTTCCCTTTAACTTAAAGCAGGCTGAACTGCAGGGAGTAGAGGAAGGGGAGCAGAACAGCTCAGAAGAGCTTCAGAGGAACCTCCCTCCTCCTGTTCACTCTCAGCTGAGACCCATAATGAAAAACCCAAGATAAACTAAGCAAACAGTGCAGGTAACTCCTCCCCCTCAGAGAGCAGGGTGTGTTCGGTTGAACAATATAGAGGCTGCTCTGAGGAGAGGAAAGTTAGTTGGCCCTGAGCCAGCTCAGGGAAGGGTCTCTCCTGATTATGTTCCTGACTGTGAGGATGTGATAATGCAGGAAGCTGACACTGACCCTATTGCCAACCAGCCAGCTCTGCCTGAACCCATGGATTGGGGAGAAAACCTTGGACTGCCTGAAGACATGCTCCTGGAGTGAGGATAAGTGGCAGGTCTGGAGGTTTGTGCAGGCAGGAGCTTTCTCTGTTTGATAGAGTATCGTTGTGCAGTAGTGCTGTGTGTGGGAAACTGCATAGACTTGTGCTAAGAAAAAAAACACGTTTTTTTTTAGTTAATTCAATTGGCCTGAATTGGGGGACTCATGTATGTGAATGTGAGGGAAGTAAATGTTGTGATTTTGGGGAGAATTCACTTAAGATCCAGGTTGGGATAGTGGGGCCATTATTGGCATTCTGAAGTATCAGAAAAGTGATAAGTGAATTCCTTTACTCCCCTCCCCCACCAACAGCTTCTCTGTTGGTTACAGCCAAGCTTTAAGACTTACTGAGCTTGGAGGCCCAGAACTTGTGTGAGGGAAAAAAGGTTCCTTTGCCTTCTTAAAGGTAAAGACAACCCCTCTAAAGTTCTGTTAGTGATTGCAATACTGAACTGTTACTTACCTGAATTGCCTGATTGAAGGTAGCAGTGGTAAACCCATTCCGGGGGGTCCACTCCATACTTTATTTTGATATTTGGATAAAGCATTCTACTTGGACTTTGATTTTTCTTTGAATGCTTAAGGGAGACGTTGCTCCCATCATCGTTTCACTGAATAAAGTGACTTTGAACAAGTAAAGCTGATTTGTTTTTTTTTTATATTTGATTCCTGACAAGTAAAGATATAACCAACAGGACTTCCTTCCTTCATCGGAAGCACGCCGGAGTTGCGCTCGGGTGAGCAGGGACCGGGTTCTGGAGAATACAGGTACCGGCCCTGTCACAATATCCAAATGAAATTTATTGTGGACAGATTCAAAGTGATGCATATTGGAAAGAATAATCCAAATCAGAGTTACCTTATGCTAGTCCACTTTAGAAGTCAAAAGCATAAGAAAAATATCTGGGTGTCATTGTAGACACTATGCAGAAATCTTCTGCTCAGTGTGTCTGTGGCAAAAAAAAGGATACTAGGAATTATTAGGAAAGGGATGGTAAATAAGATTAAGAATATTATAATGCCTCTGTATTTTTCCATGGTGCAACCTCACCTTGAGTACTGTTCACAGTTCTGGTTGCCTTATCTAAAAAAGATATAGTAGAGGTTCAAAGAAGAAGAACCAAAATGATAAAGGGGAAGGAACTCCTCTCATATGAGAAAAGTCTAAAGATGTTGGGGCTCTTGAGCTGGAGAAAGAGATAGCTGCAGGAAGATATGATTGAGGCCTACAAAATCCTAAGTGTTGTAGAATGTGTGATTTTTCACCCTTTCAAAAAAAAACATTCAGCAATCCTTTTATAGTTTGATCTGTCTGTGGTTTTCAATGTTGTAGATCATGATCTTATTGAATCTACACTCCCATATAGGTTTGGAGACAATGCAGAAGAGTGATTGTAATGTTTTGTCTTATTTTTTTATTCAAAGGTTCCATGTTAAATCATGTGGTAAAATTTAATTTTCTTGGTTTTCCAGTTGCAGTGTTTCACAGGGATCTTCCCTGTCACCATTGCTTTTTAATATTTATGTGATAACATTGAATTTGTTAAGTCTGGCTCCTATTGAATTTCTTTTTATTCTGTAGGTTATATTTTCATTCAGTAAGAAGTCTCTCCAGATACAGTATAAATTATTTTTCTAGGAACATTTTTGCATATATCTTAAGATTACAACAATGGGTTACTTGTTTCAGATGATGCTAAACTTTTCAAAAACCAAATAGTTTTGGTTTGATTTAATAAATCAAAGGGGTCCTTTTATCAAGCTGTGGTAGGGGTTTAACGTGTGTAATACCGCGCGTTAAACCACCTACTGTGCTAGCCGCTAATGCCTGCATTGAGTAGGCGTTAGTTTTTTAACCGGCCGCGGGGGTTAGCTCATGATGAAATGTCCGCGCTAATCATGCTAGCATGGCTTGATAACAGGAGCCCAAAGTCTTCTGGATAAGGTTATATTATAGTATGGAGAGCCTCTTTCTGTTGAATTGTCCTTAAGAATGTTAGGTATTATTTTAGATTCAACTCTCTCTTCATACACAGCAAATATCTTGATAATAAAATGCTTTTTGAGTCTTTGATTCTTGAAATCAGTATGTTCCTTATTTAATCAACTTGCTATTTTGGTCTAATCAATCATTTTATCACAATTAGACTATTGCAATTCAATTTATTGTGGGGCAAATTCTGGGACATTTAAATGTTTACAGCTAATTCAAAACACAGCTGCATTCTACTCCATGATATAATTGATATGTAACCACTTGTACCTACTCTCTCCTTGCTGTTTGCAAATCTATGATCAATTTGATATGTAACCACTTGTAATCTCTGTCTAACTAATGTGAACCGCTTAGAGCTCTTCAGGGTATGGCGGTATACAAAAATAAAGTTGTTATTATTATTATTATTCTATCTGATCACCCTTCTCCTGATATTCCAAGATCCCTTAGAAACATAGAAACATGAAGGGAGATAAAAGCCAAATGGCCCATCTACAGTAACCATTATTTCTTCCTCTCTCTAAGCGATCCCATGTGCCTATTCCATACCTTCTTGACAGTCTCTGTCTCAACTACTTCCTCCGGGAGACTATTCCACATATCTACCACCCTTTATGTAAAAAAAGTATTTCCTTAGATTATTCCTAAGCCTATCACCTCTTAACTGCATCCTATTCCTTCTCATTCCAGAGCTTCCTTTCAAATGAAAGAGATTAGACTCATGCACATTTATGCCACATAGGTATTTAAACGTCTCTAACATATCTCCCCTCTCCTGCCTTTCCTTCAAAGTATACGTATTAAGATCTTTTATTATTATTATTTTAATTGACAATGTTTATTGGAAAAAAACAACAACAAAATGCAACATAACACAGCCAGTCAATGTGAGAAGATACACAGTAATACAGTGGTTCTTCAGTATCCCATGCATAGAGCAAACAATGAGTGGTCGCCCCTCCCCCAAACTGCAAACATCAAACTGCATGAAGTTCCCTCAAGCGATCAAATCTACCCCATATTCAAGTAAATGCCCCCATTTTATGATTCTTTCGAACAGTGAGAAAGTATAGTGCATACCAAGTATCCAGTTTTTGAAGCAACATAACACAGTCTGGGGAGTGTGTTTGCTTCCATACCACTGCCATCACTAATCTAGCCGCAGCCAATAGTAATTTACTAAATGTTTCATCCTCCACCTCAAAGTTCGGAGGAAATAGGTGCAAGAACACCAGAGTGGGTAGAAACTCAACCTGTCTGTTCAATATGGACGAGAGAAGATCAGAAACATGTATCCAAAATCACTGTACAACAGGACAGGTCCACCACATGTGAAAATAAGTGCTCCTTTCACCACACCCACAAAGAAGAGACCAGCTTAATGCATCTGGGAGTTACATTAAAAAAAAAGAAAAGAAAAATAATCAATGTTGACAAAACACAGTAAGAACTATTACTTTGATTCATGATCCGCTCACCAAATTTATGAAACAAAAATGTTTTCACATTTTTATGAGACCACAAATAGTATCTATAAGATCTTAATGAAAAAGGCATAGCATTCCAAATTTCTAATGTCACAGCTATATTTCAGTTGTTACCAAGCTGGGCAGTGAAAGGAACCTACAGCATATCTAGCAGTCACAAACATGTGGAGTCAAAAGCCTAAGCAGTATAAGTACAGAAACTTCTAGATGTCTTCAATCTTATCACTGGCATTAAAAAAAAAAAACAACAACTCCGTAGAGAACTTGGTCCAAATCACTCTCTGGCACAAGAAAGTTAGAGAAACACTTATCTTTAGTGGAGAATCAAACACTCAGTTCATAGTCCCCCAATTGTTCACAAAATCTTCAAATCTTTACATCTTCAAACACTGCTCCAGCAAAATTCTTTTTGAGATATGGAGCAAGTTCTCTGTGGAGTTCTTTTATGCCAGTAATAAGATTGAAGGCAGCTAGAAGTTTCTGTATTTATGTTGATACTTAAGTTTGAGGCATTTTTTCTCCACATGTTTGTGACTGCTAGATACGCTGTAGGTTCCTTCCATTGCTCAGCCTGGTAACAATTGAAATATAGCTGTAACATTAGCTTTTGTTACCTTTTATATTGAATTTTGTATGATACTAATTCCAAATTTCTGCTATTGTATATAAAGAGAAAAATGCTTTACCAATTATATTTGTTCCTGGAAAATGTAATAAAAACTGATTACAAGTGTTGTACATCATGTTTGAACCATGAAGCAGTGCAATTAGACTTGTCGTATATGAAGGGATCTCTCTTGTTAAAATTTTAAAAACCATAATACAAATCTTAAAATGATCAGCAATTTCATGGTTCAAGTTTTTTCTGTACCCTAGGGTGCATATCATCCAATTAAGGTGATTTACTCCTCTTTAATTAGTCAATTTGGCTCAGTAGGTCTTCAGGTTCAAGAAGATTTATTTTAAGTTATTCCATAGTGTCATCCTTTGAAAGCATTTCTGATAAGATAGATACCTCACATCTTCTTCCATAAAGACTGAAGCAAAGAAGTAATTCAGGGCCAGAACATAAGAACATAAGAAATGCCTCCGCTGGGTCAGACCCGAGGTCCATCGCGCCCAGCAGTCCGCTCACGCGGCGGCCCAACAGGTTCAGGACCTGTACAGTAAATTTCTATCTATACCCCTCTATCCCCTTTTCCAGCAGGAATTTGTCCAAACCTTTCTTAAACCCCAGTACTGTACTCTGCCCTATAACTTCCTCTGGAATTGTATTCCAGGTGTCCACCACCCGTTGTGTAAAGAAGAATTTCCTAGCATTAGTTTTGAATTTGCCTCCTTTCAACTTTTCCGAATGCCCTCTTGTTTTTTTATTCTCTGAAAGTTTGAAGAATCTGTCCCTCTCTACTCTCTCTATGCCCTTCATGATCTTGTAAGTCTCTATCATATCCCCTCTTAATCTTCTCTTTTCTAGGGAAAACAGTCCCAGTTTTTCCAATCTCTCAGCATATGAAAGGCTTTCCATCCCCTTAATCAGTCGTGTTGCTCTCCTCTGAACTCTCTCGAGCAATGCCATATCCTTCTTAAGGTACGGTGACCAATACTGGATGCAGTACTCAAGATGTGGGCGCACCATTGCCCAATACAGCGGCAGGATAACTTCTTTCGTTCTGGTTGTAATACCTTTCTTGATTATACCTAGCATTCTATTCGCTCTCTTAGCGGCAGCTGCGCACTGTGCTGTCGGCTTCATTGTCATGTCTACCATCACCCCCAAATCCCTTTCTTGGGCACTCTCATTCAAAAACTTTCCTCCCATCGCATAATTATACCTCAAGTTTTTGCTTCCCACATGCAATACTTTACACTTCCCAACATTGAATTTCATCTGCCATCTCTCTGCCCATTCCCCTAGTTTGTCCAAGTCTCTTTGCAATTCTTCGCAGTCCTCCTTTGTCCGAGCTCTACTAAATAGTTTGGTGTCGTCCGCAAATTTTATTATCTCACACTTCGTCCCTGTTTCTAGATCATTTATGAATATGTTAAAAAGCAGTGGCCCGAGCACCGAGCCCTGTGGAACACCACTCGTGACCTTTCTCCAGTCTGAGTAGTGGCCCTTCACCCCTACCCTCTGTTTCCTACCTTCTAACCAGTTTCTGATCCATCTATGCACGTCTCCGTCCACCCCATGGTTCTTCAGTTTCCGGAGTAGACGTTCATGAGGCACCTTGTCAAAGGCTTTCTGGAAATCTAGGTATATGATGTCTATGGGGTCTCCTCTGTCCATTTGTTTGTTAATTCCTTCGAAGAAGTGCAGTAAGTTAGTCAGGCACGATCTTCCCCTGCAGAAACCATGTTGGCTGGTTTTCAGAAGTTCGTTTCTATAAAAGACATATATGTTAGGCACTGCTAGGTGCCCTAATCATGACCTCCTAACTTTGGGGATCCATGCACAATTTCATTTAAATTGGCTTAAATGATGTGGTAATTGACTGCACCAGTTTTCAACCAGTCAAAAAAAAAAATTGCTACTTAAGAGTCTGGTGCCAAATTTTTGGGATGACTAAGTTGAGATGCCCTCTGATGCGTAATGACGCTTACCTGAAAAGTAGGCATGGCTAAGTGTGGAAAATAGGTGTAGTTGATTTAGGTGCTGTTAGGCACTGATAAATTAGGCCCTGTAAAATCTGGCCTAATATCCCAGCGCCTACCTCTAGGACACCTAGTGACACCTAAGTATGCCTATGTACCACTAGGTAGGAATCTATAAATGGCACCTAGCGCCACCTACATGCTTAGATGCCGTTTATGGAATCCGGCTCTGTCTATCTGCTATGGCCTTGTTCCCCGAGTGGCCCATATGCTCCTACCTTGCCACTCAACCCTTTCCTCCTCAGCCATAAGTCTCTCATTGTCCGTGCGGTTTGCAACTTCTGTTTGCCGGAGTAGCCTGTTAACTGGCTGCCAGCACTGTTCTCGCTATTCCAGCTGCTTCAGGATGCAGACTTATCGAATCAATTAAGGGGTCCATATCCTGGAGTAGCTGGAATAGCGAAATGCTGACCAACGTCGATGTGGCAGATCCTCTGTACAGATAAGTACTCTGGTTTCACTCCATATGAATATTTGAGTCTCTTTGCATTGCATAAGGCTTTAGCAGTGGTTTGACTAAGGAGGTTATTTTTATGCCAATGAGGTTCCCTTACCCCGAAGCAACCTATTGCCAGGTATAGGTGGGGTTCTGAGGCTTTTTCCTTCCTCTCATATCCAACTGTGATTAGTGAGACTCAAAAATTGGTGGTTGAAAATTAACATAGAATTTTTGCACGCTTGTTTAGCGATTAAATAAATTAAGTAGAAGTGTTTATTTATGGATTACGTGTGGTTTCTTCTTTTCTTGAGTTGGGAGTATTAACGATGCAATTCATACACATACATTTTGTCAATGCTATACATTTACAATTGAAATAAATGCATTAAAAAGAAAGGGAAAGAAAATGGAGGGGGGAATATGTGTTGCAACATACGCGTGGAGGGGCATAATCAAAAGGAACGCCTAAGTCTGTTTTCGTTCAAGTCGCAAGTTGTCCAAAGTAAAAAATAGCTTAAGACACATTTTCGAAAAATGCGTCCAAATTTTTTTTTCATTTTGAAAATCGTCCAACTATATGTCCTGCCGATCTGATCGTCCAAGCCGCTAAATCGTCCACCTTTGTACCACATTTTTGTCCAACTTTTTGTCCAAGTCAAACATGCCTAGAACAAGCCTTGTTGGACGTGGGAGGGGTCTGCAAAGTGATGGACTGAACACCCAGCCATGGCACCTAAATAGTGAGGTACCTTACAGGGCACCGTTGTGAACTTCACAAAAAGGGTGCCATGTCTTCATCTCACTACAGCTCCCTTATAGGTCATGATGAGCCCCCCAAACCACCTCCAGAATCCACTAGACCCACTTATCTACCACCCTAATAGCCCTTATGGCTGCAGGAGCCACTTATATGCCAGTACAAAAGGGTTTTGTTGGTGTATAGAGGAGTGCACATGTTTCAGAATCAATGCAGTGATTACAGGAGCTTATGGGCATGGGACCTCCTCTCTATGGGTCCCTAATCCACCCCCAAGATGACTTAAGCTGTCAGTGTGAAGGACGACTAGGCTTTCCTATGCCAGGCTGCCAGGTGATGATGGTCTGGAGGATGAATTTTACAAGTGTGATTACGATTTTTATGGGGTTGGGGGGGTCAGTGATCTCTGGGGTAGTGTGTAGGGGTCTGTATATGTGTTTGCAGTGCTTATCTGGTGACTTTAGGTGGGATTTTGTGACTTAGACCATGTTTTAAATGGCTAAGTCACAACATCCAAGTTCCGTCTAGGCTCTGTTGTAAAACTTTCGGTTATACATGCTGTACGACTAAGTCTAAGCCTGCCCATGTCCCGCCCAAATCCCTCCCTCGACACTCCTGAAACGCCGCATTTAGCTATGGTCGTTCAGCGGCACTATGAAGGCCTAGGTCGGTTAGAAATATGTCCAAAACCCGGCACTTAGACGTCTTTCGTTTATGATGATAATAACTTTATTCTAATATACCGCCATAGTCGGATGACTTCTAGGCGGTGCCGACTTATGCCGGTTTTTGGGCGTTTTTCTCTTTCGATTATGAGCTCCATAGTATTCTGTGCCTTCTTGACAGCTGTGAGTAAAGAATAAAGACTATAGAAAGTATAAATGGCTGCTTATTTAAAACATTTTTTTGTACATACTGGACCTCTTAGCAGCCATATTTCATGTACTGTAGCTTCGTAAGCTGTTGATGGTGTTTTTCAATATAGATTTCATTTACTACCTTTGTAAGTATTAGCATTTCCCCACTGACATCTATAGAGTTGGGAATAAGTGAGGATATGCAAATAAGACAGCCTTGACGTTTTACAATGGACATTCTTTTGGCTTCTTGCCCAACAGTACAACCTATGCATACTGTATGCCTTCTACCCTATTTTTGAAATAGGAGCTGAATATTATCTGAATGACTTGCATGTTAGAAAAGTATTAGAAAATTCCATAAAGAGATTGATAGTGCATTCTATGTTTCAGAGCTGAGTAGGGCACCATGGCTCATTATTGCTGAATTTTTCAGTATTCAGCTGCCTGAACAACCCCTGCTCAATTGATTAATATTATAATAATGTTAATTCACCTATTCTTTTTTTTTCTATATTTTATTCATGACAACCTGTTTAAAGCCTCAGATTAGCAAGACTATCCCTTTACATTTCTCATTAAAAAAAATTTATATAGCTCTAAGACTAATAGATGCTGGCATTGTCATCTTGAAGCAGGGACATTAGATCATTTGCTATTCTATTGTCCAATGATACTTAGCTTTTGGAAGTCCATTTGGGGACAAGTAAACAATTTACTAGAAAATCCGGTGGCACTATCGTATGATACTGTATTATTTGGCACAGCAATGAGAGCTAAGAGCCAAATATCTTCTAAAAATAGCAAACTTTTGCTTATTATGACAGGGGTTGCCATACAACAAATTACGACAAATTAGAAAAACTGGGATAGGTTGAGCTATAATTTTTGGTGAAGTTCATTGTGCCACATCTTTAAAATGGAACAAGTAATTGCAATACAGTGGGGGCATTTTAAGAAGTTTAAGGATGTTTGGGAGCCATTAACAAAATATTGTACAGAATGAATATTGTTTTTTGTCCCCCCCCCCTTTATTTATACACGTCCAGGGTGGGGAGGGGGGAGGGATATGTTATGTTTCTTGTCTGAAATTCAATTCATGGTACAAGGGGAGAATATTTGATGTATATTAATTTTTGATGGAATATTAAGTATTCAGAGACCCAAATATAGAAAAAAACGTAAAAAAATGTTTTCGAACGTTCACATGTTGTTATAGGAGGCTTGTGATCCCTAAATCAGTGGTTTTTTCTTTTATTTTGACATTTTAGTAACTTTTGGGGAGGATGTTGTAAAATTGCAACGCTGGGCCTGTAAGGTAGCAGAATTTCAATAGTGTCACTCTCTCTCTGAACACATGTAAGGAATAATTAAAAG
Organism: Geotrypetes seraphini; assembly: GCF_902459505.1. NCBI lineage: Eukaryota > Metazoa > Chordata > Amphibia > Gymnophiona > Dermophiidae > Geotrypetes > Geotrypetes seraphini. The sequence continues at coordinate 171,727,798 of NC_047084.1, read as the reverse complement.
TTTATTTGTACTTTACAGCTTATAAAGACCCACCTAAGTTTATGTATATACACAACAACAATAGTATAATAAAGAAAAAAGTAATTTTTATTATCAATTTAATACAAAAAATGAGTATCATATAAAAACGCAAATTTTTCCCTGTGAAGCGCCCATTGACTTCTATCAGCGGTAATCAAGAAATTTCGTGTGTTTGCACAAAAAATTTCATGTTAGCGCAAATACGGGTAAAAACGGCCATGCTATGAAATAGCACTTGTGCTATCTTCATAGCACGGTTTTGTGAATCGAGCCCTATATGTGCATGTTTTATTTGTTCATTTATTCAGTTATGGTAGTTCCAAAAACAGTTATTTTGCTCTGAAAAGCACAGGCGAACATTGCACTTCCTGCAAAGTGTGTTGGTATAGCCTTTTGCACAGTGTCGGCACCGTCCTCTATCGGCTTTGATGGGAAAATGTCCAATCATGTCCTTGCAAACTTCCTTTGGAGGGTGTGCATTTGACTTTTTGGCTGTCATGGCAGCTGAAGAACCTCCATCATCTGTAAACTGCCTCTTTTGGGAAGTCAAGGTGCCCCCTCTTGATGAAACTGGGCTTGCAGATGGTCGCCCTCGCTTTGACACTGACCCAGCCGTTCCGATCAGGATAAGAGAAGATGCCAACTGGGCCTGAAACATTCTCCTGTTTAGCATCTGTTTCTTTGGGATATCCAAAGCTTTGCAGTCCCTTTTGTACAGGAGCCAAGCATTGATCACAGCTAGGTTAATGGTGTGCCAGAAGATGTAAAGGTACCAGCGGTAGGACTTCAGTGGAAACTTGTATTTTGCTGCAAATGAGTCTAACAAATCCACTCCGCCCATGAATTTGTTATAGGCAGCCACGATATAAGGCCTCTCAACTTCAACAAATCTTTTGGCAGTTTTGTCCCAGCGTTGAATCTTCTCCACTGGTTGTGGGCCAGCAAAGGAAGACACAAGTGTAACCTGTCTGTTGTCAAACCATTTCACAGCACAAATGTTGTGATTTGACTCCACTCTGACATCAAAGCTTCCTCTTCCCTTTTTCTTCAAGCTTTTCTCATCCTCAAGATTACAGTTTGGAAGGCGCACTTGTCTGGCTGTTCCTGTGTAATGAATTCCACAATCCAGCAGCCTAACTATCAATGGGATGCTGGTGAAAAAGTTGTCTGCATAGATCTTGTAGTTGTGACTATGTGGAAGTGTGGAAGCAAGTTTCATCACAACATCCCCTGATAGTCCAAGTTCAGATCTTGCCCGTATTCCATTCACACTGCCTTGGTACACATCAAAATCACAAAGTATACCAGAGATTCCAGTCCTTGCCCACAGCTTGAACCCCCATGGGTTTGGCTTGCCACGCATGTACTGTTTGATGCTGCTGAATTTCCCCCTGAAAGGGATCATCATTTCATCAACAGAGTTATGTTCTTCAGGGACCACTTTTAGGCATTTCTCTCTGAAAGCATCAAGCCATGGTCTGAGTTTCCAGAGTTTGTCACTTTTTTGTTCCATCTCAGACACGGTTAGATTGTTCACAAAATGTAATGATGTCAACAGAGACTGGAATCTGTTTCGTGACATTACATCAGCGACAGGACTGTATCTTGTGTCTGCTTCCCAGTACATACGGACTCCAGGCATTTGGACAAGACCCATCTTCAGATACATACCAATCATTTGCTCTATTTCCTTTGTGTTTGTGTTTATAGATGATCCTTTCTTCTGAAAACTGTACTGATTTGTGTTATCTGCCAGAGCGTTGATCATATCTTCTGTCACAAACTTCTGAAAGTACTCCAGTGGTGTGCAGAGGGAATGGACATCATTACTCCAAAGCAGGCAACAGGGTTGTATGACTTCATGGCCAGATAAACAGACCTATTTACACATTCAACCATCCAATGGTGTTGCAGAACTGAACAATAGGTTCTATTAGTAATGTACATGAAGTTTTAAAAAGAAAAAAAATGGGGGAGGGTTTATTTTGTAGCCTTAAATGTGATGTTGTAATATTACAACACTGGGTCTCTGGGTGTTAAAGTGTAAAGTGATTATATCTTAATTTGCATTTATTGAAAGTTGTAAAAATGAATAAAGAAAAAAAATTATATAGATTATTTTTTTGTGTTTTCTAGTAAAAATCTTCCAGTATACAGTACTTAGAATTTCTAACCTCTTATTAACAGGAGGGAGGATCAGATGACCTAGTATTACAGCGGGAGGAAACTCATGTCATTATAAAACCCTTATCCTATTTGTGTAACTCTGGCTGCTGACTCTATCCACAGAGAGCCCTTCCAGCCTAAAGCCCTAACCTTTTAGGCTTAGTATTAATAAAATAATTATACTGTGCTATTCTAGTTAGTATAAGTGCAAGAAGCTGTCTAGGAACCATAGGCGTCAGAACAAGGGAGGACACAGAGACCATGGCCTCCCTAAAAAATGGTGGTTGCCAGTTGGTACCTGCCCTTCCACCCATTTCCTGATGTTGTACTTTAAATCTTTGGGGCAGCTGCCACACAGCGTCAATGAGCAGGCCTGTCCTGGAACCCTTCATTCTACTTCTGGGGGCAGGACTGCTCGTTGACGCTGTGCAGTGGCTGCCCCGAAGATTTAAAGTACAACACGGGAGGTGGTAGGGAGTGGAATTGGGAGCTGGTGATTGGCCATGCCATAGGATTCCTCTGGGGCTAGGGTGGAGCTCCTGCTCCCCCACAAACTAAATAGCATTTTGCTGCTTATGTCTAAGAATACACGGTAACAGAAGCCATTTAAACATCTGAGAAGTCAAGGAGAAAGAGGAGACTTGGCAGCATAATTTCCAGAAGGGCGACTTGGACCTTTCTCATCTATTGATGGTTCGGGAACATCTACTGGGTTGAAGGAAGTTTTATCATCTAAATCTATGTGGTTCCTGAGAATCCAAGCATAGTTCAGCTGATTCAGATTCCAAGGGCATGTATCGGAGTCTCAGAACTGTAAATTGAGATTATAGTGAACTGTATTGATCACCACTGTTCCTTCTAAGCTGAACAGAAGTCCTCACCTACAGTCTTGTTAGTAGGGGGGGGGGGTACTTTTTAACTATCATGTTTTAGGGATTCCGGAACTTGGAGTCTTGGTGTATGGCAGGCTAAGTGCTGAGCTCTCACCTTTGAGCATCATATATTAGATTTAAAGCAATAATTTTTCTCCTGATTCATTTAAAATCTGTGGAAATGTCATCAACTAAACAAAAGTTACAAGAAACTCTTGCTAGATCAAGAGATTAAAAGAAGATTCACAGACTTCCAGTGAGGTTCCTTTACTTAGATATGATCGAGGTAATGGAAGCATTAAGAAACATCAATTTAAACCTAATTGAAATGAAGAAAGAAATGAATCTTATGAACAGCAAGTTTGATATATTAAATAATAAAATGGACAAATTGGAAGATAGAATGGGAAAATTTAAACACATACAACAAAATGTCAAGGAAGATCATAATATTTTGATGGAAATGAATAAAAAAATGATCAGTGTTCTCCCTAGGGCCTTTCAGCTGGGCGGTCCGCCCAGGTAATTTAGATGACCGCCCAGCTAAATTCTGCTGCCTCCGCTGCTGCTCAACATAAAAAGATTTCACCTTAGCCCGTAGCGAACTTATGCTACGGGGCTTTAACGTGTGTTTGCCGGCTTCCCTTCTCTTCCCTACGAAACCGAAAGTTATGTCCGGGGGGGAGGGAAAAGAAGGAAGCCGGCACGCACATGTTAGATCCCCGAAGCATAAATTCGCTACGGGCTAAGGCGGGAGACAGGTCAGTGAAGTTTTCCATTTGCTCTTCTTGCTGCCGGGTCCTGCCTACTTTCAGTTTCCGCCAAGGCAGGACCCGGCAGCATTTCCCCCAATCGATTGTGATCTTGGGCCGATCAGCCTTCTTCTCCGACGGCAGAATTGACATCGGGGAGAGGAATGCTGGTCGGCCCGAAGTAGGGAGAGGTTGGTGGGGGCGGCGGCCAGCGGCTTTGGGGCCTGTTCCCCGATGGCAGTGACATTGGCAGTGGCTTGGGGGAGGGCAAGGAGAAAGAAAGTAAGAGAGCAGGAAGAGAAACAGAAAAAAAGAAAGGGGGCATGAAGAGAGAAAGAAAGAAAGAAAGGGCAGGAAGAGAGGAAGAAAAAGTTGGGGGGAGGGGAATGAGGTCAGGAGAAGAGGAAACATACAGGCTGAAAGAAGGGAAGAAAGATTGGATGCACAGTCAGAAGAAGAAAGTGCAACCAGAGACACATGAAATCACCAGACAATAAGGTAGGAAAAATGAGTTTATTTTAAATTTACTGATCAAAATGTGTCTGAATTTATATCTGCTGTCTATATTTTACACTATGGTCCCCTTTTACTAAACCGCAATAGCGTTTTTTAGCGCAGGGAGCCTATGAGCGTCAAGAGCAGCGCTGGGCATTCAGCGCAGCAAACTGCTATCGTGGTTTAGTAAAAAGGGAGGGGGGTATATTTGTCTATTTTTGTATTGTTGTTAGTGAGGTGACAGTGCATAGAGTCATCTGCTTTGACCTCTTTGAGAAAACCCCGGAATAGGAATGATTATTAACATTTTCTCTGCGTACAGTGTGCTTTGTGGTTTTTTAAAAAAAATTTATTGTTAGTAGATCATTTTGACTTGGTCATTTTAAAAGTAGCTCGCAAGCCCAAAAAATAGCCATTGGTAGACTTCAGAGGGTGGTGGTTAACGGTACCCTCTCTAAAATGTCAGAAGTGACAAGTGGAGTACCGCTCCTTTTCAACTTATTCATAGGGGACCTGACTCATGGGCTTCAAGGTAAAATAACACTATTCGCTGATGACGCCAAACTATTTAACATAGTGAGCGGCTCCGATTTACACGATAGTATGACGCAGAACCTGTTTTTGTTGGAACATTGGTCATCTACCTGACAGCTGGGCTTCAACGCCAAGAAATGCAAGGTATCCATATTCAAGTTTCATCACGGTGCTCTGGTTTTGGCTCCAGTATTTGTCACTTCCGTTCACTAGGTCTGGCTATCCGTTACCGTCTCATATTTTAAAGACTCACTCGTTATAATTAGCGGTGATTCACACGTCTCTTCGTAATGGACATGTCCGATTTTAGAATTTGGATCTTAGTACTATGGGTTTGGTCTTTTCTGGTTTCCTTTCTATAGTATGCTTTTCGTCTGGAGTCCTTAGAGTTTAGAATTACATTTTATGATGTATTTTTGTATGACATGTCTAAATTGGTCAAGTTATCCATTCTTTCTATTATTTTTTGTCCCCTCATACAGTGGCAGACCGCCCCGGGTGCCAGCCCTAGGGGGGTACACAGCTGGCTGGATCCAGAACCTTCCAAGATGGCACCTGCTCTAAATGGCACCTGTACCTCAGCACGGCTGCCGTACTTATTCTGAAACAGAGTCAGTAGCCGCACTGAAGTGCAGGAAGGTCCCACGATGACTGCATTTGCCGCCTCTGCCTCCGGAATTGCGGAACCTTGCTGCAATTCCCTGTGTCTGCCGTCCTACCCCCTCCAACGTCACTTACATCTTCCAGAGGCAGAGGCAACAGAAGCAGTCATCATGGGACCTTGCTGGTTTGGAGGGAGAGAGGAGTATAGAAGGGTGGTGGAGGGAGAAAAAGGAGGTCAGGGTGGTAAGGAAGGGTGGTGGGGGGAGAGAAAGGGGGCAGATGCTGATGGAATTGGTATGCAGGGAAAGGAGAGAGAGACATAAGGGGGAAGGATACTGGATGGAATTGGGTTGGAGGGAAAGAAAGGGGGCAGATGCTGATGGAAGTGGGGGGGAAGGGAGAGGAGAGAGTGAAATGCCAGACCATGGGGGTGTGGGAGAGGGAAGGGAAGAAGAGGAGAGAGATGCCAGACCATTGAAGGAGGGAAGGGAAGAAGATGGATGCCAGAATAATAGGGGTGTCGGGAGAGATGGAAGGGGAATACAAGGAGAGAAGATGCCATATAGAAGGGGCAGAGAGAGGGTAGACAGTGGATGAAAGGAAGAGAGTGTCAAGACTATGAGGAAAGCAGAAACCAGAGAAGACAATGTAGAAAAAAATTATATTTATTTATTTTTTTGCTTTAGGGGAGATGCATCGCTGTTTCTGTGGTGTTGCATTGTATACAGAGTCCAGCTTCTTGGTAGTTCAGTTTAACCTTTGTCTACGTTTTTCTATTTTATCCCCCCTTTTACAAAACTGTAGAGCGTTTTTTTTAGCACTGGCCATGGTGGTAATTGCTCAGAATTCTATGAGAGTCTGAACTGTTACCATCATAGCTAAAAACCACATTACAGTTTTGTAAAAGGGAGAGGGGTTAGTTTGTGATTGCATATTCCATACTAGGCAAAGGTGTGTTCGAAAGACATGGTTTTCAGTTAGGATTGACTGTGTAGGATTGATCTGTACTAGTCTGGCTTGTTTAGTTTTACAATGGGTGTATTGATGTACTGCTCACTGCAATATGTAAGATGCTGCCTTTTCATACAGATGGGGGGGGGTGTCATAAAATGATGGGCCTCGGGTGTCACATATGGCACTGCCTTCATAATTTATATCTAATCCACAAGCCTGCTTTTAGGACCTACAGGGTATGTATCCCTCTGATTCATGACAATTTCACTTCTCATGTTATCTTATCCATTCTTTTTATTATACAACTACCCAGATAAGCATCATTCTTTGATGTGATTGGACCTTGAAAATTAGGGCATCAGTGTTCTCCCCAGAATTTTTTTCCAGCCATGAAAAAACATTTGCTGCATTTAGTGTGCCACAAAAAACATTTGCTCCGTTTAGTGTGCCGGAGTTAAAAAAAAGTTTGAGAGATGCTGCTCTATACCATTTGAAAGAGGGCAAATATCTAATTATTCTAGAATTGGATACTTCTTAAATTTAATATATATATTATGGAACAAGTGTCAAACCTTAAGAAAGACAGTCATATTGAGCATTGGAAAATAACTAATAATAATTAACTAATACAAATAGTACACATTTAGGGCTCTTTTTACTAAGCTACGATAGCTGTTTTACCGCGCGCTTAGCTCATGTAGAATTGCCGCACATGCTAGACGGTTAGTTCTAGCCGTGTAGCGTGGCAATTCTGCATGCGCTAAAAACGCTATTGCAGCTTAGTAAAAGGAGCCCTTAATTTTCCCCACCACCAAATTTCCCTGTCCCGCCCCACCCGGCTACTTTTTCATGCCACCCGGCTGGAAAAAATTTCTGGGGAGAACACTGATGATAGATATGGAAAATAGGTCTAGAAGTCAGAATTTAAGAATAATTGGTTTAAAGGAAGGTGCTGAAGGGAAAAACATATGATGGGCCATGTTAAGTGTATTTGATTTTACTTTTAAGAAAAATGATAGAATTCAGCAGAAATGGAGAAAGTTATTATAGAGAGTGTAGTACTACAATGGATAATTCTTAAAATAAACATAAAATATTATACTGCTATTATCTTAAATAAGACTTGAAAATTATTACATTTTCTGATGTCATAATATTAAAAAGAAAAATCCTTATTTATTTTATTTTAAATCATTAATATTTAAATAATTTTATAGATCTGATGGAGTATAAAATAATTTGAAGGTATTTATGAGATGGTTAATTATTAATTAGGTGCTTAATATACCTTAATAATTTATTTTATAAATTAATTAAATTGAACTCTTAGCATAATTGGAGTTGATACATTGAAATATGGTAATGAAATAATGGTTTTTAAATCAATTTACCACTATTAGGAGGGATTGTAAAGGAAATTCTAATGTATTTCTGATATTTAGAATGATTTTGTTAATATAATGTAATTTTGAATTACACATTTCTTTACTGAATTGAATTCATGAAGATTTTTATGTAAGAAGTATGGTATATAATTAAAAGGGGAATTAAGGGGTTTTTAAATATATTGATTAATCAATTTTTATAGTAAAGGAGGAATAGTTAAATGAGATGTTTATGGGAGGGATAGGGGTGCCGGTCTGTGCTTATGTCTTAAAGTTATCGTAACATAAGGAGGGGTGGGATATGGGAGGGCATAGGGAAGGTTTTTGGGAATCATAGAATTATAATATTTAAGAAATTAAGAGAGGGGAGGACTGTTTTATATAGTAAATTGAGGGAAATGAGTTATGTGCAGGAAAATTATAATAAATTGAAGTATTTGTTGAAGTTCACATGTGATGGAAATAAATATATTAATGGAGCTTAAATTACTTTCACTAAATGTTAATGGCCTCAACCATCCAGTAAAAAGAAAGAAAACACTTATTTTTAAAACAACAGAATATTGATATTTGTTACATTCAGGAGACTCATTTATCAGCTTTAGAGTCTCAAAATTAAAAGGAGATTGAGTAAAACATTGCTTTTATGCCCCAGCCTTAAAGAAAAAAAGCAGGTGTTGCAATATTGGTGAATAAAAGATGTAATGCTACGTTCAAATTAATTGCTGCTGATCCTTCAGGAAGATGGATACATGTAGATATGAATCTGGGAAATACTACCATGGTGCTATTCAATGTATATGCACCTAATTCGAACCAAATTGAATTTTTCAAATCTCTACAACAATTATTGTTACCACTGGCTGCTTCTAATTTAGTTGTAGCAGGGGATTTTAATGCTGTTATAGATCCTTTAATGGATAAAAAAACTAGCAGAATTATGAAATCATTAGGGTTGGATAATTTGGTTCAAAATTGTGATTTAAAAGATATATGGTGAATATTTCATTTTAATGATTGGGAATTTTTGTTTTGCTCCCATGTTAACAAATCATTTTCAAGAATAGATTATATATTTGTTTCAAATACATTAGTTCAGCAAATAACACAAGCCTCCATTGATCCAATTATTTTGTCTGATCATGGTGGGATGTGGATTAACATTAAAATAAGTGACCAGGAGGATAGAAGATCTGTGTGGAGATTTGCTAATGCATTGCTTGTAGAACCAAATTTTATTGAGAAAATTCAGTTCAAAATAAATGATTATTTTCAAATACTACTGGTACAATCCTCCATCTTGAGCCTACTCGACTACTGTAATATCATCTATCTGGAGTCCCTCAAGAAAACCATACATAGACTCCGAATCATACAAAATTCTGAAGTGCGACTGATTTTCGGCATAAAAAAAAGGGACCACATAACCCCCTACTACCAAAAACTCCATTGGCTACCACTAGAAGCAAGACTGCTATTCAAATTTGCCTGCCTTTGTTTTAATTATGTTCTTGGCATGGCCCCACTATACGTGGTCTCCCACTTTAAATTGGATTGTTCCACCAGACCCACACATAGAATACATTTGTTCAGCCACCCTTCAATAAAAACCTGCCAATACAAAAGATTCCTAAACAGAACGCTAGCCTTCCAAGCAAGTCAACAAAACAACTGGCTAGGAAACTTCATCAAACACTCCTCATTCTACCTTAACTTCAGAAAACTAGTTAAAACAAACCTGTTCAACCGATTTGTAACCAAGAACCCTTAAACCCTCTACTGTACTCCTATTCACATATTCTTGTTTCCCCACATTGTGATTTTATGTAACCAAAATCCTCACTGTTATTTTTTCTTCGCTATATCCAAAGTCTTCATTGTTATTTTTTTCCTTCGCTGACTGTCCAGCTCTTCTTGATGTAAACCGCCTCGAACTACTATCGGCTGTGGCGTTATATAAAAATAAAATTATTATTATTATTAGTGGAAATGGTAAGGGATGCTTTTAAGGCAACCATAAGAGATCAAATTATTTCTTTTTCGGCGTATATTAAAAAACAAATTAAAAATCAATTTTCCAGGTTAGAACAAGAAATTAAGATATTGGAATCAAAATTAATGGATAAATGGGAATATTCTATATTACAGGATCTCTTGAAAGCTAAAGGGAAATATAATGAGATTTCTTCTAAAATGATAAGGAAATATTTATTTTCTCAACAGGCATTGTATTATGCAAATTCAAATAAAGCAGGAAGATTACTGGCAAATTATTTAACAGCAAAAAAACAAAAAACAAATGTAGTGGTGATAAAAGATGAAAAAGGAAATGCTTTTACACAAATTGATCCTATTTTAAAACAATTTTTACATTTTTATAAAGATCTGTATTCTTCTGAGCCTTATCTCTAATGGTAAAATGCTTGAATTTTCACTGTTGCAACATAAATATGGCCTTAATAAATCAGAAAATTTTAGATGGTTGCAACTGAAGCAGGTCATTCAGGCGGGGTTCCCTGACTGGAAAAACCTTAATAATCAATATAGTATGGAGTTCTTATGCTTTCAGGCGGACTTCTTGGGACACCAGGCCACCCAGTGGTATAAATTGCTGACTGGATTTATTAAAAAGAAACCAAACACTGGTCTGAGAGACATTTGGAGCATTGAGATTAAGCATCAAATTACTGCGTCTCAATGGCCACAAATTTGGACTTGGAGGATGAGATGTACAGTGTCGGCATCTATGAGACAAACTTGTTTTTTTTCTGTTACATAGAGCATTATGGACCCCTATTCGGTTACAAAAATTGGATAGCTCTAAGTCTAATAAATGTTGGAACTCTCATCTCGAAGCTGGGACTTTAGATCATTTATTATTCTATTGTCCATTTATTATGAATTTTTGGAAATCAATTTGGGACCAAATTAATTGTTTATTAGACAACCCAGTGGCATTATCATATGATACTGTGCTATTTGTTATGGCAATGAGAGCAAAAGTAAGATTTCTACAAATAATAACAAATTATTACTTATAATGACTGGGGTTGCCATTCAACAAATTACTTATAATTGGAAAAATTGGAGTAGATTAAATTATAATTTCTGGTGGAATTCCTTATGTCATGTTTATAAAATGGAGAGATTTATTGCAATACAGCGGGGATGTTTCAGGAAATTTCAAGATGTGTGGGAGCCATTAACAAAGTATTGTACAGATTAGATGACATTTTTTTCCCTTAAATTTACAAGATCAATTGTGAGAGGGGGAGGGGGGTAATTTTATTGTTACTTATTGTATAAGATATTGATTATATGATATAAAAGGGTGGGAAGGGTGTGAGATAAGAGCATATCATTTGTACCATTGATGATTATTAAGTGATATATTTATTGTTAATTTCTTTGGACATATTGTCATACTTATTGGAAGTTTGAAAATGAATAAAGAATTAAAAAAAACAAACAAAAAAAACAACTATCATGTTTTTAATAGTGAGAGACAGGCAAGTCCTACAGGACTCAAGGAACCTGCCTGTCCCTAGCAATTGAAAAGCACAATATTAAAGCACCACCTCACCTCTAACAGCAGTACATGTAGAGGACTCCCCCTCAACTTACAGGGAGAGATTAGAGAAACTGGGCCTCTTCTCCCTTGAAAAGAGGAGACTGAGAGGGAACATGATCGAAACATTCAAGATACTGAAGGGAATAGACTTAGTAGATAAAGACAGGTTGTTCACCCTCTCCAAGGTAGGGAGAACGAGAGGACACTCTCTAAAGCTGAAAGGTGATAGATTCCGTACAAACGTAAGGAAGTTCTTCTTCACCCAGAGAGTGGTAGAAAACTGGAACGCTCTTCTGGAGTATGTTATAGGGGAAAACACCCGCTAGGGATTCAAGGCAAAGTTGGACAAGTTCCTGCTAAACTGGAACATTCACAGGTGAGGCTGGACTCATTTAGAGCACTGGGATTTGACCTAAGAGCCGCCACGTTAGCGGACTGCTGGGCACGATGGACCACTAGTCTGATCCAGCAGCAGCAATTCTTATGTTCTTTACAGTGCTGACTATCTGCTACCATCAGTAGTAGGCTTGTAGCGAGGAAGAGCTGGATTTTCTAAGGGATGTGAAGTTAGGAATACAGAGCACCAGAGATTTTAGACTCAATATTCAATTTACCGTATATACTCGAATATAAGAAAATCTGAATATAAGTCAGATTTCCCCACCCCCCCAAAAGGAGGAAAAAAATGTTGACTCAAATATAAGCCAGTGTGTGTGTGTGTGTGTTAATATTCATGTGCTGTGCCCTGCCAGGCTCTGCACCCAGCCCCATCACTCCCTGCCCTGTCTCCCTCCCTCCCTATGAAGCTCTGCACCCTATTCCACCTCCCTGCTCTGTACCATGTTCCCCCCCCCAATGTCATGCAGGCTTCCACCGAGCCTGCTGTATGACCTGGTGGTCCAGTGGTAGGCCGAGACAGAAGGGATCCCTCCCTTCTGCTGCCGACTGACAATTTTTTTTACCTCCCTCCCACCTCCTGCCCCCCCCATGTACCTTTTGAATCCCTGCTGGTCCTGCGGTATAACGGGCAGGAGTGAGCTTTCTGTGCTCCTGCCCCATGCTGATCAGATGCCCTGAATGACTGCTTCGAGTTCGCCTACCCATCCTTAAAGGGTTGTACCTACAAGAGATTCCTGGATAGAACATTATCATTCCAAGCAGGCAAATGGAACAAATGTTTAACCAACTTCATCTCAAATGCTCTTTCTTATCAAACTTTTAGGAAGTCAATCAAAACCTATCTCTTTGACAAATTTCTCTGATCCCACTTCAACCTTGATGTATTTCCAAAACACTTCCAGATAAATTTGTCTAACCTTTACATGCAAAAGTAATTTCAAAAGTTTTATGTAATATCGCTGTCTGTACAAAGTCTCTTCCTCTGTAAACCATTTTGAACTGTTTTTGGTATTGCAATATATAAAATAAAGTTATTATTATTATCATTATTATTACTGGGCATGAGCATGCTTTTTTGCACTCCTACCTGGCCCTGAGCCACTCCCTGAATGGCTGCCACCTGTTCTCATGAGTCCTGCTTGAACTGGTGGCAGCCATTCAACGAGCGACTCAACACTGGACAGGAATACAAAAAGCTCACTCCTGCCCAGTACACCGCTGGACTGTAAGAACTCATGGCAGCCATTCAGAGGGGCTCAGCATGGGGCAGGAGCGCAGAAATCTTACTCTTGCCTGGTATACCACTCGACCACCAGGGATTCAAAAAGATATGCGGGGGAGGTAAAAAAATTCTCAGAATTGGGCGGAACAGGAGACCAAAGGGATCCCTCCAGTCCCAACCTACCAGGTCATATGGCAGAACAGCGGAGGCCTGCAACAAGTCCAGGAGGGGCGTGGTTGGGCGCTGACCCAAATATAAGACAAACTCAAAAATCTCATCTTATATTAGAGTATATACGGTAACTGGAAAGGAGAAATTCCTACCTGCTCAAATACCCTGTGCAGAGCTATCTGCTGATAAATTCGGCAGCACATCTTGAGTTTGATGCCCCTTAGTACATTGTAGGGTCTATTTACCAAGCTTCATGTAGATTAACTGCAATAGTTAACCAGCGGGAACTACAAATCCTCCACAGTAAGTTGCTAATATGAGGCAAAGGTCCTCTGGAAGACCTGTGAAAGTGTTAGTTGTAATGTGTTATAGGTTGCATTAGTGGTTAGCACATTAATTGCAAGAGACAGGCCCTGCTTATTCCATGCCCCTAATATGAATTTCTGGGATTAGAGGCTTAATGTGGCAATTAGCATTCACTAAGAATTAATGCCACATTAACTGAGACGATGTTTAATGCAGCAATTAACATGCACTAAAAATTAACACACTGCATTAACTATGAATGGGGCACCTTAAAACCAATGATAAACACCTAACATAGCTTATTACGTTTAATGCATTGTTTCAGCAAGAGATAATGCTAGCACTGAAATTCATCATTAACATGCATTACGAAATGAGTTTAATGCAATTGAATACATTGGTCCTTGATTAAAACTGAAATGGAAGAGTATTCAAGTGATGAGAGAACCAGGCAAGGTACAAATGCCATATCTTCTACTGAAATGTCTTGTGACCTTAAGCAGACCACATCACTGTTTCCCTCCCTTGTACTAAAGTGCTATAAAACTTTGTAGTTAACGGCATGTTCGTTGCAAAACATTAATGCACAGTAATGGCAGAGTAATTGTAAATGGTAATTGTTGTGGGTGTGCCAAACATCATAATTTCATGCAGATAATGCAGAGAGAATATACGTTACTTACACATATGTGACATTATAGCAAACATGTATGCATTTAATACCACTTCCAGAGGTGACATTACACAATTTTCACTCGGTTTTCTACTGTTGAGCTCTTTGGAACTCTCTGCCTCTCTGGTCTCCTTATCTCAAGAAAGATATAGTGGCACTAGAAAAGGTTCAAAGAAGAGCGACCAAGATGGTAAAGGGGATGGAACTCCTCTCTTATAAGGAAATACTAAAACGGTTAGGGCTCTTCAGCTTGGAAAAGAGACGACTGAGGGGAGATATGATTGAAGTCTACAAAATCCTGAGTGGAGTAGAATGGGTACAACTTCGTATGGTGGCTCGCGGGTGGTGAGGGAAATGTTGGGCGAGTGAAGATTAGGCCCCCTTCTACTAAACCCTGTAATGGCAGGGTCATGGCAAGACGAGCCTTCCCGCATGCATGGACGTTGACGTGATGATATCACTCATGTGAGTGACATCACCACCTCAATTTCTGGGTGCCTTCTGGCCGGGGCACTGCATTTAGTGTGCCGCTGGCTGGAAAAGTTTGTGGGACACTGCTATAAACAATAGAGCTCTGCACAGTTTACAGAAATTAGCAAAGAGAACAAATACAATATGATTTTGGAATAGTAAGGGGAGAAGCGGAATTTACAGCTTTGAAAATATTCAAGTTTTCAGATGTTTTCAAAATAGTTGGAAAGAGCCCAGATTGCGCTGTTGAACAGGAAAATTATTCCAAAACTCAGTAATTTTGAAAAGTAGAGACTTCCCTAATATGCCAATGTAGATAATGCCTTTTGCAATTTGAATTTCTGAGTAGATCTGGTAATATCAGATCTTGCAGAATTCCAAGACAGAAAAAATCAGGACTCACTTCCCACCTAAATTCAGCCAATCAAGCTCGCATTGGACCCTCCAATCAACACACTTCCTTCCTCAGCAACTGTCTAAATCCCAACCAATCCCAACAGCATAACCTTTTCCCTGCCCTACCATCTCTCCTACTCCACCTCTCACTATCTACACATTCCAATTCTCTCTTCCTCCCCTACTACCACCTTATTTCCTTATCAAGTTGATTATACACTGCTTTGGTTTAAAGCGGTACATAAGTTTTTAAATAAATAATAAATAAAAATATCCTCTATTCCAGAGGCTTAGCCATTGTTATTAGCCCACCACTTAATTGGTGGGCCTTCTAATAAGGTCTGCTAAATTTTGCAGGGATGCTATGGAGTAATTCTTTCCTATAAAAGTGCCAATTTGCTTGCAGAAAATATAAACCAATATAAAGTTTCTTTTTCCAATACCTTTGCCCACACAACTATTGATTATTTAGAGATAGACATTGTTTGTACACTGCTACCTAATAGCTCTGAATTTGTCTCCAGCACTGTTTACATTCTTCAGTCAAAAAAATCCAATTCACGGTCAATTAATGTAGGAGCTTATTTAGCCGTTTTACACAATGTGCTTTCCACTTTCCACCAAGAGGGTTAAGTCTGGGTCAGAGTTGTGTGGGTAGCTGAGCCCATTCAAGGTTCATGAAGTGGATCTGGTTATTTATTTAGACAGGTTTGCCCAGAAGAATTAGATGAGAAGAGCCTACTTTCTGCTGCAGTGTTATAAAAATCACACAAAAGAATGCAATTATTCTGCTTTGAAAATAAAATTGGAATACAACTTAAAAGTTCATCTGTATCATTCTCCTTTCAGAAAAGAACCCACTATTGACAAGATCCAAATAAATCTTTAAGGACTAAATAAAGGACTATAATAATAATACAGTGTTTGAAGTGCTCCATCCCCCACCAAAAAAAGCTTTAGAAAAGGGATTAAATATCACCAGCCTTGATATAAAGACTTCCGATCAATTTGAGAGGGCTGAGATGGTACCAACATTGACTGGAAGCATCCAAGGCACTATGGGGTCCTTTTATTAAGGTGCGATAACTGATTTATTGCATTCTAAATGATAAGGCATCCATTATATTCTATGGGTGCCCCTTAATAAAAGGACCCCTATAAAAGAGATAGGATATGCATTCATTTTTGTACCAATGTAAAATGCAATGAATGAGGTCAGCTTGGGGCAGATTCAGTATAGGACTTCTAAACGTTAGGTGTTGTTTAGATGTCCAGGAGCAGAATGCTGAGCATAATTCTATAATGCATAGATGCAATATAGAAAAATTCACTCAGTGGTGCTGAGTGAATCTATGCTCTTCTATATTGTTAGACGTCCTTTGCAGAATCTCTTTTTAGTTGTTACATAGATGTCTTAATAATGTCTATAACGTTATTGTGTGTTAGCGTTATGACATTAGAATGGCGATTTTATGCTGATTTCACATTAAAATTGTATGCAGTAAAATGCTGGCCCCACTATTATATTTTATTTATTTATATTTTAATTATTTATATACCACTTATATCCTATATTACATTAGTGATTTCTATTCCGCCGTTACCTTGCGGTTCAAGGCGGATTACAAAAGAAGATATCTGGCAATTTCCAGAGGAGATAAAGTGTACAGCAAGTTGCTTTGGGGAATTGGGAAGGTTCTTGCGGTATTAATTAGTTTTCAGGGATTTCTTGAAAAGTAGAGTCTTTATTTCTTTTCTGAACGTTTTGTAGCCTGGGGTCGTTATCAGTAGATTTGAGATTTGGTTGTCTAGTTTTGCTGCTTTTATGGCTAGGGGGCCATCATACAATTTTTTCAGTTTAACTTCTTTCATTGGAGGGTGCGTGAATGGAATGTGGGTTTTCCTATGTGTAGTTGAGGTAATTTGGATAAGGTGGTTGTTCAGGTAGGTTGGGCTGTTGCCGTTTATAGTTTTAAATAGTAGACAGTAGAATTTGAACAGTATTCTTGTCGGAATTGGAAGCCAGTGTGAGTTGAGGTATGCCTCTGTGATGTGGTCGTGTTTCCTCAATGAATAGATAAGTCTCAGTGCTGTGTTTTGGATTGTTTGTAGTTGTTTTGTCATTGTTGTGGGGCAGGGGAGATAGAGAATGTTGCCATAGTCTAGAAGACTTAGGATTAGGGTTTGTGCTAAGAGCTGGAATTGTGTTCTATCAATTTTTGAACTTGTCTTAAGTTTCTCATAACTGCGAATGATTTCTGTATTTTATTGATTTGTGGTTGCATGGTGCAGCATCTGTCTATCATCATTCTTAGTAGTTTTCCTATATGGTATTTAAATTTTGCTCCTTTATCAATTTTCTCTTCTGTTCCAGTTCTCAGGGTCACAAGGAGCAGAGGGGGATTTGAACCAACAACTTCAGGGTGCTAAGACTGTAGCACTAACCACTGCACCACACACACTCAGAAAGTAAACCACATGTCAATTCCAAAGCCAAGCTTACATCCTCTTGATTTACAAGCAGTCATTTTTCTAGGATAAATATCAAACATGTACCTTCAACACTTCTCCAGTTCCTCTTTTGACCTACTAAATCCTCTAATTTTTGGTGGAAAAAAGACTCCTTGCAAAAGCAAGTCTACTTTTGAGTGTGAGTTGAGCATTAGATAGGCTTGAGTTAGGTGGATGTAACTTAGGCATCACTTAGACGTGCCAGAGACATCCGCATATCCAAATTTCTGAGTTTATTGTAAATTTGATTAAACGCTTATCAAAATACTAAGCGTATTACAGCAATAACATAGAGGTAAAAACAGAATTAAAAACAACAGTATTAAATAGACAAAATATACTCAGACGAACAAGACACAAAGTAAATGTAATAAGAACAAAAAGGATAGGGGGAAGAACTACAATAAATACAGAGAATTAGAACATATATGGTGAACAGGGCTTTTACTTTTTGGGGTATAGAGGACTCCAGTTTGATATTAAGGTCAAGGTTTGGGGTATGCATACTAAACCTTCTATTTTGGGGGGTAAAGAGGACTCCTCTTTGATAATAGAAAAAGATGCTTAATAATGCATGAGATCTCTCAGAGAGAGAAAGAGATAATGATTACTTTGGATGGGCAGACTAGATGGGCCATTTGGCCTTTATTTGCCGTCATGTTTCTATGTTTCAAGCAAAGCACATGAAAAATATATAGCATACTAAATCTCATTCCCAAAAGAGAATCCCTACTCACAACGGCTGTGGTTCAGAGCAAGTAGACATGTCTGATGCACACTCTTGACATCATTGTGACATCAACAATATGCACCTAGATGGCAGAATGTCACTAAAAATAATAGGAATATGTGCTGGGATTCCTGAGCATACTAGGGATTTGAACTCACCACCTTGGGCAGATGGAAGAAGTGCCTTTAACTACTGAACCACAGGAGATTTCTTTTAGGTAGGGGTTCCTGCATTGTGAGATGATACCTTAGGAGATCATAGCCATCTCAGGGGGAAAAAAATAAGTTTCCCTCTACATTCTGGAAATGACAAGAGTACAAATGTAAATGGCAAAGTCCACAACCCATACTCTTATGAGACCAAAAAGAAGCGTCACTGAATGTTCTGAGATCAATTTGCTTAAGACAATGTAAAACTGCAACCTTGTATTCATCCCAAAACACTTTGTATGGCATCAATTTTTTGTTCCGGCACATGACTGTACTGGCTCTAGGCATCTCTAGGTGCTTCCGTACATGCACAAATGATGCCTATATTGTAGGTCTTTTGCCACATCAATTTTTTTTTTTTTTTAATGTGCATTTTGATTGGTCCATTAGATGTTGGTAGGACGCCTACAATTGGGATGCTGGTTTGAGAATCAGGCCCTAAGGCCCTGATTCTATAAAGGGTGCCTAACGGCACCTAAGTTCCACCCAGAGTTAAGTGGGAATTAGGTGTCCAAACTAAGTAGTTAATGAGTGATTTAAGGGTCTTAACAAGCAATAATTGGCAGATGGGCATCCTGAGGATGTGGACATGAGTTTTGCGATGCATCCACAATTCAGTAGGTGCCCTTCAGAAAAACAGTGCCTAACCATGTAGGTGTGGGCGTGGGAGAGGTTTTGATGTGGACGTCTCTTCACTCATTAACATATATTTGGGCGACATAGTGCATCCATCTAACATGGAAATTGTAGGCGAATGAAAACCAGGTCTACTTTTCAGTGTGGTTTGGGCTTTAGATAGACGTGAGTTCTATGGACGGAATTTAGGCGGGCTTTGGACGTGCTCAATGCAATCTTGTAAATAGGGTTTAGGGATTTATTTTTGCTTTATTAAGCTCAACATACATTTAATAAGCCACCACATAAACAGGACACCTCAATACAAACATATTGCATGCCAAACCTACTAGTTTTCTGGCCAAACAGCAATGTTATTTGCTAATTACAGCACATGAAAAACATAGCTTTAGGTTTCTTGCTCAAAAACAACCCTATTTTTCTCTCTAAACAGTTCTCCAATGAGCTCATTCTTCAAAGAGATGCAACCACATGACATAAATAAGAGGGCTGTTCAAAAAGTATCAGACCTTAATTTTTCTTGCATAAACAAATAAAGCTAGGAATGCGTGGTTTGCTGCACATATGTAGATGACCCTAATGCACATGCTTGAGTTTTCCCCCGCCTACAGAAGCTTTCAGTTGCCGGCAGACTGCCAATGAGTGAGGAAGTGTAAGTGAGCGCCGTCGGATTTTTGTTTTTGACAAAATGACGGATAAAGTTGAACAACGCTACTGCATTACATTTTGTGTAAAGCTTGGTGATTCCCAGATGGAAATGATCCACAAAATTCAACAGGCCCTCAGGAACGAAGCAATGGTCACCATACAGATAAAGGAGTGGTACAACCACTTCAGAGATGGCTGCACATCAATGGAGAGTGAAGCAGATTCTGGTAGGCCCTCAACATCCAGAAATGAGATCGTCATTGACCAAGTGAGGATCCTGGTGATGCAGAATCATCGAATCACGATCAGAAAACTTGCAGACGAGGCGAGCATCAGTGTTGGATCCGTTCATTCCATTTTGACTGAGGAGAATTTCAGCAAAGTTTGTGCCAAAGCTGCTAATGATCGAGCAGAAAAAACTCCGTTTGGAGATCGCACAGGACATGCTGGAGACTGTGAACAGTGATCCCAACTTCCTTAGCACAGTAATCACTGGCGATGAGTCCTGGGTTTATGACCATAAGTTGATGTCATCATAATGGAATCATTCAACATCCCCGAGGCCAATAAAAGCAAGGCAGCAATGTCAGTCATGCTGACCGTCTTCTTTGACTCCAGTGGCATGGTTCATCATGAGTACGCACCACATGGCACAACCATCACCAAGGGGTACTACCAAAAGGTTCTGTGTCACTTTTGTAATGCTGTAAGACACAAACGGCTGAACCTGTGGGCAGCGGGCAATTGGCACCTGCCCATTCTTCACATTTGATACGGAGTTTTCTGGCCAAACACACTTGTGATTTCTCAGGCTCCCTACTCTCCCGACATGGCTCTGTGTGACTTTTGGCTTTTCCTCAAGCTGAAAATGCCCCTGAAAGGGACCAGATTTCAGTCAAGAGAAGACATCATGCAGAATGCAATGAATCTGTTGCGAGCAATCTCAAAAGAGGCATTCCAGCGCTGCTTCTGACAGTGGCAGAACCATTGGAAGAAGTGTGTGGCAGCCCAAAGTGACTACTTTGAAGGAGATTAGTGTAAGATTGTTGTATCTGAATACGAGTATTTTTTATGAATAAAGGTCTGATATTTTTTGAATGGCCCAGTAGGCTTAGGCCCCTCCTGTACTGTCCAGTTAGTCTAGGTTAGAAGAGAGGGGGGAACAGCAAAGGAAGAAAATAGGTTTCCAAGAGCTCTTTAATATGGTAAATATAATACACAAACTTCCCAAAACGTCATGTATGAATGACAACTTCCTTTCCAGACCTAAACATTCCAAAAAAAGGATCTTTTTAATGGAGGTAAACATATGTACATTGTGGATTTCATAGGTTCTTTTAGTTTTAAGAAGAGTAACTTCAGACAAGTCAATTTACTTAGGTTGCTTTCTATGAGGAAATTGTTAAACTGCTCCCTTTGGGATAAAGGTCACAGTTACACTTAGACCACAGACTTTGTACCAGATTTCAAAGAGAAAATGCATGGGCAAAGTTTGAAACTTGTGTGAGTGCAATGTACCTGCAAACTTTTGCATTTGCTTTTTTTAAGATAAGGTTCCTTGGCCAGCCTGAGATGGCTCTTTGATGCATATGCGCTCTTTTATTCAGATCCAGGAGAATGATTTTCAGTCAAGCCAAATTTCCCAGGCAACTACCTATTTACTAGGAGAAATGGATATGAAAATTGTCCTTTTTATGTGTAAATTGAAATTGCAATTTGCAAACTCAGTTTATTGGTACTTCTTTTATTTTCCATCCAGCGCTTACATACTAGTGTTTTATTCACTACAATTTTAGACTGTTTAGATTCTGATAATAATATGGAATTAGTACTTTCTTTTTAATATTTGCACAAAGCTTACGGATGTTTGAAATTGCTTCTAGTATTAATACTGATGATAACAAAAAAACATGAGTGTTTAGAGTATATCATAACATTTCTTCAAAGGAAAGAATGAATGATAAAATTAAGGCCTGCATTTAACAAATCCTTGTTTATTTCATTCATTTTTCATTGGTATAGCCTAGTGTCTCTCAAACAGTGTGCCACACAGCACAGTGGTGTATCACGAGAGATTCCAGAATTTTACTTTATTTTTTAAAAATTCCTTTCGTAAGTGTACACTAGAAAAGATGACACGTTTGTCGTGTGCACAAGAGTCTGTCAATGTTATGAGCATCTGCGTGCATAAGGATACAACCACCCAGACAAGCTTCATTCTTTGACATTATTAGTCCTTGAAAACTAACAGCGATTAATTTAATTTTTATATTTTATGCAGTGGTTATCCTAACATGAGAAGCAAAGCAATCAAGGTTTTGTTACCAGTTGGATTTTCTTGCCTTTGCAAACTTGGATTGTCAGCTCTGACAAATTAAATTGGAAAAAAAAAAAAAGAGCATGACTGTGTGACAGACTCAGGGGCTTTCCCTTTCTAAACCTGCCGTTAGGCTACTGGGCAGTAGGCAGCAGGTTGACCAGTCTTTCTGGGAAAGTCATAAGTCTGTAATTGAGGACCTATCTTTATAAGAAAGGTCTTCTAAAATGTCCCAACTAGGATCCCAGTTTCGGCATCAGAGGATGCCTTCTTCAGGGGATTGTGAGATCACTGCTAACGACGGAATGGACTGAATGATCTTGTAATTATAATAGCGGCTCAGCCAGTACAGGACGGCATGATTTTTTTACTGTGGAAGACACCATCCCGTACCGGCTGAGCCAGTTATAATTACAAGATCATTCAGTCCATTCCATCGTTAGCAGTGATCTCACAATCCCCTGAAGAAGGCATCCTCTGATGCCGAAACTGGGATCCTAGTTGGGACATTTTAGAAGACCTTTCTTATAAAGATAGGTCCTCAATTACAGACTTGTGACTTTCACAGAAAAACTGGTCAACCATAGACTTTTATGTCTTCTTAAGATTTGTTTTAATGGGTTGATTTATGACATCTCATTTGCCTCGTTTTGTTTGCATTTGTGTATTTTGAGGCAAATGTTTTCTTTCTTCTCCTGCTTTGCTTGATCCCCTGTATTTCTCCTAGAAACATTTTCAAAACTCTCAAATGTTGTGGACCTGTAATCTTATTGTCTTTTGTGTGCACTGTATCATCTCTATGCTGGATCTTGTCAGCAAGTGCATAGAATCGGCCAGTTCCTTTCTCTTCAGTCCCTTTATTTTCACTTGAAGTAAGGAATTCTTTAGTTGTCAATTTTATGGACAGCTTGAATGTAGAGTGAATGTTTTAGGATGCTGGTACAGGTTTTTGTTACTATTACAAGCTGTGCAGGGTGGCAGAGCTGGGTATTTATTTTTTATTACTGTCAGCGTGGAATGGGAAGAAGGCAGATTGGGGCAGAAGGATCAGTTATTTTATTATCATTGTCGGCATGGAGAAGAAAGGAACAAGCATTGTGGGGGGGGGGGAGGGGAAGACATTCACAAGAGGGTTTAGCCATCAGACACAGCTGTTTAAATTTAGACAGGCATGGTATCCAAACAGATTGGGCTTGCTACTGAAATGATTAGTTTTTTCCAACCAAGTTAAACTGCTAATGCAGAAAATATGTTAACTTTTTCTTCCCTGACCTAATTCTGCCCTTTTCAATACCTAGATTTTTTTTTTTTTGGGAGGGGTGTAGGACACATTTAACTATCTAATCCGGTATGTTATCAAAGGTTTTATTGAGTTTGTTGCTAGGTGCTATCGACTCGTATTTGAGTCCTAGCGACTTGATAATGATATCAAAGTTTTTGTGGCAGAATACAAAAGCAGATTGCTGGGCCTTTCTTCTACACGATCCTCCGCCTCCAACACTGCCCAGATGGGGTGGTACATTATTAGTCTGACATCTCCGCTGAAACCTGTCTACCTTGGGAGACCCTCTACCAAAAATATGAGGAAACACCACTTATGAAGAAGCTGCAACCACCAGAACATATTTTTCAAACTTTTTTTATAGAATTTTTTTCCCAATTTTTTCACAAGAATTATACTAATTTACTCAGGAAAAAGCCTCAGAATAGGAGCCCACGCTCAGACCTGTTACAGACTTGACTTTCAGCGTGGTTTTTTTGCTCCGTGGTTCCAATCATAGGCTAAAAAAACCCGAGATTTTTAATAATAAATAATTCAGATCATTTTTGTAATAAATATCTGTACATACTTTTAAATAGTTTTAAATATTTAAGATTACTGCTATGGATGCGACACTTCCTTAGTCTGAAAAAGCTAGCAACCAAGTACTTATCTCAGCGTTAGTTTTATGTGCTGTCATGCTGTCAAATTACTGCCACTGCCTGCCAACGTTTCGTGGATATAGCGTTTTAGTCCACTGCTTCAGGGCTGAAGGCAGAAGCATTCAAGCATCTAAAATATAATAGAAAAAGAAACAGGCTTAGTAGCATTTCTCATCTACATTCACCTAAAACAGAGTATAACTTACTGTACTCAGCTGCAAAGGATTTTCCAAACCGAGGCAAAATGGCCCCGGCATTCATTTTATACTTTAACAGTAACGTGCTGACAAGAGACGTTATGCTACGTGCTGACGTCATCATTCCCGACATTAACCCTTACAGGGAATACAGTTGAATGAATCTATTCTCATTATTATTCAGTAAAAATGCTGCCACTCTACATTCTTATTAAGACCACCGGGCGCTAGAGAACCCAGTCGATCAATCCAGCGTTGTTCCCGCTGGGCTAGATAGCGTTTAAAGTTCCCCCCTCTACTACTTTGATGAACAATTTCGATAATTGTGGCTTTGAGAGAGAAAAAATCATGATTGTTTTCTACACAGTGTTTGGCTAGGGGAGCTCCTAAAACCCGATTTTTGATGTTACTTTTATGTTCTGTCAGTCTTATATTGAATTTTCTGGAAGTTTGTCCAACATAGATCAGCTGGCACGAACATTGTAAAATGTATATTACACCCTGCGATTTACAGTTAGAGGAGTGTTTAAGGTCATATTCTTTATTATCTTTTGGATTATAGAATTTGTTTGAGATAACCATTATTTTGCACATTTGACAATTCCCACAGCTTTGATGTCCCGGGTGAACCACAGCTGTATCAATATCTTTCACTGGGAATGCAGAGGGACAAAGAAGTTCTTTAAGATTCCGATTTCTCTTATAAGAAATCCGTAAACGGAAATCCTGGAACACCCCTGCAATCTTTAGAATATCCCAATGCTTCCTTAGGGAACGGACTGTTTGGTAACAGTTCCCTGAGTAGGTTAACACACAGGTCATAACCCGATCATTCTCTGATTGTTTCTTGTCTTTCGGGGTTAATAAAAGTTCCCTATGATTGTGGTATGCCCTTTTATAAGCTGTTTTAACTATTTTGGGAGGATATCCGCGCTGAAGAAATTTTTGTTGAAGTACATCCGCCTGTCTTCTAAATTCACTATTGGATGAGCATATTCTTCTTATTCTTAAAAATTGAGAGTAGGGTAGGCTCCTTTTAAGAGTGAGTGGGTGGGCACTTGAGAAAAGAAGAGCTGAATTGCAGTCAGTAGGCTTAAAATATACTTCTGTGTCAAAAAAACCCTCCTTAATTCTAATTTGAACATCCAAAAAAGAGATCTGCAGGTTACTGTAACTGTGTGTAAATTTTACTTTAGGGTGACATCCATTAATGTATGTTAAAAATTGAAGTAGTTCATCCTCTTCTCCCTTCCAGATGAGAAAAATGTCATCAATATATCTCATCCATATCTTAATCTTATCAAAATATTTAGAAGGATATACCCACTGTCTTTCAAATTTGTCCATGAATAGATTTGCCACTGACGGGGCCATGGTAATACCCATAGCAACCCCAGATTTTTGTTGGAACAAAGTCTTCTCAAACATAAAAAAGCTATCGGTCAACACTATTTTAGCTAGAGTAGCCAAAAACTCAGTGGGTACTTTAGAATTAGTTCTTTGATTCAAGGTTTCAGTAATAATATCTAACGCTTCATTCTGAGGAATAATGGTGTACAAAGAGCACACGTCGATAGTAACCAGCAGAGAATGGGGATCTGGAGGCATATCATTTATTTTTCGAAGGAATTCCGTCGTATCCTGGATATATGCATTAGTCTGTTTCACAAAAGGTTGCAAAAATTTGTCAATATATATAGAAGAGGCTTCCAGTATAGCACCTCGATTGGATACAATAGGTCTACCTGGGGGGGCAGACATTGATTTGTGAATCTTGGGTAATAAATAAAAAATTGGTATCTTAGGATATAAGACATTCAGGAATCTAAATTCTCTCCTAGTGATATAGCCCTTATCTAGGGCTTCTTTAGTTAACAGATTAATTTTATGTTGTATATTTTCTGTGGGATCGGATATTACGATCTCATAATCATCACTAAGAAGCTGTTTGTATGCTTCTTCCAGGTATGATTCATTACTTAATAGGACAATCTTGCCTCCTTTGTCTGCCCTTCTTATTACCAGGTCTTCCTCTGCCATAAGTGTTTTAATTGCTAACCGTTCTTTTTTATTTAGATTATATTGTTGCTTATATTTATTATATATTGTTTCATTCTGTTTATTTTTGCCAATATCTGCCAGAACCAATTTATGGAAGGTCTCTAATACCGGGTCACTAGGGCCTGGCGGAATCCATGTGGACTTAGGAGTTACCATCGAAACCTCCCCTTCAGTATCTACAGAATCTATTTTTGAAAAAAAATGTTTGATTTTGAGTACACGAAAAAATTTTTCAATATCTATTTTTGTTTGGAAATCATCAATGGGGGTAGTAGGAAAAAATGAAAGGCCTTTAGATAACAATTTTTGTTCATCTTCTGTGAGGACATGTTTAGATAAATTAACTATTGATGCTCCATCTATTGATTCTCTAGATTTCATTTGATTTCTTTTCTCCTCTTTTCTATCTATTATGGGTTTCTTTGTCCTCTTTGTGTGTGTGTTTGTGGTCTTTGGTTTAGATATTGATTTTGATATTGATTTTGACCTCGACTACTGCCTCTCCGCCATCTTCCTCTTCGTTGCTGCCGCGGTCTAAAAAATCCTCATCAGAGGTAGAGCTAGAATTTGAAGATTCCGAGGTTTGGTCAAAAGTAACCTTCTTCTCATTTGACGACTTTTCTGCCCCTTTAGGTTTCAGCCAGGGGTAGACCTTATGTTGAAGATAGTCCTGTTCGTCTCTCTTAAATTTCTTGTATTTATCTTTCTGTACATCTGATCTAAAACTGTCAACCTTCATTTTCATATTATCTTGCTGTTGTTTAAATTCAGCATCATTGGAGTTTTCTTTCAGAATTTTCAGCTTATCTTCAATCTCTTGGTTGCTAGCTTTTTCAGACTAAGGAAGTGTCGCATCCATAGCAGTAATCTTAAATATTTAAAACTATTTAAAAGTATGTACAGATATTTATTACAAAAATGATCTGAATTATTTATTATTAAAAATCTCAGGTTTTTTTAGCCTATGATTGGAACCACGGAACAAAAAAACCACGCTGAAAGTCAAGTCTGTAACAGGACTGAGCATGGGTTCCTATTCTGAGGCTTTTTCCTGAGTAAATTAGTATAATTCTTGTGAAAAAATTGGGAAAAAAAATTCTATAAAAAAAGTTTGAAAAATAAGTTCTGGTGGTTGCAGCTTCTTCATAAGTGGTGTTTCCTCATATTTTTGGTAGAATATCTTTCAGAGCCACTTTGGGTGAAAATTTTTGAGTTACCTTGGGAGACCCTGCTGGTAGTGAAACTGCCAATGGTATATAGCTTTCAGCTTCATAGATGCACGGAAGCCCCAGTGGCACGACAAGCTCATGCACATTGACTGGAATTATTGAGCTCACTAGGCTCTTATTTAGGAACCTTTTTATTAAGCTGCATCAGTAAATGAATTAAGTGCAATAGTGCATTCTAACGTTTTTCTACATGCTAAGCCCATTTCTAACGTGGTCTTAAATTCAGCCGTTTTTCAATTATATATATTTTTCTGGCCATGGACTAATGCTGGAGATGTGAAATCCGACCGAGTGGTCAGAATTCCTTTATTAGCAGTTTGTATCAAAGTTTTAAAAACAAGCAAAATACCAAAAGTCAAAGTCCCAACTAGGATCCGAATTTCAGCAATACCATAGCCTTCTTCAGGGGACAATTGTGAGCATGGCACTTCTTTTGGATGAAGATGCCGACACGTTCACAATTGTCCCCTGAGGAATGCAATGGTATCGCCGAAACTCGGATCCTAGTCGGGACTTTGACTTTTGGTATTTTGCTTGTTTTTAACCTTTGATACAAACTGCTAATAAAGGAATTATGACCGCTCGGTTGGATTTGACATCTCCAGTGCCTCTTCTTGTCAGATTTGCTTTGCTCTGAGGCTTGGTACCTTCTTTCCCCTTCCCCATGGACTAATGCAAGCATTAACATGTGGCCACTCAAAAAAAATGAATGCAGGAGCCCTTACTGCTTCTTTTTTGGGGAGGCACTAAGTTGACCTTATTCAATTAGCATGTACTAGCTTAATAGCATTTTTTCATCCATACTCCACCACTGACATGCCCCTCCCCCAAATAATCAAACCTACTGTAAGTTAGCAGTTTCAAATTGTAAAATGAACACAAAATGCTTCATCACATTCTATTAGGTGATCTTGCCTACATTGTGTGTTAGCTCTTTACACAGTTCACTAGACCTGGCGGGGCCTTCACGTGTGCGGATCACCGGATTTGATGGACCCAGGGTCTGATCCGAAGATGGAAATTCTTATGTTCTTAAGCTCCTTTAGTGAACTGGATCCCATTAAAAATGCACCCCTATGCTTTCAGGGCTGGATTCTGCAAACAACGGCTGTATCGTCAGCTACCTACAAAAATGCCATCGATTGCGTTCACTCACCCTGTGGTGCCATCTGTAGAATCGTGCCTACCATTAAACATAAGAACCAGTAATATAGGCCAGGATTTTGAAGGCCTACATTCCCGGCAACATTTACATATGAATATATATTATACACATGCTGATGGAGGCTATATAAACCCATTGTTTGCCTGTATAGACCCCAGAGACATAGTTTTCTAAGGGTCATGGTGGTGGGGGTATTTTGGGGGCGTTGGTCCCCAAAAAGAGATATGTATTTCTCATTCTAAATGGGGAAAATGTGATTACTATTTTTTTAAAAATTCAGTTTTGGCTTTTGCATCTGCCTCAAAGCATACACAGTTGGCAATACAAGAGTAATGCAACATAGCATCAACCCTCTACTCTGATCGTCCTGGCAACGTTGACTCCTCCCATACCCAACCCCACCCCCTGACAGCATCAACCCTTCCACCTATATCTCACCCTCTGGCAGCACAGAAACTGCTAATATTTATTAACCCTCCTCAAATTCCATTCCCTCCCCTGAGAGTGCAGAATAAGCACTCCTCAATTCTCACCTGTGAGAGCAAGAGACATTCATCAATTTACCAAGAGTTTTCCTGGGGCAATTGGTTGGAGCATGCACCTTACTTGTTAGATTGGCCCTTAATAGTTGAACCATAAAATGTCTACAAGTTGCCCAGTGGACAAGATAACCTAGGGATCACTCCTATCCCACCACTCACCATTAGGGAAAGCCCTGGTAGAAGTTGGGAGTGAGGATTATATCTTACTTTCATGAATGTTGTTCAGAGGGAAGGGAAGGGTTCAATACTCTTAGTGGCTTTTGTGCTGTCAGTGGAAATTGCTGTTGAAGTTTCTTTGTATCAGGAGCAACAATTTTGTAAAGCTGCCCTAATATGCTCTGAGAAGAGCAGAACACTTTTTCCACATGCGTCTTCTTAAAATCACTGCAGCTTCTTAACATTCTGGCTGGTTTTTAATCCTAGCAAACACAAAGCAATGTGCATTATTGGCAAGGCAATGTTCCCTTCTGCTGCTCCATCTTTGCTTAGTCAGCAACTTGAATTAATGACCTCCTTTTGCATCCTAGGGGCTATCATTGATTCTGAATTACTATTTGATGCCAAAATTATTTTGGTTGTTAAATCCATGTTTGTGTTTTGCTCATTGACAGCTTAATTTCTTTTGGACTTTTCTGACACATGCTTGCTTTATAACCTTTACTCTTATAAGATAGTTGGCTCTTAGGCTGTTATAGTTGGTCCAAAATACAGTTAGAAACATAAAAACATGATGGCAGATAAAGGCCAAATGCCTTCTTGAATTCAGAGACATTTTCTATCTCCACCACTTCTTCTGGGAGACTGTTCTACACTTCTACCACACTTTCTGTTAAAAAAAAAAAAAGTATTTCCTTAGATTACTCCTGAGTCTATCACCTCTTAACTTCATCCTATGCCCTCTCATTCTAGAGCTTCCTTTCAAATGAAAGAGACGCAACTCATGTGCATTTACACCACGTAGGTATTTAAACGTCTCTATCATATCTCCCCTCTCCTGCCTTTCCTCCAAAGTATACAGATTGAGATCTTTAAGTCTGTCCCCATACGCCTTAGACCACACACCATTTTAGTAGCTTTTCTCTTGAACGATTCCATCTTTTTTATATCTTTTTGAAGGTGTGGTCTCCAGAATTGTACAATATTCTAAATGAGGTCTTACCTGAGTCTTATACAGGGGCATCAATACCTCCTTTTTCCTACTGGCCGTACCACTTCTTATGTACCCTAGCTTTCACCTTAAGCTTTTCAACCTGTTTGGATATCTTAAGATTATTACATAAAATCACACCCAAGTCCCACTCTTCTGTCGTGCACACAAGTTCTTCACCCCCTAAACTGTACTGTTCCTTAGAGTTTTTGCAGTCCAAAGGCATGACCTTGTATTTCTTAGCATTAAATTTTAGCTGCCAACTTTCAGACCATTCTTCAAGCTTCACTAGGTCCTTCCTCATGTTATTCACCCCATCTGGGGGGTGTGTGTGTGGTCTACTCTATTTCAGATTATGGTATTATCCGCAAAGAGGAAAATCTTACCTGACAGCCCTTCAGCAATATCACTTATAAAATGTTAAAAAGAACAGGCCAAAAAACAAAACTTTGAGGAACACCTTTCCTCAGAGCGATCTCCATTAATCACTACCCTCTGTCGATTCCACTCAACCAGTTCTTGACCCAGCCCGTCACTTTGGGGTCCATCCTGAGGGAACTCAGTTTATTTATTAGACCCCCTGACCTCAGCTAATCATGGCAGTGATATTCCCCTCCCCCCTCCGACCAGCTGAGCCAGCAGGCCTCTCCGAACCCAGGGAGGCCTGCCGGCTCAGCTGATTGGGTATTCCCTTGCTGTGATTAGCTGATGGCAAGGGATCCCTAGATCAGGCAGGTGCAATTCTGTAACCGGCGCTGGTGATATGGGCGCTGGTTATCGGATCGGGGGGTAAGGCATCTGTTTTTAGAGACAGGCGCAATTCTGTATA
Source organism: Geotrypetes seraphini (assembly GCF_902459505.1). NCBI lineage: Eukaryota > Metazoa > Chordata > Amphibia > Gymnophiona > Dermophiidae > Geotrypetes > Geotrypetes seraphini. The sequence continues at coordinate 171,696,663 of NC_047084.1, read as the reverse complement.
GGACACCAGTATGTGATCCTCAGCCATTTCTTAGGCACCTGCGGAGACCGGCGTCCTATACAGAATCTGGCACTTAGCTTCTTAATTTTCATCAGTATAATTAAGTAATTTAAATACACTGGAAAATCCTGTCTTGTTTTATTTTTCAATATATCTCTACCTGGTTCTTAATTTTAATATATTTTATATACTGTGAAGCACTTGGCAGAAATAGATGGTAAACACAAGTCACTGTCGCGTGAATAGAGAAGCACAATGCTGAACTTTATCTGCTCCAGCTGAATTGAATACATTGTGAACAAGAGTTGAATTCTAATTTTGTTAGCTGGATGAAAAGGAAATCTTACAACAAGTACCATTACTGAACATTTTAATAGCACTATTAGATGCAAGCAGTGCTGTACTGACACAAAGCGGAAACAGCTTCTTTTCTGTGGAATTTACAGTTTAGTTGAGACACACACACAAAGAACAAGGCCAGCTAGATTCTGAAAACAAGCTCATCTGGAAACTGAGAGACAAGGAATCTAAGAACAGAAAACACAGGTAAATCGAGGGTGACCTAGCCAGCGATGTATCGGTCCAAAAGCAGGGCAGATAAACCTCCAGCAGGGCCAATCAGGGTGGGACACACTCAAAGGCAGATGACGAAGGAGCGCATGCACCCACATAACAAAGAGGAGGAAGAAAGGAAGACAGCTCTGAAATCAACCAAGGCACAAATAAAAGACACAGCTCTTCTGGTGGACACAAAAAATGTATCTGAATTCAAGAAAGTTCGGGACAGATACAATGGATCTCTAATGGAGAGGGAAGGGATAGTAGATGGTATGTATCAGCTCTAACTGATCATGACCACATTTCTTGTTTGAAGATCTTCTTTCTTTGTACAGCATGTACAGAATAATCATTTAGCATTGACACTTCTAATGCTGATCTCATATTTTCTCCTTGACCATCATATTTCTATGCAAAATCTGTTTCTATGATGCTCTTTCCTCTTTTAGCTGTTTGAACGCAAGTCCTGCAGGAGTTTTCTAGTTTGCACATCCAGGTTTCAAAATCTTTTAAGAGGCTACTATAATATTTGAGGGCCATAGAACAGAATTGCTAGCTGATTAATGGCTTCTATCTTATTCTGTGCTGTTACTGTAATATTCATTACTGATCGTTTGTCTTGGCAGTTTATACTAGATTGGCTCTTCCTTATTCTTGATATAGAGTATATCTGAGGTAAGTATTCTAAAGGCAGTTAAATGTTTTGCCCCACAATAAATGTATTACAGCTTTATATATTTTGTTCTATACATATAAATCTACTATATTTATAGTTCTAGTGGCATAGTAAAGGGGGGGATGTCTGCCCCAGGTGCCATCTTGAGGGGGCACCAGCCTCCATCCTCTCCACCTCCCTCGCTCCTTCCCGATCCCCCCTGCCATGCACGCGTGCCCCTCCCCTCTCCTCCCCTCGTAGTGCTTTAATTTTCCCAGCGCGAGCAGCATCTCAAACTTGCTGCCCACATTGCTGTCAGATCTCTCTGATGTCACTTCCAGACCTAGGAAGGATTCTGATGTCACTTCCGCACCTAGGATGTGACATCGTGGGGGGTGGGAGAGTAGCAAGTTCGTAATTCTGCTCACACTGTGAAAATTAAAGAGATATGGGGAAGGGAAGGGAGCATATGCGTGGGGGGAGGGAAGGGCGGAGAAGAGAGCCTGCGATCTATCTCTAACTGGTCTCCCACTATGCTGCTTCCCCCCCCTCCTACAATCTGTGAAAAACTCTGCTGCATAACTCATCTTCTACCAACCTCGCTACACTTATGTCACCCCTCTCCTGAAATCACTTCACTGGCTTCCTATCTGCCTTCGCATAAAGTTCAAGCGCCTATTGTTAACTTTCAAGTATGCTCATTCTGCTGCCCCTCAATATCTCTCATCTTTTCTTTGTCTTTATTCACCTCCCAGAGAACTCCGTTCCTCAGATAAGCTGCTCTAAGCTTCTCCTCCACTGCCAATTCCAGACTTCGTTACTTTCATCTAGCTGCCCCATATGCAGGGAATAAACTACCCGAGTTTGTCCGCCACGCCCCTTCCCTTGAAGCAGACTGAAAGTCCACCTTTTTGATGTAGCCTTCAATCCATAACCCTACTCCTCACTGCCCTAGCCAGCAGAGTAACCATTCCCCCTAACTGTATCCATAGCATCCTGTTTGTCTGTCTTGTCTGTTTAGATTGTAAGCTCCTTCGAGCAAGGACTGTCTCTTTTGTGACTCTGTACAGCGCTGTGTACATCGGGTAATGCTATAGAAACAATTAATATTAGTAGTGGTAGTATTTTTTTACTTATTATTTATTCAAAAAATCTTATACCTATGTTATACAGTAACTGATGGTTCCATCTACCCTTTCTTTCCTATCCTTTGACAATTTTGGTAGAGTTCCCTTCTATTTTTTCAGGTTTTTTTTAATATATACCTTCTTGGTCGCTGTGAAAGTCAGTAGATCGAGCATTAATAAATATAAACATTATTATAGACTGCAAAACTGAACAATGGCCTTCCTATGTGGTAAACACCATTAACAAATATATTAATGGGATTTATTGCCTGAAGCCACATGTGCTGAGAGTAACTTATTACAGTTTTGAGAATGATTGGGAACCTATGTATAATGAGTTGCAGTAATCACAGCAACATAATCCCATTATTTGCAAAAACTGGATGGAATTCAGAAAAAGCAAAATATTATGCAAATGTCAACACAAAAGTCACGTTTACCGCTTTCTTTATTTGGCGATATGTTAGCAAGTGTTCATCTCGTTTTACTCCCAGCTGAGGTTGGGGTCATAATCAATTCTGCTAATCCTTTGTGTTCAGTTGGCAGTGTTTGAAATGCTAATGCAAGGCAATTTGTTTTCAAATTCAATTTCAGTTTACTGACTAGCACTTTACTTTTACTTTACCCAGCTTTTCTTCGGCCTACACTATGGGCTCCTTTTACAAAGGTGCGCAGAATAGCGTGCGCTGAATTGCCGCGCGCTAGTCCTTAATGCCAGCATTGAGCTGGCGTTAGTTCTAGAAGCGTAGCACGAGTTTAGCGTGTGCTAAAATCCTGCGTGCGCTAAAAATCTAGCGCACCTTAGTAAAAGGAGCCCTATGTAGTTACAGTATGTAAGTGGTGGATTACAATGGATAAAAGAAATGGGAAGAATTCATCCCAGAATAAACAATATAGTTAACTCAATGAAAATAATCTATAAGTTGCAATATAAACAATTCATCTTAAATTCTAACAAACAGGCTCAGTTAAATATAAAATAACCACCATATAGTGGTCATATTGTAAGTAAAATCAAGTAGAGGCAATATAACTTTGAAATAAAATGGTCTTGGTTGCTTTTCAGAATTGGACATAATTATATATCTGTATAATTGAAATAGGAAGAAGACTCCATAGTTTGCACAATAAGAAAAGAACATAGAAAAAAAAACCTTTCTTAAATCTAATACCCTTGGAAGAGGGGAATATTAATTTTAATTATATGTGTCAAACTTATAGTGAAAATAATCCACAAATAAGTTCAATTCCGGCCTCTATAGAAAGCCAATGAAATTGCACATATCAAGGCATAGTTCTCAGATTTTTTTTTCCATGAACAGATCAATCAGAGAGTTGTATTTTGGAAAGTATGCAACTAAATGAATTATTTTGCAATAATCCAACTTAGATAATACTAGTGCTTGTACTATCAGCCTAGATTGCTCCTGACTAAAATATTTGTTAATTCTTATTAGATTGTGCATTGTCCAAAAATGTCTCTTTACAAAATGATTTATCTGTAATTCCATTGTTCATTTATATCTATCATAATTCCCAAATTTTTCAGAGAAGGTTCTAAAATATAAGAGATTATTTATAACTAATGAACACTGATAACTTTAGTCACAAGGGAATTCTAGAAACGGTGCCTAAATTGTCCGGCACCTAAAAAAAATGGTGCCGGCTGTATGTCAGGGGGCATGGGGTAATTAGGGGCTTGGGGTAATTAGAGGATACCAACATTTACGGCCTCTGTTACAAAGCTGCGCAGCAACAGCCCCGAAGCCCTTTAAATCTCTATGGGCTTCGGGGCCGTTGGCACAGAGCAGCCGCTAGTGCGGCTTTGTAAAAGAGGCCATTAGGCACTGTAACATGTGTAAATGACCTGAATACTGGCAAACGATATGTGTGTAATGGCAATGTTTTGGCTACATGTTCTACAAATTGGTGCCTGAATGGGATAGTCTAATCTAATCTAGTCTAGGGTTTAGATACCGGGTCATCTCTTAACGGAGCCCAACCCTGTTCACAAGTAATTCAGACTAGAGTATATAGTAAAATATAAACCCAAAAAGAATAGAAATGTTATTGGTGCACTATTTCAATAACTTCACAAAGAATTAAGACCAGAATATATAGTAGAATATAAAACTAAAAGAATAAAAATGCTATTGGTGCATCACTTCAGTAGGTGAGCCACTAAGGAATTGTGCGAACAGCCAAGCTTTTAAATCTTTTCGGATAGTATACTCTAGAGCAGGGGTCTCAAAATCCCTCCTTGAGGGCCGCAATCCAGTCGGGTTTTCAGGATTTCCCCAATGAATATGCATGAGATCTATGTGCATGCACTGCTTTCAATGCATATTCATTGGGGAAATCCTGAAAACCCGACTGGATTGCGGCCCTCAAGGAGTGACTTTGAGATCCCTGCTCTAGAGTTTGAAGGTAGGCTTACATATGGGTGGGATACAAAGTTGTACATGAAAATTATAGAAAAGTATAATTTATGTGCATTTGTTAGCAATGTAGAAATAATTTACACCAGCTCTATGGTGTAAGTCAGGGGTAGGGAACTCCGGTCCTCGAGAGCCGTATTCCAGTCGGGTTTTCAGGATTTCCCCAAGGAATATGCATTGAAAGCAGTGCATGCAAATAGATCTCATGCATATTCCTTGCGGAAATCCTGAAAACCTGACTGGAATACGGCTCTCGAGGACCGGAGTTCCCTACCCCTGGTGTAAGTGGTCACATCAAAATTATATGCACTTATTTGTGCTGCCATGGAAGTACTCTATAAAAGAAAGAAGGCACCCGCTTTCCTATACAGAATAGACTCTAAATAGGTACCAGAGATTTGTTCCAGTAGGATTCCAGTTAATTATGGTTCCCTCTGTTATTATCAGAGCTACCTGTCTGCTATGTAATTTCAATTTACTTATACTTGTACAATTACTTTCTCAGCTTTTGGTAACATACTACTATTTGATATACTTATGGTATGTTAGTATAGTTACTAGGATCTCCTTACCTGGTTTGGTTTTTTCAGTCTATAAACAAGCTCAGGCAGCACATATATATATATTCTGTCTGCAATCCTATCTATACTGTATTTCAACTATAAGCATAGAGATTATTCATATATATGGTTAACCATTTCATGTTATTTTCTCTATAAATTGATCACTGTTGTATCCTCATACAATTGTTGCTCTATCTATAAGGCATATATCTATGTTGTGAATTGAAATGACCGTTGTATGTTTCTCTCTGAATGTAAAAGGTTTTAACAATCCGATAAAGAGATGTAAAATACTTCACTATACTGAACAATACAATTCTGATATAGTACTCTATCAGGAAACTCACCTGAACCAAACTGAATCTAATAAAATCTCACCTAAATGGGCTTACCCACCCATATCTTCCCCTGCACTGGGAAAGAAGAATGGGGTGCTCATTCTGATAAAACGAAGACCTGACATTACAATTTTGTCCCACTCCTCAGATGATAGCGGAAGATGGGTTGCTGTAAAACTGGCTATTGGCAATACTAAATTGTACATTATAAACATATATGCCCCCAATGTGGATGATCCTACATTTTTCCTTGACATCACTGATCTAATTGCTGCATCTGGCGATATGCCCTGTGTTTTGGGAGGCGACTTTAACCAAATATTGGATAAATTGATAGACAGGCAATCTAAGTCAGTATACAGACCAACCAAATCTTGGTCTAGCATACAAGATTTAATGAGTCAAACAAAAATGATTGATATTTGGCGTCTGTTGCACCCTGGAGAACGATTGTACACCTTTTACTCTCCGCCTCATGCATCCTATTCCAGAATTGATTACTTTTTAATCAGTTATTCTCTCTCCCAACATGTAATAGATGCGCAGATAAATCCCATTTCAATATCTGACCATGCATCAGTTACAATTCAAATTAAAGATATTGGCAATGTACCTAAAATGAAACAATGGATATTTAATTCCTCCCTTCTGTCTGATGATGAGTTTTTATTGCATATCAAAAAGCAAATAACAGATTATTTCAATATGAATTTAGTATCAGATACTTCATGGCAGATAACTTGGGACGCCTTCAAGGCTTACATAAGAGGCATTATCTTATCCTATTCTGCAAGTAAATCTAAAGCCCATAGATCTGAACTATTAGCATTAGAACTGCAAATTCAGAAAGCAGAACAACACCATCTGTCTGATTTGTCGAATCCTGAAGCCCAGAACTTCTTGCATAAACTTAGATTTCAATACAACTTACTGTTGAGTTCGGAGGCATCTAAAGAGATATTTAAAAAGTCAGCTCATTATTACTCAAGTGCGAATAAATGTGGTCACCAACTCGCCAATTATTTAAAGCTACAATCAGAAAAAACCACCATACCAGTAATTTCTGACTCTAATGGCCAACCATTGACCAACTCTACGGACATTTGTAAGGAATTTCACTCTTTCTACGCAGATTTATATACGTCTGAATGCCAGGACACTGCACTATCGCATTCTTTCCTTTCACAGCTACAACATCCATCTCTACAAAAAGCTGAACAAGAACTACTGGCTGAAGACATCACGATCATACAAATTGAACAGGCCCTACAATCTATGGCCAAACACAAATCTCCGGGTCCAGACGGCTTGACAGTAGAATTTTACTGTGCTTTTAAAGAGGAAATTCTACCACATATGTTTCAATACTTTAGGCACTTAGCTTTACAAGGTGAAGCTTTTGGTTCATTCACAGAAGCAGTCACCATAGTATTACCAAAACCGGGCAAGGATCCTACACAAGTCTTGTCACAATCCTATCCCTGAAGTGCAGCTTTCGCCAGGGCAGGCTATTGTTAAACCTGGCCCGGGGATCCGGAGGGCAAATCACGGGGATAGGATTGTGACCAAGCCTAGGGAAAAACCCAGGTTTCCCTTTGGAGCAGACAGGTCTGATCTCCAGGGAGGAGAAGAGGAGAGTTGGGACAGCCCACAACAGCCCCAGAGAAACCTTTCTTTCCCTGGGGATCATCAGCTGAAGGGGATAATTAGGCTCCCAAAGGCAGTCAGGGAGAGGAAGCCAAAAGCTCCTCCCCTCCAGAGGGCAGGGCAGTTTCCTCTGACTACTTTGGAGGCTGCTCTAAGGAGAAGAAGGGCAGTCCTTGCAGAGCCAGCCAAGGAAAGGAACCCTCCTGAAGGTACTCCTGAGGGAAGAGACTGGGAAATGCAGGAACCTGATGCTGACACTGTTGCCGGTCAGCTTACTGGGGAGGAACCCATGGAATGTATTGAAAGTTCCAGTCTCTCTGAGGAAGACCTTATGGAAGTCAGTTAAGTGACAGGTCTAGAGATTGTTTGTTCATTTTCCCTGTTGAGCTTGGGGGTTGTGCACTGCTTAGGAAAAGGGTGTTTGTAATGAAAACCCCATTGCAGGACTTGTGCTGGCTGTATCTGCCCTGCTTGAATTAAGCAGCAAGGAAAAGGAAAAAAAAAACCGTTTTTTTTTTCAAGTTTAAATGAGTCAGCTGAGGTTGAAGCTGACTGATTGTGTCAGAGTTGTGAGGGAACCCAAGGGAAGTAAGTGGGGAAGAATTCACTATACATCCGGTTGGGATAGTGGGGCCATTATTGGCAAGTCTGTTATACAGATTAAGTTAGGTGAATTCTCTTGCTTCCCCTCCCCCTCACCAACTCCTGAAGAGCTGGCTGGGGAAGAAGCCAGAACAGCGACAGGCTTGTGCACCTGAACAGTTTCAGCGGTGCAGAGAAATTGGACTTGTTGTGCCAGTGAAAAGAACTGTTTACACTCTTTTATTTTTCCTTTGACGTTTTGATGCTTGACTACTTACCTGATGCAAGGACTGAGTGGTTGCTTTTGCCTTTTGAAACCACTCCAGCCTGAGTTCCTAAGTTAAAGTATTTGCTTTAAGAGTGTGTATTTGTGGAGCAAGTTATTATGCCAAGCTAAACATACTCACCACCAAATAAAGTGGATAATTCATGTTTGATAAACATTGACTCATTTTTGTTTTGTTTTGCTTCACTGAGAAGCTAGTGAATAATAATAATAATAATAATAATAACTTTATTTTTCTATACCGCCATAGTCAATCGACTTCTAGGCGGTTTCCAGTGTAAGAAGGCTGGACAATCAGCGAATAACAAGAGGTCTCAATACAATACAATAAGTCAACATACAATACAATACAATACAATACAATACAATACAAAGATTCTGTATACAATACAGTACCATATAGTACGAGTCTAACTACAATATAATACAAAAATCTGAACAAGAATCCAGCAGGACCTCTCTCAGTTGGGGAGGCACGTCGGAGCAGTTTACAAGGAGCGGGGCCGTGGTGGCCTGGACTACAGGTACCGGCCTCGCTACAGTCTCCAATTACAGACCATTATCGTTGATTAACGCAGATGCGAAAATATATGCTAAGTTGCTGGCGAATCGACTATCAGAAGTATTGCCTTCTATCATATCTCCAGACCAGAATGGCTTTATGAAAAATAGGCTTTCTAGTGATAACACAAGACTTTTTGCTCATATGATTTTACAAGCTTCATCATCTTCAACCCCAATGGTGGCCATTGCCTTAGATGCAGAAAAGGCATTTGACCGTGTAGAATGGTCATATATGTTTAGAGTATTAAGGTGGTTTGGTGCCCCTGATGATTTCATACGCATGGTTACTGTATTATATTCTCATCCTATTACCAAAATCCGAATAAACGAGACCTATTCAATGCCATTCCACCCATCGAGAGGCACACGTCAAGGGTGTCCCCTTTCTCCGCTTCTATTCAACATGGCACTTGAACCTTTATTAATAGCAGTGAGATCCTCCAACCAGATTGGAGGTCTGCGTATTAACGACTTGGACATTAAGTTATCAGCATATGCAGATGATATTATGATTTACTCTACGATAGACTCCATTCCATCCATTCTACAGATTATTGATGATTATGCCGCAATATCAGGATATAAATTAAACTCTACAAAAACTGAGGTTATGCCATTATCTAATGACGCTTGTGGAGACCTTATCCGTAAATATGGGCTCAAATATTCAGCCACTAAATTGAAATATTTGGGCATCTATTTTGCCCCATCAATAGAAGAAACTCTGCAACTCAATGAAGAATTACTATTATCAATTATTAAGAATGAAACAACGAGATGGTCACCATTAAAACTCAGCTGGTGGGGCCGCTTGGATTCTATTAAAATGGTTTTGGCCCCTAAACTTATGTACATTCTATCTATGCTGCCTTTTCTGTTTCCAGCTAAAACCTATACTAAAATGGAATCAATGTTATCTGGATTCTTGTGGAATCGTAAAACTCCAAGAATTGCTCTCAGGAAACTGAAATGTGTCAAACAGCACGGTGGTGTGAATTTTCCTAGTCTATACGAATACCACATAGCCTTCTTGGCTCGTCAAGGCTCTAAATGGCTAATGGGTCAACAATTATCTATGATACCCACTTGGTTGAGACTGGAACATCAACTATACCAGAAGGATTACTTAAGACTTTCCCCTTTCATAATAGCATCCAAATCTGTGAAAGCTAACCCAATATTACATTTACTTCTAGGGCGATCTGTGATCTGGATGATATAGCACATATCAATTGGAATTCCACAACTCTATCTTCCATATGGCTCAACCCTCTCATAAGGATTCAGGGCCAATACATAGAATGGCAATCCTGGATCAAAGTTGGAATATGGTCACTCTCGCAATTGATTCAGAATGGGAAGCTAACTACCTTTGCCTCTATAACAGCTGCATATCAATTACCCACTTCACAATTCTATGCGTGGTTCCAACTGCATCATTGTTTACGTGATCTCATGAGTAAAATTGAATTTACTGAAGAAATTCCCTCAATACTATCCTGGTGTGAAGAATTCAGCTCCAAGAGGGGCGAAGCCTCCCAATGGTACAAATTGTTGAAATCAGCTAAATTTCGACCCCCAGTTGCATTATATGATATCTGGTCTAAAGACTTAGTTTGTTCACTTTCACCTAAGTCATGGGAAATGCTATGGCTGACATCTTATGGTTCTCTAAGATCTGCAGCAATTAAACAATTGGTCCTATTTTTGATTCATAAAGCGTATTGGACACCCTACAAGCTATCTAAATTGTCTTCAGCTCCGTCTAAGCTGTGTTGGTCATGTGCATCTCAAATAGGTACATTAGACCATATGCTCTTCACATGTAGCATGTTACGCTCATATTGGGTTAATATATGGTCTGTAATTTGTGAAATACTACCTATTACTGAAAACATTTCTTATGCTGTCATTATCACCGGCAGCGCCGCTCTGTCAAGTAAGCTTAATAGACACGAAAGCAAACTTTTACAATGTATGTTACTTGTGGCTATAAAAACTATACTGTCGCACTGGAAAGATTTTTCGGATTTAACTGTACATGAATGGTGGAACACATTTTGTTTATATGCCAAATATGAGAAGTCTCTCGCACTTAATGATAGACAGTCACATCACTCCTTTATTTCAATGTGGTCTAAAGTTATATCTTACTCTCATAATTCATGATTATATTTCAGTGTGTATCATTCATCATTGTATTTACCCAGTGCTTATATCTAATGACTATATTATTATACCTTCTGTTTGCATACTTCTTTTTATCTAATGTACATCTGCTGTATGGAAACGTGTACTGCTGTTGCAGTGTTATGTTCTCATTTGTTTTGTTTTCAACGAAACCTAATAAAACTTATTGAACTAAAAAAACAAAACAAAACTCAATATAGTCAACTGAGGCATGACTTTGAGGACATTAAGGAATAATCTCATATCAAATTGTTCTTTATAATCACAGGGTATGCCTTCCGTTTGTAGAATTTCCTCCTAAGAGAATATCTTCAAAGGGGAATACTAGGTAGTACTTTAGCATTTTGTATTCACAAAGAGTGATATATTTCTAGGATTTAGGATTTATTTTGATCTTGTCTGTGGACAAGACCTTTGACAAGGTTCCAGTGGCGTTATCTGTTTCACATCCTTTCACAGTTTGAGATCCCTCTCTTATATAGAAATGCAAGGTCCTGCATGTAGGGAAAAAGAACCCGATGTTCAGCTACAAAATGGGGGGAATCGCTGCTAGGGGTAAGTAACCTTGAAAGAGACCTGGGGGTGATGGTAGACACAACAATGAAGACGTCAGCACAATGTGCGACGGCCTCAAGGAAAGCAAACCGAATGTTGGGTATCATTAAGAAGGGTATCACTGCCAGGACGAAGAAAGTCATCATGCCACTGTATCGTGCAATGGTGCGCCCGCATCTGGAGTACTGTGTCCAGTACTGGTCGCCATTCCTCAAGAAGGACATGGCAGTACTTGAGGGAGTCCAGAGAAGAGCAACTAAACTGATAAAGGGTATGGAAAACTTCTCATATGCTGATAGATTGCAAAAGCTGGGGCTATTCTCCCTGGAAAAGCGGAGACTTAGAGGAGACATGATAGAAACCTTCAAAATCCTGAAGGGCATAGAAAGGGTATACAGGGACAGATTCTTCACAATGAGGGGAACCACAAGTACAAGGGGGCACTCGGAGAAATTAAAAGGGGGCAGGTTTAGAACAAACGCTAGGAAGTTCTTTTTTACCCAGAGGGTGGTGGACACATGGAATGCGCTTCCGGAAGCCGTGATAGGCCAAAGCATGTTACAGGGCTTCAAAGAAGGTTTGGATAGGTTCCTAGAGGATAAGGGGATTGAGGGGTACAGATAGGAGTTGAGCTAGGTTATAGGAATAGTCAGGGACCACTACACAGGTGATAGGCCTGAGGGGCCACTGCAGGAGCGGACCGCTGGGCGGGATGGACCTCTGGTCTGACCCAGCGGAGGCAAATTCTTATGTTCTTATATATAAATCTGGTCCAGTCCTTGTACAAAAGGTCTATGGTAAAATCCTAATCAATAGCTATTTTTCCAATTTTTTTGTCTATTCTATAGGATACACAATAAGGATACCTCTTATTTCTTTGAACTCAACCTAGTCATTCAACTTCTGGCTCTGATGGTTTCAAGTTTCACGTTTTATTACGGCTTGATATATGGCTTTAATATCCAAAGCAGTTTGCAATTTATAAAATCTAAAAAACTTTAAAAAAAGAGGTACAGACATACAAGTTCAAAAAAATATATTAATGGACTGGATATGATACAAAAGGTAACTTGGTAGGGTAATATTGCTTCAAATAAACATGAGATGGAGAAGGAAAAAACATTAGGATAGGTGAAGTAATCTGGGTAGAGCTCTTGGACTAGATCTCATATACATCTTTAAAAAGAGGGGTTTTGAGATTAGACTTGAAATTATTAGAATTAGTTTCCTGTCTCAGGGTTATCGGGAAAGAATTCCATAATGTAGGCGCTACCACTGAATAAATGGTTTTACGAGTTGAGTCGTGAAATAACTGTTGAATACAGGGAATTGTGAAAAGATGTTGTGTTGATTGAAGAGCTCTTGAAATTTTGTATGGGATTGAAAGTCTATCAATAAATGAGGGAGAATGGTTGGTTTCGAGGTCATCAGCTGTATAAGTACACTTTCCATGATATCTCACACAATACTTTCTGTATACAGACCTCTTTTTTTATCTAACCAAAGCAAATAAATTGACACCTGCATTTTTGAGAATGCTAGATCAATATAGTATAGCCAGGATACAGTAATATTTTCAAATTCAATGTATTTCTGTAAGGCAGAAGTTTCAAATCCCTTGAAAAATGGCTGAATTTATAAACCAGTTTATAAATAGGTATATCTGGGAGCTATGAAAGTTCAAATAATTTTGAATGCATGAACGGCCTCATTGGCATGTCTTTCATATATTTAGTTTTGTATAATGACAGAGAGGCCTGAAGTATGTTCATCAGCTGTGATAAGAAAAAGGGCTACTAAGCTCCTTTGATGACATTTTCAGAAACACCTTCTATAGTAATTTACATCTCAGGACAATAATAGAGTGATATGGCAGAACAGACAGGATACTTAGAAAGTTTACTGACACAGAAATTCATTTTTGCAATGGCAGCCACATGCTTAGGTTGTTATTTCAATTCTATAGAACAAAGGTGGATTTCACTGGGGATTGTACTTTTTGAGGGACGTACTTTGCTGTGACGTGCTGGTTTTTACCCACGCATATATAAGAACATAAGAATTGCTGCTGCTGGGTCAGACCAGTGGTCCATCGTCACCAGCCTGTGTGTCAGACCATCTTTATTTTAGTGATATTTAATTGTGCGCATGAAATTCCTTGTGCCAGTGGGATTATGGGGAACTGAGCACATATAAATATGTAGTGATTCTGTCCAAATAGGACTCAATTCTGTAAATGGTACTCAAATTATGGCACTGATCAAAATTAGCACTAAAGAGAAGGGCATTATGTTTGGGAAGATCGAAGGAAGCAGGCGAAGAGGACGACCTGCAATCAGATGGCTGGACATGTTGAAACAACCATGGGGATGGCCCTGGAGGACCTTACCGAACTAACACAAAACAGATCTCTTTTTAGATCTGTAATTCACTGGAACATGAGTCGATGGCACCTAACTAATGAAAGCGCTATTCTATACATGGTGATCAGAGTTGGGTGCCATTTTTAGAATAATGTTTGACACCGGGATCTGTGGCCGATTTTGGGTGTGAGAATTTACACTGACTGAAACCTAGTATAAATTTTCACGCCTAAATTAGATACAGATCCCCCGAATCCTATAACACTGCGTGCAAATTCCAAGAACACCCCTGACCCACCCATAACCCAACCATGACTGTTTCCTTTTTGGTTCCATGCATAAAATTTGCAAGGATTCCAGCATCTAAACTATGCAAATTCTCATTAATACCAAGTAGCTCTGATGATCAATTATTAGCACTTGATTATTGGTGCCATGTGTCTTTTTTTTATCAAATAAATTGTGCACACAAATTGGGTATACGTCAAAGTTGTGCACACAGTTCTGAGTGCTATATATAGGATTAGGGTAATATTAGCAGAAGTAGTATAATGGGTACACCTCATGTCAAACTGATTGACAGGTGAGATAAGATAAGGATCGACCAATCAGCGTTCACTTCCGGGTTAAGCCCCGCCCATTGTCCCGCCTTAGTCTCCGCCCATGGCCCCGCCCCCACCCATGGCCCCACCCTAGTCTCCGCCCATGGCCCCGCCCCTCCCATAGGAAAGAATGGTGGTAGCCCCGCCCATGGCCACACACCCCGCCCATGGCCCCACCCCACCCTTCACCTAAGCCCCGCCCCTCCCATAGGAATGAATGGTGGTAGCCCCGCCCATGGCCACACCCCACCCATGGCCCCACCCCTCAAGCCCCGCCCCCACCCCTGTCCCCACCCCTCAAGCCACGCCCCCACCCATGACCCCGCCCCCTCATGCCCCGCCCCCGGAAATGCACTTTTGATGACATCACCGGAAATGGGGGCGTGTTTAACCCCGAAAATACGCTTTCTGATGACATCACCGGAAATGGGTGTGCCTGCCCCCTACCGGAAATGCGCTTTTCTGATGACATAGGCGGAAATTGGGTAAATGACGCGGCGGAAATGCGCTTTTCTGAACACGTAGGCGGAAGTAGGGTAAATGACGCGGCGAAAATGCGCTTTTCTGAACACGTAGGCGGAAATAGGGAAACAGACTCAGTCAAAACCCCCACCCAGAAAAGAAGCGTCTTTATTTTAACAGTTTTTAGTTAAAAGACAGGGTTTAAGAGCTCACAGATAGAGCAGATCACAAAACAAAAGGCATTCACAAAATCTTTCCTGTTTTAAAACAGAGTAGGGGCAGAAACAAACGAGAAAAAAAAAAAAAAAAAAGTTGCATTTGCTTTTAACACCCTTTTCAGTAGGAATTCTGAGCTAATGGTTAATGGGTCAGCTCCCCTATTGTCATGGTAACAGCTGATAAGACCCTTGCAACACCCCTCCCCCTGATAAAACCAAGGGGAGAGATGTGGAAGTGTGTTTAAACATGTCTGAACTTGTCCCGGCCCCTACTGTTGTCTTAACAATCTGAAAAAAAAACAAAACACAAAAGCAGATGTCTCCTAACAGGGCTCTGTTAAAAAAGGCAAAAGTCTTTATTGAAGCAAATTTATTATGATCCACACGCGGCAGGAAGCTATGGAGGCATTAACCCTCTACTTCAAGCGGCTAAAAAGAGTGATATAACAGCCCGGAGAAAAGATGTGGTGGATTGGGTCACCGGTCAAAACGCATACAATTTACACAGACCGGGTAGTATCCATTTAAAAAGAAATAAAACAACAGACAGTGGCAAAGTGACTTAGTCAACATGTCAGCCTTTGCCCCCCTTATAACAACGGTTACAAATACATCTTAACGGTAATAGATAACCTGTCAAAATATGCACGGGTCGTTTCTTTAAAAACAAAAACCGGTCGTGAAGTTACCGAAGCCTTTGAAACAATATTTAATTTAGGGCGTACATCTGAAAAACTTCAAACAGACAAGGGTAAAGAATTTTGTGACCCATAATGATGTTAAAGCAGCTGTAGTGGAAAGATTTAACAGGACTTTAAAATCCATAATACCTTTACTTACCAAGACGTCCTACAGGCTATGGTGTACATCCGTATGGGCACGCGTTTCCGGTTGCCGCGCGGCGGCACACGTACGGCACAAAGGAAACATAAGTTTAACCCCCACCCTGACAGGTAACACCCCCGGAAATACGCTTTCTGGTGACATCACAGGAAAAGGGAGTGCCTGCTCCGACAGGAAATGCGCTTTTCTGATGACATAGGCGGAAATTGGGTAAATGAAGCGACGGATATGCGCTTTTCTGAACACGTAGGCAGAAACAGACTTAGTCAAAACCCCCACCCGGAAATGAAGTGGGGTTTAAGAGCTCACAGATAGAGCAGAGCACAAAACAAAAGGCATTCACAAAATCTTTCCTGCTTTTTAAAACAGAGTAGGGGCAGAAACAAACGAGAAAAGTTGCATTAGCTTTTAACATCCTTTTCAGTAGGAATTCAATGTCTGTCACGAAGGCTCGTAGATTGAGTTACTTTCTTAAAGATCGTGATGTAGAAAAAGAGGGTTACCCAAAGACCGAAAAAACTGTACGAATCAGACAAAGAAAATATGGATCCCTTTAACACGCAGGTAACTGAAAAAAGGCCTACCAAGAGGCCTCGTAACTTTCTTAAAGACTGTAATGCGGAGAAAGAGGGTTACTCACCGTCTGAAAAACCGATTGACTTGACGGCAGATACCGGGGAGCATACGCACGAATTAACAGATTCTGAACTACAAGAGTTTCCAGATGCTCAAAAGCTATATGATTCAGACATAGAAAATGAAGATGTAGGCTATGAACTACCAGAGGATAATGCTTCAGATATTGAATTTTATGAAGCCGCTGCTGAAGCCGAAGCAACAGACATGTTGGAAAAGCCAGGATCTTTCACGGTAAGAGAGAGAGAGACACACACGCACTTTTTATTACCAGTGGTCGTTGAAGGGGTTTATGAAGCTGTATGTGTTCATGTGTTTTAAAAAGGAAAATTTATTTCTGTATGTTTTTTTTTTTTTGTAGGGAAGTGGCGGATCTTCACGATCACAGAAACCTGTGGACAAGGTGTACATGCCGATGATAAATCTATCATGTTTGTGTTTTTTCTGCTCGTTTCAAAGAGAACCGACGGTGAATGTGCGTAAACCTGAAGATTCTTGTGATTATGGACTGTGGACCGGCATAGGCCTTTCCAAAACACCAACAGAACTTAAATCATTTATAAAGGTCGTTGTATACTGCGTTCTAAATAAATGTCTGCAAGGCGTGAAGGATGAAGATTGTGGAGCCTGCTTAATACGTGCTGGGGGGCAAAAACACCACGATTGCTTGATATGGGGACATAAGGAAATACAGCAGAAACTCAAAAAAACTTGTGACATGCTATGCCTAGGACGTGTGGTAAATGTAGTCACATTTGTAGGCTATAAAATGAAAATATTGATGCTTTGTAATGAAAGCATTAATATAATCATTGATTTAATCAGAGATATTAAAACCTCTATAAACGGGCCACGGCTACTCAACAGATAGGTCAATGTCATGAGAGATGGTACATATGTAGAGATTGTAAATGATTTAATCCGTGACACCGATTATAAATCATTCTTCAAAAGAAATGCTTTTTAAAACATGTTTTGTTTTTTATTCTCGGGATTGTGGGAAATACAATGTGTAATGGTATGTTTGTTTGTATAAAAGTTTAAACATTTTATTGTTGTAAAATAAAGATTTTCTTAAAAAAAAAAATAAAAAATATAAAATGTGTGGTGTGTTTTAGAAATGTATTATCAACCCAAACTAAAACAATAGAAGGTGTGACAGGTTATAAGGAACTAGGTTCTAGACACGTAGGGGTCATTTTGGTGTCTAAATTGACTAACCAAGACAAACAAGTTCTATCAGAGGTCTTAGACATACAATAAAGCCTTTGTGAACGGATAACCTCTATAGAGGGGATTGTAAGTGTATAAAATAAACTATGAGAAGACCAGCAAGCATTCTGGTTTTTGTGGGTGCTACACCGGACCCCGGATACATCAACTGCTAACATGGTGAGTAGAAAAGGGGCCTTTATTTTTGGTTTTAGGGACATCATTTTTTCTTTCTCTTAATCTATCATTGCATTTAAAAACAGGAACGGGGATCTGATGGTAGAAATAAACTATCTCTTACCAGAAAAAGACAACGGATATTAAACAGTAAGTGACAAAAGTATTATATGGCACATATGTTGGTTTTTAAAAACAGCATGTACAAAACATTCTTTTTTCGTTATGATTAGACCAAGAAACGGCTGGAGAGCCCACACCTTCTACATCGACATGTTCTAACCAACAACCGGCTCCTTACCGGAAGCCAAAAGATAAACGAAATAGTAGGTATCCTGGTTTTGTAAGGAGACTAGGGTTAAAAGAAAATGTCATTACTTTTATAATGGTTGATGGGGAAAAAGTATTAACGGTTATGCTATGTTATAAATTGTAGATCGGGAAAATGTTAGAAAGTCACAAACAGACACCGTGAAGCCGACAGAAAAAGTTTAACAGCACAGAAGCACAGCCGGACAGCACAGAAGAAGGAGAATGTTATGAAGTTGATAATTATTCTGATAGCAGCAAAAAGTGTCAGAGGTTGGTTCAAATAAGGGTGCATTAGGTCCTTCTGAAGATTCAGAACCAATCAACTATGTCCAATTTGTGAAAAGATGGGATCGTAAACTGGACAAGTTTCATGGTGTGCTTTATTCAGAAGAATTTCGTTTCATTAATTTAGACAGGATAACATCATTAAGTGATGCTCAAAATGCTATACGCCAAGGCATCCAACATATCCTGGACGATGTTAACAGCAGAGTATCGCCCGGTGACTACGTACAAGTGCACCTACATTCGTCACTTTTTCACAACTCCTTGTTTTCTGGTAAATTAAATCCCGAATCGCTAGATGCTGATGATTTCTTAGACCAGGTTGCTAAAATCCTTCAAAGTCACAGAGAAATACAGGTCTGTGATTTATTCCGTGTTGTTGTACTTGTAATAAGAAACAAGGGTGGTGGGGGGGTCGTAGGGTGTTAAAATCTATACTGTTTAGCCAGATTTTGCAGAAAAAAGGATGTATTTAATAGATTTGAATAACACAGGTAATAACCTGTGTTTTGCCGGTAGCCTTACAGCCCTTATATCCCCCGTAAAACTCACAGATGCTGAACTGTTAATAGGTGCTGAAAAGCTACATAATGATTTGGGGTGGTCGGTACATAAAAAAGTCATGCTCGATGATGTAGCAACCATAGAACAACATTTAAAGATAAATATAAGAGTTGTGTTTTATACAAACTCTTGGTGTTGCTTTAAAACATCAGACCAGCCCATTTATCCAAAAAAACGGTTTTCTTATCGCTACATGACGATCATTTCTACGGCATAACCGATGTCAAAAAATTCTATGGTGAGCGTAATTTCTGTACTTTTTGCCAGAAGCCCTATAGTCACGACCACTCCTGTACATTATGGTGCCGTCTTTGTTCGACACAGACATGTTTGAACAATGACGGTATACAGCAGAGGTGTCCTAACCGCAAGATGTGTTGTCGCTCTAAAGACTGTTTAGATAGACATACGCAGCTGGTGCAGAAAAAAGAAGTGGAGTGTTTATCTAAAACACTGTGTCTGAAATGTGAGTCCTATGTGAACGAAAAAACATAAATGTAAGGGTAGGATGTGTAAGCTATGCCGTGAACCCTTAAGCGGTGATGACATACACTTATGTTTTATGACACCCATCGATAAACTCAAAACATCTGAAAAGTATATTATTTACGATTGCGAGTGTATGCAGGAAACAGGCTGGCACATTCCTAATTACATATATGCCGAGGACTTGTACGAAACAAGAAAATGGGAATTCAAGGGTCTAGAGTGTATTTTTGCTTTTATACAGGTTTTTTTTGTGACAAAAAATTTAAAGACTATACCTTCATAGCCCATAATGCCAAAGGCTATGACGGGTGTTTTGTTCTTAGCCAACTGTTAAAGGAAAAGATGGACACAGATCTGTTGGTTCAAGGTGGTAAACTTTTACAAATCACAGTAAAACCTTTAGCTATAATAGCTATAGGTTTTACTGTGATTTGTAAAAGTTTACCTTTAGCTATAATAGCTATAGGTTTTACTGTGATTTGTAAAAGTTTACCTTTAGCTATAATAGCTATAGGTTTTACTGTGATTTGTAAAAGTTTACCACCTTGAACCAACAGATCTGTGTCCATCTTTTCCTTTAACAGTTGGCTAAGAACAAAACACCCGTCATAGCCTTTGGCATTATGGGCTATGAAGGTATAGTCTTTAAATTTTTTGTCACAAAAAAAACCTGTATAAAAGCAAAAATACACTCTAGACCCTTGAATTCCCATTTTCTTGTTTCGTACAAGTCCTCGGCATATATGTAATTAGGAATGTGCCAGCCTGTTTCCTGCATACACTCGCAATCGTAAATAATATACTTTTCAGATGTTTTGAGTTTATCGATGGGTGTCATAAAACATAAGTGTATGTCATCACCGCTTAAGGGTTCACGGCATAGCTTACACATCCTACCCTTACATTTATGTTTTTTCGTTCACATAGGACTCACATTTCAGACACAGTGTTTTAGATAAACACTCCACTTCTTTTTTCTGCACCAGCTGCGTATGTCTATCTAAACAGTCTTTAGAGCGACAACACATCTTGCGGTTAGGACACCTCTGCTGTATACCGTCATTGTTCAAACATGTCTGTGTCGAACAAAGACGGCACCATAATGTACAGGAGTGGTCGTGACTATAGGGCTTCTGGCAAAAAGTACAGAAATTACGCTCACCATAGAATTTTTTGACATCGGTTATGCCGTAGAAATGATCGTCATGTAGCGATAAGAAAACCGTTTTTTTTGGATAAATGGGCTGGTCTGATGTTTTAAAGCAACACCAAGAGTTTGTATAAAACACAACTCTTATATTTATCTTTAAATGTTGTTCTATGGTTGCTACATCATCGAGCATGACTTTTTTATGTACCGACCACCCCAAATCATTATGTAGCTTTTCAGCACCTATTAACAGTTCAGCATCTGTGAGTTTTACGGGGGATATAAGGGCTGTAAGGCTACCGGCAAAACACAGGTTATTACCTGTGTTATTCAAATCTATTAAATACATCCTTTTTTCTGCAAAATCTGGCTAAACAGTATAGATTTTAACACCCTACGACCCCCCCACCACCCTTGTTTCTTATTACAAGTACAACAACACGGAATAAATCACAGACCTGTATTTCTCTGTGACTTTGAAGGATTTTAGCAACCTGGTCTAAGAAATCATCAGCATCTAGCGATTCGGGATTTAATTTACCAGAAAACAAGGAGTTGTGAAAAAGTGACGAATGTAGGTGCACTTGTACGTAGTCACCGGGCGATACTCTGCTGTTAACATCGTCCAGGATATGTTGGATGCCTTGGCGTATAGCATTTTGAGCATCACTTAATGATGTTATCCTGTCTAAATTAATGAAACGAAATTCTTCTGAATAAAGCACACCATGAAACTTGTCCAGTTTACGATCCCATCTTTTCACAAATTGGACATAGTTGATTGGTTCTGAATCTTCAGAAGGACCTAATGCACCCTTATTTGAACCAACCTCTGACACTTTTTGCTGCTATCAGAATAATTATCAACTTCATAACATTCTCCTTCTTCTGTGCTGTCCGGCTGTGCTTCTGTGCTGTTAAACTTTTTCTGTCGGCTTCACGGTGTCTGTTTGTGACTTTCTAACATTTTCCCGATCTACAATTTATAACATAGCATAACCGTTAATACTTTTTCCCCATCAACCATTATAAAAGTAATGACATTTTCTTTTAACCCTAGTCTCCTTACAAAACCAGGATACCTACTATTTCGTTTATCTTTTGGCTTCCGGTAAGGAGCCGGTTGTTGGTTAGAACATGTCGATGTAGAAGGTGTGGGCTCTCCAGCCGTTTCTTGGTCTAATCATAACGAAAAAAGAATGTTTTGTACATGCTGTTTTTAAAAACCAACATATGTGCCATATAATACTTTTGTCACTTACTGTTTAATATCCGTTGTCTTTTTCTGGTAAGAGATAGTTTATTTCTACCATCAGATCCCCGTTCCTGTTTTTAAATGCAATGATAGATTCAGAGAAAGAAAAAACGATATCCCTAAAACCAAAAATAAAAGCCCCTTTTCTACACACCATGTTAGCAGTTGATGTATCCGGGGGCCCGGCGTAGCACCCACAAAAACCAGAATGCTTGCTGGTCTTCTCATAGTTTATTTTATACACTTACAATCCCCTCTATAGAGGTTATCCGTTCACAAAGGCTTTATTGTATGTCTAAGACCTCTGATAGAACTTGTTTGTCTTGGTTAGTCAATTTAGACACCAAAATGACCCCTACGTGTCTAGAACCTAGTTCCTTATAACCTGTCACACCTTCTATTGTTTTAGTTTGGGTTGATAATACATTTCTAAAACACACCACACATTTAATATTTTTTTTTTTTTTTTTTTAAGAAAATCTTTATTTTACAACAATAAAATGTTTAAACTTTTATACAAACAAACATACCATTACACATTGTATTTCCCACAATCCCGAGAATAAAAAACAAAACATGTTTTAAAAAGCATTTCTTTTGAAGAATGATTTATAATCGGTGTCACGGATTAAATCATTTACAATCTCTACATATGTACCATCTCTCATGACATTGACCTATCTGTTGAGTAGCCGTGGCCCGTTTATAGAGGTTTTAATATCTCTGATTAAATCAATGATTATATTAATGCTTTCATTACAAAGCATCAATATTTTCATTTTATAGCCTACAAATGTGACTACATTTACCACACGTCCTAGGCATAGCATGTCACAAGTTTTTTTGAGTTTCTGCTGTATTTCCTTATGTCCCCATATCAAGCAATCGTGGTGTTTTTGCCCCCCAGCACGTATTAAGCAGGCTCCACAATCTTCATCCTTCACGCCTTGCAGACATTTATTTAGAACGCAGTATACAACGACCTTTATAAATGATTTAAGTTCTGTTGGTGTTTTGGAAAGGCCTATGCCGGTCCACAGTCCATAATCACAAGAATCTTCAGGTTTACGCACATTCACCGTCGGTTCTCTTTGAAACGAGCAGAAAAAACACAAACATGATAGATTTATCATCGGCATGTACACCTTGTCCACAGGTTTCTGTGATCGTGAAGATCCGCCACTTCCCTACAAAAAAAAAACAAACATACAGAAATAAATTTTCCTTTTTAAAACACATGAACACATACAGCTTCATAAACCCCTTCAACGACCACTGGTAATAAAAAGTGCGTGTGTGTCTCTCTCTCTCTTACCGTGAAAGATCCTGGCTTTTCCAACATGTCTGTTGCTTCGGCTTCAGCAGCGGCTTCATAAAATTCAATATCTGAAGCATTATCCTCTGGTAGTTCATAGCCTACATCTTCATTTTCTATGTCTGAATCATATAGCTTTTGAGCATCTGGAAACTCTTGTATTTCAGAATCTGTTAATTCGTGCGTATGCTCCCCGGTATCTGCCGTCAAGTCAATCGGTTTTTCAGACGGTGAGTAACCCTCTTTCTCCGCATTACAGTCTTTAAGAAAGTTACGAGGCCTCTTGGTAGGCCTTTTTTCAGTTACCTGCGTGTTAAAGGGATCCATATTTTCTTTGTCTGATTCGTACAGTTTTTCGGTCTTTGGGTAACCCTCTTTTTCTACATCACGATCTTTAAGAAAGTAACTCAATCTACGAGCCTTCGTGACAGACATTGAATTCCTACTGAAAAGGATGTTAAAAGCTAATGCAACTTTTCTCGTTTGTTTCTGCCCCTACTCTGTTTTAAAAAGCAGGAAAGATTTTGTGAATGCCTTTTGTTTTGTGCTCTGCTCTATCTGTGAGCTCTTAAACCCCACTTCATTTCCGGGTGGGGGTTTTGACTAAGTCTGTTTCTGCCTACGTGTTCAGAAAAGCGCATATCCGTCGCTTCATTTACCCAATTTCCGCCTATGTCATCAGAAAAGCGCATTTCCTGTCGGGGCAGGCACTCCCTTTTTCTGTGATGTCACCAGAAAGCGTATTTCCGGGGGTGTTACCTGTCAGGGTGGGGGTTAAACTTATGTTTCCTTTGTGCCGTACGTGTGCCGCCGCGCGGCAACCGGAAACGCGTGCCCATACGGATGTACACCATAGCCTGTAGGACGTCTTGGTAAGTAAAGGTATTATGGATTTTAAAGTCCTGTTAAATCTTTCCACTACAGCTGCTTTAACATCATTATGGGTCACAAAATTCTTTACCCTTGTCTGTTTGAAGTTTTTCAGATGTACGCCCTAAATTAAATATTGTTTCAAAGGCTTCGGTAACTTCACGACCGGTTTTTGTTTTTAAAGAAACGACCCGTGCATATTTTGACAGGTTATCTATTACCGTTAAGATGTATTTGTAACCGTTGTTATAAGGGGGGCAAAGGCTGACATGTTGACTAAGTCACTTTGCCACTGTCTGTTGTTTTATTTCTTTTTAAATGGATACTACCCGGTCTGTGTAAATTGTATGCGTTTTGACCGGTGACCCAATCCACCACATCTTTTCTCCGGGCTGTTATATCACTCTTTTTAGCCGCTTGAAGTAGAGGGTTAATGCCTCCATAGCTTCCTGCCGCGTGTGGATCATAATACATTTGCTTCAATAAAGACTTTTGCCTTTTTTAACAGAGCCCTGTTAGGTGACATCTGCTTTTGTGTTTTTTTTTTTTTTTTCAGATTGTTAAGACAACAGTAGGGGCCGGGACAAGTTCAGACATGTTTAAACACACTTCCACATCTCTCCCCTTGGTTTTATCAGGGGGAGGGGTGTTGCAAGGGTCTTATCAGCTGTTACCATGACAATAGGGGAGCTGACCCATTAACCATTAGCTCAGAATTCCTACTGAAAAGGGTGTTAAAAGCAAATGCAACTTTTTTTTTTTTTTTTTCTCGTTTGTTTCTGACCCTACTCTGTTTTAAAAAAGGAAAGATTTTGTGAATGCCTTTTGTTTTGTGATCTGCTCTATCTGTGAGCTCTTAAACCCTGTCTTTTAACTAAAAACTGTTAAAATAAAGACGCTTCTTTTCTGGGTGGGGGTTTTGACTGAGTCTGTTTCCCTATTTCCGCCTACGTGTTCAGAAAAGCGCATTTCCGCCGCGTCATTTACCCTACTTCCGCCTACGTGTTCAGAAAAGCGCATTTCCGCCGCGTCATTTACCCAATTTCCGCCTATGTCATCAGAAAAGCGCATTTCCGGTAGGGGGCAGGCACACCCATTTCCGGTGATGTCATCAGAAAGCGTATTTTCGGGGTTAAACACGCCCCCATTTCCGGTGATGTCATCAAAAGTGCATTTCCGGGGGCGGGGCATGAGGGGGCGGGGTCATGGGTGGGGGCGTGGCTTGAGGGGTGGGGACAGGGGCGGGGGCGGGGCTTGAGGGGTGGGGCCATGGGCGGGGTGTGTGGCCATGGGCGGGGCTACCACCATTCATTCCTATGGGAGGGGCGGGGCTTAGGTGAAGGGTGGGGTGGGGCCATGGGCGGGGGTGTGGCCATGGGCGGGGCTACCACCATTCATTCCTATGGGAGGGGCGGGGCCATGGGCGGAGACTAGGGCGGGGCCATGGGTGGGGGCGGGGCCATGGGCGGAGACTAAGGCGGGACAATGGGCGGGGCTTAACCCGGAAGTGAACGCTGATTGGTCGATCCTTATCTTATCTCACCTGTCAATCAGTTTGACATGAGGTGTACCCATTATACTACTAGCAGATGTCCGGATTTCCTCGGACATGTCTTCCTTTTGAGGACATGTCCAGAGATCCGGATGACTTTTCAAAACCCGGTACCTTGTCTGGGTTTTGAAAAGCTTTGCTCCACATCACATCGGGCAGGAGGACATCCGTGAATGCGCGGATGTCCTGTCCAATGAAAGCAGGTAGCGTGGGCGGGGCTAGGGCAGGAATGAGGGCAGGGCTGGGGTGTGACAGGCGGTGATGGGTGGGCCTGGGGGCATGTCCAGGGGTCCAGATTTTCCAAAAAGAAAATCTGGTAACCCTAGTAATATTGCAAAAGAAACTCGGATATGTGAAATACAATAATATTATAATATGCTACACTTTCACAAAAAGTATGTAAATGTCATAAATCAGTGTAGGCAGTGCTGCTTTAGTTTCAGGAGATGTGTGTTTCAAAAAACGGAGGAAAAAGTCTCAGGCAAATGCCCTCCCACCACCACAATGGTGGAAAAAGGTGGTTGGGTGGTAATCTTCATTGGCAGAAAACCTCCATTGCACTCCCTGTTAAATAAACTGTAAGCAGGGCTGTCTATGCAATCGATAGATGAAAAAATTATTCAACTTATCTATGATCGGTACACCGACGATGGCCAGCGTTTCACCAACTTGCTGCCTCAGGGTGTAAAAGTCCGATCAACTTTAAGCCGGGACGCAAAAAACGTCTCCTCTGATCAAAAACCCTAGTAATATTGACCATTTCTGGACAGTGATGAAAACTATATAGGCTCAATTGTGGGTTGTTTTTTTTTTTTGTTTTTTTTTTTTTTTTTTTGGGGGGGGGGGTTGTCACAGCTATGCTTGCTTAGTGTTAGTGAAAGTGGTATGATCCCCAAAGATCAGATGCAACTAATTCATATTGCCAGACTCACCATTGGAATGATGCAGGAAAAGGAGTCATTGTTTGGAAGCAAGGGAGTAAGTCCAGGTCAATAACTTTGTGAGGGTTGATCAGCTGACCTACTCACTGAAAAATAAAGTGGATGCTTAAAATAAGATATTGAATCCTTACAGAACTTTTGTAGCCCTTCCCATTCAGTTAGAATTTGAACTTTGTCTTTGTTTGAGGGAATTTGTCTGGGAGGTTCCTCAGCTCAGATGTGTCTCCTCTGGTTGTGTTAACACCAATACTATTTCTCTATGTGCACTTGCGGTATTGGTAGCAGTGCATTTTAAAATAGATCAGTGGTTCCCAAACATGTTCTGGCACTTTCTAGCAAGCCAGGATTTCAGGATATCTGCAATGAATATGAATAAGACGAGGCAGTGCTTTGGAATGTCCCTTCACTCCTTTCTGTGACTTAATTTTCCTCACTCCTTGTCAAATGGTCCTCATGTTCATCCCAATGGCATAGCCACGGGTGGACAAGGGTCCACCTAGTGGCAACATATATTAATGCAGCTGGTGGGGATTCCCATGCCCCACCAACTGAAGAGTCCTTTCTGGAGTCCTGAGCAGACTCATCCTTCTGGCAATCAGCTTTCAGTGCTGACAGTCCCCCCTTCCTCCTGTGCATGTGTACACAGGAGATGATGGTTGAACTGAGCATGTGCCGGAGTGGAGAATGCTGATGTCAGCACTGGCTGAGTCTTCCTGGTCTCACAGATAGGAAGTGACATCAGAGGGAGGGCTGAGGCCGGCATGAGCAGCGAGGAAGGCTGCTGACTGCTAGGAGGATGTCTTCTTGGTACTCTACAAAGGATTCTTCAGCTGGCGGGACCCAAGGATCCACATCAATCAACCAAGGTTTCAGCTCAGCTCAGCTTGATGGGGTGGAGTGGGGGCAAAGAGAAAATGTATGGGTCAGGCCAAGTCAGGCCCACCCAAAAACTGAGGTCTGACTATACTTCTGGCTCATCCTTTCTGAACAAAGCAAGTAGGATGCACCTAAACCTTGGGTCTCGTGTCCTATTACACAGGCTTCCAGCATACACTCACACTACTAGGTTCCATTCATTTCCCTTCTATTCTGAATAAGTTCTTCTTTCTCCTTCGTAAGGTACCTTGTACCCCAAGCTTCAGCTGTTTTTCAGACTTTACCACTTCCCTACTCTCCTTCTCATGGTAGGAACAAGCCCCACTCCTGGTCATGCCTTTTTCCCTCCTCTTCTCTCCATTGCCTCTTGGATCCCCTCTTGGACCTTTAATAACCTCCCTTCACTTCTGTTTTATGCTTCCCTCCAAACCCAAGGATCTTCTGCTATCGGGCTTCTTCCCCAGAATAGAGCATTAATTTGATCTGGAACAGGGACTCAAAATATTCATCTTGTTTAATAGGACAACACATTGTGGCATCCTGCTACAAAACATTTCAGTTCCTAGATCAAATATGCCTGAGCAAAGCAATGCAATATTTTTCATCAGAAGTTTCTGTGAAGCAATTATATGCTCACAAGAGAAAATGATGGATTGTCATACCAACTGGATGCATTCTTCTAGAATAGCAAGTCTATAACTGCTCATTTTCCTTATATAAGGATAATAATATTGATGGTAAAACTGTTTCTTTAACAGTGACATTTTTTATTTTTTTTTTTGTCAGTGAAATAATATGCTATTTTTAAAGCTGTAAATTTGACTGCAGTTTAAAACTCAAAACTGTATTACTACAAGTCCTAACAAGCAGGACTGGTGTTAGAAGATATAATGGAATCGGGGCAAAAATTTGGGAGGGGGCTCCAAAGTCTGTCCCACTTCTTGCCCATCCCTCCCTTTCCCCCCTCATTGGTTCCTTTACTCTGCTCCTTCCCCTCAACCTAGGAGCCCCCCCCCTTTTGTGGAAGGCCTCGCAAGTCACTTAGTCCCACTTCTGTTTGCATACCCCTAATGCTGGTTCTGATGCCCAATTGATTAAGGAAGACTGTTGTATGAGAGGTGGTAGACAATAAACTCAAAGCTGTCCCCCAAAAATATATATATAACTTAGTAAATCTGTTTAGCCTTACACATTGTTCAAACCCTCATGTGATGTAAAAGTGCAGAATAACTCTACATTCCATCTTTCTTTGTTTTTCTATGTATGAATTTAATAATTTATATGGTATGCTTTTCAGATAGAACCTGAACTGTATACAGTGTTACTATATCATTTCCTAACCTCTAAAGAGTATGCATTTCAGACTTGTATGCTGGTGAGAGTTTAAGTAAAGTGTAGAGGTATCCCAGGAGTTTTTCTCCTACCCAGTTTTCACTGCTTTTTGATTTACAAAAATAAATATTTTACTATTAGATCACTGTTGAGGCTGTGATATGGAACAATGGCATTTTTCATGTCAAAAGGTTCCTTTAGATGCAGTAGTTATACAGCAGTTCTTATGCTGTAAACTTCTTTAAAGCTGGCTGTTAGAAGAGCCTACTGTGGAAAATACATAGTATTGGTCCTTTAAAGTTTTTCTTGAGTTTGTGACAGCACACCCATTGTTTAAAGTGAACAAGCTTGCTTTCTGCAATTCAAGAGACCAAGGCTTCCGACCTTAAGCCAAGCAGAGGTTGGGGTGCTAGAAAGACAGCGGTCACAGCCACTGAGAGAAAATATTTTGCCTCGCAGAAGGGATCTTGGGACGCGCACGCACTGGGTTTCAGAAAGAGCCGTAGTGTGAGCTTACTGGCCATCAAAGTATTGTCACCCTGATAGCAGGAATTGATAAGAACATAAGACCATAAGAAATGCCTGCACCGGATTAGACCTGGGGTCCATCCAGTCCGGTGGTCCGCACACGCGGAGGCTCAGCCAGGCGTACCTGGGCAAATACCTTAATCATTTGTATCCCTCAATGTGTCCCGCAAGAAGATGTGCGTCCAATTTTACCTTAAATCCTAAAATGGTGGTTTCCTCCACCACATCCTCTGGGAGAGCGTTCCAGGCGTTCACCACCCGCTGTGTGAAGCAGAACTTTCTGACAAAAGTATTTCACAACAGTGGAAAACAGTAGAAGTTGTGATTATGAGCAGAGCACTGTAAGTAACATTGCAGATATTTCAGATAAAAGATTTCATGATCTAAAAACATTTGGGTTAGTTTACCCAGTGCAATAAAAATATACCGTAAATAGAAAGAAAGTTGGAGTTGGGCTGCATTTCACTTTGTCTAACGTCATCTGAGTTCACAAAGAGAGTACTTTTCAAATCCATTTCTCCACACCGAGCATTGTGTTACTTGCTGAAATAGACATTTATAAATTGCATGCTCGATAAGCACTTGAAGTTACTCAAGTGGAGGGTAATTTTATAAGAGGGTCCCCTATGTGCGAAGGCCAAGCAAGCACCAATTTTTATCAACACACAGGACTGAGTCGGGCATGTAAATGGTTGTTGCCATCTGACAGCAGCAGGATGGAATTGTTCTCAAAGCTCAGTGGAAAGTTTTGAGCATGCACTGCCCTTCCTGTACACTCGGCTCTAAATTGTATTTCTTCTGCTCTGCTGAAAGGATAACAAAGGTCTCCCATCTAGACTATTTCTGTTTTTTTATTAATTTTATTTCGTATACCATCAAAGTACTGCACTTTCTTTCTGTGAGATGCAATAGCAATCTGAAAAACTGCATGCTCTGTACGGTCATGTTAATAGTCTAAATAATAGTCTTGAGCATCTCCATCACAACCGAGACCATCCTACTCATTTTCCTTCTGTTGGTCTGCTCATAATGCTGACTCAGAGGCTTAAGGGGTCTAGTTGCAGAGGAAGCATATAGAATTAGAGAAAGGGGATGAGATTTGATATACTGCCTTTCGGTGGATACAACCAAAGTGCTAACATGTTATATACAGTACATACCACTATTGCCTGCGATATTAATATCAATGATAAACTTCCCTTATATGAAAAATTGATGAATTAGAGAGATGTTTTTCTCGTATTTTCTTTTGTTTGTATTTTCTTGTTTTATGATTCACTTTTACTTTTCTCTTATGCTAAATACCATTTATGAACCATGGATTGCATTATTCATATTCAGATGATTATGACTCCATTGGGGATACAAAAACCTCAAGTGCTTGCAGCTGTCTGATTTTAAGAACTTGTCTTTGTCAGAACTGCCTCTTGTGAGCTATCATTGGTTCTTTGATCCCCCTACACCAGTGGTCTCAAACTCAAACTCTTTGCGGGGCCACATTTTGGATTTGTAGGTACTTGGAGGGCCGCAGAAAAAATAGTTAATGTCTTATTAAAGAAATGACAATTTTGCATGAGGTAAAACTCTTTATAGTTTATAAAACTTTCCTCTAACAGTTAAAAGGAAAGATATATAAACTATAAAGAGTTTTACCTTATGCAAAATTGTCATTTCTTTAATAAGACATTAACTATTTTTTCTGCGGCCCTCCAAGTACTCTATTTTTTTCTGCAGCACTCACATTTAAAGTTCAATATCTTTTCTTTCTCAAAACTGGCACATTTCAATCACTAAATTGAAAATAAAATCATTTTCCTACCTTTGTTTGGTAATTTCATCAGTCTCTGGTTGCACTTTATTCTTCTGACTGTGCATCCAATACTTCTTCCAGCCTCCTGTATGCTTCCTCTCCTCCAGACCTCATTCCCTCCCCCCAACTTTTTCTTTCTTTCTCTGTCTGTCTTTCTCTGATTCCGTGCCCCATTTTTTGCTTTGTTTCTGGTTCCCTGTCCCCCCTCATTCTTTCTTCCTTCCTCCGTGCCCCATTTTTTTTCTGGCTCCCTGTCCCCACCCCACCTTCTTTCTTTCTTTCTTCCTTCCTTCCTGCCTGCCCTCCCCCATGCCACCGCCCCTGCGGAATAGGCTGTTGCTGCTGCCGCTATCGGGAACAGGCAGAGATCTCCCTGATTCTCTTCTGCACCGGGCGACCAACTCTGGCTGCCCGACGTCAATTCTAACGTCGGAAAGGACGTTCTGGGCAGCCAGGCAGCAATTGGCTAGCCAGAATGTCCTCTCGACGTCAGAATTGACGTTGGGCCGTGAGAGTTGGTCGGTCCCGCAGGGAAGAGAAGCAGGGAGATCAAAGAACACGGTGCCGGCCTGAACCCCGATGGCAGCAGTGAGAAGGGAAGGGAAGCAGATTCGGCACCACTACTCTAGGCGAGCCGCGAGCCGCACTCTAGGGAGAACAGTGGACCCCCCCCTTGGTACGCCACTGGAGCAGCAGCGTGTCTGGCGGCTTGTTCGTTCAAAGCCGCGGGTGGCGGCTCCTTGCGAGATCTGTGCCTGCGTCTGAAGCCTCTCTGATGTTGTGACATCAGAGAGGCTTCCGATGCAGGAGTGGATAGTGCAAGGAGCCGCCAACCCGCAGCTTTGAACGAACGAGCCGGCTGCTGCTCCAAAAGCAAGAGAATGATGCCTCCAGACCGCGGGCCGCAAATAAAACCTGGAGAGCCACATGCGGCCCGTGGGCCACGTGTTTGAGACCGCTGCCCTACACTGACCATTCTCTTCTCTGCTTTCTGGTAATGAGAGGTTTTCTTCTCTTTTGCTAGTGCTAGTTGATTAAAGTAACATCTGTTTAGATAATCTCCTGATGAAGCTCAGTTGCGAGTGAAATGGAGACGCTCTGTAGACCCTGTTACCATATAAACAATCTGGAACATCTTGACATCTAGTCACTCTAACTGGGAGTATTAAGCACCAACGTTAAGAATTGGTACACTAAAGCTAAGTATATGGAAATGCCAGAAAGCTTTTGGGTCCAGTAAATGTGGCTAGGTGGTAATAATTAGTTAGAGTATGGTCAGTGTAGGGGGATCAAAGAACCAATGATAGCTCGCAAGAGGCAGTTCTGACAAAGACAAGTTCTTAAAAACAGACAGCTGCAAGCACTTGAGGTTTTTGTATCCCCAGTGGAGTCATAATCATCTGAATATGAATAATGCAATCCATGGTTCTTAAATGTTATTTGGCATAAGAGAAAAGTGAAAATGAATCAGAAAATAAGAAAAAAAGAAAATATGAGAAAAGTATTTCTCTAATTCATCAATTTTTCATATAAGGGAAGTTTGTCACATACAGTACATATACAGGGTGCCCAGAAAAACACTCCTTGATTATAAATGATTAAAAAATCAAAACTTATTGGAATATGTTTATAAATAAGATGACAGCAAATACAAGTCCCAAAAAGCAGGGTTAGCAAGATTTTACACAATCGCTTGCACTTTCACCCTTATAAGCTGCAATTGCAGAAGTTACAACCTTCAGACAATGCAATGTGTTCCACAAGTGGCTCCCGAGATCACCGTACATTAATGAATGTGACTTTTTCCTTTGGGGTACGTACCTCCACTACCCGCAACTATGGATGATCTGCAGGAACGCATCACTGAAGCTATAAATGTGATCAAGACAGATATGCTTCAGAGGGTCTGGTCCGAGCTCGATTTATCGCATCGATGTTTGCCGAGTAACAGGTGGGGCACACATTGAGTGTATGTAATCAACAGATACCATATGAAGCTTCGAGTTGATGAAACTGTAGTCTCAAAGGTGAAAGAATATTCCAATAAATTTTGGTTTTGTAACCATTTAAAATCAAAGGAGTGTTTTTCTGGGCACCCTGTATATATATTTTGTAGCTGGGACAATGGTAGGTTAAGTGATTTACCCAGAGTCATAAGGAGCTACAGTCGGAATTGAACCTGGTTTGCAGGTTATCACACTAACCATTAGGCAGATATTCCATTCCACTCCAAACATGTGGAGGTCCTGAGCTTATTTGAAGCTTCCCCTGCTGGCATGAGTCTTCAACAGGACACTCCTGTGCAACCAGGCCTCTTATGTCCTACTCATTCTCAGTGAAATGACCTTTGCACATGGAAAGTAGATCCTTCCATCTCATGGGTACCAGACTGCAGGCTCATGGCCTAACTCTTGACCAGGACTGTGGATCATTGGCTGATTGTGCAGAGGACCAGCTCTCTGCTCTGCCCCACTAAGAAAGAACACAGTATCGGCAGTAAAGTGCCTTATTGTTCGTTCCATAAAACGCACCGGACCATAAGACACACCCTAGATTTAGAGTAGGAAAACCAGAAAAAAAACATTCTGAACCAAATTGTGTACTAATATATACCAGGCACAACACCCTGTCTCCCCTTCTCTGCCAGGCTGTTCATTTCATTTTTCATATACACACAATATACACAGCAAATATAAATGATTAAAACTGACACATTTTGATCACTAAATTGAAAATAAAATAATTTTTCCTACTTTTGTTGTCTTGTGATTTCATGAGTTTCCTTCCTTCCTTTTTTCACTTAGGCCCAAGAATTGTCCCTTTCTATTCTCTCCCATGTCCCAAGTCCGTCCCCCTCACTTTCACTGCCTTCCAGCCTTTGTCCTTCGTTCTCCCTCCCTCCCATGTCCCGAGTTCGTGCCTCCTTGCCCTCATTGCCTTCCAGCCTTTGTACGTTGTCCTTCGTCCTCCCTGCTGCACCAGAAACTGCCTTCCTCCCTCCCTGTGCGCTAAAACCTGCCTACCCTCTGCCAATTCCTCCTCCTCTGGCCCCAGTCTGTCACTGCTGCGCTGTAAACTGCCTTCCTTCCTCCCTGCGTGCTGAAACCTGCTTACCCTCCGCCGATTCCTCCTCCTCTGGCCCCGGTCTGCCGCCACTGCGCCACAACTCAAATAAGGTGGAAAAAAGTGTGTCTTATGAAGCAAAAAATACAGTACATTTCAAGGAAAGTAAGTCTCTCTAAACATGCATTTGCCAACCTGACAATATAGTTTGTTTCCAAAGGTATTTATCAGATAAACACACATGCACAAAATCTTTGGAAACAAACTTTATCAGGGTCACAAAAATGTTTTTAAAATGTTCACTTTCCTTGAAATGTGATTTACTGCAGATATAATATTCTTGCTGAGTGGTTTCTAGTTCCTGCTCTTGGTGTTCCACGGCCCTTCCTGTTCATCTTTATAGTTGCTCTGAAACCTTTCAATAGATGAACATATGATCTCAAGAGGAAATGTTTTCAGTCTTGTGCCTTAATAATTGCCACAGTCCCCTCTCCAATTAGAGTACACCTCATTGTGCTGTTGACTTATTATGCGCCGGTGGATAACTTTCCAGTATCACAATTGCATATGGTGCATGATGGAAGGACCCGTGTTCAGGGTCTTGAATTCAGTGCCCCCCTTTGTTTATAAAATCTCCCTTTGAATCTCTGGACATTGTATATTTGAAGTTCATACCTTGGAAAGTATTCTTTCTAGTGGCAATAGCTTCAGCTAGAACACTAAAACTGGTGCGAGCTAAATTCTGAGCCTCCCGTTCTATTCCTATGGGCAGTTTTCGAGTACAAACGTTTGCACCAACTTTTGGCAGGCATAAATTCTCACTCCCAAAGTTAGGCACAA
Source organism: Geotrypetes seraphini (assembly GCF_902459505.1). Classification (NCBI taxonomy): domain Eukaryota; kingdom Metazoa; phylum Chordata; class Amphibia; order Gymnophiona; family Dermophiidae; genus Geotrypetes; species Geotrypetes seraphini. Next base: position 171,661,465 of record NC_047084.1, on the reverse strand, counting down.
AGGCCTGTTCAAAGACGCTTTTGGCGCTTGACATTGTGCGTTCCAGCCGAGGTGGACAGACTTTTTCTTGAAGCGATTCCCATCTTATTGTGAGTTCCATTTTTCCCTTACTTTTTATTTTACTCTCGCGATGTAATATTTCCCATTCCCCCTTTTCCTCTTGGTTTTGTGTCAGTCTTATTTAGTCTCTCTGTCACCCTCTTTATTTTTTATATTACTAATTTTATTGTAAACTGTTTAGATTTGTAAGGTAGACGGTATATCAAATATCTAATAAACTTGAAACTTAAAAGGCACCTTAAGTTAGGTGCCAGTAGGCATCCTACCAGCACCTAACTTAAGTGGAAAATGTTATTAAAAACAGTTTTAAAAGAAAAATGTAAGCACCTATCGGCATCTAAAAAAAATGGTTCCTGCGTCGTGATTACAGAGGTGCTTTATGATGCCTAATGCCACCATAGGCATGGCTAATGCCAGAAGTGTCACTAGGCATCATAAAGCACCTCTAGCTGCAATTCACATGAAAGGCAGGCACTGGAAATGTAGACCTTGAAAACAATGGCCTTCATTTCCAGCGCCCAGTGGTGTAGTAAGGGGAGTGCTAGGGGGTGGGGGTCCACCCCCGGGTGTGATCTTCCTTGCGGTGCCGGCATCTCTCCTCTTCACCTCCCTTCTCACGCCTTCCCCTGCCACGTGTGCACATCCATGCCCCTTACTCCTACCTTTTTAACTTTGGCACGAGTAGCTACGAACATGCTTCCCGCGTCAGTTTTGGCACTTTCTCCTGGAAGAGCGCCAAAGTTGATGCAGGCAGCATGTTTGTGGCTGCTCGTGCCAAAGTTATAAAGGTACGGGGAAGGGGGCCCATGCACGTGTCAGCGGGGCGGGGAAAAGGGCATGATAGGGGCGCCAGAGCCCCAGGTGCTGGTCACCCCCGCTGTACCACTGCTGGTGCCTACCTTTACTGAAGTTGCAATTCTAAAAACAGTGCCATTGCATGATTGATACACGACCGTTTTCTTGGGTAGCTACTGCTCATGGCACCATTTATAGAACCCGGCCCAAAATGCATGCTTAGCACATCATTTGAGCGCCTGCTTGGAAGAGCTTACAATCTAACTTGGACAGGAAGACATGATATGTAGGTTTGTGGATGCAGTGGAAGAGCTTACAATCTAGACAAACAAATAGGATGTCATGGATACAATTAAGGGGAATGGTTAATCTGCTGACTGGGTTGGAGGATAGAGGGGAGTATAGGACGATCAAGCCTTTGTGACATCACTGATGAGGTTGGCTTTTTGTGGTGGAATGAGGCATTATGACATCACAATCTCAGCTCTGCTACTATTAATTATTTCTATAGTGCTACCAGACACATGCAGCGCTGCACAGAGTCACAAAGAAGAAGAAAACAGTCCCTGCTCGAAAAAGGTTACAACCTAAATAGGCAAACAGGGTGTCATGGATTCAGTTAAGGGAAACGGTTAATCTACTGGCTGGATTGGTGGGCAGTGGGGAAAAGGGTTATGGATTGAAGGCTATATCAAAAAGGTGGGTTTTCAGGCTGCTTTTAAACAAGGTAACGGAAGGGGCTTGGCAGACAAATTCCAGGCATAGGGGGCAGCTGGATGAAATGAACTTTCCATTCAATTATTGGCTATGACTGGTATTAATTGGCAGTAACTGGCACTTACATTAGTTTCCTTAGTCCAGTGGTCTCACACTTGCGGCCCGGGGGCCACATGCGGCCCGCCAGGTACTATTTTGAGGCCCTCGGTATGTTTATCATAATCACAAAAGTAAAATAAAACAGTTTCTTGATCATATGTCTCTTTAGTTATAAATGACAATATTATTATTGGAGACTTGGCCAAAAGGAAAGATTTATAAACTATGAAGAGTTTTACCTCATGCAAAATTGTCATTTCTTTAATAAGACATTATTTTTTCTGCGGCCCTCCAAGTACCTACAAATCCAAAATGTGGCCCTGCAAAGGGTTTGAGTTTGAGACCACTGCCTTAGTCCATGTTCTGTAAGGTGTATGTTGTTTTTTCTTCCTATCCTTTTTCTGCCACACCTCTTCTCCTTCTTTCTTTCCTCTCATCTTTGTACTATTAAAAATGTTAAGGCGCTCAGACATTTTTTATGTGAGGGACAAGTAAGTATTGGATAGATCTGGGAGGGCTTTGGGTGGGCCACAAGGTATGCTTGGCAGTTATACGTGTAGGTCATATAGTACTTAAAGCAAGCTTGCACTAACTAATAACAAGTTTGTTAATGATGAATTGCAAAAGAGGTAGTTTGGGGGGGGCGGGGAGAAAAAAAAAAATCTTTAACACTTAGCAAGCCCCAAAATCAAAGAACAGGCTTCAAAATGAACCAGTGTCTCACAAACTTAGCGAGCCACGACACGCTGAATCGGCGACCGCGACTCGAGGACGCCTATAAGTGCGCAGATGTTGAGATTATTACGTCACGTATGTCCGTGACGTTGTCATGTCAATGTTTGTGCATGTGCAGTGCCCTTCCAGATGGGGCCCTGAGCTGCCAGTGAGCGATGCTTCAAAAGAAGAGCCCCAGGGAGGAGTAAGAGCACTGGCGACGGCTGACTGCCTATGGGATGGGTGTAAAAACCTGGAATGACTTACCTGAAGGTATCGGGAAAGAGACTAACTGCACCACGTTCAGAGAAAAACCTGAAGACTCACCTCTTTGACAATTAACTGTTAGTTTCTGTATAGCTCCCCCTACTTCTATGTTCACTCCTTTAGCTTCTCCTTCCCTCCTTCCCCTCTACTTTCCCTTCACTTTGATCTGTCGCCTTGAGCCTGTATAGGTATGTGCGGCTCACAAATGGAAGATTAGATTAGATTAGGATGCGCCTCTTACCATGAGAGGCATGTCTTATAGGCAGTCAGCCTGCGCTGGCACCTTTCCTCCTCCTTGGCGTCTTATGGCACACTTAAAATCTCAGGCGGCACACTAGTGTGTTACGGCACACGGTTTGAAATACACTACATTATTAGATTCTGAAGCCCCACTTATATCACCGGCTTACTTTTATTAGTCAGGAAAAACAGAACAGTGAAAAAAAACTCCACAGTATTAAGAGAGAGAGAAAAAAAAAAGACAGTTCTACAAAAACCCGACTTCCTAATTCCAAATCAGAACACCCACCCCCCCATGTAAACACCAGCAGTTCAATTAAATATTGTTGTAATCCCCTCAGGCACTTATCTTAACATCCTGAATGTCTGTGGAGTTCAAAAATACTTCACATCAGATCCAGATAACTTCTTTCAAACAGTCTTGTAAATCCCAATCCAGCCAGAGAACATAAACAGTCCTAACAATCCTGACAAGGGCCCCTTGTTCCGTGGCTTCCCGCTGCTTCTGGTCAATTCTAATTTTTTGCATTATCTTGCATCAAAATTATCCATGAAACATACCTTAAACAGTGTCTTATGCAAAACATAATATTTAGGCAAAACTTTTTTTTTTTTTGCTTTTTGAGATGTTGCTTTGTGTGATATTTTCTAGATTATGACTGTTCTATGGCTGTTATGACGTTTCATGGTAAGTAATGTGATTAAAAAGAGTAATAGAATTGTTAGTTTTAAATAGCTAAGATTATTGAATACAAGCTTTCTGTGTGTAATTAGGATATGTATGTTGGTTGATAAGAAGCTTGTATGCATTTTGTAACATTGCCAAATTCCAAAATAATTGTGTGTACTTTATAGGCTTGAACAGAAAGTTATCCTCAAAAGAAATTTATTCCTAGTTTGAATATCCACCTTTCATTGAAAGGTAAGGGAATAGGGGGCTCCCGTAAGCATTTGGAATTGAAAAAGAAAATAGCATTTTTAGGACTTTCATAATGCTGTTCTGTCATCACAGTTGCTTACCAACCTGGCATGTCAAATTAGGTAGGATGCCTGTGGGAGACTGCTGTGTTGTGCTCTTGTCAGCTAGTGACAACAGATCATAAACAAGTCTACCAATGGGAACAGATATAGTGAAAATAGAGGTAAATACCGTGTCTGTGGGCCATCATAGGCCCATCATGGTAAACAGCATTCTTGGCAGGACACTGTAGTGGTTCCTGTTGCTTTCTGCAATCCACATCACCTAGTTTTTCCTTGTTGGCCTATCTGACCCTATGCAGCATCTGTCAAGTTCAGGCATTCTCGGGGCAGTATTGTAAAGGGTGGTAAATAAAATTAGCAGCGATTGCAAAGGAAAAGACATTTCTCTTATTCTCAATTCTGTTTGGAGGCAAAGGTCACTGACCCCCTCTTTTACAAAGGTGCGCTAAGCTTTTTAGCAGGCGCTAAACGCTAACGCGCGTATGTTATCCTATGGACAAGTTAGCGCACACATAGATTTAGCGCGCGCTAAATCTGTGCTAAAACGCTTAGCGCACCTTTGTAAAAGAGGGCCTGAACTTGGTGCCAAAAAATGATCACCAGAGAGAATAACTCTAAGCAGAATATGGAAATTCAAAAAAACAGTTTACTTTCTTATCTGTCACTGAGCGGTGTCAAATTAAAAAGATATTACCCCTCTTTTACAAAATCTGGCAGCACGGGCCAGCACGGTAAATGCTTCGACACCCACAGGAATTGAATGGGTGTCAGAGCATTTGCTGCACGGGATTTGGCTGTGCGGCTTTGTAAAAAGGGGGCCGTTATCAGTTATCGTTTCGTTATCAAAATGTAAAGGTCTGGAACTCGGATTAGAACATCTTACTGCATATAGGGGTTAGGGAGTTTCTTGCAGATAGGATGATAGGTAGTTTTATGGAGAATGGGATTAGCAGTTGAAAGCAGCCTTGAAAAAGTGAGCCTTTTAATTGGATTTGAATACTGCTAGAGAAGGGGCCTGCTGTACAAAATGGTAGAGACTATTATAAAGAACAAAATGACAGCACGTATAAATAAAATGAGACTCTAAGCACACTGATCACCACTTTTTGAAAGAAGAACATTCACGTATAACACCCAATAACAGTAAGAAGTAATCCCACTGCTTTACAGCACTTCTTTCAGAATGACTTCGTTGTTCTATTTAAGGTCCTCAGCGGGCCACCACACACTCAAATCATTTCATAGTGTGGGGCTTTATGCTCCCATTCGTCACTGGACCCATGTATATAACTACAATTTTTTTTGAAAAAGTTTTTTATAGAAATACTAAAAGTACTTAGCTTATGGATTTGACGCTAGCCAGGAGGGTAGAAACATCAGCCACCCGTGGCTGATGTTTCTACCCTCCCGGCTAGCGTCAAATCCATAAGCTAAGTACTTTTAGTATTTCTATAAAAAACTTTTTCAAAAAAAATTGTAGTTATATACATGGGTCCAGTGACGAATGGGAGCATAAAGCCCCACACTATGAAATGATTTGAGTGTGTGGTGGCCCGCTGAGGACCTTAAATAGAACAACGAAGTCATTCTGAAAGAAGTGCTGTAAAGCAGTAGCACGTATAAATAAGCATGGATTATTGAGAGAAAGCCAACATATATTTAGTCGAGGGAAATCTTGCCTCACCAATCTACTGCATTTCTTTGAAGGGGGTGAATGAACATGTGGATAAAGGTAAACCAGTTGATATTGTATATTTGGATTTTCAAAGGCATTTGACAAAGTACCTCATGAAAGACTTCTGAGGAAATTAGAAAATCATGGGCTAGGAGGTCATGTCCAATTATGGATTAAGAACTGGTTGAAAGAGAGAAAACAGAGAGTAGGTTTAAATGGTCAATAGTCTCAATGGAGAAGGGTAAATAGTGGGGTTTATGCTGGGACCGTCAGGGGAGGTGATTAAATTTGCTGTTGACACAACTATTCAAAATTGTTAAAACATGTGAAATGTGAAAAATGGCAGGATGACATTAGGAAATTGAAAGAGTGGACATCCAAATGGCAGGTAAAATTTAATGTAGACAAATGCAAAGTAATGCACATTGGGAAGAATAATCCAAATCATAGCAGATGCTAGGCTCTATGCTGAAATCTTCCATCCTGTATATGGTGGTGGCCAAAAAAGCAAACAGGAACCTAGGAATTATTAGGAAAGGGGTTTTTAATTTAATTCATTTAATTTAATGTGGTGTCTTATATACCAGTAATATGCCCCTTTTATTAAACTGTGCTAGCAGTTTTTAGCACAGGGAGCCGTGCTGAATGCCCCGTGCTGCTCCCGACACTCAGAGTTCCTTTGAGCATCGGGAGCAGTGCGAGGCATTCAGCGTGGCTCCCAGCACTAAAAACCCGCTAGCACAGTTTAATAAAAGGAGGCTTAAATCTCCCAAAGGATTCGAAGCGGTTTTACAAAACAATTAAATTGACTTAAGTTAAGTAATGTCCAAAAATCTAATCAGGTACTTTGAATTTCCCTCTGTCCCAACAGGCTCACAAACTAACTATAGTACCTATGAAAGAAATAATTACTTACATTTACCTACATAACGAGACATAAGAGAGAAAAGATAATATGATAAATTCAATACTATAGGTGTGTAAAAAGCACAACAGAATGGAAAACTTCAATATTAAAGAATCCCAAAGAAAAATCATAAAAATAAAAGCAGGAAAAAAAAAAATAGCAAAATTTAAACAAGTCCAACACAAATAAAGTAAAAAGAAAACAAAAATAAAAATAAACCACAGTCATTCTCATTACCAAGAATATTATAATACCTCAGCTAAAAAGGTTAGTGTTCTTCAAGCTTGGATAAGAGATATGATTGAGGTCTACAAAATCCTGAGTTGTGTAGAACAGGTAAACATGAATCAGTTATTTTATTTTGTTTTTTTACTCTCTTGAAAATTACAAAGACTACGGGATACTCAATGAAGTTATATGGAAATATCTTTAAAACAAACAGGAGGACATATTTTTTCATTCAACTAATAGTTATGCTCTAGAACTCATTGCCAGAGGATGTGGTAACAGCAGTTAGTGTAGCTGAGCTTTAAAATGGTTTGGGGTAAGTTTATGGAGGAAAAGTCCATAGTCTGCTATTGAGACATGCATGGGGGAAGCCACTGCTTGCCCTGGCATTGCTAGCCTGGAATGTTGCTATTATTTGGGTTTCTGCCAGGTGCTTGTGACCTGGATTGGCCCATGTGGAAAAAAGATACGAATCTTCCAGATAAGCCCTGCCAAAAAGTTAACCCCCGCCACAGTTTTAGCTAACACCATGCTAAGTGAATACTTGGGGAAAGTGATATACAAGGGGGGGGCGGAGCCCCCCCGAGTCATTATTCAAATCATGTGAATATTTACTCGGAGGGCTTCAATAGTTTAATAATATATAAGGTGGCGTGGTTTAAGTTTTCGCCCGTGCACTTTTTGCATTAGTGGCGGGGCTTATCTGGAAAAGACACAAAGATACTAGGTTAGATGGACTAATGGTCTAATTCAGTGGGTCGAATTCTGCAACCAGTGCCGGTATCGGCCAATGCCTCCAAACCATCAATAGTCACGTGTCAAGTCATGTACCGGTGCTAGTTGCAGAATCAAGGCCACATGTAAAGTAGACACCGGAAATGTAGACCAGGGTTTTACTGGCCTACGTTTCCAGCGTCTACTTTAAATGATAATTGTATTCACAGGGGCTCTTATCAGCGTGTATGGTCATTTCTGGTGCAAGCCACTCCCACTTTGACCATAGTTGCTGGTAGGAGCTTGCAGGTGCCTACATTTTTTAAAAATTAGTTTTTAATTGGCTTTAAATGACAGTCAATTACTGTCATTTATCACCAATTAAACCAATTAAGTTAGGGGGTAGTAGGATGCCTACCGTCCCCCTAAATTTCATCATCCCTACAAGAATCAGTGCCAGTATGGCTTTTCTTATGTTCTTTGTGAAACATTTCAGAACACCCGTGACCTATCCATGCTCACATCCCCTTTTGGGTTGCATAATAGAATAATGTGTAGACAGATGTGTGCTTCAATCCCAATTGGTTCCAACTGACATCAAGAATTGGTTGTTAGAATTTGATAATTGATTGCCAACAGCTTGTTAGTCAAGTTGCATGTGCATCATGGTGCGCATATAAAGAATCCAGGTAATAGCTTTCTGAATAGTGACCGGATAGAGCCGACTATCTTCAGACCCCGCTTTGGCCTCACCTTGCTCTGGCATTATTGGATAGTACTGGGGCAGTCTGTAAGAATTTTGGGCAGCAGCTGAAAATTCATGGATAGGACAGGCAGCCGGATATTGGTTGCCACTGTGTTTTAAGTACTTTAAAATGTCAAGCTCGTTATCGTTCTTGTTTTCAGTGATTCATTTTGAGCCATCTCAACCAGGATGGCATAAAAATGAAATACATTACCCTGCATTTCTATCAAGACTCAGATTAGCTTTTTTAAAATTAATTATTTTGTTAAATTATTTTGTTAAATTTAAATAAGAGGGTTTAGGTAATTATTTGGAAAACTGATGGATTAGCATCTATAATATCGTGCACAAATATGATTAATGAAAATTCATACCAGTCAGATAATTTGCTTCAAGCAGGACAGTTGGGGATATATGGTAATCAAGCAATCTGTTCCTGGCTGACCTAAGTGCTCATGTCTGGATAAACAAATGTTGCTTTTGAACATATTTGTTATGTAACTCTAGAGAATTTTGTCCTTCATCATTTTGCATGCTAACAGCCTTTGAAACTGAGCCATGAAAGCAGATTATTTATTGGGGGAGAGATGTCTTAGGCACTGTCATGTCTCAACCTTGCAATATTAGCCTATACTATATCACATAAATGTTTTTTTTAAAATAAATATTAATGTTTCTAGTACTTTCACATCAATAAATATTTCATATTATGGATCTTTAAATAAGGATTATATGATCCTGTCAACTTTCAAATTCCGAAAGCGAATCCAGAGTAAAAATGAGATGGTGGAATTGGGAGGGAGAGGATTTCATGTTTCATATGTAGAATTGAAGTGCTTTTATGGATTTTATTGTATTACATTTTATGCATTTTCTGTATGATGTTATAAAACTAATAAACAGTTGAAACATGAATGAATACTGAATTTTCTATTCACCTTGGCTAAAAATATAGGATCCCTTTTACAAAGGTGATTATCGCAGTCGGCCGTGGTAATAGTTCTGATGCCCATAGAACATAAGAACAAGAATAGTCTTACTGGATCAGCCCAATGGTCCATCAAGCCCAGTAGCCAATTCAGGTCACTAGTACCTGGCCAAAACCCAAGGAGTAGCATCATTTCATGCTACCAATCCAGAGCAAGCAATGGCTTCCCCCATGTCTTAATAACAGACTATGGACATTTCCTCCAGGAATTTTTTTCCAAAACTTTCTTAAAACCAGCTTTAATGGGCGTCAGAGTATTTGTTGTGTGGCAGTCATTGCCATGCCTTTGTAAAAGGTGTGTGTGTGAAGGGGGGGAGGGGATAAATAGTTTGGCTATTAGAGATTTCAAATAAAAATACTCTTAAATTCTTGACTTGGTTGATGATAACCCCAGTACACACCAAATATTCTGAGAAAGTTGATAAAACTAAACATAATTTAATTTTTTAACATACTCAAAGTCTTGCCTGTTTAAGGTGTGCATTCAGGTCTGCCAGTTAAATTTTCAACAAAATGGGCACCACATTGAGATGTCTGTTTAACCTTAAGCAGATTTGCTAACCATCTAAGTGCTGACACTAAAATAGTCAAAGAGAAAAAAATTGGATGATTGTCCTTTTTCATTTTTACCTAATGTGATCCTGTCCCTCTTTTGTCTCTTCTGGATAGCCAGCTGCAACAATTTTGGACCAATTAAATAATTGGCAACTATGACAAGATGACTACAGATGAGTAGCTTGGTCTTAAATGCCAAGAAAATAAAATTGTTCGGTTTTGGAGGGGTAGATACGTCTATCTTCACTTGTACTCCTATAATTGAAAAGGTTGCAATTCTGATATCAGATCACAGGAGAAATTTGGGTGTATGTTTTCTCAATATGCAATGCTCTTTTCAACCACAAAACAGCAAGGAAGGTTTAAAATATACTGTATATTTCAAATTAGGTTTCAGGTTTCACCAAAAACATTTGGAGGAAATGCTCTGTAGTGCATGCCAAGGTTTTGAGTATTCTGGACTGATATAACACTGTATATGTTGGGTTGCCTGCAAATATATTAAGGTTACAGTTGATGCAGAACATGATGGCAAAGGTTTTGACAGAGGTGAAAAAATGAAGACGTGCCCACACGTTCCAGGTGTGGCTAAGCTGGCATTCTGAATGAGAGAGAACAGTTTAAGCAGATGCCCTTGACCTTTAAGGCACCCCACAATAATACCTATCTATCTATCTAGCCCAGGTGCTGGCCTTTGTAATAGAGCTGCAAGAAAGATACAGGGACTCAAAATGAATAACCAAAAACACTCTCTCTTTTGCAGAATATTCCAAAATGGCTCATCAAAACAAAAATACAGGTTTTTTTCCTTTAGAAGATTTGTGCAGTTACCTTCAAAAACAGTTCATAACTTAGCATAGCTGACTTTAAACTTCTTTCAAAACAGAAAAAAAAATATATATTTTCTAAGAATAATTCATGGACCTGATCACTACAAGTCCTGGCCAGAGCTCTGCCTCCTTACTTTTAAGCACACTGGAACATGCTTCAGCACAAAAACCCTGCTGGCTCATATAACTTTAACCTCACGTTGAAGCACTGCACTGGTTTAAACCCTGGTTTAAAACTAGCCTATGAGATCATTCCTCCCTTTGATCTGCTATAGATCCCACACGAAGATATTTATTATCCCATTAGAGCTTCACAGCAGTGAGTTACTTCAATTCAGTCAGTTTGCCTATTGCCAGCAGTTCCACGCTTGCTTGCACAGTTCTGCTTATCTGGCTGCTAACAGCCCTTTCCAGTGTAAGTCACTTAAGGCAAACTCTAAAACAGTTTCCTTCACCAACTCCTAGAACTTAGTTTCTCTCAGCCGAAGAATATACACAGATCTTTGGTTTTATTTCATTACGCAAAGCAGTATTTTAAAACACCCTCAGGCAATGTTCATTTCAGCCATTTCAAAAATGTTTTCTTCATTATCACTACCTGCAGAACAGTCTCCATCTTCCTGCACTTCCGCTGCTCCCACTGCATTTCCTCATTTGCTGAGCATACCTGAGGTTCTAGTGAAGCTGGGTTCTGCTGTTTCTCTATAGCTGTATTTCCCACTCCGCTTCCTCTGGGTTTGGCTACTGGTCATTTCTGCTGCTCTCTTCTAGTAGGAAAAGAACCACCCTTTTCTCTTCCCGGAGCTACCTGATTGCTATCAGCCCCAGCTGTGTTCCTCACTCTGATTGGCTTAAGGTTGTGCACCTTTAGCTATAGGTTTCACAGTTTGAGCTTTAGGAATTAACCCTGTCTGTATTGTTTCTCTAGGGAGTTTTAACTGAGCAGTGATGGGTTTGGTTTTGGACCTGGGAAAATAACAAACAGGTACCTGCCGGTTTACTCCTAGGCTGTACAGTGATTCTGGGCATTATTTCACTCTTGGGCACAGCTTTAGGTATGATTTTCTGCCGTGGTTGTACAGAAGTGTGTAGTAAACCCTCAGTTACTGTACTCTCTGTTAACTTCCCATCACTCAAGGATTCTTCCCTGCCATTATACAGTCAAACTTTGGATAGTGAGTAACGTGGTTTGTGCGCGTTTTGCAAGACGAGCAAAACATTTTATTAAATTTTAACTCGATAAATGAGCGTTGTCTTGCAGTATGAGCACATATCGTGCATCACGTCATCAGAACCCATAGTTGAAACGTGCACATCCTACGCTGAGCGTGGTTGAACGTAATAAAAAGCTGAACATAATAAGTGTCACACCCAATTTACCCATAGTTCAAGCATGTACGACATATGCACATCTTACGCCAAGTGCAGCTGAACTTAATAAAAGTGTCACACCCAATTTACCTATAGATCAAGCGCTCACAGCATACAGTATTTTGTATTAAAGTTTTTGGGTTGTGGAATGAATCGTCTGTTTTCATTATTTCCTATGAGGAAATTCGCTATGATATATGAGTACTTTGGATTACGAGCATGCTTCCGGAATATATATATATATATATACATATATATATATATATATATATATATATATATATATATATATATATATATATATATATATATTGTGGCAGGCAAAAGGGGCTAAGCCCTAAGACATACAATATGCCAGTCAGTGACAACCCTACCACTGGTTGCAATTCTAACATTGCAAACCTTGATCACACAGAGGCAGTTCCTATAAACCTAGAAAGGGCAGGAACAGAGATTTATTTGCCTTTGAATAAGCAAGGCAGAGTGTAACAGGCAGGGAAAGGTTTCACATCCTTTCACAAAGCGGCAACAGGCAGTGGGGAGGGGTGCAGAGTTCTCACGGGGTAATGTCAGACCTCAGGGAACAAAGGACAGTCAATCAGGAAGCTTGTCATCCCTATGCGCCTAACCTGCTGTGCATTGGGTTGTGAGCCTCACCAACGACTTGTACAGGGGCATAAAAACCTGCTTTCTTCCTAAGAAACCATAGTAACATAGTAGATGACGGCAGATAAAGACCTGATCCATCCAGTCTGCCCAACCTGATTCAATTTATTTTTTTTTTTCTTCTTTTTAGCTATTTCTGGGCAAGAATCCAAAGCTCTGCCCAGTATTGTGTTTAGGTTCCAACTACTGAAGTCTCCTTCAAAGCTCACTCCAGCCCATCTACACAATCCCAGCCATCAAAGCCCTCCCCAGCCCATCCTCAACCAAATGGCCATATACAGACACAGATCATGCAAGTCTGCTTAGTACTGGTCTTAGTTCTTCAATATTTACTATTATTTTCTGATTCTAGATCCTCTGTGTTCATCCCACTATTTTTTGAACTCCATCACCGTTTTCCTCTCCATCACCTCTCTCGGGAGCGCATTCCAGGCATCCCCACCCTCTCCGTAAATAAGAATTTCCTTACATTGCTTTTGAGTCTCCCACCCATCAGCCTCAAATTATGCCCTCTGGTTTTACCATTTTCCTTTCGCTTGAAAATATTTTGTTCTATGTTAATACCTTTCAAGTACTTAAACGTCTGAATCATATCTCCCCTGTCCCTCCTTTCCTCTAAAGTATACATATTCAGGGCTTCCAGTCTCTCCTCATACATCTTTTGGCGCAAACCTCATAATCATTTTCATTGCCCTCCTCTGGACTGCTTCACACCTTCTTATGTCCTTCGTCATTAGCCAATGGTCCTGAATTATACTTGGAAATTGAGTGATACTTTCTATCTAAACTATATGTGTGTCTTCTGTAGCAAGTGTCACAAAGAAGTAGTTCGGAAAAAGAAAAAGGGGGGGGGGGTGAGTTGAGAACCGTTGCATTGCTTCCTTTTCAAGTCCCTGTTCTTCTGTTCCTTCTTTTTGCCCAAGACATGCATTTTCCCATGGCTTCACAGTTCCTCTTAACCTTTTTGTGTTTTCAGACTAGGCCCTGCATATATTTACAGCATAAACAGGAGTGGAGGATTCACAAAGACAATTTTCACCTGGCGCCTACAAAAATTGGTACCAGAACTGCGCCTCCATAGGCACTTTAGGCTGCCTAACGCCACTGTGGGTGTGGCTAGCACCAGAAATGGCATTGGTGGCCTAAGCCACCTATGGAGACACAATTCACATCAAAGGCAGGTGCCGTAAATGTAGGCCTGGAAACCCCTGGCCTATATTTCCAATGCCTACCTTTGCCAGAGGCGCGATTCTGTATCCATTGCGATCACATGATTTGCACACGATTATCAGCCACTTTAAGGTGGCCTCTGACAATGGCACCATTTACTGAATCTGGGCCAAAGTGATCACTTTCAGAAACAATGCACACACTTTTCTGATCAAGTGTGCATGGGCAAAACAATGCATCATGTGTTCATTCTGCTGCCCCTCAATATCTCTCTTCTCTTCTCTCTCTTTATACACCTCCAAGAGAACTCCATTCCTCAGATAAGCTGCTCTTAGCTGTACCCTTCCCCTCCACTGCCAATTCCAGACTGTATTCCTTTCATCTAGCCGCCCCCTATGGCTGGAATAAATTACCTGAGTTTGTCTGCCAAGCCCCTCCCCTTCCCTTGTTTAAAAGCAGACTGAAAACCTACCTTTTTGATATCGCCTTCAAGCCATAATCCTACTCCTCACTGCCCACCAACCCAGCCAGCAGATTAACTGTTCCCCTTAACTGTATCTATGACATCCTGTTTGTCTGTTTAGATTGTAAGCTCTTTCGAGCAGGGACTGTCTTCTTTTTGACTCTGTACAGCACTGCGTGCATCTGGTAGCACTATAGAAATAATTCTTAGTAGTAGTAGTGTGAAGAGTTTCAGTCTTTGGGAAGCAGAGCTCAGCTTGTAATGTCATAATGCCTCATTCCACCAATGCCTAAGAACCATCCTCATCAGTGATGTCACAGTGGCTTGATTGTCCTGTACTCCCCTCTGCCCTCCAATCCAGCCAGCAGATTAACTATATCCATGACATCCTGTTTGTCTGTTTAGATTGTAAGCTCTTTCGAGCAAGGATTGTCTTCTTTGTGAAATAATTAATAGTAATAGTAGTCGTAGTAGTATCATTCTACATGTAATGTAATGTAATTTATTTCTTATATACCGCTAAATCCGTTAAGTTCTAAGCGGTTTACAGAGAAATATACATTAAAGGATACAATAAAATAAGATAAATAAATAAAGAATTGGTACTTTGAAATTCCCTTACTGTCCTGAAGGCTCACAATCTAACTAAAGTACCTAAGGAAAAACAAATTAGCAAATAATAGATAGGAAAAATAAAGAATAGAGGAAATGAGATATAAAGCATCCTAACAAGAATACATAGAAAACATTGATCTCATTACGGCCATATTCTTTTGAAGCAAGTGTACATCCCAGCAATAATAAAGTGGGTAAAGTAAATTAAATTAAAATTATTTGAATTAAAACTAAATATATATACATTAATTAATTAAGAGAGAATATATGGACTTTATAAGTATGTAAGAAAAGAATAACAAAAAACCGTTAGACTATCAGAGTATGCAGTCTTTCCAAAATGAGAACAGGAAGTATCAAAAAGAATGTCACCGAGTGGTTCGAAAAGCCAAAAGAGAGTATGAAGAGAGGCTAGCCAGGGAAGCAAAAAATTTCAAACCGTTCTTTAGATATGTTAAAGGGAAGCAACCGGCTAGGGAGGATGTGGGACCGCTGGACGATGGTGACAAGAAGGGAGTGGTGAAGGAGGAGAAAGAAGTGGCAGAAAGACTTAACGCGTTCTTTTCATCTGTATTTACAAACGAAGACACATCCAGCATTCCGGAACCTGAACAATTCTTCAATGGAAATCAGGCAGAAAAATTAACAACCATGGAAGTGAGCCTTGAAGATGTACACAGGCAGATAGATAAATTAAAAACAGACAAATCCCCGGGTCCGGACGGAATCCATCCAAGGGTTCTGAAAGAATTAAAGGAGGAGATAGCGGAACTACTGCAGCAAATTTGCAATCTATCCCTGAAAACAGGCGTGATCCCGGAGGACTGGAAGATAGCCAATGTTACGCCCATCTTTAAAAAGGGATCAAAAGGTGACCCAGGAAATTACAGACCAGTGAGTCTGACCTCGGTACCGGGGAAAATGGCAGAAACACTGATAAAAGAAAAAATTGATGAACATTTTGAAAGAAACAAACTTCTGATAACCAGCCAACACGGTTTCTGCAAGGGAAGATCTTGCCTAACTAACTTATTGCACTTCTTCGAAGGAATTAACAAACGGATGGACAATGGAGACCCCATAGACATCATATATCTTGATTTCCAAAAAGCCTTTGACAAGGTGCCCCATGAACGCCTACTCCGGAAACTGAAGAACCATGGGGTGGAAGGAGATGTACATAGATGGATCAGAAGCTGGTTGGCGGGTAGGAGACAGAGGGTGGGAGTGAAGGGCCACTACTCGGACTGGAGGAAGGTCACGAGTGGGGTCCCGCAGGGCTCAGTACTAGGGCCGCTGCTATTTAATGTATTCATAAATGATCTGGAAACAGGGACGAAGTGTGAGATAATAAAATTTGCAGATGACACTAAACTATTTAGTAGAGCTCGGACTAAAGAAGACTGTGAAAAACTGCAAAGGGACTTGAACAAACTAGGGGAATGGGCAACGAGATGGCAGATGAAGTTCAATGTTGAGAAATGTAAAGTATTACACGTGGGAAACAGAAACCCGAGGTACCGAATCTATTACAATCCTAGTCCATTCCTTGATCATTTCTCATCTTGACTACTGTAATTCCCTCTTTAACGGTCTTCCACAAAAAGAAATCCGACGTCTTCAATTGATTCAAAATACAGCAATAAAACTCATTTATAAATTAGGAAAATATGATCACGTTACCCCAATTCTGAAAGATGCCCACTGGCTTCCTGTGGCCCATCGAATTACTTACAAAATTATTCTCCTGACCTTTAAAATAAAATCCTCCCATCTGCCTTCATTTCTACATAAACTTCTCATCCCTCAATGTTCATCTCGTACCTTAAGATCCACAAATCAAAATCTTCTTCTGATCCCCTCCATCAAAAGTTTTTATTACACACGGAAAATAAATTTCTCTGTTACTGCCCCAATGCTATGGAATTCTTTACCACAACTTCTTCGTGATGAACAACAACTAGATAAATTTAAAACAGGCTTAAAGACTTTCCTATTCCGTGATGCATTTATTTCTGTTTAGTAGCTAACTCTCAGTCATCTTCACTCGTTCAACATCACAAATTTTATTCTAATGACTTTTTCCCTTCCCAAATGTTGTTTTCCCATCCCCTCTTTCTCCCTTTTCTCTCTACATTGTAACTTTACCCTTCCATTAACCTCATCCCTCACAATCAAGTTTGTCTAGTCTATGTTTTAATATACACTATTTGTACCTCTAAATGCATAATATTTTAACTCCCCTTCCCTATTTAATTTATATTTTTATTGTAATGTACACCGGCCAGATATTTATTTGATGGTCGGTATATTAAAACCAAATAAACTTGAAACTTGAAACTTGTACAACTATACGATGGGAGGGATGTTTTTAAATGAGAGTACCCAAGAAAGAGACCTGGGGGTGATGGTGGAGTTGACAATGAAGCCGTCGGCACAGTGTGCAGCGGCTGCTAAGAAGGCAAATAGAATGCTAGGCATCATCAAAAAGGGTATTACAACCAGAACGAAAGAAGTTATCTTGCCATTGTATCGAGCAATGGTGCGTCCGCATCTGGAGTACTGCATCCAATATTGGTCGCCGTACCTTAAGAAGGATATGGCGATACTCGAGAGGGTTCAGAGGAGAGCGACGCGTCTGATAAAAGGGATGGAAAACCTGTCATATGCTGAGAGATTGGAAAAGCTGGGACTTTTTTCCCTGGAGAAGAGAAGACTTAGAGGAGATATGATAGAGACTTACAAGATCATGAAGGGCATAGAGAGAGTAGAGAGGGACAGATTCTTCACACTTTCAAAAAATAAAAGAACAAGAGGGCATTCGGAAAAGTTGAAAGGGGACAGATTCAGAACGAATGCTAGGAAGTTCTTCTTTACCCAGCGTGTGGTGGACACCTGGAATGCGCTTCCAGAGGGCGTGATAGGGCAGAGTACGGTACTGGGGTTCAAGAGGGAATTGGACAACTTTCTGCTGGAAAAGGGAATAGAGGGGTATAGATAGAGGATTACTGCACAGGTCCTGGACCTGTTGGGCCGCCGCGTGAGCGGACTGCTGGGCACGATGGACCTCATGGTCTGACCCAGTAGAGGCATTTCTTATGTTCTTATGTTCTTTTTTCAGAGTACATTCTGTAAAAATATAATATTCTTTCAAATACTGTGCACTCTTTCAGAAGAGTGTGTACTTTTGACAAAAGAATGATATTGCTCTTGTAGCATACAATAGGGGGGGGGAAGTCCTGAATAAAACAAAAATTGTCAACAATAAGAAATGAAGATTTTTAGACTGCACATTCTAGAAAAATGTCTGTGGATAGATTTCCTCCAGACAGTAGGGGGGAAAGTAGGGGCATAGTTTTCCTTTCAAACCTGAAGCAAATGTTAAACGTGCACAGTGACTTTTCAAGAACCAGTTTTGTACTGAAAATTATTAGTGTAGCTATTGTTTTTATTCAATCATTTCCCCCCAAGACAGACATAAGGGACTGACTCTACACATATGTGCACAGATGCAATCACATCAATTTTAAAATGTTGACATTATAATAAAAACAACAGCACAGAGACCTTTTATTCATACATTATCCAATATTCAAATTAACAGCTACATTAATTATAGATATGAAACTGTAACAAGCTCAGTCTACCTTCTTTGATACCTCCTGTGATTGATTATTCAGGTTATTAACTTGTGTCAAGAAAGAGCTAAAAACCACATAATGCTGGTTTGACTGCAAGGTAATTAATTTTCTTATCTGAAAACAGCATTTAACATTATGAACCAATCAGGAGATATCCTGCATTGCAAGATGAATACATTTATTCTGTGTTTGCACAATTAGAGTTTTTAGGCAGTGTCTACTCAGAGGTCTAGAACTTCAGCCACCGTTTAACCAATCAAACAAGTAACATTAATAAAATTACTTTGCAGCCTATTTCCAGATGATTTCATCAGTTCTATAATAATCATATAAATCATCTGAATATAGAACTGTTAGTTCTGTATCTTTTATTTTGATTAGGGTAATTACATTATTAAATTGGTCACATAAAGCAATTACAAAAACATTAGAAACTGTTCAGCAAGTCAAATTGCTTTAATGTCTCGCTCCCTCCCACTTTGGTGTTCCAATAGCAGTATTAGCAGACTTAGGAAAGAAACATTAGGCTGTTCCAATATCTGCAGTAGAAAATATATATTATCTTTTATGTAGTCAACCTGTTGGGCTGCTATCTTTGCTAGCGGTATCCAAGTATGTATACTGAGGTAGACCATTTAGTAGGAAACAAAGGAAATGACCCAATTTCCACAGAGAAAAATGGCAAACTCAAACAAAACAAGACCATATAGTCTAAAAATCTTCATTTTATTTCTTTAAAAAAAAACAACAACCCACAACTTAAAACACTGTTCACATTTGTATAGGACATGCCGTGTTTCGTCAAAACACCTTCCTCAGGGGTCCAATGTGCAGCAGTGCCTAGTTTTTCTCCACATTTGGTTAGACACGTTATTTCAAAACTTATCCTTCATTGGACCCCTGAGGAAGGTGTTTTGCTGAAACACGGCCTGTGTTGGGTCCATTCTATACAAATGTGGACAGTGTTTTTTTTTTTTTTTTTAAATATCGTTTATTCATTTTAAAACTTTCAATAAGTGCAAAATACATTACAATCACTTTACACTTTAGCATCACTTAATATTTCCAACAATGTATACTTACATCTTATACCCCTCCCCCTCTTTATACATAACCATTGTTCTTGAACATAAGAAAACATCAAATATCACCACCCACCCTCCCTACCCTGGATGTGTGTATACAAATGGGAAAATACTCTTCATTCTGCACAATAAGTTGTTAATGACTCCCGAACATCCTTAAAGTTCTGGGAATGCCCCAACTGTATGGCTAGTAACCTTTTCATTTTAAAAACATGGCATAGTGAATTCCACCAGAAATTATAATTCAATCGATTCCAATTTTTCATAATTTGTTGTATGACAACCCAAATGTGGACAGTGTTTTAAGTTGTTGTTGTTTTTTTTTTAAAAAGAAGTATAACAAAGATTTTGAACATTGTTTGTTTCCACAGTCTTGCTTTGTTTGGGGTAAACCATTCTACTTACCTTCATGGGTCCTTGAGAGATGGGGAAAGAAGACTTTCTTTAAAGTCCTATGTGTGCTGATATTTTTGTAGAATAATTTTATAAGGGAGTGAATACTTGAAGCTACTATAATATATGCACCCACTTTGATGGTATTTTAATCATCTACAAGTGAATGCAGTCACAAATACACATAAAAGACCTCTTACAAAACACCAGTTGGCACAACAGTACCCACTTTGAAATGGTGGCATGTACTTTGCTTATTAGCATCCATGGGTTAGATTTTGGGCAGAGAAGGGGCCATGAAAGTACACATATAGATTATACAACACTGTTGACAAATATTGGTTTGGATATTTACACCAGCACTGATTCTTTTGCTAATATATATAAAAACAAAGGTGCCTACTTTATATATACATATAAACAAAGGTGCCTACTTGTCTTATTCAAATAGGCTTCACATAGGCACCTTAAATTGTGTTTTAACTACCTTATAAGATTACCCTCTTTAGGTAGAAGTTGGTATTTATACCCTCTCATTCAGCCAATGAGATCAGATCCAGTTAAATTTAAGCTACATATACCAAAAGAAAATTCTTGATGGACAATTAAATGTGATAAAATGTGTTATTTCCCCTGATAGAACTAGAAAGACAAACACACAGTGCACTTAGAAATTTAGTTCTTCTTTTGGGACTCCTTCCTACAGCTTCCAAGCAAGGACACTTCCTGCTCCAGATGCTTGGGATCATTTTTCCTTTATTCCTGACTCAGTCAGGATCTCACTCTTCTGACCTGGAAGAAGCTTCAACAGCTCCACCTCTTTTCTTTTACACCCAAGCATTAAATACTGCACATCTGGCCTGGAACACACTGTTACTTTCATAATCCAGCTCCTTCCATAAGAAGGACATCCAATTAGGTAGCATTCCATACCTTTTCTCAAGCTCTCCGAGCCTCCATGGGTATTGAGTAATGGAGTCTAGAATAGATTCTTTAGCTTCTTCAATCTTACAAAACTCTTTTCTGTTAAAATTCTGAATGGGTTACACTTGAGTGCTGACTCAACTCATGTAGATTTTGCAAAACTTAGGAATTTTCATTCCCTATTCCCCATCCCACCCCCCACCCCACACACACACATTCGAAGAAAAATTGTGGGATTTCTTTCTACATGGATTAACTTTTACAAAAGCAGCTCTGAAATAGCTCTGCCCAGAAATAGCTAAGAAGAAAAAAATAAATAAATAAAATTTAAATTGAATCAGGTTGGACAGACTGGATGGACACTTTGGGTCTTTATCTGCTGTCATCTACTATGTTACTATGTTTTCACTTGTTCTGTTTGACACGTAGGGTATAGGGATTCTACCTTGACATCGAGATAAGTTTGAAACTTCAGGGTCCACCCTACACAAGGTCTGAAACTCTGTTGACTGTTGAGCTTTTGAAATACTTCTGAGTAGCAGAAAGGGGCATAATAAATATTCCCTCTCAAACTGATGCTTTTATATTCTTTTTTACATCATCATATTCTAATTCTCTTCCCATGGCTAATCTCTGCAGGCAAGCTATCTTTAAGCATATTCCCATATTATTCCATTAAACAGCCACCCAGGCTAGTGGTACCCCTGAAGCATACCATTACACATTTCTATCAGTGTGTTAATAATTGAAGCATGTAATATCCAATCAAGTTCCAAATTTCAGCTTTATTGATATACCCCCCCTTGGGGATGTACCATCAAGGCATCATACAATAAAATAATACTCATGAAAGTCAAAGGAGTGAACTACAATTCCAGACAGGAAAGAGATGGGGGGGAAAAAAACAGGTCCCTGGTATGAATTTGCTTATTTTAAACTTAATAGAGCCACAATGGGATCCCTGTGTTTAAAGGGAGACTCAAATAGCTTTATTTCATATGTAACAAAATTAAATGCAATGAGTGAAGATGTTTTTACTATTTGCATATGCTCTTGAAGTTGGAACCAATGTTGAATGCATATGATTTCAGAACCATGAGCCAGTTGCTGGTTTTGTGTAAACTGGATTTTTGAAAAGCATTATGGCTTCCTTTTATGAAAGTAAACAAGTATATAAGGCGGTAGTATATATTTTTTTAAGGCTAAATACCAGAGAAACTTCAATCCATATAGCCTCAATTGAAATTAGCATATATTCTTTTATGACCTCAGCAGTACAAACTGTGAGAAAGTTTTCATTCACAGTATAACTTGCACTAAAGTCTTCATCGGTCAGAATTTTCTATCCATATCTTATTTATTTAATTTATTCATTTTTATTTATTTTTCAAAATAAGTTAGAAAAAGTACTCATCTCTTTATCAGAGCATAGCAGGGGGTTCTTCACCGACATAGGCTATGTTTCGCCACATAAGGCTTTATCAAGGTAATCCCCTGATAGAGAAGAGAGATATATCATAGTTATTATCTTAGAACATATACTCCATGGCCGCGGCCATGGTTGTTCTGCCTAAACTAAACTATAACGATGGCAGTACATGTGGAATCGGCATAACAAAGGTATTTAACAAGCTATTATTCTAAGATATAACCTTTACTTTTTATTTTCAACTACTTTATATGGGCTAGAAATGATACCCCTAGGAGTTGTTGATAAGAACCGTGGAGTATATGTTCTAAGATAATAACTATGATATATCTCTCTTCTCTATCAGGGGATTACCTTGATAAAGCCTTATGTGGCGAAACATAGCCTATGTCGGTGAAGAACCCCTGCTATGCTCTGATAAAGAGATGAGTACTTTTTCTAACTTATTTTGAAAAATAAATAAAAATGAATAAATTAAATAAATAAGATATGGATAGAAAATTCTGACCGATGAAGACTTTAGTGCAAGTTATACTGTGAATGAAAACTTTCTCACAGTTTGTACTGCTGAGGTCATAAAAGAATATATACTAATTTCAATTGAGGCTATATGGATTGAAGTTCCTTTTATGAAGCCATGTTAGGCTTTTCTTTAAAAAATCTTCGGCCGATGGCAGTATTTTCTCCAGTGCTCATGGGAATTCTAGGAGCATCAGAGCTTTAACCGCCATGGCTGGCAATAAAAAAAAGCCTATCGTGGCTTCATAAAAGGGGGGGGAGGGGGTATATTTGGGGTTGGCAGTGACATGCTACAAGACATTGCAAATGATAGAAAACTCTACAGCTCAATTGATTTTTGCTTCTAGAAAACGTGAACATATCACTCTTACTGCAAAAATTACATTAGTTATGAAATATTGCACCATAACAAAATATTGCAGACAAAACAAGATCTTGGTTTTGATTTTTCAATTTCTGGATCAAGGGGGTCCATAATATTTTTTTTTAAATGTGATACAGTTGTGTATTCCTGTGCATTGTTTACATTCTTCGACGGAGAGGAGACTACTTGTGCCAGCAGTTGTTACTTTTCAATGGCCCAAAACAGCAGTTCGTGTCTTTTGTAATTGGCCCCAGATTATGGAATGCACTACCAGGTCATCTCCAATTTTGTTCCTCATTGCAACAATTTAAAAAGATGCTCAAACCACATGCAGGCTTGATCCGATTTATGAATTTTAGTATAATAGAGATGTTATTCCTTATCATGACAATTTCAAACTGTATTCAAAATATTCTTGTATGTGAAAGCGTTGTCTGATTTTTGAATTTTAACATAACGGCTTATGTGTCTAGTGCAGGGGTGGGCAACGAGGGCCGCCATCCAGTCGGGTTTTCAGGATTTCCCCAATGAATATGCATGAGATCTATTTGCATGCACTGCCTTCCGTTGTATGCAAATGGATATTCAATGGGGAACTCCTAAAAACACGACTGGATTGTGGCCCTCGTTGCCTACCCCTAGTGGGTAGTGCTAGACTTTTCATATCACTAGGCGCTGCAGGCCACGATTCGGCAAGGACCCTAGGCACTGGAAATGCAGACCTCTAAAACCCTGGACTACATTTTCAGTGCCTAGGGTTCTTGGTAACTTGATTCTGTAAGTGGCGCCTTTCCGCGATTTACATGTGGCAGGCACCACAGAATCAGCCCGTTAGCGCATGTGCATTTGGCACGTACCACAGGATACACAAGTGCTTCCTGCACTATGCCATTTTAAGCTATGTTAGGCACACATTAGTACCTAATGCAACTTAGTAAAAGGACCCCTAAATAGACTTCTAAATTAGAGAATGACATGGGGATGGCTACCTGTGGGGAGGGGATGGGGATAAACTTTGTCCTTGTGTCATTCTCTACTCCAAATACTTGGTCTCTATTGTTCTACAAGTATAACTCAATCCAAAAGTATAAACTTTAAATAATGGAAGGATAACAGAATGTGTGCACTTAATTTTGAGTGGCAAAATGACGTCATGATTAGCTTCAGTTCTTTAAAGCAGCTGTGGCTTCTTCTAGTCATCTGTCTCTTCTCTTTTAAACTAAACTACAAGGATGGCAGTACGTGTGGAATCGGCATAACAAAGGGGATTACCTTGATAAAGCCCTAGCGGCGAAACATAGCCTATGTCGGTGAAGAACCCCTGCTATGCTCTGATAAAGAGATGAGTAACCTTTTCTAACTTATTTGAATAATAAATTAAAATATATATAAAGTAAATAAATAAGATAGACCGATGAAGATTTTAGTACATACTATACTGTGAATGAAAATCTTCTCACAGTTTGTACTACTGAGGTCATAAAAGATAAAAGACAAAAGAAAAAGAAAAAGAAATTATATAATTGAGGCTGTATGGACTGAAGTTTTCTGATATTTAGCCTTAAAAAAATCTTTACATTACCTGCCTTTTATATTTGTCTTCTCTTTTACAACACCTGTTTTTGTGTGTGTGTTGTAGATAGGCTCCTGCCATTTCCTCTTTTTCTACAGTGCATAAAACATACAGCACCAGCTATTGAGTCCATGGTGGGCAGCGTTTCTCTTTAAATGCCAGTTGCCACAGGCAAATAAATCTGGATATTCAAGAGCACTATGTAGATAGCAGGTGCAACTGAATGTCCAAATAGATTGGTGAACTGCCAGGACTCTCTGGACAGCAGCAGGATTCAGCCGCTATCCCCGGATACATTATCCAGACAGATCATAGGACAGCCTTTTGCTGTCTTAAGTTATCTGGATATCTGTGCTAAAAATCGCCTCCATTCAGATAATCTGTTTCTCTGCCTCCATTTTGCCCCTGGACTACTTTGGAACTGTCCGGATAGTGCTGAGGTATTTTTGTAACAATATTCAGCTGATGAAGGTATTGATGTCTCTGAGAAAGAGGGATGGGCCAACCCCTCCCACCCCCCATTTATGCAACACCCTTTGTTGGATACACCTGAGAGAATTAAGGGGGGGGGGATAGAAAAGGATGCTGGGGAAGGTGAAGGAGAGAGAAAGCATATTACTAAAATGCTTTAATTTAGGGATTGCTTAGTGTGGAGATCTGAGAACAGAGTTTTCTGTACCAGAGAAGAGAAAGAAGTATCTGGTCAAAGTCTAGTCTCTGGAAAAACAAGATGCTGAGCAAGTGATAGACATAGCATCACATAAAAGTCATAAACAGAGTTGCAGTAAAATAGTATTGCTTGGGTAGCAATTCTAACAAATTTTAAAGTTTTTGTTAAATAGATGTTTGCAATAGAATAGAGCATATCAACAAGATCAGCATGTCCTCAGTGAGCATGCTGATTTCACCCCTTCTATTGCTGACAGGGGTGAAATCAATAGTATTATAGTTGCTAGGAAAATGTACTAATGAAGTATGATTAACTAGAAACCATGTGACTTGAATATAACCAATAGAATACAGCACACATCTTATCTACCATCTTCTGTAAGATGAAATATGGGACTTGATTTATAGTTTTTTGATGTGAGGTGCTGGTAGCCTCTTTGTAATTTTAGGAGGCTTTACATTATCACTATTATGTTTTATTGATGTTCAATTTGTTGTACTGTGTGTGATTCTGTTTGTGTATGTACTTTATTGTAACCCTCCTTGGGAAAGGCGGGGTATAAATAAATAAATACATATTTTTTCTCTTACCAGTGAAGCACAGGGAGAAAAAAATATCTTATTTTGGTTTAATGTCTGGAAAGTGTAGCTAAAAATCATAAAAACAATTTATAATAGAAAGGATAAGCCAGGGGTTGCACTGACCTATGTGACTGTAACCATGTGACTGTAGCCTACAGAAGTACAGTACATTGCTGAAGTATGCAATTTGTAATTGGATAATGTTTTTCTGAGCTTATTTGATTGGAGATTTTTTATTAATCATGTATGTTTACTAATTTGTGAGATGATGTCAGAATATCAATAAAGGGGGGGGGGGTGTTACTGTATTTTTTGCTCCATAAGACGCACCTGACCATAAGACACACCCAACTCTAGAGGAGGAAAAAACAAGAAAAATCAATTCTGAACCAAATGGTGTGCCCTGTACCTTGTCCCCCCTCTGGTGGTCTAGTAGTAGGCTGGGACAGGGTACAGGGCACATCTAGTGGTGGGCACTTCTAATGGTAGGCATGTCTAGTGGCAGCCACCAGCCAGCTCCCAAACCCCCAGCCAGTGCCAAGCCAGCCCCAAGGCAGCCAGCCAACCAGCCGACCTATCCTCAAGCCAGCCAGCCCCCAGCCAACCCCAAGCCAGCTAGCCAGTCCCAGCCAGCCAGCCCCCAATCAACCCGGCCAGCCAGCCAGTGCCAAGCCAGCCAGCCCCCAGTCAACCCAGCTAGCCAGCCAGGCCCAAGCCATCCAGGCAGCCCAAAGGCAACCAGCCAACCCACACCAGGCCAGCCAGCCAGCCAGCCCCCAGTCAACCCGGCTAGCCAGTCCCAAGTCAACCCAGCCAGCCAGTCCCAAGCTAGCCAGCCCAAAGGCAAAGGCAGGCAGGCACCCCCCACCCCAGTACCTTTTATTTGTCATCCCGGCAGTCCAGCATGCTTTCTGCGCTCCTGCCTGGGTTCTGCTGCTCTCTTCCAGCAGCATCAGTGGTGCAGGAGGCAGGCGTGCACTTCTTGCATGCCTGCTTGGTCCCTCCCTGCACTCTGAATGGCTGCCTGTCAGTTCTCATGGGACGAGAACTGACAGGCAGCCATTCAGAGTGCAGGGAGGGACCAAGCAGGCACGCAAAAAGCATGCACCTCCCTCCTGCACTACTGTGCTGCTGACGCTGCTGGAAGAGATCAGAAGAACCCAGGCAGGAGCACGGAAAGCACGTTGGACCGCCGGGATGACAAAAGGAGGTACGGGTTTTGTTTGGTGTTTTTTTTACATTCGCTCCTTAAGACACACCCTTATTAAAAAGTGTGTCTTAAGGAGCAAAAAATATGGTAATCCCCAGGGTTGGCTCTTAGTCAGAATACTGCCATTTAACAGGTCCTTAAGAGTGTGTTTCAAGTTTCAAGTTTATTAGCATTTGATGAATCGCTTATATAAAATTTCTAAGCGATGTACAGTTTAAAAGCCACCAGATTGTGGTCTCACATACAATTTGAACGAGTTAATCGTAAGACAAACAATATAAATCAATTGGCATTATAACAATTGAAATAGGGACAAACATGAAAGGGTAGGAAAGGAGGGAAAAGTTACAATATCATTATCTGTTGGAGTTTACATAAAAGGGAAAACACAATAAGGAGCAAAGAGGATTGGTGAATTTAATAGTCACAACAAAATGTATAAAATTTAAGGTGTGCCATGTTACGTATCAAAAGCGTCTTGAAATAGAAAGGTTTTTAAAATTTTCTTAAAAGATAAAAGGTCTTTTTCATTTCTAATATAGTTTGGTAAGGAATTCCATAATGTAGGGGCCATAACGGAAAATATATCGTTTCTTCTTGTGACGATAATTTTCAAGGAGGGAATTGATAATAAATTTGAGGAGGATGATCGTAGAGAGCGTGAGGCCATATATGGAATAATCATTTTTGACATAAATTGTGGTTCATTGAAGATTAGTGTTTTATATACCAAAAATATAATTTTAAAGATAATTCGGTGGGAAATGGGAAGCCAATGTGATTTAATCATTAATGGTGTGACATGATCATATTTTTTCGCTTTATGGATTAATTTTATTGCAGTATTTTGAATTATCTGAAGTCGTCTTTTTTCTTTCTGAGTTATATTGATTAAGAGAGAATTACAATAATCAATTTTGGATATGATCAAAGAGTGAACCAGAATATTGATCGATTTAGAGTCTAGGAAAGTGGAAATTGAACGGATAAGACGTAGTCTATGAAAGCATGATTTAACTATTTCACTGATATGACTGTGAAATGATAAGTCTACGTCAACTATTACTCCAAGGATTTTCAGTTTAGGTACAGATTCTAGAGGGGTGTTGTCAAGAATAAATGGTGAAATTGGTGTTAAGTTTCCTTTCCAGGTAAAAAACATAAGTGCCCGATAAGACTTTATTGTTATGTAACCTAATCTTATTTGAGTGCATTTATTACTTTATTCTTATCTGGGTAGTTGGAAGGAATTCTGTAATATTTCTTAGAACTTGGAAGAGAAGGGCTGAAGGCTTTCCTTGAGGTTTTTCTATACCAAACATTGATTTTTGGATGGTACAGCTGGATATCTCAGTAGTGTTTATCCATCCAGCAGTGCTATTCAACCCAGATAAATGCTTTTATACTATAGAACAATTGGTTATCGGATAGAAGACAGAGGGTAGGGTTAAATAGTCATTTTTCTCAATGGAGGAGAGTGTACAGTGGAGTGCCATAGGGTCTGTACTGGGACCGGTGCTATTTAACTTATTTATAAATGACCAGGAAATTGGAATGATGAGTGAGGTGATTAAATTTGCATTTGACACTAAACTGTTCAAAGTTGTTAAAACGCACGCAGATTATGAAAAATTGCAGGCAGACCTTAGGAAATTGGAAGACTGGACGTTCAAGTGGCAGATGAAATTTAATGTGGATAAATGCAAAGTGATGCACATTGGGAAGAATAACCTGAATCACAGCTACCGGATGCTAGGATCCGCCTTGGGGGTTAGCACCCAAGAAAAGGATCTGGGTATCATTGTAGACAATACGATGAAACCTTCCGCCCAATGTGCGGCGGCGGCCAAAAAGGCAAACAGAATTCTGGGAATTATTTAAAAAAGGGATGGTTAACAAGACTAAGAATGTCATAATGCCCCTGTATCGTTCCATGTGGCGACCTCATTTGGAGTATTGCGTTCAATTCTGGTTTCCTTATTTCAAGAAATATATAGTAGTGCTAGAAAAGGTTCCAAGAAGAGCGACCAAGATGGTAAAGGGGATGGAACTCCTGTCGTATGAGGAAAGACTAAATGGTTAAAGCTCTTCAGCTTGGAAAAGAAGGGAGATATGATTGAAGTCTACAAAATCCTTTTGCGCACAATGGCCTTTATAGAATTTGTGTTTAACATGGATCATCCTAGTGCCTATACAAGCTAAAATAACATCAAAATATACGTATACAGTAAGGGGTTGATTCTATAAATGGTGCGTAAATCAGCCAGCACCTAATAAATGACACTATCTGTGTGTCAATCACACTTAGGGGTCGTTTACTGAATCGCGGCTAGCGGCGCCTATGAAAAATCTTAGACGCATGAAATGTAGGCAAGGGATTTAAAGGTTTACATTTCAGGCGCCTATGTTTTTGGAGAATCGCACTTAGCAGTGCCTAACTCACCCTCCACCCATAGAAAAGCCTATTTAGGCGTTAGGTGCCTATCATCCAATTCATTTTTTAAACTAATTATTGAGGTTGTTAAGGGTATTTTGCCAATTAACCCCCTCTTTTACAAACGCATAGTGCGGGTTTTAGCACCAGCAATGGCGGTAACTGCTTCAATGCTCATAGAATTAGTATCAGCATTGGAGCAGTTACCGCCATTGCCGGCACAAAAAAACGCGCTATGGCCTTCTTTTGCTAAGGTGTGCTAACCGATTAACGCACGCTAAATGCTAACGTGTGCATGTTAATCTATGGACACGTTATCGTTTAGCGCGTGCTAATTCGATTAGCATACCTTAGTAAAAGAGGGGGTAAGTTAGGCGCCTTTTATAGAATCAGCCTCTCTCTTTCTTGACTTGTGCAGGGTCACAAAGAGCAGCACTAAAGAAGTTTTGCATCGAAGAATCAGTTAATTATTAATGTTCATTATCACAGTGTGCAGTAAAGATTTCAGTAATACCATTAACATGTTATTTGTCACAGCCTCCATTTTAAGCAGAGGTTAAGAATTGCCAATGGCGTTCAAAACACTCAAGTATTCAATGTCTCCTTGAGATAGAATAAAGCCTGCAATGCTGTTCAACTCCTTGCGACAAGGCCTCACACTATATTTTTTAAAGCTAGCTATCAGTTTTGAGTATTTTACACAATTTTGACTACCTAGAAGTTTGTGTTGACACCCATTTGACATTCAAGGAACAAGTCTATAAGGTCTATAAGGACTTTTACGCCTTTTGTCAACTGAGACCTGTTTAACATTGTATTGATGAGTCTAGTTTACTTGTGTTGAGTTATGCATTTGTGATCTCCAAGTTGGACTATAGGAATTTAGTTTATGCGGTATTGTCTCAATGGAATTTAAAGCAGTTGCAGACATTATAGAATACAAAGGTGAGATTTTTGGGTAATGCTAAGCATTATGAATAAGTTACAGTATATCTTTATTTGAATGGTATCATTGGTGGCTGGTTGCTCAGAGAATTCAAAGAATTAATCCCCTCTTTTACAAAGCCCAATTGTGTGGCCTGCTGCAGTAACTGTCCTGAATCCCATAGGGATTTAAAGGGCTTTTGGCTTTTGCAATATGGCAGCTACTAGCGTGGCTTTGTAAAAAGGGGATGAGGGGGGGGGGGGTGGAGGTAAATTTTAAGATTGTGAAACTCATGCATAATTATTATACTTTTCAATCTTTTTATTTAAAGAGTTTTTCTCCTTATGTCCCTAGTCGACCTCTGCAATCTGCTTAAGAAAATCATCTGGTTACTCTTTCCAGTAGGATATTCTGTTGAGAATGGAGTAGCAAGAGGGTATTTGGCTAGTTGGCCCCCAGTTTATAGAATAATTTGATGGAATCTATACTCGGAGAGAGGGATTTAAAAAAAAAAAAAAATTAAAGTTGCATTAACAATGTTTTCATTTGTTCAGGTTTTTGTGTTCTAGCAGGTTCGGAAAGCGGTGGGGACTAACGTCTGTGTTATCACAGTATGGATGAGAGAGTGGAATGGGGGATTTGTATACTGCCTTTTTGTGGCTTTGGCATTTCAAAGTTATATTCAGAGCTGTGGGAGGGTTCAGTGACTTGCGCAGGGTCACAAAGAACAGCACTAAAGATTTGATCTCACAAACTCTGGGTCCAGAGTAGTAGCTCAACCAGTGAATCATAGAGATGATAGGAAAAGTCCTAAGACCAATCTTATATTGGAGTTCTCTGTGTTTTTTATTTGTTGTTACCATGTTTCCCCGAAAATAAGATATTGTCTTATATTAATTTTGGGCCCAAAAAAGGTACTAGGTCTTATTTTGGGGGGTAGGTTTTATTTTTTTCATGTACAATGATCATCTCTCCATTCCTCTCCTTCACCCCAATTCTTCCTCTTTCCTTTCTCTCCCCCACATGTGCCGCATCTTTCCTCTCCTCTCACTCATCCCCTTGAGCAGTATATTTCTATCCCTCCCTCCCCTCCCATCCCCCTGTGCAGCAGAACCCTTGGAGCTTCTATCTCTCCCATCCCTTGTGCAGCAGAACCCTTGAAGCTTCTATCCCTCCCTTCCTCCCATCCCCTCGTGCCGCATCTTTCTATCCCTCCCATCCCCCCTGATGCCGCCGTACCCTCCGCGCACCCCCCCCTCGCACCCTGCTGACCCTTTCATCTCTCCCATCTGAACTCCGAACGCAAGACCAAAATACCTGGTAACAAACGGGAGCAGCACAAGCTGCATCGCAGCCTTCTCACACCCGGGCGTTCCTCTGCTGCATCACTGATGATGTCATCAGCAACACGGCATATAGAAGGTATTTCGGTCACAGTCAGGGTTCGGATGGGAGGGAGAGATGGAAAGGTCAGTGGGGAGCGACAGGGGAGGCGGGGGAAGTGCTGCTGCTAGCGACTAGGACTTATTTTCAGGGGTAGGGCTTATATTAAGACCTACCCTGAAAACCATGCTGGGGCTTATTTTCAGGGTAGGTCTTATTTTCGGGGAAACACGGTATTAGATTGTGAACCACTTGAAACCGAACTGTGATGCAGTACTGTATATCAAATATATCAAATATTAAGCATTTTTCACACATAATGATGCCATGAAACAAACACAATATGCCAGTTTTAAGGTGACTTATTGGCTGACATCATGTAGGCAGTCTAATGTTATGAAACAAAAAAGCAGAAAATATGTATGTTCAAAAATCATGTTTTGTCAGGAGCATCAATCACAAACTCTATTTTGAGTCTGATAGATCACAACATATAAACATCCATCTCTCAAATTGCACCACTTTATATAGCAGCAGAGCTTTTCCAAGCATTGGAATTAGTGACTGTTTTGAATCTACATTTTTTTTCTGCTTTTTTGCTTCACTACGCTGTTTTTGCAGTTTTTTCTTGCCTCAAATTTTTTGGCAGTCTAATGTTAGCAGCTTTCTCTTGTGGAAATCAATTTGGCTTGCGTTCGGCACACTGTTTTTATTTGGTAAGAATAACTTTTTGGACTTTTAAATTGGTGTGTACCTCATTTAGGGATCCTTTTACTAAGGCGCGCTAAAAATTAGCATGCGCTTAATGTTAACACGTGCGAATACCATTAATGCACGGTAGCATTTAGCGTGCGCTAATTTTTAGCGGTTGCTAAAATGGCTACCGCACCTTAGTAAAAGGACTACTTAGGGCTCCTTTTACAAAGGTGCGCTAGCATTTTTAGCGCATGCACTGGATTAGCGCGCGCTATAACTCAAGAGGAGGCGGTAGCGGCTAGCGCGCACAGCATTTTTGCGTGCGCTATTCTGCATGTTAAGGTCCTAACACACCTTTGTAAAAGGAGCCCTTAGATGTAAACCGCACAGTACGCTTCTAGAATAATGCCAGCTCAATGCTGGCATTAAGGTCTAACGCGCGCTATTGCGCTTATTAAGGCCCTAACACACCTTAATAAAAGGAGCCCTTAGTGATTTTGATGATTAACTATGACTTTTTTACTTTCCTGATTAAATGCTTTTGTTTTAATTAGAACATTTTTAAAATAATTATCTTCATTTTTAGTTGATAAAATGCAAAGCGTGGGCTTGGAGAATTTCCAGCCATCTGCCTATTCTATTTAATATTTATTTGCTTCCATTCTGCTTCCAGCCAGGAATCAATAGATAATCTGAACAAATGCCTGGGTAGAATGTACTGTTGATATAAAGAAAATAAAATTTAACCCAGAGAAGACAGGTATAACGGGTCAGCAAAAGCTAAGCTAGACTATTACCAGCCTATCTTAAGGTATGTCTACCAAAGGATGCACAGTCCTAACGCACAGTTAGTGTGTGTGAAAACACTTCCTGCAAACCATGTTATAAAATGTTATGGTTACATTTTTGTGCATGCTAAGCACATGCCATGTATGTTTTAATTTATTTTTTGGAAAGAACATATCAGGGCAAACAATAGGCATGGATGTGCTATTTAACTAGTGCAATGACGGTTGTATATCCATAACATGGGAGCCCTTACCACCTTGTTTTAGGACAAGCTATCCTCTGTTTAAGGGAGAAGCAGCCACATATGGGCTGAAAACAAATGTGTGGGAAAGAAAGCAGGGGGGCGGGGCGGGGATTTAAGGTAGGGAAGGGGTGGAAAAATAGTAGGCCAGGAAGAGTAGGCTAATCAGGAGGTAGGCACCCAGGGAGGGCGGGGAGGAGGAGGCGGCCTTGGAGGAGCGCTGGAAGAAGAGGCAGTCCGGTGCACTGACCAGGCAGGAGAGGCAAGTCTTTTCCCTCCCTCCACTCTCCTTAGACATGTTGCAGCTATAGGTGCAGCGGAATCAAGGGGGGGCAAAGACACAGCACCCAAATACGAGAAGGCGCTTGGGGGGGGTACCAAAAAGAAAGCTTTAGCAAACAGCATAGCTGCTGTGAACAATGAAAGAGACATGTCTCCCTGGTTGCACAGCGGGGAGGCCATGGGACATATATGACAGCAACTGCTCCCCATCCTTAAACGGGAAGGGTGGAAAGCTTGAACGGCTCCCTTGGACATGCGGTGGAATCAGGCGTTGAGTTAAATGTTACAAGAGAATGTTCAATGTTAAGTTACCGTATTTTTCGCTTCATAAGACGCACTTTTTTCCACCCAAAATTGGGTGGAAATTTCAGTGCGTCTTATGAAGCGAAGGTAACTTTTTTTAAACACGCCCCACCCACCCCGGTGTACCTTTTTAAAATGACCCATTTGTTGGGGGTATCCGCCGCTGCTCCTGCTCCCTGTTCACTGCCACTGCTCCCTGCTGGCTGCCGCTACGCATGAACTCAGGACACGGGAGGGAGGAAGAATGAAGGACAAATGCTAGAAGGCAGTGAGGGGGCACGAACTTGGGACATGGGAGGGAGGTAGGACAAAGAACAAAGGCTGGAAGGCAGTGAGAGGGCACGAACTCGGGACATGGGAGGGAGGTAGGTCAAAGAACAAAGGCTGGAAGGCAGTGAGTGGAAGTGGGCATGAATTTGGGACATGGGAGGGAGGGAATAGAAAGGGACAATTCTTTGGCATGAGTGAAGAAAGGAAGGAAGAAAGAAAGGAAGGAAGGAGACTCATGAAATCACCAGACAACAAAAGTAGGAAAAATTATTTTATTTTCAATTTAGTGATCAAAATGTGTCAGTTTTGATACTTTATATCTGCTGTGTGTATACGAAAAATGAAACGAACAGTCTGGCAGGGAAAGGGAGACAGGGTGCAGAGCCTGGTACATATTAGTACACAATTTGGTTCAGAATGTTTTTTTTCTGGTTTTCCTACTCTAAATCTAGGGTGCATCTTATGGTCCGGTGCGCCTTATGGTGCAAAAAATGTGGTATATTGAGAGAGCCTTTGTGCATGCGTGGATGTCAAAGTGATGACATCACACATGCAAGTGATGTCATCATGTCAATGTCTGTGCACTTCCAGATGCCTTGAGCTACGGCCACCATGTTTAGTGTGCCATGGCTTTGCAAAGTTTGTGAGACACTGGTATAGATTGTTGCATGATATTGTGGTCTATAATGTCAAAAGCAGCTGAGAAATCCAGCAGTGCTAACACAGAGGCAAATCCCCTGTTTTGGTTTCTATGAAGACAATCAATTTTGATTCACCTTCCTCTCTTCTACCTTAGAATGTAAGCCGACTGGACATTAATTTTTGATAAACAGGGTATTATATCCCTTAATAAGTATGGTTTATATACACTGATTTATTTGTTGCTATCTGAATTGTAGAATATTTTATAATTGTGAAATATAAATTGAATGGAATGAAATAAAACAGGAAAATTGCTTTTCAATTTCTAAATCCTATGATTTCCTGAGTAAGACAGACACAAATTCCATTGTAAGATCCCCTTTTCAAATGACAAGAAGACATATTAGATCTTCCAGCAGAGTTCCTTTTTTAGAGGTTTCTTTCTGATTTTAGTAAACTAACCAGTAGCCCTTGTGTTTATTTTTCTCCATATTTTCATTCAAGGAAAGGAATTGTCTAGTCCAGACATGTCAAACTCTGGCCCGCTGGCCAAATTTGGCCCGTGGTGTACTAAAATTTGGCCTGACAAACATTCCTGCCATTGTCGAGATTTGGCCCGCCGTTCCTTCCCTCCCTCCATCAGGTACGGCGCAGCTCCGCCAATGTTAAAAGGAGCTGCATCAATCAGAGCCCTCCCGCTGCCGCCTCAGCATGTTCCCTCTGCTGTTGTCCTGTACGTCAAGGGAGGGGTGGGACTGCGGCAGAGGGAACGTGCTAAGGCAGCGACATGGCTCCAATTTCGACGCGGTTCCTTTTAACATTGGCAGAGCTGCGCTGTACCTGATGGCTGCGCCTGGAGATGGTTGTTTGCTGTTGGACCCCTCTTTGGCCTGTGCAGTCTTTTATACCTTCCCATCTAGCTTCTTTATCACTATCTAAAGTGTTCACAGAATCACTACTGATTCCAAAGCTGCATTCCCAGCTTCTTTAAAGTTTCTAATTTGACAAACTCCTTCAAGGATAAGGATCCACCAATTCCATGTCCTGGCCTAACTTCTTTGAGTTTCCCAGGGCTAGGGGGTCAATCCCCTCGATTCTGCTAGACACGGTGGGATGTTAGCCATCAGGTGGGGGGAGATGAGGAGATATCATGGCCCAGGGAGTCAAACGCTCCTCCCTTGGCGGCGATGTGATCCAGCCCTTGAAGAATTGTAGGCTGTAATGGAGGTGACAACGCAGCCAGCTGTGGAACAGGCTTGATCATTCCCTTTCGTTTGGTGTGAGGCATCAAAGAAGAAGAAAACTTATTCCAAAGACGGTCCAAACAGCAATTTCCGAGGTAAAACTCAAGCTAGAATGGTAGAATGCTGTCAAGAACCATTTTGGCTCCTCCTTCCCATAATGTTAGATTTTTTTAATTTTACCCTTTCTTCAATCAGGAACCAAAGAAGGTGTTTAAGAAGAGGAGTTATATGATCATTATGTTTTGCATTGCAGAGAATCCTAGCCACTGTGTTCTTTTGGGTTTGCAAGCAAATTGAACTTGATGATACTTGCATACAGTATACTTTACTATGTTACAATAGTCATACCTGGCATAGAATAATACAAAGTGAGAGGAAAAGTCTTTTTTGTTGTTGTTGTTTTGTTTCCATCACAGAGCTGGTGTGGGGTTGGAGAGGTTGTAATACTATACTTCTACTAAGATTAAGGGGTTCCTTTTAGTAAGGTACGCATTTAGCACGCGCTAAATCGGTTAGTGTACCTTAATAAAAGGACCCCTAAGTATCTTTAAAAAAAAAATTTGGCCCACGACTTAGCCTATGTTTTAGATTTCGGCCCCTTATGTGATTGAGTTCGACACCCCTGGTCTAGCCATAATTAATTTATACATAAAAGCCTGCTGACAGCTAGAAGGAGCATAGTGTTCAAGTGGGCTGATCTATTATTAAAAATAGAACTTTCTGATTGGGCAGACGGGTGCGGTGGCAGCTGCTGGGCTTTGCGGGGCACTTTTCATCGGTTATTGCATCTTCTTTGACAAGAAATGGCACAGCCACCCCGACTTGAAGCTGCGGTTGCGAGAGAAAAGGTGAAAACAAAAGCTTGCCAAAGAAAGAGCAGGGCTGTCTACGTTACCTGACCTCAAGGATGCTGAGACTATTCAGAGGTTTTTTCTTGAAGAGATATAGCTTGGAGAGGAATTGTTAGCACAAGGTGATTATGAGAAGGGTGTTGACCATTCGAACAATGCCATTGCTGTGTGTGGACATTGCCTGCATCCTGTACATAGCCTGCAGTTTTTGTTTGGTTTGTCCTTGTTCGGTATACTGCAGACTCCGTTGGATTTTCCTCTTCTTGCTGTATGTGTGGACAGCCACCAGTGGCATACCAAGGGGGGGACGATCCGCCCCGGGTGCATGGCTTGGGGGGGGTGCAAAGCCAGCCAGGTCCGGGTCTTCCTGCCCTACTGCCCTACTACCCGGTCCTCCTGCCAGGTCCGGATCCTCCTGCCCTTCCTTTCCCCCGGTCTGCGCCGCTGCAATCTTACCTCCCCGCTGCTGCTGCTAATCACTGACAAGAAGTCTTCTTTCCAGTGTCAATTTTGACATCAGAGATGATGTTCCTGGCCAGCCAGGCAATGATTGGCTAGCCCGGAATGTCCTCTCCGACATCAGACTTCTTGTCGGCGATTAGCAGCAGTAGCGGGGAGGTAAGATTGCAGCGGCGTAGACCGGGGGAAAGGAAGGAGAGAGGCGCTTTTTTTTTCCTTGGCAGGGAGGGAAGGATGTAGGCAGGCATGCTGGCTAGCTTTAGCATGGCAGGGAGGGAGGGAGATAGGTAGGCAGGCAGGCTGGCTTTGGGGGTGGACAAAATCTGGAAGGTAGTGGGGGGACATAAGGAGGAGGCACTGGGGACACTAAGGACACGGGAAGGGGGTACTGCGGGCATTATGGACACAGGAAGGAGGCACTGGGGGCACTTTGGACATAGGAAGGAGGCACTAGGGTCACTATGGACACGGGATGGAGGCACTGGGGGCACTATGGACACAGGAAGGAGGCACTGGGAGCACCATGGACACAGGATGGGGCACTGGGGGCACTAAAGACATAGGACGGAGGCACTGGGGGCACTAAGGACACAGGACGGGAGCACTGGGGCACTATGGACACAGGACAGGGGCACTGGGGGCACTATGGACACAGGACTGAGGCACTGTGGGCACTATGGACACAGGACGGAGGCACTGGGTGCACTAAGGACACAGGACTTGGCAGTGGGGGCACTAAAGACACAGGACGGGGGCACTGGGGACACTATGGACATGGGAAGGAGGCACTGGGGGCACTATGGACATAGGACGGAGGCACTGGGGGCACTAAGGACATGAGAAGGAGGCACTGGGAGCACTAAGGACATGGGAAGGAGGCACTGGAGGCACTAAGGACATGGGAAGGAAGGAGGGAAGGAATAGAAAGGGAGAATTGATGGTCCTGAGTACAGAAAGAAAGAAATGAAAGAAAGGATACACAGTCAATTAATAGATGTCCCCTTTTGATGAAAAAAATAAATGTTCACGTTACCTCTGACTTACTTTCTCTGCAAAGCAGAGTTGGCAGCTGCGCTGAGGTGCAGGAAGATCCCGCAATGACTCGTCTGCCAGCTCTGCTCTGGAAGAAGTAAGTTACTTCGGAGGGGGTGGACCCGGCAGACGCAGTCATTGCGGGACTTTGCCACAACTCCCTGCGTCTGCTGGGTCCACCCCCTCTGACGTAACTTACTTCTTCCGGAGCAGAGCTAGCAGACGAGTCATCGTGGGACCTTCCAACATGCGGCTGCTGAGTCCGCTCCAGAGCAAGTACGTCGGAGTGGGGTGGACTGGCAGCCGGCAGCTACAGTCATCGTGGCACCTTGCTGCATGAAGGGAGAGAAAGGAGCAGGATTGCTGGAATGGAAGAGTGATAGAGGGAAAGAAAGGGGGCAGGGTGGTATGGAAGGGTGGTGCTGATAGAATTGATGTACAGGGAAAGGAGAGAGACATAAGGGGGAAGGATATTGGAGGGAAAGAAAGGGGGCAGATGCTGATTGAAGAGGGGTGGATGGAGAGAAAGGGCAGACATTGGATGGTAGTGGGGAGCCTATGCTGGATGGAAGTGCAGATGGGAGAGATAAGGGAGCAAATGCAGGAAGGAAATGGGAGGAGAGAAAGAGGGGAGCAGACGCTGGATGTAAGTGGACAGAGAGAGAGGAGAAGGTACTAGATGGAAGGGTTGGAGAAGAGGGTACATGATGGAAGGAGGGGATAAATGAAAGAGGGTACATGATGGGGAGAAAAGGATTGTGTTTGGGGAACACTGGAGAGGTGAGGGAAATATGTGGCAAGCTTTAGGTAGACAGTAAAAAATAACTTTGATGAGAGGGTAGTAAGAACATAATCTAGACAGATGCAGAAAATAAATTGAAAAGGAAAATGAGGGAAAAAAGGGAAAGGGATTGCAGAGGAGAGGTGTGGGAGAGGGAAGGAGAGGAGAGAGATGCCAGACCAATGGGGGTGAAAGGAGAGATGGAAGGGGAAGTCATACAGTTACTGGAAGGGGCATAGAAGGAGAGAAGATGCCATATAGGGGAATAGTGACGGTAGACAGTGGATGGAAGGAAGAGAGTTACAAGAAGATTAGGAAAGCAGAAATCACAGAAGACAAAGGTAGAAAAAATTTTATATTTATTTATTGCTTTAGGAGACATGTGTCACTGTTTCTGTGGAGCATTATATGCAGAGTCCAGCTTATTGCTGGTTCAATTTAACCTTTGTCTATGTATTTCTATTTTATCCCTTTTACAAAACTGTGGAGTGTTTTTAGCGCCAGCCGTGGTGACAACTCTGATGCTCAGAATTCTATGAGCGTCAGAGCTGTTACCTCCATGGCTAAAATCTACACTACAGTTTTGTAAAAGAGGGAGGGGTTAGTTTGTGATTACATATTCCATACTAGGCGAAGGTGTTTTCTGTGTTCTGTGTATTCGAAAGACATGGTTTTTTGTTAGGTTTGACTGCAGGATTGATCTGTACTAGTCTGGCTTGTTTAGTTTTACAATGGGTGTATTGATGTTGTACTGCTTACTGCAGTATGTAAGATGCTGCCTTTTCCTAGGTACTCATGTGTGACATGTGGCTTGTTACTAAAAATCATGTTTTTCATACAGAGGGGGGGGGGTGTCAAATGATGGGCCACAGGTGTCACATATGCTAGGTACGCCACTGACAGCCACAACAGTTGTTGCAGGTGTTGCAGCAAACGCTTCCACCATCAGTGTTCCAGATGCTTCTGAATAAGTTACCAACTATTAGCCAGAAAATTGTAACTTCACAGAGCTTAAAAGAGGATGATGTTGAGTAAGGGACAAAAACAGTACCTGCTCTTTCCTAATGCAGAAGATGAAATGATGAGGCAAAAAAAAAAATCCAAATGGACAGTACAGTGCTCCCCCGTGAATTTGCAGTTCACAGTCCTGGTCATTCGTGGTATTTTCTGACTGCGAATGACTGGACAGGAGAGGCAGCCGGAGCGCCGGTGAGTGAAGGAACATAAGAACATAAGAGTTGCCGCTGCTGGGTCAGACCGGTGGTTCATCCTGCCCAACAGTCCGCTGAAGCGGTGGCCCCTAGGTCAAAGACCAGTGCCCTAACTGAGACCAACCCTACCTGCATAT
This sequence comes from Geotrypetes seraphini, assembly GCF_902459505.1. Lineage (NCBI taxonomy): Eukaryota > Metazoa > Chordata > Amphibia > Gymnophiona > Dermophiidae > Geotrypetes > Geotrypetes seraphini. The sequence continues at coordinate 171,620,596 of NC_047084.1, read as the reverse complement.
GTTCCGGTTCAGCAAGAACTCATCTAACTTTGTCTTGAATCCCTGGAGGGTGTTTTTCCCTATAACAGCCTCCGGAAGAGCATTCCAGTTTTCCACCACTCTCTGAGTGAAGAAGAACTTCCTTACGTTTGTACGGAATCTATCCCCTTTTAACTTTAGAGAGTGCCCTCTCGTTCTCCCTACCTTAGAGAGGGTGAACAACCTGTCCTTATCTACCAAGTCTATTCCCTTCAGTATTTTGAATGTTTCGATCATGTCTCCTCTCAGTCTTCTCTTTTCAAGGGAGAAGAGGCCCAGTTTCGCCAATCTCTCACTGTAAGGCAACTCCTCCAGCCCCTTAACTATTTTAGTTGCTCTTCTCTGGACCCTTTCAAGTAGTACCATGTGCTTCTTCATATACGGTGACCAGTGCTGGACGCAGTACTCCAGGTGAGGGTGCACCATGGCCCGGTACAGCGGCATGATAACCTTCTCTGATCTGTTTGTGATCCTCTTCTTTATCATTCCTAGCCCTTTTTGCTGCCGCTGCGCATTGTGCAGACGGCTTCATCGACTTGTCGATCAGAACTCCCAAGTCTCTTTCCTAGGAGGTCTCTCCAAGTACCGCCTCGGACATCCTGTATTCGTGCATGAGATTTTTGTTACTGACATGCATCACTTTACACTTATCCACGTTGAACTTCATCTACCATGTTGATGCCCATCCCTCGAGCCTGATTATGTCACGTTGCAGATCTTCGCAATCCCCCTGTGTCTTCAGTACTCTGAATAACTTCAAATCGTCTGCTAATTTAATCACCTCACTAGTCGTACCAATGTCCAGATCATTTATAAAGATGTTGAAGATCACAGGTCCAAGCACCGAGCCCTGCGGCACCCCACTGGTGACACTCTTCCAGTCCGAGAATTGTCCATTTGCCCCCACTCTCTGCTATGCTCCAGCCAATTTTTCACCCTCGATTCCATGGCTTGCAATTTTACAAAGTAGTCGTTCATGCGGAACCTTGTTGAATGTCTTCTGAAAATCCAGATATACAATGTCAACTGGGTTGCCCTTGTCTATCTGCCTGTTTACTCCCTCAAAGAAGTGCAGAAAGTTCATCAGGCAAGATGTACCTTTGCTGAAACCGTGCTGGCTGGTCCTCATTAAACCGTGTCCGTCAAGGTGATCAATGATGCGGTCTTTGATCAGCATCTCTACCATCTTTCCCGGTACCGAGGTCAGACTTACCGGTCTGTAGTTTTCTGGATCTCCTCTCGAATCTTTTTTGAAGATAGGCATACATTCACCACCTTCCAGTCCTCCGGAATATTTCCCGATTTGATCAACAGATTGGCTATTAGCTGAAGCAGTTCAGCTATAGTCCCTTTCAGTTCCTTGATGACCCTTGGATGGAAATCACTCACGGTATGCTCCAACTGCCTCATCTTGTACTAAAGTTGGGCATTACCAATCAGGAGCTGCGTGTCAAAGCATTTCTTGATTGGTAAGGCTCGACTAGTACAGGAAGAGGCGGTCAGAGCATACAGCGAGTGTTTTCCTTCACTCGCTGGTGCTCCTGCTGCCCTCTCCTGCCTTTCCAGCTGCCCTCTCCTGTCTCCCCTGCCTAAAAAACGTATTTGCGGTTTTTCAAATTTCGGGGGAGTGCTGCATATTGTATCGGAAGCTGTAAAAAAATTACCAGAGTTCAACTTTTTTGTAGGTGGATTTGATGGATGGATATTTTTTCTTTCTCAGGTGGACAAAACCCCCAATTATTTGTAAAGTATTACTGCATTCATTTACTAAAATATCAAAATTGTACATAAAATAGCAGTATATACTATGGGCTCCTTTTACTAAGGTGCGCTAGCGTTTTTAGCACGCGCTAAAGATTAGCGTATGCTTATCCCGCACTAAATGAAAAATACTAATGCAAGTTCTATGGAGGCATTAGCGCAAATGAAAAATACTAATGCAAGCACTATGGAGACATTAGCGTTTAGCGCATGCGGTATTGTAGCGTGTGCTAAGCGTGTGCTAAAACCGCTAACGTACCTTAGTAAAAGGAGCCCTATGTATCAAATGTTCATTTTTAGGTGTGGAGGAGCAAGGTTAATGCGATCAAAAAAGATGTCTCCTTAAAAAAAATAAAAAAAAGTGATGCCCATAGAAGCTTAATGGTGTTGGTGACATTTTGACCCCTTCTAGAATCATTGTCACAGAGTATTAGATCTATATTTCAGTCTGCAACAAATCCGTATGTAGTGAGCAATACACTGGGTAGCACTTCTGTAACTGATTTTAGTTGTGTGTCCTGTCCATCTAATTTAGATTGGAAGCTCCAGAGAAGAGGCTATCACTTTTATGTATCCTTAAAGACATCTGTACTAGAGAATGACAAGGTGACAAAATTCATCAGTGTTCCCGTCCCCGCGGATAACCGCGGGAAATCATCTTCATGTCATTCTTTAAAGAGAGAGGGAAGAATCAGAGTATGAATGGCCACAACCACTGACCCACAAGCTTTGCTTTGAAGAATGCTGGTGTAGAAGGACTGAGGTAGAAAATGACATGGGATTATTTCCCGCGGTTATCCACAGGGACAGGAACAGTGATGAATTTTGTCACCGTGTCATTCTCTATTTCTGTACATTGTGCAGCACTATATAAATGTTTAGAAGTGACAATGTTGAGAAGCAGGTCTCTGAATTAAAAACTTCTTCTAATCAGCACTCTAAGGATAAAAATTTGTTGATTAGGAAGATTAAGATTTCAATTCCTATTTGTATTTTCCAGGTTCTCAGACTGATTAATTTTCCGGTTTCCAGTTTACAATCACCTAAAGAACTTTTTCAATTGTTAACTTCATTTCTATAATATCCGGAGACAACTATGCCCCCACTACAGAAATTGTACTACCTAAATGTTCCTAAAGAATCTAATCAGGAATTGGAGAACCAATTAGTGGATTTAAATCTTACAAATATTCTGGAATCTTCTCAGAGTGAAATTTCAGTAAGGGCTACATTGCTTGTGACCTTTGTCTTTTTACAAGACAAAGAGGCAATTCTTCATCTATTCTTTAAAGCTGGGAATGTTGAATTTTTTTGGAAGTAAAATAGCTGTTTTCCCAGATGTTTCTCAGTGGACACAATTTCATTAAAACAATTTTTTTTAATGCTACATCAATTAAGTTCAGGAGCTACCTTTCAGCTGTGCTTTCCCTGTAAAATGTTATATTAATTATAAATCCAACAGATATGTTTTCTACAAACCTGATCAATTACAATTTTTCTTGGAGGGCAAAGCCGCTTCAGTAGCCCCAGAGAGGTCCACTAATATCACAACCCAGATTATTTAGCTGAACACAACCGTTTTGCTCCTTAATTTTGATAATAATGATATGTTTTCTTTTCCTTGGATTGCAACTACCCTTATAATGCTTGTTTCTCTCTCCTCAAGTTGTGGACTGTTTGTGTTCTACATTTATGTTAAATATTATGGGGCTCATAATTGAAAGAGAAAAACGTCCAAAAACTGGCCTAAATCGGCACTTGGACGAACATTTCTCTAAAACGTCCAAGTGCCGATAATCAAACCAGGTTTTGGACGTATTTCTAAATGACTTAGGCCTTCATAGAGCCGATCAACATCCAAAGATAAACAGGGCATTTCGGGAGGCGTGTCGAGGGCGGGAGTTGGACGGGATGTGGGCCGGCTTAGACTTAGTCGTACAGCATGTATAACCGAAAGTTAAACAAAAGAGCCTAGAGGAAACTTGGACGTTTTGACTTAGACTATCTAAAACATGGTCTAAGTCACTAAAACCCACCTAAACTCACCAGATAATCACTGAAAACACATAACACAGACCCCCACACACTACCCCAGTGATCACTAACACCCCCACCCCAATAAAAATTTTAATCATAACTTGAAACCAGACTATCATCACCTGGCTGCCTAGCATAGTCGTCCAGCCGAGAGGCAGCTTAAGTCATCTTGGGGGTGTGTTTGGGACCCATAGAGAGATGGATCCATGCCCATAAGCTCCTGTAATCACTGCACTCCCCTATACACCCCCAAAACCCTTTTGTACTGGCATATAAGTGGCTCCTACATCCATAAGGGCTATAGGGGTGATAGATAAGTGGGTCTAGGGGATTCTGGAGGTGGTTTGGGGGGCTCACCATCACCTATAAGGGAGCTGTAGTGAGGAGAAGCCATGGCACTCTGTTTGTGAAGTTCACAGCAGTGCCCTGTAAGGTACCCCACTATTTAGGTGCCCTGTCTGGGTGTTCTGTCAATCACTTTGCAGACCCCTCCCACGTCCAACAGGGCTTGTTCTAGATGTTTTTGACTTGGACGGACATTTGTACGAAAATGAACTATAAAGCTAGTCGTTTTAGATCAGATCTTCAGGACGTATAATTTGGACGATTTTCGAAAGTCAAAAGAAGTTGGACGTCTCTTTTGAAAATGTCACTTAGGCCATTTTTGACTTTGGACGACTTGCGAAATGGACGTAAACGGACTTAGACGTCCCTTTTGATTATGCCCCTCCACATGTATTATTTCCTTACTGGATATTGTTATTTTTCCTCAAAGCTTGTTTTTTATTTTATGTAAATAAAAGATAAATTTAAAAAAATGTTTAGAAGTAGTAGTCTCTATGGGATTTATTATGCATTCAGTCTTCACTGCTTGACTGGTTAGAGAGAGAGAAGAAGGCTGTAGGAGGGAATGGGAGGATTAATTAGGCTTCCAAATTATGCATTTTGAATGAAATGTTTGTTGTCAATTTCAACATTGTTTGTAGGCAAATGCATTGCATTGTATTTATCCACATGTTATTCTGAGGAGACATTTTAAAGGATTTTATATGAGTAAATGTTTGCAAAAATGCCTTTTGAAAATTAGTCATAGTCAGTGTGACTAAAAAGACATGTAAAATGTTTTAAACCACCTTAAATACCTTGGCTTTGCTTAGCTTAATATGAAGTAAATAGATCAAATTAAATGTATTCTACAACTTGCACACTTTTAGGGCTCCTTTTACGAAGCTGCGGTAGCGGTTTTAACGTGTGTAATAGCGCGCGGTAAACTGCTGGTCATGCTAACCGCTGCGGCCTCCTCTTAAGCAGGCGGTAGTTTTTCGGCTAGCGCGGGGGTTAGTGCGGGATTAAAAGTCGTGCTCGTTAAAGCCGTTATTGCGGCTTCGTAAAAGGAGCCATTAATCTGATGGACAAAAGGAAGGCATTGGTCAGGGAAAAGAAAGTCTTACCTGCAAACTTGTACGCTGCTCAAGAGGTATGAAAATTTTTCCCATAGGAGCTAACTTTATACTAAGCATGTCATTCTGTTAGATAGGCCTAGTGATTGTGGATTGTGTGGGCTAGTGTTTCATTGGTTCAAATCATGTCTGAGTGATCAGAAGCAAGAGGTAAATATTGACAGAAAATTGTCAGTGCAAAGCGTGATAAAGACTGGAGTCCCACAGGGCTCAGCCCTGCCGGCAGTTCTGTTTAATTTATATCTTCTCCCTTAATGTAAGTTGCTGTGTAAACTTGAAGTATCATATAGGCTGAGAGAAGAGCTTGGTTTTTCTCTATGCTTTGGTGGTAGAACCTTCCCCTCCCCAGCATAACTTCTAAAAAGCCCCAAGGACATTGGGCTAGACTTGATAGGTATGACTCAGACTACAGCAGCTGAGCCCAGAAGAGATGAGCAACAGGCATAGTTCAAGTAACAGGTGGGGGTCTACTGTATACTGTATATCAGCTGCTGGAGGAAAAAAACTGGGGAATAGATGAATGCAGATACTTCTTCTTTCAAAATCCTCAGTCCCATTTCCAGGACTTTCATGTTTATGCCCTAAAAGTATGAGGCTTAAACCATTTGCCTTGGTGGATATCTGTGAAGGTTTAGTAAGGATTAAGGCTGCCTTAGAAGATTCTAGTGCTACAGACTTGGAGTTCACTAACTAATCAAATGGTAAATTGGGAATTAGAAAAAAAAAAAAAAAAGAGTGGAGGAAGGTGACAGACAAATGGAGTCTGTGAAAGTCTACTCTGCTATGTCTCAGGAAACTAGGGTGCTGTTTATTAAATACAGCTTGTCCTTGCATTTGAAGTTGGAGTCTTTGGAGTGTGAGAAAAAAATATTAAGAACATAAAAATAGCCTTACTGGGTCAGACCAATGGTCCATCAAGCTCAGTAGCCTGTTCTCACGATGGCCAATCCAGGACCCTAGTACCTGACCAAAACCCAATGAGTAGCAACATTCCATGCTACCAATCCAGGGAATTTCCATTATCTAATGAATCATGGCTTATATAAAAGAGCTTTTGAAGACTGAGACCTCAAACATGCTGATTAGCTGTAAGATGTATCACATTCTGTGAGTTCTCTGGACCACCTTAGAGTTACAACTGGGTTCAGAAGTGTTCCAAAGCTCTTCACATTGATCTTAGCCCCCACAATCGCAAAGATATATACCCACACACTGCAAAGGGGCTGATTCTTCAAACAGTGTCCCAATTGTAGGTGGAGGTAGACGTCCTACTGCCATCTCAGCAGCCAATTGGGACACATGTTTTTTGTTTGTTTTTTTAAATCCATGCCACAAAGGATGCCTACAATATAGGTGTGTGATTTGCACCTAAGGAGATGTCTAGACACGTCTACCGATGCCCAAGGCTGGTGTGGGCGTGATTTCCACCGGAAATGGCCTTGGGTGTCTATATGTGTCCTTATGCATCTCTGTAGATGCAAGACTGATGCCTTAAACATAAGCCTGTAAAATACTGGCCTACATATTTAAGGCATCAGAAAAAAAAATTCAATTCTCTACAGGATGCAGATGTGCGATTCACTCCTGATCAGCAGCCGTTCTTAGGCGGCCACTAAGATTGGCATCCTTAGAGAATCAGGCCCATGTGTACATATACAATTCTCTTATCTTTTTAGCGCTGTGTATTCTTATATTCTCATACGCACATAGAAAGAAAGGTTACACATAAAATCAATATTCTTATAGCCCAAATTCCCACACAAAGCACTAAGGAAAGCTAGCACAAAATAACATACACCTCTGTAAAAACATTAACACGGAGACAGAAAGAATTGGGAATCAGGCCTCCTGGTTATGTAAAACACCCCTTGAAACCAGAAACATAGAAACATGATGGCAGATAAAGGCCAAATAGTCCATCTAGTCTGCCCATCCACAGTAACCATTATCTCTTTCTCTCTCCGAGAGATCCCACGTGCCTATCCCAGATCCTTTTGAATTTAGACAGTGTCCCTGTCTCCACCACCTCTTCTAGGAGACTTTTCAATGCATCTACCACCCTTTCTTTTTTTTTTTAAATTATTTATTTATCATTTTACAAAAAAATTATCAAGCATTATATCTTGTACAGTAAGATTGTAATCCTTAACATAAATAATAATAAGAAAACATATAACATATTCTCTTACACTTAAGCAATCTATAGTCCCCAATTATTGGATCCAAGACTTTCAAAGAGTGACATTTACCAATTAAAAAGGGAAAAAAATGACCAATAATAAGCAAGACAAAGTGGCTGAAGTGGAGGGAGTATTCTAATCATGAGTCAGTTATTATTCCAGTTGTTCCTTCTTTCTCAAGACGTTTCAAAGCCACAAAATTTGTTAGGTGAATTGGTTCAAAGAAAACATGTTTATCTAAACCATGAAGAACAATACATTTACAGGGAAATCTAAGAAAAAACTTTCCCTCCACTGAAATTACTCCTGCTTTTAATAACAAGAACTGCCTTCTCCGTTTTTGAGTCTCTTTGGTAACGTCTGGAAAAATCTGTATTTTTTGTCCCAGGAACTCTTTAGTTCTATTTTTAAAGAACATCTTCATAATCCAATTCTTATCTGGTGCTAAAGCAACAGTAGCTAACAATGTTGCTGATGTGACCAAATCCTTTGTAGAAGATTCCAATAAAATGGAGATATCCATTTGTGGTTCCTGCTGTTTTTGATTACCCAATTGCTGTTCCATTTTTCTAACAGGCAAGTAATATACTTGGGAGAAAGGCAGAATTAGTTCCTCGGAAACTGAGAAAACTTCCAAAAAGTATTTCTTTAACATTTCCCTGGGTGTCATAGATAAAACCCTAAGAAAATTTAGAAATCTTAAATTATTGGCTCGCTGGCCATTTTCAATCATTTCTAGCTTCCGCCTAATGTTCACACAATCTTTGACCACTATTTCTTGTACCTGTTTAACCTCAGTTATTTCAAGTTCATTTTTTCCCAACTTTGTTTTAGTTAAGGTCATATCCACTTGTATTTTATTTAATTCTTGTTCTTGTTTGCATATCTTCTTTTCCATTTCTCTAATTTGTAGAGTCAAAGTGTTTCCCAATTTTATTACTAAATCCCAAAGAGACTCCATAGTGATTTCAGTGGGTTTTTTAACCACAAAGGACCCGTTCTCACTTTCCAAAGATATAGTTTGTTTGTCTTGTTTTTCCTCTCTTTTCTACGATGTTCCCAGCGCTTCTGTATCTCTTCCAAGACTCAAAAAGTCTTGGGAGATATCTGTCTCCAGGCTCACCGATGAAAGAGCCTCCCGGATAGCAGACCCTATCTCTTCGGACAGGCCTGGTTCCGTGGTGAGCTGGTGCGCTGTGGCTGAGGAGGAGTGTCTCTTGCATCAGGGCTGAGCGTGACCTCCAGCCCAGGGATCCCTTTAGCGACGTCACTCTGCGTCGCCGGTTCCAACGGGCGATTCCCTGATGTCATTGACTCCCTCATTTACCACCCTTTCTGTAAAAAAAATATTTCCTTAGATTACTCCGGAGCCTATCACCTCTTAACTTCATTCTATGCCCTCTCATAGCAGAGTTTCCTTTCAAATGAAAGAGACTCAACTCCCTGGACATTGTGTACCTGGATTTTAGCAAAGCATTCGATAGCGTACCACACCGCAGGTTACTGAGCAAGATGAGTTCTATAGGATTAGGTAACACATTGACGAAATGGGTTGGGAGCTGGCTTGGAGGTAGGCTCCAAAGGGTGGTGGTGAACGGCACCCCCTCCGAAATGATGGAGGTGATTAGTGGAGTACCACAGGGCTCAGTCTTGGGCCCAATCCTATTCAACATCTTTATAAGAGACTTGGCAGAAGGGCTTCAAGGTAAAATAACATTATTCGCCGATGACGCCAAACTGAGTAATGTAGTGGGCAAATGCACAACAGACGAAGATTCAGTGCCCGACAACATGATGCACGACCTATTCCTACTGGAGCGATGGTCTAGGACATGGCAACTCAACTTCAATGCCAAAAAATGCAAAGTTATGCACCTGGGCAGCCAGAATCCATGCAAGTCTTATACCCTTAATGGCGAGATCCTAGCAAAAACGGTAGCAGAACGAGACTTGGGGGTAATCGTCAGTGAGGACATGAAGTCTGCCAATCAAGTGGAGCAGGCTTCGTCCAAGGCAAGACAAATCATGGGCTGCATACGAAGTGGTTTCGTCAGTCGTAAGGCGGAAGTCATTATGCCATTGTATAGATCCATGGTGAGGCCCCACCTGGAATACTGTGTGCAATTCTGGAGGCCGCATTATTGCAAGGATGTGCTGAGACTGGAGTCGGTGCAAAGAATGGCCACCCGGATGGTCTTGGGACTCAAGGATCTACCATATGAAAAACGGCTTGACAAATTACAGCTATACTCGCTCGAGGAGCACAGAGAGAGGGGAGACATGATCGAGACGTTCAAGTATCTTACGGGCCGCATCGAGGCGGAGGAAGATATCTTCTTTTTCAAGGATCCCACGACAACAAGAGGGCATCCATTGAAAATCAGGGGCGGGAAACTACGAGGTGACACCAGGAAATTCTTTTTCACTGAAAGAGTGGTTGATCGCTGGAATAGTTTTCCACTACAGGTGATTGAGGCCAGCAGCGTGCCTGATTTTAAGGCAAAATGGGATCGGCACATGGGATCTATTCACAGGGCAAAGGTAGGGGAGGGACATTAAGGTGGGCAGACTGGATGGGCCGTGGGCCCTTATCTGCCGTCTATTTCTATGTTTCTATGTTTCTATGACTCATGCGTATTTACATTACATAGGTATTTAAATGTCTCTATCATATCTCCCCTCTCTTGCCTTTCCTCTAAAGTATACAGATTGAGATCTTTAAGTCTGTCCCCATACGCCTTATGATGAAGACAGAGTCCAATTTGCTGGACCCAGAGCCCAGTCTTTGTAGTATTCTGCTGCATATTTGTTATCTTGTATGACCTAGAGGTCAAGCAATAAACTTTGTTTTGTATTGTCTATGTCTTTTGAGTGTTTCTTTCAAAGCTGGAGTACATTATATATTTTTAGAAATAATAAGGTATGCATCACACTTTATAACAGGATGATAGAAAATCATTGACAAGGAAATATAGTATAGTGAGGATATTGGTGAAAAAGAAAATATTATTGTTCACATGTTGCAGACCAAGTATTAATTGGAAGGCAAAAGTTTAATTGGAAGACTATAATTAATTTTGGGCAATTGTATCTCTTTATGGTCCAGGTGTCCATCTCACATTCTCTATAACCTCATCATGTGCTGTCTTAGAGAGGCAAAATTGCAAATATAAAGGAACATAATAATGTGAATTTGTAAGGAGTAGAACTAGGTCCCCAAAACTGGCCTCATACAATTAGTTCATTTATTTAAAACATTTTTATACCATTTAGAAAAAACTAACTAAATGGTTTATATTGATTAAAACACACACAAGATAAAAATAAACCATAACATAAAATCGACATAATTAACCCCCCTCTCCCTTTTCCAAAACCGTAGCTTGGTTTTTAGCACCAGGCCACGGCGGCAACAGCTCTGACGCTCATAGAATTCCTATGAGCTTAGGAACTGTTACCGCCATGGCCAGTCCTAAAAACCGCGCTATGGTTTTGGAAAAAGGGTGGGGGGGTGCGTTAAACAATTTCTTCTTTTCAACTAGTAAATCAACTAGTTTCTTAGCAAAGAAAGAAAGCTCACAACAAAAGAATGCAGGTCCTAATTAATGGTAGTACCAGATGATTGTAAGAGTGGCTAGCATAAGAGAGCAAATAGAAATAAAAAAAAATACTTATGACTCTTATAGAGAATTAGTGGACATGCAACCCATATAAATATAATGTATTCTATGTTATACATAAAACAGTATCAAATTATAAAAGCAGAAAAAAAACATAGAGCCTGTATTAGAAAAGAGAAAGAAATGCTATGTACCAGGCAGAGACAGGAATAGTAGTCTAAAGTAATTGCTCATTATAGGTAAAGTCTGAGAATCACAGAAAAAAAGGTGGAAAAGCAACTTGATAGCAATTTCAAAGAAAACCCCTGTTTTAGCATTCCTGGATAAGCTCTATTTCTGTCTTCTGTTCAACACTGTCATCCTGTTTCTCTCAGTAAGCAAATATTCCAAACCCCTGTTCTTATCCCAATTCAGAGGCTAAATATTCATTATAGAGGTCAAAACTATAAGAAAAAATTAAAGTGGTCAAGCAATTACATTAACATTCAATCTCCATTCTCTAACAGTTCCAGTGGGTAAAAAGAAAGAAAATCTTAGAGGAATATGTTATAGATAACATTGTGTCAGCTGATAGTTTGGACATGTCATCTTTTTTTTAGAACGATCAATGAATAATATCCCTGAGGGGCTACATTGATTGTAGTAATAGGCTCAGAAGTGGATTAAACTTTGGTAATTATGTAATGATTTGTGTCTTGTTTTTTTTTCTGTTGTGTCCCCACACAAGCAAAAAAGAGGTGTGATCCACTCTCGGGGGCATTAGTATATCTTTCTAGACCCATTAAAGATACATTAATTTCTTGCAGATACAGATTCCTCCATTGAAATGATGTTTTACACCAGTCTGATTATTATAGGGTTTGTAAGATTTGCACAAGGCTATTGATCTAGTTAATTAAGGTGAGCTATATGTTGTTGCTTTTTTCATGTTTTTTCTTTCCTAATCATGGATTATAGATGAGCAATGAACATGAGTTACTTTTTTTAGGTTCTTAGGTTTAAATATTCAATATTCTCAATAGAGAAGGGTAAATAGTGGGGTTCAAAAACATCAAGGTGCTGGAGTAAGTAGTACTCTTTTCCTAAGGCTGTAAGGTGTTGATGATGATTTCTGTATGTTTAGTCAAAGATATGTACAGTAAAACCTTGGTTTGCGAGCATAATTTGTTCCAGAAGCATGCTTGTAATCCAAAGCACTCATATATCAAAACAAATTTCCCCATAGGAAATAATGGAAACTCAGACGATTCATTCCACAACCCCAAAATTTTAACACAAAATACTGTGGGGCTCATAATCGAAAGAGAAAAATGTCCAAAAACCGGCCTAAGTGGACACTTGGACAAACATTGTCAAAATACGTCCAAGTGCCGATAATAAAAATGTGTTTTGGACGTATTTCTAAACAACCTAGGCCTTCATAGTGCCGTTGAATGACCATAGCTAAACAGGACATTTCAGGAGGAGTGTTGAGGGCGGGAGTTGGGCAGGACGTGGGCCGGCTTAGACTTAGTCGTACTGCATGTATAACCGAAGTTATACAGCCTAGGATCGATAGAACTTGGACGTTGTAACTTAGACCATTTAAAACATGGTCTAAGTCACAAAAACCCACCTAAAGCACTGCAAACTGCAAAAGCACTGCAAAAACCCACCCAGATAAGCACTGCAAACTCATAATACAGAACCCCACACACTACCCCAGTGATCAACGACTTCCCCCCACAACCCCATAAAAATCGTAATCACACCTTTAAAATTCTGCCTCTAGACCATCAACACCTGGCAGCCTGGAATAGGAAAGCCTAGTCGTCCTGCACAGAGGTGGCTTAAGCCGTCTTGGGGGGGTGTTAGAGACCCATGGAGAGGAGGCCCCCATGCCCATTAGCCCCTGTAATCACTGCATTGTTACTGAAACATGTGCACTCCCCTATACACCCCAAAAACCCTTTTGTACTGGCATATAAGTGGCTCCTGCAGCCATAAGGGTTATTAGGGTTGGAAGATAAGTGGGTCTAGGGGATTCTGGAGGTGGTTTGGGGGCTCACCGTGACTTATAAGGGAGCTGTAGTGAGATGATGACATGATACCCTTTTTGTGAAGTTCACAGCAGTGCCCTGTAAGGTACCCCACTATTTAGGTAGCATGTCTGGGTGTTCAGTCCATCACTTTGCAGACCCCCTCCCACGTCCAGCAGGGCTTGTTCTAGGTGTTTTTGACTTGGACAAAAAGTTGGATGAAAATATGGTATAAAGATGGATGATTTGACGATTGGATCGGCAGGACGTATACTTAGACGATTTTTGAAACAAAAAAAATTTGGATGTATGTTTTGAAAATGTGTCCTAGGCTGTTTTTTACTTTGGACGACTTGCGACTTAGACGAAAATGGACTTAGACGTTACTTTCGATTATGCCCTTCCACACGTACTTGTATTGCAACACTTTGGTCATTTAGAACAGTCACTACACTCTTGCAGTGTCAGAGAGAGAAGAACCAACGGCTTGATTGTGATGATGTATACTGTATACTGTTATGTACTCGTATTGTAAGACTTTGTTTGTTTAGAACAGTCAGTACACTCTTGCAGTGTAAGAGAGAGAAGAACCATTGTATTCCAATATATTGTTTGTAATCTAATGTTTTGCTTGGCTTGCAAAACACTTGCAAACCAAGTTACTTGCAATCCAAGGTTTTACTGTACTTGCATTTCTGCATTTTGTTTTTTTAGTACAGCCTTGAATGCCTTGATGCAGCTTCAGTGAAATGCTGGCTGGCCACCGTTGGCTACGGCTGAGCAGATTTGCCTTTAGCAGCAGTGTTAGGTTGGCGATTTTGAAGAGACAATGCTGTGAGACAAGTTGATGAATATAAAGCAGCAGGTGCTTTGCAAGTTAAGTGATAGAGCTATTTAGATAAAAATATTATGATTTCAAGGCTCTTACATCTTATATCAGCATACATTTGAACATATTCTCAGCATACTGGTAGAAAGCGGTAAATAGCTGCATCATGGCACAGCCTGGTTATCAGAAGTTCTGGCTCATAATCATAAGAATTTTAAATAATTTTAAAAGTTAAAATTTTAAAAAATTTTTGGAGGATTGGATAGAGGAGTGTTTTTTAATGCCAATGAGGTATCTCTGTTTGAAAGCCTGGTTGTATGCTAATTTTCTAGCAGCATGTGTGAGTCTGAGGCTTTTTTCTCCTCCTTTAGAAATCCTTACAAATCTGCATAATTTTTAAAATTATGCTCCTTAATGAATTGTGAGCCAAAGTCATTAGAAACAAGACATTAAAAACAATGCCTTATATAGGAAGGGTTGTATGTTTCAAGTGTTATGGAGATTTAAATAGTCGGGTTCCTCAGGGGTCACCGCTGCTTTTTGGCATATTTATCAATGATGATGGGAATAACTAGCAAGATAATTAAATTTGCTGATGACACAAAGTTAAGGTGACCGTATGTCCCGTTTTGAACGGGACCATCTCTTTTTCAGATCCCCTGTCCCGTTGTCCCCACACACAGCTTCAGGATGCCAAAATGTCCCATTTTCAAGGACAGCGTCCCAAAGCTGTGCGTGGGGACAACGAGACAGGTGATTGCTTCCTGTCCTTCCCTGCCACGCAAAAAAAAAAAAAGCATCCCTCCAGCACCCGATTCAGACCACCCCGGTCCTCCACTGCTGCTGATCTCCTTACCTCCCTGCTGCTGCTGCTAATTGCTGCCCATAAGCCTTCTTCCCGACATCAATTCTGACATCAGAGAGGATGTTCCGGGCCAGCCAGGCAGCAATTGACTGGCCTGGAATGTCCTCTCCGAAGTCAGAATTGACATCGGGAAGAAGGCTTCTGGATGGCGATTAGCAACAGCAGGGAGGTAAGGAGAGAGGCTGGCAATCAACAACAGCGGTGGCGGACTGGGGGGGGGGCGGAATGAAGGAGGAAGGCTTTTTTTGTGCAGCAGGGAGGGAATGAGGTAGGCAGGCAAGCAGGTTGGCTTTGGCGTAACAGGGAGGGAGGGAGCTAGGTAGGCAGGCAGGCTGGCTGGCTTCGGGGGTGGGGGTGGGACAAAGTCTGAAAGGCAATGAGGGGGACATGGGAAGGAGGTACTGGGGGAACTAAGGACATAGGAAGGAGGAACTGGAGGCACTAAGGACATAGGAAGGAGGCACTGGGGGCACTAAGGACATAGGAAGGAAGGAGGGAGGGAATAGAAAGGGACAATTGTTGGGCCTGAGTGCAGAAAGAAAGAAATGAAAGAAAGGATGCACAGTCAGAAGGAAACTCAACTAGAGACTCATGAAATCACCAGACAGCAAAAGTAGGAAAAATTATTTTATTTTCAATTTAGTGATCAAAATGTGTCAGTTTTGAGAATTTATATCTGCTGTCTATATTTTACACTATATTTGTCTATTTTTCTATAGTTACTGAGGTGACATTGCATATTTTAAAGTCATCTACCTTGACATCTTTGAAACCTTCCTAAGTATAAATAATAATTAACATTTTCTCTGCGTATAGTGTGCTTTGTAGTTTTTTAAAATTTAATTGTTACCATTATGAATTAATAAGATATTATGTGTACATGAAAAATGAATGGAAGAAATTGGGGGTTGGGCTAGAGTGTGATTGAGGCGGGGCTAGGGTGGGATTGGCAATTAATAGATGTTCCCTTTTGATGAAAAAAATAAATGGTCACGTTACACAAAGTTGTTCAAAGTTGTTAAATCACAAAAGCATTGTGAAAAATTGCAAGAGGACCTTGTGAGACTTGGAGACTGGGCATAAACAATGGCAGATGACGTTTAATGTGAGCAATTGCAAAGTGATGCATGTAGGAAAGAAGAACCTGAACTATAGCTATGTGATAGAGGGTTCCATGTTAGGAGTCACTGCCCAGGAAAAGAATCTAGGTGTTATTTTTGAGGATACGTTGAAACTCTCAGCTTAATGTACAGTGGCGGCTAAGAAAGCAAATAGAATGTTAGGAATTATCAGGAAAGGAATGGAAAACACAAATGAAAATGTTATAATGCCCTTGTATTGCTTTATGGTATGGTATGGTATGTTGCAGTTCTGGTCGTTGTATCTCAAAAAAAGATATAGCGGAATTAGAAAAGGTACAGAGAAGGGCAATGAAAATTATAAAATTTTATGACTTTCCTATGAAGAAAGGCTAAAGCAGCTAGGTCTCTTCAGCTTGGAGAAGAGACAGCTCAGGGGTAATGTGATAGAGGTCTATAAAATAGCATTACATTAGTGATTTCTATTCCGCCATTACCTTGCGGTTCAAGGCGGATTACATAAGAATTGTCATGAAATTAAGTAATACATAATGGGTAATTTGATTTTTGAAGAGTAGGGTTTTTGTTTCTTTCTTGAAGGTTTTGTAGTCTGTGGTTGAAAACAGCAGATTGGTGAGTTGTTTGTCTAGTTTTGCTGCTCTGGTGACCATTAGGTTGTCATATAGTTTTCTTTGTTTGACATTTTTGGTTGGCAGGTGAATTAGAGGCATGTGATGAAGCTACTAAGTGGTAGATGTAAAACAAACCAGAGAAAATATTTCTTCACACAGCAAACATGTAATTAAACTCTACAATTTGTTGCCAGAGAATGTGGTGAAGTTAGTTAGCATAGCAGGGTTTAAAAAAAGGTTTGGATAATTTCCTGAAAGAGAATTCATAGGTCATTATTGAGATGGCTTGGGAAAATCCAGTGCTTATTCCTAGGATAAGCAGCATAAAATCTGTTTTACTGCTTGGGACCTGGGTTGGCCACTGTTGGAAACAGGATACTGGGCTTGATGGACCTTCAATCTGTCATAAAAACATAAGAATAGTCTTACTGAGTCAGACCAATGGTCCATCAAGCCCAGTAGTCTGCTCTCACGGTGGCCAGTATGGCAATTCTTATGTTCTTTGTGAAAACTTATTTCCTATTTTGAAAATTGTGGGGGGTTTTCTTGATTCTATTTGTGAGTATTTTAAAAAATTTGTACAAAAACATCTGGAAGTTATGCACGCATATTTAACAGTAGTACTTTTTCATTGCATATAACTTTATACAGCTAACTTATTTGTATAAAGTTTTATATTTGGCAGTTCTTTGAACATTTACTCCTCTAAATTTCAGTTTCAAAGTGGGGACAATTTCAAGAACTGTATATCCCAGGTCCAACTTCTATTGCTATCAGCCAACGCGTTTGTCAGTATTATAGAACTCTTTGGGTATGGCGGGATATAAGAACATAATAATAATAATAATAATAATAATAATACTGAAGCTATTAGAAAGCAAACTAGTACATTTTCTCATATGTTTATGGTTGTACCAGTGCCAAATTCCCCTTCCACCCAGCAGCAGCATCTTCCCTCATCACTCTCCTGACCTCAGCATCTGATATCTGCCCTTTCCCTAGCATAGCATATATGTCCCCCTAGCACCTTTTCCCCCATCTTGGGCCTATCAGTTGATTCCCCCACTCTCAATCCCTTTGGCAATAATGAATCCTTCCCTGAGGCCCCCCTATCAGAACTTCCATCCCCTCCCCCCATATGCCCCATTCATTAATACCTAACATCAGCCTTATTGGGGTCTGTGAGAGGGATGGGCATCCCAAAAATTGTCATGTAATATAACATAACAAATTCACTTACATACCGCAGTGATCTCTCAGTTCAACGTGGTTAACAACAAATCAAGAGACTGCACAAGCAGAATACGTTATAATCACAATCAGAAGAGTTTGTCAAATAAGTAGGTCTTTAGCATTTTTTGAAATGAAAGATAGGAGTTAGAGTTTATCAGGACAGAAAAGGTTTTATCCAGTGATCCAGCTTGAAAAGATAAAATTCTAAGATAAAATTTTAAGTGATGTCTATAGTGTAAATGTTTTATTTATTGTTCTTCACTTATTGAAATTATTTTAAAATGAATAAAGATTATAAAAAAAAAAAAAGATAAAATTCTGTGGAAAAATCTTCTGTTTATGCAACCTTTTACAGTAGAAAATGTAAATAATCTAAAATGCCAAGAAAAATGTCATTTGTCATTTTCTATGGCAAGACATGAACTGGATCAGGACGGACCGGAGTGCACTTTGACGGCAACTCTGGTAGCTGGGAAGTGGGGCCAGTACAGGACAACTTTTTAATGGTTTGAACCTTGAAAATAACAAGGATGGATCAGGAGCAAGTGTGCATATTTTATATCCCATTCATGCTGTGTGACTATGGTTCTTGTATCTATCAGTGAGGGAGGGGAAAACATCTTATAGTGGAACTTAGCAACTAAAATGTAGTAATACTCCTGGATTGTTGGTTCAACATTGCCTTGATAATGGATATGATTGTTGGTCAGACTAGATGGACTAGGGTTGCCAAATTTTCCAAGTGGAAAATCTAAACCCCTAGACCCGTCCCCAGGCCCACTAAGTTCCGCTCATCCCTAATCCTGCCTCCAGTCCTGCCCTAGCCCCGCCCCTATGCTGCCTGCTCTTGCCCGACATGATTTAAGAAGTTGCCTCCGCTGGGTCAGACCAGAGGTCCATCACGCCCAGCAGTCCGCTCCCGCGGCAGCCCATCAGGTCCATGACCTGTAAGGTGATGTTTGTCTAAATCATTTAATCCCCCTTGTCCTTCTATCTATACCCTATCATAACCTACCTCTACCTCTATCTCTATTCCTCAATCCCCTTATCCTTCAGGAATTTATCCAATCCTTCTTTGAAACCCGGTAGTGTACTCTGTCCTATCACAACCTGCGGAAGTGCATTCCAGGTGTCCACCACCCTCTGAGTGAAAAAGAACTTCCTAGCATTGGTTCTAAACCATTATTATTCTTTTATTTTGAGGTGTTCGATATTCCATTCCTCACCCCCACACTAGCACAGTAAATGATGGCAGAAAAAGATCCACATGGTTCATCAAAGTCTGTGTAACAAGGTGATCCGTCACTCCGTGTGGATCACACGGAGTGTGAGTGCCCCCTTGTTCTAGTGGTTCCCAGTAGGCTAAAGAATCTGTCCCTTTCTACCTTCTCTATGCTCTTCATGATCTTGAAGGCTTTTGAAATCCCGGACAAAGTGCTGGGTTTTAAAAGCCGTCTGGACGCCTGAACATGCCCTCTAAAAAGAGGACCTATCCTGATAAATCTTGACGTCTAGTAACCCTACCCACACGGAGTGACGGATCACCTTGTTACACAGACTTTGATGAACCATGTGGATCTTTTTCTGCCATCATTTACTGTGCTAGTGTGGGGGTGAGGAATGGAATATCGAACACCTCAAAATAAAAGAATAATGACCAAAAACACCATTCTCCCCAAATTGTGGAAACGACACTAGCTTGCAATGGGTTTTTACACTGTTGTGAAACTGTCATTTAAATGTTTGTACTCAGGGTAAGGGCATCTGGTTGCTGGCTCATTTTTATTTGACTGACTGCATCAGCAGCAAAACACTCAACCAGGTGATTGATTTGGACAGGAATCCCTAGTAATTGGGCCAGTGACCTGCAGTCAGATGACAGAAAAAGCAAAGTGAGTCTGTAGCTTTCCATTTCCTGAGCTGGAACCTGGTGATTGAAAGGGCAAACTGTGTTCTGTTTCCTTTCTGTGACTCTACCTGCATTGTGTCCTCTGTTTGTCAAAGAAAAATCAGTATTTTCAGTATTTCCTTGTGATATTCTCAGCGCAAAAAGATGTGCTTGTTCATAACCATTATAGTCTATGAGGCCTGTTAAGTATTCAGAATTGCTAGAAAAAGAGCTTGAGGGCCGCTAAAGATTCTTTGTCAATTGACTTAACTGATAAACTAACCCACCAGGAGTTAATCAGGTAGATATTTATCTTGTTCTAATTCGCCTACAAGATTTACATTTCAAATATATAAGCTCTAGTCCAAGGAATAAGTATCTCGGAAACCATCCTTTATTGCAGTTGTATGTCTTCATTGGTGGTTGTTTTTCTTTTTTCTCCCCTTTAGGACTGGCTTTTCTTGCATTTCTTTTTGCGTATTTGGCCAAATGATGAAACCTTATTCAAATAAGCTATCTCACTTTATTTGATCATGTGCTGAGAGGGAAAGGTGATATCATATCTCTTTGTTTACTTATTTGTATGCCTTTTCTTTTGGTTGAAGCAAATAGAATTCGGCAAAATTATATATAAAGTGTATCCAGTCCAATCTTGGAAGTACGAAAATATTATGTGTCTGGATAATAAACTTGTTGTTATCTTTCAAAACGACGCCTCAGCCCCACCACTCCACCGCAAATATAATGTCATACCGCGGGAAGCTTATTGTGGTGCTTCATCATTGGCTGTCGAGTTATGAAAAATATGCTTTTAGATTTTAAACTTTCTTTTTTTGTGTGCTTTTGTTTGTGTGATTTCTTAAGCAATAAATATCAAAACAGTTTAAGTTTGTTTCCCATCATCTTATATATCTTAAAAATAGATAGTACTTATCCTCAGCCAAAAACCCAGGGAGTCAGACCCGACATGTTTCACACATACTGGTGTTTTTTCAAGGGTCTCCCTGAAAGGTGAACAAAAGAGCTGTTACATATAGTTATGTCCCGCCCTTCATAAACTTGTATTCAAAAACGTTTTAAAATGTGCTTACCAAGGGTGCCGCTGTCATCCGACTCCTATCGTTTATGAGAAAAAGATGGCGGCGGCGTCCTCTGGTGCCGATTTAAATACTCCCTTTAAAGAAAACTCCACCCCCTGCGGTTGATTTGTCCTAGCTAGAATTACAGTGTCCCCCATTCAATCTCACTGTTAAGTCCACGTGGTTCAACAGTGTCCAACATAAAAATAAATCTTTGTTCACTTTCATTTAATTTAACCGAATCTCCCTCTCCAGCCCACCCTGTCACTTTTTTTATAACACGCCATCTAAAATCATTGATAGTATGTTTGAATTTCACCCAATGTTCAACCAACGGGGCATGCGTGATTTCATTAAGAACACGAGATTTATGTTCGGTCAATCTTGTTTTTATTTTTCTATTTGTACGTCCCACGTATATGAGGTCACAAGGACACACAATGGAGTAAATAACCCCCTGTGAATTACAGTCCGTAATCTGTTCAGATTTTAAAATAATAGATCTCCCCGGGACCTCCCAAGAGACCCATTGAATGGCAGAGGGACACCATTGGCATCGGTATATGTGGCCGATGCCAATGGTGTCCCTCTGCCATTCAAGGGGTCTCTTGGGAGGTCCCGGGGAGATCTATTATTTTAAAATCTGAACAGATTACGGACTGTAATTCACAGGGGGTTATTTACTCCATTGTGTGTCCTTGTGACCTCATATACGTGGGACGTACAAATAGAAAAATAAAAACAAGATTGACCGAACATAAATCTCGTGTTCTTAATGAAATCACGCATGCCCCGTTGGTTGAACATTGGGTGAAATTCAAACATACTATCAATGATTTTAGATGGCGTGTTATAAAAAAAGTGACAGGGTGGGCTGGAGAGGGAGATTCGGTTAAATTAAATGAAAGTGAACAAAGATTTATTTTTATGTTGGACACTGTTGAACCACGTGGACTTAACAGTGAGATTGAATGGGGGACACTGTAATTCTAGCTAGGACAAATCAACCGCAGGGGGTGGAGTTTTCTTTAAAGGGAGTATTTAAATCGGCACCAGAGGACGCCGCCGCCATCTTTTTCTCATAAACGATAGGAGTCGGATGACAGCGGCACCCTTGGTAAGCACATTTTAAAACGTTTTTGAATACAAGTTTATGAAGGGCGGGACATAACTATATGTAACAGCTCTTTTGTTCACCTTTCAGGGAGACCCTTGAAAAAACACCAGTATGTGTGAAACATGTCGGGTCTGACTCCCTGGGTTTTTGGCTGAGGATAAGTACTATCTATTTTTAAGATATATAAGATGATGGGAAACAAACTTAAACTGTTTTGATATTTATTGCTTAAGAAATCACACAAACAAAAGCACACAAAAAAAGAAAGTTTAAAATCTAAAAGCATATTTTTCATAACTCGACAGCCAATGATGAAGCACCACAATAAGCTTCCCGCGGTATGACATTATATTTGCGGTGGAATGGTGGGGCTGAGGCGTCGTTTTGAAAAATAACAACAAGTTTATTATCCAGACACATAATATTTTCTTTTGGTTGGCCAGTATTTCTTGGCTAAGGTTACTGATTTTGTGAAATAGTGTAAAACTATAAATCAAGTTTAAGTTTCCAGTTTATTAAAATTTGATGAAACGCTAATCATAAATTCTAAACATTTAACAATGAAAAATTAAAGTGGGGAACAATTAACATACTTGTTAATGACAAGACATAACATACATGAAAATAATTTTAAAAAGAAAAGAGTACAATTAAGGTTAAAAACAAGAGGGCAGTGGGAGAAATCATATCAATGTTGAATGTGATTAATGCAGAAATTGGCAGAGATCATTTGGCACTTGTTTACTAAACTATGGGCTCCTTTTATCAAGCCACGCTAGCGTGGTTAACACGCGTGACATTTCATTACGCGCTAACCCCCGTGCTGGCCAAAAACTAACGCCTGCTCAAGAGGTAGCGGCTAGTGCGGCCGGCGGTTTAACGCATGCTATTACGCGCGTTAAACTGCTAGCGCAGCTTGATAAAAGGAGCCCTATGATACATTATGCGCTTACCACAAAGTTAATGCCAAAATTGCTCTGTATTTATTGCACAGGACAGATTACACAGAGACACCAAATTACATGGCAGGGTCAATTGAATGCTTTCAGCCCAGGCATTTAATGCAGTCCTGCCTGTGACACTGACAGCTGGGTTGTGGCGGCACAAAAGGCTTGCTATCCACCTCCTCCCTCAGAGTTTCTGATGCTCTCTAAGCCTTCTTCTCTCCCTGCAGCCCCTGATGCATCCCATTGATCAATGATACCACCCCCATGAAAACGTATTTCCACCCCAATCCTCCCCAAGTGTTTATTTAGGGTTCAGAATTGGTGATGCACTGGGGCCAGATGGCATCCTCCTTAGTTGCCACCCTAGACTCCAAAATGGTGCTGATGACCTCTGTGGGTCATTATATCATATAAGGAGATATACATAGGAGGCTGAAGAGGAGGATTAATGTTGCCACTCCTCCTGTAACAGTGTACTGTTGTTGGACTGCTGGTAGTACAGCTACACTTACCACCACCTCTAGAGGTGGCAGTAAATTTAGCTATCCCATCAGCCATCGGAACACCTAGCACACAATAAAGAACCGCACATTAGGTATCGCAGACAGCCTCGCCGCCTCCTGCCTTTGTCATGCCTAGACCTGGTCCACTCCCACACTAAGCAGGTAATATGGTAGGGTTTTTTTTATTTTGTTTGCTTTTTTCACAACCTGTTTAACACAGTAGACAGTAACGCTATTATTTACTGTGCTGATATTGCCAGATTAGCTGTTTAACACAGCTTAATAAGAGGACCTCTAATATATATATATATATATATATATATATATATATATATATACAGTGGTACCTTGGATTACTAGCATAATCCGTTCCAGGAGCATGCTCGTAATCCAAAATGCTCGTTTATCAAAGCGAGTTTCCCCATAGGAAATAATGGAAACTCGCTTTGATGCATCCTCCCCCCCCCCCGAGAACCGGCATTGCTCCCCTCGAAGGCCCCCCCCCCCGTGATCAGGCACCCTCCCTGCAATCTGGCACCCCCCCGCCATGATCCTACCCCCCCCCCCCGACACGATTGGGAACCCCCCGCCACGATCCGACCCCCCCCCCCCGACACGATTGGGCACCCCCGACACGATCCGACATCCCCCCGACACAAATGGGCACCCCCTCGCCGCTTCTTACCCTCATCTGGGCACTCTTGAAAATCGGCTTCCTCCTCTGCTGGGCCTTGAGCATCTGAGCATGCTCAAGGCCTGCGAGTTCACGTTCTCCTGCTGGAACCCTCCACCTCGGTATATTGCCGGAAAGAAGGATCCCTTAGGCCACTCCCATGAGGGGGTCCATGGGGGGATGCCCGCGATGTTCGGGGGAGTTCCAGCAGGAGGAGCTAGGCATCCCTCCTGCCACCAATGTACCGGGGGGGGGGGGGGTTCAGTCAGAAGGGACTGGACATCTCTCCTGCCACCAATGTACGGGGGGGTGGGGTTTCTGTCAGAAGGGCCTGGACATCTCTCCTGCCGGCGATGTACCGGGGGGGGGGGGGGACGGGCGGCCACAGCTGCTAAACTTATCACGGCTGCGTGATCCCTTTCTGTGATAAGCTCAGTGGCCGCGTCTGCTTACAATGTAGGCCAGCATTTGCCTGTCCTACATTGTATGCATCTACCGCTGGCCTAGAGAGGTACGTACAGCTGCCTAGGCCTGTCTAAGGCTACTTCCGAGCCAAGGCACGCCTACGCCTAGCCTTAGACAAGCTTAAGTTGGCTTACATGGTTAGTCAGCAGTTGGCCACCTACAATTGTGACACTGTTTATAGAATTTTGCCCTTAGTGTAAGTGGTCACACCTAAATTGCTAAAAAATTGCATATATATTTAATGTTCTATTCTTGTAAGAAAAGTAGGTACCTACTTTCTTTCATAGAATAGACTCAGAAAGATGCCCTCTGGATACATAAATATAGATACTCCTTACAGAGTTGCCCTCTAAGGGGTCCTTTTACTAAGGTGTGCTAACTTAGTTAGCCCACGCTAATGATTAGTATGTGATAAATGCTTAGACTTGGCCAGAAGAAAGCTGCCCAGCAGGCAGTGTTTGGGTGCTCCCCCCCCCCCCCACTCTTCCCCACTGTATGGGCATCCTGCCTCCCACCCCCAGATACCTCTTAAAATGTTTACCAACACAAGCAGCATCTTCCACTTGCTGCTTGCGCTGGTTCCATTATGATGTTGCGTCTTGGTCCCACAACCAGGAAGTTATGTCAGAAGGAAGCCAATGCTGGTGTGAGCAGCAAGTAGAAGATGCTGCTCGAACCATAAAAGATGCTGCTCGAGCCATAAAGAGGTATGTGGAGGAGGGCAAAGAGGAGGAGAGGCACCAGCACCCCCCGCAAAGACGGCACTCGGTGCGGTCTACCCCCAACCCCCTTACTAGGGGCGCCTACAGAAATGTCACCTTCATCATGTCTATGGAGACACCTTAGAATGCCTAAGGTCAAAGTAGGCATGGTTAACACCAGATACAACCTTAAGCATTCTTAGGATTCTACAAGCAGCACCATTGTATGATTGACATATGATCAGCAGCTGTTTTTTAGGCAGCTGCCAATATCGGCACCATTTGTAGAATCTGTCCCAAATTGGCTACACCTCTACCTCCTATACACAGGAAAAGTTTCTAAAACTAATCCCTTATTTGACTTTTGGGTTGCATGCATATAATTTGTTGTAAACTTTATCACCTCTGTGAGGAGATGTGATTATTAAATAGACATATAACATGAATGAACAAAATTACCAAGCATATTGATAGTTACAACTTAGGGTAAGTAACATGTGTCCTTTGGCCCTTAATTACATTACATTACATTACATTACAATAGAGATTTCTATTCTGCCATTACCTTGCAGTTCAAGGCGGATTACAAAAGAGTTATAAAAGGTGGGTTACAATATTGGATCATTGGTAAATTCAAGAGAAGTTGAGAAGGCGGGTTACAAAAAGAGATATAAATGGTGGGATACAGTAGATCATTGGTGAATTCAAGAGAAATTGAGAATAACTGGTAGTATCTGTGGGGTGGGGTGAAGGCAGGAGGATGGAAGGTAACTGATATGTTAAGAGTGATTCAGTGATTTCTTGGAAGAGTATTGTTTTTATTTCTTTTCTGAAGATCTTGTATTTGGGTGTGGTTATCAGTAGGTTGGAGATTTGGTTATACAGTTTTGCTGCTTGTGTTGCCAGTAGTCTGTCATACAGTTTTTTCCGTTTGACTTTTTTGATTGGAGGGTGTGTAAAAGGGGTGTGTGTTTTTCTATGTCTGGGTGATGTAGTTTGGTAGAGGCGGTTGTTTAGGTAGATTGGGCTGTCTCTGTTTAACGATTTAAATAGCAAGCAGTAGAATTTAAATAGTATTCTTTCTTGAATTGGTAGCCAATGTGAGTCGATGTATGCTTCTGTAATATGGTTGTGTTTCTTCAGTGAGTAGATGAGTCTCAGCGCTGTATTTTGGATTGTTTGTAGTTGTTTAGTCATTGTTGCAGGGCAGGGGAGGTAGAAATCACTGAATCACTCTTAACATATCAGTTACCTTCCATCCTCCTGCCTTCCAGTAGGCCTAGTATAAGGGATTGAACTATGAGCTGGAATTGTGGTCTTTCGAATAATTTTCGTACTGAAGTAGGCCGCTGTCTAGGCCTACCTCGTAATGGAGACTCCACACACTATATACTGGTTTCAATAGGTATACATTTATTAACAAATCAGTAACAGCTTACAATTTCAAATCATTCAGCATATAATGGAACAGATGTGATCCTCAGGCCTGAGGGTCCTCTGATGTCTGTTCACCTTACTTCTGCTTATAGGCCTGATTTTATACATTTTTTGGTGGTCAATACCACGTTAGCCTAAATCACATGATACATCTTTATTGGTTGTTTTTCTTATACGTCAATATATAAGTAGATTCATTTATTGGCTTATCTATTTGTGTCATCTTATACGTCTGTTCAGTTTGCCGTAAGGCCTAACCCTTTCCTGCAAATGTCCTTTTCCCCTTACCATATATGCAATTCCGAGTCCAAAATTCCTTCTCTGCTGTGGTAACACATGATATATCTTGCTAAATAATGTTCTTGAGTACTCTGTTTTTCTGACCATGAGCTGTGTTCCTCTTTGCATAATATCCGGCCAGGTGCCATGCATCGGAATTTAAGTCTTGTTTCTTACAAGTTTTTGCTTACCATAGCTAACTCAGAAACAGAACATTTCTCAATCACTATAGGCCAGCTGGCAAGTGGGTTATGAAATATCTTTTACAGTTAATATACTGATTTATTAGAGCACGAGGGAGGGGAGGGGGTTTTTCTCTTGTGAGGTCTGGTTACTTCACCTTTATCCAAAGGACTTGTCCTGCTTCACCTGTATCACACCAGGTCTTCTTCTTCTTCGTCCCATCCTCTTTTCCCTCTCAGTACTTGTCTTAAATTTCTCATAACTGCAAAAGATTTCTGTATTGTTTTGTGAGTTATCACAGGGAATATACATAGTTGAGTCATATTATTATGACTACCTGCTATATCCAGAATAACCACCTCTGGCAGCATGGATGGCAGCTAGATACTGTGGGAGTGACTCAGTAAGATGCTAGATGGTTGTTAGAGGTATCTGGAGTCATGCAGACTGCAGTGTGTCCAAAAGTTGCTGATAGGTGTGTGCTGGTGGATCCAGACATTGGACATGTCAATCGAGGTGGTCCAAATGTGCTTGGTTGAGTTAAGGTCTGAGAAATTCAGAGGCCAGGGGAGTAGCTGGAAGTCCTGGTCGTGCTCTGTGAACCACTTACAAACAATTCTGGCAGTATAAAATGTTGCATTATCTTGATAAAAGATCCCATCGGCCATAGGGAAGACCATCAACATGTATGGGTGTACTTGATCGACAAAGATGGAAAGATACACATATTGGTTGAGAGTGCCTTCCAGAGGAATCAAGGTACCCAGACCATACCAAGAAAACATTTCCCAGACCATAATGCTGCCACCACCAGTGGTTGCTGGGTGTATGTTCTTGGCGGTTTCACGCCTGACATGCCAACGTTCATCAGTTGAATGGATCTCAAAATGTGACTCATTGGAGAAGGCAACCCTCTGTGTGCAAGTCCAATGTCGGTACTCCTGTGCAAATTACAGCCATTTTTGTGATGAACTCTTGTGAGCATGGATGCAGGCACCAGCCATTTGCTCTGGAGCCCCATTTGCAACAGGGTTCACTGACCAGTTATTTTGGACACCCTTCTGGAAGTCCCCTGGTTTGTTTGGATGGTAAGTTGTTCCACGGAAGCATGCCAATTGGCCCACACTAACCTCCACAGTCTAAGTTCAACTCTCACATTGATGACTCGTGCTGTCCCACAGTTTCCATGTCAGGTTGTTGGAAAGGTTCCATTGGTCCACTTATCCACAACAGCCCATTTTTCAAGTGCTTTGCCAATTAAATTAGACACCAGTAGGGTACCTACCGGTGCCTAACTTAAAGCACCATTTATAGAATATTCCCTTTTGTTTCTAGGCCTTTGGATGGTAGAGTTCCCCATTCCCTGTCTGCAGATGTTCTCCCCCCACTAGCAACTACTTCTGCTGCTTTGCTTGATCTCCTGGTTATGTTGTTTTTTTTAATTGACAATGAATCATTTCTGCCATACTATTTGGTCTTTGTTGTTTGTTTGGCCTCATGTGTGCCTCCTAATCAGGTTGCACTTTTTCTATCCTTACAGGGATGGTGGGGGTCTGGATCGGGGGGAGGGCAGGGTGTTGCAGACTGGGATGAGTATTGGGTGATAGTGATATCGGCAAGGGGTTGGGGTGAGCATAAGGTGCTGGACAACACTGATGACCCTTTCATATGTGATGGCCCAAGAACATCAGGGAAAGGTGATATAACACTGCTTTAACTGGATGTTGTTCTTTTACTTTGAGAGCCGGCAACCTGTGGTAATGGGATACCTCAGGTTGGTGACTCCCATGGTAAACTGAGATGTGGTAAAAAAACTTGCCTTTTACTGTCTCCCCCTCCTCTTTAATTGAGATAGCACAACTTTGTTTTACTACAGGAAAGCAGCATTGAGCCAGAAGTGCTCACTGCCTCTTTAAACACTAGGTGCCATCAGCTAAATTAGATCCAGGTATTCAGTGTTGACCCTATCCAAGTACTTGCCCTGAATATCCAGGCACAAGCCCTTTTGCTATCCTGAGTTAACTCAATAGCTATCTAGGCATTGCTGAATATTGGCAGTGCCCAGGTAACACCGAGCTCTGCTCAGACTCTACCCTGCAGTAACTGGAGAGTGCTGCAGTGGTCTTCTTATACTTTCGCAAGGCAAAGAGTGGATATGTCCAAATGAGACTGGTGAACTCAATCTATTTCATAAAAGTTATTTTATTAGTAAAAACGAATGAATAGTTCAAACTCAATGACTTCTGTCTTGAAGATTCAAACTATTGAGGCTTGCCGGTTGTGGCCGAAACATGTACATGTTGAGTCATTGAGTTTGAACTATTCATTCGTTTTTACTAATAAAAGGACTTTTGTGAAATAGATTGAGTTTACCACTCTTTACCTTGTGACTTTAAGTTTGTGAATTTGGTTTTCCTGTGTTTATCTCCCTCCCTTCTTATACTTTCAGCAGAATGATCCAATTATGTGTCACTGAAAATCTGTCTATGACCTTGGTCAGCCTCTCCTACCTGCTAAAGTAAAATATTAGGCCTACTATTTTCTAAGTGCAATGACTATTATTCAAGAAATATGTCCACATGTAAATAGTGGTATTGACATGTATATGTTTGTTTGTTGTTCGATATACTGCTTTAGCTAGCTCTTTAGGACAAAGCAGTTTACAAAATTAGTTAAAAACAACAGGTATCGGATAAGAACTCGAATTAGAAATTAAAGCAGGGGTGTCCAAAGTCGGTCCTCGAGGGCCGAAGTCCAGTCGGATTTTCAGGATTTCCCCAATGAATATACATGAGGTCTATTTGCATGCACTGCTTTTATTGTATGCTAATAGATCTCATGCATATTCATTGGGGAAATCCTGAAAACCCGACTGGATTGCGGCCCTCGAGGACCGACATTGGACACCCCTGAATTAAAGGGAAGAAAAACACGTCTTCCTTCAGCACTGCTTTTATATATATATATATATATATATATATAGTATAATCCAGTGGTCTCAAACTCAAACCCTTTATAGGGCCACAATTTGTATTTTTAGGTATTTGGAGGGCCTCAGGAAAAATAGTTAATATCTTATTAAAGAAATGACAATTTTGCAAGAGGTAAAACTCTCTTTATAGTTTATAAATCTTTCCTTTTGGCTAAGTCTCTTAATAATATTGTAATTGATAGCTAAAGAGGCATATGATCAAGAAACTGTTTTATTTTACTTTTGCGATTATGATAAACTTACCGAGGGTCTCAAAATAGTACCTGGCGGGCCGCATGTGGCCCCCGGGCCGCAAGTTTGAGACCACTGGTATAATCCAATGGAAAAGAGCAGAGTGAGCCTGCTCAAAACCTACTTTAATAGCAACTAATCATAAAAACTTTTATATAAAACACTCTTGTCAGTCATAAGAACATCTAACGGACCTGCATCAGGCGTCTCAATAATTTAAGTAACAAACCAAAAATGAAAATCAAATCTGTGGAAATACAAGGTTATGGAACCCTTATTGCACAATAATCCTACTAAGAAATGAGCTCAAAAGAGTCCTTATTTTGCTAGATGTCCTCATGACTGACAAGATTGTGTTATATATGTTTTTATGATTGGTTGCTGTTAAAGTGAGTTTTGAAGACCAGGCTCGCTCTGCTCTTTCATTTAATTTTGCTGTTATTTGTGCAGAGGTGACTATCTCCATTGTGGTGGCTGGTATATATATTGTATAAACAAACAAAACTGTGGAAATCATAAAGTTCTGGACCTCTGTTTTATTTCTTCCAACAATCTTTCAAACAGTCTTTGAACTCTGTCCAGATTTATACTTGGCGGACCCGACCCGGGCCATGTTTTGGGGAAAAAAAACACCTTCCTCAAGAGTCCAGATAAAGAATAAAAAGGTTGTACGGAAACCAAATCACTGTGGCGCAAAAGTAACCCAGTAAATATTACGGTTTGCTTTTCAGAGTTTTTTTTCATACTTGGTTGGCTAAGTATTTTACCCACATTTGCATGCAACCTTTTTATTCTTTATTTGGACCCCCGAGGAAATATTTTTTTTCAGTCAGAGACTAGTTAAGCTCTGGAAAGTGTTTCCAAAGGTTGTGGTAAGAGCAGATAGGCGTAGCTGGTTTTAAGAAAAGTTTGGACAATTTCCTGGAGGAAAAGTCTATAGTCTGTTATTGAGAAAGACACGGGGGAAGCCACTGCTTGCCCTGTATCGGTAGCATGAAATATTGCTACACCTTGGGTTTTGGCCAGGTACTAGTGGACCTGGATTGGCCACCGTGAGAACGGGCTACTGGGCTTGATGGAGCATTGGTCTGGCTTCGTAAGGTTCTTCTGTACACCGATGACATCCATTCCCCCTCCCCTGTATAATCAGGGGAAGGAGGTAAATATAAAACTACAAGATTTCATGATTAAGATTGAATGCACGAAAATAAATTGTAGTTGAATATAGATAAGACTGAAATTGTACTAACAGGAAGATGTTCACATCTGTTTTCAATGGTCTGAAGGGATTTTGATCTCTGTTAAGTCCATCTTAAAGAAGTCTTGGAGTCCTGTTAGATTCACAGTTGTCTTTTAATAAGCAAATTGGGCATATGGTGAAAACCATTCTTTTACTATTTGTGTATGTTGTTTAAACTGAGGCCAACATCAGAGGGGTATGATTTTAGAGTTGTAGGTCATCTCTAGTGTTGTCCAGATGGGATTTATATAATGCATTATATTTAGAATTAGTGTGGACACACCGTAAATATTACAAATGATACACGTTTCCGCAGTTAGATCAATTTTCAACACTGCAGAAATTGCATTGGTTACCTGTGGACTACTGTCATATGTATAAGGTCTTGGTTTTGATTTATCAGATTTTCTATCAGGAAGGTCCACAGTATTTTAAAAAATATGGTACAGTATACTTCTTTGTGTCCAGTAACTGAGAAGAAACTTTCTGTACCAGCATCTTTCATTTGTCTGAAACACCGGTTCATATCTACTCTGTTCATACCGGTTCATAGCTACTCTGTAGCTGGCCTGAGATTATGGAATGCATTACCAGGGCATACTATTTGATTTTATTCATCAGTGCAGTCAGTTAGAAAGGTTCTCAAAGCACATTTGTATGTACAGACTTGTTCCATTTCCTGAGCTTAGTGCGAGAGCTCATTAGTTCAGGTTCTTTCAATGTTCAGTTATGGCAAAGTGTCTTGGCAGGCTTGTTTTTAAATTTTTTTATATATTTTTTTTATTATGTAAGCTGCCTAGGAATCGGTGGGATATAATTTTTTTAAATAAAGAAAATTATGCATACGTTATATATTAATAAAGAGTTAGCTGAACTATCTAAAACAAGAAGATTTGCTTTTCTTCATTTTCAACTGTTTGTTACAAATAAGTACTGTAAAAGCAAGTAACTTACTATATTGCAGGTAATTGAAACGAAGTTCTGTCTAGACAGTGTGAGTCTTTGAAACTGGATGTTGATTAATTGGCTTCCAGACTGAAGGGGCAGATGATGAGTGACTGGATAATGGATTCTGAGTTATTGCAGACAAGGATGTGGGAGAAGAATGTCGGGTATCAATTAAAAGGAGGATGTGCTTTCCAGAGAGAGAGAGAGAGAAGCTGTGGTCTGCTTATTCTCTGAGCCCAGGGAGGGGCTCTCTGCATTAAAGGGAGGGGTTCAAGAATGCATTACATAATATTGCATAACATAAGATAAAAATGTATTTCTATACCACAATACCATTAAGTTCTATGTGGTTTACAAAATAGAATATAAAGAAAACCTGCACTTGTGGAGGGGCATAATCGAAAGGAACGTCTAAGTCCATGTATGAAGGTGGTGGAACACAGCATTCAGTGCCTCCCAGAACTGCACACTGAGATTTCCCTGGTTGAATAAGGCAAAACACTTTAATGGTAAACAAACTTCACACACAATTGCAGAAATGGCACGAGCAAAAGAAAAGGCTTCTATGAATTCAGTTCATTCTTATCAGGAAACAAACAAGTTCCACCTTAGCACAAGCCGTGCTTTAGGCTCAGTCCAGTCAACAGAGAAAAGTCCAAAACTTTTCCTTCTGGCCTCACTCTTAGGCCGAACACTTCTCCAATGAAAAAATACTCTCCCTGGCTCTGGCTGTGGCCCTGTTGGGTAGAGCCAAATCCCCAACAGGCTGGGAGGAGATAGGCCTGTACACCACAGGTATTGCCGACCTCCCAAAAGACAGGCTCAAGTTTTCCTTCTTCACCCCCAAGCACAACTCAGAGCAGTGCACAAGCTGCTCCAAAAATAAAACACAAAACTCAAAACTTACAGTTCCTGGGGTAGCTAGAACCCTGCAATGCCCCAGCATAATACTCTGGCAGGCTTTAAAACAAAAGGCCCAAAAATGTAAAACTCCAGTGAGGAAAAACTGCTTGACTTAACAGCCTACTCACAGTCCATCAGCTGTTCTTCCCAGTCAGGCAAAACATAGTCCTCTGGGCACTCCATATCATAGTCCTCAGGCTGGGCTTCTGAGACTGGTATGGCTGGCTTCCAGTTCCTCCATCTCACAGTCCTCAGAGAAACTGCCTTGAGCTGGCCCTGGTTTAGCTGGAAGGACTGGCTTCATTCCCAGCTTACATTCAACTGCTTGTCCCAGCTGTTTCTCCTCTCTATCTGATGAGGAAAGCTCAGTAAATGGGAGCCTCGGCAACCAGCCACGCCCCCTCCTAGCAGGTATAGACAAACTCTTAAAGGGCCCTGCATTCTCAATGTCAGCCTGAGCTCTGGACACTCTTAAAGGGACAGGCTCCTTTCTTTTTTATAATCTTTATTCATTTTTAATACTTTCATTAAGTGAATACAAGGAAAAGAATACATTTTACACTTTATACATCACCTAAAGTCTTTACAATATATAATGAGATCAACATATTTACCCCGTAAAAATTATTATATATAAAGTTATTGATAAAGTAAATTCATACGCTTCCAAATATGCAAATATTTAATTGTGCAAACCCCCACCCAATCCTTCCCACCCACCCCACTCATCCCCTCTGGATGTGCAATAGATATAACAACAAATTCAAAACTATAATAGATCTACAAATGACATCAATGGAGCAGGCTCCTTTCTAAAGTTGTGCACAGGATTTCTACACTGTTCAGGATGTTTCCTATACCTGGAAACAGGGTTTTTAATGGGTCTTACAGGGACTTTCTCCCTGTTTCTGATAGGGCTAGCCAGATTCCTGTCACATTGTTGAACCTCATTTGCCATGTTGATGCCCATTTCTCGAGCTTGATTATATCACGTTGCAGATCTTCGCAATTCCCCTGTGTCTTCACTACTCTAAATAACTTCCTATCGTCCGCAAATTTAATCACCTCACTCACCATACCAATGCCCAGATCATTTATAAAGATGTTGAAGAGCACGGGTCCAAGCACCAAGCCCTGCGGCACCCTACTGGTGACACCCTTCCAGTCCGAGTATTGTCTATTTACCCCTACTCTCTGTTTCTTATGCTCCAGCCAGTTTTTAATCCACGTGAATATTTCACCCTCGATTCCATGGCTTGCAATTTTCTGAAGTAGTCATTCATGCGGAACCTTATTGAACGCCTTCTTAAAATCCAGATATACAATATTGACCAGGTCGCCCTTGTCTATCTGCCTATTTACTCCCTTGAAGAAGTGCAGCAAGTTCGTCAAACAAGATCTGCCTTTGCTGAATCTGAGCTGGCTGATCCTCATCAGACCATGTTAGTCGAGGTGATCAATGATGTGGTCCTTTATCAGTGCCTCTACCATCTTTCCTGGTACCGAGGTCAGACTCACTGGTCTGTAGTTTCCTGTATCTCCCCTCGAACCTTTTTTGAAGATCGGCGTAACATTCACCACCTTCCAGTCTTCCGGAATCTTTCCCGATTTCATTGATAGATTGGCTATTGGTTGAAGCAGTTCAGCTATAGTCCCTTTCAGTTCCTTGATGACCCTCGGATGCATGCCATTTGGTCCTGGGGATTTATCGCTCTTAAGCCTATCAATCTGCCTTCATACCTCTTCTAGACTGACCGTCAACCCTGTCAGTATCCCGTCTTTGTTTTGAGCATATAGCCTGATGGGTTCCGGTATGCTGTGTAAATCCTCTTCAGTAAATACAGATATAGTCGGCGATTGATTTGTCCTCCTTTAGCACTCCCTTTATTCCATGGTCATCCAATGGCCCCACCGCTTTCTTCGCGGGTAGTTTCCCCTTAATATATTGAAAGAACGGTTTGAAGTTTTTCGCCTCCTTGGCTTTTTTTTCCTTGTAGTCTCTTTTGGCCCCTTTTACTGCCTTATGGCACCTGCATTGATGTTGTTTGTGCTTATTCTAGTTTTTGTCCATTTTTTACCTTTTCCATTCCTTAAACAAAGTTTTCTTGTCTCTGATCGCTTCGTTCACCTCTACAGTGAGCCACACCGGTTCTTTGTTCTTTTTCCTCTTGGATCCCTTGTTGATATGCAGTATATATAGATTTTGTGCCTCGGTGACTGTGTCCTTAAAAAGGGACCAAGCTTGCTCTAGCGTTTTTACAGTACTTATTCTCTTAATCTTCTTCCACACCATGAGTCTCATCCCTTCATAATTCCCTTTTCAGAAGTTCAATGTCGTGGCCGTCGTTCTGGACTGATGTTTCACCCCTGGCATCCAGGTCGAAGCAGATCATATTGTGATCGCTGTTTCCCAGCATCCCTTCTACTTCTACACTTTGTGCCAGTCCTCACAGTCCATTTAGAATTAAGTCCAGAATTGCATTTCCTCTTGTATTTTCCTTGACAAGTTGTTCCAGGAAGCAATCACCTACAGCATCCAGGAACTTAGGCTCCCTAGCGCAGTTGGAGGTGCCTAGGTTCCAGTCTATCCCCGGATAGTTGAAGTCACCCATGATAACTGTGTTGCCTCCCTTGCAGTTGCGTTTAATCTCGTCCGTCATTTCTCCATCAATTTCTTCGGACTGCCCTGGGGGTCAGTAGTAGATGCCGATCTTCGTTTGCAGTCCATTTGTTCCCGGAATTTTGACCCATAGAGACTCTAACTTATCCATCGGTTGTGGCGTGTTCTCTCCAATAGATTCAATTCCCTCTTTGACATATATGGCAATGCCCCCACCTTTTTGAGCCAGTCTGTCTCTGCGGTATAGTTTGTATCCCATTATGAGAAGGGGGAGGGGAAAGTCTTGTAAGCTCAGGTGAAGACCCCCAAGAATTTCCCTGTCACAGCAGTAGCAGGCTAAAGCAAGGCCAGTACAGCTAAGACCTAAAATGGTTGCTGAAAAGCAAATAGGATCTCTGACTAGAAATTGTCAACTCTGAGAGCAGCCGTGAACTCTGAAAGACACTTCTGCTTTTTCCTAGAAACAAAAGATATGGTTAGAGAGAAAAATAATTCTGATGAAAAACATCAGCAACATGATAACTTTCACTAGAGGAAAGACAAGCAACATGATAACTTTCACCAGAGGAAAGAAGAACCACGGACATAAGTATACAAAAAGGCTAACCACAGAGCTGAAAAACCGTTAGGCCAAGGTGCTCAAAAGAGGAACTTGGTATATTAATGGGACATTTACGGGGAAGTGAGGGAGAAGCATATGGAAAAAGGCGTGACACAGAATCACTCAATTTATGTTAACCAATCCATAGCTTAATATATGAGATAATGAATATGATTAACCAATGAAAGTGTGAAATGTAACATGCACCAACGTGGGCCAGAGCTGCCAGAATCATATAAAAGAAAGCTCCCTGAACCATGGTTTCAAAACTCATCGGAGGCAGCCTGATGTATGCTCTATCACTCTGTATGCTGTGTGTGATTTATTCCTGTAAGCTATTACTATTTGATTATTAAACTCATATTATTTGTATCAGCATAAAGAGAGTTGAGTGGTCTATCTGTGAAGGCCTAGAGTCTTCAATTAGCATAGTGTCCCAGACATTTTCCTCAGTCCATCATGTTTCCATGATGCCGATGATGTCAATGTTATCTTTTTGTGCCATAGCTTCTAATTCACCCATCTTATTCCTAAGGCTCCTTGCGTTCGTGTACATACTCTTGAGTTTGCGGCCTATCCTTTCTTGCATTTCCTTCCCTCTTGTGTCCCTTTCGATCTGTCTTGCCTGAGATCCGGTGAGTCTTCCCCTCTATTTTCCTGTACGGTATCCTCCAGGTATACCAGTTCTCGAACCACCAACCCTCTCTCTCGGTCGACTGTCAGCTTTCCCCTCTGTGCCTGCCTGGTTGTGTGTCTTCTGTACCTGCTGTGTCTGCTGGTTGTGTGTCCTCTGCACCTGCTGTGTCCTCTGTGTCTGCCTGGTTGTGTGTCCTCTGTACCTGCTGTGTCTGCCTGGTTGTGTGTCCTCTGCACCTGCTGTGTTTGCTGGTTGTGTGTCCTCTGCACCTGCTGTGTCCTCTGTACCTGCTGTGTCTGCTGGTTGTGTGTCCTCTGCACCTGCTATGTCCTCTGTGTCTGCCTGGCTGTGTGTCCTCTGCAACTGTTGTGTCCTCTGTGTCTGCCTGGTTGTGTGTCCTCTGCACCTGTTGTGTCCTCTGTGTCTGCCTGGTTGTGTGTCCTCTGTACCTGCTGTGTTTGCTGGTTGTGTGTCCTCTGCACCTGCTGTGTCCTCTGTACCTGCTGTGTCTGCTGGTTGTGTGTCCTCTGCACCTGCTATGTCCTCTGTGTCTGCCTGGCTGTGTGTCCTCTGCAACTGTTGTGTCCTCTGTGTCTGCCTGGTTGTGTGTCCTCTGCACCTGTTGTGTCCTCTGTGTCTGCCTGGTTGTGTGTCCTCTGTACCTGCTGTGTCTCCTCTGCACCTGCTGTGTCCTCTGTGTCTGCCTGGTTGTGTGTCCTCTGTGTCTGCTGTGGTCTCCTTTTGCTCTCCTTTAGCAGTGGCTCATAAGGCAAGTGCCTTTAACGCTCACCTTTGACGCACGACGAACGGCTGAGCACTGTTGGCCCCTCCCCTTTTAGGGGGGAACTTCAGTGGTTGACATGGGGGGAGGAGCAGAGCTCTCTCTTGCCAATTCCCCTCATAGTCTCCTGCGTCTTCTCCCCCTCTCCTGCTCTTTTCTCTCCTTTTGCTTCTCTCTCCCTCTATTTCTCTCACCAACTGCTTCTTCTCTCCTGCTTGCCTGTCCAAGCTCCAATTAACTCTGCTCTGTTGGCCCCTCCCCTTTTAAGGGGGCGCTTCGGTGGTCGACGTCAGGGATGAGCGGAGCTCTCTCTCACCGATTCTTCTTGTAGTCTCTGCCTCTTCCCCTCTCCTGCGCTTTTCTCTCCTTTTGCTTCTCTCTTCCTTTACTTCTCTCACAAACTGCTTCTTCTCTCCTGCTTGCCTGCCCAAGCTCCATGTAAGTATGTCTTTTAGCACCTACCTGTAACTACCTAAGGAGTACAGCTATTATTTTACCATGTAAGGTAAGCTGCCAACACATTCTAAACTCATGCAGCTTTTTCTGTAGTTGGCTTTTCAAATAAACATATATTTTTATCCTAACAGAATTCAGTTAGAGTACAAATTTAATTTCTTATTGAAATGTTTGAAACTAGTCCAAGATAAATGAATGCTGTGTCAAAAACCTGGATAATTTGAGAGGACATTCATTTTATTCAGTGGTTCATTATAAATTTGACATATTGGGTATCGACATATAATTAGACAAAAATAAAAAAAGACTATTATGAATTTTTCAGCAATGTGACTAGTTTAGAATGTGCCAAGAAATTGAATTATTGTAAGGGATTATAAAAAAGGAGTACAGTACTTTGTGAGAGTTATAGGATAAAATGTATCTTATTTTTTTAAAAAAGGCTTTACCCCATTCTGTGTCTTTTGAGAATATTCTTTATTAAATAAGGTCCATTTTATTTAATGTGTTTGAATGATGGTGTCTTAAGAAACAGATGGTGACTATAGTTCTATGGAATTATCAAAACATGGTTGTATTATGCAATGGATTCCCCACTGAATTTTCTAGCACTCCAAAAAATCAGGAAGCTGGCTTTGCTCAAACACATGCACATACATACACACAAGCACTTTTATAACCATCATGCATGCTTTGGAGGTTGTGCAGGGAGATCACACACACTTACAGACACATACAATGCACAGAGCATACATAAATGCTGAAATTTCAGCATTTTTTACATTCTTTCGGGCATCCTTTGTGGGGTTGGGGAGGGAATTTGAGGGTGGGTTGCTTTCTGTGCAAGGCCCTGCATTGTGGAATGTCTTACCTCTGCTATTGCATGAATGGAACATGCTCTGGCATTTTAGAAAGGGGGTGAAAAATTTGCTGTTTGAGCATTTTTTTGGAGCAAGCCATGTGACAGTCTGAGTTAGACAAGTTCTTTTTATGCTGTTTTGTATTTGTTTGTATTTTTTATTGTGATTTTGTATGTAATTATTGTTTCCTGCTTAGATTTGTGGATAGGTGGGCTATAAATAATTTTAAATAAAAAAGATGGTAGGTTAGAGCAGTGTTTTTCAACCGCTGTTCCGCGGCACACTAGTGTGCCGCGAGATGTTGCCTGGTGTGCCGTACGGTCAGGGCCGCCATCAGGGCAGTACCACCAGTCCTGCATTCAGGGGCTCGGAGCTGACAGGGGGCCCGGGCTCCCCCAGGGTCCTAGGCCACAGTCTAGGGAGAGGGGCGGTCCACCCCACGTGGACAGGAGAGAGCTGGATGGGGGACCCGCGGAGTTCAATACATCTCGAGCCGCGAGGCTCGTCTTCTGTTCCTGCCTGCCCTGCAGCTAACATATAGCCGATCGCAAGCGTTCCCCGATGTCAGCGCTGACGTCGGAGGGAGGGCTTAAGCAAAGCCTGCCCTCCGACGTCAGCGCTGACGTCGGAGAATACTTCCATTCGGCTATTTGTGCGCGGCAGGGCAGGCAGGAAGCAGAAGACAAGCCTCGCGGCTTGAGCTTCGTTTTGATGAGAAAGTTGCAAAGATGGGCTGGGAGGCAAACACGGAACACAAAAGGGGGGAGGGAGTGCATTTTGGACACAAGGCATGAACTTGGGAGAGAGGAAGGGAGGGAAAGAGATGCTGAGGTGGGGGAGGGAATGGGTTTTTGGACACAGAAGGCATGGACTTGGGAGAGAGGAAGGGAGGGAAAGAGATGCTGAGGTGGGGGAGGGAATGCGTTTTTGGACACAGAAGAAATGGACTTGGGAGAGAGGAAGGGAGGGAAAGAGATGCTGAGGTGGGGGAGGGAATGCGTTTTTGGACACAGAAGAAATGGTCTTGGGAGAGAGGAAGGGAGGGAAAGAGATGCTGAGGTGGGGGAGAGAATGAGTGTTTGGACACAGAAGGCATGGACTTTGGAGAGAGGAAGGGAGGGAAAGAGATGGTTATGTACACGGGGAATAGAAGAAAGGAGAATTTTTGGTCATAGGGAGGGAGTGAGGTACAGATAGTGGCATACCAGAGTGGGGGGGGCGGTCTGCCCCACCCTGGGTTTACGTCCCAAGGGGGTGCACAGCTGGCCACCCTCCAGTGTTGTCCCTAGGCCAGCAAACTGCTGCTCTTTAGCCACTTGAGTGCCACCGCCGCCATCGGGAACAGGCCGGCGCCAAGTTCTCCCTGCTTTTCCCTGTGGGGCCGGCCAACTCTCGCCACTCGCGTCAATTCTGACGTCGGAGAGGACGTTCTGGGCCAGCCAATCGCTGCCTGGCTGGCCTAGAACGTCCTCTCCGACGTTAGAATTGACGAAGGGTGGAGAGAGTTGGTCGGCTCCGCGGGGAAGAGAAGCAGGGAGAACTTGGCGCCGGCCTGTTCCCGATGGCGGCGGTGGCACTCAAGTGAATTACTTTATATATAGTCAATATAGGCACAGAGTTAAATTTTTTAACATTTTCTAATGGTGGTGTGCCTCGTGATTTTTTTCATGAAACAAGTGTGCCTTTGCCCAAAAAAGGTTGAAAAACACTGGGTTAGAGGGACAGTAGGATATTATTGAGGTGTTTGGGGTGAGGGGGTGAGTTGCAGATGGTAGGTTAGAGGAAAAGTAAGATATTATTGGGGTGAGGGGGTTTATATTGGCTGATGTTGAGATTACTTTGGATAGGGGATGTATGGAGAGTTGGTGCGATTGGATAATAGGAATGAGATGATAAGGATATTTATTTATTTCAGTATTTATATACCATTTATAACCTAGGTGGGTGTGGTGTATGTACGAAGGACAATTATAGAGACCACCCCCGGCAAAAGAAAAGATGTGATAGTAGTAAAGTCTGCAACATAAGCAATATCAGCAACTCATTTCTTAGTATTGCAACGGAAAGTGAAACGACACAAAAATCCATACGAAAAAGGAGATTATCGCTGAAAAATAGCTGGAAAGCGATGACCACAAATGCTCGCAGTCTAAGCAACAAAGTTCATGATCTGCAAGCCCTGATATTAGAGGCAGATCTAGATATTGTTGCAATCACAGAGACATGGTTCAGTGAATCACATGGATGGGATGCAAACATACCGGGATATAATCTTTTTAGGAAGGACAGAGATGGTCATAAAGGTGGAGGAGTAGCTCTCTATGTAAAGATCAATATCCAAGCGACCGAAATGCAAGGGACCTGGGGAGAGGAAGAAGCGATATGGATTGCTCTGAAAAGAGAAGATGGAACTTCTATCTACGTGGGTGTAGTCTACAGACCTCTGACTCAATCGCAGCAAATTGATAAGGATCTGATTGTGGATATCCAAAAGTTTGGAAGGAAAGAGGAGGTTCTGCTGTTGGGAGATTTCAACCTGCCGGATGCGGACTGGAATGTTCCGTCTGCGGAATCAGAAAGAAGTAGGGAGATTGTGGATGCCTTTCAAGGGGCTCTGCTCAGACAAATGGTGACGGAACCCACAAGGGAAAAAGCGATATTGGATCTGGTCCTCACAAATAGAGAGAGTATCTCTAATTTTCGAGTGGGTGCTCACCTGGGTAGTAGCGATCATCAAACGGTTTGATTTGATATAACGGCTAAAGTGGAGAGCGGCCGCACGATACTTAAAGTCCTAGATTTTAAACGTACGGACTTTAATGCAATGGGAAAGTACCTGAAGAAAGAGCTGTTAGGAAGGGAGGACATAAGAGAAGTGGAAAGACAGTGGTCTAAGCTGAAAGGAGCGATAAAAATGGCTACGGACCTTTATGTGAAGAAAATCAATAAAAACAAGAGAAAAAGGAAGCCGATATGGCTCTCCAACCTAGTGGCTGAGAAAATAAAGGCGAAAGAGTTGGCGTTCATGAAATATAAAAAAAACCAAGAAGAGGAGAGCAGAAAGGACTACAGGGTGAAACTGAAAGAAGCCAAGAGAGAGATACGTTTGGCGAAGGCACAGGCGGAAGAACAAATGGCTAAAAATGTAAAAAAGGGAGATAAAAATTTTTTTCAGATATATTAGTGAAAGGAGGAAGATAAAAAAATGGAATTGCTAGGCTAAAAGATGCTGGGAACAAATATGTGGAGAGTGATGAGGAGAAAGCAAATGTGCTAAACAAATACTTCT
Source organism: Geotrypetes seraphini (assembly GCF_902459505.1). Classification (NCBI taxonomy): domain Eukaryota; kingdom Metazoa; phylum Chordata; class Amphibia; order Gymnophiona; family Dermophiidae; genus Geotrypetes; species Geotrypetes seraphini. The sequence goes on along the minus strand of NC_047084.1, from coordinate 171,578,034 downwards.
GTTCTGTGTTCACAGAAGAAAATCCTGGAGAAGGACCGAGATTGTCTGGAAAAGTTACACGAGAAAATGGAGTAGATTCTGCGCCGTTCACGGAGGAGGGTGTTTATGAGCAACTTGAAAAACTGAAGGTGGACGAAGCGATGGGACCAGACGGGATCCATCCCAGGATACTAAGGGAGCTCAGAGAGGTTCTGGCGAGTCCTATTAAAGACTTGTTCAACAAATCTCTGGAGACGGGAGTGATTCCTGGGGATTGGAAGAGAGCGGATGTGGTCCCTATTCATAAAAGTGGTCACAGGGATGAAGCAGGAAACTACAGGCCGGTGAGCCTCACTTCAGTTGTTGGAAAAATAATGGAAGTATTGCTGAAAGAAAGGATAGTGTATTTCCTTGAATCTAATGGGTTACAGGATCCGAGGCAACATGGCTTTACAAAAGGTAAATCGTGCCAAACGAACCTGATTGAATTTTTTGATTGGGTGACCAGAGAGCTGGATCGAGGACATATGCTAGATGTAATTTACTTGGATTTCAGCAAAGCCTTTGATACAGTTCCTCATAGGAGGCTGTTGAACAAACTTGAAGGGCTGAAGTTAGGACCCAAAGTGGTGAACTGGGTCAGAAACTGGCTGTCGGACAGACGCCAGAGGGTGGTGGTTAATGGAAGTCGCTCGAAGGAAGGAAAGGTGACTAGTGGAGTCCCTCAGGGTTCGGTGCTGGGGCCAATCCTGTTCAATATGTATGCAAGTGACATTGCTGAAGGGTTAGAAGGAAAAGTGTGCCTTTTTGCAGATGATACCAAGATTTGTAACAGAGTAGACACCGAAGAGGGAGTGGAAAATATGAAAAAGGATCTGCAAAAGTTAGAGGAATGGTCTAATACCTGGCAACTAAAATTCAATGCAAAGAAATGCAGAGTAATGCATTTGGGGATTAATAATAGGAAGGAACCGTATATGTTGGGAGGAGAGAAGCTGATATGCACGGACGGGGAGAGGGACCTTGGGGTGATAGTGTCCGAAGATCTAAAGGCGAAAAAACAGTGTGACAAGGCAGTGGCTGCTGCCAGAAGGATTCTGGGCTGTATAAAGAGAGGCGTAGTCAGTAGAAGGAAGAAGGTGTTGATGCCCCTGTACAGGTCATTGGTGAGGCCCCACTTGGAGTATTGTGTTCAGTTTTGGAGACCGTATCTGGCGAAAGACGTAAGAAGACTTGAGGCGGTCCAGAAGAGGGCGACGAAAATGATAGGAGGCTTGCGCCAGAAGACGTATGAGGAGAGACTGGAAGCCCTGAATATGTATACCCTAGAGGAAAGGAGAGACAGGAGAGATATGATTCAGACGTTCAAATACTTGAAGGGTATTAACGTAGAACAAAATCTTTTCCAGAGAAAGGAAAATGGTAAAACCAGAGGACATAATTTGAGGTTGAGGGGTGGTAGATTCAGGGGCAATGTTAGGAAATTCTACTTTACGGAGAGGGTGGTGGATGCCTGGAATGCGCTCCCGAGAGAGGTGGTGGAGAGTAAAACTGTGACTGAGTTCAAAGAAGCGTGGGATGAACACAGAAGATTTAGAATCAGAAAATAATATTAAATATTGAACTAGGCCAGTTACTGGGCAGACTTGTACGGTCTGTGTCTGTGTATAGCCGTTTGGTGGAGGATGGGCAGGGGAGGGCTTCAATGGCTGGGAGGGTGTAGATGAGCTGGAGTAAGTCTTAACAGAGATTTCGGCATTTGGAACCCAAGCATAGTACCGGGTAAAGCTTTGGATTCTCGCCCAGAAATAGCTAAGAAGAAAAAAATTTTTAAAAAAAATTTAAATTGAATCAGGTTGGGCAGACTGGATGGACCATTCGGGTCTTTATCTGCCGTCATCTACTATGTTACTATGTTACTATGTTTTATCCTCTCCCTCCATTTTCTTTCCAACTCTTTTTTTTTTCTCTCTTTTCTCTCTTCTAATTATGTAACTTTACCCTTTCCTCTCCCCTTATCCTCACTTTCAAGTTTGTCTTGTTCATGTCTCTAATGTACACTTTTATTAACTTCTCTTTCGTAAATATAACCTTTTAACACTATTTTTAACATTTTATTGTAAAACAGCTAGATACCAGTTGATGGTCGGTATATTAAAAATTAATAAACTTGAAACTTGATGAGAGAGTGGCTCTTTTAAATGTGAGAAATAAGACTGTACTGATATTTGATAGTTGAAGGGTCTTATGATGTAGTGCATGTGACAGAATCTTGTTTTTTGAGGATGGATGCGAGTGTGATCAAACAGTTCTAGCTAGTAGGATATAAATGGGGATGGGTTTCTCGGGCAAATAGGAGGGGAGATGAAACTGTTATTCTTTAAGGAATATCTTGGTTTTCGATTGGTGGATGTAACTAATGCAGGTGGACAGATGTAGTGTTTAGCTGTGGAGAGTATATTTTTAACTTTTTTTTTTTTTTTTGTCCTTGAGCAGTAGAATGTAATTTTATGGTGACCCTACTTGTGCATTTAAAGAAGATTTGTGTGTTAGCTAATTATAATTTGCCTGTTGAACCTGATTTGGTTAGCTTTTTAACTGGGGATCATTGATAGTTTGAGATTTTGTCACATGTTCTCTATGGCAAATAGTGAAAGGGCCAATTCAAAGGGCAGGACATGTGTTAACAACACCAAGTCTATCAGCTGAACTGAAAAATAAACTGCTTCTTTCCCAGTGATAGATAAGGTTGTATGATCAGACCATTTTGTTAATGACTTTTTTTTTCCCTGATGCAGCATGGTGTTGGTGAGAAATCAGGGGTGTACTCATTTTTGACAAAACCAGCATTTGAACTAAGTGATTTAAAAGTTAATTTGATACCAAATGTGGCTTTAGATGATAAACAGATCCTAAATGCTGATGTGTTGAGTTGATACATAGAGAAATCCACAGTGACATGGAAGGACCTAGCTTCATCCACTCAATGACATTGCACCAATGAAAACAGTTAATCCAAAGAAGGCGGCCAACCCTTGGTTCTCTGACTATCTACTAGTACCAAGAACAGGAGTGAAGAAGCTACAAAGAACTTGGAAGAAATCCCAAACCCATGACAACTACGTCCAATGGAGGATAGAAGCAAATCAGTACAAGAAGGCTATAGCGGATACAAAAAGGCTCTGCTATGAAAAACTGATTAACCGCTTGGAGAACTCCTCTAAACGCCTCTTTAAGATATTTACGTCACTCATATCCACAGAAGAACTAACAGCTCACCCCATTGTGTAACAACTAGATGCCAACAGTCTGGCTGCTGCCTTCCAGCACAAGATAAAAACAGTCAGGGACTCATTTAAGCACAACTTGGAACAAAGTGTTGGCCTGAATCATCAAGCAGAAGACAGCCAACAGGCATCCCAGCAGATAAAGGATGGGACAAATTCCAACCTACCACCCCAAGCACAATCTCAGTTCTACTAAACAGACTATCAAAAAACAATGCTGCCTAGATGTTTGTCCATCACATCTGCTAGCTCATACACCAACTACATTTGTCCAGTGGCTAATTGACCTCAACAATCTCAGCTTATAACAGGCAAATACCCCTTATCTGCTATTGCCCTGACACCTATTCCAAAGGCAGCAGAAATGGCTTGTTCCAAATAGGAATACTTTAGGCCACTGGCAGAAATTCCATGGCCTGCAAAACTGACCGAGTTCTGTGTCAGCGCCCAGTTAGTTGAATATTTATGTAGCGTAGAAGTGCTACACCACGCACAAAACGGTTTCAGATCCATGCATAGCACTGAGTTGCTACTACTAGAGCTGACTTCGAAGGCCAAACATACCTAAGCAAGGGTACACAGTCTTTTCTCCTACAGTTCGAAATTTCAGCAGCATTCGATGCTATAGTGAACATTCTTTTCTACTATACAAATTCATTGAGCTAGACATAGTTGAAGGGCACTTTACTGAAGTGTTCACAGGACAACGACAGATCACAAACCTGGAAAGCTACCTGCAATGTCCCACAAGGCTCACCACTGTCCCCTCCTTAGCAGAAAATTCACAGATCCTCAAATCCATGTGCTCTCCTATGTGGCTGACATCTTTATACTGATCCGTTTAAGGACACCTTCGCCAATACCACAGCACAGATAGGACGACTGATCAACAACATCTGTGTATGGGCTTCAGCGAACTTCCTGAAACTGAATAAACTAAAGACCAAAGTCTTATGGAACTACAGCACATTACCTTATACAAACCTGGTGCTGATGAACAGCGAAACACTTAAACTGGAACGGTTCTCAAAGGTTCTAGGTATGATTCTCAATTCCGATCTCACCTGCATGGACCAAATAAACACATTGGACAGGAAATTCTTCTTCAGGCTCAGGCAATTAAGAACAATCAGATCAATGCTGAGCCAGTCTAACTTCAGAAAAATTACACTTCAGAAAAATCCATACCTGGATTACTGCAACTCCTTATACACTGGTGTTGCAGAATACGATTACAAAAGATTACAACTGCTGCAAAACACTGCAGTTAGATTGATTTTCCAAAGAGGCAAATATGAAAGTGTCTCTCTACTCCTGAAGGAGTTACGCTGGCTCCCCATGAAGAGAAGAATACAATACAAGATAGCCTGAAGATAGCCTGCATGGTCCACAAAGCCATCTGCAGGACTTAGCACAGACATTGCAGTTACACAATCCTTCCTCAATACAAATACACACCAATAGTACAAACTAGCCATCCCCTTCATGTGTACTTAGGAAGAAACTGCATGAATCAATGCTTGCACACCAGTGACCTAAGATACGGAACAGTCTCCCAATTACCTTATCTGATCGCGGCAGGTGAATCCCCATCAGCTGAGCCAGTTTTAGAGATTCCTGTTGGCTCAGCTGATGGGCATTCCTCTCTTCCTCCCTCCCCCCCAGGCACCAATCCTCTCCAGTACATCTCCAACTTAACCAAATAAAAAAGCTACTGAGCCCTACACCCTCCCCCAAACATCCCCAGATCCCCCTGAAATGTTCCCACTTCTCCCAACATTCCTGGGCTCCTCAACATCCCCAATCCTCCCGCAACACCCCGTACCTTCGTATATTTCTAACATTCAATGATATCCTACTGCCCTCAAACCAGCTGGCCACTGTCATAAACACCTCTCTAAAATTCCCAATGCAGATTTGACTGACAAAATGCAAAATATATTAGAAAGAAAAAAGCTAGGCTTTATCAGCTTAAACCAACAACTAATCTGAATTAATTCATTTCATATGCTCTACCTGGGAACTCAGAACTCAAACCTCTTCCTAACTCTGCTCTGAGACATAACTCTACCTCAGCCTTTCTTTAGGGACAAATCTTCTGGGAATTATGTAAACATTACCTGCAGTGTGGGTGGTGAAAGTGTTGATCTTTCTGAAGCCTAGGTCTGATTTTGAGTCAATCAGGGACTTAGCCCCCCTCCCAGATGCATTGATAGGGGGAAGGCCCGTCATTCTGAGCACACAGCCCTATAGACAGAAGGGAGTGGGCTTCCCTCCTGCTGATTTGTTATCCAAAGGTCTGGGGTTTTGTCCAGGGGGGGGGGGGGGCAGGAATGTTTGGGGATGGGGAGTCTGGGGATGGGGGGTCTGGGGATCCAGGAATGTTGGGGGATGGGGGTTAGGGGGGTCTAGGGATGTCAGGGGTGGTGTCCAGGGATCTTGGGGGATGTCAGGGGGATGTTGGGGGAGGTGTTTATAACTCTGTGGCTCTTTTTTTATTTGGTTAGTTTGGGGTGTACTGGAGAGGATCCGTGCCTGTGAGGGATGGGAGAGAGGAATCTCCCTGCCAGTTCAGTGATCCTACGTTAAGAAAATACAGGGATTTATATCAAAATATAGTCAGAAAAATAATTATAATGATATGATAGGAGACTGACTACTATAATAATAGCTACCAGTGAAGAGAGGGTGATCTCTGTTTGAAAAATGCTCAGAGAAGTGAAATCCTGAAGAGGGGGTGAGAATCTCCTCTTGGAAAAAAGGATTTACCATCCAATCATAGCATTGGTGTATAGAATATCACACTCTGTTCTCTGATGAAAGTTAGAATTTCTTATAAGTTCAATATAGTAATATTCCAAATATTTTTAAGCAAAAATCCTCTTGTGTAAAAAGATAATGCTATGCACTTAGCTGAGGAGCGTGCTTGAAAATCTTTAAGGCTCTCTTGGGTCTCCTGAAGCAGATCTCGAAACGGGGCTGCTGCCAGAAGGATTCTGGGCTGTATAAAGAGAGGCGTAGTCAGTAGAAGGAAGAAGGTGTTGATGCCCCTGTACAGGTCATTGGTGAGGCCCCACTTGGATTATTGTGTTCAGTTTTGGAGACCGTATCTGGCGAAAGACGTAAGAAGACTTGAGGCGGTCCAGAGGAGGGCGACGAAAATGATAGGAGGCTTGCACCAGAAGACGTATGAGGAGAGACTGGAAGCCCTGAATATGTATACCCTAGAGGAAAGGAGAGACAGGGGAGATATGATTCAGACGTTCAAATACTTAAAGGGTATTAACGTAGAACAAAATCTTTTCCAGAGAAAGGAAAATGGTAAAACCAGAGGACATAATTTGAGGTTAAGGGGTGGTAGATTCAGGGGCAATGTTAGGAAATTCTACTTTACGGAGAGGGTGGTGGATGCCTGGAATGCGCTCCCGAGAGAGGTGGTGGAGAGTAAAACTGTGACTGAGTTCAAAGAAGCGTGGGATGAACACAGAAGATTTAGAATCAGAAAATAATATTAAAGATTGAACTAGGCCAGTTACTGGGCAGACTTGTACGGTCTGTGTCTGTGCATGGCCGTTTGGAGGAGGATGGGCAGGGGAGGGCTTCAATGGCTGGGAGGGTGTAGATGGGCTGGAGTAAGTCTTAACAGAGATTTCGGCAGTTGGAACCCAAGCACAGTACCGGGTAAAGCTTTGGATTCTCGCCCAGAAATAGCTAAGAAGAAAAAATAAAATAAAATTTAAATTGAATCAGGTTGGGCAGACTGGATGGACCATTCGGGTCTTTATCTGCCGTCATCTACTATGTTACTATGTTACTATATTACAATAGGTTAAACATAGGCTTTTATTTGCCATCATGTTTTTATGTTGGCTATAACTTCCCAGATTTCAAGACCACCAACTGAAGTGATTATATTTATATATTAAATATTAAAGAGTGTTTATAAGTTAAATATTTTTCTACATATGGAAAAAGTCTTATGAGATACTGCGGATGGGCAGACTAGAAGGGCCATTGGCCTTTATCTGCCTCATGTTTAAACAAAAAGAAAAAAGATGAACCAATGATGAATTGACGTATAAAGCTAAAGGGCAATGAAATTATTGAGCCCTAAGTGGTGTCGCTGAGGTTCGCATGAAGAGTAAAGTTACTTGGGGTATCATGAATGTGTTAATTGATAAGTGACCGCAGACGAACAATTTGTGCATGAAGTGAAGGATTTGTGAAGCAATCTAGATATGAGCATTTGAGTACAATTTTTCTGTCGGAGTGTGCAAGCCAAAATCTCTTGAGGTCAACATTCAAAGTGATTAGATATGTTATTACCCATTCATGACTCTATGATTTATTTTCTTAGATTCTGCAAAGCATGTATTTCTTAGTCACATTCTCTATAAGATGTAAATTATTGATTCTGTAGCTTTGTGTCTTTGATCCCATAACATGTTACCGACTCTGTAGCGTACGTATATCTCTGTTCCTGAAAAGTTTGTGTATGTATCCTTGTAACCCGTTTTGGGCTTCTGGGGAGGATGGGCTATAAAAATGAATAAATAAATTGCTTGTGTAGGGCTATATGCTAAGATTCAAGGCCACTTAACTGGTTAGTGCTGCTGAATATCATCACTAAAGCCTGGCTTCTGTATATTTAATTATTTATATACACTTGTACTCATGCTTTTTTCCCTATTTTTCTGGTAGACTCACACTCTGTCTAATATACCTGTGTCAGTGGGGGATTAAGTGGCTTGCCCAGGGTCACAAGGAGCACTATGAGATTTGAACCCACAACCTCAGGGTACTGAGGCTGTAGGTCTAACCACTGCACCACAAACTGATGATAGCCGCTGCCTAAAAAAGTGTCTTCTGATCGTTTATCACCATGTGATGGCGCCATATGGAGAATCTTGCCTCCAGGAAAGATAGACGCCAGAAATGTAGGCCAGGGTTTTCCAGGCCTATATTTCTGTCTCAAAGGTGATTTGGGCCACTTAATACCACGGTGTTAGCCACACCCAAAGTGGCATTAGGCAGGCTAAAGTACCTAAGGTGCAATTCTGGGACCAATCTTTTAGGTGCCGGTAGGTGCTTGAAATTCAATTAAAAGCTGCATTTAAGTAGCATTTTTTTACTGAGCTTGGGTGCCACCTAAAAAATCAGCGTCAATTAGAGAATTCAGGCCTAAATACTAAACTGAAAAATAACTATTTTGTAGATAGTCCAGGGGCGGAGTTGGCACACAAGATGATATTCAGCATATAACAGTTCTACCTTTATCTAGTTTTGCTTGGGCAGTTGTGTTGAATATTGCGCTTAACCAGATAAGAGAGAGCTGGCCATGTAAACCCAAGTACTCAATGCCTGTGCCCAGACATGACCTGACAGTGAATATCTGGCTATAGCACCAGTAGTGACCAAATAAACAATGACCGCTGCTGGCTAAATCTTTTCCCCATGTTATTATTTTTCCACATTATTTGTGATTTTTTGTTTTATTTGGGGTTTCTTATTTTTTTTTTATCATTTGGGTTCAACGATGCCAATTGAGTCCGGTATTCTGCAAATAACAGAAACATAGAAACATGACAGAAGAAAAATGCCAAATGGCCCATCCACAGCATCCACTATCTACTCCTCTCCTTGAGAACTCTCACTTGTTTGTCCCATGCTTTCTTGAATTCAGACACAGTCTTTGTTTCCACCACCTCAACTGGAAGACTATTCCACAGATTTACCACTCTTTCTGAAAAAAAAAAAGTATTTCTTTAGATTACTTCTGAGCCTATAACCTCTTGGCTTCCCTGGAATGAGAGGGCATGGTATGTTTTCCTTCATTTGAAAAAGGCTCACTTCCTGTACTTTAATGCAATATCTCAATCATATCCTCTCTCTCCTGCCTTTCTTCCAGTGTATGTATATTATGGTCTACAAATCTTTCCCTATATGCTTTATGACAGAGATCACTGACCAATTTTGTAGCAGCCCTCTAACCTATTTATATATTTCGGAAGGCGTAGCCTCTGGAATTGCGCACAGTATTCTAAATTAGGCCTCACCAGAGACCTATGCAATGGCATTATCACTTCTTTTTTCCTAGTGGCCATTCCTCTCGCTATGTACCCAAGCATCTTTCTACTACCATTTCATGAAAATGTTAAAAACCTATCTTTTGTCTTTGTAATTTTCATGATCGTCGTTAAGTTGTAATCTAAAGATCTTAACTGCAATTGTACCAGAAAATTTAGGAATCTTATTGTAAGCTGCACTTAATCCTTATTGAAATTTGGAGGATATAAGAAACTGGATGGGATGGTATCTTTCTGGCTTTGACCATTGCCTTTTCTAACTCTAAGATCATCAGATATGATCACCCCTAATTCCTGCTGCTCTTTTGTGTATATAAGTGCTTCATCTCCTATACTATACCATTCCCTTGGATTTTTGCAGCTCAAGTGCATAACTCTGCATTTTTTTTTAGCATTCAGTCATAGTTACCAATTTCTGGATCATTCTTCAAGCTTCACTAAATCCCTCCTCATGCTATTCACACCCTACGGGTGTCTACCCTATTACAGAGTTTGGTATCATCTGCAAAAAGACAAACCTTACCAGACAGTCCTAACGTGAATGCACTGGAACCCTGCAGTGGGTGGTTGTAGCTGATCAGGGAAGATTCCCTTTGATAATTCTATGAGCATTGGGAGTGAGATATTGTTACCCAACAAGTGAACTGAAGAAATAGTAGCATCTAATTTGCATTTGATGGAGAACCCTGAACAGTACTTGCTAACGAAACCCAAGAAGGGAGAAAAGACCTCATTAGGCCCTAAGAGACGGCAAGGGGAGAAGACTGTTTTTGACCTCGGGACTTTTTTTGAATCAAATGATACTAACTATGCAGAGGGATTCATATTAAGATCCTACAGCAGGTAAACCTAGGAAATTGAAGACTGATCGTTATCTTTTCAAGGAGAGATGTTTGTTGTGATGGAGATTGTTGCCAGATGAGAGTGCGGGCCTGGAAGAGACTGAAGGAGTCGATTATCATGGATTGTAGACTGGCTTATAACAATGATTCCTATAGATCAAATCTGGTCTGAGTTTATAAAATTAGATTGGAATGATTTTATAATGTTTCATAAATGTGCTGACTCTTACTGTCATTTAGAAAACTGCCTGATAAAAATGGCCCCATTAGAATTGACAGTTGATATTTGATATTTGAATGGGCAAACAAAATGCTAATTTTAGAAAGTTTCCTTCCTTATTTGAAGGAGATTATTCTTACTTTTATAATAATATAATAAAATATCCTAAGGAAGCAAATCATTTGGTTTCAAACTATAAGCTGCTGGCCTCGATACCTCACCTTGTGAAAATATTGAAGGAAATGGTAGTCAATTATCACAGTACTTAGATCTGTTTGACATTTTACACTTCTTGAAGTCTGGTCTCCTTTTCAATGCAGCACTGAGACAGTAGTAGGAACATTATTAGACAAGCCAAAATCCATGATTATGGAAGAGGGAAACAGAATTGATTTTACAGTTTGACCTTTCCAGTGCTTGTGATTTAGTTGTCCATAATATTATTTTGTAGTTACTTGACAATTTGGGTATAACAGGGAAGGTGACCACATGGTTTAAGGGTTTTCAAAACAGAATTTATAAGGTTAAATTGCAAAATTCCTTTCCAGAAAGTTAGGGTTTCTGTCTATTATTCCTCGAACAGAGAAGATTGAGAGGGGACATGATTGAAACATTCAACATACTGAAGGGAATAGACTTAGGGCTCCTTTTATCAAGCTGCGCTAGAGGGGTAAACGTGCGTGACTTTTCATCACGCGTTAACCCCTGCACTGGCCAAAAACTACCGCCTGCTCAAGAGGAGGCATTAGCGGCTAGCGCGACCGGCAGTTTAGCGCGTGTTAAACCACTAGCGCGGCTTGATAAATGGAGTCCTTAGTAGATAAGGACAGGTTGTTCACCCTCTCCAAGGTAGGGAGAACGATAGGGCACTCTCTAAAATTGAAAGGGGTAGATTCCTTATGAATGTATGGAAGTTCTTCTTCACCCAGAGAGTGGTAGAAAACTGGAACGCTCTTCTGGAATCTCTCATAGGGAAAAACACCCTCCAGGGATTCAAGACAAAGTTAGACAAGTCCTGCTGCACCGTAACGTACTCAGGTATGGCTAGTCTCAGGACGCTGGTCTTTGACCAGAGGGCTGCCGCATGAGCGTACTGCTGGGCACGATGGACCACTGGTCTGACACAACAGCGGCAATTCTTATGTTCGTATGTAAATGACGATGCTATATTGGATGACTGTTCCTGCACTTATTATGTAAACTGTGATGGACCACATTTGTGAGGTATTTGTGAGTCACTTCTTTGGCTTCCTATCCATTCCACATACAGTTCAAACTCATCTTGCTGACCTACAAGTGTATTCACTCTGCAGCAGCTCAGTATCTCCTCTCTCCCCTTATACTCCTCCCAGAGAATTCTGGTTTTTGGGTAGGTAGCTCTTATCTGTACCCTTCTTTTCTATGGCCAACTCCAGACTCCTGTCCCTTCTACTTTGATGCACCATATGCCTGGAACAAACTACATGACTTGGTACGTCAAGCTCCGTCTCTGGCAGGATTCAAATCCAGACTCAAAGTCCACTTCTCCATCCGAGTACTGTATATAGATGCACCTTTTTGTCCAGTTTGTCTATCACAAATAGATTGTAAGCTCTTTCGTTCAGGGTCTGTTTATTCTATGTTTGGTGTACGGTGCTGTGTATACATTATAGCATTATAGAAATGATAAGTAGTAGTAGTATTTGTGGTATACAATATATAATACAGTAGTGTGCCTATTGATAGTATGCACTATTTACAGTAAGCAATAGCTGATTTTAAGAAAGGTTTGGACAATTTATTGGAGGAAAAGTCCATAGTCTCTTATTGAGATAGACATGGGGGAAGCCACTGCTTGCCCTGGATTGGTAGCATGGAATATTGCTATTCCTTGGGTTTTTGCCAGGTACTAGTTACCTGGATTGGCCACTGTGAGATGGGCTTACTGGACCTTATTCTATTCTTATGTTCTAATCTAAGCAATAAGAGTCCCTTCTACTAAGCTTCATTAGGCAGCTAATGAGGGGTTTACTGTGCAATAGATAGTAGCACAGACCTATGCTGCTGCTCCCTGGGCTAAAAAGGCAGCCACTGCAGTAAATATTGTGTAGTAGCTGCCTAACGTGGGACTGGGCAGGGTCTGAGTGTAAATGAGTGGCTGGAATTGAGGCCAAATTCTGGAATTTGTTGCCAGAGAATGTGGTGAAATCAGTTAGCTTTGTGGAATTTAAGAAAGGTTTGGATAATTTCCTAAAAGAGAAGTCTATATGTCATTATTGAGACGAATTGGGGAAATCCACTTCTTATTCCTAGGATAAGCAGCATAGAATCTGTTTTGCTACTTGAGATCTAGCTAGGTACTTGGGATCTGGGTTGGCCACTGTTGGAAACAGGATATTGGGCTTGATGGACTGATCTGTCCCAGTATGGCAATTTTTATATTCTTACCATGTGTTAGATGTCATAATTGCTGATAGGAGAGACAAACTTACTGCTTTCTCAAGAGGAGGTGATAAGTGCAGTTACATCCACCAGCAGTCTGTTATAGGAGGTATAGTAGCACTCTCATTGACTCCCCAATTCAAGTCTTGATCCCCCTCAAATGAAAACATGATTTCCTCAAGTCTTACCCCTCTCCCAATATAAGTCCAGATGCTATAGAACATAATAACCATACTAGATTAGATAAATGTAATTAAATTCTGGAATTTGTTGCCAGAGAATGTGGTGAAATCAGTTAGCTTTGTGGAATTTAAGAAAGGTTTGGATAATTTCCTAAAAGAGAAGTCTATATGTCATTATTGAGACGAATTGGGGAAATCCACTTCTTATTCCTAGGATAAGCAGCATAGAATCTGTTTTGCTACTTGAGATCTAGCTAGGTACTTGGGATCTGGGTTGGCCACTGTTGGAAACAGGATATTGGGCTTGATGGACTGATCTGTCCCAGTATGGCAATTTTTATATTCTTACCATGTGTTAGATGTCATAATCGCTGATAGGAGAGACAAACTTACTGCTTTCTCAAGAGGAGGTGATAAGTGCAGTTACATCCACCAGCAGTCTGTTATAGGAGGTATAGTAGCACTCTCATTGACTCCCCAATTCAAGTCTTGATCCCCCTCAAATGAAAACATGATTTCCTCAAGTCTTACCCCTCTCCCAATATAAGTCCAGATGCTATAGAACATAATAACCATACTAGATTAGATAAATGGCCAATCTGGCCTAGTATCCTGCTTCCAACAGTGGACAATGTAGAATTGTAAACAGTCACATCAGACTCCCCTCCCCAGGACACAAACTTTGCTTCCAAGCAGAATTCTGATCCTAGCTGACACAGAACCTGATCTTCCCCATCACCAACCCCACATGCCAAGGCCAGCCAACACCCCTGAATACATCTGGGACTCCCAATATAAAATCCCTACCTCCTCACATAAAAGTTCTACCTCACTAGCATAAACACCTTGCCCCTTATCTCCATTCTTCTCTTACCCTGGAACTTACTTGGGGATCTGAATTGGTGAGATAGTGGAGCTCAGGCATCAGTAATCCCTCTCCATTGATTTTTGATACCTATATCCAAAATGGTTCTAATGAAGCCTAGTGATAGTTTTTCAGTACTGCTGCTAATGGTCATCCATCCATATACAGTAGAACCTTGGTTTACGAGCATAATTCGTTCCAGAAGCATGCTCGTAAACCAAACTACTCGTATATCAAATCTAGTTTCCCCATAGGAAGTAAGGGAAACTTGCTTGATGCATTATTACCCACCCCCACCCCCTGAGGTCAGCGGCGCTGCTTCACCTTAACTCTCCCCCCCCTCCCCCGAGCCAACCGGAGCTGCTCCAAATCCCCCCATGATCCAGCATCCCCCCTGCTTGTGTTGCCCCCCCCCCCCCCGGCTGCGATTTGGCATCCCCCACGCACCCACCCACATAAACACATTGGCTTATCCCCATATGGCACAGGCACCAGCACCAACGCACAGGACATGCTGGTGCCAGTGCCCGAAGATCTGCCATCTTCCTTTTGCTGGGCCTTGAGCATCTGCGCATGCTCAAGGCCTTCTAGTCTCACTCTCTGCCATTTTGGATACAGGAGCCTACCTGGGTGGTATCAGTCTTGCTGCCACCTGGACTCCACCACCCCACCAATTTGGACCACTGGGTAAGTGTGGAGTGGAGGAAGAGTGGAGATTGGGGGGCAGAGTGTTTGTTGGAGGGGTGATATTTTTATTGAAGGGAATGGGGTTTTTATTTTATTTTGGTGGCCCAAATGTCTTCAGGGGTATTGGGTCTGCCTTGGGTGTCAGGGATGACAAAGGGGTTGGGGTTGGTGGGGAGAGGAGGGTTAGGGGGTAAGATTCTGCTTGGGAACAAGGCATATTTGCTGAAGGCAGTTCCTTGACTCGAGAGGTTCAGACTTCCATCAAGGAGGGCCTAGAATAAGTCAAGGGAAATGCTTTCAGTTGTGTGTGTGTGTGTATGTGGTGGGAGGGGTTGAAAGTTACATCAGAGGGTCAAATCTTCAGCTGGGAAGTCAGAACTTACATAGAGGGTTGGGGCAAGTACAGAATCTAGTCTTCTGTTGGGTATTGGGACTTAAGTTGGGATGTTAGGGTCTCCACAGAAAGGGTTGGGCCTTGATTCGGTTGTGTAAGGTTTTAGGATAATGACTGAGGGTCCGCACCACATTACATTAGGGTCTGCTAGTGTGCATGATCCTATGCTATCTGCCACTGCATGTAACCGTTCCTGTGATGCATTATCTGAATGTTTTTACAGTAAATGCAGAGTAAATATAGGACATAACACCCCCTCCCTCCCTTTACTGCACAGTCTTTGCACTTATTGCATGGTAATATTTGCTTTAACTGTGTGGTAAGTGGAAAACTTTTTGCACATTAGTACAAATGCATTAGTGAGCTATAGTATACACCAGGGGTGCCCAAACAGTCAATCACGATCGACCAGTAGATCACGAAGGCAACGCGAGTCGATCGTGGCACCCATCCCGGGCTCCGTGATAGACTTGCATTGCCTTCGCATTCTACCTGCTTCCCAATGCCGTAAAGAGGAAGCGGAAGTACCGGGCCGACCAACCTTCCTCACCCAATGTCAATTCTGACTTCACAGAGGAAGTTCTGGGCCAGCCAAACGCTGCCTAGCTGACTTAGAACTTCTTCTTCGATATTAGAATTGACGTCGGGTGGGGAAGGATGGTTCCAGTGCTTCTGTGTCCTCTTTACAGCATGGAATCAGGGTGAGCTCAGAATGCCGCCACGGCCTGTTCCCCGATAACAGTGGTGGCCTATTACCCAATGGTGGTGGCTTGGGGGAGGGCAGGGAGAAAGAAAAAGAATGAAAGGGGGGGAGCAGGGAGAGAGAAAGACAGACAGAAAGAAAGGGAGCATGGAGAGAGAAAGACAGGGAGACAGACTGAAAGGGGGCAGGGAGAGAGAAAGACAGACAGAAAGAAGGGGGCAGGGAGAAAGAAAGATGGACAGAAAGAAAGAAGGGGCAGGGAGAAAGAAAAGAAAGGGGAGGGGGCAAGGGAGAGGAAGAAAAAATTGGGGGAGGTAATGAGGTCTGGAGGAGAGGAAGCATACAAGAGGCTG
Source organism: Geotrypetes seraphini (assembly GCF_902459505.1). Lineage (NCBI taxonomy): Eukaryota > Metazoa > Chordata > Amphibia > Gymnophiona > Dermophiidae > Geotrypetes > Geotrypetes seraphini. The sequence continues at coordinate 171,562,015 of NC_047084.1, read as the reverse complement.
AAAAAAGGGAAGAAATATTGGATGCACAGTCAGAAGAATAAAGTGCAACCAGAGACTCATGAAATCACCAGACAACAAAAGTAGGAAAAATGATTTTTTTTTCAATTTAGTGATCAAAATGTGTCTGTTTTGAGAATTTATATCTGCTGTCTGTATTTTGCACTATGGTCCCCTTTTACTAAACCGCACTAGCGGTTTTTAGCGCAGGGAGCCTATGAGCATCGAGAGCAGCGCAAGGCATTCAGCACAGCTCCCTGCGCTAAAAACCTCTATTGCGTTTTAGTGAAAAGGGAGGGGGTATATTTACCTATTTTTTATAGTTGTTACTGAGGTGACAGTGCATAAAGTCATCTGCCTTGACCTCTTTGAAGACCCCTGGAATATAAATGATAATTAACATTTTCTCTGGGTACAGTGTGCTTTGTGTTTTTTAAAAATTTTATTGTTGGTAGATCATTTTGACTTAGTCATTTTAAAAGTAGCTTGCAAGTCCAAAAAGTGTGGGCACCCCAAGTGTACACTATTTTAACAATATGTTTTTCCTGTTTTGTTAGCAGTAACATAATGAGGTTTTTCCTATTATATTGGGTTAAAAAAATGACATGAAATGTGGCAGGTATTTCCCATGTCATCTCAAATGAACGAGCCAGTGGCACTAATTTGGTAACAATAAGGTGCATAATGTATGCTGTTTACATGAAGCATACTAAGAGGTAATCTCAAATAAATGTGCATCCCATCTTTGATTCAAGGCTTATTTGTATCCATAGAAAAATTGTGCACGAACAGACACCAGTTAATGCAACAGCCTATTTCTTTTCAAAACAACCACCAAAATATGCAAATTAGCCTGCCCACATAGATAAACAGGCTCTGTTTCTCATTAACCTGCCTAATGGATAAAGGGATGCTTTTTTTCCATTTGCTTTCAGGAAAAGCAGCAATAAATGGAATGTACAGCTGTCCTGTTATTAGCTAGATAATTATGAGCAAAAGGAAATGTGAACCCTGCATGCTGACATGTGACAGTCATTGGAAGTGGGTATTCCTCTAGCTTATTTACAATCTGCCAGAAATTACCTTATTTAATAGAGAGAGGACCATTTTGTACAAAGCAACAGGGTGAGCTATGTTTCTGCAATTTGGGTGTCACACCTCCACAAAATATTCTAGCCATCTGCCACCAGTCAATAAATCCTTTTACATTTTTCCATTAATTCTTATTAAAAATGATTAAAGAAAATCCACCCATCTGCTTGATAACGACATTTTATCCAAGGGGAAACCTTCTCAAGAATTTTATTGATATTTTTTTCTCATTTGCTGGATAATAATGATGCTATAGAATCATTTCAGTCATGTGTAAAAAGGTTCCGTATCTACCAGACAACATATTTATGATTTATTTCAGTGCCGGTCTGGTGAAATCAAAATAGTGTTATAGTTAAACTCCAGTAAATGCATGCATGCATTTTTTTTTCTTTCACTTACAATGACTTGTAAATTTTGCTTGAAAGAAATTTGCATACACTGTTCTATTTTATATGCAAATTTGTTTCATGCATATTCATTGTGGATATCCTGAAATCTAATCGGCAAGGGTGTACTCCAGGACCGAGTTGAGAAACACTGGTCTAAGCTGTTTATTGCCTAGTCTTATGGTCTGCCGTTGTCATGTTTATTGTACTGTTAACCTTATTTATTAGTAAATAGGTCTCATTGCATAAAACGGGACCTCTGCAGAAATCGTATGAGTTAGTGGTAAGAATAACTGATCTTAATGGTAACTCATGTCAATAATTATATCCCTTAGCCAAATGATCACATTTCTACCGAGGTGATTTGCTCTTTGTAGACTGCTACAGAGGTCAAGCAGTAATTGCTGCTCTTGGTCTGCAGTCAATATTTTACATACGTGGAGGACCATTTTCAAAAAGGATGTTTAAGTCCAACTTGGATGTTTCCCACAAGATGTCCAAATTCGGAGGTGTAGAAATGTATATTTTTGAAATCACTGTACGTCCCAATTTTTGTTTTTAATCGACTACTTGGACGTTTTGACTGCTAGGATGTTCAACCTTAGGACACCTAATTTTATGCCCTATTTTTGACCCCTGGAGCATCCAAGTTGAAAATGTCCAATTCTAGACCATATGGATGTGGGAAGGGCCAGCATTGTAATAGACTGGCCACATAGACATACCAACAGAGCAGTGGGGCACCTTAGAGGGCATTGCTGTGAACTTCACAGAAAGAGTGTCATGTATACATCTCACCATAGCTCCCTTATAATTTATTGTGAGTCCTCCAAAACTCCCCCCAAATCTACTATTCCCACCTGTCTACCACCCCAAAAGACCTTATGAGTGCAGGTGACACCTATATGGCAGTATAGTAGAATTTTTTTGGGTTATTTATTTATTTATTTCGATTTCTATCCTGTTCTCCCAGACGCTCAGAACAGGTTACAAATTGACATTCACAATAGTTTGAAAACATACTAGACATGACAACAAAGAAGTTACAGTAGACAATCACGGATCTTATTCTGGAGTCTAGTTCCATAGCTGAGGTAGGAAATGGCTGTAGATGTGTTTATGTGCCATGTGGTGGGATCTCCTTGCAGGAATATGGAGTCTTTGTTCTGCTTTGTAGTGGATGGGGTGGTTAGGAGTGTATGGGCATAGCTTGGATGCTATGTAGGCTGGGTTTTTATGATGGAATCTCTTGTGAGTCATGATCAGGGCTTTGAAGATTGTGACCGGGCACAGCCAAGCTGGGCTCAGCGGTTTACGAGGTTGCTTGGTACTGCTTTAATAATAAAAGAGTTCAAAACTAATGGTGCAATTTTCTTATCATTTTCACATTAGCACAATCGTTCAGAAATGCTTCTATCGACTCAGAATGATACACTCCCTTGCTAAGTTACTTGAACCGGCCTCCTTGAACACATTGATCCATTCTCTAGTAATCTCTTGTATAGACTACTGCAATGCCCTGTATAAGAGCATTACAAAAAAGGAAATGAGACAGCTTCAGATTGTACAAAACACAGCTATTAAGATCATTTGTGGCGTAAAAAAATACAATCACGTTTTACCCCTTTTGATTAGCGCACATTGGTTACCAGTTGAACACAGAATCAGTTATAAAATCCTACTTTTAACATTCACAACAAAATCAAACAACCAACCAGATTTCATCAACAGACTTTTAATTCCCTATAATACATTAAAATCTCTTCATTCAATGTCTCAGAATCTCCTCGTTATACCTTCTTTAAAATTGATTAATACGTTGCACTCCAATAACTTTGCCGTCACTGCCCCTACTCTCTGGAATTCGCTGCCTAACCACTTGCGTGGTGAATCCGATTTAAAACAATTTAAAGTAAAACTAAAAACATTCTTGTTCCAGGATGCCTTTGGATAACAACTGTCCTTTTAAAGACAAAATTAAAATTAAAGTAAACTGTTACTTTTTACCCTAACCCATTGTACTTTCCTTTTATGTTGCACTTTTCTATAACGATTGTAGTTCTTCCCCACTTTCCTATTGTTTGAAGTAGGTCCAACCATTTTATCCGTGCTTTATTATGAAACTTGGATTTTATCCAGTATCCCTTGTTTTTATGTTTTTACGTTTTAATATGTAATTTTATATTGTACACCGCTTAGAAACCTGACTAAGCGGTTTAAAAAATCTTATAATAAACTTGAAACTTTGTACAGTTTTTTTTTAAAGTTCAAAAAGTTTTATTTATTTTCAAGCATAAAATAAACAATAAACAACTTCACTAAGTGGTTTCTCAGGTTTGTATCTTCATGAACAGACTTCAGAAATAATTCTCAGGTTTTAAGTCCAGCATTCACAAACCAACCAAAACAATTGCAGTTTAAGCCAAAATTATGCCAAAGTATAAAAGTCTTATTTCAACAAAATGAAAGTTTTTCTTCTGCCAGTCAAAACTCCCTCTCCAAATAATTTTACCTCTATGGATCAGCTTGGAAAGATCCCCTCCCAGATCCCAACAAAATGGCTGCCTGTGGCTTGTGCTTTAAAGTTCAAACAAAAAACTTTTCCCACAATAATCTTGTGCACAGTTCCTTTCATACAACCACCTTTTAACAATAGCCTTCAGCTTATTTCCATGCCTTCTGGGCTAGGCAAATCAGTTCTTTCTATTTCCATGTCATAGGAACTTTGACTAAGACATTGAGAAAATTAGACCTAAAATTCCATCTTACCCAGTATAAATTGTATAGAGAAAAATGGGTGACACAATGTTTAAAGGAGCTTTTATATACCAAAACTTTAAAGATTATCAGAGGTGCTAAAAAATAGCTACTACTTTTAAACAGATTTCTTCAATTCAATCAGATTAACCCTGGAAGAAGAGGCACCCATCTTTCACAAATCCCCCAAGGAAGATTCTTTACCAATAGGCATCAGGAGTTTTTCCTTAATATTCCAGCGTTGGCGGTAGCTGGCTCCACCTAAGATAAATGTTGCCTTCTTTCTTAAGGGATATTTGATAGATTGAAATTTATGTATATAAAGAAGGGTTTTGCATACATGTTATAATACACAAGAAAAAGGGTTTTGCATTTTTTTGCACTAGTGGATAATCAATTTAGATGGTGGGAAGGAGGGGTAGAGCATAAACGATTATAACATCAAATTCAGGATGCGGACCTGGAATGATATATAGATCATAGGAGGTCCTATGATCTGAGTCATCTAATATGTTATGATATGCTCACCTCCAACCCAGAGTAAGAAATCCATATAGAACTTTCAGATGGAAACTTCACTCAATTAATAGAAAATGATAAGAACATAAGAGTTGCTGCTGCTGGGTCAGACCGGTGGTCTATCCTGCCCAGCAGTCTGCTCACACGGCGGCCCCCAGGTCAAAGACCAGTGCTCTAAATGAGTCCAGCCTCACCTGCATATGTCCCAGTTTAGCAGGAACTTGTCCATCTTAGTTTTGAAACTCTGGAGGGTGTTTTCCCCTACAACAGACTCCAGAAGAGCATTCCAGCTCTCCACCACTCTCTGGGTGAAAAAAAATTTCCTTACGTTTGTACAGAATCTATCCCCTTTCAACTTTAGAGAGTGCCCTCTCATTCTCTCTACCTTGGAGAGGGTGAACAACCTGTCCTTATCTACCAAGTCTATTCCCTTCAGTACCTTGAATGTTTCGATCATGTCCCCTCTCAATCTCCTTTGTTCGAGAGAGAAGAGGCCCAGTTTCTCTAATCTTTCGCTGTATGGCAGCTCCTCCAACCCCTTAACCATCTTAGTTGCTCTTCTCTGGACCCTTTCGAGTAGTACCGTGTCCTTCTTCATGTACGGCGACCAGTGCTGGATGCAGTACTCCAGGTAAAGGCGTACCATAGCCTGGTACAACGGCATGATAACCTTTTCCGATCTGTTCATGATCCCCTTCTTTATCATTCCTAGCATTCAGTTCGCCCTTTTCACCGTCGCCACACATTGCTTGGACGGCTTAATCGACTTGTTGATCAGAACTCCCAAGTCTCGTTCCTGGGAGGTCTCTCCAAGTACTTCCCTGGACATCTTGTATTCGTGCATGAGATTTTTGTTACCTACATGCATCATTTTATACTTATCCACATTGAACCTCATTTGCCATGTCGCAGCCCATTTCTCAAGCATGTTGCAGATCTTCGCAATCCTCCTGTGTCTTCACTACTCTGAATAACTTTGTATCGTCTGCAAATTTAATCAACTCACTCATCGTACCAATGTCCAGATCGTTTATAAAGATGTTGAAGAGCATGGGTCCAAGCACCGAGCCCTGTGGCACCCCACATGTGACGCTCTTCCAGTCCGAGTAGTGTCCATTTACCCCCACTCTCTGTTCCCTATGCTCCAGCCAGTTTTTAATCCATGTGAGTATTTCACCCTCAATTCCATAGCTCGCAATTTTCCGAAGTAGTCGTTCATGTGGAACCTTGTCAAACGACTTCTGAAAATCCAGATATACAATGTCGACCGGGTCACCTTTGTCTATCTGCCTGTTTACTCCTTCAAAGAAGTGCAGCAAGTTCGTCAAACACGATCTGCCTTTGCTAAAACCGTGATGACTGGTCCTCATCAGTCCATGTCCATCAAGGTGATCAATGATGTAGCCCTTTATCAGCGCCTCTACCATCTTACCCGGTACTGACATCAGACACCAGTCTGTAGTCTCCCGTATCTCCACTCGAACCTTTCTTGAAGATCAGTGTAACATTCGCCACTTTCCAGTCTTCCGGAATCTTTCCCGATTTGATCGACAGATTGTTTTGTCTCCAGTGCATCCAAATCTTAATTGGGCATGTTAGACGTATGTTTTGGGTGTGCTTATGACTTGGATGCTCATCAGGTATAATCAAACCTTTTATTATTATTAGTAGTAGTATTTATCATTTTCAAATTACAAATCAAATATCCACTTGTACAGAAAGATAAAGATAAGCCAATGAAAAATATTCAGGTACAAATTGTGACTTTTGAAAACAAAGAATATAATAATAATAATACTCATAATATCTTATATCAAATATCAGCAGAAAAAATTACTACAGCTCAAATCCACAATTAGGATCCAAGGTGTGGATTTTGCGAGAAATTAAAAGAAATTTAACAAACTAAGGGCTCCTTTTACGAAGCTGCGTTAGGGCATTAACGCATGGAATAGCGCACACTATTTTGCCTTGCGTGCTAGACACTAATGCCAGCATTGAGCTGGTGTTATTTCTAGCCACGTAGTGCGCGGTAATATCTTGTGTGCCCTAAAAATGCAAGCGCACCTTAGTAAAAGGAGCCCTAAGTTGCTAATTATAAATATGAACAGGCTTATTTAGATGAGAAATGATAGCAAATAATCAGCATAGACCTCATATTTTCCCTTCAGCCAAGGGTGCTGCAGACAGGAATGTTGTCAACTGGCTTGGATCAAAGAAAACATATTTTTTCATATGATATTGTATCACACATTTACATGGGTGATGAATAAAAAAAGTCGCCCCAAGAGCAATAACACCTGGCTTTAAGAGGAGAAATTCACGCCTTCCTTTTTGTGTGTTCCGTGCCAGATCTGGAAAAATTAATGTCTTAAGCCCCCCCAAAATTTTTGTTTATTTTTGAAGAAAAGCCTGAACAATCAATTTTTATCTGGTGCTAAGGCTACTGTAATAAGAAGTGTTGCCGGTATGGCCAATTCTGTATCAGAAAGTTTCAACACTACTGAAACATCAAGTGGTTGCTGATCCCCTTCTTGTAGTTGTAATTGTTCATCTCTTTTGATAGGTAGATAGTAAACCTGAGTAAATGGTGGCAATGGATCCTCAGTAATTTCTAGAATTTCCATGATGTAACATTTCAACATGTCCCTTGGATTTATTGTTGCAACCCTAGGAAAATTAATCAATCTGAGATTGTTGTTACGAGCAAAATTTTCTAAAGATTCCAGCTTTCTTCTCAAATTAGTGTTATCTTTAATTAATGTTTCTCTAATTTGCTTAGAAACTTTCAATTCTTGACCGATATTAACTAAAGAGTTTTTTGAGTCATCTATTTCAGCTTTCATATTTTTAACAAGAATTTCTTGGGCATTAAATTTATCTTCCAGCTGTTTCAGCTGGGGTTTAATTGATTTCACCAAGTCTGCCACAAGATCCCACAAAGAGTCCAAAGTTACCTCTTAGGGTTTTTCTATCATATAAGAAACATTTGTAAGTTGAAAAATCTCACCGGTTGGCATCCTCTCTTGATCAGCACTACTCAGGATTCGGTTTGCCCCTAGAACTGGTGAACTCTCAGATTCCACAGGGCTCCTGAAAACGTAGGGAGTCTGTTTTCATACTCCCCTCTATGATCTTCATGGCCTCCGAGAGAGAGTGCTGTCCGCCCTCTGGAAGTACCTCCACTCGAGGGGAGCTGGTGATCTGAGGAGAAGGGGGAGGTGCTCTGGCGTCGGGGCTTAGCATTGTCTCCAAGCCCAGGGAGATCACTTCCATCTCACCTCTCCGGCGCATCTCCAACGGGACTACCGATGCCCATGGCATATCCTGCATGCACCATAGAAGCTCTTTAAGGTTGTCAAAAGTCGCCACCACAAACCGCCCCGAGACTCCAGCGGTGCTAAGACCTCTTATTTTTGCATTGGAGAGGTAGTATTAATCCGAGGCAGCAAACCAAAAGTTGATAGAGGTAAAATTCTGTGGCATGTTACTCAGCTAGCTAGGTCAGCGGCCATCATGGATCCCCACATAATCAAACCTTTAACAAAAAGGTTCTGGGCTTTTTTTTTTCGATGTTTGGAGCTAGACATTACATTACAGATTTCTATTCCGCCATTACCTTTTAGTTCAAAGCGGATTACAAAAAGAGTTATGGAAGAAGGGTTACAAAGTTAGATCAGAGAGGGATAAGAAGGATCAGGGGTTGGGGAAGGGAAGGTAAGAAGGGGTATTTATTAAGGAATTTGTTGAAGAGTATAGTTTTTATTTCCTTTCTGAACATCTTGTAGTCTGGGGTAGTTATCAATAGGTTGGAGACCTGTTTTAAAAGCATCTAAATGCTATAAAGGTGCCCGAACTGACCAGATGACCACTGGAGGGATTAATGTTTTACTCCCTTACTCCCCCGGTGGTCACTGACCTCTCCTACCACCCAAAGATATTTTTTGTACATTCTAGCCTGTATTCCAAGGGTATGCTGAAAAGTTCTCAGCCCAAGCAGCTTCAGAGGTTAACACAGCCATTTGAGGTCAGAGAGCAGAGGGGCACTCTAAGGCTTACTGCAGTGAATTTCACATTAAAAGTTCCAGGTACAGATGTTACCAATCTTGCTTATATTGGCTGGTGAGCCCTCCAAAACCTACTGTAATTACAGTAATGTGACATCTGCAGGCATAAGGGCTATTGTTGTGGTGTATAGATGGTACATTAAGTTTTGGTGGGCTCACCATACAATGTAAGTAGTTTATAGTGACGTGTGCCTGGGACTTTGAAATGTGACAGTCACCGCAGCTTAGCTCAGCTCTCTGTGAACAGTTTGCTAAGAATGTTGGCTGCTTTGAGGTCTTTTGTGTGCTTTTCACATGGACGCAATTATATTCAAGAATGGCCAAAAAGATAGATGCTCTAAGGTCCAATGCTGGCATTAGTGTCTAGCACGCACAGCATTGTTAATGCCCTAACGCAGGTTAGTAAAAGGAGCCCTTAATTAGAAAGAGATAATTCACACGTTTCATGTCCTTCAGCTGAAGAATTAGCTCAATATTTTTCTGATAAGATCAAGAAAATAATATTCTCAGTTCCTCCTAATTTGGAGACTATAATCTTTCTGATCATGTTGATTGAGTCAATCCCTGTTGATAGATATTAGTCAACATTTCCACCAATTGCACGTTACGAGTAAGGCCAAGTTATGTAAAAAAATTGTCCAAATCTTCTCGTATTTTAGACCAGTGGTTCCCAACCCTCTCCTGGAGGACCACCAGGCTAGTTGGGTTTTCAGGATAGCCCTAATGAATATGCATGAGAGATCTGCATATAACGGAGGTGCCAGGCATGCAAATCTGCTTCATGCATATTCATTAGGGCTATCCTGAAAACCCGACTGGCCTGGTGGTCCTCCAGGACAGGGTTTGAAATCACTGTTTTAGACAATTGTCCTATATATTTAATGGCACATCCCCCAACCTGTATAATACAATGGCTTATAATCATTCAAAAAGGTTTTCAAGATAGTTACCGTATTTCCTTTAATTTTAGGGGGTAACATTTTGATTCCACTTGTTAAAAAGGTATTGTTGGATAAAACTCTTACATGAAGTTACAGGCTGGTGACATGTATACCATTGGTTACAAAATTAACAGAGGTTTATGTAGCAGAATTGTTATCAGATTTTATTACTGAGTTTGATTGTCTACATTCTTTACACTTCAGAATCAAATTTTACCACTCGACAGGCTCTGTATTACTAGCCATTGTATCTGAGATAAAACCAGTGTTTGCGCATGGTAAAGCTGCTGTTCATTTACAATTTTTTTTTTTTTTTTTACTGCAGTGTTTGATATAGTAGGTCCTAGTATATTATTATTATTTAAAATTTATTAATCACCTTTTCATGAAGAGATTCACCCGAAGCGGTTTACATTGAATAGTAATCAGGTACTTTCCGTATTTCAGTATTTTCCGCCTCTCTCTTGGCAGACTCCAAAGCTAACTGTGGTACCCTTGGCATTGAAGGGTTAAATGACTTGCCCAGAGTCGCAAGAAACAGGCTGGGATTAAACTCTCAACCTCAGGTTGCTGAGTCAGCAGCTCTAATCACTAGTCTACCTCCTCATTAGGGATCAGAGGGAAGATTTCCATCTGAATAGAAGGATTTCTTATGCTTAGACATTATAGATTTAAAATAGATCAAGTTTCTTTTAGCTGGAGACCATCCTGTGGAGTCTCCAATGCCTATGAGAGTCAGAGCATTTACCTTGCCAGTCCATGGTTGAAACCTCTACCATGGTTTAATAAAAGGAGTCCTATTTTACTTGCATGGCCTTAGGATAATTTGTTCTCTTTATGAAGAAAAACACTTATTAATTTTAGTACAGGAATTAATTATTTCTAAGCTAGATTATTGTAATGGGTTGTATTGTCTTCTTTCAGTTAATTTGATTTCTAGGTTATAATTAGTACAAAGTACTACAGCTAAATTTATTTTTGGACAATGAAAGTCAGACCATGTAATACCTACTCTTAGCAAATTCCATTGGCGACCTATCAAACCTCGGATTATTTTAAGTTATCATGCTGGTACCTTTCTGGTATATTTAGTATCTTGTTTTCGTTTCCCTTACCTTCCATGTTATTATAAGCCAGGGACTCTTGACATCTCTGTTTTCCTTCCTTTACTAAGGGCTCCTTTTAGAAAGGTGCGCTAGTGTTTTTAGCACATGCACTGGATTAGCACGCGCTACCTGAAAAACTACCGACTGCTCAAGAGGAGGCGGTAGCGGCTAGTGTGTGCAGCAATTTAGCGTGCGCTATTCCGCACGTTAAGGCCCTTATGCACCTTTGTAAAAGAAGCCCTAAGATCAAAACATAAAAACTCTTATTTCAGCTTTATTCCCATATCAAACTGTTTCAGTATGGTCGTCTCTGCTTCCTCGTTTTTCTGTAAGCAATTGAAGACTTATTTGTTTAAGAAATTTCTTGTTTTAAGTCATGTCTGATATAAATTTGTCTGTGATCCACTTTGATCCTTTGCTTGGGCATTGGCAGACTACAAGTACTATTGCCATTACCGATTAAATTTCAATGAATACAGAAGTGAATAAGCATGATCCCATGATTTCCCTCAACTCCGTCATTTCGTGGTGGATCACGTACCAGAGATTGACTTTACAACAACGAGAGCAAAAAATGGATCTTTGAATTGAGAACTTTACATTCTTATGGTTTAAATTGACTGGTTTTACTTCTATTAATGCTTCTTAACATTTCATTGAGCACACTGTGAGGAACTCATTCATGCTATGACTGTGCCCGGTCAGATGGTTTGGTTCAGCCAATCAGAAGGAAGTGAATCTGATTGGCTGGTCAAGCTTTGAAGCCGCAGAGATGCAGAGCTAGGATGTTGAGTGACCAGAGAAAGTCACAACACAGAATTGTGACTACTAAAATAGAAGTCCAATAACCCTGAAGAAGTGGTCTTATTTCTACAAAACGTTGGCAGGAACGGGAGGATCCCACATTTAAGTTATATTTGTTATTTTGTGGTTAAGTTCACCCTGGTGTTTGAACTCACTCCTTAGGCAAAAAGTTTTTTTTAATGCCGATGATGTCTATGAGGTATAACTAAGCACATAGTGGTTCACCCGAGATCTGAGGCTTCAAGCATAGTGGGGAGAGTTGGTGGATAGAAGTGAACAAACATACATAAAGTGGCATTTATTAACAGACCATAAAACAATAATAAAAATTGAATGCCTGATTCAATTACATACAGGAAAAGGTTTGCAATGCACATAACAAATGTGGCCCGACTCAACGCAGATATGTGTTTTGGTGGTAAACGCCTGCCTCATGAGTCAAAAGAGCTAAAACTGTGTACAACAATTTGCACTCACTCCAAAGATTAACAGTTAGTCTGTGCTCTTCTAAAGCATAGATGGAGCTGTCACTTACAGTACTTTTTTGCAGTGGTGTATAAGGGTGAGTGGTACAAGGGGTGGTGGCACACCTCCCCTGCCCCCCCCCCAACATGTGCATGCCCTCTTCCCTTTCCTTGTACCTTTTTAACTTCTCAAGTGTGAGCGGCATGCCCACATCAGTGTCAACTCACCCTTTGACATCACTTCCTAGGTGCGGGTCTCGGAAGTGATGTCAAAGAGAGTGTCGATGTGGCCAGCAACCTCGCACCATGGAAATAAAAAAGGAGGGGAGCGGGGAGTGCCACGCTCTTAGGAAGACTGTGCCCGGGGCAGACCACACCCCCTTTACTTCGCCACTGCTTTTATGTCTTATTCTGGAAGAAAAATCAACAGTATGCATATTGTAGCCAAAGATGAATTGCATTACAAATCTGATGTGAATTATTTAGACTGGGAATTGCCAGAGATAAACCTTGTGATTAGTTAGAAAACTCAATTTAATTTGGGTTCTGTTTCAACTGATTAGCTAGTGTTTTCACCAAGATTTATTGTCCTCATTGCTATAGATAATAGGTTTTTATGTTTACATATCAACTGGCAAAACTTAGTAACTGTTGCACAGGGAAAAATCATAGTTGAAATTGCAATTCATTTCTTAATTAAAAACTGTGTTTCTGTAGGTTTAGTAAAGTAGTTATATCACGCTCTGTTTTTGGATGTTCATCTCGGGGAAAATATATATTGCTAGGTAAATGCAGAATATTGGCATGCAAGTGTATTTTATAAATACAAGGTTTTGTTTCAGGGTTTTCTTTTGCGGTATTAAATGAACATTAGGGGTATATTTTTGTGACCTAATGTTTCAAGTACAACCTTCCTTGCTACTGATATAAAGTAATTGATGGTGTTTCAAACTGGCATAAAATAGATGCTGCGTTCTGTTTAATTGCTATGATTTAATACACAAAATTATATCTTTGAGGAATACTTTAGGAAAATCTCAGGGCTGAGGAAGGGAGGGAAGCTAGGTAGTATTAAGTGACAGTAAGCAAAATGAAGAGAGGTAATTAGAAAAACAAGCACCTTGTGGAATCCAGCATTGCTAATGGTGTGCTTCTTATTCATGCTATCTGTATAGTTTTATTGTTTATTGAAAGCTTCTACCGTTACTAATGACTGGGGAGTCATTGCAGAGCAGTTTACATGAGCTTCTGTAATGGTGTTACAATACAGAGTTAGCGTTTTCTGAGATGGTTTTCAATACAGACACATTTATACCATAATCAATCATCCAACGTATATACATATAATACTAGTATCATGTACTATGTTCATCTTAAATCCTACTTATTTGCACACATAATACCTGTATCATGTTCTATGTTCATCTTAGATTTACATACAGTCTGATAATTCTAGTATCTGTACTTTATCATATCCTCAGCAATTCTGGGTATCTCTACTTTGCTCATCCTTCCAGTGTCCTTTTCTAGTTTTAATTTCTTCAGAAGGGAGTTCCACCACCTTGGAGCCATCACCGAGAACATTCTTGCCCTGATGCTTTTGTATTTGATGTCTCTGAAGGAGGGTATTTTCAGCAGGTATTCTTGGCTCAAGCGCAGGGCGTGTACTGGTGTATTTGGTGTAGTCTGGGTGCTAGATATTGTGGTTCTGAGAGATGAATGATTTTGAGTGTCAGCAACAAGATCTTGAATTTCACCCTGCCTTCAGTCGGGAGTCAGTAGCAAGTGAGATTGAATATCACCATTACCCAAATAATTCCTAAAACTACCCATGTCATGCCCACTTACCACCTCTGTACTAGCCAAAAAGTGTCAGGGCAGTCAGAAACAATTTTCAGTGGAAAAAAAAGCTCAGCAATAGACCTGGTCAGCAGCAGATGCTGTAATCCAGATAAGTGCTTCTGAATATTGAGCCAATCATTTCTAGAAGAATCCAAAGGCAAACTAATGGCATTTCCTACAATTATCTGCTGAAAATCCTATACATGAATATTAAAGTTTTGCCTCTGCCAACACTTAGTAGAGTAGGCAAAGCACAAAGGTCTCAAGCCAGCTGTCGGATTCAGAGTTGTCTCATCTCCTTTGAGGAGGATGAATCAATCTTGAGCCAAGCCCATGTTCCTGATAGGAATGGACTGAAATTTTCAGCAGAAAGGATAACAATTGCTGGCAGGCTACGCTGTTCTGTTGTGTCAAGGTGCACATAAAGAGGTGAAGAGAGACTGTATATTAGGGCTTGTGGATTTTAGATTTTAACAGAAACTGATAAAAACGCCCCAATGTAAAAAATGTGAAATAGGTATTTATTGGTGAAGCATCAGAGAGAGAGAGAAAAATAATCTTCAATACTTTATGCCCCTCTATTGTGTGCTTTGGATCTACACTTTTCCTCTAATTCTATAAATTTGTGTACCCAAATTTGCATGCAAAAGTTATAGAATAAAGGCAGGCACGTAACCAAATATCAGCTCATTATTAATGGTTAAGTGGTGCTAATTCACACCAATTAGCAGTTAGATGAGTAACTACTCCAAGTCGCTATTCATTTCAAGTTTATTTAAAGCTTGATATACCACCTAAAAGCAGGACTTTCTAAGCTGTGTACAATATATAAAAAAACAGAAAAGAAAAAAAAACACACACCAGAAAATAACTCCATTGTAATATAGGGGAGAGAGAAGGAAAACCACATCTTAAGTAATTTCTGAGCTCAAATTCCAAAGTGTGCAACTTCAAAAGGAGCATGGGTTGGGGGTTATAGAATAAGTGCATGTATGCATCTAACTGCCTAAAGTTAAATGTAAATATTGAGTTGGCATCAAGTACTCATGTTTACTCTGGAAAGTCCCTCAGTTTTTTGCCTCCTGTCCCTGAGTGAGGCCAAGGGAAAAACACATTCACAGGCAATCAGTGCAGTTTCAATACAATAGCTTTAGGGAGACAGCATCCACTGAGACAGGTAGTGACGTTCACCCAAGTGTCTTACATTGTGGCTAAGCCTTTGCTTTTTCGTTGCAGTTATTTCCGACATATGCTAAATTAATTCAGCATTGTTCTTTTTTTATTTTTTTTTAATTTTGTCTTTATTAGCAATTGCAAAGGGAACAACAACCAGGGTCAAAACAAGCATAAAACATAACAGGTGGAGAAAACAATACTGGAAAACCAGAACAGCAGATGGTCACAATACAGAAACCCAATGGCCGGATGCCCAACACAATTGACATTTTGAAGTACAAAGCCCCCAATCAACCACACACAAACCCCAAGCACTCGGCCTCAAACCACAACAATTAGACAGCATATTGTTCTGTAAGGCAAGCAAGCCTTTAGATCACATACAAAATCCTACTTCTCACCTTCAAGGCTAAACTAACACACACTCCTGGATTTATAGACAAGACTTCTCATCCCACACTGTCCAACTAGAACACTCCAATCCAGTAACCGGCACCTTCCAATTATTTCTTCCCTATGCCATCTATTTTATGATACCACTAGAAAGAAGATTTCTCTGTTACAGCACCTATATTATGGAATTCTTTACTCTCATATCTCCAAGAAGAAACACGTATGGGCAAATTTACAGTAAATCTAAAGACCTTCCTATTTAAGGATGCTTATGATAACTAATCTCACGACTTTGGAAAGAAGGAAAAGCATATCCAACTGACCTTTATTGTCTCTCTCCTATCACAAATTGTATTTCTCCCCCTATCCCCCTTGTTTCAATATGTCATTTAAGTCTGTTGTTGTCCAATTATGTTCCCCCTTGATTTTATCTGCTCATGACATTGTACACCACTTAGACAGCTTTTTAAGAAGTATATCAACATTTAAATAAAACTTGGAAACAAGCAAATAACAGAAAGTAGACATTGATTTAAACAATTTCCAGCAATTCAACTATAAGCTTTTAAAAAAAACAAAACAAAAAAGAAAACTTTGTTGCATATTCTTACTGTTTTTTGACCTTTAATCAAGATGTGTCACTTGTGACACCCAGCTGGCTGGATCATTTGAAATATTTTTCCTTTTTCTATACCATTAAGCCTTAATACTCCTCTTCAGCCTATAGTATTTTATTTTCATTTATGCCTTCCTGGCCTTCACTCACACCTAAAGATAGTTGTGTAAATACACAGTTACCGTAACATAGTAAATGACGGCAGATAAAGACCCTAATGGTCCATCCAGTCTACCTAACCGTACCCGCTCTTTAAATTACTGATTTAACTTAAATTGTCCTTTATCCTAGATATTTCTGGGCTGGAAATCCAGAGCTCTGCCCAGAACTGTGCTTAGATTCCATCTACTGAAGTCTCCATCAAAGCTTACTCCTTTCCATCTAAACCATCCCAGCTGTCAAAGCCCACCCCAGCCCATCCTCAACTGAATGGCTTTATATGGACACAGACCATGCAAGTTTGCCCAGTATTGGCCTTAGTTCTTCAATATATACCATTAATTTTTTTTTTACTCTGTCACTACTTTCCTCTCCACCACCTCCCTCAGGAGCACATACCAGGCATCAACCACCCTCTCCATAAAGAAGAAGTTCCTTACATTACTCTTGAGTCTACCACCCCTAAACCTCAAATTATGTCCTCTGGTTGCACCATTTTTTTTTCTTCAGGTACTTGCCCATTTTATTAAAGTATGTACGTTTGAAATCTATGACTTTAAGTTTTGTGTGGCTGCTCTACACTTTAGCTATAATATCAAACCAACCCATTTTATGATCGCTACTTCCCAGGTGGTCACCTACTCGAACATTAGAGATACTCTCACCATTTATGAGGACCAGATTTAATATCACTTTTTCCCTCATGGGTTCCATCACCATTTGTCTGAGTAGAGCCTCTTGAAAAGTATTCACAATCTCTCAGCTTCTTTCTGATTCTACTGAAGGAACTTTCCAGTCTGCATTTGGCAGGTTGAAATTCCCCAACAGGAGCAGCTCCTCTTTCTTTCCAAACTTTTGGATATCTGCAATCAGATCTTTATCAATTTGCTGTGATTGAATCAGAGGTCTGTAGGCTACACCCACATAGATAGATGTTCCATAGTTTCTTGTCATAGCGATCCTTATCGTTTCTTCCTCTCCCCAAGTCCCTTGCATTTCAGTTGCTTGGATATCGATCTTTACATAGAGAGCTACCCCTCCACCTTTTTGACCATCTGTGTTCTTCCTAAAAAGATTATATCCTGGTATGTTTGCATCCCAGCCATGGGATTCACTGAACCATGTCTCTGTTATAGCAACAATATCTAGGTCTGCCTCTAACATCAGGGTTTGTAGATTGTGAACTTTGTTGCATAGACTGCAAGTGTTTGTGGTCATTGCTTTCCAGCTATTTTTCCAGTGATAATCTCCTTTTTTGTATAGTTTTTTTTTTTGTTTTGTTTCACTTACTGTTGCATTGCTAAGAAGTGAGTTGCTAATATTGTTTATGTTGCAATCCTTACTACATCATATTGTCTTTTGATGGGGGTGGCCTCTATAATTGTCCTTCATACTGTACATATCCACCACCACCTTCTAGTTTAAATGGCTAAAAATATATTCTCTAAATTTTTCTGCAAGGATTCATTTTCCTGTTGTAGTAAGATGTAGTTCATCAGTACAAAATAGTTTTTCCCCATCCTCCTATATACCTAAAGCCTTCTTGATGACACCAAGCTTTGAGCCACCTATTGATGTCCTCTGTGTTTTTAACTCTTTCCTCTCCCTTTCCACATGTAGGCAGTACTTCTGAGAAAACTACAGTCTTTACAAAAGGTTTTAAGACCTCCCCTAGATCCCAAAAGGCTTTCTGCGCTGCAAGCGGGGAGTTGCTGGCCAGGTCATTTGTTCCCAAATGGATAACATCATCAGCTTTAGAATTCTTAGTTTCTTCCCTAATTATAGACAGGATCCTGGGAGACATTTCACTATTTTAGGCTCCTTGACTTGGGTTCCAATGTTAATGTCTCTGATGATGGAATCCCCTAAAAGCAATAATTTATTGGACTGAGTTTTCTTACTCTTCCTTAATGACAGTTGCACACACAACTGCAGTTAAAGAATCCATGCTTAGTTTACATCATCCCAGCATCTTCATTTCAGGGACCTTGTGAAAATTTACCTCCTGCTTTCCTTTTCTGTGCTGATCTCCGAATGGCTCCGAATGCTGCAGCAAGACTAACAGAAGGTTGTAAGTGATGTGACCAAACTGCAACACAATCTCTATATCTGCTGTTAGGCGGCTAATCTCGAGATTTCACTCTTCCTGTGCAGTTCAGGGCTTGAGTGATGTCTCTGAGCTCATCTCAGCAACAGTTTGCAAAGCTCTAGTGCTGAACATATAGGATTACCAATGTCTGGGGGTCCATATTTTCCAATTGGAAAATCTGTCAACCCTATGAACACAGCACTCTGCAATTGTCATCTATGGGAGGAACTCATCCAAAGTCACTTGAGTCAAAGGAAAATGCTCATCCACATCTAGAATGTAGAATGGGTCTTGCTTTACCTCTTTTCCACAGCTGACATAGGAAAAAAGCAGACAATCAAAGCATGTAAGAGAAGTTTCTTCAGTGTGCAGTAAGCTTGATACTATCTTGTACCCCCTCCCTGAATAATTTTAAAATCTACTTTTTAAAAATGCTACTTGTTTCTTTTGGCCGCCTATGGACAGGATTTGATGATATTTTTTTCCTCCTAAATGAGATGTTACATTTTTGTGTCAGTTTATTAGTTGTATCCTTACGTGATGCTTGACCCAATTCAGAAGACAGGAAATTATTTATATCTCCTCTTTATGCTAGTGTTACAATTAAAGGTTTAGAGTGAAAGTTGATAATGGGGCTTGTATAATAAAGCATGCTAAGATCTTACAAATACCATGTGTTAGGTGCAAAAACTAGCACACAGTAATTTCTAGCTTTCACCATTGCCTTTTCAACCTGTTTGGCCAGCTTTAGATCATTACATACTATAACACCCAAGTTCTCCTCTTTCATGCACAAAAGTTCTTCACCCCCTAAACTGTGCTGCTCCCTTGGGGTTTTTGCAATCCAAGTGCATAACCTTGCACTTCTTAGCATTAACTATTAGCTGCCAAATTTCAGACCATTCTTCATACTTCGCTAGGTCCTTCCTCATGTTATTCATATCATCAGGGGTCTACTTTATTGCAAGTTTTGGTATCATTTGCAAAGAGGCAAATCTTACTCGACAGCCCTTCAGCAATATCGCTTACAAAAATGTTAAAATGAACAGGCCCTAGAACTAAACCTTAATATTTCTGGGTCATAGACTGTAAAGTCCACCTGGTATTGTCCTAGGTTCCAAATGTTGAAGTTGCCATCCAAGCTCACTCCAGCCTATCCAACCATCCTGTTTGCATACCATTGGTAACATCCCTTTCCTCAGAGAGATCTCCATTGACCACTACCCTCTATTTCCTTTCACTCAACCAGTTCCTGACCCAATCCATCACTGTGAGGCCCATTCTCAGGAAAAAGTACAGTTTAGGGGGTGAAAAACAGGACTTGGATGTAATAGTATGTGATGATCTAAAGGTGTCCAAAACAGGTTGAAAAGGCAATGGTGAAAGCTAGAAGAATGCTAGGGTGCGTGGAGAGAGGTATGGCCAATAGGAGTATAAGACTCTGGTGAGACGTCATTTAGAATATTATATATAATTTTGGAGATTGCACTTTCAAATAGATATAAACAGTCCAGAGGAAGGCTACTAAAATGGTTGGTGGTCTTCATCACAAGGCATATGGGGGGCCATACTTAAAGATCTCAATATGTATACTCTGGAGGAAAGGTGGCAAAGGGGAGATATGATAGAGATGTTTAAATACGTATGTACATTTTTTGAAATGGGGGAACGTATGATGTATGGGGCAGTGTTTATTTAGACCTGTGATCTGGTGCTAGTCATCTATAAACACTTATCTGGGGCTAACTATGATTCGAAGGGTAGACTGTTCCCATACTGAAATCCCATTATTGTGAGTATTATTTAATTTTTGCAATATTTGAATTGTGGGTGTTATTCTTACTGGGAGGTAAAGGCTTTTACCAATTATTTTGGATTCGTTTTCTATTTTATTGGTAATTATTATTTTTGGTTTTTTGAAGCCTAAATACGTATGTAGGATAAATGTGCATGAGGCAAATCTGTTTTAGTTAAAAGAAAGCTCTAGAATGAGAGGGCATAGGATGAAGTTAAGAGGTGATAGGCTCTGGAGTAATCTAAATAAATTTTTTTTTATAAGGGTGGTAGATGCTGAAGACCCTAGGCCACTTTCCCCTCCCCCTTCTCAATGCGTGGAATAGTTGTCCAGGAGATGTGGTAGAGACAAAGATTGTGTCTGAATTCAAGAAAGCATGGGACAGGCCTGTGGGATCTCTTAGGGAGAGGAGGAGATAGTGGATGTTGTGGATGGCAGATGGGGATAATTCTATAAAGTAGGTGCTAACTTTTATGTTCTGATTACATGTATAAATTAGAAATGAGATATATGTGCATAAATGCTAAAGTTCTTCCGAAGTATTATTCTGTAAATATGTGCACATCTTTAGCATAGTACAGTGATTTGACAGATGGTCTTGCACATAGGTTGAGTGTGGATGGGACTCACATATACGTAATCAATAAACTTGTGATTTTTTTTTATTTTGTTATTCTGTTCTTATAATATTGGCATTCCTTTCTCACTATGTTTTTGTAAACCGCACTAATGTTAAAGCGAAGTGCGGTATATAAATAATAATAAACATAAACTGGATGGGCCATTTGGCTTTCATCTGTCTCCATGTTTCTATGTTTAAGTACTTGACGCCTTTTAGTAAAAATAAACATAACTGTTCAAATTGCAAGAGACAAGTGCTGCAAGGGAATAATGAATGATTTTTGTCAAATACATATTAAATGGAAAAATTATATATTATTTCAGCATAACTATTGTTATTGTACTATAATGTGAGCTAAATAATAATATGCAAAACATAAAAATGAATGCATACCACCTCATTATTATTGAATAAAGCAGCTTTCACTTCACTTGTAAGCTGAGTTATCATTGAACAAAAACACCAACCTTGAGCTGGCATTATTTTTCCTCCCTGGGATTATCAGGTCATGGATGTGCAACTCGATGTACCCAGGAGCCGTTTTAAAGTGGCTGGAGGTAATGTAAACTCCATGCCTATTTCCTGATCAGAGCTCCCCATCAAAGTTAATTCCCAGGAGACATTCCCCAAATCTACCATATTTGTTAACTGCCATCTAGTGGTGAGAGGCAGCACTGATGCATAGTTGCTTATGCTTCCTAGGCTGCCGGTATCAGAATTCCAGTAGCCAACCCCTAATAGTAATCCTCCACTCCTAGAAGTATTACCATCAAAGCAAGTTGTGGTAACAAAGGTGTTAAATCTGCCAAATAAGGGTTACATGTTTCTGTGAAGGGGCATAATCGTTTACGTCTTTATCGCAAGTCGTCCAAAGTTAAAAAGAGCCTAAGACGCATTTTCAAAAGATATGTCCAACTTTTTTTTACTTTCGAAAATCGTCTAATTATACGTCCTGCCAATCTGATCATCCAAGCCACTAAATCGTCTATCTTTATATCACATTTCCGTCCAACATTCCATCCAAGTCCAAAATGCCTAGAACAAGCCCTGTTGGACATGGGCTGCAAAGTGATGGACAGCACACCCAAACATGCCACCTAAATAGTGGGGTACCTTACAGGGCACCGCTATGAACTTCACAAAAAGGGTGCCATGGCTTCTCCTCACTACAGCTCCCTTATATATGACGGTGAGCCCCCCAAACCACCTCCAGAATCCCCTAGACCACTTATCTACCACCTCAATAGCCCATATGGCTGCAGGAGCCACTTATATGCCAGTAAAAAAGGGTTTTGGGGGTGTATAGGGCAGTGCACATGTTTCAGTATCAATGCAGTGATTACAGGGGCTTATGTGCATGGGTCCTCCTCTCCATGGGTCCCTAACCCACCTCCAAGATGACTTAAGCTGCCTCTGGGGCTGGCCGACTAGGCTTTCCTATGCCAGGCAGCCAGGTGATGATGGTCTGGAGGCTGAAATTTGAAGTTGTGAATAAAATTTTTATGGGGGGGGGTTGGTGATCACTGGGGTAGTGTTTGGGGATCTGTTTTATGTGTTTGCAGTGCTTATGTGGTGAGTTTAGATGGGTTTTATGACTTAGACCATGTTTTACAACGTCCAAGTTCCGTCTAGGCTCTGTTGTTAAAATTTTGGTTATAAATGTTATACGACTAAGTCTAAGCCGGCCCACATCCTTCCCAACTCCCGCCCTCAACGCGGCTCCCGAAACACCCCGTTTAGCTTTGGACATTGAGTGGCACTATGAAGGCCTAGGTCGTTTTTAAATACATCCAAAACCCGGTTTTATTATCGGTGCTTGGACGTTTTTGAGAAATGTTCGTCCAAGTGCCGACTTAGGCCGGTTTTTGGACATTTTTCTCTTTCGATCATGAGCCCCTTAGTATTTTGACTCCTAGTAGTAGTACTGTAAGACTACCACTGGGGGCAAATGATACATTTAGATTTTGCAGACAGAATTGCCTCAGTCCTCACCACTAGGATCCAGGGTTAGTCATGATTGTCTTGATTCTATAAAAGATGGTTACAGTTAGGGACCTAGATCGGCGTTCCTAGTTGTTCTAAGTGCCTAACTTAATTTTTCTTTTAATTGGCTTAATCAGCATTGATAATTGAAAGTGCCATTAAAAACAATTAAAATGATTTTTTTAAAAATGAATTTGCTTCTAGGCGCCTAATTTAGTAGGTGCCTACCACTTCGAGGTAGGTGTCTACACTGAGGGGAGTTAAGGTGTGGATTTGGTGTGGAGTTTGGGTGTGGATTGACTTAGGCACACTCATTTAGGCCAAGAATACCCTTAGTGCGCCTAAGGGTTCAATGCCTACCAGTGCTCAAGAATGCTTAGGCCATCACTAAGTGTGATTTTATAAATAGCACCTAGAGGTTGATTGGCAATAAAAGGAGTCCTATTTTACTTGCATGGCCTTAGGATAATTTGTTCTCTTTATGAAGAAAAACACTTATTAATTTTAGTACAGGAATTAATTATTTCTAAGCTAGATTATTGTAATGGCTTGTATTGTCTTCTTTCAGTTAATTTGATTTCTAGGTTATAATTAGTACAAAGTACTACAGCTAAATTTATTTTTGGACAATGAAAGTCAGCAAATGGTGCCTAAGAGGTAGACACTGTTAATAGAATCAGATCCAATAGGCCCAGGCAGGAATCTTTGGGAGTAAGTGTCTCGTTTTTTTTTGTTTTTTTTGGGGGGGGGTGAGGTGGTGGAGTTGATTTCAAGAGCTATGAAGAGAGGGACTTGAAAGGCTCAGTTCTCTCAGGCGGAAAAAAAAAATATGCAGTTTGTGAGGTTGGTCAGAAGTGGCATTATCCATTTGCCGCTGTACTTGCCTGTGGTACTGATTTACTGCAAAAGTAGTGCTTCTCAGAGTAAATTTAAGATGTGGCAAAATGGGATATTTTACCACTGCTTCGTTAACTATCCTTCCCTCCCGAGGGAAGTGGTGGAGAGTGAAAAGGTGACAGAATTCAAAAAAGCGTGGGATAAATGCAGAGGATCTCTAATTAGAAAATGAATGGTCAAAATTAAAGAACTAAGGTCGGTACTGGACAGACTTGCACGGTCTGTGTCCCATACATGGTGATTCGGTGTAGGATGGACTGGGGTGGGCATCAATAGGAACTCCACTAATTTGGAACATGAGGATGTTACTGGCCAGACTTTTATGGTAAATATCCTGCAAACAACGGGATGGTTGGATAAGCTGGAGTGAGCTTGGATGGCAACTCCAACAGTTGGAACCTAGGACAGTACCCGGTGGACTTTACAGTTTATGGCCCAGAAATATCAAAGTAAAAAGAGACACGTTAATTTAATCATGTATTTTTAATGAGTATAACTAATGGACAGACTGGATGGACCGTTCAGGTCTTTATCTACCATCATTAATTATGTTACTATTTCATTTTTTTCTTCAGTTTTAATTTCCTCTGAGAAAACTTGAACATAGTAAAAGCAACTGTGGAATTCACTTTTTAAAAATTGTTCATATTACAGGGGACAAGTGCGAAATAACTGAATATAGCAAGATGAAGAATATGCTGCTTGATTTGCAAAACCAGAAATACATCAGAACTGAAAATGAAAAAAAAAATGAAGATAAAATAGCTCTGAAGAAACTGTTAGTGGATCAGATGTTTAAAAGATTTGATGCCAACTTCAATGGACTTGTGGATAGTAATGAACTCTCCCAGGTAGGGTTATTGATGTATCTTTTCTATACCAGAGAAACCTCACAGAAATGATGAAACATATTGTTATTTCAGCAAGAAAATGCCAGAACTGCAGATAGTGAGAAAATATTCCTGTGTTAAATGGCTTAAAAATGGTCAAGTCGTGGTGCCATATTTTTCAATCAGTTGCTTGCTAGATATCAAATAACTTGTCAGATATTATGGCATATTTAAAGCTGAAAGGAAGCAATTTCAATAACTTACGAGGGGCCGCTGAAAAGTTCTTAGCCCATCCAAGAAGAGAATGATATGGAGCCCGGAAACAAGTTATTTCACGCTTTTCTTGACACTTTTTGCTTCGGGGATATGAAACAAAACAAAAAGTGTGTCAATAAAAGTGTGGAATAACTTGTATGTTTCATGGCTCCACATCATTCTCTTCTTGGTTGGGTTGAGAACTTTTCAGTGGTCCCTCATACTCCTTCCTTCTAATAAATTCAAAGTCAATACTAGCGTTTGAATTTTAATTTACTTACCACAGAAGTCAGACTTACCAGCCTGTAGTTCCCTACGTCTTCCTTACTTCCACTTTTGTGGAGAAGAACCACATCTGCCCTTCTCCGATCCTCTGCTACCACTCCCAACTCTAGAGAAGCATTGAAAAGGTCAGCCAGTAGAGCTCCCAGAACTTCCCTTAGTTCCTTCAGTACCCTTGGATGTACACCATCTGGCCCCATCACTATGTCCATCTTTAGTGAGCTCCTCGTGAACACAATCCTCTGAAAATCAGTCTACCCCCACCTTCAGCCCTATTTGATTTTGTTTATTGTGGTCCGGCTACCGGCACTTCAGCTGTGAAAACAGAAATATTTGTTAAGCAATTCAGCCTTATCTTTATCAGCTTCGACATATTCCTCCCCTTCCCCTTTGAATGTCACAATGCTACTTTTGCACTTCCTCCTCTTAGAACACTCAAGTATGTGGCAAATTTTCCAGTCACAGCTTTATTAAATCATTCTATCTTTACATTTGCCATTCCCAGCAATTAACAATTAACTTTTGTCACAAATTCCAAGTAATATAACATGTATTAGGTTTGACAGTCATGAACTAACTTTCAATAAATTTGCAATTACACATCACAATCCCTGGCAAGGTTCACAGTACCACCAAACCTGCTAAAACCCCTGTAGGATCTATGACGGTAATACACATAGCTCTGTTACCCACTTCTGAACCTAGAGTGTTTTTCAAACATTTCACCAACGTTAAGCAAAGATGGGAATGGCCATACCATAAAGCCTATACTCATATATAAAGCATATACCACTTAATATGAGAAATGCATCAAACAGATAGCATACTCTTATTCAGGAAAAGGCCTAAGATTCGGAGCATACGCATAGTCCTATCGTGGACTGAACGGTCAGCGTAATTTTACAGCTCCATACTCCAGTCATAGGCCAAAAAACCTGGACTTTATAATTTTTAAATAATTTTTTAGAACTTTTTCTTTAGTGAAGCTTAAATAATGTGATTAAAAATTCAGCATTACAAAATTTAACTTATTCAAAATGCATTGCTCTCTAAGTTAGAAAAACAATTGACAGCTGAGTTACTTATCTCAAGCAGTTTTCATTGTGACTTGAACATCCCGTTAGTTAGTTAGTGTACTGCCTGTACTGTCTATATAATTCCTGTGCCGACGTGGCCAGCGTTTCGTGGACAATGTTCTAGGTCCACTGCTTCAGGGCCAGTAGCCAAAAGGCTTGAGAAAGCTTGGCAGTCGTAAAACACATAATGCCTTAATGTCTTTTGGCTACTTGTCCTGAAGCAGTGGACCCAGAACATTGTTCTTATGTTAGGTGGATAAGGATCAGCACTAGATTGAAAAAACACTGAGCTCAGGGAATGGGTCTGATCTCTTGAGGCTAGAGTAGTAGACTTAGAGGAGCTAAGGGAGACAGGGATGTTGTCGAAAAGTCCCACCTCCAGTCTGGCAGCCTCTGTGCTGCTTCGGAGGAGGGAGATCTGCTTAAAGGACAGCACCACCCTAGTGAAGTAGGAGGCAACCCTGTAGCCAGGACCTGCCCACCAGGGGATGCAATGTCTTCTTGCACTGAGGATGTGTCTCCATGGGCTTCTGCCCAAGAGGGAAGGGTTAGGACAACCATTATAGTGGGAGATTCGATCATTAGGCATGTAGATAGCTGGGTGGCTGGTAGACATGAGGAATGCTTGGTTACTTGCCTGCCTGGTCCGAAGGTGGTGGACCTCACGCATCACTTAGATAAGATATTAGACAGTGATGGGGAGGAGCCTTCTCTCTTGGTACATGTGGGTACCTATGTGGTACATAGGGAAATGTGGTAGGAAGGTTCTGGAAGCCAAATTTAGGCTCTTAGATAGAAAATTAAAATTCAGAACCTCCAGGGTAGCATTTTCAGAAGTGCTCCCTGTTCCATGCACAGGTCCCAAAAGACAGGCAGTGCTCCGGAGTCTCAATGCATGGATGCTGAGATGGTGCAAGGAGGAAGGTTTTAGATTTATTAGGAACTGGACGACATACTGGGGAAGGGGGAGTCTATTCTGCAAAGAAGGTCTCCACCTTAACCAGGGTGGAACCAGGCTGCTGGCATCAACATTTTAAAAGGAGATAGAGCAGCTTTAAAACTACAAACAGGGGGAAGGCCGACAGACGCTGAAAAGAGCATGGTTTGAGAAAAGGTATCTTTAAAAGATATCATTATAAAAGGGAAGACAGAGCATCCTGACAGTGAAATAGTGATACAGGCCAGAGTTGACCAGGTTTCCTTAAATTCAAAGCAGGCTGATTTTAAAGATTGCAAATTATCTATGCCAACTGCTAAGTAAATTGTAAATAGATATGACAAACACTGTTTGAAATGGCTGTATGCAAATGCCAAAAGCCTAAGAAACAAAATGGGAGAGTTAGAATATATTGCACTAAATGAGAAGATAGATATAATAGGCATCTCTGAAACATGATGAAAGGAAGATACCCAATGGGATACAAGTTATATTGTAGCGACAGGGTAGATTGAATCAGTGGAAGAGTAGCGTTATATGTTAAGGAGGGCCTTAAATTGAATGGACTAAAAATTCTACAGGAGCAGTAACATACCTTGGAATCCATAGAAACATAGAAATAGACGGCAGATAAGGGCCCACGGCCCATCTAGTCTGCCCACCTTAATGTCCCTCCCCTACCTTTGCCCTTATGGGTAGAAATTTTGTATGTAAGGGGAAAAAGGATAGTGATAAGAGTGTACTACCAGCCGCCTGACCAGGATGAATGGACAGATGCAGAAATGCTATCAGAAATTAAGGAGGCTAACAAACTGGGTAACACAGTAATAATGGGTGATATCAACTACCTATTTTATGTAATCCTACCACTCACACTATCAAGGTAACACACTGCAATATCATAAATAAGAAAAAGTTAGTGTGCTAGCACTAGTTTGAGGAAGCTAACTACTATAGCGTTGTCCCAAATTTACATTCAAACCTGATCACACTTCACATAGGTGGAAGGACAAATTTAAATGTGGAGAAAAAGATCTCAAAAAAAACTCCACACATTTATATCAGTTCTTCCATAAATCTTCACTTCACAGCTTTGATTCACAACTGAAATTAACAGTTTCACCCAAACTTCACAGGAAAAAAAAATGTTCTCACAGTCCCACTATTTTCAAAGAGCATGCAGAAACATCCACTTAGCTGCACTAAGTCCCTACCCAGCACTGCTTGTAGACACAGGCCACACCAGATGTTATTCACGAGGACTCCCGACTCCTTCCACCTCGGAGGCCGCAGCACAGCCATTCCAACTGCAGTCAGGTTGGTGGGACCCCAGCTTACCTTCACCTGACAAAGAAATCTCTGTTTCACAATCCCGCTGCGTCAGTGGTGGCACATACTGGACTGTGAGCATTTGCAGTGATAAAATGATAAAAAGTGATAAAATGGTCAGCACCAGAACTTAATCTAGTGATAATATTTACCGTTTTTTTTTCATTCCATAAGATGCACATTCTTAACCAAATTGTTAATAATATATACCTGGCACCTTTAAATTCTGTCTCAGGCACCTTTAAATTCCATTCCAGTCCCTCCCCCCCCCCACCTCCCCGCGGTACCTTTAAATTGTGGTGGTTGCTGGATGACCGCCTCCTCATTATGTCAGGGCCAGCGGCGCACAAGCACGCTAATGCCTGGGCCTCCAACACTTCCTGATTGTGGTGGTTGCTGGGCGGCTGCCTACTGATTATGTTGGGGCCAGCTGTAGGAAATATATACGATAACAGTAGAACAATAAAACCTAAATAAAATAAATAGATAGATAAATAAAATAAAATAAAATGGAAAGAATGAATAATAATAATAATAATAATAACAACTTTATTTTATATACCACCATACCACAAACACTTTTGAGCGAATTACAAGGGAAGAGACTGTATACAGACAGCGACATTACAGAGAACTTTCAAAATTACATTGGCATGTTAAGTTTAGTCAGGTTTATCTGGAAGTGTTTTGGAAGTACATCAGGTTGAAGTGGGGTCAGAGAAATTTGTCAAATAGATAAGGTTTTTTTTAACTTACTAAACATTTGGTACGAAAGTGCATTTGAGATGAAGTTGGTTAAACATTTGTTCCATTTGCCTGCTTGGAATGATAGTGTTCTATTGAGGTATCTCTTGTAGGTGTAGCCCTTTAGGGATGGAAAAGCGAACAAGTAGGTACTGCGTGTATTAGTTGTGTTTGGGAATTCAAATTGGTGAGACAGACACGATGGGGATGAACCTATCATGGTTTTGAAGCAAAGGCAAGCAAACTTAAAAATGACCCTTGCTTCCACCGGCAGCCAGTATAGTTTTTTTGTAATATGGGCTTGCATGGTCTGATTTCTTGAGGCCAGCATTTTGGATGACTCTGTCGTTTGATGGTTTTCTTGAGAGATCCCAAGTATATAATGAAGATGAGAAAAAAAGTATTAAAGCAATAAACCCTGCTGCAGAAGGATAAGTAGAATGCCTAGTGCGGGAGAAACTGATGGACAGTTAGATCAACGGCTGTCTGCTGTGAAAAGGAAAAAAAAATAAGATCAAAATAAAGATTTACAAAAAACTCAAAGAAATGTCATTAGATCAAAATTAAACCATAATGGGTAAAAACAAAACCAAAATAAATAAAAATCAACAGTCAAATAAGGCCCAATTAAGTCCAGCTTGAAAATAGATCTGCTTAGCGCAAGGCCAAGGAAACACAGGTTACTGCAAACCAAATCAGATTTCTCCATAGTGCAACCCAGGCCAAAAATGCTTCGGTTTTCCTGCTGGGGGATGCCGACTCCAGCTGTATCAGCAATCGGTCCCCCTTCGGTGTCAACGAAGCCCTGGCCTTTCCCCTGCTCTCTTTGTCACTGGCGGCTGCTACACTCGAAGGCCAACGATGACAATTGTGTGCTGCTTCCCTTCGGGTGGATTCTCCATTGCTGGGATTGCTGGCGTTAATAAGTTTTCTCCCCTCTGCCGCTGTCCACAGCCTGCCGTGCTGTTCCTCCTAGATGTCTGCGGCAGTCTCTGCTGTGTCAGCTGAGAGTGTCCCAAAAGTGTTGCGGGCCCAGGCTTTAGTGCGCTTGTGTGCCGCTGGCTCCGACATAATGAGGAGGTAGCCGTCCAGCGACCACCACAATTTAAAGGAATCACTGGGGGGAAGGGGTATATTCGCTCCATAAAATGCACCCTTATTTCCACCCACTTTTTTGGGGAAAAAAAGTATGTCTTATGGAGCGAAAAATATGGTAGTCTGCAATCTGGATAACTTTGGGAAGGAAAAAGGCTGTTCTAAGTTATTCATAAAGCATTCTGAATAGAGCCACTGTGCGGCAAAGTGCTGAAACCGACTTGGCTCCACCCATCCTTTGCTCGTTTGCTATCCACCTAGTGCATGCGTTCTTAACCCAGTCCTTTGGACACACCTAGCCAATCAGATTTTCAAGATACCCTCAATGAATATGCATGAGATAAATTTTCATATAATGGAGGTTGATGATTCAAATTTACCTCACAAATCTTTCACATTGAATTACACACTTTTAAAGAAATCAATATCTTCTGTCATAGACCTCAGAAAACACCCTCCTCCATCCCATATTGGTATGTGTTCTTAACGGGTAGTTGATTGCTGTAACCTCCTCACCGGTCCAGACTCAATTTTAATTAAATTCTCTATTATAAGATTCATAGTACCTTTAAAATAATAGAGAATTTAATTAAAATTGAGTCTGGACCAGTGAGGAGGTTACACCAATCAACTCCCCGTTAAGAACACATACCAATATGGGACGGAGGAGGGTGTTTTCTGAGGCCTATGACAGAAGATATTGATTTCTTTAAAAGTGTGTAATTCAACGTGAAAGAAGATTTGACTGAGAGAATACACTTGGAACTAAGTTTGGAAGTTTGGTTGGTTGATGTGCAGTTCCAAGTACTAAGTGTTTGCCTTCATTTAGTGTTTGTCAAATTCATGCATATTCATTGTTGGTATCCTGAAAACCCGACTATCTGGTTGTGTCCCAAAGACTGAGTTGTAAACACATGACATAGGGGATAATTTTCTATAATAGTATGCCTATAATTCTATAAAGTGTGTGTTGGGAGGGTGAGTTGCAGGATTTTTCTCCATATATAGTTTTTTTATAAATCACTGCTCCTACTGAACATGGGGAGCCATAAATGTGCATTCTTGCACTTAGTTTGACCGAGTTTCTTCTACAATACTGTGGGGATTCTCCACATCTCAACATAGATGTCTGAATTCCAGTCTCTTTCTCAAATAGGTTAAAAAAATGTCTATTCTAGTGTGGACACCAAAAACCAAAGAAAATAATTAACTGCAAATGAGCCAATGAAGCATACAGCAGCGGGGCTGACAGAAACACAACACAACTAGAGCACTACTGGTTGTTTCATGTTTCCGTCTGTTCTGTGCTTCTATTTTACTGTGGAACACGATGGGGGGAGGGGAGGCAAGAATAGAGTTTTATCTGTTAAATAATGATATTTAGCTGTTCACCAGATAACAAATTTTGTCTAAATTGGACCACACAAACAACATGGAATCTTTAAATAGATAACTTGTCAATGTTTGGTTAGATTCATTTCTTATTTGTATTTTATATATAAAACTTATAGCCCACTTAAGCTTTGGCAGATTACACTTAAACATGTATAAATGCTGTAAAATACACCAAATTTATTTCCAGTGAACCAACAGATCACTGAACAACTGCAAAAAGTACATTTAACTTTATTCATTACTCTGGTACTGAAAACTGACCTCATAGTTCCCTAACCCCCTCTTCTATTACGCTGCGCTAGCAGTTTGTAGTGCAGAGAGCCGCGCTGCTTCCGAAGCTCTTAGGAACTCTATGAGCGTCTGGAGCAGCGCGGGCCATTCAGTGCAGCTCACGGTGCTAAAAAACTGCTATCGCAGTTTCGTAGAAGAGGGGGTAAGTCTACTCAAATTGTGGCATATTTTGAAAAGAGAAATATTTCATACCTTTAAAAAAAAATCAAAAAAAAATCTGCAGCATTCTTCAAAGAAGGTATTATCTTTTAAGACGTCCAATACAATATCTGATGATAAAGTAACCAGAAATTCCTGAATTCATACAGTTAAATATATTGTCCCACTGCAACATTAAAATGATCTATTAAACACTTATTAGAAACACTTAATTATATAATTGAACTTGCAAGCCTCCAATGTAATTTCATGGTTATAATTGTCTTGTCAGATAATAAAACAAGATGGACTTGGCAAGGATCCATCTGACTGCTCTCTGTTTGATCTACTGAAATATGATGACTATAACAGTGACAAACACCTAGCACTGGATGAGTTCTACAGGGCTTTTCGTAAGTATTAAATTCGCTCTATAATTCTCTGGGTTGTCATCTATCTTTTCACAAACTTCTCTTGCATGGAAGGAATATAATGATAACTGAGAATAACTGAACTGTTATACGGTATACTGTAATAAGCCGATTCTGCTGAGAGAGAAATCAAGAAGTAGTGTGCTACAAATGATTTCTCAAGGTATTGAATATGCCGCATGTCTTCTCCCTTCAGTCATTGACCTTTGCACAGCTAAAATCCAAAGGGAATCAGGTAACACCATTTAAAATCAGGCAATTAAAAATGTTTTATTTATTGTATTTAAAGTTATGATGGGTCTGTGCCAAGTTCTAACTAAATTGGTTGCATTCTTTTGCATAGTATTAACCTACATTTGGATAGAGCATCAGGACTGCAAAGCAAACATTTAGCTGAATGCACGGGAAACTTTGACAGCATTTAGTTAAATGCTCGCTAACCACCTCGTTCTATAAAATTGTGCATCCAACCAAAATGATAAAGGGAATAGAACTCCTCTCATATGAGGAAAGGCTTAACAGATTAGGACTCTTCAGTTTGGAAAAGGGACGGCTGAGGAGGGATATGATCGAGGCCTACAAAATCCTGAGTGGTGTAGAATGGGTAAAAGCAAATTGATTTTTTTTTTGCTCTTTCAAAACTACAAAGGCATGACTCCTTGAAGTTACATGGTAATACCAAGGTGATGTGTTTTCTGAGGGTACTTGGAAATTATTTCCCTGATGCAATTGAATCACTGGGTACTGCTGTTGCAATCTCTAAGGGGGTAAAGTATTTAGGGGTGTTAGTAAGTTCCTGTTTGACTTTTAAGGGGCATGTGTGTGCATTGGTCAAGAAGATATTTTTTTTAAATTGCGTATGATGAACAATTTATGACCGTATTTGTCAGGCAATATGTTCAAAACTGTCTTGCAGACTACTGTATAGTGTTATCATGTCTTGACTACTGTCATTTGGTGTTTTTGGGTGTACTTGCGTCGGAGTTATGTGCACTGCAGCTTGCGCAGAACTCAATTGTACAAACTTTATATAGATTGAGAACGTACATTCTTGTGACAGAATACTATATAATGTTGAACTGGTTGAGACTGGAATATCGGATTCACTATAAATTGTTGTTGATGGTGTACCTTTGTATACATAATCAGGCACCAAAGTACCTAGTTGATAGCGTTCTGCCATATGTGCCGCAGTGCATGTTG
The DNA here is from genome assembly GCF_902459505.1 of Geotrypetes seraphini. NCBI lineage: Eukaryota > Metazoa > Chordata > Amphibia > Gymnophiona > Dermophiidae > Geotrypetes > Geotrypetes seraphini. Next base: position 171,528,301 of record NC_047084.1, on the reverse strand, counting down.
CGTTCAGTGATTCAGGCTGATTTATGCATCCCGATAGTGAGCCGCTGAGATTGAAAGTGTCAAGAGTCTCTGTATGATAAAATCAATAACATCTTTCAACTGAGAAAGTGTCGAGAATCAGTATGTTTTCGTGTATGGTCCCCTCGATATATACGTCAACAGACAAAATTAAATAATTTCAAAAATTTTGTTAAAAAGACATCTTTTTCTGTAAGATGAAATAGTGGAGTGAATAATATGTATTTTGTGTAAGTGCTGGGTGCAATTTGAAATTTTTTATGATTGGTTCTGTTATGTATGTGTTTTGATTGTTGTCGGGAGCAGCGAGGGCCATTCAGCGTGGCTCCCTGCACTAGAAACTGCTATCGCAGTTTCGTAAAAGAGGGGGTTTGTCAGGTACTTATGAGGCATTGACAGATGTTATTGTAAGAGCGAATAGCATAGCTGGTTTTAAGAAGGGTTTGGACAATTTCCTGGAGGAAAGTCCATAGTCTGTTATTAAGAAAGACATGGGGCAAGCCATTGCTTGCCCTAGATTGGTAGTATGGAATGTTGCTACTCTTTGGGTTTTGGCCAGGTACTAATGACCTAGATCGGCCACCATGAGAATGGGCAATTGGGCTTGATGGACCTTTGGTATAACCCAGTAAGACTATTCTTATGTTCTTATGCCTGCAGATTTTTCTGTCTTGAATTTTTTTGGGGTGGGGGATGATTTGTGTTTCAACTGCATTGACTCCATTTTGGACTTAGGATCTCTGTGAGAGAACCAAGTCTCATCTCCAATCACCAAATAATGAAAACAATTGGTCTTCATGGAACTTCTCCAAGTTCTCCTGATAGCACTGGAGTCTTGTGTCTTCTGAAACTGCGTCAGTATTTTTAGAATCTGTACACTAACCTTGGAATAAGAGACCCATCGGAAACCAGTCTGAAACAAGAAGCATAAAATCAGTTTTAACCTTTAATTTTTTAACTTTCTTGTTTTTATTAACGATATTGTAGTTCCGTCTTCTTTTTATTATTATTATTAGTTTTTTTATGTAAAACACATAGATGTTCTTCTGTTGCAGTATTTCAAATGTTAAATAAGCTTAGAAACTTGGGCTTTCCAGAAGTCAATCAAGGAGAAAGGACATGAAAATCTCACAGCAGGTGTGCTGCTTCTTTATGACATTGCACCACTGTACATGTCATGACATTCAAATGCTGACATCCATGAATGTGGGTTTCATACACAACTTTTCATAAATTATTTTCCAAACTGTACCTGCTGTGATGCTTATTTCTTCAGCTATTTGGGAAACAAGTTGTCTGTCTGACAAAATTAAATCCTCAACTTGCACATTTCTGTGGAAGTTGTTTCATCAGAGTGTAAAGGATGAGGGTCATTCTTCAATGGACTTTCCACCACACTTTAAACTGCTAGCTCCAAAATTTTACTTTGTAGAATGATGGGGCAGACTCATCATAAATTGCAGTCTTGTGTTCATGGATCTCCTTTGGCTTTTTCCCTTCTTTTGTGAGAAATTTTGTCATTGAATGGTGCTCCAGATCTATCAGTTTCTTACTTGATTCACAGTTGCAAGCTCCTGACATCCTGAGCTGCAACTGTGCATGAGTAACCTTGAGACCTGGAGGTCACATTATCAAAAAGATGTACTGAGAGTTGAGTCAGTTCAGCGAATGGCCACTAGGATTGTCTCAGGACTCAAGGATCTCCCATCTAAGGAACAGCTGGGTAAGCTGCAGCTATACTCACTCGAGGAACACAGAGAGAGGGGAGACAAGATTGAGACGTTCAAATATGTCACGGGCCATATTGAGGTAGAAGAAAATATCTTTTTTATTAAAGGACCTACGGCAACAAGAGGGCATCCGTTGAAAATCAGGGGTGGGAGATTTCATAGCGACACCAGGAAGTATTTCTTCACCGAAAGAGTCGTTGATCATTGGAATGATCTTCCACCGCAGGTAGTTGAGGCCAGCAGCGTGCTAGATTTTAAGAAAAAATGGGATAAGCATGTGGGATCACTTCAAGGAAGAAATTAGGGGGGTGGGTCATTAGAGTGGGCAGACTTGTTGGATTGTGGCCCTTTTCTGCTGCCATTTTCTATGTTTCTATGTAACATGCACAGAATTGTTTCAACATGCTTGCAACTTTCTTTTATACTCATATAGATAAATTATTGAACACCCCTTGTAGCACCACTGAAATAATATACATAAGAAGCCAATTCACAAAAGTATGCATTCAAGCTGCAAAGAGAAAAAAACCCCTAAACTTCAAAGATAAGTGTGCATTTAAATTTTGAGAAGTGACATAACAATTTATATTTCAAACTCTATCTACTTAAGCCTAACTAAGAAAAACCTCCACAGACTCCAACGGATTCAGAATGCCGCGGCCAAGCTCATCTTCGCTAAAAGTAAATTTGACCATGTCTCCCCGCTCCTGGCCAAGCTCCACTGGCTTCCGATAATCGCCAGGGTCCACTATAAATGCGCCTGTTTAACTTTCAAAATCCTATATGGTATCCTCCCTCCCTTTATCCCTCTTTCTTGGAATTCCTCAAACCCTAATACCACCAGATTCTCCCACAAATTAAAACTATCCTTCCCCTCGCTAAAAGGCATTTCCCACACAGGAAAGCTAGGGACCTCCCTCCACTTCAAAATCACTGAGCTCTGGAACAACCTTACCTCCCCTCTTTGGAACTTGAGCTCTCTCCAAGTTTTCTGAAAACCTGGCTTTTCTCAAAAAATGTAAGTCTCCCTCCAACTTAGGAATCAAGGAAACTCTTATATCTTGGCATCCCAAATCCTCTAAATTTTCTTCACACTTCTACCTCTAACCCTCTGTTGTAGTTCCTTCCTATTTCTCCTACTGTAAACCGCGTCGAGCTCTACGAACGTGGAGATGATGCGGTATACAAACCTAAGGATTAGATTAGATTATATATGTTTTTATAAGAGCTTATGAAGAGCTAAGGTGCTATTGCAGGACTAACCCCATCTTTTACTGAGGTGCGCTAACCGATTAGCATGCGCAAACTGATTTAGCGCGGGCTAAACACTAACGCGCCCATAGAATATAATGGACGCGTTAGCGCTTTGTCTGCACACTAAATCGATTAGTGTGCGCTAAATCAGTTTGCGTGCGCTATTCGGTTAGCGCACCTTAGCGAAAGAGGGGGTAAGTTTTGAAAAGAGAGGGGATCTGATCGAAACATTCAAGATAATAAAGGGAATAGACTTAGTAGATAAGGACAGGTTGTCCACCCTCTCCAAGGTAGGGAGAATGAGAGGGCACTCTCTAAAGTTGAAAGGGGATGGATTCCGTACAAACGTAAGGAAGTTCTTCTTCACCCAGAGAGTGATGGAAAACTGGAACGCTCTTCCAGAGGCTCTTATAGGGGAAAACACCCTCCAGGGATTCAAGACAAAGTTGGGCAAGTTCCTGCTGAACCAGAACGTACGCAGGTAAGGCTAGTCTCAGTTAGGGCACTGGTCTTTGACCTAAGAGTCGTCGCAGGAGTGGATTGCTAGGCATGATGGACCACTGGTCTGACCCAGCAGCAGCAATTCTTATGTTCTTATTTACCCTCTTATAGTCCGCAAAAAAAAAAAAGTCTGTAGGAGGAAGTTAGGGTGCTGGTGTTGTGTAGTTCTCTTACACAAAAGCAAATCTCTTTATCACCTTTCAAATTGAGAGCAGCATATCTTGAGGGTTCTGCTTGCATAACAGTGTTACAAACATGTACAAGTGGTGAGTTTGCATGAGTAAGTAACAGATTTTGCTAAATTGTACATTTGGTAGGGGACAAGTTAAGGAGCAAAGTTTTTGCATTTGGAGGTGCTTTTGATCCCCCCCCCCTCTCACATTCCCCAGAGATGTAAGCATAATTCTTCTTTTAATCACTCCTCAACATCCTGATTCATATGAGTAATTACCTAAGGCTTATGCGTGACTCAGAACAGGTGCACTGTAGATGCATTGAAGTACAATGTGTATTAGTTGCAAAATAGAGAAAGCATGCATACTTTCAAAGTCCCCCTCAGAGAATTCGCCTTTACATCTGTGCATGCATACGTGAATTAGCAATGCCTGTCCTTAAAACCCCTACTTATTTGTATGCTGATATACATGTGTACATTAGCTTTCTACTCTTGTAAATGGCACATAACCCTTCTAACGTCACCTCCTCTAGATAAGGAAATTTGACAGTTTTCCATGACAAATATGAAATATTTACTAAATGTGGCATCCTATCAACTTATTCCAGGGTAAGTAAAGAAGACAAGCAGTGATGAGTAACGAACATACCAAATGCCCGAGTGTAGTGTTCAGTACTATTTGGAAACAATTTGATGTGTTTCATTATTTAGGTCTGTTGTTGTACAAATTACAAGAGGATCTAGGGCAATCATTTTACATGGGCCAGATGTATGGATATTTGGCTGTAATTCAACAATTGTTCTAGGCTTCCTTGATATTTCCCCCTTGAAAAGAGTGCTAGATTTTCATTGATAAACCTGTAGCAAATTTTAATGAGTCCGATTACTCTGATAGTTTAGAGCAGTGGTTCCCAACCCTGTCCTGGAGGACCACCAGGCCAATCGGGTTTCCAGGCTAGCCCTAATGAATATGCATGAGAGAGTTTTGCATATAATGGAAGTGACAGGCATGCAAATCTGCTCCATGCATATTCATTAAGGCTATCCTGAAAACCCAATTGGCCTGTTGGTCCTCCAGGACAGGGTTGGGAACCAATGGTTTAGATGATTACAACATAGGAAATGCTAGTTTGATCAAAGTGTGCATCTTTATATAATAGAATCACAGAGGCAGCCAATATTGTGGCCATAGTACAGGAGATGGTGTAAATCAGTAGTCTCAAACTCGCGGCCCGGGGACCACATGCGGCCCCCCAGGTACTATTTTGAGGCCCTCGGTATGTTTATCATAATCACAAAAGTAAAATAAAACAATTTCTTGATCATGTATCTCTTTAGCTATAAATGACAACATTATTATTAAGACTTAGCCAAAAGGAGAGATTTATAAAGTATAAAGAGTTTTACCCCATGCAAAATTGTCATTTCTTTAATAACACATTAACTATTTGTTCTGAGGCCCTGCAAGTATCTACAAATCCAAAATGTGGCCCTGCAAAGGATTTGAGTTTGAGACCACTGGTGTAAATGTACATTTTATAACATATTTGCATACTTCTCAATTATGCCTTCACCCAAACTCCTCCCCCAAACATGCCTACATCTGATCCATGCAGAAGAACATGCCATCGTGTCATCATGTGTACCTTTATGCCTGGGATGATTTTTCAAGGTTGTGTTTTGTATTCATTCAACAGGATTTACAAGCAGGGCAGGATTAATTTGTCGAGGGCCCCTAGGCACACAAGTACACTGGGCCCCTGCCCCGTCCCACCCCACCATGCACCCAGGCAGAAACAAGAAGCTGCGTCAGAGGGAAGCTTTGGGCAAGCAGCACCGCTTGCACAATTACAGTTCCCGTTGCCTTTCTTACCCGTGCTGCTTGCTTGTCTTACTTTCCATCGATGGGGAGGGGGCCGCGTTGCTGATCGGAGGGGCCATGTTGCTGATCGGGGGGGGGGGGCTGCATTGCCAATCGATACTGAAGGGGCCCATCGCCATTTGGAAAAAACAATGTTGATGCCTTCCTTCATCGAGCCCCCCTGACCATTTTGGGCCCTAGGCACGTGCCTACTTGGCCTATTGGTTAATCCTGCCCTGTTTACAAGTAAAGACTCCTTTATCAATTGCTTCCTAAAAGTGTTTGTGAATTTATATAAATCAGCTTACATGCATTAACAGTGCTTTCTAATATGTGTTGGCACCTGTGAAAGCACTGGGCCAACTCAGCTAAAATAAGTATTTGAGGTCTTTCAGCAGTTGCTACTTTTTACTGCCACATTAACAGTAGTGCTAACCAGTATTTATCACTTTGTCCGTGTATCTGTAGCTAGGAAAGCTTATAGGATATTGCTTAGTTTAGCCTTTTCTTCAGCGTATCAACGTGTTGGGTGAAAAGCATGAAGCCTAACACTATGTAACCAAAAGCAATAACCATGGGTCATCCAAATGTTCCGGATGCCATACTCTTTGATTTTCAGTACAGGGACCTGTTGATCAACGACAGCCTTATCAACTGTGGGTCCCTGCATGGATCAATGTGGTGAAGCCCCCTGCCCCACATGGCCCAGTACCAGCCCCTTCCCCCATATTAAGGCCAGGAAGGTAGAGATTTTTTTTCCTTTTCTTTCATGTGATGCATTTCTTCAATTGCTTTGACTTATTCCATTTTGTCCAAATATTAATGGTAACATTATTGAACTTAGTTATTGTTAAAAACTAAAGGTGAAAGGTAATAATATACAAATATAATCTTTTTATGGAGTCAGAGAAGCAATCAATCCAGAGGACATGAATTGAGGTTGTAGGATGGTAGATGTAGGATTAACGTCAGATAATGCTTTTTTTCATGGAGGAAGTGGTGACTGTCTAGAATGCCCTTCCAGTCAGGTGGGAGGGACAAGAACAGTGGCAGAATTTTAAATCACTTTCTACCTATTTAGTAGTATTAGGCCATCCAGGAATTGCTCCCAGCAGGCTAAATATTGCTAAAACAGCTAAATCCCAGTCAATGGGTTGACTGATTGCCAGATATGTTGTTGCCGGCGTGGTTAAAAGGTGAAGTAAAAGAGGCTATTAGAGCCAAAAAACATCCTTTAAAGAATGAAAAAAAGACCCGAATGAAGAAAATAGGAAGAAACATAAGCACTAGCAAGTTAGATGCAAAGCAGTGGCGTACCAAGGGGGGGGAGGTTCGCCCCGGGTGCACGGCTTGGGGAGGTGCACAGCCGGCCAGGTCCTCCTGTCCTTCCTTTCCCCCGGCCGCGCCACTACAATCCTACCTCCCCTGTCGACAAGAAGTCTTTCCAACGTCAATTCAGACGTCGGAGAGGACGTTCCGGACCAGCCAGGCAGTGATTGGCTGGCCTGGAACGTCCTCTCTGACGTCAGAATTGACGTCGGAAAAACTTCTTGTTGGCGGGTGGAGGTAAGATTGCAGGCGCGGACCGGGAGAAAGGAAGGGGAGAGGCGCTTTTTTTTTTTCGCGGTAGGTAGTGCAGGATGTAGGCAAGCAAGCTGGCTGGCTTTAGTGCAGCAGGAAGGGAGGGAGATAGGTAGGCAGACAGACAGGCTGGCTTTGGGGGTGGAGAAAATCTGGAAGGCAGTGGGGGGGGACATAAGGAGGCACTGGGGGCACTAAGGACACAGGAAGGAGGCACAGGGGGCACTAAGGACACGGGAAGGAGACACTGGGGGCACCATGGACACAGGAAGGAGGCACTGGGGGCACTATGGACACAGGAAGGAGGCACTAGGGGCACTAAGGACATGGGAAGGAAGGAGGGAGGGAATAGAAAGGGACAATTGTTGGGCCTGAGTGCAGAAAGAAAGAAATGAAAGAAAGCATACACAGTCAATTAATAGATGTCCCCTTTTGATGAAAAAAATAAATGGTCACGTTACCTCTGACTTACTTTTTCTGCAGCAGAGTCAGCAGCTGCGCTGAGGTGCAGGAAGGTCCCGTGATGACTCTGCTCTGGAAGAAGTAACTTACGTCGGAAGGGGTGGACCTGGAAGACTTTGCCACAACGGGACTTTGCGGGACTTTGCCACAACTCCCTGCATTTGCCGGGTCCACCCCCTCCGATGTAACTTACTTCTTCCGGAGCAGAGCCAGCAGACGAGTCATCGCGAGACCTTCCAGCATGCGACTGCTGAGTCCACTCCAGAGCAAGTACGTCGGAGTGGGGTGGACTGGCAGCCGGCAGCTACAGTCATCGTGGGACCTTGCTGAATGAAGGGAGAGAAAGGAGCAAGATTGCTGGAATGGAAGAGTGGTGGAGGGAAAGAAAGGGGGCAGGGTGGTATGGAAGAGTGATGTTGATATAATTGATGTACAGAGAAAGGGGAGAGACATAAGGGGGAAGGATATTGGAGGGAAAGAAAGGGGGCAGATGCTGATTGAAGAGGGGTGGATGGCGAGAGAAAGGGTAGACATTGGATGGTAGAGGGGAGCCTATGCTAGATGGAAGTGCAGATGGGGAGAGATAAGGGAGCAAATGCAGGAAGGAAATGGGAGGAGAGAAAGAGGGGAGCAGACGGGGGTATAAGTTTTTAAATAATGATACTAAACAAAAACCCCAATTCCCATCCATTCCACATCTAGTCTGGCCTATTATTGACACTGACAAAGTTTCTGCAACCCTAAATCCAAACGGAACCTCATTCAATCCTTTTTTACATTCAATGTATTCTAACTGCCCTAATACTGCTTTTTCAATTACTTTTCCTATTACCGGTAAAACAGAAATAGGAAGGCAATTACTCACAGTTTCCACATCAAGATGCTTATCCTATAAAAGGGGCTTTACTGTTGCACATTTTGCTACCTTAGAAAAAGTTCCTCTTTTCAAAGATTTATTTACCATTACAGTTAGAGGAGAAGCAAGTTGTTCACTCATTGATTCTAATATTGTTGACGAGCCTAGATCTCCTAAAGATCTCGTAGGTTTCAAAGTTCATACAATTCACCCATCCCTCATCTGCATTCATATTCATTATTGGGCTTTCCTTATCTTTCACAATATTTCTTCTTTGCATTTTCTTTTCCATATATCCCGCATATACAAAAACTTCTGGCCCTTTAACAAGATCTTTCTCCTCATATCCATTCACTAATAATTTAAGTTTCAAGTTTATTAAAAAAAAAAAAAATTTAAACCGCTTAATCAGGTTTCTAATATTTCTAGTACAATATTAAAATTACAAAGAACAAATGTAAAAGTTAGGGATACTAGACAATACCAAAATAGATTATAAGAAACATAATAAGACATAAAGACTAACATCAACAATAGGGAAAAAGGGTGAGAACTGCAATCGTGAAAGAAAAGCACAAAAAGTGGAAAAAACAATAGGTTAGGGTAAAAAGCTGTAAAGCTTGTTTTAGTCCTTAAAAGGACAGTTATAGTCCAAAAGCATCCTGGAACAGGAATGCTTTTAGCTTAGATTTAAATTGGTTTATAGCGGCTTCACTGCGCAGATGATTAGGCAGCGAGTTCCAAAGGGAGGGGGCGGTGACGGCAAAATTGTTGGAACACAGCGTGTTGATTGATTTTAATGATGGTACAACGAGAAGGTTCTGTGACATCGAACGAAGCGATTTTGAAGGACTGTACGGGATTAAAAGTTTATCAATGAACTCTGGTTGATTATTTAAACATGTTGTGAAATTTAGAAGTAAGATTTTATAACTAATTCTATGTTCAACGGGTAACCAATGCGCGCTGAATAGGAGAGGTGAAACATGATCATAATTCTTAGCGCCACAGATAATCTTGATAGCAGTATTCTGCACTATCAGTATTGAACTGCGCATTTGGGGTTTATTTTTCAAAGAGTCACATATCTTTTGTCTAAAATACACACTCGTTCTTTGCTCACATAACGCTATATATTCCGTCAAACATATTTTAAAGCTATCCAAATCATCAATATATGTTTTTCCTCCACTTACGCTCTGCTTGCCATACTTCACATCTCACTTGCAATATGGCTGAACATCTCCAGGGGGCAGCGTAATTGTTTAGGAAAGGCAGAAGACTCCTGTCCTACGCTACAGTCATATTTATTTCTTTATTAATTTTCAATTTAAATCAAGTTAACCACTTGTACAGAAAGTAATAGTCATAATAGCAAATAATCATAAGATAATTTAACATCCAATAAAGAAACATTATTTAACTATTTATGCTCAAGTCCTCTTACTGGATCCAAGTTTTAAATTTAGCGAAAAATTAAAAATAACAGAAATTTTTTAGCAAGATGCTAAAAGCAGAAGCACTAAAAATGAGGTCTCTTAATTATATTAGGGTTCAAGATATTCCTCCATCCAGAGCTGCAGAGATCCAAGATGGCGATCTGAGAGCAGGACGCGCTGAGCTGCGTGTCCCAGGATCGTATTCGTTTGAATTTTCCTAGCGGTTTTTACTTACCGCGATGCCGAAGAGACGGGGCCGGAGTGCCGCTTCTGCCTCGCGGCGTCCTGGAGCCCCGGGCCTCGGAAACATACAGGATCTCCTGAGGCGCATGCAAGAGGCCACAGCGACGTCGGATGGCGGCCCGCAGAGGACACAGGGAGGCGAACCCGTTGTGGATACTCCTGGGCCCGATACCACGCTGAGCCCTGACGTTAGGGCACCGCCCCCGCAGCCCCAGACGACCAGCTCTCCCAGGGGCGGGGAAACCCCGGATTCAATGGTTTTCTCCTCTCCAGAGGCAAGGAAGGATTTACTGGAGAGCTTGGAGGTTGGGGCCCACTTTTCCAGGGCCCCCATGGAGATGTCTGGGGGAACACCATCTCAATCTGAGGGGGAAGGACAGAAGACTCCCCTCGAAGGATTTCAGGACGGTGAGCAATTTACACTTACACAAACTCCAATTGTACTGATTAAACCTGCAGTAGTGACTTTAGACTCTATTTGGGACTTAATGGCTGGTTTTGTTAAAAATATTACTCCTACATTTCAACAAATTGAAGAGAAAATTAAGGAACATGATAAGGAACTGAAGAACTTAAGAGAAGGAACAAATACTTCTAATTCATCAATTCAAAAAATAGAAAAAGAAATTGAATCATCGAAACAAATTCAAGAGATCTTAGTTAAAGACAATATTAACCTAAGGAAGAAGATTGAAATGCTTGAGAATAACTCACGTAGCAATAATTTAAGGTTAATTAATTTTCCAAGACTCGAGTTAGTAACACCTAGAGATATGCTTAAGAGATATCTAATGGAAAATTTAGAGATATCCGAGGACTCATTACCACCATTTTCAAGGGTTTATTACTTGCCTGATAAAGAACAAAATCAACAACCAAAAGTAAAATCTTCAGATCAAGAACCTTTAAATATTTCACAGATTTTAGAAACATCTGAGAAGGATTTAGCATCACCAGCCACTATGATTATCACCTTAGCTTTGCCAATTGACAAAACATGGTTGTTAAAACTTTACTTTAAAAATAGACAAAAAAGCTTTCTTGGTTATAAAATATTAATGTTCCCAGATCTGGCACGGGAGACGCAAAGGCGCCGCCGTGAATTTCTTCTTTTGAAACCTGGGGTTTTATCTTTGGGGGCAACTTTTTATTTGAGACATCCGTGTAAGTGTATTGTATATTATCGTACGTTTAAATATGTGTTTTTTGAACCATCACAACTGACTAACTTCGTGGCTATGTCTCGTCTGAATGTTAACAATCTTTGAGCCCTATAATTTAGATATTGTGACCCATATCTCAATGCTATAGCTCTCAGTTTTCTGTTATTATTACTGTTCTTTTTTTTTTTTCTTCGCCAAGTTTCTTTAATTCTTGGATCTTAATTTGTGGACTTGAGCATAAATAGTATAATTGTTAACTTAGGAATTATATTACTATTGTATTTGATATCCATTCTATTCTTGCTTTCTGTACAAGTGTAATACTTGAAATTTAAGTTGAAAATAATAAAAATAAAAAAAAATAAAAAAAGATATTCCTCCATCCAGACGAGACGTTGCTACAAAAGTTGTCAATTGAGATGGTTCAAAGAATACATATTTAACAGAGCGGTAACACACTATACATTTACATGGGTGTCTCAAATAAAAGGTGGCCCCCAGAGAAGTAACCCCAGGTTTCAAAAGGAGAAATTCACGGCGACGCTTCTGTGTCTCCCTTCTAAGATCAGGAAACATCTGTACTTTACAACCAAGAAAATTTTTTTGTCTATTTTTAAAGTAAAGTCTTAATAACCATGTTTTATCTAGCGGAAGTGCCTATGCTACAGTCATAAGGTGCAGGACGAAATTGGGATGACCGTGGAACTAACAAGTTTCTGTGTGCCCAGCCCCTACATGAGCAAGGCAATAACACAAAGAGAGCATACAAGATCACAGGAGTGTCATTGGGTTGGCCAGCCATAGATATTCAGCAGCACTCGGCCAGCCATAGATATTCGGCAGTTGGAACCCAAACACAGTACCGGGTAAAGCTTTGGATTCTCGCCCAGAAATAGCTAAGAAGAAAAAAAAAAAAAAAAAAAATTTAAATTGAATCAGGTTGGGCAGACTGGATGGACCATTCGGGTCTTTATCTGCCGTCATCTACTATGTTACTATGTTACTATGTTATGTTACACTCAGCTGGGTTCTGTCATGGAATATTGGCTCTAACTGGTTTGGTTAAGAGCAGTCTGGGGTTTTGAATTTGGGCAGAGTAGAGGAGTGGTCTAGTGGTAAGAGCTGCTGCCTCAGCACCCCGAGGTTGTGAGTTCAATTCTAGTGCCACTGCTTGTGACCCTGGGCAAGTCACTTAACCCTCCATTGCCCCAGGTACCATAGTTAGATTTTGAGCCCATTAGAACAGGGAAAATACCCGATTACTATCCAATGTAAGCCACTAGGATATAGCTGGTAAATAAATACTATGCTAGTCTAATTTTTTTCTGCCAAATTAATAACCAGGCACTGGCACTGGCACTGAATATCTGGGGTTAATTCAGCCCACAGCTGTGCATGGCTTAAAAGCTTATTACTGCCCCAAGATGAATAATGGGTCCTAAATTTTTAGGCAAAAATTGATCATAATTTAGGAACTTAAAAGTTATGATTATACAGTTAGGCCTGACATTTATTTGCCTAGACCAGGGGTGTCAAATGTTGGTCCTTGAGGGATGCAATCTAGTTGGGTTTTCAGATTTCCCCAATGAATATGCATGGGATCTATTTTCATGCACTGCTTTCATTACATGTTAATAGATCTTATGCATATTCACTGGGGAAATCCTGGAAACCCTCGAGGACCGAGATTTGACACCCCTGGCCTAGACTTCTGAGCCGCGTTTGTGAGCTTAGAAAATTAGTGCTAAATTCCTAATTCTTGTCTCAATTCACTACTGTGGGCACCCACTTTTATGCTTCTAAATTTATGAGTCTAATGAAATGTTGAGCATAAATGTAGGCATTCAGCTCCAATTCATTGCCAGAGGCCAATTTAGAACCATAACTTTCAAAAGGTCCTTAGCATGCCTTTATGTGGGTTATTCTTGCATGTTAAGGTTATTTTTTTACTGTGACTGTAAAAATAGCTGTTTTCTATTTTGTGCACTAATGGCATGGCCATTTTTAAAAATTACCCAATTTGTAAATGGTAAGAGCTCATAAAGTATCCATGTGATAACCAGTTAGCGCATGACACCCCAAGAACAGCTCACTTTACTCCAGTTCTAAAAGTACATTGGCTACCCATAAAACGAGTGCAATACAAGGTGTTGTCATTAGTACACCAGGTGTTATATGGGATTTCTCCAGTCTGGTTTCTATCACTGTGGAAGGTTTAGAAGCCTGGAGAGCTTTGAGATCAGTGGAAGCCATTAAATTAATAGCTACCATGGAAAGAGAAGTACGCTATGTGGCCACAAAATCAAACGTTTTCGGTAGCCGGAGTGAACTTTATGGAACGCTCTGGTTGGACAATTAAGGCTATGCACAGACTGCCCTAAGTTTAAGAAATTATTAAAAACTCAGTTGTTCGTTGACACCTATATGTAGAGGTTGCATTGAGTTTCATAGGTTTCAGCTCTTGGAAACGTTATTATGCAAGCTGTAATCTTTATGTTTCAAAATAACTGATCTATGGAATAATTTCCCTTTAATAATAATAATAATAATAATAATTTTATTTCTTATATACCGCCAAAGCCATGGTAGTTCAGGGCAGTTTACAATAAGAGGAGCTGGACAGTCAACAATATAGTTACAATATAGAATCAATGAATACAAGTACATTGAATGCAAGTACAAATAAGAAGAGCTGGACAGTCAGCGGCATAGCAATGAATTCAGTATGCAGAATATGAGAGATAATGAACAACAAATTCTTAGGTGACAAATCGGTTGAATAATTTCGTTTTTACAAATTTTCTAAAACCTAGATAGGATGTGGAGAGCATGATAATGTTACCTAGCCCAGCGATGGCGAACCTATGGCATGCGTGCCAACTGTGGCACGCGCAGGGCCACCATCAGGGCAGTACTACCAGGGGAGAGAGCTGAACGGGGACGATGGGGGACCCGCGGGGTTAAATATAACTCGAGCCGCGAGGCTCGTCTTCTACTCCGACTGCCCTGCCGCTCACACAGCTGATCGGAAATCTTCCCCGACGTCAGCGCTGACGTCGGGGAAGACTTCTGGTCGGCTATGTGTGCGCGGCGGGACAGGCAGGAAATAGAAGACAAGCCTACGCGGCTCGAGCTACATTTTGCTGAGAAAGTTGCTAAGATGGGCTGGGAGACAAACGGGGAACACAAAAGGGGGAGGGAGTGCGTTTTGGACACAAGGCATGAACTTGGGAGAAAGGAAGGGAGGGAAAGAGATGCTGAGGTGGGGGATGGAATGGGTTTTTGGACACAGAAAGCATGAACTTGGGAGAGAGGAAAGGAGGGAAAGAGATGCTGAGGTGGGGGAGGGAATGGGTTTTTGGACACAGAAAGCATGAACTTGGGAGAGAGGAAAGGAGGAAAAGAGATGCTGAGGTGGGGGAGGGAATGGGTTTTTGCACACAGAAGGCAAGGACTTGGAAGAGAGGAAGGGAGGGAAAGAGATGCTGAGGTGGGGAAGGGAATGTGTTTTTGGACACAGAAGGCAAGGACTTGGGAGAGAGGAAGGGAGGGAAAGAGATGGTTGTGTACACGGGGAATAGAAGAAAGGAGAATTTTTGGTCATAGGGAGGGAGTGAGGTACAGACAGTGGCATACCAAGGTGGGGGTGGGGGTGGTCTGCCCCGGTATTACGCCCCAAGGGGGTGCACAGCTGGCCACCCTCCAGTGTTCTCCCTAGGCTGGCAAACTGCGTCTCTTTAGCAACTTGAGTGTCACCGCCGCCATTGGGAACATGCCGATGCCAAGTTCTCCCTGCTTTTCCCTGTGGGGCCGAACAACTCTCGCCACCCGCGTCAATTCTGATGTCGGAGAGGATGTTCTGGGCCAGCCAATCGCTGCCTGGCTGGCCCAGAACGTCCTCTCCAATGTTAGAATTGACGTCGAGTGGCGAGAGTTGGTCGGCCCCGTGGGGAAGAGAAGCAGGGCGTACTCGGCGCCGGCCTGTTCCCGATAGCGGCAGTGGCAGCCTATTCCCCAGTGGCGGTGGCAGCATTTTCCCAATGGTGGTGGCATAGGGGAGGGCAAGGAGAAAGAAAGAAAGGGGGGGACAGGGAGCCAAAAAAAAAAAAAAGAAAGAGGGCTGGGTGAAACAAAGATAAATGGGGCACGGAGAGAGAGAGAAAGACAGACATACAGAATGAAAGGGGGTATGGAGAGAGAGAAAAAGAAAGAAGGGGGCAGGGTGAAACAAAGAAAAAGTTTGGGGAGGGAATGAGGTCTGGAGGAGAGAAAGCATACAGGAGGCTGAAAAAAGGGAAGAAATATTGGATGCACAGTCAGAAGAATAAAGTGCAACCAGAAACTGATGAAATTACCAAAGGTAGGAAAATGATTTTATTTTCAATTTAGTGATCAAAATGTGTCCGTTTTGAGAATTTATATATGCTGTCTATATTTTGCACTATGGCCCCCTTTTACTAAACCGCAATAGCGTTTTTTAGCGCAGGGAGCCTATGAGCTTCAAGAGCAGCGTGGGGCATTCAGCGCAGGTCCCTGCGCTAAAAACCGCTATCGCGGTTTAGTAAAAAGGGAGGGGGAATATTTGTCTATTTTTGTATAGTTGTTACTGAGGTGACATTGCATAAAGTCATCTGCCTTGACCTCTTTGAAAACCCACGAAATATAAATGATAATTAACATTTTCTCTGCGTACAGCGTGCTTTGTGTTTTTAAAATTTTATTATTGGTAGATCATTTTGACTTGGCCACAAAGGTAAGGGGGAGGGAGGGGAGCTGCTGAAAGAGTCTACCTTGACGTGGTTGCAGGCTTACAAATCTTTTGGTCAAAGAGTTCGGCGACAGAGAAAAGTATGTGTGTATTCGGCCCATGAATGAAATCATTAAAACATTATAAATTGCCAATAAATTGAAATGAAAACCAAAGGATTGTGAATCAAATTGATTCTCTGACAATACAAAGATTCCAACCTTTAAAAATGATGTTACATAGTTCAGGCAACTTTATAAAGAGTTTTTAGATACTAAAATCTTGTTATTAAGGTTTAATTGACGTGCTGGCACTTTGAGGAAATTCTTTGGTTTTGTGCGGCAGTTTGGGCACTCGGGCTCAAAAATTGTTAGCCATTACTGACCTAGCCAGTCGTTCAGTTTACCTGCCTGGAAGGCTGGAGTTCTGTCCAGGAATCTTTTGTAACGGCAAGCCTTTATTGTTGGGTGTGTAAATATGTGGATTTTACGTGTGGGCCTAATAGTACAACCCAAATTGAAATGGGAGACCAGGTATATAGGGGCCAAACCAAAGATTGATTAGAAATAGAGACAAGAGAATTTAAATAATATTCTAGCCTCGAGGGGCAGCCAGTGAAGTTTTTGATAATAGGGACTTATGTGTTCCCATTTTTTTAAACTAAAAATCAGACGTACTGCCGAATTTTGAATAATTCAGAGTTTTTGAAGGGTTTCCTGAAAGATCCCAAGTAAATAATGTTGCAATAGTCCAGCATGCTTAGAATAGAAGATTGTACCAGTAGACAGAATGATGCTGCATCAAAGTATTTTTTGATGGTTCTTAGCTTCCATAATGTTGAGAAGCATTTTCTGGTCAGTAGATCCGTGTGAGTGTCTAAAATAAGATATCGGTCGAGAGTCACTCCCAGAATTTTTATGGAATCGACAATAGAGAAGGAAATTTTTGAATCTTTGATTTTATCATTTGGGCTCGCCAGAAAAAACTTGGTTTTATCTGAGTTAAGTTTCAGTTTGAATTATGTTGTCCATAATTTGATTTGTGTTAGGATGAATGCCAAATGATTCTTTGTCTCGGAGGTTAGGTTTGTGAGGGGAAGAACTATGGTGATGTCATCTGCGTAGATGTAGAATTTGACATTTAAGCTTTGCAGTAGATTTCCCAATGGGGCAAGGTAGATGTTAAACAGGGTAGGGGATAAAGGGGAGCCCTGCAAAACTCTGCAAGTGTTTGTCCATCTGCAGGATTGTTTGTTATTACTGTGGACTTGGTAAGATCGTTTACTCAGAAAACCTTGGAACCAATTTAACACTTTGCCAGAAAGACTGATTGACTCCAAACAGTCAAACAGTTGCGGGACTTGGGCTCTTTTCAATTATTTCGTAAACATCTAAAAACTTGGTTATTTTCAATACTGTAAACCTCTTTTATCTCTATTCTCTATAAATTTCACTGTATATCTTTTCTTTCCCTTATGCTTTATTAATTTTATTGTAAACTGTGCCAATCTCTATTCTTATAGAGAAGATGCGGTATATAAGCTTAAGGTTTAGTTTAATTTTAGTTTAGTATATAGCTTGCAGAAAGTCCTGTATGGTGTATCTGGATAAGATGGTTGAAAGTTATTTAATTTGAAATTATTCTGTACTTTTCAGCGTTAAGTGAATCTAATGTGGGGTCCTTCAATATTGTGCAGACATTTGCACATTCCCATCCCGGGAGCAGGCCTCTTTTGAATGAAATGCAGCTGTATAATGAGGGGCATAGAAATAGCCTCTGGAGTAATCTAAGGGAATATTTCTTTATGGAAGGGGTAAGGGTGGTAGATACCTTAAATGTCCCTGGATATGGTAAAGAGAATTGAATCTGAATTCAAGAAAACATGGGATAAACACAGAGGGATCTGTAAGATAGAGGGAAGGATTGTAGAGCTTAGTAGTTAGTATGGATGAGCAGACATGATAGACCATATGGTCTTTATCTGCTATCATTTTCTCTGTTTCTATGTTTATGTCAAATAGACCCAGCTGCTACTAAATTTGCTTTACAGTTCAATTAAGATGATATGGCTCTTGGATGTAAGATGATATAATTCTGAATACTGAAAACTAGCAATTTATTTCTAATGGATCCAAGTTAGTGAATATCTCCAGCTAAGATCTTTTTTTAAAAAATATATTTAAAAGAAACATTTAATTCTGGATCAACATATATTTATGAACATTCCAAGAAATCCCAGGTTTATAAATGACGCAAACGCATAATTGTCATTTCCACAGGTTTTCAACAAATATACGGGTAACGTCAGACCATAAAGATCATCGTGGACCAGATTCAGTAAATTGCACCCAAAATTAGGTGCTATTCAGATCCACATTAAGTACCAGCTCTATAAAGTTTGCTTAGCACTAAGGCTCTGATTCTCTATAGTCCGCCTAAAGTTAGGCACCGATATTAGCACTGATTCTGTATAACTGAGGCGCCCATTAAAGAATCACGCTTAGCGTTACCTAGCTTTTAGGCATACCCAATTTATGCCAGGGTTTTCTTTGCCTAAAGTTAGGCAGTGGTATCGGAGACTAATGGCACCTAATTCACAATAATGTGCCTAACTTGAAAACATGCCCATGATCTGCCCCCTAGCCACACCCTACTCTTAGTTTAGGCGCTTTGAGACAGGCACCTACTTTTTATAGTATTGAGTTTTTCGAGTGAGGTGCCTAACTTTTATTAAGTCCCATTAAAGCTGATTATGAGGTGTTGAATAGGCATTTCTGTGCTTCCAGCTTTGGAAATTTAACAGGAAACATCCAAGTCGGACTTAAGACGTTCCTTTCAAAAATGGCCATCCACGGATTTAAGCTTGACTCCCACACTCCATCCTACCCTGCCCTAGCCCCACCCCCAGCTCAGCTTCCTCAAAAATCTGAATCACTGACCGCCTATGTCTATTTGGAGTCTAGCCCTCCTCCCTCTCCCGGTCCTTTCAGCCTTGCACCGGTGCCTATACCTGTTTAGCCTTTCCATATATGTGAACCATTCTGCCCGTTTATCATTATGATTACCCCTTTCTATATCTTTTCTATATCTACTACATCTTTTTTTTTTTTTTTTTTGTAAATTTGGAGACCAGAATGGTACAAAATATTCAAAGTGCAGTTTTACCATGAAGCGAGACAGAAATACTACAGTATTCATTCCATTCTCCATTATTTTTGAAAACTTCCTAACTTCTCCCCACACTGATCCAAGGATTTCAATGTATTGTCCAAAATAATTCCTAGTTCCTTTTCCTGGGTGATGATGGAACCTACTTTTTTGATTATTTGCCCTGTTTGTGCCACTTTGCACTTTTCCCCATTAAATTTCATCTGCTGTTTGATTTGCCCAGTGTCCCAGTCTCACAAGGTCCTGCAAATTCTCATAATGCACTTGATATTTACAATATTAAACATTTTGCTTTTATTATCTGCAAATCTGATCACCTCAATTGTTTTCTTTTTTAGTTCATTTATAAATATGCTATAAAGCACTGGTCCTGGTAACAGGCCCTGAGGCTCACACTATTTCTCTTTTTCAACTGGGAAAAGTCTCTGTTTTCAATATTTTAACCATT
Organism: Geotrypetes seraphini; assembly: GCF_902459505.1. NCBI lineage: Eukaryota > Metazoa > Chordata > Amphibia > Gymnophiona > Dermophiidae > Geotrypetes > Geotrypetes seraphini. Next base: position 171,508,655 of record NC_047084.1, on the reverse strand, counting down.
TTACTAGTCACACTAGAATTTTGATCCCTTGAAAAATATGTGCCATATTGGTGAGGCAAAACTTCCCTTGACAAATCCTCATTGGGAGCTGCCTTGTCTGTCTATATGTTCAGTAATTATTCTTCTTTAAAAGAGTTTCTCCTATTTTTCCTGGATGTGACACCAGGATCACCTGTTTATAGTTTCCTGGATCACCCCTGGAGTCCTTTTAACAAACTAGATTTATGTTGGCATTAGTAATCTTTGGTACCATTGACAATATAATAATAACAACTTACAGATTACTAAGTATAGGTCTGCAATTTCATTTTTTTTAGTTCTTTCCTGGCTCTGGTAAACACCATCTGGTCCATTCTGTAAATCAAAGAAAGTCCCCGGGATGGGGTGTAGGAGGATAATTAGGGAGGGAGAGAATAAACACACAGTAATCTAAACATAAAGGCTTTTAAGTACTGATATACACAGACATTTATTTGTAGATTATCAGGTGGGGTGTGGGGTGAGCTAAAATTGGTCAGGAAAATAATATACAAAGTGGGAAAATGTAGTTCTTCTGCATGTAACTTGTGTATAAATTAAGCCAACAAAAAGCAACTTAATAGATGCATAGAAATGGTAACATAGTCACCACTTAAATGTGCATTCAACAGCTCCATTTAAGCAGTGCATCGCTGAATGTGGCTGCCTTATTACATTCACAAAATCTGTTTTGTTGTAGAATTTATGCAGATGGCATTCAGAGGGACATTGTCAAGCTGTGTTAAGGCTTTAAGTTGCATTATCTGCACCTTAATGCGACTTGAAGGGCACTAAGCTTGTCTTGCCCTATTGTGACAATTTATAAGTCACTGCAGGTTACATAGCAATGAGATGCAAAGCATGCAAATGCTTATAAATGGGCTCATTACTATGTAAATTCCATAACATAATTTGTGCAAATGAAACATGACCTTTTGCGGTAGTTGCCAAGGGTGCTATTTTGAGGGATGGCATCAGAAGAGCAGGTGTGATTGGGGATCATTCCTACTGGAGAACCTCCCAGACTACAAGGGAATTAAGGTATGTTCAGAGGAGTGTTTGTGTGTGTGTGTGTGGGGAGGGGGTTGGGGGGAGGGGGAGTGGAGAACTTGATCAGGAGATCTTGTTCAGGGGATGCTTTACTTCAGGTGGGTCTTGTTCAAGGGATATTGGATAAGGGGGTATCTTGTTCAGGGATCTCTACTGTGTCAGTTGGATTTATTTGGAAGGGGGATCAGGATCGGGGGTGGGTGGGTGTGGAGGTTTGGATGAAGAGGAGGTGGTATGGTGTTTTAACAGCACAATTTCATCCATTATAGTTTGTGTTGAGGAGTTCCATACGAAAGATTGCTTTTCTATTGAGAGTTTTGAAATTTCTTCGAGTTTGAGATCAAATAAGTCATTGATAGCTGAAAATTAGTGGTTACTCAGACAGGTAATTTAACCTGCTAGGAATTATTGCTGGCCGATTAAATTATTTTGAATATCAACCTGTCATGTATCTCTTTATAAAATACCAGCATAAATGCAGAAACTTTGCCTACATTGCAATTGTAAATGTCTGTGCCTAGATTATTTACACTCCACCCCTGTATACAACGCACAGCAAAATATGCATGATCGTGTCAATATTCATATTTTTACATACATGACCACTTACTCATGAAAGTGACTTTATAAAATTACCCCAAGAAAGGTAATTTCTAATAGATTGCCTACGTATGAAGAGCAAGTAGGGGCCAGATTCTACAAACAGTGTTGCTTTTCTTTATACAATACTAGCCTAACCAAGTATATATGCACCTAGGCCATAGGAAGCAGAACATTTTTGTTTGGGAGGGCCCCAGACCACGCCCACATAATAGTACTAATTGTAATACCATTTTTCCATTCATTTTTCATATATACATACACAATATAATCTTATTAACAATACATAATGGTTAACCACATAATTAAAATACACAAAGCACACTGTATGCTTCTCAACATTCATTCCTACCAGAACACCTAGCCTTGTTCATACATGCAGAACACAGATAACCCCTATGCAAATACGGACCACAAATTAAAAGTACTAATATATACAAATGAAACCCTAAGATGCAAAACTCTGCATGCAGTATAACCCCAGAGAAATAGAAACAAATGTATTTCTTCCTGAATAGTGCAAAATATAGACAGCAAATGTAAATTCTCAAAACTGACACATTTCAATTACTAAATTTAAAATAAAATAATTTCCCCTACCTTTGTTGTCTGGTGATTTTATTTTTCTAACCATCTTTCCCAGTCTTTGGCTGTACTTCCTTCTGTCTGTGCTCTTAACTGTGTATCCAGGGCCTTCTTAATCATTTGCTGTTTTTCTCTCCTTCACTTTCTGCCCTACATCCATCTTTAGCATTAACTTTTAACATTCAACTTTCTTCCATTTTTCTTCTTTCTTCTCAAAATCTATCTACTTTTCCAAGTCTTCCCTTCCCATCTATCCATGTGTACAATTTCCTCCCTCGTTCTTCTCCCCTATTCCAATCTATCTATAAGAAACATTTCTTCTTATCTTTTCCCTGCCACACCCATTGCTGTGCATCTCCTCCCTCTGTCTCCCCTTCCCCTCCATCCCTGTGCACCATCTCATCCATCTCTCTCCCTCGGTCAGACATCTCTGTCTTCCCCTTTCCCCCTCCTATGGTCTGGCATCTTTCTCCTCTCCTTACCATAGCCTGGAATCTCTCCTGTCCCACGGTCTGGCATCTCTCTCTCCTTCCCTCCTTCTTCCCTTGGTCTAACATCTCTCTCCTTCTCTCCTCTCCTTTCTGCAGTCTGGCATCTCTCTCCTCTCCTTTCTGCAGTCTGTGAGAGAATCTGTGGGACTGTTGGATGATCAAGGAGCAAAAGGGGTGCTCAGGGAGGTAAGCCCATAGCGGAAAGACTGCATGAATTTTTTGCTTCGGGCTTTATGGAAAAAGATGTAAGAGATCTACCTGAACCAGAAATGGTTTTCAAGGGTGATGATGCAGAGGAACTGAAAGAAATCTCGGTGAATCTGGAAGATGTACTAAGCCAAATCGACAAGTTAAAAAGTAATAAATCACCAGGGTACTAAAAGAACTCAAACATGAAATTGCTGACCTGCTGTTAGTGATCTGTAGCCCATCGCTAAAATCCTCTGTAGTACCTGATGCCCCTGTATCTCTCTATGGTGCGACCTCATCTGGAGTATTGTGTTCAATTCTGGTCTCCTTATCTCAAGAAAGATATAGTGGTACTAGAAAAGGTTCAAAGAAGAGCAACCAAGATGGTAAAGGGGATGGAACTCCTCTCATATGAGGAAAGACTAAAATGGTGAGGGCTCTTCAGCTTGGAAAGAGACGGCTGAGGGGAGATATGATTGAAGTCTACAAAATTCTGAGTGGAGTAGAATGGGTACAAGTGGATCGATTTATCACTCCATCAAAAATTACAAAGACTAGGGGATACTCAATGAAGTTACATGGAAATATTTTTAAAATCAATAGGAGGACATTTTTTTTCACTGAGAGAATAGTTAAGCTCTGGAACAAATAAATAAACTTTTTGAACTTTAAAAAAAAGCTCTGGAACACATTGCCAGAAGATGTGGTAAGAGTAGATAGCGTAGCTCATTTTAAGAAAGGTTTGGACAAGTTTCTGGAGGAAGAGTCCATAGTCTGTTATTGATAAAGACATGGGGGAAGCCACTGCTTGCCCTGTATCGGTAGCAAGGAATATTTCTACTCCTTGGGTTTTGGCCAGGTACTACTGACCTGGATTGGCCACTGTGAGAATGGGCTACTGGGCTTGATGGACCATTGGTCTGACCAGTGAGGCCATTCTTAAGTTATTCTCCTTCCTGCAATCTCTTTTTCTCTCTTTCATTCCCATTTTCACCTTCTTCTCTTCCAGGAATCTTCTTATTTGGTAAATAGTAGATTTTATTTATTGGAGGAATACAGTTTGAAGAAACTTTTAAATTTTCAATCAGATATCTTTTCAATAAGTCAATGGGTAACACACCCTGAATTTGTGGAAAATTTAAGATATGGAGGTTTAAATGTCCATTAAAATTTTCAAATTGTTCCAGTTTCTTATGTATAGAGGAACTATCTTTAATTGAAGCCATCTTAAACTGTTGTAAATGCTGTATTTCCTCCTGCATCTGCTTAGTTTGGATTGTAAAATCTAATTTCATTGCTTCAACTGTTTTAGTTAATGAATCCAGTTTTTCAGTTATTTTAGTTACCTCTTCGGTTGATTTTTCCATTTTACTCTCCATCTGCTGAAGAAGAAGCCAGATGCTCTGCATGGAAACCTCCGTCGGGGAGGATTAGGACTCCCCTCTCTTGTTTGCCTCCATCGGGTGTCCTGTCGTAGACGTCGTGTCCTCGCTGGAAGACCCCAAGTCTCCACTTCCGGGATCATGTGTCTCTCGCCTCAGCGTCTCGGCGGTCGCTGGACATGGAGGTATGAGGGAGCTCGGAAGAGACAAAGATATTTCCGTGCCCGAAAGGGCAAAAGACCTCCCTCTCATCTCTGCCCAACACCGGGCTCTCCATTCCGGAATATGCAGTTGCTGGGAGGGCCGAAAAGAAACGGTCCATAGTTTGCTGTACCGGGGTGGATGCCAGGGCCAGTAAGGAAATGACCCTGACCACCCCTTTCCTCTTCGTGTAATGCATCAGGAAATGAGGTATTATTTTAAATTAAGGAAAGCAGACACGGAGAGATCTCAATGCGTCTTTCACGGCTCCTCACATCGCTGCTATCTTGGCCCGCCCCCTCCTTCCTGCAATCTCATATTTCTTTCCCCTCCTTCCCTTTCATTCCTTATTCAGGCATGTCTCCTTCCTATTCCAGTGGTTTGATATCTATCTTATCTCCAATCACACTTCTCTGGAATCTGACATCTCACACTTCGAGTCATCTATCCTCCCTCCCAGTGTAACATTTCTCCCTCCCAACTCTCCACCACTATCATGTCTAACAATTCTCTCTCTTTCTTCCTTTCCCCATGTATACCATCTCTTTCCCTCCCACTCCACACACCTATGTCCAACAATTCTCTTTTTTTCTTCCCTCATCCACTGCCAGCATCTCTCTTTCCTTCCTACCCCCACCCCCATTCATGCATCTCTTTCACTCCCTTCCTAACACCCAGCCCAAGCAGCATCTGTCCTTCCGTGCGTTCCCAAACCCCTCCCAGTCCATGCAATTTCTAACCTTCCCTTATTCCCAACTCCAACCTTCCTCTCAGCTGGATCATGTGGCATGACCTCTCCCCAGTTCCCAACTTCCCCACCTTCCTGCCACTGTAATTTTAAATCTTTGGGCAGCTGGTGGTGCAACAAAGCCAGCCTCCCACCATTGGCCTGCCTCGGAAGTGTTCTTTCTGCAGCATTTCCTCTTTCTGCATAGGCAGGACACTGCAGAAAGAACACTTCCGGGGCAGGCAGACAGCGGGAGGCTTGCTTCATTGTGCCGCCGGGTGCCTAAAGATTTTAAATTACAGCGGCGTGGAGGTGGTAGGTAGGGGAGTTGGGCGAGCCATACTTCAGATTGCCAATTTTTTGGAAGGCCATGGCCCCTGTGGCTTCCCTCGTTCCGAAGCCTATGACCTAGGCAGTTAGGTAACAGCATTCATTTTATCTTATGCTTAAATTTCAGAGATACCTAAGTGATTGATATATGAATAAACTAACCCCCTCTTTTACATAGATGCGATAAGCTAAATCAATGTGTGCGCTAACACGTCCATAGGATAACATGTACGCATTAGCATTTAGCGCATGTTTAGCGCGCGCTACAAAGCTTAGAGCACCTTTGTAAAAGAGGGGGGTAAAATTCTGCCACTGATGATCTATTTTATCTTGCAATGGCTGCTGAAAATCAGGCCTTACTGACTTTCTTCTTGAAGGAAGCTACTTCTCTTGCAACTAAAACATTTTTTGGGTCCAATGATAAGGATAAATAAGAATGTTTATTATTTAGGGAGGAAATGATTGACATGGGAGTATCTTTCCATCTTAGTTATCCCTACAGATATAAGATTATTCTCCGATTCAGATCAATTTTAAAAGAAATATGAGCCTGAACTAATATCCAATGATTCTCATCTCTCCTGCGCAGTGGCGTACCTAGGGGGGGCGGGGGGGGGGGGGCGGGCCGCCCCGGGTACCAGCCCTGAGGGGGTGTTCCCGGCCTTGCCGCTCAGTCCCCCCCCACGCCCGAAGGACCGCTCGCCCCACTGACCTTCCAGCACACCTATGAAGCAGCCCGCAGCAGGATCGCGACGTCAGCAATCTCTCAGCTGCTTGGGCGCTGCTTCCTGCGCCGCGGTCCCGTCCCTCCTCTGACGTCAGAGGAGGGGGCGGGACCGCGGCGCAGGAAGCAGCTCCTAAGCAGCGCAAAGATAGCTGACGTCGCGATCCTGCTGCCGCTGCTTCATAGGTAGTGCGGGGAGGCCAGGGGGGCGAATGGTCCTTCGGGGTGGGTCGGGGCATCAGGCCTTCAGGGTGGGGCGGGCGGGCGGGCAGGCAGACTTTCAAGGGGGAGGGGGGTGACAGGCAGGCAGGCAGGCCTTCAAGGGGAGGTGCAGGTCTTCGGGGGGGGGGGTGCAGTCCTTCAAGGGGGTGCAGGCCTTCAAGGGGGGGACAGGCAGGCAGGCCTTCAAGGGGGGGACAGGCCTACAAGGGGGGGGGGGACAGGCCTACAAGGGGGTGCAGGCCTACAAGGGGGGGGACAGGCCTTCAAGGGGGGACAGGCCTTCAGGGGGGTGCATGCCTTCAGGGGGGGGTGCCGACCTTCAAGGGGGTGCAGGCCTTCAAGGGGGGGACAGGCAGGCAGGCCTTCAAGTGGGGGGACAGGCCTTCGGGGGGGGTGCAGGCCTTCGGGGGGGGTGCAGACCTTCAAGGGGGTGCAGGCCTTCAAGGGAGGGGACAGGCCTTCAAGGGGGGGACAGGCAGGCAGGCCTTCAAGGGGGGGACAGGCCTACAAGGGGGTGGGACAGGCCTTCAAGGGGGTGCAGGCCTTTGGGGGGGTGCCAACCTTCAAGGGGGGGTGCAGGCCTTCAAGGGGGGGGACAGGCCTTCAAGGGGGGACAAGCAGGCAGGCCTTCAAGGGGGGGACAGGCCTACAAGGGGGTGGGACAGGCCTTCAAGGGGGTGCAGGCCTTTGGGGGGGTGCCAACCTTCAAGGGGGGGGACAGGCCTTCAAGGAGGGACAAGCAGGCAGGCCTTCAAGGGGGGGACAGGCCTACAAGGGGGTGGGACAGGCCTTCAAGGGGGTGCAGGCCTTTGGGGGGGTGCCAACCTTCAAGGGGGGGGACAGGCCTTCAAGGAGGGACAAGCAGGCAGGCCTTCAAGGGGGGGTCAGGCCTTCAAGGGGGGGACAGGCCTACAAGGGGGTGGGACAGGCAGACCTTTAAGGGGGGACAGGCCTACAAGGGGGGACAAGCAGGCAGGCCTTCAAGGGGGGGTCAGGCCTTCAAGGGGGGGACAGGCCTTCGGGGGTGCAGGCCTTCGGGGTGGGTGCAGGCCTTCGGGGTGGGTGCAGGCCTTCGGGGTGGGTGCAGGCCTTCGGGATGGGTGCAGGCCTTCAGGGGGGGACAGACCTTCGTGTGGGGGGTACAATCCTTCGGGGAGGGTGCAGGCCTTCAGGGGTGGGGTTTAGGCCTTCAGAGGGGGACAGACCTTCGGGTGGGAGGTAAAGTCCTTCGGGGGGGTGCAGGCCTTCAGGGGTGGGGTGTAGCCCTTCGGAGGGGGGACAGACCTTCGGGGGAGGGGGGTCCTGGTGTAAAAGTACACAGAGGGAGAGAGGGAAGGGGGGTTAAAAGATACGTGCATATGCCAGACTTTGGGGGTTAGAAATAATGGGTCTAAAAACAGAGGAGTGGGAGAGAGATGGTGCATAATGGGATTTAGGGAGGGAAGGAACAGAAAGGGAGAGAACTTGGAAACAGGGGATGGTGTGGAGGGGGGATAGAGATACTGGATAGGAGGATAGTTGGGAACAGAAAGGGAGAGATGGTGGATCCTGGGGTGGTGGGGAGTTGAGAAAAGGTGAATCTGTGGATGGAGACAAAAAAAAGGAAAGATGCCAGATCTCCGGGAGAGGGAAGGGAAACGGAAGGGGAGAACAGAGATGGCAGACGGATGGTTAGCACGGAGAAAGGAGACCCTGGCAAGCAAGACAACAAGAGCCTGGGACCAACAAGATTTGAATATTGATCAGAGAACAAAAGGTAGAAAAAATAATTTTATTTTCTGTTTTGTGATTACAATATGTTAGATTTGAAAAGTGTACATGAGACAGCTTGAAATGGGAACTTTTCTATTTTTGTGAATGGCAAGGCTGAGTTCAGTTAAAATATATGCTTTATAAGAAAATATAATAATGTGTTTTATAAAGTTTATAAGCATTGCTGGCATACTCGGTGAGGTGTTCCTAGTGTTGGTGGTGGTGGTAGCATGTCAGTGTGTTGAGAGGAAGAGGTAGTCTGGGAAATTCTGCTGAGCAAACTCTGGGCCCATTTCCACCCCCAGTTAGTCCACTCCACTCAACTGGTTCACACACTGAGTGGGTCTTTGGGTGTTATTTCTGGGTAGTTGTTTTAGAATCTCTTCCAGTGGTTTGTCAGTATCTCCTTCTGGTCCAAGGAAGGAAACTTTGTCAACCTTAGCATTGACCTTCAGAATATGTTTGTAGCAGCGCTGCTTGTGTGGCATTAGGCTATGTAGTGATCGAAAGAAAAAAACAGACCTTTGCACATTTTTGCACTATATGGTGGGTGTATGAGGAGATTCATTTCCTGCACAGTTAAGTCCATGTGAAGTTACCTTGTGCTGTATTTGACATCTAGCAAGGTCTCTGTTTGGAAGGAAAGATCTAAGCTTAAAAATGAAGTGGCCAGAAGTTATGTTAAAAGTAGATAGCGTAGCTGGTTTTAAGAAAGGTTTGGACAAATTCCTGGAGGAAAAGTCCATTGTCTGTTATTAAGACATGGGGGAAGCGTCTGCTTGCCCTGGATTGGTGCACTCAGCAGCAACAAATACTAGTTTTGGCTGGCTCTTTCCCCGCATTTCTCCTCTCTTCCCCACGATTTAATATCCAGTTCAGGCAGTAAGTAAATGCATCGGCAGGGGGGGTCTGGTAAGTCTTGGGGGCTGGGGATGGAAGGTGAGAATCAGTTCTGTAGGCTATCAGAAATTTGCTTAATTATCTACTCACACAGAAAAGCAGTAAAGTCAATAGGTTCTCTGAGTGGGAACAACCTGTTTGATCTTGCACTCTTGTGATTGACCAATTGTTTATCACTGTTTAATTTATCACATTGATTAATTTGAGCACACCTGAGGTGTCCTATGATGGTGTGCACTGCAGGCAGAGGAGCCTTATTGTGTAAAGCACTGGAGAATTTTCTCCTCTCGCTTACCTCTCACGCTGAGGACACCCTGCTTCAGTATAATCATTTATATGATTTATCTTATAAACATTATTACGTGGTCTTTTCCTCAAGTGCTGAGACATCAGGTTGTTCCCACTTGGAGAACCTATTGACTTTTACTGCTTTTCTGTGTGGCTTTAACATTTTTGCTATTCAGTATACCTAAACTATTATTCAGTTGAAAAAATTTGGTTTGTTCAATCAAATCCTGTGTGGACATTGGACTTCTATGAGTGAATGTTCTGCTTGATTGAACAAACTAAATTTTTTCTACTGAATAATAGTCTAGGTACAATGAAAGTAAATAGCAAAAATGTTTGAGTAGATAATTAAGGAAATCTTTTTCATATTGCTTGCTTATGGACTGGGAAAAAAGACTGTTCAAGCAAATGTCTCCAGAACTGCTTTAATGGAAAAATGTGATTTTTTTTTTTAAGTACTTTGTGAAATTTATTGTTGTTGTGAAATTTATTGTTATACTTTGTTTAAACTTAAAAAGCGGTGTCATTAACAGTGAATCTAATCGAAAAATCGATTCAACAGGGTGAATCGAATCGAATGAAATATTTTTCTCTGAATCGGGCAGCACTATTGGCTACCATGAGAATGGGCTACTGGGCATGATGGACCATTGGTGTGACCCAGTTAGGCTATTCTTATGTTATGTTCTCATCTGTAGGGGCCTTTGTTTTCACTTCTTATTTTAATGTATTTTTTTCCTGGGAACTTATCAGTGTTTTTTTATAATGGGAACAAAAATGGAAGAGAATTAATGTGTGTGGAATGGGGGGGTAACTAATTTCTTCAGCTAAATAATTCAATCCACTTCAAACAGACATAGGAGAACTCACGCACCATTCACACACCCTCCAACCAAAAACGTCAAAAGAAAAAAACTGTTCGACAACCTCCTAGCCATTCGAGCTGCAACACTTGACCCCCAACTCTACAACCTATTGACCTCGACCACAAACTACAAAACCTTAAAAAAAGAAATAAAAACCCTTCTATTCAAAAAACACATAAAACCAAACTAACATAATCAGAACTGTCCCAAGCATCACCTGCAACTACTCCATATGTACTTCTGATGTCATGACAATTCAGACATAATTTATGTTATGTTATGTTTGGAATAATGGTTACATAAATGAGGTTCAATAAAAGAAAATTTTCACTGCCTGTTTCTATTCTGACCATTTATTCCATTTCATGGTTATTGCAAAAAAAAAAAAAAAAAAAAATTTTACATGGGGGGGGGGGGGTGTCAAAAAATGATGGGCCCCGGGTGCCACATACCCTAGGTACGCCACTGCTCCTGCGAGTATTGTTATTGAAATATACATTAAAACCTTGGATTGCAAGTGTTTTGCAAGACAAGCAAAACATTTTATTAAATTTTAACTTGATATACAAGCAAGGTCTTGTAATACAAGTACTTACAGTTATACACACAGCACAACTGAGCCGATGGTTCGTCTCTCTCCGATGCTGCAAGAGTGTCGTGACTGTTCTAAATCAGCAAAGTCTTGCAATACGAGTACGTATAGTATTTTGTATTAAAGTTTTTGGGTTGTGGAATGAATCGTCTGAGTTACCATTATTCTCTATGGGGAAATTTGCTTTGATATACAAGTGCTTTGGATTACAAGCATGCTTCTGGAAAAAATTATGCTCACAAATCAAGGTTTTACTGTACTTGTAAGAGGATTTTCTTGAGTAATTAGTCTTATATTTTATCAGATTCAGTTGTTACTGCTTTACAGTACTACTTGACATTGTTTTTGCTGTATAAATTTCTGTTTTCTTGGAGTCCATTCCTCAGTGGACTTAGTAATACATTAAGAAATTGAATATTTTTGTTGATTATTGGCAGGACAATTGTGTAATACTACATATTATTATAATTTCCCTTGTACATTGTAAATTCTGAGGACAGTTTGAAAGTCATTTCTGCAGCTAAAACCATTGCTGCTGACAAAAAATTTATATTTTTAAAATGTATCAGACCCCTTCTGGGTAAAATAAGGCATGGCATTCCACGTTACCTGGGAAAGGGGGTAAGCATGCATAGTTTTAGATTTTCAAAAGTATCAATATTATTTTGCTGGAAAAAGTACCCTTATAGAAATGCAGCCAAAATCTCTACATTTTGGACAAAAGGTCCTTCGGTTGTTTGCATCAGCATATACAGTATACAAGTATGTGTGTGTGTATATATAGAGTGAAAGAGAGTATGCAATAATCACTTGAGAAACATTTAGACTGGAATTCTTTACAGGACGTGCTGCAGTTAGGTGGTGGTACACACCCTAACATCGCCTAACCGACCAATCAGGGGACAAGTTTCTAAAAAAAAGAAAATTGAAGATGTCATTCTAAGGTACTGGTCATCCCTGATTATCCACTTCCCTAGCATCTCCATATCACAAGTTATTAATGTAAGAAACTCTTCTTGTGGACCACGTTGATTCCTCAAAGAAAAATTGTGGGATACAATAAACTGTATTATATTGTTTTTAAATTTACTGATTACTAGCTTCACTGTGTGCTCCCTAGTCCTTCTATTTTTGGAAAGAGTAAACAAGTGAGTCACATCTACCTTTTCCACTCCACTCAAGATTATACAGATCTCTATCATATTTCTTCTCGGCTGTCTCTTCTTCATTGATCACTGCTGATTTTTGTGTAGTTTCAGAGAACTAATTAGTTGGAAAATAAACATCCAAATTCACAATTAATAAACATCTAGCAATTTAAGCCCTAATTAAATTTTTTGAAAAGTTTGGTCTCAGTCTTAATTTACAAGTGTAAGGACTGGGACAGGTATCTGTAGTACTAATTAACACTATTGTTTCATTAGCATTTCCTTGTAGGAAACACTTGTTTTCTTCTGTAGAGGAGTTAATTAGAGCTTTGACTGTCATCTGAAGATTGTTAGTTAATAATCTAACATGACAATAAATCACAGTCTGGATTTTTTGATTATGATCCTTTCGGGCCATAGGGAGTTCTCCTCTCTCTTATTAGTGGAATCACAGCTGTCTTAGACATAAAGTGAAAACATTCAAATGATCGTCTAGGAAATACAGCTATTTTATGAGGTAAATTTGCTTTATGTAATTGAAGAAGAATATAGATTTACTCCTTGCTTCTAAAAATTTACACACACCCTCCAATGCTGCTGTTGAGCGAGCTAGAATGTTGCCATCACCAACGTGGCCAAAGAAGAATTGATACCACCTCGACATGGTCCCTTCGGCTTGAAGAAGAGATGGCTGAGGAAAGATATGATAGAGGTCTATAAAATATTGAGTGGAGTGGAGTGGAATGGGTAGATATGAATTGCATGTTTGCTCTTTCCCAAAATACAAGGACCGAGGGACACACAATGAAACTACTATGTAGCAAATTTAAAACAAACTGGAGAAAATGTTTCTTCACTCAATGCATAATTAAACTCTGCTTTCACCACATTCTCTGGCAATGAATTTCTTAGCTTAGGAGGGTTTAAAAAAGGTTTGGCTTCTTTCCTAAAAGTAAAGTTCATAAGTCGTTAAGATGGACTTAGGAAAATCCACCGCTTATTTCTAGGATAAGCAGCATGAAGTCTTGTTTTATACTTCTGGGATCTTGCCTGGTATTTGTGACCTGAATTGGCCACTTTTGGAAATAAGATAGTGAGACTAATGGACCTTCAATCTGTCCCAATATGGCAACTCTGATGCCTCTCAATCTCAAAATTCAGTCATCATGGTCAGCAGAGTGACGTCTGCACTTTTGGACGCTACCATCTTAGTAGGCCAAGGAGTATCCAACTTGAGTCATTTTGAAGCAGGAATCAGAGCAACCCAAACCAAATTTGGAGGGTTTAATCACTGGGTAAGCAGATCCAATAAAGTAGTGGTGTAATCAAGTATACTGTATAATAAAAAGAGGACTATCTGGTCTCAGGTTATGCTTATAAGATACTGGGAGTAGAGAATGGCATGGGGACAAATTTTTCCCTGTCCCCGCAGGAACTCAATTTCTCCGTCCCATCCCCTGAGTTTTGTTGCTGTCCCTGCCCTATTCCTATAAGCTCTGCCTTAACCACAGAAGCCTCGAACACTTATGATTTTAAAGTGTTTGAGGCTTGTGCAGATGAGGACAGAGCTTAGGCATTGGTGGAATGAGGTATTATGACATCACAATCTGAGCTCTAGAATGTTGCTGCTTAGGATTTTAAAGTGTTTGAGGCTTGTGCAGATGAGGACAGAGCTTAGGCATTGGTGGAATGAGATATTATGACATCACAATCTGAGCTCTATAATGCTGCTGCTTAGGATTTTAAAGTGTTTGAGGCTTGTGCAGATGAGGACAGACCTTAGGCATTGGTGGAATGAGGTATTATGACATCACAGTCTGAGCTCTAGAATGTTGCTGCTTAGGATTTTAAAGTGTTTGAGGCTTGTGCAGATGAGGGTGGAGCTTGCAGGAATGGGACAGGAAAAGAACTCACGGGGACGGGGAAAAATTTGTCCCCGTGTCATTCTCTAACTGGCAGCTTCTGATTCAGGCAACCATTCTCGCTGATGCTCATTAACAGTCCCTAGAGTACTCCATATTTTCCTCCTCTGAGTGCATTTGAATTACCTTTACCCACAGTTTAATGTTAGTTACATTAAGCACAAAACAAAACAAAGTTTATATCAAAATTTCTCTACGTATATTCAGTGTTTCCTTGATGCACAAATTATACTGTAACTAACCCATTCTAAGGTCTAAGTCTTGTTGGTTCTGTTAAAATCTAGCTTGTAATGACATAATTCAGCAAGGTCTTTCCAATAACTTATAATCAGATCTCAGTATAGGTATTTCATTTAGGGGTTAGTCACTGGCAGCTTTTCTCTGGCAATACTCCTACAAGGGCAACTCTGTGATCCTTTTCTGAAACCAAGACGCCATTTCTTTTGGGCTAAATCTACAACAGCATTGCTGAACTGTTCGCAAGCCAAACCTCTGCTGTTTTATTTCAGTTCCCACAGCAGTTTGTCTGCAGCATTGTTCAAATGTGTCCTGCTATTTTGTTATCAGCCCCCAAAGTGATGTCCACAGTATTTTCCTCAAACAAATCCCTGTTGTTTTATATCAACCCCCTCCAGCAGCAAGTTTGCGGCATTTCCAAAATGCCCTCTGTTGTGTTATACCCATGATCACCATTGCATATCTGCAGCATTCTTCTCAAGTACAACACTGCTGTTTTGCCTCTTATCATCTGTGCCTGAACAGGCCAGAAAAGCTATAAACCTCCTATAAAAACTGTCACTAGGGTGTGTGCTTCATACTTCATCTCACCTACACAATAACACATGTAGCACATATCTGTGGACAAAAAGGCCACCGCTTTAACATTTTTTGGACAATAACGGTGGGAAAACTCTTTTAAAATTAACTGAGCTGTTACAGAAACCCAGCAGGCAATTATTGCAGACGCCACTTGCCTGTTACTAACCGACTACCATAGTGAGCACTGCTCAATAAAAACACCAAATATTGCAAGTCCAGGTCCCATACCTTGTTATTGGCTAGAATGCCCAGATTCACAAATATGATGGCTATGCCATGCCAATGTGGTCAATCTTTCCGTGATCTCTGCCTGGGCAGTTGCATAGCATTACACCTCTTGTTCTTTCATATAATAAGAACATAAGAATAGCCTTACTGGGTCAGACCAATGGTCCATCAAGCTCAGTAGCCCGTTCTCACGGTGGCCAATCCAGGTCACTAGTACCTGGCCAAAACCCAAAGTGTAGCATTATTCCATGCTACCAATAGAGGGCAAGCAGTGGTTTTCCCCTTGTCTTTCTCAATAACAGACTATGGACTTTTCCTCCAGGAACTTGTCCAAACATTTCTTAAAACCAGCTACACTATCTGGTCTTACCACATCCTCTGGCAATGTGTTCCACATTAACTCAACCTCTCCAGGCTTAAGGCAATAATAAAGTGCCCTGTGTACCTCCCTTCCCCCTTGCCAGGCCAGGTTTTCAGGATTTCCTAAATGAATATGCATGAGATCAATATGCATACAATGGAAGCAGTGCAGGTAAATAGATCTCATGCAAAATCACTGGGAAAGCCCAAAAACCTGACTGGATTCGGCCCTCGAGGACTGGAGTTGTACAGGCCTGATCTATGAGATATAAGAAACAGTATGATATAGTGTAAAATAGGCTCCCCAAAGTCCCTCCTTGAGGGCTGAATCCAGTCGGGTTTTCAGGATTTCCCCAGTGAATTTGCATGAGATCTATTTACCTGCACTGCTTCCATTGTATGCATATTGATCTCATGAATATTCATTTGGGAAATCCTGTAGCATCAATCCCACTGTATGTCAAGCTGATGGAAGGCCTCGTAGCCAAAACCTTAACCTCATACCTAGATAAACACAATCTACTCCACCCAACACAGTCAGGCTTCAAAGCCAACCACAGTACGGAGACCCTACTAGGAACACTAATGGACACTGCCAGACAATACCTCTGTACAGGCAAGAAAATCCTGCTCAAACAACTAGACCTTTCTGCAGCCTTCGACCTGGTTGATCATGGCATTCTCATAACAAACTCTAGACTCCATTGGAATCTCAGACAAGGTACTTTCATGGTTCAAAGGCTTCCTACAATCCAGAACCTACAGGGTTAAAACGAAGCAAGAAAAATCAGAACCCTGGTTCAACCCCTACGGAGTACCCCAGGGATCACCCCTGTCACCTACACTATTCAATATATACACAGCCTCCCTCAGCTTCTACCTAGACAAACAAGGCATAACCTCATACAGCTATGCAGATGACATCACTATCCTCCTCCCCTTCGACCACCCAGAACCCGTCATGACAAGCACAATACTCAGAACTCTTGAAACAGTAGCAACATGGATGACAGAGCACAAATTAAAACTTAACCCTGACAAAACAAACTTCATCCTCCTAGAAAACAATAAA
Source organism: Geotrypetes seraphini (assembly GCF_902459505.1). Classification (NCBI taxonomy): domain Eukaryota; kingdom Metazoa; phylum Chordata; class Amphibia; order Gymnophiona; family Dermophiidae; genus Geotrypetes; species Geotrypetes seraphini. The sequence goes on along the minus strand of NC_047084.1, from coordinate 171,492,189 downwards.
ACTCCTACCTTAACAAATCTAGAAATAAACTCCATCTCATACCCTATTCAACCCACACTAAAACTTCTGGGAGTACTAATTGACAGAGGCTGTACCATGTAACCACAGATCAACAAGGTAATAAAAGCATCGTTCGTGACCATGAGAAATCTAAGACAAATCTGAAAATTCTTCGACAGGAAACAATTCCTACTGTTGGTACAATCCCTTATCCTTGGACTAATAGACTACTGCAACATACTTTACCTCTCATGTACAGTGACCATGATAAAACAATTACAATATATACAAAATACAGCCCTAAGACTCATCTATTCATTGAAAAAATATGACCACATCACAGAAGCATACCATGACTCATACTGGCTCCCAATACAAGCAAGAGTACACTTCAAATTATACTGCCTACTTTTCAAAGCTATTAATGGAGAAAGCCCATCCTACTGGAACAACTGACTAACTAAATCCTCCTCATCCAGGCATAGGAGAACCCACTCACTTTTCACACACCCACCATCCAAAAATGTCAAACGAAAAAAACTATATGACAACCTAATAGTCACCAAAGCAGCTAAACTGGACAGACAAATCACCATTCTGTTGTCATCGGCCACAGACTACAAAACCTTTAACAAAGATACTAAAACCCTACTCTTCAAAAATTACATAAAACCTATCTAACACGACCAGTTCCTACCTAAACATGACCAGTTCCTACCTCAACCCCACTTCTAATTACCCAACTAATGTTAAAATGCCTCTATTTACTCATCACTTACCACCTTATGATCTCAACAACTCTTTGATAATTCTTATTACCCAACATTTATCACCTTAAGAATTACCAAAGAGTTGTCGTTATCTTAAGGTGATAAATGTTGGGTAATAAGAATTACCAAAGAATTGTCATTATCTTATGTAACTCTTATGATATCTCTTATGCTATTCCTGTAAATTTTTATGTAAACTTTTTATGTAATCTCAGAAAACTTTTATGTAATCCGCCTTGAACCGCAAAGTATTAGCAGAATAGAAATCACTAATGTAATGTAATGTTTTCAGGATTTCCCCAATGAATATGCATTGAAAGCAGTGCATGCACACAGATCTCATGCATATTCATTGGGGAAATCCTGAAAACTCGACTCAAGGAGGGACTTTGGGGACCCCTGGTGTTAAATGAGAAATTGTGTTCAGTTCTGGTCGCCGTACCTCGAAAAGGACATGGAGGTACTTGAGAGGGTCCAGAGAAGAGCAACTAAGCTAATAAAGGGCATGGAGGACCTCTCATATACTGACAGACTGAAAAAGCTAGGGCTTTTCTCCCTGGAAAAGCGGAGACTTAGAGGAGACATGATAGAAACCTTCAAGATCATGAAGGGCATAGAAAAAATAGACAGGGACAGATTTTTCAAATTAAGGGGATCAATAAGTACAAGGGGGCACTCAGAGAAATTGAAAGGGGAGAGGTTAAGAACAAACACCAGGAAGTTCTTTTTCACACAGAGGGTGGTGGATACATGGAACATAGGATGTGATAAACAGGAGCACGCTACAGGGGTTCAAAGAAGCTTTGGATAGGTACTTGGAAGACAAAGGGATTGAGGGGTACAGATAAGAATAGAAGTAGATTATAGGGATGGGATTAGAGGTAAGTTACAAAATTAATCAGGGACCACTGTTCAGGCACTAGGCCTGATGGGCCGCCGCGGGAGCGGACCGCTGAGCAAGATGGACCTCTGGTCTGACTCAGCGGGGGCAACTTCTTATGTTCTTAACTGCATTATGATTGTTCCTCATATCTACTTATTTTAAAAATGCTATTCCATATATTTGCAGCTGTATAGCTGCACAAACAAGGAAAATTTGGTCTAGTCAAAACAAACATGCACACATGACAAAGAAGAGAACTGCTAATCATGCTTGCATAATAGAATCATTTTTTTTTTTTTTATTAAAAAAATTTCTTTCTCGCTTGCATCCTGCAGCTCTGAGTTAGGAATAGGAATTATAAATTCCTTGTTTTATTTTGAAAATTGAAAATTATTTAAGGTATCAAATCATTTATGAATCTTTTTACTAAACTACCATTAAAGGTGAGTCTTTCTCGTGTGCTAAGGCTACTTTTAGGGCTCCTTTTAGTAAGCTGCGTTAGCGTTTTTAGCGCACACAGCATTTTAGCGCACGCTAAACACGCGCTACCAGGTTAGAACTAAAACCAGCTTAATGCTGGCATTAGCGTCTAGCGCACGCTATTCTGCGCGTTAATGCCCTAACGCGGCTTAGTAAAAGGAGCCCTTAATGCAGCCCTAAATTGGCTGATTTTCTATTTTTTGTATCACTGGCCACTCGCTAGCATTGCCATTAGTGCATGGCCATTTTAAAAAATTACCACATGAGAACTTGCGATCACCAATTTTTGTAGGCTCATGAAGTATTCTTGTTTTAATGATTCATTTCAATTATTTATCTTCATGTCATAGTTTATTTAAGGGTTTTTTAAAAATCTGTTTTTGTTAAAGGTCATTTCTTAAAGATCATTTGATTCCGTGCTGAAACATGGTCACATTGAGTTCTCCTTACCTATTGTCCTTGTGAATAAAGACTTTTTATACCACTTCAAGTTTCAAGTTTAATAAAATTTTTGATTAATCGCTTAATCATATTTCTAAGCGATGAACATTTTAAAAAATTACAGTATTTGGGGGACAATACAATACTTAACAATATTTTACATCCGAGCGGACTGAAAGACATACTTAACAAACCATGAACACAAGGAAAAAGGAGAATGAAATACAAAATCATTAAAGAAAAGTAAGACAATCAGGGTAAAAAAATGAAAGGCAGGGAAAACAAAAGTCATAATATTAAACAATAGAAATAAAAGTTTAACCAGCGGACTGCTAACTAATTATCAAAAGCATCCTTAAAAAGAAAAATTTTTAAATTACTCTTAAATTTCTCCAGATTACATTCTTCCCTTAAGTAAATAGGGAGAGAGTTCCAAATTTGAGGTCTTTTGTTTTTTTATACCTTACTTCTTTTCATTGTTCATTATATATTGCTGTGAGGGTTCTGTTTTATTTTATTTATTTATTTATTTTTTTTTGCATTCCTTTCCAACCAGTTAGCAAGTGCTAATGTAGATGTGCTGTTTAGTGCAGGAAAACCCACTCACCATTCCTGACATATCCCCTCAAAAGTTTATTTTTTAGCACATGGTTGACGTGCACATTTGGCAGTTACCGTAGGGTACCTGAGCACATCCCGTCCACAGTATGCTGTTTTAAATTGTATTAGGAATACGATAGTACCTAACATGGCTTAGTTAAAAAAAGCCCCTTAGTGAGCATACAGAGCAGAAATAATGTTGTGATTCTCATTATTAAAATGATTAAGACCTTAGAGGGGCATAATCGAAAGAAACATCTAAGTCCGTTTTCACCTAAGTCGCAAGTCGTCCAAAGTCAGACACAGCTTAGGACACATTTTCAAAAAATATGCCCAACATATATTTTCTTCGAAAATCGGCTAACTATACGTCCAGCCATCTGATCGTCCAAGCAGCTAAATTGTCCCTCTTTATACCACATTTTCGTCCAAATATTCGTCCAAGTCAAAAACGCCTAGAATAAGCCCTGTTGGACGTGGGAGGGGTCAGCAAAGTGATGGACTGGATACCCAAACATGGCACCTGAATAATGGGGTACCTTACAGGGCACTGCTGTGAACTTCACAAAAAGGGTGCCCATAAACATCTCACTACAGCTCCCTTATATGTCATGGTAAGCCCCCCCATAACGCACTATACCCACCTGTCTACAACCCCAATAGCCCTTATGGCTGCAGGAGTCACTTATATGGCAGTACAAAAGGGTTTGGGTTTTTTGGGGGGAGTGCACACGTTTCACCATGAATGCAGTGATTACAGTGCCTTATGGGCCTGGGTCCTCCTCTCCATGGGTCCCTAACCCACTCCCAAGATGACTTAAGCCGCCTCTGTGCAGCTCTACTAGGCTTTCCTATGACAGGCTGCCAGGTGCTGATGTTCTGGAGGCAGATATTTAAAGTTGTGATTACTATTTTTAGAGGGGGGGTTGGTGATCACTGAGATAGTGTGTGGAAGTCTGTACTATGCTATGTACAGTGCTTATCTGGTCACTTTATATAGGTTTTTGTGACTTAGACAATGGTCTCCTTATACTAAGCTGCGGTAGCGTTTTTAGCATGCGCTGCAGATTAGCGCACGCTAACCCCCACGCTACACAGAAAAACTAACGCCAGCTCAATGGAGGCATTAGCGTCTAGCACGCACAGCATTGTAACGTGCGCTAAGCACGCATTAAAACCTCTAGCGTAGCTTAGTAAAAGGAGCCCCATGTTTTAAATGGCCTAAGTCACAATGTCCAAGTTCCGTCTAGGCTGTATTGTAAAACATTTGGCTATGCATTCAATACGACTAAGTTTGGCACGGCCTATGGCCTGCCCAAATCCCAACTTCGACACTCCTCCTGAAACGCCCCGTTTAGCTCTGGTCATTCAGCGGCACTGGGAAGGCCTAGGTCATTTGTAAAAACGTCCAAGACCCGTTTCAATTATCGGCACTTGGACGTCTTTCGTTTATGATCGTCCAAGTGCCGACTTAGGCCGGTTTTTGGACGTTTTTTTCTTTCGAATATGAGCCCCTTAGCATTTAGCATGCACTAATCTTTAGCGCACTAAATCGGTTAGTGCACACTAAATCTATTAGTGTGCCTTAGTAAAAGGACCCCATAACCATGTTAAAAAAAAAAAAAAGAACAATAGAATGTGATAAAAATCAAGGAGTGCAGGGGTCATCCAGCCTGCATAAACTATTTAGGTAGTGTTATATTTTTACAAATGTAGCTACATTTAATTTTGAAGTGTGTTACTGATTCAACTTTGATTAAAACCAAATGAAGTCGTATGAAAAACAGATGTATGCTTTCCTAAGAGATGGGTAGAGATACTGTTTTATTTAAAGCATATAATCTGTGTATGCTAATAACTACTGATTGCAAGTCAAACTGTTCCCTCATAGCCTATTACATAGTTGCCTGATTAACTTAATACCTGTTCTAAATAAAGAGTATGAATCATATTTCTTGGAGTAGTGAATGTATAGCGTGACATATTTCATTTAGGCTATTTAAAAAAATAAAATAACACAGTTATAGGTTCTTTTACTAAGCTGAGGCAAGAATTAAACTTTAATGTGCCTTTATGCAGGTTTTCCCCATTGCATGTGCATTCCCACCCGATGCGTGAGAGCACAATATCAGTCTTCTTCACCATTCAAATCCAATCCACCACAAAACCCACACCTATCACACTCACCTACTCTAAATGTGGAGAAAAAAAAGCCTATGATTTCAAGAGCCAAAACACTATTAAACCCCAATGGAGTACACAAAACAGAATAGCTCACCTTCATTCATAGGCTGAAGAAAACACCACATAAAATATACTATCACATTATCCTGGCCATAACAAATCACTACACTGCAAATATGTAAGTCTAAACACCTAAGCTCATCACAGGCAATGATAAACAATAAATATATCACAGATAATGAGAAACAAATTCTCAAGTAGGTAAAGTCCCAGTTCCCTCCCTAGGGTGGTAATAGGTTTGTAGTGCAGTAGTAGCAGGGTTCTTATTATCAAAATGTTTACATCCAAGCACAAAATTCAAAACAAACTATAGATGCTAAGGATACATAAAACACACTTCCAAAAAGTAAAGTTCTAATCTGGCTTCTTTTCGCTTCCAGCCTAGCAGCAGATACATGAACATCCCAATGGGGCTTCCATTTCATGGATTTTACCACTGCTTCAAGGGATAAACTCAAAAGCCCGGATTCTATAAACTGTGTCCCGATTGTAGGCAGCTGTAGGCCAATTGGGACACACGTATTTAAATAAAATGCTCCCCAGGCAGGCCACCTATATTGAAGGCGCCTCCGGAAGCCTAGGGAGGCCTGCAAGCCCATCAAAGCTTGCCTAAGGCTAGGAAGTAGCCTTAGGTGAATCTAGGCGGCCCTACGCATGTCCCTAGTAGAGCGGGAGATGCTTACAATATAGGCCAGCAAATTCTGGCCTACATTGTAAGTAGACACACCACAAAAATATATTCCAATAAATACCCACTACTATGGAGAAATACAGACAAGAGATAAGGATATGTAGTTATATGGAGAAAAGACCTCAGTTTCCTCTTAGAGAGGTCACTATGTCTGCCGTACTCAACTTAAAGCAGCATAGGAGAAAACATCCCTGGTCAAAAAACTCCACTACATACTACTAACTGAAGAGACTAATAGTTAGAGTCCGCAAAAAAACACTTATCTCTTAGGGTCACTATTCTCCAGGTGAGGCAAGAATCCAGATAGTTTGCTTAGGATTACCACGTTAATCTTCATTCAAACGTGGAAAATTTCTCTCTTAAGACTCTCTTAAGAGAAATTTTCCACGTTTGAATGAAGATTAACGTGGTAATCCTAAGCAAACTATCTGGATTCTTGCCTCACCTGGAGAATAGTGACCCTAAGAGATAAGTGTTTTTTTGCAGACTCTAACTATTAGTCTCTTCAGTTAGTAGTATGTAGTGGAGTTTTTTGACCAGGGATGTTTTCTTCTATGCTGCTTTAAGTTGAGTACGGCAGACATAGTGTCCTCTCTAAGAGGAAACTGAGGTCTTTTCTCCATATAACTACATATCCTTATCTCTTGTCTGTATTTCTCCATAGTAGTGGGTATTTATTGGAATATATTTTTGTGGTGTGTCTTATTAATATTCCACTTGCTATTATATATATTTTTTTGCTACATTGTAAGTAGACATGGCCAATATACTTATCGTGGCAAGGGATCTCCCTGCCGCAATAAGTATAGCGGCTGCAGCCGCCAGTCCCCCCAACCCCTCCTGCTGGAAGGCTATCACCCCCTCTCGGATCCTCCCTCACTACCCCCTCCAGACCCCCCCACTAACCGTACTAGTTGGCCGGCCGGGTTTTCTTACTGTCCGGCCAGGAGACCCGCCTCTGTTGAAATGAGGTGGGCCCGCCACTCCCCGGCCCATCCCACACTATCCTAAGGCCTTAGGTGCCTGGGCCAATCAGGCCTTAGGATAGTGTGGGATGGTCCGGGGAGGGCTGGGTCCGCCTCATTTTGATGGAGGTGGGCCTCCCGGCCAGATGGTAGGAAGACCCGGCTGACAAGCCAATTAGTACTGTTAGTGGGAGGTCTGGGTGGGGTTAGTGAAGGTGGGATCTAAGGGGGTGAGAGCGGAGGGTCCGCGGGGTCTGGGTGGGGTTAGTGAGGGAGGGTCCGAGGGATAATATTAGCTTGGGTTCCAGGGTGTGGGGGGCCTTCTTGCAGAAGGGTTGGAATCCCTCCTGCTGGCAAACATCGGGGGTGGGGTTTTCTTTGGGAAGGAGGGGTTGGGCTCCCTCTTGCCTCTGCAAACATCAGGGGGTGGGTTGTCTTCGGGCAGGAGGGGTTGAGTACCCTCCTGCCGCGATCGTTCAGGGGGGGGGAACACTGGCAGCTGAGATCCCTTGTTGCGATAAGTATAGCACCTGCATCTACAGTAACCCGGTTCTGTAACTGGCATCTATAACATGGACGTCAGTTACCGAATTGGGTTTATTTTAGGCGTTTCTAGGCCTGATTTTATCTGCCAACATTTTTCTATGTTTCTAGATAATGCAGCAATATGTCGAGCATATCTTCCCTCTCCTGCCTTTCTTCCAAAGTATACAGATTGAGATCTTTAAGTCTGTCCCCATATGCCTTAGGATGAAGATCACACACAATTTTAGGAGCCTTCCTCTGGACCGACTCCATCCTTTTTATATCATTCTAGAGACCACACCTTCAAAAAGATATAAATAAAAAAGATGGAGTTGGTCCAGAGGAAGGCTCCTAAAATTGTGTGTGGTCTTCGTCATAAGGTGTATGGGGTCAGACTTAAAGATCTCAATCTGTATACTTTGGAGGAAAGGCAGGAGAGGGGAGATATGATAGAGACGTTTAAATACCTACGTGATGTAAATACATATGAGTTAAGTCTCTTTCATTTGACAGGAAGCTCTGGAATGAGAGGGTATTGGATGAAGTTAAGAGGTGATAAGCTCCGGAGTAATCTGAGGAAATACTTTTTTTACGGAAAGGGTGGCAGATGCATGGAACTGTCTCCCGGAAGAAGTGGTGGCGACAGAGACTGTGTCTGAATTCAAGAATGTGTGGTATAGGCACACTCTCTTAGAGAGAGGAAGGGATAATGGTTACTGCAGATGGGCAGACTAGATTGGCCATTTGGTTTCTATCTGCCATCATTTTTCTAGATAATGCAGCAATATGTCAAAGCATCTGTCTCTCTCTCTCACTACTTTCATGGTCCTGCGCTCCTTTCAATACTGCCTCCAATCCGGGAAGTCCTCTTAGTGCTGCCAATGGGAGACAATGGCTCTGGCACCCACAGAGTCCACTTGGGAGGGGATCTGGACCATGGACTGTGGTCTGCCATTTGTGTAGCCCTGACCTGCAGATTGCCTCAGCATTATCAGGAAAAGAGGTCCCAGAAATTATCTGGATAGCAGGGATATTCATTCCACAATCTGGATATTTTAGGATAGCAAATAAGGCATCCTGAGATATCCAGAAAGCAGATTGGAATATCATTGCTATCTGGATAAGTTTCAATACTGACTGCTTTATTTGGATATTCAGCACTGCCTGCTATCTGGATAGTAGTACTACTGAATATTGGGATATGTTTGACTGTTACATCTGGGGGTTTAAAAATAAATTCTAACTGTGGCACTTGAGCATGGGTATTGGACGCCTGCGCACTCATAAAGCTGCAGTTGCCAATTAAGCTGCTAGCTTTCACTCAAAGTGTGAAAAATAACAAAAAAACATGAGAAATGACGCTAACGCAAAGGTTTTACCAAAATATAATTATGTATTTTATTGTTTCTATTTTTCAATCATGAAACCAAAAGAATAAAGCATAATTGCGTTAGCGGGAGGTCGTTATAGTTGCCAAAATGCTGGCCTTCTGATAACGAACTCAGCTCAATATTTCGAAACACCCCATTATATACCTTTGGCTCAGTGTGACATCATTGGCCATAGGCCAATAAAATAACAGAGGTGGTCTTAAAAGTTAGACAAAGAAATTCCTCTTATATGTTTAAAAGTTTCAGAAATCATATTTGTTTTTGTTTACATTCATTTCTGAATATACATTAACATTTTATTATATATCCAATATTCCTTTCTATCCTTGTCACAAAGGTATATTAAGAGAATCATTTGTTAAAAGGGTGCTGAAATATTCTCAGCCTGCCTGTCATTCTTAAAGGAAAAAAAGAAGGCAGTCAAGGAGAAGGCAATCAAGGAGGAGGGGCCGTTCCTCCTCTCCCTGAAACCTAACAGCCTCATGTTGTAGCCTCTGACTAATTATTTCCAGATGTTGGGCTCAAGCTTCCTTTGAATTTCTTTAGGTTGCAAATATATATAATATGGTTTTTCAAAACCCATTTTTTTGTTCAATACACAACCATACATGTAATCACTCACTTTCGGGGCCCCTTCATTCATTCAGACCATGTATTTTCATTTATATTTAAAGCAAGTTATATCTCAGCTTGGAATACACAATCCAATATGTTCTTCCTAGCCAGCCTAAGCACATCTGGTATCAATTAAAACCACGCTAGAAGCGGGAAACCTGAACAAAGACTTGACAGAAAGTCACTAAGAAAGTCACTGACACAAAATGGAGTCAAAAACACAGAAGATATAGAAAAGACATAGAACAAAATGGAGTCCATGTATATCCTGATTTCCTCCATGATCTAGCCTAATAGCAAAGTACATAAAAATAATATTATTATACTTTCCCTTAATATTAATCTGTAGTGTGTTTTTCTGGCCTTGACTACATCCATAATCAGATTTTTATTCACCCTTTTTTGTACGCTTCTATTGGGCGTGGCCTTAACTGACACATATGCTTGTATCTAACTAGAGTTACCCAGAATCATATGAAAAACAGGGCCTTTTGTAGAAAAACTCCACAAAAATACTGCACTATCATGTCCTGATGTCCATTTCATTACCATCCCATAGACATCACCCCCTACTGACCACGAGCCACTACTGCTCACACTGAAGGTAATTCTATAAAGTAGATGCTAATATTTACATGCTAGTTTAGAACACTAGTATATGTATGCATGTATGTGCATATACTTTGCTTCAAAACCATGACAGGTTCATCCCCAACCTATCTGTCTCACCAATTCGAACTCCCAGGCACAACTAATGCACGCAGTACCTACTTGTTCGCTTTTCCATCCTTAAAGGGCTGAACCTACAAGAGATACCTCGATATAACATAGGCAAATGGAACAAATGTTTAACCAACTTCATCTCAAATGCACTTTCGTACCAAATGTTTAGGAAGTCAATCAAAACTTCTCTTTGACAAATTTCTCTGACCCAACTTCAGCCTTGATGTACTTCCAAAACACTTCCAGATAAACTTGACTAAGCTTAACATGCCAATGTAATTTTGAAAGTTCTCTGTAATGTTGCTGTCTATATACAGTCTCTTCCCCTGTAAACTGCTTTGAACTGTTTGTGGTATGGCGGTAAATAAAAATAAAGTTGTTATTATTATTATTACTACATGTATATATGCCAGACATGAGTCTATGCTCTGTTCTGTAAATATGTGCATATCTGCAATAGCATGTGTTTTATAGGTACACATAGATTCTGATCAGTATATGGATGAGACATATGAAGTATGTTCAAAACGTTCAGCACAGTTTCAATTGCATGCCAACAGGAAGTTCTTCTGAGATGCGCTAGGTGGCGTTGAGTAGCTTGAAACCTCACGAGTAACCTTCTTTTTTTCCCCGTTTGTTGATATCTGTTTTTGTCTCTGAGCTACAGCAGTTTTTATGAAAGTGTGTTTTCGTGATCGGCTATGTTTCATCATGTGCAAGCTCAATGAGCAGCGCTACAGCATGAAGTTCTGTTTTAAACTGGGTAAGATCGCTACAGCAACTTATGAAATGCTGAAAGTGGCTTATGGGGAACATGTCACGAGTCGTGGAAGGTGTTTTGAAAGCCACCTTACTCTCCTGACTTAGCCTTCTGACTTCTTCTTGTTTCCTAACTTTGAATCCATGCTGAAAGGAAAGCGATTTGATACCATTGAAGTAAAAAAAAAAAAATTCAATGCAGCAACTTTTGGCGATTCCTGAAGATGCATTTAAGGACTGTTTCCAGATGTGGAAACGACATTGGGAAATGTGTATATGTAGAGAAGTGGAGTACTTTGAAGGGGACCCAATGGAATAAGTTGTAACATTATTTAATAATTTTTTAAAAAAAATTATTTATAGATTTTTCAAATTACAAGTATTTACTTGTACAGAAAGTAGGTTAGTCAAGATATAACTTTCTTGAAAGTTTAAATTATATTCCATCTTAACATAATTGTATAATAAAATAATTTTTTTTAGCTAACTCAAGTCCACAACTTGCAATTCCAAGATTTCACATACCAAGCAAAAAGAAAATATAAATCTATATAGCAAGATAGACTACAGATAGAGCTGAGGTAGGAGCATCTTATAAAAATTTTGGAGCACTGGATTTTCCTTCAGCCAGTCGAGACAAGGCCACAAAAGTAGTTAACTGTTGAGGTTCAAAGAAAACATATTTAACTGAGCGGTGGCAAATAATACACTTGCAAGGGTGTCTCAACTAAAATGATGCCCCCAGTGAGATGACCCGTGGTCTCAAAAGAAGAAATTCTCTATGACACTTTTTAGTTTCTCTTGAAAGATCTGGAAATATATCCAAGAAACTCTTTGTTTGTTTTTAAAGAAAAGCCTCAATAACCACATCTTATCAATTGAAAGAGCTACGGTTAATATCATTGTAGATGGTATTGCTATATCTCTATCTGACGGTTCCAGAATTTCCAATACATTCAATGGTGCTTGATCAGATATTTTAGCCTGTAATTGAGTCCCATTTTTATTTGGTAAGTAGTACACTTGGGTAAATGGTGGTAGAGTTTTCTCCGGGACTTGCAGAATTTCCACCAGGTATCTCCTAAGCATTTCCCTAGGAGTTACCATTGTTAATCTGGAAAAATTAATAAGTCTCAGGTTACTACTCCGTGAATTGTCCTCAAGCGTTTCTAATTTCTTCCTAAGATTCACATTATCCTTGATTAGGACTTCTTGTAATTGTTTAACCGACAATAAAGCTTGGTCAAGCTTTTGAACTAAGGATTTTGAAACAGTCAGATCATCTCTTAAACCCTTAAGCTCCTTATTATGTTGAATCAGTTTACCTTCAATATACTGGAAATTGGGACTAATAGTCTTGGTAAAGTTCACAACTAAGTTCCATAAGGACTCCAGGGTCACTTGTGCAGGCTTCTCCCAAATTGTAAACTTTTGCTGAGTGTAAAAATGCTCACCCTCTGAAGATGATTCTTGGCTTTGCTCTGGCTGGTTTTCTCCACCACCCATTGCTGAAACAGTCCCGGATTCTCCTACAGAGACTCCCTGAACAGGGAGTTCTGCCTCCATGCTCTCCAATATCATACTAGCCGCCTCAGGGGAAAGGACCTCCCCCATCTCCTGAATTTCCTCGCCCCTTGGAAAACTTTAATCTGAGGTTGCAGGGGTGGGTTCGTCATGTCAGGACTGAGTATAGTATCCGGCCCAAGAGAAGCAGCTTCGGTCTTGCCATATCCAGGCGCCCTCGGCGTCAGAGTGCTGCGAGGCACCAGCAGCACTCCTGCCCCTCCTTTTCGGCATTAGTGGAAAGAGCCGTCAGCAAAGAAGAAAAGGGAGACGCGGAGTAGAGCGGTTCAGGTGCATACCTCTCAGCACATCTGTACCGCGGCCATCTTGGAATGTGTTTAATAAATTTTTATAAAGTCAGACCTGGAACTTTTTGAACAGGCCTTGTATATTTACAGGTATTATAGAATACTATAGTTACATGCATATCATTGGCACATAGGTACACATATTTGACTGGCAAAAGTGTTCACACCTGTGTACCTACCCATGTATAGACCTAGTTGTACAAGTACCCTCAGATTCTATATATCGTGCCCAACTCCTATGTGCAAGCAAATTAACTAATGAGTTGGAAACATCAATAATTGGGTGTTAACCAATTGTTGATGATAATTGGTAGTTTTAAGCAGTGGTGCTCACATTTTACATCATGATTCTATGAAGCATACCACCTAACTTTAATCAGGTGTATCTGAAATGGGGGTGCCCCAAAAAGTTGCACACAGATTTACAGAATTCTCCCAGAGCAAGCCTCAGTTGGGTTCCGGCATTTACACCTGCTGTTATAGAACAATGCTTAGTGCTCAAATTTTTTCAGTGTCTAATATATGGCATCATTTAATGATGTTCCTCCATATTGTATAAAGGAAAATAGGCATCTACTTTCCTTTATAGAATATGCAACTATCTGATACCCTTTGGGCCCCTATATACAGGTATACTTTTATAGAATTCTAATAACAGTGGGCCACTGACATAATCCTATGACCTAAGAATATGTTAACATTTTAGAAATGGTTGATCCACTGTAGATTTGTAAATAATGCAGGATAATCTTTTTAAACTAAATAGATGCCTTATGAGCAACAAAATAACTCCTAGACCCTCACAGTACTGTACAAGTACAAAACATGTATCAGTGATGCCTGCTGGTAACAGTATAATTGTTTCTTTCAATTCTGTGCACAATGATTTCATCAATGTCAGGCAATTACAATGAATACCCTAGAGGACAGCAGAGACTCTATCTAAAGGCAATCAAAATAGATTAGCAAGAAGTAAGGAATGGCAGGAACAAAATAGAGATCTATTTCAGATGCCACCAAAGCTATGTGAAAGCAGAAAACACGAGCTTTATGAAACTTTGTTTTTAACACAACAGAACCAGCTGTTGATTTGTCAGAGTGCTGTGAATAATTTAAAACTACAAATTTTTAATAATGTGAGAAAAATAGATGTAATTGGAAGGAAAAAGACGATTTTAACTACTTTGGGGCCACATAATTATGTACAGACTTGTGTTGGGCAGCAAACCAAGATGAGCAACACTAGAAAGAAATTGAAAGAGACAACTGCAAGAATGCCCCTAAAGTCATGATTAGACAAGAAGAAAAAAAAATCTGGGTAGCTACAGCAAAAGACTGCTCTTAATAGGCCCAGTAGTGTGCACATGACATAAGATAGCAACAAAGCTGCACTTTGAATTTCACATCTCCCCAATGAACTCAATTAGAGAATGACACGGTGACAAAATTCATCACCGTTCCTGTCCCCGCGGATAACCGCGGGAAACCATCTTCATGTCATTCTTTAAGGAAAGAGGGAAGAATCAGAGTATGAATTGCCACAACCACTGACCCCCAAGCTTTGCTTTGAAGAATGCTGGTGTAGAAGGACCGAGGTTGAAATAGACACTAGAAAATGACATGGGGTTTATCTCCCGCGGGAACGGGAACGGTGATGAATTTTGTCACCGTGTCATTCTCTAAACTCAATCATTCTAGATTGAGTTCATACCAGAATCTGAAAATTCTGCCTTGTTAAAGGCCAATGTTAATCCGAAATATGTTGAAACTTGTGCAATGACCCTCTGTTGTACGGAAGTGACATTATAGAATTCACTGTTAGGGCAGTTGAGAAGATGTGCTGACGGAGGTACTTTTAGGAAGCTCCTCAAAACACAATTGTTTGTCAATGCTTTTTTATAGGGTCTGATTTGTCCTATTTGAGGAATCACTGTGAATTAAAATTTAGATGATTTGTTCCTTTCTTGTAAACTGCCTAGGAATTAGACGGTATAGAAACTTTTAAAATAAATATCCTACAATGTAGGGAGATTTTATATGAAAGAGAAGAGCATGTGTTCACACAAATAATAAACTTTGTATCAAGAAACTGAGGGAGAATCAGGAGTAAGACCTTCATGAGAATGAAGGTGAAGACCCCTATGAGACCTCAAAAGTTATATGTTAAGAGAGATTCTATGCTTATGAATTCAAGCTTCTGAACAATCATATCTCCCTGTCAGCAAGAGACAATATGCTTATGTAAAAGGTTCATCTTTGACCTAGTAGCTAGAAGATATTTGCTGACTGTAACAGCCTTGAATATTTCAGGATGTTTCAAGAAGACAACAAACCAAAACAAAATGTCCTACCAAAAGTTATCTGAACTGCTAACGAAGGCAAAAGAAGCTCAGGAAGGAGGGGGACTGCTCTCAGAAATTATTGAACTTAGTGTTAAGAATGCATTGTCAGGGAAATAGAGAGAAGTCAGATTTGACACTAGGTGACATCATGCTTCAATGTGACTCCAAGATAAATATGCAGACTATACAATCAGTAGATATGATAGATGAACCCGATTGAATTTTTTGATTGGGTGACCAGAGAGCAGGATCGAGGACATATGCTAGATGTAATTTACTTAGATTTCAGGAAAGCCTTTGATACGGTTCCTCATAGGAGGCTGTTGAACAAACTTGAAGGGCTGAAGTTAGGACCCAAAGTGGTGAACTGGGTTAGAAACTGGCTGTCGGGTGGTGATTAATGGAAGTCACTCGGAGGAAGAAAAGGTGAGTAGTGGAGTCCCTCAGGGTTCGGTGTTGGGGCCGATCCTGTTCAATATGTTTGTGAGTGACATTGCAGAAGGGTTAGAAGGAAAAGTGTGCCTTTTTGCAGATGATACCAAGATTTGTAACAGAGTAGACACCGAAGAGGGAGTGGAAAATATGAAAAACGATTTGCAAAATCATTAGAGGAATGCTCTAATGCCTGGCAACTAAAATTCAATGCAAAGAAATGAAGAGTAATGCATTTAAGAACATAAGAACATAAGAACATAAGCAGTGCCTCCGCCGGGTCAGACCATAGGTCCATCCTGCCCGGCAGTCCGCTCGCGCGGCGGCCCAAACAGGTCACGACCTACCTGCATCACCAGAAGGGGCTCACTTGCCACCTTGTTTTCTCATTTAAGTCCTATCTTCCCATCGTAGTCCTAACCCTCCGGTCTTGCACATGCACGACCTATTGGGTTACTATACTTATTTCCTGGTTAGCTTTCTATACCTGTGTTACATCCCAGCATCTCTCTCAGTATCCCACGATCCCTTTATCCCTCAGGAATCCGTCCAATCCCTGTTTGAATGCCTGTACCGTACTCTGCCTGATCACTTCTTCCGGTAGCGCATTCCATGTGTCCACGACCCTTTGGGTGAAAAAAAACTTCCTTGCATTTGTTTTGAACCTATCTCCCTTCAGTTTCTCCGAATGCCCCCTCGTACTTGTTGTCCCCTTCAGTCTGAAGAATCTGTCCCTATCCACCCTCTCTATGCCCCTCATGATCTTGAAGGTCTCTATCATATCTCCCCTGAGTCTCCTTTTTTCCAGAGAGAAGAGATTAATAATCGGAAGGAACCGTATATGCTGGAAGGTGAGAAGCTGATGTGCATGGACGGGGAGAGGGACCTTGGGGTGATAGTGTCCGAAGATCTAAAGGCTGTATAAAGAGAGGTGTAGCTAGTAGAAGGAAGAAGGTGTTGATGCCCCTGTACAGGTCATTAGTAAGGCCCCACTTGGAGTATTGTGTTCAGTTTTGGAGACCGTATCTTGTGAAGGACGTAAGAAGACTAGAAGTGGTCCAGAGGAGGGCGCCAAAAATGATAGAAGGCTTGCGCCAGAAGACGTATGAGAAGAGACTGGAAGCCCTGAATATGTATACCCTAGAGGAAAGGAGGGACAGGGGAGATATGATTCAGATGTTCAAATACTTGAAGGGTATTAACATAGAACAAAATCTTTTCCAGAGAAAGGAAAATGGTAAAATCAGAGGACATAATTTGAGGTTGAGGGTGAGGGGTGGTAGATTCAAGAGCAATGTTAGGAAATTCTACTTTACAGAGAGGATGGTGGATGCCTGGAATGCGTTCCCGAGAGTGGTGGAGAGGAAAGCGGTGACCGAGTTCAAAGAAGCATGGGATGAACACAGAGGATCTAGAATCAGAAAATAATATTAAATATTGAACTAAGGCCAGTACTGGGCAGACTTGCACGGTCTGTGACTATATATGGCCGTTTGGGGAAGGATGGGCTGGAGAGGGCTTCAATGGCTGGGAGGATTTAGATGGGCTGGAGTAGGTTTTAACGGAGATTTCGGCAGTTGGAACCCAAGCACAGTATCGGGTAGAGCTTTGGATTCTTGCCCAGAAATAGCTAAGAAGAAAATATTTTAATTGAATCAGGTTGGGCAGACTGGATGGACCATTCGGGTCTTTATCTACCGTCATTTACTATGTTACTATGTGTCAACCCAATAGAAAGTGAGTATGTAATTTGTAACTAGGCATGACTCTAGGCTACTAAAGTATATACGTAGCATTCCAGCTGGCTTAAGTTTTAGAATGGATTCATGACAGGAGATGGACACTCTGTGTATGTTATCCATTGGCTCAATGTGCTGTACTTTGTTGTTCCATGAAAGCTGACTTTTGTCTATTACTAATAAACCTATGTATATTATATACAGCAATTGGGTTGTTGCGAGATCAGTATTATTAAAAGGTTATCAGCCGACCTTCTCAAAACTCCTTCCTTGGCAGACAAGGAATATGATGGAAAGCACACCCAACGTATTTACACTTGTGCAAATAGATCACTACTTAGAGATACTCCATCATCCCACACTAAGCAAAAGGCTCAAAGCCATGTTTTATAAGATTCTCAACCAAAGACAGAGAGAGAGAGAAAAAAAAACAACAACAACAACACACTCCACATCTTGACCAACAGAATTGGGGGAGAAACTGTGCTAGAAAATGAACAGGTGACCAGTGGAAATAAATTTGAGAAAACACAAAATATCAATGTTCACAATTCATCTAGACACACAATACAAATTATTATACTAGACTTATACAACCACAATACATTAACATATGGATCTGGAATGGCCAAGTTGTGTGCCCACCATCCCCCGCTTCTTCATACACATTATTACCAATGCCCCTCTCAACTTGTCACTTCAAAACCCTTATGATTAGCGATCACAATCAATAGACTACAGATACTTTATTGATGGTAAATCCAAGGCCGCAGCTTTGTTTATTGGGAAACAATCAATCAACAATTGTTTCATCTCTCGAGCTACAAAACATTGTGCAATTGACAAAATACAGAACTGTAGTCCTCTGACCCCGCCATGTCAGCAAGAGCCTAGGGGGAGGGCATGAACCTCCATGCCCCCATTCAAGGTCGCCTAGCTCACAGAATATTCCCTCACCTGAGCTCACGTCCAATAACTGCTCAGCTCTGCTGAGTCTGGGGTAAGCATGGACCTCCATGCCCCCTTTTAGGGTCACCTGCTCAGAGTTGTATCCACCCAACTGAGCTCGCTTCCAAACAGGTCATCTTCTGATGAGCAAAAAACCTTGTAGCTCGGGATTACCGTAGTTGCAACAACCCCTATCAACCCATCTCTCACCACGAACCTCCATGTCAAGGGGTGGGTGGGAGGGAAAGCTGCCTCTGAGGAACAGGGGAGAATCCTGAGCCTCGGAGGCACGGGTTCTTATACTCCCCCCCCCCTTAGTGCCTTGCTCTCTCCTCCTCCAAACATTTTCTTGTCAGCAGGAAACCACGCTGACCCTGTGCTTACTGCTGCCCCCTCAATCCATTTCACTCACTGATCACCTTGTTAAGGTCGCCCATCGAGGCAAGCTCTCGGGCTCTGTCATACATAAAATAACAACTCTGACAGCTCTAACAACTCTGACAGCTACTTGAGAAGTTGCACACAAAGTGGCAACTTCAAACCCCTATGGTGGGACTGCCCAAAAATTGAGATGTTCTGAGAAATTATAAGAAAAGAGATTATCCTTCATAAAAAAGAAGCATCCCAATAAACTACTTTTTAACATTAATGGAGCACACAGCACATAATGACATTAAACAATATCGATCTAACTTTTCTCTTATTAGCAGCCTAAATAGCCACTTTATTTTTGACAACACAAATCATCCTTTCCAGCCAATACTCTTTACACGTTTACATCAACACAGATATCACCATACATAACCTGCATGTGACAGTGAATTTCAGTTGGAGAGATTTTTTATTTTTTTCAATTTTTTCATGAATGGCTGTGCGCTACTGTTAGCATTAGTGTGTGGCCAATAAAAAAAATGATAAATGTCAAATGTCCAAGGAAAACAGATGGGATATCAAAAGATGTGAACTGACTCAGCACCATGAGTTCAGCCTTAACTTTGCTCAAGGCTAGCTCATTACCAACCCCCCCCCCCCCCCTTTTACAAAACCATAACATGGTTTATAGCACCGGCCAAAGCGGTAACAGCTCTGACGCTCATAGTTATTCTATGAGTGTCAGAGCTGTAACAGCCGCGGCTGGCACTAAAAACCATGCTATGGTTTTGTAAAAGCCTCCCCTCCCCCCCCCCCCACCCCCGGGTTAAGTTGCATCCATTTGGAAATAGCTGATGGAAAAAAAATGGCTACCAAAATTTGAATATTGGCAGCATACGGATACATTATCATCTTCCCTAAATAACCGTTAATGAAGCTCACTTCATCCTTTTTGTGATATCTTTAAAAAAGAGCAACAAAATAAGATATAACTAGTGAACTTTTGTGATCTCAGAAGCATCTGTTACTGGAACATATATGTTATTCCCTTAATATGCTGCTTCGCACTGACTTTGCTCTTCTTGGGATTTTGTTATAGTTGTAACACACAACTTGGCTTTGTTTTCCCCTTGCTGAGCTTTCTTGATTCGTAGAATATATAGGTTTCCTTCTTCAGTCCAAAACCAACATTTCTTATGCTCATACTATTTATTGACCTTTACCAGATTGTGTAGGTTATTTTGTAAGCCGCCTAGAATTCCTTAGAGCAGGTTATAAATGGTTAAAATATTGCTTCAGCATCCGATTTAATTTTCTCATGGTTTTGGTTATTACTAGTTTTGCTGATAGGCTATTCCATGCATCTGCCACCCTCTCAGAGAAGAATTATTTTCTTATATTTCATCTGATTCTTCATTTTTTCCAGCTTAATAGTAAGTCTTTACTAGGCGTTTGCAGTTCAGGAAGAACATTATGATCATATTCAAAATTATTGTTGAAGAATTTTATATGCTTTTCCTTTCATTGTTTTATATTTTATTACATCAGCTTTGTGATTGGTGTTTTTTAATATTCGTGGGTGGCAAATTTGAAAGGCATTTTTTATTCAAGTAATAACATTTCCTTGCACAAAGCCTTTGAAAACTGTCCATATAGCATTTTATTTCCAGAGATTTCCCATGAATCTAGAGTAAGACGAAATGTTTAAATATAGGGTCCTAAATCATATTACATGCCCGCAGTGTAGTACTATTTAACAAAAACAAATTTTTGCAATAGTACTGCAGTAACTTTCTAATACGTTTCAAGAAATAACAGAAACATTCATCACTTAGCATATGTAAATGAACAACCAGAAAATGTCTACATATTGAATACAGGCATTTTCTGCTCTGCACTAATTATTCTTTATGTAAAAGAAACATTTTAATTGAGAAAGAGTAAGGCAATTTTTTTAAATTAATCAGAATGCGTACAGCAATTATATTTTCCATTAACAACTCCCCAACTTGTGGGCTTCTCATTTGTTATGGAAGTCATTGTTATTTATTCATGCTCACCACAAAGTATACCCATTGGATTCTATGCTAATGAACATTATGCAGACTGGTGCTTGATGTCTCAAATTAAGACTGCAATAAGCTTGCCTGCCTACTTAGAATTCAATTGAAAAACAATCACCTTTCAAACCTAGACACGTTTTTATTTGGTAGTTATCCAAGCTTAATCTGAAGTGCCTAGAGTCTGGAAGGCTGCTTCAATGAAATAGTTTTGAACCTTTCTCCTTATTTGATTTTAAAGTTAATTTCCACGTATGAAATAAAATAAACTTTGGGGCCTGTTTCCAAGTTTCTAAGTTTTTGTCATTTGATATACTGTCTATCCAATGTTAATTAAACTGTTTACAATGAGTTGTATATAAGTAAATATAATAAAACAAAGATAAAATTTAAAAACAATAACATGTTGAGAGGGAGTTGTAAGCAAACAAGAACTGACATGAGAGGAGGGTGAGAACAAGTAGGGAGTAAAATGACGTCAAGACATAAATAAAATGAAAGAAATGACGGGGGAATGGGAAAGCACAAAAAGGGAGGGGGGGTCGCTTCTGTGGCATTTGTTACATACTGTAACTGTGACAAAGAGCAGCTTTTGTGTGTATTAATGTAGTTCTTCCCTGCATGTTAAGACCACCCTTCGAATTGCACCTTGTATACCAAAATCTTCTGAATAAAGTTTGGATTAAGGATCATCCACAGTTGTTTCCTTTGTACCCGCCTTCCAGCGGAATTCTTCTGGTGGATTTTGTTGCTTCTTTCTCACCCTTTGCTGTGACCAGAAAATGGTGGAGTTTCCATTTAATAAGTTAATGGCCATGTGCTAATATTTCTATTAGAAAACCACAAAAAAAACAGGGAGGAATGGAAGGAAGTGAAATAGAAAAATATCACGCCAAGACAAAAGCACCACACAAGCCAAGAAAGCTAACTTATTACTTAAGCAAAAGAAAAGCCTCAGACAAACGGAGAGGTATACCCACACTCTTCCACCTAAGCACCATAGGCAAAAAAACTTTTGCACAAGTTTAAAGTTAGCAGCTGGGAGCAAAAAATAGCCGAGAATGATTAATGGTAAAAAAAACACTGAACACAAACAAGCCAGGCCAACGATCGTTGTGTGGCCAGTAAACACTGCTTCAGGGCCTTAGCGCTAAATCTAAGCTATCAGTATGCAGATCCTAACTGCTGCTGATTTTTGTATTATTTTTAATATTTCTATTAGCACACACACCCCTCAACTAAGAAATACAACATATTTTATAGTTTGTGGGTAGTGTATGCACAATTGCAACTTACTTCAGGATACGTCAGTGTGCGACTCTTTATCAATTAAAGCTGTGGTAAATGCTCACCGCAGCTTAGTAAAAGGAACCCTATATAATATTCCACCAAATGCCATAAAATGCCTCTTTCAATTTTACATAGTAAATGACAGCAGATAAAGACCCATGTGGTCCATCCAGTCTGCCCAACAGTCTATTTATTTTTCTTTGATATTTCTGCCGTAGAAGTCTGCTTGGCCCTGTCATTAGGTTCCAACTATTGGAGTTGCTGTCCAATCTCACTCCAACCTTTCTAAACCATCCCAAAAGCCCTTCCTAGCCCATCCCAAACCTTATAATCATGTACAGTACACTGATCATGCAAGTCTGCTCTGTTCTGACCTTAGTTTATACCCTTCACTTTCTGATTAGAGATCTGTGTTTGTCTTACGCTTTTTTAAAAATTCCATCAGCGTTTTGCTCTCCACCACCTCCCTCGGGAGGGCATTCCAGGCATCCACCACCCTCTCTGAAAAAATAATTTCCTAATATTACTCTTAAGTCTACTGCTATGCTACTCTGTATTCCATATAATGTCTCTTTCAAATTTGAAGAAACATGTTTTTTTTTTCTTCATTAAAATTAGGAAACCTTATTTTGACGGAGATTTTTCCATAATTGCAGATTTAGAGAAATTATTTTGAAAATACCCCTACAGCCTTGTTTGTGCAATAGTATACAGGAAAATGCATATTTTTGCTGAAATATAATCAGATGCTTGTATAACGAAGATGAGTGTTCCAAAGAAAAGCAAAACCTACCACTTTCATGATGAATGGGAAATGGACTACTTCTTCATCATGGTGAAAGACAAGTGTTGTTGTCTAATTTGTAATGCCCCAGTATCCTTGCCCAGAAAGGGTAATCTGGAACATCATTATCAGGCTCTGCATAGCAATAAATTTGATGCTGATTTTCCACCCAAAAGTGAAATTCATAAACTAAAGCTCAAAGAACTGAAATCGAAATTGGCTACTCAGCAACAGTTGATGGCAAAGTCAAGGTCACATTCGGTCAATGCAACCTTAGCATCCTTCAAGGTCAGCAACCTAATTCCAAAGAAATGCAAACTTCACTGAAGGGGAATTTGTAAAAGATTGCTTTCTTGAAGCAGCTGACAATGTTTTTGAAGGATTTAAAAATAAGAAAGAGATCATAGCTGCTATTCAAGATGTACAGTTGTCAAGCAACACCATCGTGCGGCGAATAGAAAAGATGTGTGGAGACACAACTGAACAATTGTTGGAGGATATTTCAAATTGTGTTGCTTTCTCACTCCAACTGGATGAATCTACAGACATAAGAGACATAGCCCAGTTACTAGCCTTTATCTGGATGTTTTTGAAATTATATCTTTAAAAGGGAGAACTACCAGTCAGGAAATATTCAATTCTTTCCATTCTTTTGTGACAAAGTGTAAACTTTCATTGCATAGACTTGTTTCCATCACTACTGATTGGAGCAAGAGCAATGACAGGTGAGGTTAAGGATTTCATAGCCCTCTGTAGACAACATGACAACTTCCTAGATTTCCTTTCTTACCACTGCATCATTCACCAGCAAGTTTTGGCAAGCAAGAGACTCAATACAAAGACTGTCATGGACATCACTTTCAAAATTGTAAATTCAGCAACAGCGGGATATGTATTAGCCCGCTCTCTCTCCCCCACCCCACCCTCACTTAAACTTCCCTTCCAATAACAACACAACTCATGTATATGGATAAACAGCCGCAGCTCTGTTTATTAATAAACCATTAATTTAACATTACATAACAAACAGTTCTCCCGAGCTACACCTTAACCAATCCCAATAATATTCGGCCCCCGATCCTGCCATGCCAGCAAGGTTCTGGGGGGTGGCATGTCCCAACATGCCCCTTTAACCATAGAACCAGAACCCGGGCACGACTCCCTGCCGGCCCCCCCCCCGCTCATCTCCTGATGAGCTGTACCATACCGTAGCTCGGGATAACCGCCACAAGGCCTGGAAAACAGGCCTCCCCCCAAAACAGGAGCTGCGACTACACACCCGCTACCACAAGGTGAGACTCGCAACAGGTGGCAAAATCATCCAGGAGCAAGTCACACCCCACCGCCGACAAATGAACCCGATCACGTGCATACAAACCCTTGCAATTTACATCCACCCAAGAATGTTGAATCTGCAACACCCCCATCCCCAGTACCCACTTAGCCACCTGTCTATTAATTTTAATTAACCCTCGAGTCCATCTGCGCGACTCTAATCTGCGCAGGCGTGGAATGATATCCGACCATACCAGCCGCAAATGGGGAAACCAGTCCAGTACACAGCGAAGGTCATCTTTAATGCGGTCGATGAGCTGTTTGACTGTCATGGCGTCCTCATCGTTGCCGCCCAGATGAATCAACAGGAGATCCGGCCTACGGGGATTAGAACGCTGGCGAGCCATCAGAGGAAGAAGCTGTCGCCAGCGCATTCCCCGCTGCCCCCACCAGGAAACACGGACTCCCCGGTGCTCCAATCCTAAATGACGGCCACCTGGGCGGATAAGTGCCCGCTCCCCCGCCCGATGTATAAAGGAGTGGCCCACGATCCACACAGAACAGGCCCGGGAAACAATGGCTGCAAAACAAAGCACACAATGAACACCAGTCCCGACAAGCACAGACAGTTGTAAGTGAAATAAGGTGCCCGTGCCCATGCTCCAACCCCAACACACTCCACCCCAGTCCAAAGGAACCTAGACCCTGTCTGGCCTCCCGAGGCCCCCAGGCCTAATATAGCCCCTGTAAGCCCCGGAAGACCAACGCCCTAGGCGTCGTATACCCTCAGCAGACACTCCCGCCGCGTGGGCACTGGTCGCAGCCCCAATACGGAAGGAGTGAGTCCCATAACGAGTAGGCAGTTCGCCACAGCTACCAAGAGCCATCCGAAGAACCGCCAAAAACTGGTAGCGCGTGAGCGAAGAGCCATCCTCATGCATGAATAAGGGAGCTCCCACCTGAACCCGTACCTGAAGGAAGTTTTGCATCAAAGTAACAGGACAGGACGAACTGCCAGGGATGGAATGCAAAATTATAGAATGGCCTCTACCCGTTTGATCCGTTTTGGAACGCGCAATAAAAACCCGCAATGTGGGACCCGAAAAACTAACATGCCTACGCAGTAACCCCTGCGCCAATCCCCCGACAGACTGCGTCCCCAGCAACTCACCCACCCATAGCGCTCCAAAAAACGCCACAGAGAAAGCTGCCTGAAAAAGCCGCCCCTCAAAAGGGGAGCGAGTAATCCCAGGCAGTGCCGCTAGTAGACGTACCAGCAAGTCATGTGTGATGGGCAAACGGCTATCCGGAGGACGCAGAACTAAGCGCCCCATGGCGGCCAGCATGCGACGCACTAAAAACCCCGACATAGGGCAAGCCCAACCAAAGGCTCTGCAGAAAAAGGCAAAGCCCGCAAGGCGCCCCGAAACAGAACCCCGGGAATCCCCGGATCGGAAAGCATGCAACACATACTCCACCAACAACGCCTCCGACACGGAACCCGAGACCCATCCTCTCGACTCCAAAAAGGCAGTCACCATGCGGAAGCCTGCACAGTAATGAGTCCACGTTGACGCAGCTACTGACAAGCGGAGCATCTCCCAGACTTCGTCTTGACCAGGTCCCATAAACCTTCGGGCATCGGTGTGCCTTCCAGACGTGCTTCCGGAGCAAGGAGCCGAAACTGTGAAAAACGAAAGCGAGATAATGCATCAGCTATGGAATTCTGCGACCCTGGGACATGACGCGCGCGAATAAAAAGATTTAATTGGAGGCAGCGCAACACCAATTCCTGAACCAACACATTGACCTCTAAACAACGCGCACTCAGCTTGTTCACCACCTCCACGACACCCTGATTGTCACACCAAAAAACTATCCGCCTGTCTCGTAACCGTGCAGGCCAAAGTTCACACGCAACCACCAAAGGAAACAGTTCTAACAGGGTAATGTTACGCGTAACACCCTGAGTTCTCCAATTTTCAGGCCAACGCGCCGCACACCACTCGCCCTGACAATACAGTCCAAATCCAAGACCTCCTGCAGCATCCGAAAACAGCTCTAAATCGAAATTGGCCACCTCTAAGGCCTGAATTCGAAGAGTGCCATTGAACCCACGCAAAAAGGAATTCCACATACCTAAATCAGCACGCACTCCCGCAGACAGTCTGATAAAATGCCGTTTATCACGAACACCCGACGTCGCCACCGCCAAACGTCGCAGAAACGCTCTACCCATGGGAAGCACCCGGCAAGCAAAGTTAAGGGACCCCAACAATGACTGCACATGCTTCAAAGTCACCGACCGCGATTGGAGAACAAGTTGAATCAAAGCTAACAGCTGAACGATTTTACCCTCAGGAAGCTGAATAACCATGGCCACCGTATCAATTTCAATGCCCAGAAAGGTAAGCAGATGCACCGGCCCCTCTGATTTGTCCACCGCCAAGGGAACCCCGAACTCCGCAGCCATATGCTCAAAAACACTCTTCAAGTGAGCACAATCATCTGAGGCCGGAGAACCGACGAACAAGAAATCATCTAAATAATGGACCACTGAGTCCAGGCGAGACCGCGTTACCGTAACCCAGTGGAGAAACGAACTGAATCGCTCAAAGTAGGCGCACGAAATGGAGCAACCCATAGGCAAGCAACGATCGAAATAGTAAAACCCCTGAAAGCGGAAGCCCAACAAAGGGTACGAATCAGGATGGACCGGCAAGAGGCGAAAAGCCGCCTCTATGTCTACCTTCGCCAGCAACGCTCCCCTACCGGTGCGCAACACCAGGCGCACAGCGGTATCGAAAGAAGCATATCGCACAGAGCAGAGATCCGCAGGGATTCCCTCATTAACCGAGGCGCCGACTGGGCGAGACAGGTTGTGAATTAGTCGAAACTTCCCAGGCTCCTTCTTGGGAATTACCGCTAAGGGGGATACAATCAGAGAAGGAAAGGGGCGAACCCGGAACGGCCCTGCAATCCTACCCAATGCAATTTCCCCATCCAATTTTGCCTGCACTACCTCCCTTAAGTGCCGCACAGAAGATGCATTGTGCACCCGACATTCCCGCAATTCGCCCAGAAAAGGAATAGGGAAACCCTCCGTAAACCCCCGGTCCAGCTGGTCAGCCGCCGCGCGATCCCCATAACGCTGTAACCAAGGGCGAAGAGCCGCCACCCGCACTGGTGTGGGCAACATGCCCCTCACCTTACGGTTTACTTGGTCTGGTCGAAGCTCCACCCCCCTTTTTGGGGCATTTGAGGGCGGAATGCGCTTGACTACAGATTGAACAGGCATGCCGGAATCTACAATCCGTGAAGGCGCATGCAGCCTAGTTGAAGCGCCAACACACTCCTGTGCCTCCTCCCGCAAACCCTCCAACTGTGGGCCGAAAGGAGCGTCCACCACCCCCTCCCGCGGGGGACCTGCTGGGGCCCTGAACCGCGGAATTGGACTGGCACGCCATGTGAGTTAACCACAAGTTAACATCTTGCGTGCCCCAGGACATGAACCCGTTTTCCTCCATTTTGTCACGGAAGGCCTCGTCGTAATTGAGCCACGATCAGCCTCCGAAACGTTGGTAGGCGTCCAACACCGAGTCCGCATAAGATAATAAAATCCCGTAGTCCTGCGGCCGCGCCCTACCCCAAACACTGGCCAAGCGCAGGAAGGATCTAATCCAATTAACTATGTTCCGCGACACCGGTACCGCCTTGGACACCTCGCCCACCTTCTTATCTTTCTTTTTACTCCTACGGCGAGACCTGCCTTCCAGCAAGCGGAAGATATCTACACAAGCGCGCTTTCTGATCCTATGACGCAACCGTTTTGGCACCCCCTCCCAGAGTTCTGACAACGCCACTAACGCCGGAGCACCCCTCGCCTGAGACCCGGATGGCCCCGCCTCACCACCACCCGTCTCCACCCCCGCCTGGCATGCATGTGAGGACGTAGAAGAACTAGTAGTAGAAGACGATGACGAAGTGGAGGACGACGACGAGGATACTCGGCCGCGCCTACCCCGCCTCTTACGTTTTGACTTCACCCTCTTACCCCTTGTAGCAGCCACAGGCGCCGTATTATCCTGAAGCGGGGGGTCCCGCACTCCAGCCAGAAGATCCAGGAGGCTCGCCATGCACCGCTCTCTCACGCTCCGGCCTCTGCGAAGAAGGAACATCCACTCCAGCACTCGGGACCTGTAACGAAAAACCAGACAGAGGAGCAGCAACCGACACTCCCCCACCCTCGCGGACCCCAAAACTCTCCTGACTCTGGAATCCGGCAGCCCACCCCTGGCCCTGTCCCGGGTGCCAACCCGCTCCCGGCACCGAACCCCATGGCAAAGACGATCCGGCAGGGGGGCCGCCCGACATCCAAGGGGGCATCCCCCACATAGACCCCCAGGGATTCATACCCCAGGAAGGCCCAGTCCCGGGGGGACCCCATTGCCGGTCACTAGAAGCGCCCACCCCAACAGTCCCAATGCCTCCCGGATCTCTGGCCACCTCCCTCTCACCTAAAACAGAAGGGCTGAGCTGCCCATACTGTCTGCCTCCCACAACATCCCTCTCCCCGACTACAGAAGGCCCCAAGCCAGCCACAGAAGGGCTGTGATGGCTATACAGTCTGCCGGCTAAAACCGGCAGACTGGAAGGCCTCCCTGCCGCTCTCCCTGCACCACGACCACGCGGTCTCCTGGCAGGTGTCCTCCCCCTCCCACGCTCTAGAATGGGCGCAGTAGGCCCCGCACCGGATCGGGAAGCCCTTCCTCCCACCTCACCCAGGCCCGCCCCCGAAACCACGAGGGCCGAAAGAGCCGCTGTTTTAGAACGGCGCGAAGGTCTCCCCCTCTCCCCGCTGCCGCCGACTCCCACCTGTTCTTCATCACTAAGGGAGTCTCCGGCGAGCAGGGAAATCTCCGCCTCTCCGTCCACACCCGACATGTTCGCGCCGCCCGAAAAAACGAAGAACAGGAAAAGCCGCCTCGGAGGACCCAGGAAGAGACCGGGTCCTCCAAGGTCCCGGCTTTATCATCTCCGCCCGGCTCCCCCCCATCCTATCAGGAGGCAGCCCCGCAGCGGGAATTTTAAACCCGCCTATCCTATGCTGCCTCCTGCACCCTACCCTCCCCCTCCCCTCGCGCGGAGCGCTCGTCTCGATGGGAGGCCGCGCGGGCCCTCATCCCCGTGTTACAGCCGCCCATCGAGACGAGCTCTCGGGCTCTCCTTTCATGGAAGATCACTTCAAAGACGGCTTTTCAATCTTACCCTTGATGAAGGGGCAGCGGAAATCATTTTGCACAAAGATGTTAGGTGTGTAAGTAGGCACAAATTTCTGCAAAGATTTTGTGATTTGCTGAATGAAATAAGAAGTTTTTGAAGGAGAGGGGAGATGACCAAGTAGAGTTGGAAGATGAGGAGTGGTTATGTGATCTGGCATTTTTCGCTGACTTTACAGGCAAACTAAGTGGCATGAATCTTGAACTACAAGGTAAAAACAAATGCATTGGCGAGATGATGAGTACAGTTTCATCCTACAAGAGCAAATTTGAGCTAATGATGACTGACCTTGGAAACAACACTTTTGATCATTTTCCCAATACACAGGACCATTTGGGACAATAACCAAATTTGGTTTTTCAGAATGAGAAGTATGACACAGAAATCTTTTCTGTTATCCAGGAATTTGAAAATAGATTCTGTGACTTCCAAAAAATTGGAACAGTTGTGGAGTACTTGTCATACCCATTCAAAGTAGATATGGACATTAAAGAAACTATAGCTTCTATCAGTAAAAATTACTCATTGAACAAGCCATCTCTTGAAAATGAAATAACCCTTAAAAATTACATTTTTCTCAAGACACATGCTGAGCAAGAATTGTTTTGGAAGCTACTGCCTAGAGACAAATTTCCCAACTTGAGAAGATGGCAGTGAAGTTGTACACTCCTGTTTCAGTTCAACTTATCTGTGTGAATCTGAGTTTTCCCATCTTAAAATGACAAAGAGTACACAACATTCCAACATGACAGGT
This sequence comes from Geotrypetes seraphini, assembly GCF_902459505.1. NCBI lineage: Eukaryota > Metazoa > Chordata > Amphibia > Gymnophiona > Dermophiidae > Geotrypetes > Geotrypetes seraphini. Next base: position 171,461,955 of record NC_047084.1, on the reverse strand, counting down.
GAACATCTCCAGGATTCCCTGAGACTGGCCCTCACGCAATATTCACCCAACTTCAAAAAGCTTGTGGATGAAATACAGGCTCAAACGTCTCACTAATGAGCGAGAGTGAAATATTAAAGATCGTGCAAGATCAGCCTGGATCAATACTCAATCTAAATTTAACACAAATTGCTCAATAAAAGTTAAAGAAAGTTATTAAGACAGTCAAAGAAAGTCATTACACAATAAAACTTTAAGAAAATAAATATACTTTCCATTTCCTCTCGCAGTGCTTACTGGATCTTCATCTCTCTATTTTGTTTTTGCTTAATTTGCTTAACAGCTGATCACATCCAAGTAAATGACAGAAGGTTCTTTAAAAATGGGGGGCATCCTCCAACTTTATTGGGTTAAAATTTAATTTGAAACTTAATTTTCATGGTAGTAGATCACCGGCACTTTTGGCCGGAAAAAGTAGATCACAACCTGTTCAAAGTTGGACATGCTTGCTATAGAGTATCAGGCCCTATGTGTGTAGTTCAGGAAGGTTTTTGATGTGGCAATAAGTGCTCATCTAGGAGGTAATTTTATAAAGCCTTTTCAATACATATGACAATAAATGTATGTAAAAGATCTCATATAAAATTATCACCACTTAAAACTACAAGTTACGGTAAGAACACATATACTTTTACATGACCAGCGTTGGCATGTTTGCTCTGCAGATGAAGTTCTGATATTGGTACAGTTTTTATATATATATATATATATATATATATATATATATTTTTTTTTTTTTAATATTGTTTTTATTGGAAATGCACGACGGCCCAGATAGGCAAATACAATCGATAAAATAACAGTAACATGACAGGAAGAACCAAGAATGGAACAGTGAAACCAAGCAGGTACGCATAGCACCATGATAAGGTCATTGTCCAGTATGAAAAAGAAAATGAAAACTGTAGGCCAATCCAGGTCCACAATACCCACGAAAAACACATAACCAGACCAGGCCATCGGCCATGGTACAGTGTTTATAAACTATGAAGCCAGTTTTTGAAGTTACCTCTTTTTAGGCACCTTTCTGGAGTCTATTCTATAAAGAAGAGAAGGTATCCACTTTCTTTTATGGAATAATATAGCAGGATAAATATGGACATACATTATAGGCTCAGACTACTTACACCAGACCTAGATCTGGAGTAAACGTGCACACCTAGATTGTTAAAAATTGTGCGTAAATTATAGTTTCCTGTAATGTATGCATGTAACAGTGTGCCCCACCCAAAGACCAGTTTATAGAATAGTGCGTAGTTCAATTACCCTTAATTCTGGTGATGTTTTGTCAATTGAATCTTCAACTAGAGTGTTGGAAATCTATTTAGACTCCTCCCTCTCTTTCGATTGTCAGGTAAACCATCTGATTAAGAAATGTTTCTTCAGTTTGCGTACGCTGAAGAGTATCTGTCACCTGTTTTATCAACATCATTTTGCTATTTTGATCCAATCCATCATTTTGACACAACTGGACTATTGTAACTCCATTTCCGTGGGTTTGAGCAAAGGAAATTAAAAAAAAAAAAAAAAAAAAAGACTCCAGTTAATTCAAAATACTGCCTTAAGATTGATCTTTGGTAAAACAAAGTATGACCATGTGTCACTTCTTTTAAGGAGTTTACATTGGCTTCCTTTTCAATTGAGAGTTCAGTTTAAATGTGCCTTTATAGTTTTTAAAGTCTTACATGGTATCTTTGATTTGTTGATCCCTCTAGCTTTAAATTCTTCGAGATCTTCAAGTTGCAGAACTATCCATGTATTTAAACTTTCTTTCCCCACTGTGAAAGGTGCCAGGTCTATCAGAAAAATTGTTCATTCCTTCCCCTATTTACTAACAGTAATTTGGAATGACCTATCTTCTCAAATAAGATCCTACCTATCTCTCCAAGTTTTTTGAAAAATTCTGAAAACTCTTTCAGCGTTTCCTAGCAGATAAGTTTCCATAAGGTCAATTATTTCTATTAACTACAACTATTGTTATACCGAGTCAAGCCTTGTTTCTCAGGGGTTTAGTTTAGTTTAGTCAGAATATTGGCTTTTATACATGCACATATTTAGCCCTCCCCTTAACAAAACCACACAAGCGATTTTTTTAATAATAATAACTTTATTCTTCTATACTGCCACAGTCGAAAGACTTCTAGGTGGTTCACATCGAAGAAGGCTGGACAATCAGCGAATTACAGAATGCAAGAAGTGAGGGTACAACTTATTACACAAGAAATAGATAAAAGCACAGTATATTACTTTGAGATTGACAGAGAGAAGGTATGCCTTAGTAAGTGATGAGGCTTCTGTTTAGGAGATGAATTAGTCAAATAATATGGTTTTAATTGCTTTCCGGAATGCGCCTTAGGTCAGCCTGGATTCATTAATGTACTTTCCCAGCCATGACTGCTGTTTACATGTTTGGAACATGAAGGACATGTCCAGAAAGGATTTGTATTTGCAGCCTGAGATCTTTGGATATGTAAATATGTTACGGTTTCTGGTTGGTCGTGTGGGGTTGTGTAATATGAAATGTGGTAGTAGGTAAGAAGGCGCCAATCCCCAGACCTGCTTGAAACAAATGTTTTCTTTGGGATACCTAGATAAATGATATTGCAGTAGTCCAGAATTGATAGGATCAGGGACTGCACCTCTAAAGGATGTAGCGTCAAAGTATTTTTTAATGGTCCATAGTTTCCATAGTGTACAAAAGCATTTCTTCAGCACTAGGTTCATGTGGTAGGCCATGGTTAGGTGCATGTCTAGTGTGATTCCCAAGATTTTTATGGTTTTGGAGATTGGGTATTTGTGGCCGTTTAGTTGTAACGATGTTCTGGTAATTTTGTCCTTGGGGCTTGCCAGGAAGACTTTTGTCTTTTCTGTGTTTAGTTTCAGTTTGAAGTCAGTTGTCCATTTTTCGATTTCAGTCATTTGACAAGAGAGGTAAACTATAACTTCATTTGTTATGTCATTTAAGGGGATTAAGATAGTTATATCATCTGCATATATATAATAGTTTAAGTTTAATTTTTGTAATAGATGGCCTAAGGATGAGATATAAATGTTGAATAATGTGGATGATAGTGGGGAGCCTTGGGGAACTCCCGAAGGGTTTTTCCATGGGTTAGAGTAATTCCCGTTGCTGGCCACTCAGTATGATCTGTTTGTTAGGAATTCCTGGAACCATTTCTTTACTGTTCCTGAGAGCCCCATTGCATCTAGGCATAGTAGCATTATTTCATAGTCTACTAGATCGAATGCACTACTAAGGTCTAGTTGTAATATCAGAGCACTTGTACCTTTGCTGAAAAGAGCATAGAGGTGGTTTAGGATGGAAGCTATGACTGTTTCCGTGCTGTATCCTTTTCTGAAACCTGATTGATATTTACTAAGAATGTTAAATTTATTTAGGTAGTTCACTAGTTCCAAGTTGACTAGTTTAGTGAATAGGTTGATGCTAACTATAGGCCTATAGTTGGATGTCAGAGCTGTTGAGTTTTTTTGATCTTTGGGGATAGGTGTGATCAATATGTGTCCCATGTCCTCATTGAATGTTCCGTTAATAAGAGTAGTTAGTCAAGTAAATAGTTCCTTTTTAAAACCAGGTGGAGCAACTTTCATGATCTTAGGGGGACATTCGTCCAGTAAGCAGTTTGGTTTGGTGTATTTAGTGAACAAAGTTAAGAATTGATGCCAGTCTGGGTACTCAAAATGTGGACTCTTGTTCATGGAGTCCAAAATAAAATTCTGTGTTGGTTTTGGGCATAGGTATTGTTGCTCTTAGGTCGGTGATTTTATTTTTAAAGAAATTGCCTATTGTTTGAGCAGATGGAGTGCACTCGTTGTGCTTTTTCAGGATCCGAATAGTGTCTGTTATCGTTTATGCTAGTTTGAACAGTTCTTTACTATTTATTTTTGATGTACCTATTCTCTGTGCATAGTGTTTTGTGTGTTTTTCTATGATCAGAGTTTTGTATTTTTTCATTTTTTGTTTCCAGTTTGTCTTGTCTTTTTCTTTGTTTGTTTTTATCCAGATTCTCTCCAGTTTTCTTAGTTCCTGTTTGCAAGCTAATAGTTTTGAATCGAACCATTCATTTAATGCTCTCTCTTTCTTTTTATATGTTTGGTATGGTGCCAATTGGTCTAATAGTTCCTTGCTGAACTTTCCCCGTCTTTTGGGGAAATCTTGTATTTCCTCGGTTATGGGTCGTAGTTCGTAATGAGTCCAGAATTCAGTAGGGTTATTGTTTTTGTGTTTTCGCTTCTGTATTTAGGTTGGGGTGATTTCTTTTGCCAGCGTAGGTCGAACTTGCCTATATAGTGGTCTGACCAAATGCATTTTTCCCAGGTCCCTGTATTGTATTGAATCTTTGGGTCGGGGGTTTCCTTTCGAGAAAAGGTAATTATGTCTAATTGGTGCCACTTCTCATGTGTTATCTCTATGTCTGGCATTTGGAAATCGAGCGACGTTAGGAAGGCGTCAATTTCAGTCACTTATGATTTTCCCACTTGCTCTAGATGAGTGTTTATGTCGCCCAATAGTAGGTTTTATGAACCTTTTAGGGTGTTTACAGTAAGGAATTTGAAAAATTCTTCATTGGCTTTTGTCCATTTATTGGGGGGGGATATAAAATAAGGTCACAATTAGTGACTCTTCTAGTTGGGCATTGGTGATCTTGCAAGTTAGAATTTCTAGGTTTTCCATAATTATAGAATCTATCTTGTTGTAATCAAAAGATTCTTTTAAGATAATCGCTAGCCCCCCCCCCCTTTTTTTTCCAGCTTCTTGATAGTGGGATGATTTTGTATCCCTGTGGTAGAATTTCTTTCATGATAATGTCGGTGCCAGAGACCAACCATGTTTCTGTCAGAAACAGGAAGTCTGGATTTGTTTGCACTATCCAATCATTTATTATAAGTGCTTTATTTCTCACAGAATGGGTATTTAGATAGATTCCTTTGAAGTTTTCATAGTTGGGGTTGGGGTGGAAGTTTCAGTGCATATTAGCTTTTTTAGGTTTCTGTTTTTGGTCTTATTTCTGTATGGTTTGAAGGATTTGCGGGTGGTGTTTACCACCTAGATTTGAAGTGGGCCTTATTCTAGGCAGTTTTGCAAAAGTTGGTGAGAAATTGCTGATTTGGTCAGCTTAGATGGTCTGTGCCAGGAGAGGTGGGTGGGAATTGGTTGTGGGGGGTTTTCATCGTTGCCCCAGTATCTGGAGTAGATTAGGTACAGTACCCCTATTAACAGTTGGAATTTGTTGAAAATTGCCATTTTGTCTGGTGGCAAAAGGATTAGTTGACAATTTTTTTTTTTAATGCGGTAGCTGATTTTTATTTTCGAGCGATAACTGATTTTTATTTTCGTGCGATAGCTGATTTTTATTTTCATGCGATAGCTGATTTTTATTTTTATGCAGTAACAGGCTATACTTTTGGTTGAACAATAGATAGACTGGTCATGCAGTGGCCTAACAGGCTATCCTTTTGTCATGCAGTGGCCTAACGGGCTATAATTTTGGATGAACAATGGATAGACCTGTCATGCAGTAGTAGGTTATACTTTTGGTTTAACAGTAGATAGACTTTTGGTTAACAGTAGATAGGCTTGTCATGCAGTACCTGGTTTCGAATTGTCAGGTTATACTTTTGAAGGTAATAAGTACTTATTGTGTGGTCTTGGTCTTAGTCGTTTCGCATAGATGCTTCGCAAAGGTGCGTGCTGAGACGCACTCGCCTTTGCCATGCGCCTTAGCCAGTGCGCCGAACGGCAGTGCGCTGTTCCCTCTGCTGGCACGCTGAATGTTCTGCATTGCACCAATGCTCATAGGAACTTATGAGCAGCAGAACAGCACAGAGCATACAACGCGCTGACTGGCTCTAAAAACCGCTTGCACGGTTTTATAAAAGGCGTGTTCTATTTGTTTGACTTTATTAACTGCCTTTTTTATGAAGCGAATCACCCAAAGTGGTTTACAATTCATTGAATAGTAATCAGGTACTCATAATTATTTTCCTTATCTGTCCCAGTTGGCTCACAGTCTAGCTATGGTACATGGGGCAATGGCCAGGGTCACAAGGATCAGACCTGGGATCAAGCTCTCAGCCTCCATAAGAGACAACATCTCTAACCACTAGGCCATTCCGCCACTCCTCCACATACATAGTGGCAAAGTGAGAGTGAGAGGCACCTGGGGTGATGGTGCTTCCCCCTGCTGTCTTCTCTGACCCCCATCCCATCTACTCCTTCCCTGCCTCCTCCTGCTGCACATGCATCCCATCCCTTCCCTTCCCCATACCTTTTTAATGTTCCTGGCATGAGCACAAATCCCCCAACCTGCTGCTCGTGCCAGTGTCGGCTCTTCCTCTGATGTCACTTCCTAGGCGCAGGTCCAGGAAGTGACATCAGAGGAAGAGCCAACACTGATGCAAGCAGTAGGTTGGGGTTGCTGCTTGCACTGAGAACATTAAAAAGGTACAGGGGAAGGCGGCAGAGGAGGATGGGTGTTGGTACCCCCAACCAAGTTGGTGCCTGGGGCGGACCGCCCCCCCTGCCCCCTTTACTATGCCACTGCACATACATGCATATATGTGCAATTCTAGAGGCCACACTACCGAAAAGATGTGCTGAGAATAGAGTCGGTGCAGCGGATGGCCATCAGGATGGTCTCAGGGCTCAAGGATCTATCGTACGAGGAAAGGCTGAAAAATTTTCCTCACTCAAGGAACGTAGGGTGAGAGGAGACATGATCGAGACGTTTAAGTATATTACCGGCCGTATCGAGATGGAAGAAGAGATTCTCTTTCTCAAAGGACCCTCAGCCACAAGAGGACATCCGCTCAAACTCAGGGGCGGGAAATTTCATGGCGACACCAGGAAATATTTCTTCACCGAGAGAGTGGTTGATCCTTGGAACGAGCTCCCAGTACAGGTGATCGAGGCAAACAGCGTGCAAGAATTTAAGAGCAAATGGGATGCCCATGTGGGATCCCTTAGAGGGTTAAGCCAAGGGAACCTGTCTCCAGGAGTTGGATCCCTAGGATAGTAGACTTGGGGGTGGGTCAGTAGAGTGGGCAGACCTGATGGGCTATGGCCCTTATCTGCCGTCATCTTCTATGTTTCTATGTTTCTATGCCTGTATTGTGTATTTGTGTATTTACTAGCATTCGTAGTACCTTGGAGGAAATTCATTAGGCAACATTAGGACCTTAACACATGTTATAGAAATTAACATGCACTATATGCAAAGAAACCCATTCTATACCTTTGGGATTTTTAGCATTTAGCAGGTGTTAATTTCCTAACTCTGCTTGATGAACTCCCCCCTTTAATGTTCTTACCCTCTTTTTGAATTACCCCCAGTCAGGGTAATTGTATAATATAGTTGCTACATTTAGCTACCACAAATGCCTATGAATCATTAGAATACTGGCCTTGAACCAGGGATTATTTTCTTTGCTAAAGAGTATTTTCTTTGCTAAATTAAATTGGTAATGGTTATTGCTATACCTGGATATTTGCTGCAATATCAAGATATCAGCCAGTGCTAAATATTAATGTATAAATTAAGGGCCTCTTCTATCAAACTGCAATAGCAGTTTGTTACTCGGTAAACCGCAATGAATGGCCTGCGCTGCTCCTGACGCTCATAGAGTTCCTATGAGTGTCGGGAGCAGCGCAGGCCATTCAACGCAGCTCTTTGCGCTAAAAACTGCTAGCGCAGTTTGATAGAAGAAGCCCAAAAACACCATAGCAAACTTTAAAAAACAAAAACACAACTGTAACTTTAAATATTGTCCTATGTGCAATGGAGGTGAAGATGGGGAAGTTAACTTTAGCTCAACAGAAAGAATAAAAACTTCAGGAAAAGGATAGTAACAGATTTTTTGCCAACTAAAGCTTGTAAAGATCAAAAGAAGAGTGAAATTACATTTAAAAAGCACAGAATAAGCAAGGATCTAATCTAATCTTCTATTTGTGTGTTGCACATACCTATTCAGGCTCTTGGATGGGTCTTGGATGTAAGGAAGCATCATGCTTTCTTTCTGGTCCTATTTAAAACATGGTTACAGAGGGATCTTTTTGAAGCTACTTTTCAAATCTTAATCACTTTAAGTTTTATTAGGATTTTATATACCGCCTATCAAGGTTATCTAAGCGGTTTTACAATCAGGTACTCAAGCATTTTCCCTTTCTGTCCCGGTGGGCTCACAATCTATCTAATGTACCTGGGGCTACGGAGGACTGAGTGACTTGCCCAGGGTCACAAGGAGCAGCGCGGGGTTTGAATCCACAACCCCAGGGTGCTGAGGCTGTAGCTTCAACCACTGCACCACACACTTCTCCATAATAAATGCATTTCACATAAACTATTAAAAAAGAATATTATCTTGAATAGAACACTGGCAAAAGTTTTGCCTTATAGACATTGATTAACAAAGAGGTTTAAAAACAGTCCTCAGGAATAATTTTTACATGTTTTAATTGACTCTACTAAGGCAGTCTTGCTTCAATCTTAAACTACAATAAACTAGAACTGGATGAAAAATCTAATTAAATTCATGTTTTCATCCATCAGCTAAAATGTAATTAAATAAACCCCCAAACATATAGAAAGATGGCTTCTGACAAGAAGAAGTTGTGAGACAGGGAATTAGCTTCTGCCTCACTCTCTTCAACTTCTACATCAATAATCTTTTAACAGGCAGATTTTCAGTCCTAAAACTAAATGACTCACCAATCAAATGACTACTATATACAGAAGGCCTGTTAATTTTATCCTCTCAAGTCTAAAAAAAGATCTAAAAGGCACATTTTAGATAGAACATAGAAATCAGAATTGCGATGTCCAGGACAGGGCGTGTCAAATTCTGGTGGTAAGCTCCTCACGGAGATGCAAATCATAAAGGAGCAGTCTCCGAAAACTTTTCCCAAATACCAGTGCAATATAGTTTGTTCTTTCTTGTGACTATCTTTAACCATTGAATCTCATGTATCTGCTGGATCCAGTACTGGAGGGGTGGTGCATCTTCTGCTACCCGATATTTTAATATCATCTTTGTAACTAGAAAGGTACAGATGTATAAAAACTGTTGTTTATGTTTGGTAAATATTTGTTGAAATCCAAGTACCGTATATACTCGAATATAAACCTGGATTTTTGGGCTCAAAAAATTGGCCCAGAAAAGGGGGTCCCAGTTTATATTCAAGCAAGCACTCACTTCCAAAACTTATTGCAGGCCATTGCCAGGCTCTGCACCCTTCCTGGCGCTCCTGCTTAGTGTCGCTCAGCAGCTGAAGAAACCACAACTTCCAGCAGCTACCGACCGACTGGGTTAGCAGTGGGGCAGGAGCGCGGAAATATCGCTCCTGCCCGCTGCACCTCTGAACCACCAAGGATCGTCAGAGGAGGTACAATGGACAGGGCAAGAAGGGGGGACAGGGTGCAGAGCCTGACAGGGGAGGGAAGGAAGGGAGCTGGTGCAGTGCCTGACAGGGGAGGGAGGGAGGGGGCTGGGTGCAGAGCCAGGCAGGGCAGAGCACTTGAATATTAAGCTGACTGACATATTTGAGTCAACCATTTTACCTACTTTTGGGGGAAAATGGGGATCTTGACATATTCGGATTGACTTATATTCAAGTATATACGGTTACTGTGGATGGGCAGACTAGATGGGCTATTTGGCCTTTATCTGCTGTCATGTTTCTATGTTTCTCTTAGTCATAGTCCCAATTCACAGAGAGCTGCTAGATGTTCATTATATGTGATAATTTAGAACATTCTAAAAATGAATGGACAAATGTCCCTTGCTGAACATTAAACTTAATATAGTCATCCCCCTCTATGATACGGTCGCACCTCGAATACTGTGTGCAATTCTGGTCACCGTATCTCATGTATAGCAGAATTAGAAAAGGTACAGAGAAGGGCAATGAAAATTATAAGAGGGGTGGAATGACTTCCCTATGAGGAAAGGTTAAAACAACTAGAGCTCTTCATCTTGGAGAAGAGATGGCTCAGGGGTGATATGATAGAGGTCTATAAAATACTGAGTGGAGTGGAAAGGGTAGATGTAAATTGCTTGTCCACTCTTTCCAAAAATACTAGGACTAGGAGCATGCAATGAAAGTACTAAACAGTAGATTTTAAACAAATAGGAGAAAATATTTCTTCACCTGTTACATCACTTAAAAAAAGAACCTGCCAGGAGGGAGGCGGGAGTGAATCAGAGCCTGCCCCCAAAATTATTTGCGATTTTCCCTATTTGCAGGCCAGCTATACCCCCAACCCCTGCGAATATTGAGGGTCTGCTGTACTGTGAATACCATAGGCATACAAAAAGGCAACATAAGACTATGCAGACATAAGCAGGTTATGGCGAATAATCACATAGGGTTCCATATTGTTGGTTGGACAGAATTGATTTCAATTGTTTCCGGAAGGAAAGGTAAGGGATTTCTTCAATGTATATATATGTTGACTATCTGTGTCAGGAAATACCATTTTGGCAATTATAATGTCATAAATGGAGATAATGCAGCAACATGCATGTCTGAGTGATAGCATTTAACATAACATAAAACTCACTTCTGTACCACAAATACCGCTAAATTCTATGCGGTTCCCAAAAGATAGAGAATACAAATGATTTTTGACAACAAAATAAATCTAATTCCCAAAAGATTCAATAAAAAGATGTGTTTTTAAAGCAGAATGAAACTGTTGGAAAGAGTTGGAAGACGGAAATAGATAAATTCAGATCCTTGGCCCATAAAGCAGCTTGAAAAGACAACATACGCTGTTGAAATGTTTAGAATTTACAGCCCTTAGCAGATGGAAAAGAGAATAACGCATGAGATTTCCTAGAATGTTTAGAGTTGAAAATGATAAAAGAATCTATAAGATATTCTGGGATGAAGCCTGACAGTACCTTGAAACAAATGCATCCAAACTTAAACTTAATCCGCGCCTTGACCTAGACACGTCAGCACCAACACAAAGATGTGTATGAATGCTGTTTTGAAAATCTACACATCTAAACGCTCCCAGTTAAGAAATACTTTATGGGCTCCTTTTACTGAGGTGCGCTAGCGTTTTTAGCGCACACAGGAAATTACCGTGCGCTACGCTTCTGGAGCTAACGCCAGCGGCAATGTAGCGCACGCTATTCCACACGTTAAAGCCCTAGCGCACCTTCATAAAAGGAGCCCTTTATGGGTCAATACTAATATTTTGGAAAAAGGATGAAAAATGCAATGGGTAGCCAATGCTCCCTCTGCAAAAGTGGTGCAACATGATCGTATCACTGAAACGCATTGACTATTTGTAGAGCGGTATACTGAATTAACTGCAAAAGCCTAATATCCACCAGTTGCAAGCACTGAAACAAGGCATTACAGTAATCCACTAAAGCATGCAAAAGCAAAATAAAGGACTTCTTGTTAAACGATGATGATAGGAATGACCCTTCAGACTTCACAAAAAACCAATGCGACCCATGCAAATGTTTGGGAAGAGGCCTATATTTAAGTAACTGCTTTTTGATTTAAGTTGTATATCTCTGGCTCATTGAATGATTTATTCTTCTGTGTTGGACGGTTCCGGACCCTCTGGCATATTGGCATTGGCGGAACAAATTGCATCAGTTGGTCATTTGGGAGGCACGAGATGACGGAGGGTCTAGGAAATGAAAGATTTTGTTTTTGAATATATGGGAGCCTTATCTTCAAGTCTTACATCCTAAGGGTTGCAGTGCAGTTTTAAGATGGGTGTCCTAATTTGTTAGTTAGTTGGGTTGGGAGAGTACTGGTGAGTACTGGTGGGGCGGGGTGGAGAGTATCATTGTGGGGGGAGGAGAGGGGGGTTTGAGGAGGGGAAATGGGGTGTATTGAAGGTTCTGACAATTAGTCAAAGATAGGATAAGTGGTCCAGGTGGGGGGAAGGGGTGGTGTATCATTTTCAGGGTTCATAAGAGCACAGGGCTTTGGAGTACCTTTCCACCCTCATTAATCTCACTTGCCCTATGTAGAGAAGGAAGGGGAGGGAGTTTGGTTGATATTACTCTTTTATTGTATATGCTTGTTCTATTATTGTATATGATGCATTATTATTTGTACTGTGCACCTTTGGGGTGCGCTGGTGTTGTATTTGCTGTGTTTGCATCAATAAAAATAGTTTGAACCTAAGAGCTAGTTCAAAAGGATTTACCAATGTGCTTACAGAAGTTGGCTACTAAACACCTGGTCCAGAGCATCTTAGCGCGTGAACCGGCTCGATTTCTCCACTCAATTGAGCATTGTGATCTGTCTGTACCATCTGTGCGGGAGTTAAGGTTTACCAGTTCCCGAAACAGTGTCTTTCACTGCATTGGCCCATGGGAGTGGAACAGCCTTCCAGGTTACATTCGCCAGCAGCAAAATGTACAGAACTTTAGGAAACTGCTTAAAAGACATCTGTTCTGTAAAATGAAATATAGGGTCTGAGTTTGGCTGAGGTAGAAGTAGTGATGACTCTTGAATGGTCAACTGGTCACGGAGGCGTTCGATGGTCTGCTTTGTTTTACTTGATTTAATGATGTCTGTTATTGAGGCATCTTGTATGACTTATGGAATTTTAGATTTTGATGTATGTGTGTGGATTTGGCCAGTTTTGGCCTTAAATTATATTTGTCGCTGATGCGACGTGTATGTTATTTGTAATTTGATTTGATATGCAAGTATGCAATTTGTTATAGTGTGTCCTTGAAGTGTTTTGTAAGAAAAATGAAAATATTTTAATTTTTATGTTACTATGTTACTCGCCCTGGATAAGGGCGAGTGAGAAATAAACAGACAAATAAATAATAGTGAACATAAGAATAGCCTTACTGGATCAGACCAATGGTCCATCAAGCCCAGTAGCCCGTTCTCACAGTGGCCAATCCAGGACCCTAGTACATGGCCCAAACCAAAGGAGTAGCAACCAATGCTACCAATACAGGGCAAGCAGTGGCTTCCCCCATGTCTTTCTCTATAACAGACTATGGACTTTTCCTCCAGGAACTTGTCCAAACCTTTCTTAAAACCAGCTATGCTATCCACTCTTACCACATCTTCTGGCAACGCATTCCAGAGCTTAACTATTCTCTGAGTGAAAAAAAATTTCCTCCTATTGGTTTTAATAGTGTTTCCCTGTAACTTTATCAAGTGTTCCCTAGTCTTTGCAATTTTTGATTGAGTGAAAAATTGATCCACTTGTATCCATTCTACTCCACTCAGGATTTAAAAAAAAATACCACAGGAGCCTTTACTGCTGCCTGTTTAGGAGGTGATAAAGATTTGGATTTGAAAGAATCAGTCAAGTGGGTGTAATAGTGTTCTTTTGCAAGTGAAAGGGTCAGTTTGGAAGGAGGTCAGCAAGAATTTGAAGAATAGGAAGTCAGCATGAGTGTGAGATTTCAGCCAGATCACACACAGAAATGTAAGTGGTGGATCTTGGAGGTCAGCCAGGCTGGGGTTTGGTGTGCCTTACAATGTGTAACACTAGAGGAGCGATGGTGTCTAGAATGGAGGAGAGAAGAGTATTATAGGAAGAGAGTGCTTTGTTGACAAATTTACATAGCATAGTGCTCGAGATGTGGGGGGAGACCGTGGCAGAGAGTACATGGGTCAATAGACTGAAGATTCCTGAAATTATTGGTGAGGATCAGTTGTTTCTTGAAGATGGAGTGATGACTCATGAAGGTTATGAGATCATGGTCAGAAAAGAAAAGAGTTGAGGTAGTGAAGTTGGCAATGGAGGAGTTGGAGAAGAGGACAAGATCAAGACAGTGGCTGTTTTGGTAGGCAGGGGTACTGGAGCACAGTTGAAGATTGAAAGAGGATTTGAGAGCAAAAAACTTTGAGGTATAGGAGTTGGTAGTGTTCTCATCATGAATGTTAAAATCACTAAGGATGAGGGAAGGCAAGGCGAAGAAGATTTGAGAAAGACGGAGAGCCAGGAGTCGAGGTTAGTGAGAAAGGAAGAAAGGGATTTCTCGGCAGGGGGGGGAGGGTGTGTGTGTGTGTCTATAAATTATCGTTATTCAGAGAGGTAGGGGGCGAATAGACAGACTGAGCAAACCTCAAAGGAGGAAAAACAGTGAGACTATTGGCTAGCATATGCACAAGCCAAAACTAACAAGGTACGATTTAGTGTGTCCAGTGTTAGGCTAACTTAATGGAGCTTAGAAAAGGACACCTATGAGAGAGAGAAATAAATCAACCATATCCTTTTAGATCTAAGTGATCTGTTAGAGGTCGAATTGATAATGAACCATTATGGTCTGCCTAAGGAAAAATCAGTGGCTAATATGTTGAAGGGTTGGGAATTTACTATTAAATATACTTTGGATTCTAAAGCATCTTTTAAAACTGAATATGGATGTTGACAGAATCCTTCTCCTTGGTACAATTTTTAGATGAAAGCCGAGAGTAGGCATTAAGCTTGCCTGTGGAGATCAAGCTTCGACCTGGAGCTTAGAAGGCTGTGGCGTATGCATATTAAACAATATAAAGTAGCATCAGTAGATGCTAAAAAGGATTAATTTGCAAAACTTATGGATACTGAGCTTAATAATAGTAGATCAATATTTACAATTGCTGCTTCCATGTTGCATACTAAACATGTTCAGTCAGAAAGCAAGGTGAATGAATTAAAAGCTTCTGAATGAGCCCTATGTTTTGAGAAGAAGCTAATGATATTACATTCTACAGTGCTCATACAAATGTTTCAACCTGATAAGATGCAAAATGAGCCTCTTGATCTAGATGTGCGATCAAGGATAAGGGCAGACAGTCACTCTGGAAACAAGATTCCTAGTAACGGTTTGGGATATAGAAAAGTTAAGAAAATTTGCCAAAAGTTGTAGCAAGATGGTTGATGCTTTATATTACAAAAACACTATGAAAGGTTTCATTATTGTGTTAAAATCTATATCTAAAATGGTTTGTGAAGATCTAACATTACCGTCTACAGTAAATATTGGCTGTTATCAAGTTTGACATTTTTATCTAAAGTGAAGCCATAGTGAGTGTCGTCTAGAGGTGTGCAGTTTATTATACTACAACCACTTATCAGTTATATAATGCTGAAGGCTTACGCAGCACTGTACATTTTGATGTTTATAGATGGTCCCTGCTCAGAAGAGCTTACAATCTAACTTGGACAGACAGACATGCCATATAGGATTGGAGATGCAGAACTCAAGGTGAGAAGAGTTAGGAGTCGAAAGCCCTCTCAAAGAGGTGGGCCTTTAGCGGGGCCTTGAACACTGCTAGAGATGGAGCCCGCCACAGGGATTTGGGGCTTGTTCCAGAGCATATTCTGTATTAAAATCCTGGTGAAACTTGAAATGCACTGACTTGTATGTCTCAATTCCTACTTATTTATTTATTTATTTACTCAACTTTTTAGCCCGTCCTCCCAAAAGAACCCAGAATGGATTATAAAATTCACATTCATAATATCATATAACAGCAAGAAAGTACAACAAACCTAAACTCTTAACACAAATTAAAACCAAATGTTATTTATTTATACCATTCTCCCAAGGGAACTCAGAACAGTTTACATGAATTTATTCAGGTACTCAAGCATTTTTCCCTGTCTGTCTCGGTGGGATTACAATCTATCTAATGTACCTGGGGCAATGGAAGGATTATGTGACTTGCCCAGAAACACAAGGAGCAGCATAGGTTTGAACCCACAACCTCAGGATGCTGAGGCTGTAGCTTTAACCACTGCACCGCACCCCCCTAATGTTCACAGCATTGCTAAAATGTTAAAGACCCATTCAATGAAACAGTTTAAAAGGGTCAAAATCGATAACTTTAACTTAGAATAAAAATAAGCTCACTTATAAGGACTGTTTCCTTCAAGACTCTGTACAGTGCTGTGTACGTCTGGTAGCGCTATAGAAATAATTAATAGTAGTAGTAGTAGTAGTAAAAAGAGGCTATAAACATGTTATAAATTTCATGAACTATTTTTAAGTAGATGGTTATATCATATTCATCACAAGATGCCATACAGTACATTGGGTTTTGTTCTTAAAAAAAAAAAAAAATCAACAATTTAATGTTAAATGGGGTACTTTTGGAGTTTATATGCAATGAATGGACTTGTCCTTTTACTTCTATTCATAAGACATTATTCTGTTCCTTTTGAATTCTATCTCCTACTATCTAATATCAGGGGTGGGCAACTTCAGTCCTCAAGCGCTGCAACCTGGTAAAGTTTAAGATTTCTTAATGAATATGCATGAGATATATTTGCATACTATGGAGGTAGTGCATTCGAATAGATTTTGTGTACATTTCATTGGGAAACCTGAAAAACTGATTATGGCCCTTGAGGTCCAAGGTTACCCCTCCCCTGACCTATGTACACCATTCCCCCATATCCAGTCCCCCCAATATTACAATCTGCTTCTGTTCCCTCAATATCAGAATGTGCCTCCAGACCCATCTTAAGTCCAATCTCTACTTTGAAAATCTAACCATGCCCCCAATCTCTGTTCTCTCCCACCCCTACCCCTAAAGAACGTACCCAGATCTCTATCAGTACTGATTCAGTAATGTAGCGTCTATTGGGATGGGGTGGGGTGGCAGATGCTGGGCATACCTCCTGTATTTACTGCACTGCTTTTACACATTCTGTATTACAGTTTAAGACTATAACAATATAAGAATAGCTTTACTAGGTCAGACCAATGGTCCATCTATCCCAGTATCCCACCTTTGCAGAGGCCAATCATAAGTATTTGGCAAAAACCCAAATAGTAGCAGCATTCCATGCTACTATCTCATGTCTGTCTCAACAGTAACTGTGGGCTTTTCCTCCAGGAATTTGTCCAAACCTTTTTTTTTAACCAGCTACATTAACTGCTCTTACCACATCCTCTGGCAATGTGTTCCAGAGCTTAACTATTCTCTGAATGAAATTTTTTTCCCTCCTATTGGTTTTAAAAGTATTACTCTGAAACTTTATCCAGTGTCACCTAGTCTTTGTAAATCTTAATGCAGTAAAAAATCGATCCACTTGTACCCATTCTATATCACTCAGGATTTGTAGGCTTCAATCATATCTCCCCTTAGCCTTCTCTTTTCCAAGCTGAAGAACCCTGACCTTTTTAGTTTTTCCTCATACGAGAGAAGTTCCATCCCCTTTATCATCTTTGTCGCTTTTCTTTGAACTTTTTCTAGTTCACTCTATCTTTTTTTTAGATACAAGAAACCAGAACTGAACACAGTATTCAAAGTGAGGTCACACCATTGAGCAATACAGAGGCATTATAACATTCTTAGTCTTGTTAACCATCCCTTTTCTAATAATTCCTAGCATCCTGTTTACCTTCTTGGCCGCCGCCGCACATTGGGTAGAAGGCTTCAGAGTATTGTCTACGATGACACCCAGATACTTTTCTTGAGTGCTGACCCCCGGAGTTGTTCCCAGCATCCGATAACTATGATTTGGATTATTCTTCCCATGTGCATCACTTTGCATATGTCCACATTAAACTTCATCTGCCATTTGGTCTTCTTGCAGTTTTTCACAGTACGCACGAGTTTTTACAACTTTAAACAGTTTAGTGTCATCTGCAAATTTAATCACCTCACTCGTAGTTCCAATTTCTAGTTCATTTATAAATAAGTTAAATAG
This sequence comes from Geotrypetes seraphini, assembly GCF_902459505.1. Classification (NCBI taxonomy): domain Eukaryota; kingdom Metazoa; phylum Chordata; class Amphibia; order Gymnophiona; family Dermophiidae; genus Geotrypetes; species Geotrypetes seraphini. Next base: position 171,444,247 of record NC_047084.1, on the reverse strand, counting down.
CACCGTCCCATCACAGATCCCTGTGGCACACCGTTATTTACCTTTCTCCACTGAGAAAAATGGCCATTCAACCCTACCCTCTGTTTTCTGTTTGATAACCAGTTCTTAATCCACAATTAAACATTGCCTCCTATCCCATGACTCTTTAATTTTCTCAGGAGCCTCTTTCTGAAAATCTAGATATACTACATTCACCAGCTCACCTTTATCCACATGTTAAGCAAATTGTTGAGACAAGACCTCTCTCAGCTGGGCCCATGCTGACTCTGTGTCATTAAATCATGTTTGTCTACAAGTTCCACAATTTTATTTTATTTTTATAATTGTTTCCACTATTTGGCCCAGCACCGAGGTCAGACTTACTAGTCTGTAATTTCCTGAGTCTCCCCTGGAACCCTTTTTAAAAATCATCATAGCATCTTCAGCAATCTTCAGGTACTACAGACAATTTTAACAACAGGTTACAGATCATTAACAGCAGATCATCAATTTCATGTTTGAGTTCTTTCAGTACCCTGGGATGTATACCATACGGTTCAGGCAGTTTATCACTCTTTAACTTATCTATTTGGCTTAGGTAACTTAGGCTACTACTATGCAGAAAGTGGAAAACCTTAGCACATGTTAGTCAAAAGGCCCCTAAGTTATTTCAACAATTTTTGAGAGACGATTAAATTGAGAGGACAGGGTGCTTATTTACTGGTTGACTGATGCTAACCATATACAATTATTTTGAATGTTGTAATGTATTTTATTGTAAATATTTATTATTATATAATCTGTTTGGAACTGTTCTTAGTAAAGGCAGAATAAAAAAATGAAATGACATTAAAATGATTTGATGCCTTTTATGTATGTTACTGCTGGTAAAAACATTTTACAGTTGACTCCGCTTAAGTGCAAGGCCTCCAGACCGGACTGCCACGTGCGCTTAAATGGAATGTGCGCTTAATTGGAGTACCACTTTTTAGTCATGAAAAATCACAATACGCTGTAGTCAAATGCAATAAAACTTTTATTCAGCAAAAAAAAAAAACACACGTACAACAATTCTACACAGTTCAGTTTTAGAATCAGCAATGTTCCGTACACAGTAAACCTTTTTTTAAACCAACATTCTACTGAAATAATCAGTCATTGTTTTCTGCACACAGATTGCATGATTCAGGCTGTGTATCTGACTGCAGATGAGGTAAAACTGGCCATAGCCGTGACATCCATTTATCTCCAGATAACAATGCAGCGTATGTAGGGACTTCAGCGTGTCTGAGAAGGAAACAATCTCTACAAGTGTTTCATTAGTCGTGATGACCACAGCAGTATCCCCATCATCATCAGACTTGTTTGTCTGTAGTGTTCTTTATGACTATACAAATATCGGAATTAGTGCTGTCAGATGATGTGTGCACATTGTTGTCAAAGGCGACATACAGCTCTTGTGGTGAGAGTTCAACTGGGAGTTCAATGGACAAAGTGTCAGCTTCAGTTGTCTCATCAGATGCATGAATGAAGCTCGCCCGTCGATAGCAATTTGAAATCGTTGATGATGAGACTCCACGCCTCCCATACCATGTGAAGAGAATCGAGCACCCTCATTTTTCTCGCAAGCTCAGCAGCTCAGAGGCTGGATTCCATGCTTGCATCAATCTGTGCCATCATATATCTTAGGACGAGTGACCTGTAATGATGTTTGAAGTTGGTGATTATCCCCTGATCCATCGGTTAGATCAAAGAGGTCGTTTTTGGTGGCAGAAACACAAGTTTGATGTTGGTTAGTCATACGTCATTGCTGTGTGCTGCACAGTTATCACACAGCATTACAATGCATCTCCTAAGCTTTCTCATCAGATTGTCAAGCTTCTGCAACCAAACAAAATCCACAGTGTCACCGTCATTCATGCGTTTTTGTTGCTTTCATATTCAATAGGCAGGCATTTAATGTTTTTGAAACACTGAGGATTTTGATTCTTCCCAATCACCAGAGGCTCAAGCTTTTCACTACTGTCCATATTGCAACTGAGCAGCAATGTCAATCATTCCTTTGGCACCTTGAAGCCAATAGTTTTGCTGCATTTGAAAGCCAGTGTTCCATCAGGGATGGCATGCCAGTACAGGCCCGTCTCATCATCGTTGAAAATGTTGCATGGTATTGTTGACTTTGATTGTAACCTCTTTGCTGATTGCCCAGCGCTTCTTGCTGTAAACCGCCTCGAACTTCCATGGCTTTGGCGGTATATAAGAATAAAATTATTATTATTAAAATTATTATTATATCCACCAATGACTGATGGCAACACTTCCATGACCCATCTTTCTGCACCAAACTCATCCACGTCTTGTTTTTCGCCATGTTGCTTCTTAAATTTTATGCCGTTACAAACTTTCCACCTCTCGAACCATCCGTTTGTTGCTTTGAAGTCTTCTACACCCAGTTCTTCAGATAGCTGTGCTGCTTTTTCCATCAGCAGAGGCCCACTGATTGGCAGTTTATGACTTCTAGCTTCAGCAAACCATCGCAGCAACTCCTGTTCAACGTCTCCAGCTTTCCCAATTCTTTTCCATTTCCTGGTAGGATTGTTGTTGTTTTGCCAGTCTTTCAATATGACTTGCTTTTTTTTTGTGAATCCGAAAAATCTGGCTAAGATGAATGCTGTAATGTTTTGCAATAGAGACCCGACTCTCCCGTTGGTCAAGTCTCTTTAAGACATCGACGCGTTCAGCCAAAGGCAATGGCTTTTGTCCAGCCAAAGACAAAGGTTTTTCTCCACGAGATGCCATGGTGCAGTTTTGAAAATTTGAATACCTGGCTAGGCCTAGACTGCTGATCTGAAACACGTGGCTCATCAACATGAGAACATGATTGCTTTTAACAGGAGTGAACGTAATGTGAATGCATAGAGGTGGGAACTATAACATCAGTACGCATAAGCAGATTGTGTCCTTATCAGAATTGCAATTATCTGGAGTTTATGTCCATTGACTTTAATGTAAAAAACAGGACCATGGTGGTAGGTTGCGGATAACCGAAGCATGAGCTTAACCCGACGTGCACATAGGTGGAGTTAACTATGTTAAAGCAGTATTTACACACAGAAATAGGCTTTATTAAAGTAACTGCATACATAACGTCTGTATAGCCAGACTGAACATAGGCATTTCTGGAAGGACTGTTGAGGAGGAGTTTGCATTTATGAATAGACTTTAGAAAATCCAGTCAAATGCATGGAAATCAATCCAGAAACATTTATTAAGAGCAGGTATAAATGTAAGCCCTTAAAATTTTCAGGAGTAATTTTCAAAACAGAATTACGTGTAGACTCCAGTTTTGAAAATCTGCCAAAGTCAGCATAGGGAAATGTATGCACATACTATATTTACTCTCTCTCCTAAAATTACTGGCAGTCTGGTTGTGTAGCCATAGCCTCCTATTCCCCCCTCCCCCATCCAATTCCTTCCCTGATCTGTTCTGTCCTCCAGGATCACACCTCCATATCCAACTACATCCTTGATACAGCCCTGTCACATGATCCCCCTCCCCCCATATTTAACCTCAAGACCACTCCCTGAGTCAATATCCCACAAAAGACTCCTTCCTGATCTGATCCCCAAAAGCCCTGAAGTTACACTGAAGGATAGTGCTGCCGGGTAGGTCACTCTTTATACAGGTATTGGACAAAGGCCAGATTAAATGTGCAAGTTTTCTGCTTCATGTATAATCAGTATCTGGTTCTTATTTTGTAACTGCATATAATAAATGTAAACTGTTTTGATTACATCACAGAAATCCAGCACATCAAATCCCATTACCCTTTGCCTTACTGCTCTTTCAGATTTGTCTGTATGAGGGTAGTTGTATTATAGGGCACCTGGCTTGAATACAAGGGGGTGCTGAAGTTCTCAGTCCAGCAGCTTCCTAAATTCTGAGCATTATTTTGCCACTTTAGCAGAAGAGAGTGTGATTTTATTTTGCAAATTGCCAGTTTGCAGAATTGTAATGGTATGTCTTGACATTGTTTCAGATCATTGCTTAAACCATGTCAACGAAAAATGTGGAATTTTCAAGTATGAAACTCTTAACTGTCATGAAGTTCCTATTCCTGCAGAAGAAAACTCCAAAGGAAATCCATGAATGTATTATGCAAACATTGAGTGACAAATGCCCATCATACTCCACAGTGAAGAAGTGGTGTGTGCAAGCTTTCAGTGTGAAGATTTTGAGACTGAAGATGCAGCAAGGTCTGGGAGGCCTCAAACGGTGTCATTTCCTGAAATTAATCATGTCCATGGCCTGATTTTGGCAGATTGGCAAATATCGGCTAAAACAATTGCTGAGACATTACAAATATCCAGGGAACATAGTGGATGTATAATCCACGAACAGCTGGGAACGCAGAAGCTGTCAGCCAAGTGGGTGTCCAAATGTTTGAATACTGATGAGAAATGTCGAGTGGACACTTCCAAGTTGATTTTGCAGCATTTTCAACAAGCTAGTGCCAACCTTTTGGAATGACTAGTTACTCCTGATGAAACATGGTTTCACCACTCTGATCCTGATACTAAACAACATTCAATGCACTCAGGTTCTCCAAGGCCAAGGAAATTCAAGACCTAAAAGTCAGCAGGAAAGGTCATGGTCACAGTGTTTTGGGATCAGGAAGGTATTGTAATGACCATCTTCCAAGGGGCCAAACAGTTAATACAGAATACTACTGTAACTTGCTGTGCCAATTAGAGGATACTAAAAAAAAATCCCTAAAGCTGCTAACGGTACTTGGACAAACAAATGAAAAAGAGCAGCATTAGCCTATAAAACCAAGCAGGGAGTGCAACTACAACGCTGACAAAACACTAAATCGCCGTCTGTATCAGAGTATTCTGTGAAATTTAATATAAACAAATATGTCATTTCTTTGAAGATAAAGTGAACTCTCAGAGCGGGAAGGTAAGCAAACGAGTCAGGCAAATAGATCTAAACCTCAGCGCTTAACTAAACCGTCTTTTCTAGTGCGAGCAAAGCTGACAATTTAGCCGTACACCATCATAGGGTACACTGTGTGTGCTCTCCCTAGAAATTCTAGAAATTGTTTTATTTTTTTTCCAGCCTAAATTACGGGTTCCTGAAGAAGGGGCTTTTGTCCCTGAAACCAAGGCTGGTTGAACCTTCACTCCGGGGGCAATCTTCAAAGTGTCGGCTCCTGATTTTTTTGAAATATCAAGTCCCGACGAAACATGGACATAAAGCTAAGTAATTTGCTAGTATTAACTTTAAAAATCTAATGTGGGGAGGCAAATATCAAGCGGGAGTGTCTTACTTTGCTGACATACACATTTTTAGATATGTGCACTTTTAGGTTAAAACTATCACAAGAGCACACACAGTGTACCCTATGATGTTGTGCGGCTAAATTGTGAGCTTTGCTCACGCTGGAAAAGCTGGCTGAGTTAACCCTTTCAGGACCATAAGGATCGTAGGCCAATTTTTGTGGTTTTGACGACATTTTTATGGTAAAAAGGGCTTGCAGATGCCAAAAAATTGATTTTTTTTTTGAGAAATATCATTATTTTTTTTAAAAAAAATCACACTTCTGGCTTATGGACAGTGTGGCAAGTGAATCTTCTCGTCAATCTGGCAACGACGCTAATGAATGAATGTCGGAACCAGTTTGTTTACATAAAGGCAGTATCATATGGAATCCGTACATATCAAATTTAGAACTGTAGACTATCCCAATCAAAATTTATAGGATTTTAAAGTTATGGGACAAATATGTCCCTTGGTCCTGAAAGGGTTAAGTGCTGAGGTTTAGGCTCATTTGCCTGCCTCGTTTGCTTACCTTCCCACACTGAGGGTTCACGTTATCTTCAAAGAAATTATATAGAATACTCTGAAACAGAGGGTGATTTGTGCCAATTAAAGGAGGCATTGAAAGAAAAAAGGAGAAGGAAGCTGTGGGAAATACTTCTCTTTTTGTAAGACAATGCATCTGCTCACAAGGCTGGCAAAACGATGAATGTTTTGACACAGTTGGGGTTTCAGTGCATAGACCATCCACCCTACTTACCAGATCTTGTTCCATCTGACTATTTTCTGTTTACAAACCTTAAAAAGAGTTTGAAAGGATGACAATTTTTGAGCGATTTGGAGGCGATTGCAGCAGCGGAGCAGTATTTCAGTGACCAGACATCAGATCATTTTTTGGAAGGGTTACAGAAATATCAGACATGATGTGCCAAGTGTGTTGAACTTAGGGGTCAATATGTGGAATAATTTGTAATCATAGCTCCACATCATTCCCTTCCTGGTTGGGCTAAGAACTTTTCAGCATCCCCTCATAGGCACCTCTGTGTCTTTATAAAATAGTATCTGGAAGTCCGAGCTTTGCTCAAGAAAGCGGGTGAATGGTTATGATGGGGTTGTTCTTTGAGTTGTCTTGTGTAGGTATTGGGGTGCACATTCCCACCCAGTGATTCTTGGACTCACTCAATTGTGGGGAGGAAAGTCCTAAATTTGAAAATGAAAATAGTCTCACCAGTTCCCATTTACATAAGAGCATAAGAATATCCTTACTGGGTCAGACCAATGGACCATCGTGTCAAATAGCCCGTCTTCACAGTGGCCATCCAGGTCACTAGTACCTGGCAACAACCCAGAGAGTAGCAATTGCTAGGCATTCCAGAACTTAACTATTCTCTGAATGACAAAATATTTCCTTCTATTGGTTTTAAAAGTATTTCCCTGTAACTTCATTGAATGTTCCTTTTTGTAATTTTTGATGGAGTGAAAAATTGATCCACTTGTACTCGTTCTACTCCACTCAGGCTTTTGTAGACTTCAATCATATCTCCCCTCTGCTGTCTCTTTTCCAAGCTGAAGAGCCCTAACCTCTTTAGTCTTTCCTCATACGAGAAGGAGTTCTATCCCCTTTATCTTAGTCACTCTTCATTTTCCTGACCCCTTAGTATTTCTTCCCTCCAAGCTGATTCTCTGTTCTGAGAACCCTACATCACCCCCCTGCTCTTTGAATTCTCTATGAATGTCTCACCAATGGGCTGCAGGGAAAGGGAATGTAGGAGCAATAGCTACAGTGACAGCGCCTTTGTTTTCTCTTCAGCCTATTGGCTGGCTTCGTTCTTTAAGATTTTCTTGCCAATGAACTGCATGGGAGGGGACGAGAGCAAGAACTACATAGACAGTGCCTTAACAATCTTGAGTGCTAGGTTTTTTTTGTTTTTTTTTTTCCTGCAGAGTGGAGTGCAGTGGTTAAAGCTCTAGCCTCGGCACCCTGAGATTGTGGGTTCAAACCCACACTGCTCCTTGTGACCATGGGCAAGTCATTTAATCCCCCCCCTCCATTGCCCCAGGTACAGTAGATAGATTGTGAGCCCGCCGGGACAGACAGGGAAAAATGCTTGAGTACCTGAATAAATTTATGTAAACCGTTCTGAGCTCTCCTGGGAGAACGATATAGAAAACTGAATAAACAAATAAATTAACTGGCTAAGCTTTTGGACTGCAGTTATCTTTGTATCACATCCAATACCTCTTCCAGCTTCTATTAACTCTTCTCTCAGCCTCTGATTCCCTCAGAACCCCTTAGCTACATAGAGAGTGCCTTAACAACCTGCTAAGCAAACTTCTATTCTATTTTTCCCCTTAGTCCAGTGGTTCTCAACCCTGTCCTGGGGACCCCCCAGCCAGTCGGGTTTTCAAGATATCCCTAATGAATATGCATGAGAGATTTGCATACCTGTTACTTCCATTATATGCAAATCTCTCTCATGCATTATTCATTAGGGATATCTTGAAAACCCGACTGGCTGGGGGGGGGGGGGGTCCCCAGGACATGGTTGAGAACCACTGCCTTAGTCTGTTCAGTCTATTGATGAGTATCTTATTCAGAAAAACTTTTCTGAAATCAAAGTAAAACATGTCCAATACATATCCTTGAACTGATTTCCTAGTAACCCAATCAAACAAATATTTATAATGAGCAGTTTAATTCTCCTCTGTAACACTAAGCTGCCCTGGACTCTGTAATCCACTGGATGCTAGATGTTCACTGTCCTTTTTTCAGTATTGTCTTAATTTACAAGTCCTATGCTAATGTTCCCATTAACGCACAAGACCCTGCAAAGAAATTAAAATGGGAGGCCCCAAGGCTCAAACTCTATAAAAGACACCTGAAGTTGAGCACATAGGCCTAGATGCCCAACTTAGATCTCCTTTTACAAAGCCGTTGTAGAGATTTATACCTTGGACCAGTGAGATAAATGCTGTGAAGCTCATTGGAATCCTATGAGCATTAGAGCATTTACCTCGCAGGCCTGTGGTAGAAACTAGAGAATGACACGGTGACAAAATTCATCACCGTTCCCGTCCCCGCGGAAAACCGCGGGAAATAATCCCATGTCATTTTCTAGTGTCTATTTCAACCTCAGTCCTTCTACACCAGCATTCTTCAAAGCAAAGCTTGCGGGTCAGTGGTTGTGCCCAATTATACTCTGATTCTTTCCTCTCTCCTTAAAGAATGACATGAAGATGGTTTCCCGCGGTTATCCACGGCGACGGAAACGGTGATGCATTTTGTCACCGTGTCATTCTCTAGTAGAAACCTCTACGGCAGCTTTGTAAAAGCCAGCGTTAATTATTTAAAAACTTAATCAGTGCTGCTAACAAGCAATTAGCTCCTCACAATTGGCTTAAATTAAAATTAATTGGATGGTAGGTGCCCAGCTTTGTAGGCACCTACTGTTTTCTGGTAGGCATCTAATTCAAGGCGCTGACTAGAAAGTAGACATTGTTAGGGGTATATCATGGGCGTGTTTGATGTGTAGGCACCCGTTTGGGACTTACGCACTGGTATTTAGGCCAAGAAAACCCTGGCATAAATACAGCGTACCTAAGGTTAGGGCACCTACTGGCATCTAATTCGACTTTAGATGCTGCTAGGTGCGATTCTGCCTAACTGCTGACTGACATGCACGAAGCGCTGCATTCCTCGATGCCTCTGTTATTGGGCTCCATTTATAGAATTGGACTGTAATTGCTCCCACATTAACTATGCGCTAACTGATTATGAAGTGATAGCCATAACATGCTAACCAGATAACATGCGAATACTTTCTCTCTGCCTATGACATTTCTAAAAAAAAAAAAAAGTCTTTAACGAGTTATGTGGCAAACCTTTTCTCATGTGACAATTGTTCATTAGGGGCTCACTGTGAGCTACAGTATATAACAACAACAAAAAAAAAGGTACAACTTTTCAGGCAGTGGATTTAATATTTCATAAGTGTATGGGCAACTAACCTCTAGTTATTCAGAACTGGGACATAAGAACCTAAGCAATGCCTCTGCTGGGTCAGACCTGAGGTCCATCGTGCCCAGCAGTCTGCTCACGCAGCGGCCCAACAGGTCCAGGACCTATGCAGTAATCCTCTATCTATACCCCTCTATCCCCTTTTCCAGCAGGAAATTGTCCAATCCTTTCTTGAACCCCAGTACCGTACTCTGCCCTATTACGCCCTCTGGAAGCGCATTCCAGGTGTCCACCACACGTTGGGTAAAGAAGAACCTCCTAGCATTCGTTTTGAATCTGTCCCCTTTTAACTTTTCCGAATGCCCTCTTGTTCTTATATTTTTTGAAAGTTTGAAGAATCTGTCCCTCTCTACTCTCTCTATGCCATGATCTTGTAAGTCTCTATCATATCCCCTCTAAGTCTCCTCTTCTCCAGGGAAAAGAGTCCTAGTTTCTCCAATCTCTCAGCGTATGAAAGGTTTTCCATACCTTTTATCAGACATGTCGCTCTCCTCTGAACCCTCTCGAGTAACGCCATATCCTTCTTAAGGTACGGCGACCAATAATGGACGCAGTACTCCATGAAGTGCATTGCTGGCATTTCCATGATGGCTTAACCTCCTACATCCACCAAAGTTCCAATTTTTAAACAATGAAAAATAGATGTTTGGCCCGCCTGAATAGCTCTAATAAATTATGTGATAGCACTTCATATTCAGTAAAGCTGTATTAATTGGCACTGTCAATTGAGTGAAGGCCCAAAGAATCAATTTTTACCTGTAACAATTAGATCTAAAATATTTTAACATGTTCCTCCTAATTGAAACAATCAAGGCTTCTTTGATTCCTTTCAAATATGAGAGAAAAAAAAAAAGTCTTCAGCAGAGGTGGTTAGAATATTTATTTGAACTGTAGCCTGGAAATTCAATAAGTGCATATATTTGTCACTGCTATATGGCAGCTTCTTATATAATTATTCCCTAGGTGCACAGTTGTTCTAGTCTTCATTCAGCGTGATTATACGTTTATTGACAGGTAAGCAAAGCATTTTAGATTAGTATGCAGAAGCTGAAATAATATGTTGCTTTGACATTTCAATAATTTATCATGCTTCAGGTAAAATATGTCATGCTTAGTATAACTATCCCTCTGAAATTCATTTTTAATTGAAATGCCTCTCAACTTCCTAGCTGATACTTGTCAATCAATTTAAATGAAATGCCAGATTGACCTTTTTGTTGAAACTGTTTTAACTTGGTCCATTTCTTCGGAAACTTTTTTTTTCTCTGTGATTCAAATTAGAACCCTTAAATTACTTGTCTGCAATAACTGCTTACTAATTAACTTTATCAACAAAACATCTCTCACAGAAATTGTTCAGCTGAGTCTTCCAGAAGATCAGAAATTAAGCATCACTGCTGCAACCGTAGGACAAAGTACTGTTTTAACGTGTGCTATTCAAGGAACCCTGAGGCCACCCATCGTCTGGAGACGCAACAATGTAATTCTCAATAGCTTGGACTTGGAAGATATCAGTGTAAGTAACAGAAGCAATAAAAAAAAGGTTTCCATAAAGAGCTAGAGTGCATACTTTGAATGCTGCACAGTGGTATATACATAAGAATGCATTTTCAGTAATTAACTTAATGAAGTATGCCTATCGTAACCCCACAGAAACCTGATTGTCAAATACAACTTAATTTCAGAGATGCTGTTCAAAGCTTGGCTGTTTAGGTGGATACAAAGTACCCATTTTTTAAGCTATTTCTTGTTTATTTCAACAAATTTCACTGAAACCTTTTCAATAGCAACAATAGTCAGAAAAAAAAACCTTGTGAGATACATGAAGGATATAATCACTTAAAGAAATAACAACAGATCATCATGATGCAATTAGATCAATTACAGGAGATTACATATCCTTACGTCATCATAATAATCCTTTGTGCTCAGCAGTGAGCTGATGCAACCTGGCATTTCCACAGGAATTGTTCCAATACCCATTAACCATCAGACTAGAGTTACCCTTCCAGTTATTATACAATTTCTAACAATTTTTGCTCTCAAAGTGGAACACAGCCTACATTCCCCATGGATCTGAATACAAGAGAGGTTTATCAATTTATCATAAAAGCCTAATGCATCTGTATATACCAACAATATCTCAAAAAGTAAGGTCACAAAGCACTCAATAGTGATAAATAATAACAATGATGTGCAAAGAAGGACCCTCAGAAATATAATTCATTCATAATACAGCTCAAGTATACCTTAAGATCATCACACCAAATTACACCCAAGTCCCACTCTTCTGTCGACCCTAAACTGTACTGTTCCTTTAGGTTTTTGCAGCCCAAATGCATGACCTTGCATTTCTTAGCATTAAATTTTAGCTGCCAAAGTTCAGACCATTCTTCAAGCTTCACTAGGTCTTTCATCATGTTTTTTGCAGCATTTGGGGGAGGGGGGGCTACTTTATTTGAGATTTTGGTATTGTCTGCAAAGAAGCGAATCTTACATGACAAACCTTCAGCAATATTGCTTATAAAAATGTTTAAAAAAAGCAGGCCCAAGAACAGAACCTTGAGACACATCACTGGTAACATCCCTTTCCTCATAGAGATCTCCATTGATCACTACCCTCTGTCATCTTCCACTCAACCAGTTCCTGACACAGCCCATCACTTTGGGGCCCATCCTGAAAGCACTCAGTTTATTTATTAGACGTCTGCGTGGAACACTGTCAAAAGCTTTGCTAAAATCTAAATACACCACAGCTAGTGCACTCCCTCTATCAAATTCTCTGGTCACCCAGTCAAAAAAATTGATTAGATTTGTCTGACAAGATCTACCTCTATTGAATCTACGTTGCCTCTGGTCCTGTATTCCATCTGATTCTAGAAACTTTAGAATTTTCTGTTTTAAAAGCATTTTCATTAATTTGATTACCACTGAAGTCAGACTTACCGGCCTGTAATTCCCTTCTTCTTACTTTTGTGGAGAAGGACCACATCCACCCTTCTCCAGTCCTCTGGTACCACTCCAGACTCTAGAGAAGCATTGATAAGGTCAGTCAGTAGAGCCACCAGAACTTCCCTAAGTTCCTTAAGCAGCCTTGGATGTACACTATCTGGACCCATCACTTTGTCTACCTTTAATTTTGCTAGCACCTCATGAACAACAACCCTCTGAAAATCGATCAGGGTCTACCACTCCTCCATCCCTATTCACGTTTGTCTTCTATGGTCTCACTCCCGACACTTCAGTCATGATCACAGAACATAAATATTTGTTAAACAATTCAGCCATTTCTTTATCAGATTCTACATATTTATTCCCTTCACCTTCGAGTCTCACAATGCGACTTTTGCACTTCTTCCAATCACTGATATATCTAAAAAAAAAAGTCTTGTCTCCCCATTTTACCATGTCAGCTATTTTTCTTCCATTTGCTTTCTTGACTACTCGACCAGCCTCTCTTAACTTAAGTAGTAAGAATGGTTCACTAGCCCACCCCAGGCTATTTAAGACACTTGTGCAGCTCTACTAGGCTTTCCTATATCTGTTCTTGATAAATAGTAGGAAGTAGTTGGAATTGACCCATATAAAATTTTAAACACAAAAGTACTTATATTAAAAATAATCCTAGCTTAATCAACCCATCTGCCTCTTAGGTCCATGTCCCCTTACATTTACATGTTCTGGAATTTGTGTGCTCTAGTTAGTTTCAAGTTTATTAAAAATTTTGATTAAACGCCTATCACAGATTCGAAGTGTTGTATATAAAAAGGGATGTAATTTAAAAATGAAACATATATATATATATATATATATATATATATATATATATATATATACGTATATATATATATATATATATATATATATAAACAAATGACATGGACGATAACGGACTCACAAATACAAAAGGAACAGGGTAGAACTACAAAATAATAGGAAAGTAAACATGGAAAGGGCAAAACGAGAGGATAGGTTTATAAGATTTTAATCAATCTCTTCAAAAAGGAATGGTATTTCAGGGGCAATAGCGGATGTCAGAAATAATAATAATAATAATAACTTTATTCTTGTATACCGCCATACCCAGTGAGTTCTAGGCGGTTCACATTAGTTAAACAAGGATTACATGCGGTTATGAATTGGTTGAGCGGATTTACATTGATTGAGTATAATTACATGCATCGTTACATTAGTTAAACATTGTTATGTATAGTAAGTAATAATTAACATGCATCGTTACATTAATTAAGCATAGTTGTGAACAGTTAAGTAATGATTGAACAGAATTGCATAGAGTTGGGTGTTGGTGTAAGCAGGGATGCAGACAGCGGAGAGGAAGACATTGGGGAAAAGGGTAGGGTGGGTCGGGGGGAGGGGGTAGGGGGGTATTGAGGGATCTTTGGGGGGGGGGACCTTTAAGTATCGTGGCATTGGAAGAGGTGTGTTTTGAGTAGTTTTCTAAAGCTGAGGTAGTTTGGAGCCTCTAGGATTAATTGGGTTATCCATGGGTTTAGCTTGGCAGCCTGGAAGGCGAGGGTTTTGTCGAAGAATTTATTGGAGTGGCAGAGTTTTAGGGAGGGGAAAGCAAATAACTGGATTCTGCGGGAGTTCTTGTTTCTGTGATTCAGGATGAAGTGTGGGTTAATGTAGTGTGGGGCTAGGCCGAAGACTGTTTTGTAGCAGAAACAGGCGAATTTAAATAGGACTCTGGATTCAAGTGGTAGCCAGTGAAGTTTGTGGTAGAAAGGGGTGACATGGTCCCATTTTTTCAAGCCGAATATTAGGCGAACAGCGGTGTTTTGGATCATTCTGAGTCTTCTGGTGTTTTTCTTCGTGGAGCTCAGGTAAATGATGTTGCAATAGTCCAGTGTGATGAGGACGGAGGATTGCACTAGGAGGCGGAATGACGAGTCGTCGAAATATTTTTTTATGGTGCGTAATTTCCAGAGCACCGATATGCATTTCCTGACTGTTGCGTCGGTGTGTTTCTCCAGGGTTAGGTGTTTGTCCAGTGTGACTCCTAGTATTTTTAATGTTTGTTCGAGGGGAAAGGTCGATCCTTTTACTTGAATTGTGGTGTCTATGATTTTGTCTTTGGGGCTAGCCAGGAAAAATTTTGTTTTGTCGGGGTTTAGCTTCAATCTGTAGGATTGCATCCAAAGTTCTATCTGGTTAAGCGTATTTGAGAGGAAGGAGAGGAATTCTGGTGTGAAGTTGGATAGAGGGATAACTATTGTGATGTCATCAGCGTAAATGAAGAATTTAAGTTTGTGGCTATGCAGAAGATTACCCAGGGAGGCAAGGTAGACATTGAACAGGGTGGGGGACAGGGGGGAGCCCTGCGGTACACCACAGGAGTTGTCCCAGCTGTATGAATAGGAGTCATTCTTGAAAACTCGGTATGATCTGTTACTTAGGAAACCCTGGAACCAGTTGAGGACCTGGCCGGAGATGCCGATGGATGCAAGGCAATTTAAGAGAATGTTGTGGTCGACTAAGTCGAAAGCACTGCTCAGATCGAGTTGCACAATCAATGCGCTGGAGCCCTGGCTAAAGAGTGTGTGTAAGTTGTCTAGGAGAGAGGCTATGATGGTTTCGGTACTGTGATCAGAGCGGAAACCTGATTGATTTTCATTTAGTATGTTGAATTTTTCCAGATATGTAGTTAACTCGGTGTTTACCACCCCTTCAGTTATTTTGGTGGTTAGATATGAAAATGATTATTGTTCAAAAGCATCTTTGAAAATAAAGGATTTTAGTGTCCCTTTAAATTTATGTAAATTTTTTTCTTCCTTAAGAAAATAGAGTAGAGAATTTCATATTGAGGGGGCAGTTACCGAAAATATCATAGTACGTCTTGTATTAATATTCTTTAATGGGGGAACATATAGTAAATGCTAATTTATAGATCTGAGTAGTCTCAGTTGATCATGTCGAATAAGAAGTTTGTCAATGAAAATTGGAATACCAACTAGGTGCAGTTACATGTTTAACTGCTAATTAGAAGCAATTATAGCTAATAATTGGTAATACCAATTATCAGCTCTGTAACTAATTAACCCCCCTTTTACACAACCATGGTAGAAGATTCTACTATGAGTGCTAAATGTTCTGATGCTGCTCCAATGTTCATAGAAATTTTATGAGCGTTGGAGCAGCATCAGAGAATTGTCAAATCATTTAATGTTCCAGGCTACAGTAGAAATCTCTACCGCGGCTTAGTAAAAAGGTGGGGTGAGAGGTAGCTTATGACATGGGGGAAGCCACTGCTTGCCTTGAATTGATAGCATGGAATGTTGCTACTTTTTGGGTAGCTGACCTGGATTGGCCACCGTGAGAATGGGCTACATGGGCTTGATGGACCATTGATCTGACCCTATAAGGCTATTCTTATGTGCATAACTGCCCTTAGTCTATAACAAATTATAAAGTTGAGCACACAACTGTATAGAATTGGGAGGCATATGGATTATCAAGTCTGCCCAGCCATGTAGTCTACCATCCCTTCTTCCCCCTTTGTGATTATGCATATTAATTGTGGATACCTTGAAAACCCAAGTGCCTAGATGTGCCTATAAGAGTGTTAAAAAGCACTGATCTCATCTACAGATGTGTGATACTAACTGAAACAGTAATATAACTGTTTGACAATGTACTGCAATTAAGATTTCATTAAAATTAAATTGAATCAACATTGCAAAGCGCAGAGTCAATCACATTCTCCTCTGTGCTTACTGCTGTGTGTTGCTGTTTAATGTTTGTATAATATGTTGTTATCACTCTATTGATCCTTTCTACATCACTGCTCTAATCATACACTGGATCATCAATGGTCTGCATGCTAAAAGGCTTCTAGCTATTCATTCCCCTCCACCATGCTGTCTATTCTATCACATAGGACCATATATAATATGTTGTAATAATCCTGATAACTAGAGCATTCCCTTTGGCTGTAAGGAGGGGACCTTTCCCCTACCCTGGGGATAGCCCCAACACATTTGTGGGCTCCCTTCCTTAGAAGTCAAACACGAGGAATGCTCTTTTAGGCTTCCATGGCTGGAGTCATGATTGTTGTCTGGATCTTGACACTTCTGAGAAGGTAGAACCGATGTTTCAGCATACCCTGCATACATTGCATCGTTGGGACAGGTCTTCAAAGAATTAGATGTTCATTATTGAATCTATGCAGATGACATCTGCTTTTTTTTCAGCCGAAATAGGAATTATATGCAGACAAAATTGATAGATTGTATGAATAAGATTAGGAAATGGATGGATGAAAAACATGTTGATGTAAAACTTACAAAAAACAGAAGTAATGTTTGTTGGTAATGATGATCGGTTACTGCAATTGAAAGAGATAAAACTGTAGCATGTAAAACTGACAACTTCTTCGTGTATATGAGATTGCTGGGTGTCTACAGTATTTAGATAACCACTTATCAATGGAAAATCACATTCTGTAGGTTGTTAAGAGTGCATTTTTGCAAATGAGAATACTTTCTAGAGTGAAACCAATGTTATTGGTACTTGATTTTCAAATAGTTATCCAAAGTCTTATTATTGCTAATCTAGATTTTTGCAACGCTCTATTCCTGGGTATGACAAAATCTAATCTTAGAATACTGAATTTTCCTAAATCCTCTATTAATATGCATACTGATATGTTTAAAAAGTACCTGATTGAAAATTTAAAATTTCATATGGACTCAATTCTGCCTATCAATAAGAAATATTACCTTCCAAAGAAAGTTGAAACTTCCCCGCCTGATAATCAGCCTGATAGATCACAACCAATTGATTTAAATGATTTAACTGATATATTGGAAAACTCCCATGAAGAAAGTGGATGGTGGATGCCTGGAATGCGCTCCTGAGAGAGGTGATGGAAATGAAAACGGTGATGGAGTTCAAAAAAGCGTGGGATGATCACATGGAGGGGTATAATCGAAAGAGATGTCATTTACCTTGACTTCCAAAAAGCCTTCGACAAGGTACCCCACGAACGGCTGCTTATGAAGCTGTGGAACCACGGGGTGCAAGGGGATGTCCACCGATGGATCAAAAACTGGCTGGCAGGCAGGAAACAGAGGGTTAGAGTAAAGGGCCTTTACTCAAACTGGCTATGGGTCACAAGCAGAGTTCCGCAGGGGTCGGTGCTGGGACCGCTCCTGTTCAATATATTCATTAACGACCTGGAGGCGGGAACAAAATGTGAGGTTATAAAATTTGCGGATGACACCAAACTCTGTAGCAGGGTTGGAACCGCGGAAGACTGCGAGGACCTGCAAAGGGACCTAACGATATTGGAGAAGTGGGCAAAAAAGTGGCAGATGAGCTTTAACATAGAGAAATGCAAGGTCATGCATGTAGGGAAAAAGAACCCGATGTTCAGCTACAAAATGGGGGGGGGATCACTGCTAGGGGTAAGTAACCTTGAAAGAGACCTGGGGGTGATGGTAGACAAAACAATGAAGGCATCGGCACAATGCGCGACGGCCTCAAGGAAAGCAAATAAAATGTTGGGTATCATTAAGAAGGGTATCACGGCCAGGACGAAGGAAATCATCATGCCACTGTATCGTGCAATGGTGTGCCTGCATCTGAAGTACTGTGTCCAGTACTGGTCGCCGTACCTCAAGAAGGACATGGCAGTACTTGAGGGAGTCCAGAGAAGAGCGACTAAACTGATAAAGGGTATGGAAAACTTCTCATATTCTGACAGGTTGAAAAAGCTGGGGCTGTTCTCCCTGGAAAAGCAGAGACTTAGAGGAGACATGATAGAAACCTTCAAAATCCTGAAGGGCATTGAAAAGGTAGACAGGGACAGATTCTTCACACTGTGGGGAACCACAAGTACAAGGGGGCACTCGGAGAAATTAAAAGGGGACAGGTTTAGAACAAACACTAGGAAGTTCTTTTTACCCAGAGGGTGGTGGACACATGGAACACGCTTCTGGAGGCCGTGATAAGCCAGAGGACGCAACAGGGCTTCAAAGAAGGTTTGGATAGGTTCCTAGAAGATAAGGGGATTGAGGGGTATAGATAGGAGTTGAGGTAGGTTTTAGGAATAGTCAAGGGAACACTGCACAGGTAATAGGCCTGATGGGCCGCCGCGGGAGTGGACTGCTGGGCGGGATGGACCTCTGGTCTGACCCAGCGGAGGCAACTTCTTATGTTCTTAAGTCCGTTTACGTCCATCTCGCAAGTCGTCCAAAGTTAAAAAGAGCCCAAGACACATTTTCGAAAGAGACGTCCAACTTTTCTTGACTTTTAAAAATCGTCTAATTATACATCCTGCTAATCTGATTGGCCAAGCCACTAAATCGTCCATCTTTATACCACATTTCCGTCCAACTTTCCGTCCAAGTCCAAAACGCCTAAAACAAGCCCTGTTGGACATAAGAGGAGTCTGCAAAGTGATGGATTGAACACCCAGACATGCCACCTAAATAATGGGGTACATTACAGGGCACCGCTGTGAACTTCACAAAAAGGGTGTCATGGCTTCTCCTCCCTACTGCTCCCTTATAGGTGATGGTGAGCCCCCCAAACCACTTCCAGAATCCCCTAGACCCACTTACCACCCCAATAGCCCTTATGGCTTCAGGAGCCACTTATATCCCAGTAAAAAAGGGTTTTGGGGGTGTATAGGGTAGTGCACATGTTTCAGTATCAATGCAGTGATTACAGGGGCTTATGGGCATGGGTCCTCCTCTCTATGGGTCCCTAACCCATCCCCAAGATGACTTAAGCTGCCTCTGGGCTGGACGACTAGGCTTTCCTATGCCAGGCGGCCAGGTGATGATGGTCTGGAGGCTGAAATTTAAAGTTGTGAATAAAATTTTTATGGGGGGGGTGATTACTGGGGTAGTGTATGGGGGTCTGTGTTATGTGTTTGCAGTGCTTATCTGGTAAGTTTAGGTGACTTTTTGTGACTTAGACCATGGTCTAAGTCACAACGTCCAAGTTCCGTCTAGACTCTATTGTAAAACTTTCAGTTATAAATACTGTATGACTAAGTCTAAGCCGGCCCACGTCCCGCCCTCGACACTCCTCCTGAAATGCTCCGTTTAGCTTTGGACGTTGAGCTGCACTATGAAGGCCTAGGTCTTTTTAAATACGTCCAAAACCCGGTTTTATTCTCGGCGCTTGGACGTTTTTGAGAAATGTTCGTCCAAGTGCCGACTTAGGCTGGTTTTTGGACATTTTTCTCTTTCGATTATGAGCCCCAGAGGATCTAGAATCAGAAAATAATAGTAAATATTAAAGAACTAAGGCCAGTACTAGGCAGACTTGCACGGTCTGTGTCTGTATATGGCCATTTGGTGGAGGATAGCCTGTGTAGGGCTTCAGTGGCTGGGATGGTGTAGATGGGCTGGAGTGAGCTTTGATGGATACTTCAGTAGTTGGAACCTAAGAACAATACTGGGCAGAGCTTTGGATTCTTGCCCAGAAATAGCTAAGAAGATGAAAAAAACACCCAATAAATTTTTAGATTGAATCAGGTTGGGCAGACTGGATGGATCGTTCGGGTCTTTATCTGTCATCATCTACCGTATTTTCACGCATATAACGCGCGCGTTATACGCGTTTTTACCTACCGCGCATACCCCTCGCGTGTTATATGCGTGAGCGCGGTATACAAAATTTTTTTTACATAGTTCCCACCCCGCCCGACGCCCGATTCACCCCCCCCAGCAGGACCGCTCGCGCCCCCACCCCGAACGACCGCTCGCACGCGCTCCCACCCGCACCCGCATCCACGATCGGAGCAAGAGGGAGCCCAAGCCCTCTTGCCCGGCCGACTTCTCAACTCCCCGACAATATCGGGCCAGGAGGGAGCCCAAACCCTCCTGGCCACGGCGACCCCCTACCCCCACCCCGCACTACATTACGGGCAGGAGGGATCCCAGGCCCTCCTGCCCTCGACGCAAACCCCCCTCCCTCCAATGACCGCCCCCCCAGCCGACCCGCGACCCCCCTGGCCGACCCCCACGACACCCCCACCCCCCTTCCCCGTACCTTTGGTAGTTGGCCGGACAGACGGGAGCCAAACCCGCCTGTCCGGCAGGCAGCCAACGACGGAATGAGGCCGGATTGGCCCATCCGTCCCAAAGCTCCGCCTACTGGTGGGGCCTAAGGCGCGTGGGCCAATCAGAATAGAGGAGAGTCGGGGCGGGCGAAAGGACAGTCAGGCAGCATGCGCGGTATACCCATGAGCGCGGTATACAAAAGTTTTTGTACATAAAATCGTGGTTTCTGCGCACTATACCCGTGTGCGCGTTTTACACGGGTGCGCGTTATCTGCGTGAAAATACGGTACTGCCCAGTCCTGCTCCTGGATCACCCTAATAATGCCCAGATGATACCTTGGAGAACAGAGTGGATATCCAGCAGCAATGCCTAGTTGTGCCATTGAATATCCCCTTCTAAATTGCTTTGAATATTGAGCCCAAAGTTACCATTCTAGTGGTTATCATAAATCCTTGTCTAACCATAAAACATTGTATCTATTTAGCTATCAAGAGATATATATTTTTTTTTTCTACAGCCAAAACTCATCACCTTGCTTCACCTGAAGCCGAAAACTAAATTTTGGCTGTGTGAATGTGGACCAGTAAGGGCTTCTGGGGCAATCAACATTCCTCTGCTAAACCCACTGTTCCAAATCATAATATAATAATTTAAATAAATACTGTATTTTATCTCAAAACAAAATAACCTCCACACAGGGACTGCAACAAAAGTAAACAAACTAAAAGCCACTGTGCAGTCAGTCAGTTAGTCAATCAGAATTTTGTCAGTCAGCCACTTAGCCAGACCAGTTAGTCAGCCAGTCATTCATGACTTTAAATCAGTCAATACTGACTGACTGTCCATCAGTTTTGACTGACCAACTGCCTGCCTGCCAGCACTGTCTGATTGTTTTGACTGAGTGACAAAGTCATATCTGAAAGCCAAAATTTTTCAAATAGTCTAACCGGTAGTTTTATTTTTGACCATAACAACAATTTTTCAGCCTGTTTCTGACTGAAACTATTTTCTTCAGTTTTGGTTGAAACTGAAACTGCCACCAAAACTGTCGATGAAACGCGTAACCTGGTTGCAGCTGAAACCAAAAACTCTTTTTAGTTATGTAAATGCACAGTAGACTGATGAGGACTGCTGTAGAACTTCTAGTCTGCATCCCTCTTCTAAATCCACTGTATCCATGCCGGGATACAATAATTTAAATAGTGAAAGAACATATTTTACCTAAAGATTTGGTGACTCTAAGGATTATTAAGTGGGTTTTAGTTTAATGGTTTTATTTGTTATTGCTGCATTGTGTTAATGAAATTGTACTATAATGTATGAGGAGGTTTTTGTATATGCATATCTTTATTTTGTATGTTGTAGTCCTCTAACATGACATTCTAGAAACTGAGGCTTTTTCTTTCATTCAGAATGGTAACTCAGCACTGTCAATACGACAGATTTTTAGTGGAGAGTTTATTGATATAGATAGGTATCTTTTTTGTACACCACATAATACTTATGTCAATAGCGTTAAATCATAAAAATAAAACCAATCTAATACATATAGGCACCTAGCTTAATTGATTAATCGGTTCCAATAGTTGACACTTCTCTCATAACAGGCTTGAATGGGACTTAATTGAAAAAGTTAGGCACCTAATTCAAAAAACACAATTCTATAAAAAGTAGGCGCATAGTCCAAAGTGCCTACCTAAAATTGGGCATGGCTAGGCGTGGATCATGGGTGTGTTTTTTTTAAGTTAGGGGCCTCTTTGTGAATTAAACAGGTATTTAGGCAAAGAAAACCCTGACATAAATTGGGCACACCTAAAGTTAGGAAGCCTAAGTCCACTTAGGCGGCATTAAGCATAATTCTATACAATGTGCCTAACTTACTAGTTGTCACCAATTTTTTAGGCATACCATATAGAAACAGGCCCTCTATAAACCCCAGACATACATTTTAGCAGCTCTGAGGAGGGTGGCAATTTTCATACAGCCCAGTTTGCCCAGTTATATGATCACTTACCAAGGAGATAAGGAAAATGTGCATTCCATTGGACCCAGATCTGTGCATTTTGAAAAGAGTTATAATGTTTTATTTATCTTTTGCAAAAGTAAATTTGCATACGAGTATTGCATTTTTATGTCCCCCTCTTTATTTTTGGCTATCCTTTTTAACAATTCATTCTTAAACTACTTATATTTTTAATAATGGGTGTTAGGTTACTTTCAGATAATTCCATACCTACAGTAGATGTCAACTGAGGCATTTCGTAAGATTCATACTTTATTCCCCTGGCATTTTCAGTCTTTACAATGACTACGTGCAATAATAGTTGTCTTTGAGAGTTAGTTTTCTGAAAGGAAAACTGACAGTTGGAACAATGAGAAAAAAAATCGCATGTGGCAGTTGAATTGTTCGGCTGTCCTGAGTTATCAGCAAACATGTTCTCAGGAGCCTGTATTCCTTTTTAGAAATCCCCCAACGAATCAGAACAATAAAGCTTCATAAAACTCATTGCTGTATTTCTGGGAAATAGTCATACTGAAAGAATTATGTGGGGTTTTGCCTTCTACTGTAGTCTGAGTATAACAGTGTGATAAATAGTGTATACCCTCAAGGCTGTCCAACTTCCCTCTTATTTTAGCTGTACTTTGTAGCTCAGTGACAGCCACAGATTTAACTGCAGTATATCAAGAAACTCCTGTGTTACTCATAAAGTAGCATGAAGAATTTCAAAAGCCGCAGAAAGGAAAGAGAGTCAACCGTT
Organism: Geotrypetes seraphini; assembly: GCF_902459505.1. Lineage (NCBI taxonomy): Eukaryota > Metazoa > Chordata > Amphibia > Gymnophiona > Dermophiidae > Geotrypetes > Geotrypetes seraphini. The sequence continues at coordinate 171,421,131 of NC_047084.1, read as the reverse complement.
AAGTATTTGCTACATTATGGAGGTAATTTTTTTTTAAAAGTTTTTACAACATATGGAGGGTAATTTTTTAAAGTCCTGCCTGGGTATTGTGCATTTTCTCATTCTTATTTTATGCCTTTTTTTTTTTTTTTTTTTTAAGTCTAGAACAGTGTTCTCCAATCTTTTGACACCTATGGACTGGCGGAAATAAAATAATTATTTTGTGGACCGGAACCTGTCCGCAGACCGGCAGTTGAAGAACACTGGGCTAAGTTGTGGGCCAGACCCCGCCCATCTCCACCCAATCTCCGCCCTCATAATAGTACTAATTGTAACACCATTTTTTTCCATTCATTTTACATATATATATATATATATATATATATATACACACAGACACACTCTATAATCGTATTAACAACATATGATTAACCACAAAATTAAACTACACAAAGCACACTGTATACTTCTTAAAATTCATTCCTACCAGAACACAGATAACCTCATGAAAATACAGGATCAAAAACTAAAAGTACTAATATAAACATAGTAACATAGTAGATGACGGCAGATAAAGACCCAAATAGTCCATCTAGTCTGCCCAACCTGATTCAATCTAAAATTTTTTTTTTTTTTTTTCTTCTTCTTCCGAGCTTTTTCTGGGCAAGAATCCAAAGCTCTGCCCGCTACTGTTCTTAGGTTACAACTACTGAAGACTCCGTCAAAGCTCATTCCAGTCCATCTATACCCTCCCAGCCATTGAAGCCCTCGCCAGCCCATCCTCCACCAAACGGCCATTTACAGACACAGACCGTGCAAGTCTGCCCAGTACTGACCTTAGTTCTTCAATATTTACTATTATTTTCTGATTCTAGATCCTCTGTGTTCATCCCACGCTTTTTTGAACTCCGTCGCCGTTTTCCTCTCCACCACCTCTCTCGGGAGCTCATTCCAGGCATCCACCACCCTCTCCGTAAAGAAGAATTTCCTTACATTGCTCTTGAGTCTACCACCCCTTAACCTCAAATTAATGTCCTCTGGTTTTACCATTTTCCTTTCTTTGGAAAATATTATGTTCTACGTTAATACCTTTCAAGTATTTAAACGTCTGAATCATATCTCCCCTGTCCCTCCTTTTATCTAAGGCAGGGGTGTCAAAGTCTCTCCTCGAGGGTCGCAATCCAGTCTGATTTTCAGGATTTCCCCAATGAATATGCATGAGATCTATTTGCATGCACTGCCTTCACTGTTCTGATCTCCCTTAGGAGAACAGTATAGAAAATTGAATAAATAAATACTTTTAATTGTTGTGTGTCCACATTCTGCTTTAGCCCTTCTATCAAACCATATCATGTGATGATATAGCCTAGGTGGGCATCCATCCAGATGTTAGGCACACTTTTTTTAAATCATTTGTGAGCTCTAGATCCAGCATCATAACAAATCATTTCTATACCGCATAACCGGTAAGTTTGATGCGGTTAACAAAATTTAACAAATACAAACTAGGGAGAATTAATTAGTTGGCAAACAGATGTGTCTTCAATTGCTTTCAAAATGATGATAAGACATAGAACTCAATAGCAAAGGTTTCAGTTCCTTATCCCAGAGAGCCGCCTGATAAGAATGCAAAGATTGGTGATATTTTTTTGTAACGACAGCCTTTGATAGATGGAAAATTAAAAAGACTGTGTGAACTACGTGAATGCTTGGATTCCATCACTATTTGTCTAGGTAGAGCACTTTGTGAGCATCTCTGATCAGTCCTCCCTATTCTTTCTAAAACAATTATGATGTAGTCAGGGCAGAATTAACCAATAGGCCAAGTAGGCACGTGCCTAGGGCCTGAAATGGTCAGGGGGGCCCGATGAAGGAGGGCATCAACATTGTTTTTCCAAATGGCGATAGGCCCCTCCAGCATCGAATGGCAACGCGGAGCCCCTCCCCTGATCGGCAACGTGGGCCCCCCCCCCCCCCGATTGGCAACGCGGCCCCCCACATCGACAAAAAGTAAGACAAGCAAGCAACGCGGGTAAGAAAGGCAACGGGAACTGTAATTGTGCAAGCGGTGCTGCTTGCCCAAAGCTTCCCTCTGACGCATCTTCTTGTTTCTGCCTGGGTGCATGGTGGGGTGGGGCGGGGCAGGGGCCCAGTGTACTTGTGTGCCTAGGGGTTCTCGACAAATTAATCCTGCCCTGGATGTAGTGTGGTTGTGTCCCATGCCTCTGTGATAAAGCAATATCCAACTTAGCCTCAAGCTTCAGGGCATGCAAATCTTGAATGTCTTTACACATATAAGCATAAAGGAAATAATTCTATAACAGTGCACCTATGTGGTGACTGTTCTATGAAGGAAAGTAAGCATTTACTCTAGAATACTCAGATTTAAGGGAAGGATTTGGGAGGTAAGGGGGGTTTCAAGTTAGAAGAAAATGATCCATGAACCATTCCCTATTGAAATACATACATTGGAAACAGAAAATCCAGCCTATTGTCTGATCTCAAATGTACCTTTTATTACATTACATTAGGGACTTCTATTCCGCCTATACCTTGCAGGTCAAGGCGGATTACAAAAGAGCTAACTGGACATTTCCAGTGAAGTTACAACAGTTTTGTTTTTTTGGGTTTTTTTGGTTACAAGAGAGGAGAGGTACCTGGATTAATTCCGGAAGAACTTTCAAATTGGATATTAAATTGACTGTACGTTACTGTGTGATATAACAAATAGATTACAGTTAGAGTACAAATAAGATTACGTTACATTTCAGGGATCTGAATATTTGGTTGGTGTTTTGGGGAGGAAGAGATTATTTAAGTGGAGGTTTTGGGGGAGAATTTATCTAGGAGGAGGGGGAAGGATTGGGTTAAGATATCTGGATAAATTTTTTGAAAAGTAGGGTTTTGATTTCTTTTCGAAAAGTTTTGAAGTCGCCCATTGCCGTCAACAGGTTGGAGATGGAGTGGTTAAGTTTTGCTGCTTGCGTCGCCAGAAGGTTATCAAACATATTTTTGCGCTGAGTGCCCTTGAGTGGAGGGACTTTTATGTCAAAGTCCCTGGAGAAAGCCATAGTAGAACAGGCTGAAAGTTTGGATAACTACAAGTTCTTTCTATGCCTGACAATCAGATTTTCGTAAAGGTCACGTCACTGAAATTACCCTTTTAGGAATAATAAAAGGAGGATGTTTCTAAAAGTGACAGTCTCAAGAAGACCCTTAAATTCAGATTCTAATGCAGCGTTTGACATGATCATTTATTATTGCTATATAGACTGGGCTAGATAGGTATCACCAGATGACATTAAATTGGTTCTGTTTATCACGTATTCATAAAAGAGCTCCATACCACTGCTTAAGTTAAGAGTCTGACCTTGCTCCAGTCTTATTTAACACTTTTTTGTTGTTGTTGTTGTTCCTCTGGCTATTTTGATTGAAGATATTGGTACCCAGCACTTATTGTGTTATGTTGATGACATCCAGCTAGTGACAGTGCATGATAAATGGGATATAACTTTTCAGTAAACTCTCAAGTCAGAAGCTGGGAGATGCTGCTCAGTGGCTTGAGGCTAGCAAGTTGATGCTATACCCCTAGAAATATAAGGCCTTCTGGATTATGAACTGTAGGCCGCCCCCATTTCAGGCTGCTATTTGGCAACATCCTGTTGCTATAAAGGACACTTGTTTCATTATGGGTGGTCTGGGATGCTACGGTTTTTTTTGCCTCCCATATTTCAGTGACAACAAAGAATTCTTTTGCAGCTCTTTCTAGCATTTCTTGAACTCTCGACTATTTAAGACACTCAGATGCACGTGTAATAAATCACTCTGATTATTGTAACTTGCTACTTGTAGAGAGTCCAATCTATCAAATCAAATGATTACAACTTATTCCAAACAGCAAGGCCCAGTTGATTTATAATGCTAAGAAGCAAACTCATGTAACTCCTTTATTATAGGACCAGCACTAGCTGCTGTTAGTCCAAATCAGATTCAAACTTATTACATTTAGCATTCCAGACTACTTACATTCAGTTATTTTTTTCTTTTAACTTTTTATTATTTGTATTTAGTGGAGTAGCCTAATGGTTAGTGCAATGGACTATGATCATGGGCAACTGGGTTCCATTCCCACTGCATCTTCTTGTAACCCTAGGCAAGTCATATAACGTAGAGAATGACACAGGGAAAAAAATCTGTCCTTGTCACTGCCCCATCACCGAATCACCGTCCCCTTCACTGCCCCGTCCCCTTCACCGCCCTGTCACTGAACCCGCTGTCCCCGTCATTTCCCCATCCCCGCCATCCCCTTCACCACCCTGTCCCCGCAGCATCCACCCTTCCCTCTCACCACCTCACCGCCCTTCAGCGGCCCGAGAATCTCCCTCCCTCTTACCTTCGCGACGTAAAGAAACTTAAGAGAGGGAAGGTGTGCGGTCACTGATCATGCACGCGGACCCTTCCCTCCCTCCGTCCAAATCTATCTCCCTCCCTCCCTCCCCCTTACCTTCATGACGCTTTAAAAAAGAAACTGATGCCGGCGAAGCCTGCCTGTGCCGCCCTGCAGTCGCATGTGTGTGGGTGGAAGCTTCTCCTCTGACAATTGTCATTTTATAAACACATATAAAACAGAGCAAGGTTCAACAAAACCCATCTCCCCTCCCTTTCACAAATATCCCCTTCACTATTGTGAAAACTGAACAAACCAAATTACTACAGAATGCTACATAGAAAAATCAAGCTAACGGAATACTTTAGTCACACATGGCAAGAATAATGTTAGGGGAGTGCAACTAGGGCAACTGCCCCCTGGCCAGAGAGAGAGCCCTAAGCCAGCTGGAAGCTAAAGAAGCACAGCCTGGACTTTGTGGTCCCCATTTATATCTAATACCAGCTTTAACAGGATACATATTTCAAATCTGAAATATTCTAATAACAAAATATAAATTTTTTATTTTTTTTTCTTTTTCTTGACTGGCAATTTTATTCTTCAAATCACATTGGTCTCAGGCTTTAGGTTCCTTCTGTTTTCATCGTGTCTTGGCTGGCTCCTGAAGGTAAAACAGGCGCAAGAGGAGCTGAGGAGAAGATGCCGAGTCTGACATGGGCGCAATTTTTTTTACCACAGGAGTAAGACTTTTCACCGCTCCCACGGGATGGTAAAAGGTTTTGTCCCCATTCCTGCAGGGCGGTGAAAGTTCTTGTTCCCATTCCTGCGGTAAACCAGTTGCAAATGTCTCCATTCCTGTGGATTTACTGTGGTGACCCATGGTTTACCACGGTAAACGGTTCCTGTGTCATTCTCTAATATAACGCTCCATTGCCTAGGTACAAAAGTTTAGATTGTGAGCCCTCTAGGGACAGAAAAAGTACCTATATATAATGTGTGCAGTGCTATGTACATCTGGTAGCTCTATAGAAATGATTAGTAGTAGTAGTAAAATTTCTGCTAGGATTCTTTGTTTGCATGATGCAAACATATAAGCAACAACCGATCAGTGCACGTGGTTTCTTCGATGTACCAATCCATCCTATGTAAAACTACAAACAATCCAACCCCTCCCCCCATTGTCCTTTAAAAAAAAATCTTCCATTGTTGAAAATTCCTTCATCTCTTTGCAGAAAGATGAAATTTGTTGCAGTCAGATCTTGTAGCAACCAGCAGTCAGATCTTGTAGCAACCATTCTATAAGAAGCGCCCAAAATGTGAGGTGCCAAATTAGGCACTGTTCAGTGCGATTCAAATAACATTGGGTGCTGTTTAATGAATCACGCTGAGTGGCACCTATTTTGGAGGTGCCCAATAAATAGGCCAGCTCTAGATACAAAAACTAAAAGTGAGGCTCCATTATAAGCATCTAAGCATGCTTAAGAGCAGTGATTCTGCAACAAGGCACCTAACACGCCCATGCCTAACGTGCATAACACCTATGTTTTTGAAAACCACCTAAATTTTTAGAGGTGCCTTATTGCAGAATCATTCTTTCTTGATAAGCGCCTAAGTCTCAATTATTGCTGATTAAGACACTTAATTGAGCTTGTTGATCAATTTAGATAGGCGCCTATCTAGTTGGGCGCCTCCGAAATAGGTGCATTAACATTAGACGCCGATTACAGAATTTGGGCCTCAATTTCACCACCATCGATTTCCAGGGTGGACAAACTGGTTATTTCCAATATGTTAGGAAAGCAAAAAGAAGACGACAAAACTCTGCACAAACCTCAATGGATAAAAAAGGAACAGAGAAGACCAGAACCTTCAAACTGAAGCTTTAATGTCACCAATAGGAAGTGGAACAAGAAAAATGGGCCCAACACAGACTGTGTTTCAGCTACAGAGCCTGCATCAGGACTCCTCGGGTTGTCCACTAAACAATTAGATAATAAAAAAAGCCTTTTAGAAGTTCAGCAGGAGGAATATCTTTGTAGCTGAAATACGAGCCGGGTCAGGTCCGTTTTTCTTGTTTCACTTCTTATTGGTGACATTAAAGCTTCGGTTTGAAGGTTCTGGTCTTCTATGTTCCTTTGTTTTCAATATGTTGCCAAAATCATGCTATCTGCAATCATTGTCAAATCGATCTTCTCCTTCATAGTTACATTCTATTCTGATCACATATTTTCAAGCCTATATTTTTTTCATTCCTCACAAGCAAATCTCCTCAACATTCTAGCCATATTTAGATTATGCCTTGATAATTCATGACATACCACTTTTAACAGTGTGACCCCCCTACTCTCTGGAATGCTCTCCCATCAGATGCTTGCCATGTGGTCTTTTTTCTTTTTTTCTTTTAAGCATAGGTATGAAAACATTAGGGCCCTTTTTCTAAAGCTTAGCATGTGTTAATAGATGCTGGTATGTGCTAAGTGCTACATGGTCCGTAGGTATAAAAAAAGGATGTGCAGTATTTAGTACCTGCTAATATTCATTAGCACATGCTAAGCTTTAATAAAAGAGTCTTATAGTTATTTAACCAATCTTTCACTAGTTACTCATGATGAAGAGGTAACCTTCCTAACGGCAATGAGATATCTCCTGTGTTTGTCTGCAACTGGAGTTTCAGGTTTCTTCTAAGTCTTATGTCAAAACATATAAGTTCTAAGCAACCTCGTCAAACTTTTGATTATGGCTGCCAGACGACTAAGTTTGGTCAGCCCATCTACCACCCTACCCACTCCTCCAAAAATGCCCCTTTTCGCTCTGGGCACACAGAGGCAATCAAAAGACCTAAGCTGCCTCTAAATACGTCTAAAACCTGGTTTGATTATCGGTACTTGGATGACCTGTCTTTTTGAACGTCCATGTGCCGATTTAGGAGGGTTTTTAGACGTATTTTCTTTTCGATTATGAGCCCTATAGTTTTTCTCCAGCTTGCTAATCAAACATTTACAAGGTAATGTTAAGAAAAAAGTAGTTGCATTACATTGATGTCTTCTATCCCGCCACTACCTTTCAGTTCTAGATGGTTTACAACAAGAAATTAGCCTGGGCATTCCCAAGGAGATTACAAGGTTGATAGCTATAGTATGTGTCAGGATCTGGGAATGGTCGATACAGTTTGATTAGATCATTTGACAAATTTCTTGAATAGTATGGTTTTCAGTTCTTTCCTGAATGTTTTGTAGTTGGGTATCATAGACAGCAGATTTGAGAGGTGGTGGTCTATTTTTGCTGCTGTGGTGGCTAGTAGACTGTCATATATTTTTTTGATTGGGGGGGGTTGTGGGTAAAGTGTGCTTGAGTTCTCCTTGGTCTGGATGTGTTTTTCCAGATTAGGCGGTTGTTCAGATAGCTTGGACCATTTCCATTTAGGGCTTTGAATAGGGTGCAGTAGAATTTGTGTTGTATGCGTGCTGGTACTGGGAGCCAGTGTGAGTCTTGGAAAGCTGAGGTAATGTGTTCGTATTTTTTCAGCAAGTATATTAGTCATAAGGCTGCATTTTGGACTGTTTGTTTTAGCATGTTGGCGGGACATGACGGGTAAAGTATGTTACAGTAATCCAGTAGTCCTAGGATTAGCGCTTGTACTATGAGTTTGAATTGTTCGTTGTTGAAGTATTTTCGGACTTGCCTTCTGAACCGTTTAGCTGATTTGTAGTTGCATGGTGCAGCCTTTGTCTATCATTATTCCCAGCAGTTTTAGGTTGGGTTGTAAGGGATAAGCGATGGAGTTTATTTCTAGGTTTGTTATGGTTGGAGTTTTGTTTCTTTCTAGAAGTAAGAATTTGGTTTTGTCTTCATTCAGTTTTAATTTGTGATCTCTCCATTTTGACACTGTTTCTAGTGCAATGTGTAGTTTGTTCGTTGTGTTCGGGGTGGTTTGGTCGAAAGGCAGGAGGATGGTGATATCGTCTGCGCAGCTCTATGACGTTATACCTTGTTTGACTAAGCATGTGCCTTCTCAGGCACCCTAAAACTGTTTCCTCCTTTGTTCCCAAATGTGCTTAAATTCAATACCTTCATCAATCACAAAATATTTTTTGTTTTATAAATCTGCAGTTCTAACAATTGGTTTATTTCCTCCCATGAGGACCCACAGAACAATATTGTTAATATTTACATCCTATCCTCATTTGAGTGGGTTGGTTTTTGTTTTTGTTTTTTTCAAATCAGCAAATGACAATACTTTCTAAAATAAGAATGTTATTTGTCCCAATTTCTGACTTGCTAAAATTCATGCTAGAGTAAATGAAAAAAAAATAACAACAACAAAAATCTACTTGTTTAGAGCAGTTTTCAAAGTTTTTAGTTTAAGTACTTAACAGAGATGATGTAGTATTTTAGGTAGCTTAAGAGATGAATTTTGAATACTACACTGCGTTTCAAATGATATATTTTTCATTAAAGAGATCTGACAAATCAAATTTAGAATAAGCTATGCCATTGGCATTCAGATGCTATGCCTAAATGTTTAAATCTTGCATTACAATTAAGCTGCAAGGATGTTAATGCACTGCCGGGCAGTTAATTATGATCATTTTTTCTCAATCTTTCCCTGTAGGATTTTGGAGATGATGGGTCCTTGTACATTACTAAGGTCACCACAACTCACATGGGAAATTACAGCTGCCACGCTGACGGCTATGATAAGCCTTATCAGACTCACATCCTTCAAGTGAATGGTAAGAAAAGATATCCTAATTATCACGTTGTCTGAGGTTTCTTTTCTGGGCTTCAAGTTATATAATTTCATGTAGTTACACAGTGTCTCCTTTCACTGATAAAGCATGGCTTTAATGCTGTACTTAGTGTTCCTGAATAAATATAGTCATTGCAGTTCTGAAAGAATTTTTTTTAAATTAAATAAATCATACGATATAAAGACAGCCAGGCTCATTTTCAGACTATGGAAGATTGCCGGCAATAAAAACAAAAGAATAGCCTTACTAGGTCAGACCAATGGTCGATCAAGCCCAGTAGCCTGTTCTCACGGTGGCCAAACCAGGTGACTAGTACCTGGCCAAAAGCCAAGGTGTAGCAATATTCCATGCTACTAATACAGGGCAAGCAGTGGCTTTCCCCATTTCTTTCTCAATAACAGGCTATGGGCTTTTCCTCCAGGAACTTGTCCAAACCTTTCTTAAAACCAGCTATGCTATCTGCTCTTACCACAGCCTCTGGCAACACGTTCCAGAGCTTAACTATACTCTGAGTGAAAAAAAATTTTCCTCCTATTGGTTTTAAAAGTATTTCCATGTAACTTCATCGAGTATCCCCTAGTCTTTGTAATTTTTGATGGAACGAAAAATCAATCCATTTGTATCAGTTCTACTCCACTCAGGATTCTGTAGACTTCAATCATCTCTCCTCTCAGCCGTCTCTTTTCCAAGCTGAAGAGCCCTAACCATTTTAGTCTTTCCTCATACGAGAGGAGTTCCATCCCCTTTACAATCTTGGTTGCTCTTCTTTGAACCTTTTCTAGTGCCACTATATCTTTCTTGAGATAAGGAGACCAGAATTGGATGCAATACTCAAATGAGGTTGCACCATGTTTAGCATCCCTTTTTTAATAATTCCTAGCATCCCATTTGCTTTTTTGACCATCACTGCACATTGGGCGGAAGGTTTCATCGTGTTGTCTACAATGATACCCAAATCCTTTTCTTGGGCGCTAACCTCCAAGGTGGACCCTAGCATCCAGTAACTGTGATTCAGGTTATTCTTCCCAATGTGCATCACTTTGCATTTGTCCACATTAAATTTCATCTGCCACTTGGACGCCCAGTCTTCCAATTTCCTAAGGTCCGCCAGCAATTTTTCACAATCTGCATGCGTGTTAACAACTTTGAACAGTTTAGTGACATCTGCAAGTTTAATCACCTCACTTGTCATTCCAATTTCCAGATCATTTATAAATAAGTTAAATAGCACTGGTCCCAGTACAGACCCCTGCGGCACTCCACTGTTTACTCTCTTCCATTGAGAAAAATGACCATTTAACCCTACCCTCTGTTTTCTATCCGATAACCAATTCCTTATGCACAACTGAACTTTGCTACCTATCCCATGTCTCTTTAAATTTTCTCTGGAGCCTCTTGTAAGGAACTTTATCAAAAGCTTTCTGAAAATTTAGATACACTGAAAATTAAGTACCGGCACTGGGTCTGGCCACCAACATTGACTTTCCATTCTATTTTTGACTGGCCGAGACATAACTGGCTACAGTGACATAATAAGGAGGGGCAGGAGAGCGGACTGCCCCAGGCACTCTTAGTGGGAGCACCAGCATGAGCAGCAGGCTGGAAAAGCCACTCATTATTTATTTTTATTTTTTTTTAATTATATGTACCGTATTTGCCGGCGTATAGGATGACTGGGCGTATAAGACGACCCCCCAACTTTTAGTTAAAAAATAGAGTTTTGTGTTATACTCGCCGTATAAGACGACCCCTTCTTCCTTCTCCACCCCTTTGTATTCCATGTGCTTTCAGCGTTCTTCTCCCTCCTCTGTCTTCAAGTGCTTTCAGAGTCCTTCCCCCCCCCCCCCTTCTCTACCGCCCCGGGTGCAGCACAGCCAGCCAGGTCCCCTTACTTTTGTGGCACTTCCCCGACCGACCGACAACAGCCCGGGTCCGACAAACTTCCCTGCCCTTAACCGCGAATCTAAATTACCTTCTTACAGCTGCTGTAAGAAGGTAATTTAGATTCGCGGCTACAGGGCAGGGAGGATTGTCGGACCCGGGCTGTTATCGGTCGGTCGGGGAAGTGCCACAAAAGTAAGGGGACCTGGACGGCTGTGCTGCAACCGGGGCGGGGCGGCCGCCCCTCTCTCTTGGTACTCTCTCTCTCCTTACCTGCCATGCCTGCAGCAGAGCCGAACGGAAGTCTTCCCGACGTCAGCGCTGACGTCGGAGGGAGGGAGGGCTTTGTTTAAGCTTTGTTTAAGCCCTCCCTCCCCTCCGACGTCAGCGCTGACGTCGGGAAGACTTCCGTTCGGCTCTGTGCTGCAAGCAGAGAAGGTAGGGAGAAGAAGAGCCGTGCGACTGAGTACATCCAGCCCCGGAAGTAAGGGCATGTAAACTGTACCCGGCGTATAAGACGACCCCCGACTTTGGGGAGGATTTTAAGGTACTAAAAAGTCGTCTTATACGCCGGCAAATACGGTATTTATTGAGAATGGCAAACAATCCAGACACTCAATTACAATCAACAATGAAACAAGAGCAATACAGGAGGAACAAGAAAAGCAATGAAAGTGATGTAATACAAGTATAGACAAGCCTCCCCAGTACAAGATAGGCCAGCATGGATCAGAGCAAGGTCCAACAAAGAGAGAAACAAGAACCGATCATCCCCTACCCACCAGGCCCGCATTGAATACAAAGCCAGACTAGACCCACGGCCATTACTTTTTATAGTAGAAAATCCCACGAACACAGTCAATCGGACATCGTACCATACACCCCATTCCTCACTACAACACTCAACATTCACCCTACTGCCCTAGCAACAGGCAAGCCATACACACCTTCCCTACCACATCCAACCCCCCCAAACGCCCACCCCTGGAATGCAAGTAGGGAGTGTCAAAAGAGGACAACATCAGGGAGCTCCAGAGTAATAGACAGCCACTCATTCTGATGAAGATTTAAATATGTGGGAACAGAGGGCATAATTATGGCATGTGAGGTTCAGAAGTAGCGGTGGTGTGGGGGTGGCACGGAAGGAGTAGGTTTCGGAGAGGAGGGTGTGAGGGGAGACACTTCCCCAGGCACCTCCTACCTTCACTATGCCACTGGCTGGCTATATCAATATTTACCGGCTAACTGGCTAAGTCTCAAGGCCGAAAATACTTTTAGGTGGTTGTCATTGGCCACCGAACATAGCCAGCAAGCTGCTAAATACTGCTGGTGACCAGCTGTGTCACGTTACATAGCTGGTTATTGGCCAATCAGGAGAACCAGGATATTCAGCATGAAATAGCCAGATATCTACTACTATTATCACTAGTGCTATTTAGCATTTCTAAAGCACTGAAAGGCGTACACAGCACTATACATTTAATATGTAAAAGATGGTCCCTTATCAGAAGAGCTTACAGTCTAATTTGGACAGACAAATGGACATTTAGGGGTTGGGAAGTTTCCAGCAGAGAGAATGGTAGGGTGGACATAAGTATCTTACGGTGAATAGGAGGAATTCAAAGCAGCCTTGAAAAAGTGGCCTTTTAGCCTGGATTTGAATACTGCTAGAGAAGGAGCCTAACGTGCTGAGTCAAGCAGTCTGTTCCAGCTCTGATTGTGGAGACACATTACCACAAGCATCATATCGATCAATGGGTCAATAGGGCATAGACAGGGGGTGGGTAAGCAGAGTGGGCAGACTTGATGGGCTGTAGCCCTTTTCTGCTGTCATCTTCTATGTTTCTATGTTTAACAGTATTAAAGACTAATAACCATATTGTGATTCCAAATTAAGAATCTCAAATATTTAGGGCTTCTGATTTTAGGCTTTTAACTGATATAAAAAATGAAATAAAATATAATAGGTGTTTACTGCATAAACACTGGGAAATGCCACTTCCCCGAACCCCCTTCTGAGGCTTTGTTTTATTAAGGAATGGAAGACAAGAAAATGTCTTTAAAAATAATAAATTGAAACTGAGTTGTAAAACATGTGAAGCTCTGGTATAGGGGACACCAGGTTTGGTCATGTAGAGTTCAGATTTCTTTTTTTGTAATATGGTTAAGAATTTAGGGGTGCATTTTAGACTAGTAGTTGACAATATCCTAATAGATTTAAGACGTAGTGAATGGTTGCTATGGCACAATCTCCCAGATTCTATATATATGGTGCACAAATTTGGGGGCCGAAATTTGCATGCAGATCAAAAATGCACTTACAAATGAATTAGCTAACAGCCATTAACTAGCAAATAGGTTGATGTGAGCAATCAATTATTGCAGTTAATTGCTTGTAATTAGATTTGGTGCATGCATCTTCCTGTACTCTTATTATAAAATCTCATGCTCATAAATCCCTTACCATCAACTCAAAAGAGGACATAGCCAGGGGCATGGAAGGGATATTCCAAAAATTATATATGCAAAGTTATAGAGTACCACCATTCCCGTGCCCAGATGCCAAGAGTTGGGGACTAACAACAACGTGGGACTAGATATTAAATCTTCTTAAGGAGTTCACAAGAGAATAAATGTGGAAGCCTCAGTCCCACCACTCCACCGTTTGTAACCATGGGAAGAATTACGTGGTGACCTTCATCATTGGCTGTTCCGCATTCACCAATCGCAAAATATAAATAATTTAAAATATATTTCAAAACATAATTTAAGTGTTATATGCAGTTCTATCTTTGTTTATTTTTGCCAATATGCACTTATCTTTGCATCTGCCAAAACCTGGGAGCCAGACGTGACATGTTTCGCGCCGTTGCGCTTTATCAAGGGTCTCCCGAGGTGGCTGCTGCCATCCGACTCCAAGTGAAAGCTCCGGTGCTCAATAAGTCTAACTTTCACTGCCCTACTAGTGCAGCCTACATAAATGAGACCGCAGGGGCAGAATATCACATATACCACATAAGTAGAATCACAAGATGTGATAGACTTGAGATGGTAAACCTGCTTAGCCCTGGGATGAATCCATGAATCTCCTTGGTGGGAAGTATCACACATAGTGCAATGACCACAGGGAGAATGAAAACCTTTTTCTCTTTGTAAATTAAATTTTGTACAAAAATCAGAGGAAACCAGATGTTCAGACAAATTCTTGCCCCTTGTGAATGCAATACAGGGGTTCTCTTTAAATACTGGATGCAATTGAAGAACGTGACAGTGATCACGTATGCTACGGGCCACTGATAACTTAGTTAATCCTGCTGGATAAGCTATTTATTTATTCATTTATTAAGCTATTTATATATTTATTCATCCATGAATTGAAATTGAATTTTTATTGGAAACACATTTGGCATTGGATATGAACTTTGGATATGAACTTTGATATGCTTTGTTCACTTTTACATGTATTTTGACATTTTTGAATTTTTTACCTTTGGATTTGGGTGTCACTTTTATGTAGTTTTGACATTGTTCTGTTTTGTTTTTGTGATTTTTGTGATTTTTTTTTTGGGGGGGGGTTCTTTCTAACATCCTTGTATATTTTTTCCTTGTTTCCACACCGGATGCACGGTTGCACTTTACATTTATCTGCTTATTTTACAAATATAAGGGTATCATGATGTACGGGGCAGGATTTATTTAGGCTTTGGTCTAAGTGTTAGTCATAGAAACATAGAAATAGACGGCAGATAAGGGCCACGGCCCATCTAGTCTGCCCACCCCAATGACCCTCCCCTACCTTTCTCTGTGAATAGATCCCATAGAAACATAGAAATAGACGGCAGATAAGGGCCATGGCCCATCTAGTCACTCATGAATACCTGCCCGGAGCTTCCGGTTACTCGAAGGGAAAGTTGAGCCCATACTGAAACCCCCTTCTTTATTTATTGAGCTTATTTAAGGATTAAGCCGGCAATGCAACTACCATTCCAGTGTTGGTTTAACAAGGAGAAAACTTTACCAATTATTTTGCTGAAAATAGGTGACATATGAGGGAAGGAGGCTTTACTAGCACCCGTTAATGTAACGGGCTTAAACACTAGTAATTCTATAAAAGTTAGGCACACTGCATAGAATCTTGCTTAGTGCTGCCATACGTACTAACTTTTAGGTGCACCCTATTTTCTTGGCCTAAGTTGTGCACACAACTACACCTAAGTCAAAAACAGGCACATAACCTGAAAACACACCCACGATCCACTCCCTAACCCCACCCACTTATAGGCAGGCGCTTTAGACTACGCACTACTTTATGCTATGTACCTACCAAGTTGAGCACCTAACTTTCAATTAAATCCAATTAATGTCAAGTACTAGTAGTGTTGAGTTCAATATGGAAGAGAAGAATCCTGGAATATGTTTGTGGGAAATGGATGGATGAGCCTATTTCAAGTCAGACTTACCAGCTTGCAGGTTCAGCAACATTTATTGTCATATTAATTCTTCATGATGGCAGTTAATAAAGCCTAATAAATAAATAATTGGTCAGAAAAAAAAGAAATTTAGAACAAATGCCTTTATTTCAGTATTAACAGTCCTTTGCCAGGAGTCAGCTTCAACTTGATGGCAATTAATCAAGTTAATCAATTAACAAAAGAAAGCAGGACTTAAAATACTAGCTTCACTCTTTCATTTAGACAACCCTTAATTATTTTCATTGAAAATTGTTCAATACAAACACGTGAAAAAAGAAATCCAGTAATTGGCAGCGATAACAGTATTTACACACCACCTCAACCAAAAGCTTTGAGTGGGTTTGCAATAAAAGTAATTAAAAATACATTGCAGATAAGGCAATCAATTAGTATACAAATGTGACCCCCGCCCCCAGGAGAATACCTTTGCTACAGAGCAGGAGGTTCTTCTGGGGAGGGGGGTGTCACTGTGGTGATGGGAACTGGTGAGCTGCCTTAGGTGGGTGAAGTTAGAGAATGATATAGTTGTGAATGTTATACAAATATAATTTAAAGTTTTATATATGGAGTGGGATTGGGAGGAAAAATAGATCTCTGCCTCATTGAGCATGTGGTCTTTCATTGCCTAAACCCCCATCAGAACCCATGAGGAGAAGAGGCTATTCCAGATTTTTAGGCTATAGTTCCAATGAATGTTAATGGATCTTTCTTTGTAATCTAATTATGTAAACCGAATCGAGCTCCTATTTTTAGGAGATGATTTGGTATACAGTATAAGACTAAGAATTAGATTAGATTGGTACTGCAAACAGAGGCTTAGAAAATTAAAGAGTTATGTGATAGGATGCAATGTTCTGCTGTGGATTAGGAATTTGTTATTGGACAGAGAACAGAGGGTAGGGCTAGCCATTTCTTTAAATGAAGGAGGGTGAATAGTTGAGTGCCACAGGGATCTGTTCTGGGACCGGTGCTATTTAACATACTTATAAATGATATGGAAATTGGAACAAATGAGGTGATTAAATTTGCAGATGACACAAAACACTTCAACGTTGTTAAAACATACAGAATGTGAAAAATTGCAGGAAGACCTTAGAAAATTGGAACATTGGGCATCTAAATGGCAGTTAAAATTTAATGTGGACAAATGCAAAGTGATGCACCTTAGGGGTCAGCACCGAAGAAAAAGATCTAGGTGTCATCATAGACAATGTGCTGATAACGTCTCACAGCCAGGCCTACGGTGCTATGCCATGAAGATAATGTGTAGCATCACTTTGGGCAATAGGAATACTGCCTTCCTGTGGTACAATCAAAGCAACTTACAATTGATGAATGCAGGTAATTTCTCTTTCTCTAGTGGGCTCACAATCTAAGTTTTGTACCTGGGGTAATGAAGGGTTAAGTAATAGGAGCTAATGCAAGTGAATGGGCATTCAATCAGAAGGGAAGCTAGTGGGAGTGGTGTGAGCGCTAATGGGGATGCAAAAGCAAATGTCAGCTCAGGGCATCACAACCTTTTCAGCTGGCCCTGCACTCCTCAGTATGGCAGAAAAATCCAGGCACATGCTTATCTGTTTGCGATCTAAGTATAATTAGACCAATTGCATATCCAATAGGATTACCAAAACAAACAAAAATTAACTTCTAGACCGAATAACCTTGAAGAATTATGTGATTTACAAAAGATTACGTTAACTTACAACCGAGCGATCATCACAGAATTTAATTACCCCCAAATCTAGAGAATAAGTAAGATTTCAAACACCTTCTAAATTCCAGATATGAGAGACATAAAAGATACTTGTTTGAGTTATTTGTCCCAACTGGCAGCCTGATATGAAAGCATGCATTCATGGAATCTTTTGAACTTACAACCCTTCACTGATGGGTAGACAAAAAAAGCATGAGCTTTATGTGAATGTTTTTGAGTAGCAAAAGAAAATGAATTAATCAAATAAGATGGAGCTTGACCAGAAAAGACTTTATAATAGACACAACCCAACTTTAAAATAATGTGTGCCTAAACTGGCAACCAATGCAATTCACGATAGAAGGGAGTAAAGAATGTTGCTGTATAATGATGAGCTGACTCTGCACATCTGAATAAATTATTTTTGGTGGATGTGCCAGCCACCTCCAAGTTCAGTTATGTTTATTAAATCATTCTAATATGAATTGTGAAACTAAAGTATTAACCATAAATAAAATGGATTATCCACTAGCTAAAGTAATAAGAATACTAGGAGTTCATTTTGATCACGACCTTTCACTATTGCAGGCAGACCTTAGGAAATTGGAAGACTGGGCATCCAAGTGGCAGATGAAATTTAATGTAGACAAATGCAAGGTGATGCACATTTGGAAGAATAACCCGAATCACCCGTATGCTAGGGTCCACCTTAGGGATTAGCGTCCAAGAAAAGGATCTGGTTGTCATCATAGACACTACAATGAAACCTTCTGCCCAATGTGAGGCGGCAGCCAGAAAAGCGCACAGGATATTAGGAATTATTTTAAAAAAGGATGATTAACAAGACTAAGAATGTCATAATGCCTCTGTATCGATTCATGTTTCAACCTCATCTGGAGTACCTGAAGAAAGAGCTGTTGGGATGGGAGGACATAAGAGAAGTAGAAAATCAGTGGTCTAAACTGAAAGGAGCGATAAAAATGGCTACGGGCCTTTATGTGAAGAAAATAAATAAAAGCAAGAGAAAAAGGAAACCGATATAGTTCTCCAAACTAGTGGCGGAGAAAACAAAGGCAAAAGAGTTGGCTTTCTTGAAATATTAAAAAGAAACAAACCAAGAAGAGGAGTGCAGAAAGGACTACTGGGTGAAACTGAAAGAAGCCAAGAGAGAGATATGTCTGGTGAAAGCGCAGGCAGAAGAACAAATGGCTAAAAATATAAAAAAGGAGCCAAAAATTTTTTCAGATATATTAGTGAAAGGAAGAACATGAAAAATGGGATTGCTAAACTAAAAGATGCTGGGAACCGATATGTGGAGAGTGATGAGGAAAAAGCAAACGTGCTAAACAAATACTTCTGTTCTGTGTTCATGGAAGAAAATCCTGGAGAAGGACGAGAAAATAGAGTAGAATCTGCACTGTTCACAGAGGAAAGTGTTTATGAACAACTTGAAAAACTGAAGGTGGACAAAGCGATGGGACCGGACGGGATCCATCCCAGGATACTGAGGGAGCTCAGAGAGGTTCTGGCGGGTCTTATTAAAGACTTATTCAACATATCTCTAGAGACAGGAGGGGTGCCTGGGGATTGGAGGAGAGCAGATGTGGTCCCTATTCACAAAAGTGGTCACAGAGATGAAGCGGAAAACTATAGGCCGGTAAGCCTCACTTCGGTTGTTGGAAAAATAATGGAAATGTTGCTGAAAGAAAGGCTAGTGAACTTCCTAGAATCTAATGGATTACAGGATCTGAGGCAACATGGCTTTACAAAAGGTAAATTATGCCAAACGAACCTGATTGAATTTTTTCACTGGTTGACCGGTGAACTGGATCGAGGATATATGCTAGATGTAATTTACTTAGATTTCAGCAAAGCCTTTGATACGGTTCCTCATAGGAGGCTCTTGAACAAACTTGAAGGGCTGAAGGACCCAAACTTGAAGGACCCAAAAGTGGTGAACTGGATTAGAAACTGGCTGTTGTACAGATGCCAGAGGGTGGTGGTTAATGGAAGTTGCTCAGAGGAAGGAAAGGTGAGTAGTGGAGTCCTTCAGGGTTCAGTGCTGGGGCCGATCCTGTTCAATATGTTTGTGAGTGACATTGCTGAAGGGTTAGAAGGAAAAGTTTGCCTTTTTATGGATGATACCAAGATTTGTAACAGAGTAGACACCAAGGAGGGTGTAGAAAATATGAAAAAGGACCTACAAAAGTTAGTGGAATGGTCTAATATCTGGCAACTAAAATTCAATGCAAAGAAATGCAGAGTAATGCATTTGGGGATTAATAATCGGAAGGAACCGTATTTGCTGGGAGCTGAGAAGCCAATATGCACAGACGGGGAGAAGGACCTTGGGATGATAGTGTCTGAAGATCTAAAGGCAAAATAAACGGTGCGACAATGCAGTGGCTTCTGCCAGAAGGATGCTGGGCTGTATAATGAGAGGCATAGCCAGTAGAAGGAAGAAGGTTTTGATGCCCCTGTACAGGTCATTGGCGAGACCCCACTTGGAGTATTGTGTTCAGTTTTGGAGCCGTATCTGGAGAAGGACTTAAGAAGACTTGAAGCGGTCCAGAGGAGGGTGACGAAAATGATAGGTTTGTGCCAGAAGACGTATGAGGAGAGACTGGAAGCTCTGAATATGTATACCCTAGAAAAAAGGAGGGCCAGGGGAGATATGATTCAGACGTTCAAATACTTGAAAGGTATTAATGTAGAACAAAATCTTTTCCAGAGAAAAAGGTTGAAGGGGTAGATTCAAGAGCAATGTTAGGAAATTCTACTTTATGGAAAGGGTAGTGGATGCCTGGAATGCTCTCCCGAGAGAGGGTGGAGAGGAAAATGGTGACAGAATTCAAAGAAACGTGGGATGAACACAGAGGACCTAGAATCAGAAAATAATAGTTTAATATTGAAAAACTAAGGCCAGTACTGGGCAGACTTGCATGGTATGTGTCTGTATATGGCCTTTTGATTGAGGATGGGCTGGGGAGGGCTTCAATGGCTGGGAGAGTGTAGATGAGCTGGAGTGAGCTTTGACAAAGACTTCAGCAGTTGGAACCCAAGCACAGTACTGGGTAGAGCTTTGGAGTCTTACCCAGAAATAGCTAAGAAGAAAACCTAAAAAAAATTAAATTGAATCAGGTTGGGCAGACTGAATGGACCATTCGGGTCTTTATCTGCTGTCATCTACTATGTAGTCTGTTATTGAGAAAGACATGGGGGGAAGCCACTGCTTGCCCTGGGTCGGTAGCATGGAATATTCCTACTTCTTGGGTTTTGGCCAGGTACTAGTGACCTGGATTGGCCACCGTGAGAACGGGCTACTGGAATTGATGGACTATTCTTATGTTCTTATTACTTCAGGTCAACTTGTTAATAAAAAAGTGTTTTGGTCTTTTCTGGAAACTTAGAAGGATTAGAAAGTACTTAGTTAATTATCAATTTCGTCTAAGTACAGTCTTTAGTTTTGTCTCTACTGGACTATTGCAATGTCACCTTTTTAGATTGGAGGTTTTTTATTATTATAAATTTAGAACAAACGTTACAGAATACAGCCATTAGATTAATCTTCAGATTGAAAAAAAGTGATGATTACACCTTATTTATGCTAATTACATTAGCTACCTATATAAGGGAGAATGCTTTATAAATTATATTGTATTCTATTTAAAATATGGTTTGGAGAAATTCCTGATTATATGCCACATCTCATTAAATTTCCTAATAATCCATCTTTAAACCTAAGAAACAATGAAACTTTTCGGTATCCAGTCATTAGGAACTTTAGATACAATAAACTTTAACTCCACAAGGGCATATCAAGCTGCAAAACTGTGGAAAGCATTACCAACTAATATTAACCAGCAATCTAATTTTAAATGTTTCAAAAAAAGACCTAAAAACCTATCTATTTCATGAATTTGTTATTAATAATTCCTAAATGTTGTAACAGTAGTTTATAATTTGTATCACCATAATTACTTATGTAAACCACTGTGAACCTCATGAAGGTATTGGCAGTATACAAGTAAAAATTGTATTGTATTTAGTGACTTTTCCATATAGGACCACAATCACCATCACCACCAGACTGGCATGTTGCTACCTAAAGATTCACAAGCCCAAGGTGCAGCTGCCTCCCAAGCAGTTACACAGGCCTGAGAAGGTGGCATTTTTGATCCCTTCCAAAGCAAATGAAAAGTGGAAACACCTTGGTGCTAAAGTTCCTCTCAAGTACAGATCTGTACAATCATATCCCGCGTATTCTACTGAATCAAAAAGCATCAGCCCCATGATTCTCAGTCAGCATGATCCTTAAAATGCAAGTACAGTGCAGACCACATGCAGCCTACTGATTTAGTCCAGTATCTGTTCTACTCTAATAGCACAGGTACCATGAAAGATTATTCTGGCTAAATTTTGTGCCTTCTCTGTACATCACTTCACCATCTATCTTCCAGTCATTAAGTCCAGTTTTGATGATGATGGCAGACAAATTTCCCCCCCCCCCCCCCATCTGTTTCATTACCCTTCATGAAATTTATGCAAAAAATAGTTAATGAGTTCATTAAATGATATTACAAGGTTGCCAAACGTCAGTTATCATAAGCCTAGTGCTAAACCTTTTCGATCCAATGCGGTAACTCATGCTTAGAAACATTCATTGTTTACAAGATCCCATTATCTCTCTGCTATCTACTACAGATTCAGTGCCCGAAGCTGAACAGTCATTATCATCCTCATCCCCAGGTTCTGATATTTACAGTGTACTGCAGGAATTTTTATATACTGATTTCACTCCTCCTGAATCCTTCCTGGAAGCAGAGGAATATTCTATAAGAATATCACACATGATCCATCTCCTCTTCTAGCAAGAAAAAAAGTCTCCTTATGGAGATATCTCTCACCTGAGATTTATTCAATGTATGACCAGGGAGGTACCATTCACATTGCAATGGAATGTGCAGTCAAGAGTAGGTATCTTTGGACTTTCAGCTGTCTATATTCAAAACAATTTAACTGACCAGAAATGGCTGCTAGCCAGTTAAATTGCTAAACTGAAAGCCAGCAGTTCTGTGGGTGGAGTCAGCACCTGAAGAAAGATGGGCAGAGTTAAATAGATAACCTCAGTGACTCTTAGCAAAGGCAGTTTAATGAATTTTATTTTATAACAGTAGTCTCTGAGTAGACATCACAGATGGTGTGAATACATGAAGTAAGATCCAGCGAAGCTTGAAGAATGGTCTGAAATTTGGCAGCTGAAATTTAATGCTAAGAAATGCAAGGCCATGCATTTGTGCTACAAAACCCCGAAGGAACAGTACAGTTTAGGGAGTGAAGAACTTATGTGCAAGACAGAAGAGCGGGACTTGGGTGTGATTGTATGTGATGATCTTAAGGTGGCCAGGCAGGTGAAAGATAGAAGGATGCTAGGGTGCATAAGAAGTGGTATGGCCATTAGGAAAAAGGAGGTATTGATGCCTCTATATAAGACTCTGGTGAGACCTCATTTGGAATATTGTGTGCAATTCTGGAAGCCGCACTTTCAAAAAGATATAAAAAGGGTGGTGTCAGTCCAGAGAAAGGCTACTAAAATGATGCATGGTCTTCATCATAAGGTGATTGGGACAGACTTAGAGATCTCAATATGTATACTTTGGAGGGAAAGGGGAGATATAAGAACATAAGATTTGCCGCTGCTGGGTCAGACCAGTGGTCCATCGTGCCCAGCAGTCCGCTCACACAGAGGCCTTTAGGTCAAAGACCAGTGCCCTATTTGAGTCTAGCCTTACCTGCGTATGTTCTGGTCCAGCAGGAACTTATCTAACCTTTTCTTGAATCCCTGAAGGGTGCTTTTCGCTATAACAGTCTCCGTGATGTAAATGTGCATGACTGAAGTCTCTTTCATTTGAAAGGAAGCTCTGGAATAAGAGGGCATAGGATGAGGTTAAGAGGTGATAGGGCTCAGGAGTAATCTAAGGAAATACTTTTTTACAGAAAAGATGGTGTATGCATGGAACGGTCTCCCAGAGGAGGTGGTGGAGACAGAGACTGTGTCTGAATTCAAGAAAGCATGGGATGGGCACGTGGGATCGCATAGATAGAGGAAGAGATAGTGGTTACTGCAGATGGGTAGACTAGATGGGTTATTTGACCTTTATCTGTCATCATGTTTCTATGTTTCTATACTACAGTTCATTAGGCTAGCATTTGAAGACACTATTTTAAAGTTACCATAGTATCAGTATAAAGCACAGCTAATAATTATAGGAAACCTCAGTGTAGACTTTAGTTTTCTTCCACTCACCCCTAGCCTGATCTCTGATTTATAGCCCCTTGAAACAGTTAGGAAGCTAGAAATTTAATTAGGTCATCTCTATCAGCCAGTAATTAACTCTTAGAAATATGTTCTATTTAGGTCCATAGAGGGGAATCTACTAGTAACATTCAAAATAATAATAAAAATAATAAATATTAGCATAGTCTAGCATATAACTAGCAATCATGGGGGACTTTAGTTTATATATTCATACTCCATTAGCAACTTAATAAATCACCAATAATAAGAAGCATTCAACAGTCCAGCAGTGAGGCGGGGGCTATCCAGTCTTTTGCACTCAGTGACACATGTTTCATTATCACCACATTGGTGATACTCAGTGCAATATGTTTTTGGCACTCAGGGGACGGGTATGATCTCTGAAGGCTAGAGTAGCAGACTTGGAGGTGCTGAGGCAGGCAGAGATGTTTACAGAGGAGGCCTGTAGTACCCTCTCCAATCTTGAAAACCTCTGTTATGCCATGGAGAAGAAAGAACACCTGAAGGGAGAGCATTACCATGGAGAGGCAGGAAATGATCCTGTAGCCAGGACCTGCCCACCAGGGGGTGCAATATCTTCTCACACTGAGGATGTGTTTCTAGAAGCTTCCAGGAGGGAAGGATGGCTATTTTAGCTGGAGATTCAATCAGGCATGTAGTTAGCTGGGTGGGTAATGGAAGTAAGGAGGGGCATTTTCAATATATCAATATTTCAATAAATCCGAGTTTAGATGTTTTACAGAAGATGCACAAAAATCCAGTACCAAACATGCCCATTTTTAAAACTGCTAAACATCTATCTTGCTTTATCAAAAATGGATGTGTTTGTGCTCTGTGCGTATAATTTTTTTGAACCTTAAAAAAAACAAAAACCAAAATGCACAGAACAACCATTGAGATCTATGAGGAGGCCAACATTTGTATTAGATTGGTCACACAAGCATATTAGCAGATCAGTGGTGCACCCTATGGAGCGGTGAACTTCACATAAAAGATACCAGGTAAACAACTCACTATAACCCTCTTATGATGTATGTTGAGCCCTACAAAACCCACCTAAAACCTACTGTATACCACACCAATAGCTCTTATGCCTACAGGTGACACTTCACATGTGGAATCTGGTTGGTGTTTGGAAGGCTCACAGATTCCACCATAAGTGTAGTGGCTAGAGTGGAGAATAGGCCTGAGTCCCCATCTCTGTGATTGACTATACTACACTCCAGGAACCTGCTTGCTGCTCTACTAGGACTAGCCATAATATCTGAAACGGTCACACAGGCAGTTACGTAATATTTTATTTATATCTTTGCGGAGTGGGAGAGGTCAGTGACCACTGAGGGAGTGGATGGGGATCTCTAATTAGAAAACAAAGGATGTAGATTAAAGAATTAAGGCCAGTACTGGACAGACTTGCACGGTCAATGTGGTGATTTGGTGTAGGGGAGGGCATCAATGGGAATGCCACTAACTTGAAACATGAGGATGTTACTGGCCAGACTTTGGTAGATATCCTGCAAACAGGATGGTTGGATAGGTGGAGTGAGCTTGGATGGCAACTTCAGCATTTGGAATACTAGGACAATACCAGGTGGACTTTACAGTCTATGACCCAGAAATATCAAAGAAGAGATAAGTTAATTTAATCATGTACCGGTATTTGTAATGGGTATAACTAATGGGCAGACTGGATGGACTGTTCAGGTCTTTATCTGCCGTCATTTATTATGTTACTTTGTTCCCTGGCAGAAACCCAAAGAGTAGCAACATTCCAGAGCTGAGATTGTGATGTCATAATGCCTCATTTCACCAATGCCTAAGAGCCAACCTCAGCAGTGATGTCACTGCTTGATTAGATGGCAACTTCAGCATTTGGAAACTAGGACAATACCAGGTGGACTTTACAGTCTATATGACCCAGAGATATCAAAGAAGAGACAAATTAATTTAATCATGTATTTTTAATGGGTATAACTAATGGGCAGACTGGATGGACCGTAAAGGTCTTTATCTGCCATCATTTACTGTTACTATGCTTACATCCCTCCAGTAGTCATATTGTCAGTTAGGGCAACTTTTGGCACTTATTCATTTTTTAAAACAAGTCTAGTCCCAGATGTCTAACTTGTGCCCTGGACATATTCTTAAGTGTTTGATTATGACAGAAAATGTCCAGGTCATAAGCCCGCCTTCATCCCATCCAAACCACACCTTTAACATGCCCCTTTGAGATTTAGACAAACTACTGAACAAAAGCATAACTACTCATTTAGAAAATAGATTTTTGAAAACAGAAAATAGGAAGGGTTT
This sequence comes from Geotrypetes seraphini, assembly GCF_902459505.1. Taxonomy (NCBI): domain Eukaryota; kingdom Metazoa; phylum Chordata; class Amphibia; order Gymnophiona; family Dermophiidae; genus Geotrypetes; species Geotrypetes seraphini. The sequence goes on along the minus strand of NC_047084.1, from coordinate 171,395,339 downwards.
GGCAAGATGAATGTCCATCTACCCCTTTATGCCATTTATTGAACTTTGTCTTTTGAAAATGAGTCCTTTGGTCACTTTTGTGCCTGGTATGAAGGTGGTGCCTCACATGTCACCTAGATAAGATTATAGATAGTGCTAGGGAGGAGTCTGCTGTTCTTGGTACATGTGGATACCAATACATAGGTAAACAATGAACAACATAGGTCACAGCAATCCAACATTTTACGTGGATAAATGCATGCTTGCATATGTAAAAATCCTGAAAATTTCCCTGCCTACACATCGGGAGTAAAAATGGCCACATTTCACAGAGTGAATATGTTTACTTGCATGAGAAAAGCTGTGGAATTATATTTAAATTAATCTGGAAACTGATTCAAGTCTTTCTAAACTTTCATAACTGAAGAGCTATTTTGCATGCAATGTTGACATCTTATTTTTGTTCGGGTTTGTATATTCCACAGCCACAGGTTGTTACTGTTTTCTGGTATCTTAGACTTCTACAGCTGGTATCGTACTCAGAATATGGCAAGACCTGGACAACTGCAACAATCATTACTGCTTTTGTTTATGTATTTTACCTTGCATGTTCTTTGAAAATAAAAAAGTTTCGAACTGAAAAAGGAAAAGCTGTGGAATTAAGCCAGGAGAGTGAAAGTTGTCACCTCCTGGGATCTGCTAGGAGCAATGCAGCAGCTCTTCACTAGGTGGCACTCCTGATACTAGGCACATTTCCCTAATTGGCGGAAACCCTACAGAGGGTGCTGGCTCAGAATGGTAGCCACACCACTTTAAAGACAAACCCAGATATCACACATAGTGGACAAAGGCAGATGGTTTAGTTTCAAAACAGATACAGTCTTTTATAACACAAGCCATTAGGCACAAAAAACAGCTCCTCACAACAAAACATGGGCAGAAACACAAAAGGCAATAAAGTTAGGCCTACCAGATTTTACCCCCTCTTACCCCCCAGGCCTGTCCCATTATTCCCCAGTCCTGCCCCCACTGCTTGCTCTCACACACGCACATGTGGCCCTCCTGCCCGACCAAGTTTCAAAGAAGGTTTTCAAAACCCAAAGTGCTGGGTTTTGAAAAGCCGTCCGGACCCCCAGACATGTCCTCGAAAAGGAGGACGTGTCCAGGGAAATCCAGACATCTGATATTCCTAAAGTATATGAAAAATACGACATTCAGAAAAAACACTGCCACATGGCATAGGAAAACAGCTGCAGTAATATGGATTGAGATAACCTCTGAAGCTTCTTCCCTAAAGGTGTGCCACACCGTGCTCCTCAGGGCAGTGGTTTATCTCAAAAGAAACAAAGAAGAAAATGCTGCAATGAGCAAAATTCAAACAACAGTAGTCTTGAACAGTTACTTCAGAAAGTCTTATTAGCCAGCAGGATAAGGTTTGCAGTTCCCAGCCAGTTATAAAAACAAAAGGCAAAACAGTGGTTCCAAAACGGAAAAACAAAACTTTCAGCATAAACAGCCCTTCCTTGCACACACAGCCTAATGATTCCTTCTCACACTTGTGCAAGCAGTTTGTGCCAATTATTCAAACAACTCCAGAAAAAAAACCCACAAAAAGGAAAAACTTCTCCAGCTTTCAGGTGTCAGTAATCAAGGACATTCCCCTCTGTCCTGTACACAGTTTTAATCCCAATGAATGTTTCCTTAGGTTGATATAAACTTCTTGTAATTCAAAAATATATATTTAAAAAACAACAACTCAATACTGTGCCTATTAACAAGTGTCCATTGCCTCCACTTGCTCACCTTGTAAAGGGAGTTCCTCAGTCATTTCCATGTAGTCCTCCTGGGCTGGCAGTCTGCTTGAGTCACCTGGGCAGGTTCCTCCAGCTTCACCATTTCTACATCTGGCCTCAGTTTAGGTTGGGTAGTGCTTGCCCCTCTGCCTCCTTCTGCATGGCTTGTTCCCTCTCTCACTGTCCTGCCTGAAGCTCTGGTTTATATTTGTGAGAGCCCCGCCCAGACCTGTGTGGGATCAGCATGGGTCAAAGCTCCCTCTGGCTCTCCCTTTACATAAGAACATAAGAATAGCCTTACTGGGTAAGAGCAATGGTCCATCAAGCCCAGTAGCAATATTCTATACTACCAATTCAGGGCAAGCAGTGTCTTCCCCCCTGTCTTTGTCAAGAACAGACTATGGACTTTTCCTCCAGGAACTTGTCCAAACCTTTCTTAAAACCAGCTACACTATCTGTTCTTTGGCCAATCTGCACATTGCAATCAGGAAAATAGGACTGTTTCCTTAAGGAAGGTTGAAAGGATTTTATTTGCTGGCTTCTATTAGCTTTTCCTTTAGAATGGACAAACCTATCCTGCCAGGAACTGGGACTTGAAGGACCTGTATCTGGATAGTCAGCCCCAAGTGCCTTTGAACCGGAGAAACCTTCCTGGTGAGCTTTTCTCACCTTTGCAACAGGATTTATTTTACTTTTAATCTGTGGCAAGTCAGGAGATGTGCTGGACTTGCCACAAAGTAGATGTGAAGATTCCATTTCATACTTTGTGACTCCTTCCAAGTAGGTGCAAGATGCTACCTAAATACCTGAACCCCATTTGAAACCCCTCCTCCCCAAGAGAAGGTTTAATGAGAAATTTGGGGGGAGAGAAGATCTGTGGGAGTTTTTCATTGCAACTGAGCTTCTAAACTCTTGTGGAAATTGAAAACTGACTTTAGGGAAAACATCTTTCAGAGGAATTTACCACAGCAGAGCTGAAAATTGTCCTCCTCCTCCTGTGGGTAACAGTAGCCATTCTGTTTCACAGCATGGACACTTTCACCCTGATCAATAAGAGGCAGATCAAGAAACAGGGAAGAGTGAGGCCTATCCATAGTGCATAGGGTTTCATTCTGCTGTAAAGCGGATTCAGTATCCACAGCTACTAATATTGTTTTGTGAACTGATCTGACATTTTCAAAGGGAAGCATTTATGGATTCCCCCTTTGAAAATTATTTTGCAGGCTTAAAAGGACAATGTGCCCATAGGCATATGATATACAGAGTTTAAAACTGTCTCCATTAATGTGTGAGGCCTGTAGTATATGTTATAACACTTGCTGTCTGGACTGTTAAAAGACTAATATTCTGTTGCTGAGTAAGTATACTTTTCTCTGTGTTTAGTTCCACCTGTCATCCGGGTTTATCCAGAGAGTCAAGCCAGAGAGCCAGGGGTTACGGCCAGTCTTAGATGCCTTGCTGATGGTATTCCTAATCCAAACCTTTCTTGGCTAAAAAACGGAATGGACATCGCTCCAAAGTTATCCAAACAACTTACCCTCCAAGGTAAATATATTTGCAGATTATTATAAATTGACATTTTTATTTAGATATCTCTAATCATGTAGTATTACTAAAAAGCAAGTTATATACTAAAAAGCAAGTGACATTGGGGCAAGACTTGTAGGCCTGATTGCATGCCGCCGTCCCTTCTCTTCCTTTCCTGTGGTGGTAAGAGGGCGGCGAGCAGCACCAGCAGGGGTGGGGGTGGGGGGTGACGAGCAGCAGTAGAATGCCTGGAGGTGGTGGAGATCTATTCGCTCCACCTCCAGACATTCTACTGCTTTTTGGGGGTGCTTTGAGATTATTTTTTATTTTAAATTCTTTATTCATTTTTAATCTTACATCAAGTGTACAAATAATAAAACATTTGAAATTAAATACATCACTTGAATTTCTTTCTAATATAACATCAAATATATAAATTTATTCCCTTCCCACCCCCCTTTCCTTTAACATTTAATCAAACATATACAATATAAATATTCTTTTTCTTTTGATTAAACCCACAGTAAATTATAAACCACCCTCCTCTCCCCCATTTGCAAATATACTTTCACTAGGAAATGGCGTCTATTCATTACAATAAGTTGTCAATGGCCCCCAGATTTTTTTAAATTTATTATAATACCCTTTTTGAGTAGCAATTATGCTTTTTATTTTATAAATGTGAATATATCTGAAGCTGAAGCTTTGGAAAGCAAATAAATGTCATGTATGTGTGTAAATACTTCTTTTCAGTCTGTATATAGGTGGAGCAAAGGACACTGATGGTTAATATTCAATAGCTCCTCCACATGTGAACCTCCATTTTTTTTTTCAGGCCATGCCCAATATTTTTATGTCTTGCATATTAAACACTTATGATCGTTGCTATTCAGCAAAACCAGAATTTTCAAAAATGTTTGCTCTTCATACTCCAGAGGCAGCCAGGATAAGCGACAAGCATTTTGTTATAATACCTTATAAAGAACAGACTCTAAAATGCAAATGAAAAAAATGAGAAAAAAAATTATGGGATCACATGGAGAAGAGATGACTCAGGGGAGATACGATTGAGGTCTACAATACAGAGTGCTGAGTGTAGTGGAACGGATAGATGTGAGTCACTCGTTTGCACTTTCCAAGTGTGCTGGGACTAGGGGGGGCATACGATGAAGCTGATAGATCTGAACAGTAAATAGCTTGGTATGCCAATAATTCGGCCCTGAAGCAGCGGATATGAATTGAATTCCGCGAAACGCTGGCCACGTCGGCATCTTTGATACACAAGCACTGTTCGAAGCTAAGTAACCTTTTCAGTAACTTTTCAGTGAGAGAAAATGGTGCATACGAATTTGAGGAATGATGAATAATGAAAATGTTTTTGAACTATAATACAAGCAGAAAAACGATTTAGTTTTTAATAATTCTATAGAGAGAAAAGGAGAACAAATAGTAAATTTAACTAAGTTAAGAACTTTTTTATAATATTTATAACTAAATAAATTGGGTATAATTAATTTGTTAGAGTAAGGGTATAGAGGCGTGAGGCCGATGATTGGAGCAAGGAGCGTGAAACTATGTTGATAAATCCAGTCAGTGAATACGACTGTGCGTAGGCTCCATTACTGAGGCCATGTCCTGTATGCAATTAGATCTAGATCTAGAGAGGTATTGCACTCTTTCATAAAAATGGGAATTAGTTTATATAGTGTGTTATTTTGACTAGTTATTCCTAGGATGAGCAGCATGAAATGTTTTTCTTTTTGGGACCCTGCCAGGTACTTGTGTGACCTGGTTGGCCACTGTTAGAAACAGGATACTGGGCTTGATAGAACTTCAGTCTGTCCCAGTATGGCAACTCTTATGTTCTTATGTAATGTACACTGGTGTAGTATAAATGATGTGATGCAAATTCATAGATAAAAATATCTAAAAATGCATGATTTCTTTCAGCAAATGCTAGTGAAGTTCATATAAGCAACGTGCGCTATGAAGACACGGGCGCCTATACCTGCATCGCTAAAAATGAAGCAGGGGTGGATGAAGACATATCTTCACTTTTTGTGGAGGATTCTGCCCGAAAAACCCGTAAGTAGCAAAGCAAGTACTATTGATTCAGGAGAAATAAGTTTTGCACAGGAAAATGGAGAATTTTGAGGCTTGTTACATTTCCTTTATGCTATTACTAAGCCTCCCCTTGAGTTTTTGATGTTCAAGAAGCACATTTTCCTCCTCTACAGAGAATTGACCATTTGTCAAAATAAGTTTAAGTGAAGCAGAGAGGAAAATAATATTGCTGAAGTGTCTGCTGACATCCTAGACCTGTTGGGATTATTAAAGTAATCCTTGGATACTATCAAGACAATAGAATCCACAAACAGAGGAACAAACACTCCACAATCAGCAGAAGGAAAACAAATAACAGAGATGACTAAAAGTCACAACACTGCTTTGTTGCTTCTTACTATTTCTTATTGACTCGACATGGGCCTGTATGTTGGCTGAATTTTTTTTTTTTAATTCTTTATAATTTTCAAACATTTGACAACAATATCCGTCAAAAAGAAAAAATACAGTGAACTAAAACAGATTCATCATAAAGGGTCAAAAACACAAGATCCCTACTTTTAGGATAATAACAACTTATCAAAGTATGGTTAGTGCACAATTACAGAGAACGGAGCTAAAAGAATTGACTGAGAAACATCCTAAGAATAACTAAAGAAAAAAGGAAAATAAAGACTGAGAAGTTGGGTGGCAAGCATTAAAATGCCAAATATCTGCAATGTCAGTATGAGTGCATAGTGCACATAACGTTAATATCCAAATTTAATTTAATGCAGAGTTTTTATACCACTAAATCATCACAATGGCTTAGAAGAAGTTTGCAAGAAAACAAATAAAAACTAGACTTATACACTAGCCAAAAATCTAATCAGAAATCAAGTGACAAAACAATTCCATACTCATTATGTGAATAAATAAAAAATGTGGGCAGCATACACCTTAAGGAGGAAATTCTGTATAGAATGCTAGTTTCTGCAGCCGCGTAAGAAGTGGCTAAGAATCGCACAACAGCATCTATACAGAATCACATGTGCCCTAAGAGACAGATGCCCAATCCCGCCTAACCGGCCTGATTCTCTAAGCGTAACCAGTTAGAGGATCTGCCTGACCCCTTCCCATCAGCTGATTGTGGCAAGAGAATCCCCCAGCTGCAATCAGCTAAGCAGCTGCGGAAGGGAACCCCTGACCCCCCCCTGTAAACTCAGCTGGCAGGAGGGATCCCAATTCCTCCTACCTCCACCCAACACTGCCCGTGGCAGGAGGGTTGCCAAATTCCAACTGCTGCTAACCTCAAACTCCCAGTCTGGCCAATTGGGGTCTTAGGTCTTTTTCAAAATCGGTTGTAAAATGTTTCCATCCTGATGCGAGTCAGAAGGTTGTTCCAGGTATCAATACCAAGATATGTGAAAAGCGAGACTTTAACCCATTTGGGAGATGAGATGAGCAGTTGAAGCAATTTCAGTTTTCTGGTTGACGTTGACTGGGATTGACAAATAAGTTTATGAGTGGTTCAGTGTTTTTTGCATATATGATTTGGAACATTATGTACGATAGTTTGAAGGTAATACAAGTTTTGACAGGTAGCCAGTATAAGTTCTTATAGTAAGGTGAGACTGAGTCAATTTTTTTTAGTTTGAATACTAGTCTGACCACCTTGTTTTGAATTATCTGTAGTTTGTTCAAGAGAGTAGAGTTTAGACCAGGGGTGGGCAACTCCAGTCCTCAAGGGCCGGAATCAAGTTGGGTTTTCAGGATTTCCCCAATGAACAGTGTTTTTTTGAGATACAGGCTAGAAGGTGCTCCACATTTGGTTTGCTGGATTTGATTCCAGAGCTGTATTATTTGGTTGAAGAGATATAGGGGCAGATGGTACTTCTGATTGTATTTTTTTAAAATCTTGTTTTGGAAGAAGTCCCGTATGATCGGTGCATTAGGTTGGGAGTCAATGTCTGATTGACCTAAATCTGGGGATGAAGTCATGTTATGCATTAGGTGGAATAACTTTTTGATGTCAAAGTTATTATTGCTCTCAATTTCAAGTTTAGGGAGTGAAGAACTTATATGCATGACAGAAGAGCGGGACTTGGGTCTGATTGTATGTGATGATCTTAAGGTGGCCGAACAAGTTAAAAAGGTGATGGCGAAAGCTAGAAGGATGCTAGGTTGCATAGGGAGAGGTATAGCCAGTAGGAAAAAGGAGGTATTGATGCCCCTGTATAAGATTTTGCTGAGACCTAATTTAGAATATTGTGTACAATTCTGGAGGCCACACCTTCAAAAAGATATAAAAATGATGGAGTCAGTCCAGAAGAAGGCTACTATAATGGTGTGTGGTCTTCATCATAAGGCGTATGGGGACATACTTAAAGATCTCAATCTGTATACTTTGGAGGAAAGGCGGAAGAGGGGAGATATGATAGAGACGTTTAAATACCTATGTAATGTAAATGTGCATGAGTCGAGTCTCTTTCATTTGAAAGAAAACTCTGGAATGAGAGAGCATAGGATGAAGTTAAGAGGTGATAGGCTCTGGAGTAATCTAAGGAAATACTTTTTTACAGATAGGGTGGTAGATGCATGGAACAGTCTCCCAGAAGAGGTAGTGGAGACAGAGACTGTGTCCGAATTCAAGAGAGCTTGGGATAGACACGTGCGAATGGGCAGACTAGATGGGTCATTTGGCCTTTATCTGCCATCATGTTTCTATGTTTCTAAGTGTAGTGGGGGGGGGGGACTCAGCAATTTGATACCATAAATACCATGATGGTACACTCTTTTCAAGCAGCCTCTCACAATAAGGTCTTCCATCATTTTCTTCTTACATCACATTCCTACTTACATTTCAGAAATCAATTAAAAACTTTATCTCTTTTCAAAATTCATAATTAATTAGATCTTTTGATTCCTTCCAGTTTGTTTATTAATTAATCTTTTATAAATCGCATTGAACTCTATGGTTATGCGGTATAGAAGCCTGATTTTATGTTATGTTATATTAGATTGCTGCAGAGGAAAGGCTCTGGAGCTCTTGTGTGTGAACTGCTGCTGGCTAGCCACCCATAATCTAAAGTGGAAGCATTGCATCAGGGGTGAGGGAAGGAAGAGAAGACATACCTCAGCCATCTGCAATCCAGCATTTCTTTACTACTTCCGGGAGGGCCTTAGGGGAATATTGGTGGCCCTGCTCTCCTGCTTGAGATTCACTTTCTATTTTCTTCCCAAGTCCCCTCTCTCTGCCTTCCTTTTCCCTTTCCTGCACAGATCACTAGATCCACTCCTTCACCAGATCAATTAATTGATTCAAAGAGAAAACAGAGCAATATCGACTACTGTAACTCTCTGTACAAAGGCATATCACAAAAAGAAATAAGACTGAAAGGTCACTTGGACACACAAAGTCAGAGGCGTGAAGAAAGTACAAGAGATTTATTACGGTATACCGGACTCTAGTGCAGTTAAGAGCCTGCCTACTAGAGTGTCAGAAACAGGAAATACATGGACTTTTATGCCCTTTTTGCAAACTAATATATGCAAAAACTACAATTTTCATTTGTTACTTCTATAACTTTCTACAATTATTATTGGTCCTAAGCCAGCACTTATGATAGGTTCAGGGGTACAACTTATAGTCCTATAGGAAACTAGCTCATTTCTCTGCTTATCTAAATCTTACAGGTCTAAATGCTACATGTACAGAAGGGCTCAAACTCTTATCTATTCAGCTTACAATGTGGTAAGGTAGGGACATACATTTTAGGCAGATGAAGTCAATAGATTGTACACTTTCTTCAGCTATGTAGACCAGAGCAATATTTTAAACAACAGTTAACCATTTCATGACCCTACAAGATGTCTCCAGATAATCCAAAATACAGCCATAAGAATTATTACAAACTCAAGGAAATTTGAACATGTCACACCACTACTTAAAAATGCTCACTGGTTACCGATCCCTCACAGAATCACCTATAAAATAACTATCATAACCTTTAAAATTCAACAATCAAAATTATCAGCCTTTTTGGATAAACTCATAATTCCATACTCAGTTCCAAGGACTCTCAGATCCACAAATCAATACCTCTTATCCATCCCCTCTTTTAAGGTAAAAAAACACATGACGTACGGAAATCTTCTCTATCACCGCTCCCCAAATCTGGAACTATCTACCACTCTACCTTGGAGAGGAATCTACCCTAGAGAAATTCAAGGGCTCCCTCAAATGCTATCTTTATAGAGACGCGTTTGAAAGATAACAAATATTTAGGAGACTAAATCTCATTTTTAATCATAGTATAGGCCTAATCAAAACAGCAATTACTTCTAGGTAATTCTTGATCCTTTCCTGGTGTCTTTTTTTTTCCTTTTTTATGCTTTCCTATCTAAATTGTAGTTCTCCCTCTCTATCCTCCCCAAAGTATGTCTTATGAGTAATGACTTTTGTTTATATGTCTCAAAGAATATTTTTACTTTAAATCGCTTAGAAACTTTTTATAAGCGTTTTTATCAAATTTTAATAAAACCTGAAACCTGATTACATAAAGCAGCCATCAAAAATAAAGCAAATTGAATAACCCCCTACCCTTCACATTACACATCCACCCCCTTTTTCTAAACCGCGATAGTGTTTTTTAGCACAGGGAGCCACACAGAATGCTCCACGCTGCTCCCAACACTCATATATTTCCTATGAGCATCGGGAGCAGCACGTAGCGTTCAGCGCGGCTTCCTGCGCTCAAAACTGCTATCGCGGTTAAGTAAAAAAGGGGGGGGAGTCATTTGAAGAGCAATAAAAAAAACCTGATTGGACAAGAAATGTCAGAAAATGCTGTCATATTGAAATTGAAATAAAATGTATAATAATAAAAAAGCACATGTATAAATGTACTCCCCAGATTAAAGTACATGTTTTGTAAAGAAGCCCAACACTGAAATACATTACTCTCAAACAATGTCTTCAGCCACTTTACTTTTTGGTCATCTTTTGTTCAATCCAACTTTCTCACAAGCTTCTTGCTGTAAACATTCTTGAAAAAAGTTTTTTTATTTCTTTGGTATTTTCCTTTCACCTTCCCCCCCCCCTGATGTATTGAAAGTTTTGCATCTAATTTGCCAGTTCTTGTGCTTTTTCCTATTTTCTTCATTTGAATCTGCTTTCCTTTTCTTTTTCTTCTTTCCTTTCTTTCTTTTTTTGAAAGGCAACCTTTTGATTTTAATAGCCTTTTATACTTCCGCATTTAGCTAAGTCAGCAGTCTTTTGCACTTCTTTCAACCTTTTTTTAATTTGTTGAATGCATCTGTTCTTGGCTTCCAAGATTGGTTGAATGGATAGAGCCTTACCAGATTATAGATAAACACCAAACTGGAAACCCTCTAATACAACACCAGAGAAACAGAAATAGAAATGCATTTCTTCCTGTACTGTGTGAAATGCAGAAGAAAAATAGTGCCCATACAGATTCCCAGGACTTGCATATTTTAATCACTAATCCAAAACTGAATTGCTGTCTATCTTCTTTCCAGTGTCTTCCACATTTTGCAAGGGCTGAATTTGATGGCTTTAGCATGCACTTTCAATCATTATTTATTTTATTTATGTGAACATTTTTTAATACTGCATAAAACCTACACGGTTTACATAACAACATACATTAAAGTCTAACATACACCCATATTAATCAGAAAAGCCTGCTTCTGTGTGTCATTACAGAGGCATCAGCAATCAAGTAACTCCTCAACCACTAAGGGCTCCTTTTACAAAGGTGTGCTAGCGGTTTTAGTGCGTGCTAAAATGCCGCACGCGTTAGCCGCTGCCGCCTCCTTTTAAGCAGGTGGTATTTTTTCAGCTAGCGTGCGCGCTAATCCTGTGCGTGCGCTAAAAACGCTAGCGCACTTTTGTAAAAGCCCTAAATCATCCCAGCACCTCCCTTCTTATCTTCCAACACCTTTTCAAATATATTGCATCACATAAAAGCATTCACAAACAATTGTGTCTTCAACAATTTCTTAAACTTCAACCTAGCTGCACATAAACGCAAAGATCTTGGCAGAGCATTTCAGAGTTTCACACCCCCTACTGAGAACATAGTGTCACCAATCCTAGAGTGAGTAATTATCATGGTGCTGTTGCAATTTAATCTCGTACCTGTTTCTGACCTTAAGCTCCTTCTTGGATGATAAATTTCTAGTAACCCTTGCAACACAATAGAAGATACATGATACAGTAGCTGATGTATTATTGACAGAATTTTATATTGTACTCTTTGTTGAATCGGCAATCAGTGAAGCTGTTTCAAAACTGGTGTTATGTGCAGGGCAGGATTAATTCATCAAGGGCCCCTAGGCACACAAGTACACTGGGCCCCCTGCCCCGCTCCACTCCACTATGCGCCCAGGAAGCTGCGTCAGAGGGAAGCTTTGGGCAAGCAACACCGCTTGCAAAATTACAGTTCCCATTGCCTTTCTTACCCACGTTGCTTGCTTGTGTTACTTTCCGTGGATGGGGGAGGGGGGGCGCATGTTGCCAATCGATGCTGGAGGGGCCCATCGCTGTTTGGAAAAAACAATGTGGATGCCCTCCTTCATCGGGCCCCCCTGACCATTTTGGGCCCTAGGCACGTGCCTACTTGGCCTATTGGTTAATCCTGCCCTGGTTATGTGAGCCATGCTCGGCACACCAGCAATTAACCTTGCTGCTGAGTTCATAAGTAATTGCAATGCCCTGGTCTTCACGCAACCCCCCAGGTACAATGCATTGCATTATCATCATCAACTTTATTTGATATATCACAAAGTTAACATCTAAGTGGTTCACAATGCAAGGTAAAAAATAAAAACAAATTGCAGATGACAGCCAAAAAGTACTAGAATACAATCTATATCTATATAGAGAGATGGATATATAAATTACATCTACAAGAAGACACAAGGGAAAGTAGACATCAAAGCAAGAAATAAAACTTAAGTCCAAGGTAATGCTAATCAGAATAGCAAAACTCAACCCCCAGGCAATACCTGCAAGAAATAATGTGTTTTCAAAGAATTTTAAAGTAAGACAGTTCAGAGTGGACATGGAATATTCCACAAACAGATGCCACAACATGAAAGCTAGATGCACGCACTCCAATTTAATTTGAAAATGAAGTTAATAGTATCTCAAAATATGAGAAGGAACATACAAAGCCAGAGACTATTGAAGAAATGGGGGAGGGGCACTATAGCTCATAACCTGATGGGCCAAAAATAAAAATTTGAAAAAGAATACGGTACCTCACAGGTCACCAGTGTTCCATAGCCAGCAGTGGGGTCACACACATATTGCACCTGCTAGCACCAAGAAGCAGCCTGACAGAGGTATTTTGAACAAGCTGCAGTCTACAAATCTGAAATCAAGGGAGGCCATAAAGCAAGGAGTTGCAATAATCCAGGCAAAAAAAGCACAAGGATAGTGAAGCAGAAGACCTACAGGATTCCTGTTCAGCAGGGAACAAATAGTGCATAACTGGCACAAAGTGGAAAAAAAAAAAAGACATGCTAACCAAATCAGAAATATGATATTGAAAAGCAACGATACTCTCTAAAGTAAACTCAGTTTCTTCAAAGAGCCATTACAAAGGATAAATGAACCAGATATCAAAGGAGTGCATAAAAGCAATGGGTGAGGGGAGGGAGGGGGGGCTCTGCTAAGCTAACTGATTTCATCACATTTTCTGGCACCAAATGCCAAAATGTAATTACACGTGTGAAGAAATATTTTCTTCGGTTTGTTTTAAATCTACTACTTGGGGATCCTTTTACCAAGGTGCGCTAGCGTTTTTAGCTCACGCACGAAATTACCACGCGGTACGCTTCTAGAATAACGCCAGCTCAATGCTGGCATTAAGGTCTAGCGCGTGGGGCAATTTAACGCACGCTATTCCACGCGTTAAGGCCCTAACGGCACCTTAGTAAAAGGAGCCCTTAGTAACTTCATCGCATACCCCCTAGTCCTAGTATTTTAGGAAAGAATAAACAAGTGATTCACATCTACTCTTTCCACACCACGAACTATTTTATAGTCCTCTGTCATATCATCCCTGAGCCGTATCTTCTCCAAACTGAAGAGCTCTAGCTGCTTTAGCCTTTCCTCGTTGGATGTTGTCCAATCTCTTTTATCAGTTTTGTTGCCCTTCTCTGTACCTTTTCTAGTTCCGCTACAATCTTTTTTGAGATATGGCAACCAGAATTGCACACAGTATTCGAGGTGCAGCCGTAGAGTGTGTGTTTTCCATTCCATTCCTACCATTCTATTTGCACATTGAGCTGAGGGTATCAACATATCCTCAATGATGACACCTAGATCCTTTTCCTGGGAACATAAGAACATAAGAATTGCCGCTGTTGGGTCAGACCAGTGAGTTCCCTTTTAGGAAAATATATTTAATCACTGCTCGGCACTCTTTTGCAGGGAAATCTCCATTGTTTTGCACCATTTTCACTTCAGAACTGCAATAAAATAAAGAGATATTTTCTTATTTACTTATTTATTTTAAAAATTTCTCTACTGTTTTATATCAAAACAGTTTACAAAATGATTACATACATAAAATGTTAAAACAGATCAGGACAAGTAGAAACAGTCGTAATTAATTCTTACAACAATAAAAATCAATGTTCAAAGAAACGCATCAACAAATAGCTGCGTTTTTAACAATTTTCTGCATCACTGCATTTCCAAATTTGCCCAACAAGGGTATTCCACAATTTTACTCCTGTACATGAAAAGGTCGTTGCATTGGTTTCCACATATTTGATATTTGTTTTCAACAATGCAGAATTTTCTGAACGCAGTGATCTTGCTCTAAAGAATTCTGGGATTGTGCCATATAAAAATTCGTGACAAATCATAATTGCTTTGTATTCTAAATTCAACTGGCAAACAATGCAGTTGTCGGAGATATGCTCATATCTTGACGTTCCTGTTATCAATCTAGCCACGGCATTTCAATACAAAACAATAAACTTCGATGTGATGAAAGTATTATTAGTCATAAAGTAGGTGAAATAGGAAAACCAAAGACTTATCAACACTCCCTCATATATGCACACATATGCCCGTATTCTAATTCCATACACATGTAACCAGCACACAGTTTTCTCTAATACTGTTTACAAACATACATACATATTTTTTTACAGTATTAATGGTCTCTGAAATACACATACACAATGTGGCCCAACTTGCTGGTACCCCATGATGCCTCTCTGTTGTTATTTCCTTCTTTGTGCCCTATTGTTGTATTACTGTTAACTTTCTTTCCCTAGGTTACCAGATTTTCCTTGTGTAAAATCCGGACCCATAGACCTGCTGCCAGGCCTTTCCAGATCCACCCCGTTATGCCCACACCATGCCCCTGCCTCACCTCCAGCCCCAACCCCTCAGCCTGTTCTCATCGGTCAGGAGGGTTCCCTCCCGATGCGATCTGAAGAGTGTCAGGTTTTGAAAAAGAAGACTTGTCCAGGTAAATCCAGACATCTGGTAACCCTATCTTTCCCTGGGATTCAATTGTATTCCTCTTTGATGTGCTGTATGGTAAATGTACTGCTTGATTACTCTTCCTTCACTTGCAATTACTCTGGTAGTGGAGTGACTCACAAATCCTTGTAATAAGTAAAATACATAAAAGGTAAATTTGGGTCTTTAAATTAACATCTGTAAAGGGCTGAGAGCTCAGTAGGAGGCTGGAAAAAAAAACATACTTTAAGAAATGTTCGGGAATTATAAGAAGAGTAACAAATGCAGCACAGAAATCTTTGGGGTAATATTCATCAGGCTGGTGAATGCATAAAAATATACAGAACAAAAAGTATAGAGGAACTGGAAATAATAAAAACAATAGCTCTGGAGCACTGATTGCTCTGCAGCTTCTGAGGCAATATTCCCCAATAAGTGTACCCTCATTGAATTGAATTGAATTGAATTGAATGCATAGGATGCAAAGGGGTTAAGCTTTGAGCATTTCTTCCAGTGCTTATACTGGAGGACATTAGTTTATTGTTTTAAAAATATACAGATGCATGTTATGCATAATTTCAGCTAAGCTATGAGTCCAAGTCTGACTCCTGAAAATACAGGCATAATTTAATACATTAATAAACTAAACTAAACCTTAGGTTTGTATACTGCGCCATCTCCACAAGCGTAGAGCTCGGCACGGTTTACAGGGTTAGGTTGAAAAGGAGCTACAATGAAGGGTTATAGGAAAGGAGCTAGGAAGATAAAGAGGGACAGGGTACCAAAGAGCGAGAGGTGTTAGATTTTTGAAAAGAGCCAAGTTTTTAGGTGTTTGTGGAAGGATTGGAGGGAGCTTGAAATTCTGAGCGGGGATGTGAGGTTGTTCCAGAGTTCTGTGGTTCTAAAGGGGACAGATACATAGGGGAGATATTAGAAATGGGGAAAATAGAAGCACAGAAGCGAGATGGTTTGTGGGGATGGGACAGGGACCGAGCTCGCAGCCTCCAGTGGCTTGCACAAATTACATTGTAACGTGCCATGAAAATAAGAGGGAGGAAGGTAGATAGATAAGCCACCTGAGAGGAGCTGAAGGGTAGTAGAAAGGAACAGATGGTAAAGGAGGGAGGGAAGGGTGGTGGTGGAAAGGAATAGGACAGACATTGAAGGAGGGTGGAGAGGAACAGATCCCGAAGGGAAATATGGAAGACAGAGTGGGAAGAAGACAGATGCCAGACTATGGGGGAGCGGAGGGAAGAAGATGGGTGCTAGACCAATTGGGGGGGGGGTGAAGGGAGAGGCACAGTAACAGCAAATGGAAGACGTAGAGAGAAGACACACAGTGGATGGAAGGAATTGAATGAGAAGATGTGGAAAGCAGAAACCAGACAACAAAGGTAGAAAAAAAAATTATATTTATTTATTTATTTTTTGCTTTAGGATAAAATAGTATATTAGTTGTGTTGATAAAAATTTATAAACAAAGCCCTGCCAGCTGAACATCTCTTTCTCTAGTTCAGCAGCAGGAACTTTGATTTATAAGAAAGGAATAAGCTAAATATTACAGTACTAAGGCTTATATGGATGCAGCGGGGATGGTGACGGGGCGGTGAATGGGATGGCAGTGGCGGTGACGGGGCGGTGAAAGGGATGGCGGTGACGGTGACGGGGCGGTGAAGGGAACGGCTGTTGACGAAGAGCTACGTGTGTGTCTTTCTTCGATTCCAGCCAGAATATCAGCTTTGTGTTCAGCCAAACAGGCCCAGGTTTCGCACTGAATAAAGTATTTTATAATTTTTCACTATTCTGTTTACTTAATATTTCATAATAAAGTAATTATAAAATACTTTCTTTGTGTTTATTTGATTCCTATTCAAGAGAATTACTTTATATATAGTCAATATAGGCACAGAGTTAAATTTTTTAACATTTTCTAATGGTGGTGTGCCTCGTGATTTTTTTCATGAAACAAGTGTGCCTTTGCCCAAAAAAGGTTGAAAAACACTGGTTTAGACGATTGGATCTAGTATTAATGACATCTAGTAAATCCTCTAGGAAATCAGTTAAATTAAAATTATCTGTTGACTCCAATCTTCCCTCTGCCTGATTCACCACTTGAGTCAACTTAGGTATATCATAGCAATTATCTACCAAAATTAGATCAGGATTAGGAATGCCCAATGCTTCAGTAATAAATGTCTTTAAGAGACAATCAGACAAAAGCAAGCCTGTTATTGGAAAATTAAAAACTGCGAGTTTCTTATAGACAGGGATTTCTAAAGATTCTAACTCATAATGAATATTGAGACTACATTTGATGCTAGATATCCCGATAGACTTTAGAGAATGAACTTGAAGCTTCAACAACCCACTTTCATTATGAAACATTTCAATCTTCTCTTCCAGCTCCTGAAATTTCCCAATAGTCTTAGAAGTAGAGTCACATAATTGAGAAACTGTACCACATAATAAACTTTCTGTACTAGTTAAAACTTTTTAAATGTCTACAAGTGAAGCCTTCAACGTAAAAGTTATTTCCTGCCGGAAAGGTTCTCTTAACAATGGCGTGGTGTCTAACACCCTATTTTACTAAGGTACGCTATGCCTTTTAGCGCGGGCTAACGTGTCCATAGACTAACATGCACACATTAGCGTTTAGTACTTGCTAAAACGCTTAGAGCACCTTTGTAAAAGGAGCTCTAAGTTATTAGATGGGGGGGGATAATAAGTGTTGGTCCTGCAACAGCTCATAGTCTTGCGGTCAGTGGCTTTACCTAGAATTTTGCACAAATCTGAGGCTACATTCTATATATTAATATGGCTTGCAATACAACATATCTTAACTGAATGGAAGAATAATTCTGTATTATCTGAGGCTGCATGGTGGAATGTTTGTTTAGTACGGAAGTATGAAGCAATAGCTGCTGTAGGATATGGGGATTGTTGGATTTACATTGTCAATCTGCCGAATAAACAGGGACCTGACTTTCAGGATGTTATATTGTGTGTGTGTGGGGTGGGGGGGATATGAGGGGATATTATTGTATGTTAATACTGTTGTCTAAAATTCATAAAAAAATTTGATTTTAGCACATCCTTTCACCTTCCTCACTCAAACATATAATATACTTTTTTAATAGATCCTCAGCGACATAACTCTGGGCTCGATATGTTCTCACTCATAGTCGCTACTTTAGGTAAAACAGAAAGTCTGCTAGAAGAAGCAATTCCACCTGCCCCTACATTTGTTCACTCTTTCCAAAAATACTAGGACTAGGGGACATGTGATGAAGCTACTAAGTAGTAGATTTAAAACAAACCACTCAACATGTAATTAAACTCTGGACTTCATTGTCGGAGAATGTGGTGAAATCAGTTAGCTTATGAGGGTTTAAAAAAGATATGGATAATTTCCTGAAAGAGAAGTCCATAGACCAGACATGGGCAACTCCGGTCCTCGAGGGCCAGAATCCAATTGGGTTTTCAGGATTTCCCCAATGAATATACATGAGCCACATTACCAAAAAACATACCCCCTTGTTCTATTATCTGACACCTAAAGTTATGTACAAATTGCATATATATTACATAATACTAACATGTATATGTATGCATGTGCTAAATACTATTCTATAACTTATATGCAAAAATAGCTTAACTTGTAAATGTGAAGTGGGCATAGATGTTTTGGCGAAGAATGGATTGGGATAAGGGTGGGTTATCTGGGTCCACACAAATTACAGAATTCTGTATGGTACACACATCATATGTTTAGGTAATTCTGGTGTGTGACACACATCATATGACACACTTTTCTGTCTTATTACCAGCACTTTTTTGATAAACAGTATGGGGATTATTCAACTAAATCCAGTTTTGAGGATACTATATCTCCACTTGTATAACACCCTTTTGAAGTTCTTCGATCCTCCGAAAATACAACTCTGTGTTAAATAAATTTTCACCACACAAAGCTTTATGTGTTCTGTCATCATTGGACCATTAAATTTTTAGTTTTAATTTTGAGTTATATTTCATTATAGTAAGTATTTCTTTAAGCTCATATATGAGTTTATAAGTTATATCAATTTTTATAAATTCAATCAATATTTGGGACAAACAATATCGGGGATAATTTTCACCGACATGTTTCGCAGTATAATGCTTTCTCAAGGTGAAGTCCCTAATGATATTGTCGCCATCCTCTTAGACCACTTTAGACACTGCATGACTGTTAACACTACTACTACTACTACTACTATTATTATTATTAATTATTTCTATAGCACTACCAAACATAAACAGCACTGTACAGAGTCACAAAGAAGACAATCCCTGCTCAAAAGAGCTTAAACTCTAAAAAGGCAAGACAGACAAACAGGATGTCATGGATATAGTTAAGGGGAACGGTTAATCAGCTGGCTGGGTTGGAAGGCAGAGGAGTATGGTTAAGGATTGAAGGCTATATCAGAAAGGTGAGTCTTCAGTCTGCTTTTAAACAAAGTAAGAGAAGGGGCTTGGTGGACAAACTCAGGTAATTTATTCCAGGCATAGGGGGCAGCTAGATGAAAGGAACAAAGTCTGGAATTGGCACTGGAGGAGAAGGGTACAACTATGAGCAGCTTATCTGAGGAACAGAGTTCTCTGGGAGGTGTATAATAATAATAATAATTATTTTTCAAGTACCTTTCTTATTTCTAATCTTAATGTATATTTTCTGTAAACCGCTTAGAACCTAACGGATGTAGCGGTATATAAGAAATAAATTACATTACATTACATTTATATACCACAGTACCGTGAAGTTCTATGCGGTTTACAATGATTAGAAAACTGCTACAAATTGAGTGGAACTGTAATAGTTGGAGATTAGTGGTGAAGACCCTAGGCCTTCACAGATAGACCACTCAATTCTCCTTATGCTGGTTCAAATAATATGAATTTAATAATCAAATAGTAATAGCTTACAGGAACAAATCACACAGCATACAGAGTGATAGAGCACACACCAGACTGGCCAGGTTGATGGAGAACCTCCGATGAGTTCTGAAACCATGGTTCAGGGATCTTTCTTTTATATGATTCTGACAGCTCTGGCCCACGTTGGTGCATGTTACATTTCACACTTTCATTGGTTAATCATATTCATTATCTCATATATTAAGTTATGGGTTGGTTAACATAAATTGAGTGATTCTGTGTCATGCCTTTTTCCATATGCTTCTCCCTCATTTCCCCGTAAATGTCCCGTTAATATACCAAGTTCCTCTTTTGAGCACCTGGGCCTAACGGCTTTTCAGCTCTGTGGTTAGCCTTCTTGTATACTTATGATCGTGGTTCTTCTTTCCTCTGGTGAAAGTTATCATGTTGCTTGTCTTTCCTCTAGTGAAAGTTATCATGTTGCTTATGTTTTTCATCAGAATTATTTTTCTCTATAACCACACTCTCTGTTTCTAGGAAAAAGCAGAAGTCTTTCAGAGTTCACGGCTGCTCTCAGAGTTGACAATTTCTAGTCAGAGAGCCTATTTGCTTTTTCAGCAACCATTTTAGGTCTTAGCTGTACTGGCCTTGCTTTGGCCTGCTACTGCTGTGACAGGGAAATTCTCGGGGGTCTTCACCTGAGCTTACAGGACTTTCCCCTCCCCCTCCTCTTCGGCTAACAGTTTAAGAGATAAGTTGTTATGGGAGAGATTGAGATGGGAGAGATTGTGCAGATCAGCTACCTAGGTACTTCAAGAACAGGTATGTTTTTAGGTGTTTCCTAAATTCACCATGGTTATTTGCGTGCATATAGTTATTTGCGTGTATAAGGAGAGAGAGGAGAGATATTGAAGAGCAACAGAATGAACATACTTGTAGGTCAGCACATACATTTAGGTGCAGCAGTGCTTATTTACACTAATATTCTATAAAGAAATCTTGGTACTCGGATGGTATTACAGAATTGATGTTCAGGGTGTGGCTTTGGAACATCTAAAATGAGGTGACTTGTTTCACTGCTGTTTTCCTTCAATAAAATAAACAGTTAGAGGACCAGGAAATCTGGCTTTTAATAATACAGTCTTTACATACTTACCTATAGGACCAGCTTACTGGTGTGGATGCTGTTATATTTTTTTACTTTTAACCCTCCTTTTCCCCATTGCAAAAGAAAGAAGGAGGAGCTTTTTAATTGCTCAACAGGACACACCAACATGAGTGACCCTCTTCAAATTCCACAAGTCTCAAGAATACATAAATGTTACTTCAGTGTTACTCTAAATTGCTCCTTTAGGGGCTCTACAGGGGCCTGGTGTGTCTTTGGGTATGTCCCTTTATACATGCACCGAAGGTTACATTCCACACGGATGGCTTGCTTATGTTCTGCTGATACAAAAAATTGACATCATATCTTGCATCCATCACTGACAATGGCAGTCAAAAGAGTCGACCCCCTCTTCCTGCAGTTACAGCAGTCTTCTCCAGCAAGCATTACAAGGAGGACTCACTTAAGTTCTGCCAGTACTGAAAGAGGACATCATACCCAGCAGCCAGTGGTAGTTGAAAGAGTCTATTATGTCTTCTTGTGGCCACCCATAGATAACAGCTGCCTCCTTCTCCCTATTTTAGCTGTATATTAAATTGTATAGCCAAAATGTATCCTGATGCTAACCAGTATAAGTAGTTTTCAATATCAACCCCATTGCTTTTAATGGGATAAATTTCAGTTTTATATTTATTTATTCAATTTTCTTTACTGTTCTCCCAGGGGAACTCAGAACAGTTTACATGAATTTATTCAGGTACTTAAGCATTTTTCCCTGTCTATCCTGGTAGGCTCACAATCTGTCTAAAGTTCCTGGGGTAATGGAGGGATTAGGTGAGTTGTCCGGGGTCACAAGCTGCAGCAAGGATTTGAACTCACAACCTTAGGGTGCTGAGGCTGTAGCTTTAACCATTGCGCCACACTCTCCCCCTGTGCAGAATCAAAAATAGCTTAAGCTGTCTTTTTTTTTTTGTAGCATAAGAAAAATAGCTGCATTTTGATCAGCTCTAGATATTAAGGGGCTCATAATCAAAAGAAAAAAATGTCTAAAAAGTGGCCTAAATGGCTACTTGGATGATCAAAAAGCCTGATCTTCCAAGTACCCATAATCAAAGTTGGTTTTAGACGTATCTAAAACCAGCTTAGGCCTTTCCCCTGCCTCTAAACGCACAGAGAGAAAAGATGAATTTTTAGAGGAGGGGAAAGGGCGGGCGGTGGGCTAACCTAGACCTAGGCGTGCAGCAGGTATAACCAAAACTTTAGGCAGGTTGCCTAGTCGGCACTTATAAGTTTTGACTTAGACCAAGTCAAAACAGGTATAAGTGCCAAAAAGGGGCCACTGAGCTGATCATGGCTGGCGCGATCAGTTCAGCAGCCCGGCAACCAACCCCCCCCACCGCAACCATCGCGGCAGAAGAGATGCCCAACCCAGCCCATGTGCCTAAGGCCCCGCCCACATGAGGAGTCTAAGGCTCCCGGGCCTATTTTGATTGGCCCAGGTGCCTCAGGCCCCACCTGTGGGCGGGGTTTAAGCTGCCTGGGCCAATACGGCCCCATTCCGGAGCCGGCTGGCCTGCCGGACGGGCTTTGCACCCATCCATCTTGCCAATGTTGACAAGGTATGGAGGGTGGGATTGAGGGTAGGGGGGTCGTGGGGTCGGCAGGGTGGTCACGGGTCGATGGAAGGGCCGATCGGGGGTTCGTAGGGGGTGTGGTCGTGGGGGGGGGCGATTCGAAGGCAGGAGGGCCTGGGATCCCTCCTGCCCATATTTTATTGGGGATGGAGGGTAGGGGGTCCACCTGGGCAGGAGGGCTTGGGCTCCCTCCTGCCTGATCTTGTAGGGGGTGGGGATCACGTGGCCAGGAGGGCTTGGGCTCCCTCCTGGCCCCATCGGACCCGGGGGGGGGATTGGAGATCACGGGGCAGGAGGTCTTGGGCTCCTTCCTGCCCTGAACGTAATCGGTGGTTCGGGGGAGTGGCCATGGGGCAGGAGGGCTTGGACTCCCTCTTGCCCCGATGTCGTCGGGGAGGTCATGGGTGCTGCGGGTCAAGAGGGCTTGGACTCCCTCTTGCCCCGATATCGTGGAGGGGGAGTGGATTCTGTAACCGGTGTTGTGTTTGACAGACACCGGTTACAGAATTCAGCTTTTAGGCAAAGGACTGGCTCCTCCTTCGCCTAAAAACTCTTGTTTTGGACGTTTGGGACTTAGGCTTTTTTTTGGTTGATTATAGGGTATAAGTTTAGACGTAGTGGTGGTCTGGGTGTTTAAACAGCTGAATGTAGAGGCAGGCCATTATCAAAAAAACCTCCTTTTGGATGTTTTTTTTTATTATGGACATTTTCCCTGCTTCTACTTTCAACGTTTAAGGCCTTAGGCCAAAAGGGGACTTAAGACGTTTTTTTTTATTTTGCCCCTCCATGCTTTTTAGACAGGAACTTTGGATAAATGAATCCATATACTTTTTGTTTAATAAGTAGTAGTATAGAGTGAATTTTTTATATTTTTGAGGGGCTTTTTAACCTATCATATGCATATGCATCCTGGCCCTATCAGACTCGGCCGGGGGGGGGGGGGGGGATCACGGGGCAAGAGGGTTTGGGCTCCCTCTTGTCCCGATCTTCATTGGGGGTTCACGGGTGCCGCGGGGCAAGAGGGCTTGGACTCCCTCTTGCCCCGATGTCGTCGGGGAGGTCAGGGGTGCTGCGGGTCAAGAGGGCTTGGACTGGGTGGTCTGGGTATTTAAACAGCTGGCCATTATCAAAAAATGGCAGGCCATTATCAAAAAAACCTCCTTTTGGACGTTTTTTTTTATTATGGACATTTTCCCTGCTTCTTCTTTCAACGTTTAAGGCCTTAGGCCAAAAGGGAACTTAAGACGTTTTTTTTTTTTTGTTTTGCCCCTCCATGCTTTTTAGACAGGAACTTTGGATAAATGAATCCATATACTTTTTGTTTAATAAGTAGTAGTATAAAGTGAATTTTTTATATTTTTGAGGAGCTTTTTAACCTATCATATGCATACAAGCACCTGAGCTGCCAATAAGTTGAAATGAGACTAAAAGCTTTTGATGATGGCTTGTTGAATATATTTTTTCATGCCTGACTTTATATGTATTTAATGGAACTTTCATTGCACATTATGTTTAATATCTATATACCATACTTATTTTCTCTGCATATCATTTGTGCAGATTTTTTTATGTTGTGATTAACTATATAGAATTATATGCTTTAAAATTATATAAGTAAAGCCTGTATGCTATCCTTACAGTTAATTAACTATAGAGTTTCTGAAGTAACATTTAGTACTAGGCACTAAAATATTCAGAACCTATAAATCATTCTAAATCTCACAAGGATGAATTCACAGGTAATGTGATGTTATCCTGTCATTGTGATTATAGGTCAATTGGTGAATCAGTTTTCAAACTCATTGGCTATGTAAATTTTCCAAGGATATTTTGTACCTGTGGATGTATCACATAAAAAAAAAAAAATGACATGTGATCCGATCCAAGATGGCGTACGGTACCTGTGACTAGTGAGACGCTGTGGGAATCATCGATCGTTCTTTTTCTTGAATACAGCTTTTCCTTTTACTGCGATGCCAAAGAGACGGGGTAAGAGCACTGCTGCAGCCTCACGGCGCTCTGAACACCCCCCTCTCGCTTCCATCGAGCAGTTTTTGCAGTGCCTTCAGAGGGAGCCTGCAGTCTCGGGGAATCGCCCATTGGACCCAGCGGCGTGGAGTGATGCCGACCCGGAAGTCCCAGGGCTAGACACAACTCTGAGCCCCGACCAGAGGATTCACCTCCCCCACCGCTGAGTGCGAGCTCGCCACGCAAAGGGAGTGGGCCAGAAGCAGCAGCACTCCCTGACCGAGAGGCTGTAACACCTGGGAGCCAGCAAGGAGAAATCTCGATGGCCTTTCTAAGCCCAGAGACAGTTCCAGCGGACAGGAGATCTGAGGGAGGAGAAAAACCGGACCGGCAGACAGAGGGAAGTCAAGGTGAGCCATTTTCAACTTTACATGAGCTTTCCTTCAAATATGAAAAACCGGCTGAAGTGACTCTTGACTCATTATGGGACTTGGTTTCCAAACTGGAAGACTCACTAACTAAACAGATTAAAGAAGGTGAAAAGAATATAAGAATTCAAAAACAAAAAATAGAGTAAAATAAATAGGAAATTTCCAATATCAAAGAAAAAGTAGGAGAAATTAAAAAAGAAGTAATAATGATTAAACAAGTTCAATCTACAATAATAAAAGATAATCAAATTATTAGAAGAAAATTGGAAACAATGGAAAATAATTATCGGATTAATAATCTGCGCTTGCTGAACTTCCCTAAAGTTCCATCTATAAACCCAAGGGAGATGATAAAAAGGTACTTTATAGAGATATTAAATATTCCTGAGGAATCAATACCTCCTCTCACTCGGGTATATTATTTGTCTATTAAAGTAATGGATCAGCAAGCGGACAATCAGAAACAGGTTGCACAAGACCCTTAACTAGATTTGACAGCAATTTTGGAAGTATCTGACAAAGATTTGGCTAAACCAGCAACTCTTTTATTATCTGTGGCGTTGTTGCCAGATAAAGATTGGATACTAAAAATGTTTTTTAAAAATAAAAATAAGGAGTTCCTGGGCTTGAAAATTCAAATATTTCCAGATGTTAGTAGAGAAACTCAGAACCGTAGACGTCAATTTCTTCTGATGAAAGCAGGAGTAGCACAGTTGGGTGGTATTTTCTTTTTACGCTTTCCATGTAAATGTATAATAAGGTATCGAGATAATAAATGTGTTTTTTGAACCGGCTCAACTTACAGCTTTCTTGATGCTGAAACGTTTGGAAAAGGAAGGAACAACGTAATAACAACAACAAATGGATCTGATCAATAGAATATAAGCTCCTTAATCCAGTTACTAGATACCTTTTTTCTTGTATAGAATTTATTAATTGATTTCCTTAAAGTTCACTCATAAATCCTTGGATCATCCTTTTTTTGAGGACTTGAGATTGTTTGAGTAGAGATTTATTATTGTGGAAATTATTTTCCTTTTTTTAAAAAAAATATATGTATGATCAGACAATCTTTCTGAACAAAATGTTTGATTTTGTTAAAATTCAAAAGTGATAAATAATTAAATAAATAAAGAATTAAAAAAAAAAAAATTTGCAATATTTTTTCTTTGAAAAAACTGCCCATGTGTTCAAAAAGCACCCCCGCCCCAAATTATGCATATTTATTTTGTATGAGTAAAATATCAATGGGATATAATGCATGCTTTCATGCACTACACATATAAGCATTCTTGAGGATATTGTTTGTGTGGAGCTGGGTCAAAGTTGTAAGACTATGGGGCTTATTTTCAAAACAGAAAAACGGCCAAAAATGGCATAAAGGGGCAGATATACTTTTTTTGTTAAATCCTTTCAGTTCACAATTTTCAAAACTTCTATTCTAGATGGATATCTATGCTGTTCAGCCATAGTTTGTCTAAATCTCAAGGGGGTATGTTAGAGGTGTAGCATAGAAACATAGAAACATAGAAGATGACGGCAGAAAAGGGCTACAGCCCATCAAGTCTGCCCACTCTGCTTACCCACCCCCTGTCTATGCCCTAATGACCCGATTTCCTTATCTTGACCCTCGTACGGATCCCACATGGGTATCCCATTTATTCTTAAAGTCTGGCACGCTGTCTGCCTCGATCACCTGCACTGGAAGCTTGTTCCAATGATCAACCACTCTCTCTGTGAAGAAATACTTTCTGGTGTCGCCATGAAATTTTCCACCCCTGAGTTTGAGCGGGTGCCCTCTTGTGGCCGAGGGTCCCTTGAGAAAGAAAATATCATCTTCCACTTCGACATGTTTCGATCATGTCTCCCCTCTAAGTCGGGCTTATAACGTGGACATTTTTCTGCCATAATCAAACATTTAACGATATGTCCTAGGCATAATTTGGACGTTTGGGACTAGACCTATTTTAATAATGAATAAGTATCAAAAAGGTGCCCAAACTGCCCAGATGACCACTGGAGGGTTGTAAGCATGACTCTTCACACTTCTCCATTGGTCACTGACCCATCCCCTAGAGGTGTGAATGAAACAGTGCATACGTTCCTGTATGATAGTTTTAGATGTTATAGCCAGTCATAGTAGAACAGTATGCAGGCTTCTGGAGTAGCCTAGTAGGTGGTGTAGTCAACCATAGAGATGGGGACTCAGGCCCATATCCTACTCTGACTACAACACTAGTGGTAGAGAGTGTGAGCCTTCCAATACCTTCCCAAATCCCACTATATCAACATGTATGTGCTACCTGCAGACGTAAGGGCTGAAGGTGTGGTATACAGTTGAGTCCAGTAAGTTTTGGTGGGGTTTGGAAGGCTTACCATACAGTATACCATAAGGGGGTTATAGTGAGATGTGTACCTGGGCCATTTTATATGCAGTTCACGGCTCTGCTTGGATGTCAGCATGGCCAGTCTACTAAAAATGCTGGCCTTGCCTACATACCAATGGCTGGTTCTGTGTGTTTTTCATTTGGACATATTTGTTTTTAAAAATGGCCAAAAAAGATAGAAGCATTAAGGGAAAACACATCTAGAAATTATCATTTTTTTAAAAAAGGCATTTTGCAGTTTCAAAAATGACCATTTTCATTACCCAGTTTCCGGGCACACTTCCGAAGGTGCCTAAATTCTTATTTAGACGTCATATCAAAAATGCCCTTCCACATAAACCAGAAGAATACCACAGTGACAAAAAATTTAATCACAAAACAAAATGTATTCATTATTGTTTATTTTTTAAAATTTTATACCGTCTATATCTAGACAGTTTCCATGTAAAACATACATAGCTTAAAATTAACATTACAAAAAGCTGAGTCTACATGACACTTCTTCAAGTTTCAAGTTTCAAGTTTAATGGTTCTTTTGATTAATCACTTAATCATAATTCTAAGCGATGAACAATTTAAAATACATTCAGTGGGAAACAATACAATACAAACTTTAAACAATAACATAGGGTTAAAGATTAGCTCATCATATTCATAACATAAGGTAAAAAGGGGATGCGAAATACAATTCAATATAGAAAAGCAAAACAAAAAAGGAAAAGTACACGAGAGAAACAAATAAAAGCATAATATAATACAGTAAAATCATTGGCCTAAGGGTTGTAAGATTAAATACCAAAGGCATCTTTAAAGAGAAATGTTTTTAGATTACTTTTGAATTTTCCCAGATCATGCTCCTTTCGTAAATAAATTGGAAGGGTGTTCCAAGTCTTCGGAGCGGTTACTGAAAAAATAAACTGCCGTCTTGTATTGATAATCTTAAGCGAAGGAATAGTTAGTAAATTTTGTTCATTGGATCTTAAAGCTCTGTTTGG
The DNA here is from genome assembly GCF_902459505.1 of Geotrypetes seraphini. Taxonomy (NCBI): domain Eukaryota; kingdom Metazoa; phylum Chordata; class Amphibia; order Gymnophiona; family Dermophiidae; genus Geotrypetes; species Geotrypetes seraphini. The sequence goes on along the minus strand of NC_047084.1, from coordinate 171,367,046 downwards.
ATAGTATGGAATTAATAATTTATATATAAATGCTGGAGTTTTATTCAGAAGAGATTTAAAGGTGAGCAAGTCAAGTTTATATGTTATCCGATGAATAACTGGAAGCCAATGCGCATTTTTTAAAAGAGGTGTAACATGATCAAACTTTCTAGAATTGGTTATAAGTTTAATGGAAACATTTTGAATAATTTGAAGACGTTTAATTTCATTCAATGATATTCCCTTAAAGAGTGCATTGCCCACTTCCATCTATTGCCTGTACAAATAGAAATCTGTCCTTACATGAAAGCATGAAATTATAGTGAATGAGAGAACACTCAAAAGCTATTATACTTGAAGATAGCAAATACCAAAAAATGTGGAGAAAAATGAGAGACCTCAACAAAGCGTAAGTTAATTTTTAAATCTTTATTGATTTTTAATCTAAAACAGTGTCATATAAATGAAAGAACAGTAGGTATTACATACATTACACTAATATCTGTACAGGTAACATATATATCATTCAAAATTTTCAGTTTCCCTACATATAACAGTAATAACTTAGGACCCCTTTTATCAAGCCGTGTTAAAGTTATTAGCGCCAGCTGCTGTGGTAAAAGCTCTGCCACTCATAGAATTCCTATGAGCTCTGGAGCTTTTATCGTGGTTGCCAGCAATAAAAAAAAAAACGGGCCTTATAGTGTAATGATTGTAATATGTCAGTTTTGAAAATTACTTCTGCTATTTTTATATTGTGCATCATTTTTTCTCCTTTTCCGGTGTCACTTTATGGCTTCTTGGGAATTTATTTTAATATTTGTCTACATATTTCTATTTTTAATTGTTATTTTATACTGCATGAGGGGGTCGGTCTATGTTCTGTGTAAATGAAAGAGACATGGCTTTCTGTTAGCATTAACAGGATGGATCTGTACTTATCTAGCTTATTTAGTTGTCCGGTAGGTTTACTGATGATCTACTGTAGTACCCATTGCAGTGTTTGTGGTACTGTTCTTTTCTAAGTAGGTACTTGTTATGTGACTCGTAGAAATTACTGCTATTTTGATATGGTAGAATTGCTTTACAAGCTCTGATTGACATTTATGGTGTTTGCATTACTTCACAGTATGCCTGGTACTGGATTTTGGATTTAGCTCACAGTTTTCTCATTAATAGCTCAAGACAAGTTGTATTCAGGTACTGTAGCTATTTTGCTGTCTCTGCACAGCTTACAATTTGTATCTGATTCAGTGGAGGGTTAAGTGACTTGTCTAAGATTTCAGGGAGCAGCAGTGGCTTCCCTGGTTCTCAGCCTGTAGCTCTATCAGGCACTGCTAATACAGATAACACATATCTATATTACCTAGTCTTTGGTAGTTCAACTCCTTACTAAAGTTTAGCTGAACTGGAGCCTGATGCTATTTGGCAACCTACCAAAAACATGGATAGGTAAATTATTTTATGGTTTCCAGAAAACTCAAGATTTCTTGTAGTGCTGCTGAACATCACAGTTTACAAGGCCAACAAGAAAATGCTGGCCTAAGGAGCTAAGGCTGACTTAGAGCTACCGTAAGAACCTGCATATATTTCTAGAATACTGCAAATATTTTTTCTGTTTTAATATGTCGTATTGTTTTCATTTTCTTGGGACATAATTCTCTGAAATGTATTTTAATGTGCATAATACTATCAGTAACAGAGGAACTGGGGAAGGCAGCTGGTTGATAGTGAAGGAGTCCTTCCCTGCTGTGTTCAAAAGTGCCCTTACTGTGCCCCCTTTTTTTAAAGAGCGGCCTTTGTACAGGGGGAACCGTTTTCCCTCTACACTATACATCCAGTAGCTATACATCCAGTAGCTTTAAAAAACCCAGACTAAGGGCCCGTTGTACAAAGCTGTGCTAGTGGCTGCTGCACAGTAACAGCCTCGAAGCCCATAGAGATTTAAAGGGCTTCGGGGCTGTTGCCACACAGCAGCCGCTAGCACAGCTTTATAAAACAGGCCTTAAATGAAAGTTAATTAAAAAGTTTTCTGCATATAGTGTGCTTTGTATAGTTTAATTTTGTGCATATCATTATATATTGTGAATAAGATTTTATTGCATGTATATGAAGTTTATTATTATTTTTAGGATTTTTTATATACCGCCTATCAATGTTATCTAAGTGGTTTTTACAATCAGGTACTCAAACATTTTACCTATCTGTCCCCGTGGGCTCACAATCTATCTAACGTACCTGGGGCTATGGAGGACTGAGTGACTTGCCCAGGGTCACAAGGAGCAGCGCGGGGTTTGAATCCACAATCCCAGAGTGCTGAGGCTGCGCCACACACTTAGGGCTCCTGTTACAAAGGTGCATTAGGGCCTTAATGTGTGGAATAGTGCGCACAAGCCACTACCGCCTCCTTTTAAGCAGGTGGTAATTTTTCAGATAGCGCGCGTTAATCCGGTGCGTGCGCTAAAAATGCTAGCGCACCTTTGTAAAAGGAGCCCTTAGTACTGTTATAGGGGTGGGATCTGGGGCGGAGCTTGGGCACCCCCAAATAAAAAGGTGTTCGGCTACCTCTGACTTGAGGAATGCTGCCACAGAAACATTTTCCTGTAAAAACATGGAGCCTGATTGCCAGTCAGGTAGCCAGATTTTAAAATGAAGCACTGGCAACCAGCACTCTTTTTGTACCTGTATTCAGTGGGACTATCTGTTTAATTGTGGCTATTAAACAAGCATATTCTTATAAGTGGGCCTGCATCTGAGACAATTTATCTACAGTAGATTTAAGCATGTTGATCACCAGAACTAAATCTGGATGCATGATCTATTCTTATAGCTACTAAATATTGCCACTAAGGGCTGGGTACTATAAATGATACCAAAATCTGGGCGCTGGGAAAGATTGGTACTAAGCAAGATTCTGTAAAGTGTATATGGTCAAATTTTCCTGTCCAACTCAGGCCACCAGACTTACTGAAACACGGTGTAATTGTCAACACATAAAATGGGTGTGGAGACCCCTTTATTCCATAACACTGCGCCTACTTTCTCAGCACACCCCTGACCCACTGAGGGTCCATGCCCTTTTTAGGTTATGCGCTATAAGATTTGGGCACACATAGAACATAAGAATAGCCTTACTGGGTCAGACCAATGGTCCATCAAGCCCAGCAGCCCGTTCTCACGGTGACCAATCGAGGTCACTAGAACCTGGCCAAAACCCAAGGTGTAGTAATAGTCCATGCTACCGATACAAGGCAAGCAGTGGCTTCCCCCTTGTCTTTCTCAATAACAGACTATGGACGTTTCCTCCAAGAACTTGTCCAAACCTTTCTTAAAACCAGCTACGCTATCCGCTCTTACCACATCCTCTGGCAATGCATTGCAGAGCTTAGCTATTCTTGAGTGAAAAAAAATGTCCTCCAATTAGTTTTAAAAGTATTTCCGTGTAACTTCATCGAGTGTCCCCTAGTCTTTATAATTTTTGATGGAATGAAAAATCGATCCACTTGTACCTGTTCTACTCTGCTCAGGATTTTGTAGATTTCAATCATATCTCCCCTCAGCTGTCTCTTTTCCAAGCGGAAGAGCCCTAACCATTTTTGTCTTTCCTCATATGAGAGGAGTTCCATCCCCTTTACCATCTTGGTCGCTCTTCTTTGAACCTTTTCTAGCGCCACTATATCTTTCTTGAGATAAGGAGACCAAAACTGAACGCAATACTCCAGATGAGGTTGCACCATGGAGTGATACAGGGGCATAATATTCTTAGTCTTGTTAACCATCCCTTTTATAATAATTCCTAGCATCCTATTAGTTTTTTTGGCTGCCACGGCACATTGGGCAGAATATTTCATCGCATTGTCTATGATGACACCCAGATCCTTTTTTGGGGTGCTAACCCCCAAGGTGGACCCTAGCATCTGGTAACTGTGATTCAGGTTATTCTTCCCAAACTGCATCACTTTGCGTTTGTCCACATTAAATTTCATCTGTCATTTGGATGCCCAGTCTTCCAATTTCCTAAGGTATGCCTGCAATTTTTCACAATCCGCATGCGTTTTAACAACTTTGAACAGTTTAGTGTCATCTGCAAATTTAATTACCTCAGTCATAGTTCCAATTTCCAGATCATTTATAAATAAGTTAAATAGCACAGGTCCCAGTACAGACCCCTGCGGCACTCCACTGTTTACTCTCCTCCATTGATAAAAATTACCATTTAACCCTACCCTCTGTTTTCTATCCGATAACCAATTCCTAATCCATAACTGAACTTTGCCATCTATCCCATGACTCTCTTTAATTTTCTCAGGAGCCTCTCATGAGGAACTTTATCAAAAGCTTTCTGAAAATCTAGATTCACTATATCAACCGGCTCACCTTTATCCACATGTTTATTCAAAGAAGTCAAGCAAATTTGCGAGGCAAGATCTCCCTCGGCTGAACCCATGCTGACTCCATCTCATTAATCATGTTTGTCTATGTGTTCCACAATTTTATTTTTTAGAATTGTTTCTACCATTTTGCCCGGCATAGGAGTGAGGCTTACCAGATACACGCGCAAATCCAAATTATTGTCAATTAACTTCAATGATTGCTAACAACTAATTGATTAGCTTGTTAAACTAATTATTTGCTAATTTATCTTTGATACATGCTGAAACTGTGGTGCCATAAATAGAATCCACAGGTGAAAATTGAGGGCCCAATATTCAGCCTGCAATAGAAAGCAGTCTGTAAGCCATTCAGAGCTGTGGGATAATTTAACCCTGAATATTCAATGTTGGGGCATATCTGACCTCAAGCATTGAATATCCAGGTTAGTCTGGAACCTGGTAATTAATTAGGCATCAGCTGATATTCAGAATGAATGACCCCAATGAGGAACTAAAGTCTGCTTTAAAGGGACAGGCTGCATTTTGGGCACAATAATTGCTATCATAGTGTGTCATGTTGATGACTAGAATGCCACTGCTGGAGACAGAGATCGATGCAAAATCCCCAAGCCTTTTCCAGCATCTATGAGAAATAGATGTCTTATATCACTAGGCTCTTTACCACTAGCTGAGCATTTCCATGGTGGATTCAATGATTTCCATAAAACCAACACATTCACAGCTCTTATTTATTTAATTTATTTTTAGTATTTATATACCACTTATAGTCTATATACATTCAGGTACTCAAGCATTTTTTCCTATCCGTCCCAGTGGGCTCACACTCTATCTAAAATACCTGGGGTAATCGGGAATTAAGTGACTTGTGCAGGGTCACAAGGAGCAGCATGGAATTTGAACCCAAACCTCAGGTTACTGAGGCTGTAGGTGTAACCACTGTGCCACACACTCCCCAGACATATATTCATCAGACCCAATAGTGTAGCTAGGATAGGAGGCACCCAGGGTGGTGGCACCCTCCTCACTCCTTCTGCACACCCCTGCTCCTTCCTCACCCCCATGCCATACTCGTGCCCTCCCTTTCCCCTTACCTCTTTAAATCTTAACCTGCGCAAGCAACTTCTCCGGCCTTCTGCTCATGCCAGCGTTGGCTTTCCCTCTGATGTCATTTCCTGGCCCCATGGAAGTCAGTCATCGTGATTTCTGGTGATGAGCAAAACAAACCAGAGATTGTCACATTTTACAACAGAACAAAGGGAGAAGTAGATACATTAGACAAGATGTGTGCATGGTTCAGCTGCAAATGTTTAGTGCACCGATGGTCTGATCTGTGGCATAGTAAGTGTTGGGGGGGGGGGTAGACTGCCAAAGGAATTACAATAGTCCAGATGAAAAATGACCAAAGAGTGAATAAGGATATTAAAGGATTTTTGTTCCAAAAGACCTGAGATAGAACAAATCATTTTTAACTTATAAAAGCATTTTTGGACTACTGAGTTTATGTGCTGATGATAAGAAAGTTTTTCATGTAGGATTATGCCGACTAGTTTAATAGTAGTGTCCATTTTAAAAGGTGTTGATCTTATGCAAATTGGAGTTTTTATGTTTCTCTTTTCATTGCAAGGGAAGAGCTTGGCTTTGAATTTAGGGATATTCAAAGAGAGAATGTTATTGTTCAGCCAGTGGTCAATTTTATCTAGTTTTAGATTGATTTCTTGAATTTCATCTGAATCAAGCTTTTGAACCAGATGAATGAGCTGTATGTCATCAGCATAGGTGAAGACTGTAAAACCTATTGATTGAACTTGGGTTAGTAGTGGTGGTAGAAACAGATTGAATAAGATCAGGGAAAGTATTGATCATTGAGGTATTCTGAAGCTATTTTGGAATGGTTTTGAATAACCTGGTAAGAGTGTTCTGAGAAGTATGACTGAAATCAGTTTAAGGCAGTTCCAGAGATGACTGCATTCTGATTATGATTGACAGTATCAAATGCGGCTGTCAATTCTGGAGAGACTAGTAGGACAGATTTTCTTTTATCAAAGAAGTATCTAATCGAAGTAGTGAGACCTAACAATGAGAGTTCAGTAGAATAATGAAGTCTGAAATCAGTTTGGTTCAGGTACAAAATGTTTGTCTTTTGGAGAAAAGAGGATAGTTGAGTAAATATGATTTTTTTTTTCTGTAACTTTAACTAAAAAAGGGAAATTGGTGATCGGCCAGTAACTAGAACAGTTGTTGAGAGGAATATTTGGTTGTTTTAATTTAGGTCGTAATGACGCCTCTTTCCATCTTTTGGGCATAATGCCCGTAGAGAGACTGCATAATCATGTTGTGGATATATGGACCAAAAATAGAGAGATAGAATTTTATGAGTGTTGGGGGGAAAGTGTCATGGGGACTTCCAGACAATTTTAAGGCTTGAATAGTTTGGAGGACCTCTGTGAGTGAAGGATTTTTGAACTCTGATAGGGTGCTGACTGCAATGTGAGTGTGTCTCAATGGAGAATTATGAGATTGAAGGGAAGAAGGGGGTATAAGATTATTCCATGCAATGTTTATTTTATTTTCAAAATAGCAAGATCTTGAGAAGTAGGGATGGAGGCATTGATCAGTTTGTGATTGTGTTGTGATATAAGTGATCTCACTATTGAATAAAGGACTGAGGTGTTGTTAGCATTGGTGATACAATAAGAGTACTACTTCTTTTTTTTCCTGTTTGGATTAATTTTTTGTAAATGGATGCTGCTTCTTTATAATGTGTCAGTGCCTAGAGGGAATGGTGCCGTCGCTACAGTCTCTCAGTAATAAGAGTTCTGCTGTGTACCAAGGCTTTTTCTTGTAGGAAGAAGAAGATCTATTATGTTCTAAATGAGCAATTTTATCTATAAGAGTTTGCATTGTCTCAATCCAAAGAGGATTGGTTGGATTTCTCCATGATCCTTTTTTTATTTTTTTTTATTTATCAGTTTTAAATAATATTAACAAGGATATACATCTTGCACAGAAAGATTGCTTAAAGGAAGATGATTTTATACATTAAACCAAAATAAACAAAAAAAGAAAAGGAAGGGGAGGGAAAAATATGAAACATATTCCTCTTTTCAAATTTAAGCAATCACTAGTCCACAATCCATACCCATGATCTAAGATTTTCAAAGAGTAATATTAATAATTACAGGAAATCAATTTAAAATACGAAAGAAAAAAAGTGACTGAAAACTATGCCTGGGAGTAACCTTATCATTAGATCTCAATTGTTTGTTTCAGTTGTTCCATTTTCCTCAAGACGTTTCAAAGCTATGAAATTAGTTCGGTGGGTAGGGTCAAAGAAAGCATATTTGTCAGGACCATAATGCACAATACACTTACAAGGAAACCTAAGAAAAAACTTTCTCCCCCACTGAAATTACAACAGATTTTAATAGGAAGAACTGTCGTCTTTGCTTTTGAGTCTCTTTGGTGACATCAGAAACTCTTTGCTCATATTTTTAAATAACATCTTCATTATCCAGTTTTTATCTGGTGCCAGTGCAACAGTTACCAACAAAGTTGCTGGTGTTATCAGATCTTTTATTGAAGTTTCCAATGAAATGGTAACAGTGGGACCTGGATAGGCCCTGCTGTCTGCCTAAATACTCAAACCCACCACTTTCCATTATAACCCTCCCTCTTAACTTTACCAAAAACACACTACAGTCTTCTGGTTGGTAAAAATTAGCCGCCGCTCAGTTTATTAACCATAACATAAAAACATATCTTAACTTCATTAACATTATTAACATCATATAAAGAGCTCCACCCAAGCTACCAAATGAATTAGTTTTATTCCCTCGACCCGGCCACCACAGCAAGAGTCAAAGGGGTGACATGTCCCTCATGCCCCTTTTCTGGGTCTCCTGACCCACTGAGCATGGCTCCCCGCCATCCCAACGCTCATCACCTGATGAGCCCCATGACCCAGTAGCTCGGGAGATCCGCCCCCGAGCTACCAACATCTGCCCTCAAACAATAGGCGGGTGAGTGGGAAAAGCCGCCCTGGAGGTCCTCAGAAGGAGCCGAGTCCTCCAGGGTCCCGGCTTTATGCCCTCACCCCCCGTGCCCCTCCACCAATCATTTTAAAATATTCCCTACACTGACAGGCCCACCGCCCAATCCTTCTCTACTTACTCCCCCTCCCCCCCACCTCCACTAATCTCACCTCAGGCTCCCATTAACATCTAATTGAGGTTCCTGTTGCCTTTGATCCACCGATTGCTGTTCCGAACTTCTAACAGGCAAATAATATGCTTGTGTAAATGGTGGAATTAACGCCTCGGAAATTACCAACATTTCTAGGAAATATTTCTTTTTCATTTCCCTAGAGGACATAGAAAAAACCCTAGGGAAATTTAAGAACCTCAAATTATTGGCTTAGTGGCCATTTTCAATCATTTCCAGCTTCCGCCTTATATTAACACAATCCTTAACCATAATTTCTTGTACTTGTTTGAACCCTTTTTTTCAGCTTCATTTTTTTCCAACTTAGATTTAATGAAGGTCATTTCCGAATGTATCTCATTTGAATCTTGCTCTTGTTTATGGAACTTCTTTTCCACCTCTTTAATTTGTGGATTCAGAGAGTTTCCTAATTTAATAACTAAGTCCAGAGAGACTCCATTGTGATTTCAGCAGGTTTTTCAACCACAAAAGAACTGGAGTGTTCTGTAAGCAAAATCTCACCTCCCAAATTTATAGTTTGTTGGTCTTGCTGTTCCTCCCTCTTCTTGGGTGTTCCAGCCGCAATGCAGTTCGCAGTTGGAAAATACCATGAATGACCGAGACCGTGAACCGCCGACCGCGAACGACCGGGGAACACTGTATCTGTTAAGAATTTTCTAGTTGATAAAAATGTTGATATTTACATTGTCCTATTGTTGTTCATTAATGTCTCCTTAAGTTTTGTTAACCGGTTTGAGTCCCTCAGGGGAATGACCCAGTATATAAGACTAAAGATTAGATTAGATTAGATCAATGTGTTCCACTCACTTCTAGACAAGAAACTTTTATCTGCTCATCCCTTGATAGTTTAATCATGAAAGGCCTATTTCACACTAAACCACCTCTCAAGCCTCCACCCAGTGCTTGGGATCTCCATGTGGTTCTTTCTGTTCTCATGAAGTCTCCCTTTGAATCCATTACATCTTGTTATTTGAAACTTCTCACTTGAAAAGTTGTTTTCCTTGTAGCCCTCATATTTGCATTCCATGTTTATTTATTTAAAATATTTATATTCTGCTTTTGGCCAAAGCGGATCACAATTTACACATACACATAGAATCTTAAAATCCACGTCACAGACAAGAGCATAAGGAGGCAAAATATAAACATTATATCATCCACATTCTAATAAATGATTAGATGCGAGTGAACTTCTGGCGCCAGATACATCCCAAAATTCCTCACTAACATTTTCTTGGACTTCCACCTTAACCAATCCATAATTTTGCCTATTTTATTTCTTAGTCTGCATTCTCATCCTGGAGAAGTAGCACATCATACCTTAGACTGCAAGCATGCTCTGGCATACTACCTGGATTTCACTAAATTTCATAGAAAGGTCTCCCCAGCAAATTCTGACTTTTGACCGTAACAGACCAGGAGTAGCTGTTTTCAAAAGACTAGCAGACTGTATCTCCCTCACATACTGTATACTTATGCTGGGCTGACTCTGCAAGGCCATGCAACAGCACTTGATGTACGGGCTAAGACTGCCTCAGCAGCTCATTTCCAGTATACATCTATTGAGGACATAAGAATAGCCTTACTGGGTCAGACCAATGGTCCATCAAGCCAGTAGCCCGATCTCATGGTAGACAATCCAGGTCCCTAGTACCTGGCCAAAACCCAAGGAGTACAACATTCCATGCTATCAATCCAGGACAAGCAGTGGCTTCCCCCATATCTTTCTCAATAACAGACTATGGACTTTTCCTTGAGGAAATTGTCTAACCTTTCTTAAAACCAGCTACGCTATCCACTCTTACCACAACCTCTGGCAATGCGTTCCAGAGCTTAGCTATTCTTTGAGTGAAAAAATATTTCCTCCTATTAGTTTTAAAAGTATTTCCTTGTAACTTCATTGTGTCTCCTAGTCTTTGTAATTTTAGAGGGAGTGAAAAATTGATCTTCTTCTACCCATTCTGCTACTTAGTCCTTGATTCATACTTTTACATCTCATTGTTTGAACCTCAACTCCAGAAGAGACAGTCAGTTTGGACAAGAAGTTCTGTAGAATCTTTTCACTACCTGAGCACCAACATTCCCTCCAACCCTGTTGGGTTTCACCAGACTAATGTTTATTCAATATTAAACATCTTCCATAGGCATAATCGGGCAGCTTGGGAGTCCCACATGTAAGAATATTATGCCTGTTTGTCCTTGGAGAACGAGAAGATATCTGTAGCAGGTGTTCTCAGAGACAGCAGGCATATATTCTCACAACCTGCCCATCTCCCCTAGTTGGCTTCTTAGCTTTTTTTTTTCTGAACTGCAGGTCCCGCATGCTGACATCAGGCAAGAAGGCACCTGCATTTGCATACCCATGGTATAGGCACTGCCTAAAGATTTAAAGTGACGGCACACTTGTAGTGTCCTTATCTGGTTCCACGGATGACAACATCCACATGTCCTGCTCTCCTCATAGAACGTGATCTTGCCTGATGTTTGTGGTAATCTGTCTGCACATCAGTCCCGATAAGGATTTATCCAGTAAGCAAATGAGGAAAAAAACTAATGGTATGCATGAGGCAAAGTAAAACACTGGCAGAATGCCTGGAACTGTGAGGTGAACAGACTGTTCTGTCCTGTACAAGCAAGGTGCTGCAGAATGAGCATTAGCAGGGGAAAGAAGTCATGACTGATGAGTAACCTTTCCGGTAAGTACAATATGAATAAGATTTATCACACACATATATACTCGTATATATATTATATTTGCACCTAATCTATTACATATGAGCACAGAGGACACAAGAGCCAGACCTTTCTAATAAACAAGAATAATAACAAAGTGACACCCCCTCTCCCCCCCAAGACATGAGCAAATGGACTTACATAAAAGAAATCTGGTTTGCTGATTTTAACTCAGGTATTTATATAGCAAAGATAGCACCAGTACCAACAATGCTAGAATATTTGCACATACCTGTATTTTATAAAATATGCATATATTCAAAACTTTGCCTCAGAAATGCTTAAATGTAGTCCACTTAGAAGTATACTTGATCTTTCATTACACATACATTTTACATGCGTAGACAGCTGCATATTTTTATTAAAGACCTATTCCATGTAAAAAAAAAGCTTCTATGCATGGATATAACTTTATAAAATCATCTCCTTGAGGTTTTGGATTTTACATGTAGGATTGGTAGAATCTATTTACATGGCCATCGGCTTTTCTGGGAGCCAATTATATAGGATTAATGTCTTCTTATATATGGAAGACTAAGTTGATTTTTTTTCCTATTTTTTAAATATTTTATTTTGATAATATAATTTTACTTTTCGATGCATTCTTTTGTGTGTGATTAAAACTTACTATTATGGGCTCCTTTTACGAAGGTGCCCTAGGGCTTTAACAACCGGAATAGCGTGCGCTACATTGCCACGCACGTTAGACCTTAACAACAGCATTGAGCTGGCGTTAGTCCTAGAAGCGTAGCGCGTGGTAATTTCCTGCGTGCGCTAAAAAACGCTAGCACACCTTAGTAAAAGGAGCCCTATGATTTGCATAGCTTATTGTAATCTCTTTTGTAGTTGAAAAAGGTGGACAGCAGCTCCATTAAATAAATATCAGAACTTATGTCCTGAACTAGCAACAAAATAGTATTTTATTTATTCGTTCAATTTTTTTTACCGTTCTCCTATGGAAGCTCAGAATTAGACAGATGACACTGGAAGAAATCTTTAAAAATAATGCCACTGTTCTGCACCATCGTCAGATAGCTGAATACAGAGAGAAGATGATGCATATTAGATGATTTTGGCTAAGAAACTAAAGATGATGCATGTTGTTTCTTTTTATTTATTTAAAAATTTATATACCGGATACAACTATGTGGTTTCCATATCACATACATAAAATCTTTCCCTACGATTAGCACATATAACATAGGCATGTCTAAACAACATCATTAATCACCCCTGTTATAAAGCTTCATTTATGTTTATTTATTTATTAATTCATTCAATTTTATATACAGTAAAATCTTGATTTGCGAGCATAATTCGTTCCAAAAGCATGTTTGTAGTCCAAAGCACTCGTATATCAAAGCGAATTTCCCCATAAGAAATAATGGAAACTCAGATGATTCGTTCCACAACCCCATAATTTTAATACAAAATACTATACGTACTTGTATTGTAAGACCTCGCTCATTTAGAACAGTCACTGCATTCCCGCAGCATCAGAGAGAGAAGAACCATCGGCTCAGTTGTGATGATGTGACACGTGTATACTGGATGTACTCGTATTGCAAGACTTTGCTCGTTTAGAACAGTCACTGCACTCCCGCAGCGTCAGAAAGAGAAGAGCCATCGGCTCAGTTGTGATGCGTGTATACTGTATGTACTCGTATTGCAAGACCTCGCTCATTTAGAACAGTCATTGCACTCGCGCAGCGTCAGAAAGAGAAGAACCATCGGCTCAGTTGTGATGATGTGACACGTGTATACTGTATGTACTCGTATTGCAAGACTTTGCTCGTTTAGAACAGTCACTGCACTCCCGCAGCGTCAGAGAGAGAAGAACCATCGGCTCAGTTGTGATGATGTGACACGTGTATACTGTATGTACTCGTATTGCAAGACCTCGCTCATTTAGAACAGTCATTGCACTCGCGCAGCGTCAGAAAGAGAAGAACCATTGGCTCAGTTGTGATGATGTGACACGTGTATACTGTATGTACTCGTATTGCAAGACTTTGCTCGTTTAGAACAGTCACTGCACTCCCGCAGCGTCAGAAAGAGAAGAGCCATCGGCTCAGTTGTGATGCGTGTATACTGTATGTACTCGTATTGCAAGACCTCGCTCATTTAGAACAGTCATTGCACTCGCGCAGCGTCAGAAAGAGAAGAACCATCGGCTCAGTTGTGATGTGTGTATACTGTATGTGCTTGTCTTGCAAGACATTGCTTGTATATCAAGTTAAAATGTAATAAAATGTTTTGCTTGTTTTGCAAAACACTTGCAAACCAAGTTACTTGCAATCCAAGGTTTAACTGTACTTTTCTCCTAGGGGAGTTCAGAATAGTTTACATAAATTTATTCAGGTACTCAAGCATTTTTCCCTGTCTGTCCCGGTGGGCTCATAATCTATCTAATGTACCTGGGATAATGAGGTGATTAAGTGACTTGCCCAGGGTCACAAGGAGCAGTGTGAGTTAGAACCCACAACCTTAGGGTGCTGAGGCTTTAGCTTTAACCACAGTGCCACTCTAGAAATCAAAATGTAGTAACAGTGGGCCAAGTGTAGGACAATGAAGCCATTGTGATATCACTGATGAGGTTGGCTCTTAGGCATTGGTGGAATGAGGCAATATTGATTATGATGTCACAATACCAGCTCTGGTTATCAGAGGCTGAAACTTTTCACACTATTTATTCCATTTTGTATACCGTTCTCCCAGGGGAGATCAAAATGGTTTACATGAATTCATTCAGGTACTCAAGCATTTTCCCTGTCTGTCTCACTGGGCTCACAGCCTGGGGAAATGCGGGAATTAAGTGACTTGCCCAGGGTCACAGTGGCAGTGTGGGTTTGAACCCATAACCTCAGGGTCCTGAGGCTGTAGCTTTAACCACTACGCCACACTCTCCCTTTGCCCATCTTTACCTGAAGTCAGGAGTCCAATTTAATTCTCATAGTTCATCTAACGTTTAGAATGTATGCTTTAATTGTACAGTTAAGCCTTCCATTAAGCCATTTTGTGTTCATCTTCATTCATCTGGGTACTAAAGCCAGATAATTGCTTTTTAATACTGATTCAATCATTTTTAATTATTTAGGAGTCATCTTTCTCAACTGCAACCATTACTGTAAAAAGAGTTATTTCCTGCATCAGTGAGGAGAGCTCCTTATCATGCCTGTCCTGTAAAGGAACTTTTTCTAAGACTGAGAATGTGATTTAAGAAGAGAGAGTGAATCCTGAATGTCAAAGAAAAGCTTACATCACAGAAAATGAACTTTCACAAAAATGTAAAAGCAAGATGATGCTTTGTTTAAGATACATTGAGGGAGCTGGGAAAGTAATGTAAAGAGCATGTGGGTAACTAGTAATGGATAGGTGTGGAGTTAGGAATGTTTGAGTCAGTATTCAGCTGACAGTGGTTAGAATTTGATCTTAAGCACTGACTGTTACTGACTAAATTAGACCCAAATATTCAGTGCTGGGCCATATCATTACATATAACATGTATAAGCACTATGCTGCTTATAACTCACCTAGAACTCCATTTTGAGAGGAGTTGATGGGATATAAGATTGCACATTACATTAACATATATATATCTAAGCTAATCCTTAGGTTTGTATACCGCATCATCTCCACGTTCATAGAGCTCGACGCGGTTTACAGTAGGAGAAATAGGAAGGAACTACAACAGAGGGTTAGAGGTAGAAGTGTGAAGAAAATTTAGAGGACTTGGGATGCCAAGATATAAGAGTTTCCTTGATTCCTAAATTGGAGGGAGACTTACAGTTTTTGAGAAAAGCCAGGTTTTCAGATGTTTGTGGAAAACTAGGAGAGAGCTCTAGTTCCGAAGAGGGGAGGTAATGTTGTTCCAGTGATTTGGAAGTGGAGGGAGGTCCCTAGCTTTCCTGTGTGGGAAATGCCTTTTAGCGAGGGGAAGGATAATTTACAACATTTATATCCCGCATATCCCAAAAAACTGGGTGGGTTACAAAATAATATTCATAAAAGGTTTACATAAACATGGCATACTTTAAATTACTTAATGCAATCAGTCTTCCATAATTCAAATAAACTAAAAACAATAACACAGTTCTATTTCACTAGGCCTAAAAAGCCTTTTGAAACAAGTAGGCCTTCAAACTCTTGCAAAAAGGTAGAGATCTGACGAACAGTGTCTGGGAGAGTATTCCATAATTGGGGGGGGGGGGCAGAGGGGGCTACCACACCAAAAATGTGAGAACGGTGAGTTGCCTTAGTTATCAGTCATAAAGATGGGGCAATTGATAATTGCTGAATATTTGGGTCATTGGTGGTGCCCAGAAGTTATGTGAGTATGGCCAGTATTCAGTGATGTCCACCTTGCCTGAATAGCTATGTCGGCACCAGTGGTGTAGCTATGGGTAGGCACAGGGTCACCCATGCTTGGCTCAGGCCATTCTAGCAATAACACCTCACTCTGGTCTCTCCTACTCCACTAGCCCAGTACCCCCTGGCAGTGGCCCTGCAGACTTCCCTTTGCCATGTCCTGACAGTGTGGAAAGGAAGTGATGTCAGGTGGAGGGAAAGTCTGTGGGACTGCACAGTCAGTGACAACTGATTGCTGTGGTCACCATGGATATTGCTGAAATGAACCAGGGAGGAATGGGGAGGTTTGAAAAAGGGATAGATACCAGTCAATGAGGGAAGGTCAAAAAAACTTCATTTATATATTGTTCCTTTCATCTATGCCTGGAATAAATTACCCGAGTTTGTCCGCCAAGCCCCTTCCCTTCCCTTATTTAAAAGCAGTCTGAAACCCCACCTTTTTGATATAGCCTTCAATATTTAACCCCTACTCCTCTGTCCTCCAACCCAGCTAGCTGATTAACCGTTCCCCTTAACTATATCCATGACATCCTGTTTGTCTGTCTTATCTGTTTAGATTGTAAGCTCTTTTGAGCAGGGACTGTCTTCTTTGTGACTTTATACTGTACAGCGCTGCATACGTCTGGTAGCACTATAGAAATAATTAAAAGTAGTAGTAGTAGTAGTATATATCTATGGATGGGGGTAAAAGGTCCTACCCAACTTAATTACATAGTAGCATAGTACATAGTAAATGACGGCAGATAAAGACCTGAACGCTCCATCCAGTCTGCCCATAAGTTATACCCATAAAAAAATACCAGGTCTGTTAGTGTCCAATTTGACACGGACTAGAGGACATGGAATGAAGCTAAGGGGGGACAGGTTCAGGACTAATGTCAGGAAGTTCTGCTTCACTCAGAGAGTGGTTGACACCTGGAATGCCCTCCCAGAGGAGATTATTGCGGAATCGACCGTCCTAGGCTTCAAGAGCAAACTAGATGCATATCTCCTTAAGAGAGGCATATAAAGATATGGTGGACTATAAATTACGCCAGGTGTACACCTGGCGGGGCCTCCGCGTGTGCGGATCGCCGGACTTGATGGACCGAAGGTCTGATCCGGAGATGGCAGTTCTTATGTTCTTATGTTCTTATGTTCTAAGCTTTAATACAGGGTCCCCTAGTTCTACACAGTTTGTCAGACAGACCCAGCTGCTATTCACTCGATCTATTGTTTTCAATTGTTATGACATTTTTTTTTTTTTGTAAATTTTTGTAACCAACCTACGTTCAATTAAACTGACAGGCCTAAAAGAAATGAATCACAGAAAAATTAGAATATCCAGATGGTATTCAGTCCAAAACTTATCACAAAACCTTGGTCCACAGACAAATAAATATATCAATTATACCAAGGACACAACAGCTGCATGTATAATGGGATATTGAATGCTAAGTAATCAGTCAAAAATGTACTGAGGTAAAACGGCTTGTCATTTACTTCACGTGATCTAAAGTCTTTTTTTTATATACACGATTTTCTTCTGCATTTATAAAATAGAAGCCCTTGTTAGGCTTTTTACAGTATAATCAAAGGTATTTGTCAAGCATGCCTTAAACATAATAGGTGCTAGCTGCCAGAATGTACAGATAAATCAATCATCATTGCACCATATATAACTCAAAACTCAATGTGAGCTATGAAGCGCTTGTCCTTAGAACACTCTATTTTTCACTTCTGTATGGAGCAGCGCATTGCATTCAATTCTGAACTGAATATCATCTCAACTTTCCCATTTTTGTGCCTCATATTCAATAGAAAATCTTTTTTCTCTTTTTAAGTCTACCTGCAATATGATGCACGTAATAAGAGAACACAAAACCATTTGGCAGCACAAGAGGGTTGATGTTGTATAACTGGGAAAATAGATGTCTAAATCTGAACATTTGAACTCAACCTTTTAATGTTGAAAATATGTGTACTAGATGCATAATTAATCTTGTAGTGCAAAGAGATGAAAGGAGAATGAGATTAAATGGGGCCCACTGCAATAAAATAGGGATTTATTTGGGCAAACTAGATATATAATATACCATTATACTCTAGTCTTGATATTCAGTGGCACTTATTGAGGTGAGAGTGGATCTTATTTGAATAAATGCTACTCACTGATATCAGACACTCCTTTTCAGTGGTATTATTTGAAAAATACAACTGAAATTCATTACTGACAAGCCCAGCTCTGTGGATAGTGCCAAGTTAGTAAAGAAGCAGATCCAAGGTAGAGCCAGAATTTATCTGGAAAGCACCAAACTTCAATGTCAGTACCTACACCTGTTGAGTCATATTATTATGATCACAGCCTACCTCTGACATCAGGGACGCACAGCCAATGAACAAATGCACATGTGTGTGGACTTCATGAGTATATAAGGTGGGATGTCAGCAAGTTGCAAATATAGCAACCATGGCTCTCATGGAGAAAAAACATGATTTATTAGACGTTAAAAAAGGCATGATCATCGGTTACAGGGCCAAGGGCGGCAGCATTTCTAAAATGACGG
Organism: Geotrypetes seraphini; assembly: GCF_902459505.1. Classification (NCBI taxonomy): domain Eukaryota; kingdom Metazoa; phylum Chordata; class Amphibia; order Gymnophiona; family Dermophiidae; genus Geotrypetes; species Geotrypetes seraphini. The sequence goes on along the minus strand of NC_047084.1, from coordinate 171,348,805 downwards.
AGTGCCGGTGCTATTTAACTTATTTATAAATGATCTAGAAATTGGAACGACGAGTGAGGTGATCATATTTGCGGATGACACTAAACTGTTCAAAGTTGTTAAAATGCATGCAGATTATAAAAAATTGCAGGCAGACCTTAGGAAATTGGAAGACTGGGGATCCAAGTGGCAGATGAAATTTAATGTGGACAAATGCAAAGTGATGCACATTGGGAAGAATAACCTGAATCACAGTTACCGGATGCTAGGGTCCGCCTTAGGGTTAGCACCTAGAAAAGGATCTGGGTATCATTGTAGACAATACGATGAAACTTTCCGCAGCAGCCAAAAAAGCAAACAGCATGCTGGGAATTATTATAAAAGGGAAGGTGATGCAGGTGATGCTTGGGACATTTCTGATTGTGTTAATTTGGTTTTATGTGTTTTTTGAATTGAAGATTTTTTATTTCTTTTATGAAGGTTTTGTAGTCTGTGGTTATGGTCAATAGGTTGTAGAGTTGTGGGTCAAGTGTTGCAGCTCTAGTGGCTAGGAGATTGTCGTACAGTTATTTTCTTTTGACATTTTTGGTTGGAGGGTGTGTGAATGGTGCATGGGTTCTCCTATGTCTGATTGAGGTGGATTGAACAAGTCAATTGTTCCAATAGGCTGGGCTGTCTCTGTTTATTGCTTTAAATAGTTGGCAGTACAATTTGAAGTGTATTCTCACATGTATTGGGAGTCAATGTGAGTCGTGGTATGACTCTGTTTTGTATTGTTTGTAGTTGTTTTATCATGGTTGCTGTGCATGGTAGATATAGTATGTTGGAGTAGTCTATTAGATCTAGGATTAGGGATTGTACCAAGATTTGGAATTGTTTTCTATCGAATAATTTTCTGACTTGCCTCAGGTTTCTAATGACTGCGAATGATTTATTTATTGTTTTGTTGATTTGTGGCTGCATTGTACAGCCTCTGTCTATTAGCACTCCCAGGAGTTTTAACATGGGTTAGATGTGGTATATTGTAGAATTTATGACAAGGTTTGTTACGGTTGGAGTTTTGTTATTTTCGAGTAGGATGAAGTTTGTTTTGTCCGGATTTAGTTTTAGTTTATGGTCTTTCATCCATGTTGCTATTGTTTCAAGTGTTCTGTGTATTGTGTCTGCCATGGATGGTGCTGGTTGATCAAATGGAAGGAGAATGGTGATATCGTCTGCATAGCTGTAGGAGGTTAGACCTTGTTTGTCTAGGTAGGTGGTCTCCTTATCTCAAGAAAGATATAGTTGTGCTAGAAAAGTTTCAAAGAAGAGCGACCAAGATGGTAAAGGGGATGGAACTCCTCTCGTTAGAGGAAATACTAAAATGATTAGGGCTCTTCAGCTTGGAAAAGAGACGGCTGAGGGAAGATATGACTGAAGTCTACAAAATCCTGAGAGGAGTAGAGCGGATACAAGTGGATCGATTTTTTGCTCCGTCAACAATTACAAAGACTAGGGGGGACACTCGATGAAGTTACATGGAAATACTTTTAAAACCAATAGGAGGAAATATTTTTTCACTCAGAGAATAGTTAAACTCTGGAACTTGTTGCCAGAGGATGTGGTAAGAGTGGATAACATAGCTGTTTTTTTTTGTTTTTTTTTATTTAAATCTTTATTAAGTTTTCAAAGCCAACAAAAAGTGCAATACCATATACATGCAAATAATAATAATCAAATAAGTACTTATCAGTATCAATACAAAAATAAAAACCCCTATCCCAACCAACATTTTCATCAGGACTAAAACCACATAAAAGATAACTCCCCCCCCCTTCCCACCCTGTTATTGAGAAAGATATGGAGGAAGCCACTGCTTGCCCTGTATTGGTAGCATGGAATATTGCTACACCTTGGGTTTTGGCCAGGTACTAGTAACCTGAATTGGCCACCGTGAGAACAGGCTACTGGGCTTGATGGACCATTGGTCTGATCCAGTAAGGCTATTCTTATGATGTGGTAACTGTGGGGCAGCATGAGCCATCAATGCGAGAGTTGAACATTGGCTGTCCAGGTTGGTATGGACCAATTGGCATGCTACCTAGGAGCAACTCCCCATCCAACGAATCAAGAGGCTTCCAGATGTGTGTCAAAAATGACTGTGCGGCGAACTGTGTTACAAATGGGACTCCGAAACAGGTGATTAGTGACTTAGAGAATGACTTGAGGAAAAAATCTGTCCCCGTCACTGCCCCGTCACTGGATCACCGTCCCCTTCACCACCCCGTTCCCACCGTCCCCTTCACCGCCCCATCCCCAAACCCGCCATCCCCTTCACCGCCCCGTCCCCATTCCCACCATCTCCTTCACTACCCCGTCCCTGCAGTATCCACCCTTCCCTCGCCACCTCACCGCCCTTCAGCGGCCCGAGAATCTCTCTCCCTCCCTCTTACCTTTGCGGCATAAAGAAACTTAAGGGAGGGAAGGCGCGCAGTCACCGATCTCACACGCGCCCCTTTCCCTACTTCCCTACCTTCTGCCAAATCTATCTCCCTCCCTCCCCCTTACCTTCTCGGCGCTTTAGAAAAGAAACTGATGCCGGTGACACCTGCCTGTGATGCCCTGCAGTAGCGTGTGTGTGGGCGGAAGCTTCTCCTCTCACAATTGTCATTTTATAAACACAAATAAAACAGAGCAAGGTTCAACAAAACCCATCTCCCCTCCCTTTCACAAATATCCCCTTCACTATTGTGAAAACTGAACAAACCAAATTACTACAGAATGATACATAGAAAAATCAAGCTAACAGAATACTTTAGTCACACATGGCAAGAATAATGTTAGGGGAGTGCAAGTAGGGCAACTGCCCCCTGGTCAGAGAGAGAGCCCTAAGCCAGCTGGAAGCTAAAGACGCACAGCCTGGACTTTGCAGTCCCCAGTTATGTCTAATACCAGCTCTAACAGGATACATATTTCAAATCTGAAATATTCTAATCACAAAATATAAAATAAATTTATTTTTTTTCTTTTTGTTGTCTGGTAATTTTATTCTTCAAATCACATTGGTCTCAGGCTTTGGTTTTAGGTTCCTTCTGTCTTCATCATGGCATGGCTAGCTCCTGAAGGTAAAATAGGCGCAAGAGGAGCTGGGGAGAAGATGCCGAGTCTGACACGGGCGCAATTTTTTTTACCATAGGAGTAAGACTTTTCATCGTTCCCACGGGGCGGTAAAAAGTCTTGTCCCCATTCCTGCGAGGTAATGAAAGGTCTTGTCCCCATTCCTGCGGTAAACCAGTTACAAATGTCTCAATTCCTGCGGATTTACTGCGGTGACACATGGTTTACCATGGTAAACAGTTCCCGTGTCATTCTCTATAGTGACTGCATCCATGCTTATGAGGGCTAATCGGAAAAAAAATGTCTGCAATTTGCACAGGAGTACCGACATTGGACTTGCATCAATTGGCAGAGGGTTGCCTTCTTCAGGGGCAGCACAGGAAAAAAGAAACCCAGCCCTGACTGGGCACTATGTCATTAGAACTATTAGCAAAGACCACAAAGTTATTTGGACTTATGACCGTTCCTTGGATCTATAATCTATGAGCACACTTACAATATAAGGATATTATATGAACTGCTATAGTTTTTTGTATTTACAAATTGAGTTTCAGATTAGATATAAGCTTTTACTTTTGACCTATCTGAGCATACAGGGTTGTGTTCCTGGCTATTTGGTGCAGTTTGTGACCTTATATAGGGGTCATTTTACTAAGGCGTGCTAAACGATTTTTAACAATGACATATGGACTATTCCTCCAGAAACCCTGCTATGTTTACTGCTTTTACCACTTGATCCAAAGCTTAAAAGTAAATTCAGTGGAAAAAAATAAAAAATCTGTTCTTAATGTGCTATTGTGACTTCATGGAGTAAAATAATTGGTTAGTGACAAAATGGAAAATGGTTATTTTGGGGGTGTTCTGAGGGAGAGGTCAGCACTTGGCCATATTGAACTGCATGAATTAGAGATGGGGTATATTTAAGGTCTGTACCAACTTTAGGCCATCTTTTACAAAGGGGTTTATTGCGGTAGGCTCTGGTAATCGCTCCGAAGGGATTCAGTCATTATCAGAGCTTTTGTCACCTAGCAGCACTACTGTGCCTTTGGAAAAAAAAAAGGGGGGGATAGTCAGCTTTATTTTCATCATTTATTTATTAAGATTTATTTACCACCTTTTGGAAGGAATTTACTCAAGGCAGTGCACAGCAAGAATAAATCAAACATAAGCAGTAAACAATTAACAGCAATGAAAAATATATATTCAGATTATAATACAAGTATGGCATAATGTGTTATATTAAAATTTTGACATAGTACATGATGAAGAAAACACCCCAAAAAAAGTGGAACACCTGTTTCTGGAAATGCAAGAGATTTCTAATTGAATGTATGTTGTATACACAATTTCATATAAAAACAGCAGAAACATATAAGGTACAGAAAGTCTGTGTCAAAGATGTAACGGTGATTACGCCATTTGCTCACGGAATGAGAACTAGACCCTACACGGGCCATGTTTTGTCAATGCTGTGCCTTGTTCAGGGATCCTTTGCCAGAACAGAAATGAACATATAAATAGATTAGTGATATTATCTAAGAAAAATGAACTAAATAAAAATGAAAACACAAAGAAATGACATCTAATCAAAGTGTGAGTAAGTGATGTGCATAAATAGGTGTTAACATACCGAGACTGTGCTATATAGAGTGTGTTTTATGTATATAGTATGATAAAACATTTTAATAGAATGCATAGAGGGGCATAATACATAACAGACCTTTTCTCTTTCACAACCAACAGACACAAACGAAGCTCACATCTGAACTTTGTCTCTCCACCGGTCAGAGGTTGTAAATTTAAAAGTCATTACCAACATCTTCTTGCACATCAAGCAGCACTATGGGGTAAAGACCTCGAACAATTGCTTGTGCTCACTACCTATGTGGAATTCAGGAAATGCCTAAAAACACATCTGTTCCTGAAATACTTAGGAAACCAACCTATACAATCTCAATCCTCAACAAATGATCGCTAGAACTATCAATAATTAAGTCTGTACTTTGTTTATTCAATTTAATCTGTAACATTTCTAAAAATTGTAAACCGCATAGAACTTCACAGTCCTGCGGTATATAAACTGTCATTATTATTATTCATAATCAAAAGGAACGTCTAAGTCTGTTTTAATCGTCTAAAGTAAAAAACAGCTTAGGACACATTTTCAAAAAATGCGTCCAAATTTTTTTCCCTTTCAAAAATCGTCTAAGTATACGTCCTGCCGATCTGATCGTCCATGTCGCTAAATTGTCCATTTTTATACCATTTTTATATTTCGTCCAACTTTTTGTCCAAGTCAAAAACGCCTAGGACAAGCCCTGTTGGACGTGGGAGGGGTCTGCAAAGTGATGGACTGAACACCCAGACATGGCACCTAAATAGTGAGGTACCTTACAGGGCACTGCTGTGAACTTCACAAAAAGGGTGCCATATCATCATCTTACTACAGCTCCCTTATAGGTCACGGTGAGCCCCCCCCAAAACCACCTCCAGAATCCCCTAGACCACTTATCTACCACCCCAATGGCCCTTATGGCTGCAGGAGCCACTTATATGCCAATACAAAATGGTTTTGGGGTGTATAGGGGAGTGCACATGTTTCAGTATCAATGCAGTGATTACAGGGGCTTATGGGCATGGGGCCTCCTCTCTATGGGTCCCTAATCCACCTCCAAGATGACTTAAGCTGCCTCTGTGCAGGACGACTAGGCTTTCCTATGCCAGGCTGTCAGGTGATGATGTTCTGGAGGCTGAATTTTACAGGTGTGATTATAATTTTTAAAGTTTTTTTTGGGGAGGGGGGTCGGTGATCACTGGGGTAGTGTGTGTATGGTCTGTAAGATGTGCTTATCTGGTGACTCTAGGTGGGTTTTTGTGACTTAGACCATTTAAAACATGTTCCGACTAGGCTCTGTTGTAAAACTTTCATAGTAACATAGTAGATGACGGCAGATAAAGACCCGAATGGTCCATCCAGTCTGCCCAACCTGATTCAATTTAAATTTTTTTTTTTTTTCCTTCTTAGCTTTTTCTGGGCTTGAATCCAAAGCTTTACCCGGTACTATGCTTGGGTTCCAACTGCCGAAATCTCTGTTAAGACTTACTCCAGCCCATCTACACCCTCCCAGCCATTGAAGCCCTCCCCTGCCCATCCTCCACCAAACGGCCATACACAGACACAGACCGTACAAGTCTGCCCAGTAACTGGCCTAGTTCAATATTTAATATTATTTTCTGATTCTAAATCTTCTGTGTTCATCCCACGCTTCTTTGAACTCAGTCACAGTTTTACTCTCCACCACCTCTCTCGGGAGCGCATTCCAGGCATCCACCACCTTCTCCGTAAAGTAGAATTTCCTAACATTGCCCCTGAATCTACCACCCCTCAACCTCAAATTATGTCCTCTGGTTTTACCATTTTCCTTTCTCTGGAAAAGATTTTGTTCTACGTTAATACCTTTTAAGTATTTGAACGACTGAATCATATCTCCCCTGTCTCTCCTTTCCTCTAGGGTATACATATTCAGGGCTTCCAGTCTCTCCTCATACGTCTTCTGGCGCAAGCCTCCTATCATTTTCGTCGCCCTCCTCTGGACCGCCTCAAGTCTTCTTACGTCTTTCGCCAGATACGGTCTCCAAAACTGAACACAATACTCCAAGTGGGGCCTCACCAATGACCTGTACAGGGGCATCAACACCTTCTTCCTTCTACTGACTACGCCTCTCTTTATACAGCCCAGCATCCTTCTGGCAGCAGCCACTGCCTTGTCACACTGTTTTTTCGCCTTTAGATCTTCGGACACTATCACCCCAAGGTCCCTCTCCCCGTCCGTGCATATCAGCTTCTCTCCTCCCAGCATATACGGTTCCTTCCTATTATTAATCCCCAAATGCATTACTCTGCATTTCTTTGCATTGAATTTTAGTTGCCAGGCATTAGACCATTCCTCTAACTTTTGCAGATCCTTTTTCATATTTTCAACTCCCTCTTCGGTGTCTACTCTGTTACAAATCTTGGTATCATCTGCAAAAAGGCACACTTTTCCTTCTAACCCTTCAGCAATGTCACTTACATACATATTGAACAGGATTGGCCCCAGCACCGATCCCTGAGGGACTCCACTAGTCACCTTTCCTTCCTTCGAGCGACTTCCATTAACCACCACCCTCTGGCGTCTGTCCGACAGCCAGTTTCTGACCCAGTTCACCACTTTGGGTCCTAACTTCAGCCCTTCAAGTTTGTTCAACAGCCTCCTAAGGAACTGTATCAAAGGCTTTGCTGAAATCCAAGTAAATTACATCTAGCATATGTCCTCGATCCAGCTCTCTGGTCACCCAATCAAAAAATTCAATCAGGTTCGTTTGGCACGATTTACCTTTTGTAAAGCCATGTTGCCTCGGATCCTGTAACCCATTAGATTCAAGGAAATACACTATCCTTTCTTTCAGCAACACTTCCATTATTTTTCCAACAACTGAAGTGAGGCTCACCGGCCTGTAGTTTCCTGCTTCATCCCTGTGACCACTTTTATGAATAGGGACCACATCCGCTCTCCTCCAATCCCCAGGAATCACTCCCGTCTCCAGAGATTTGTTGAACAAGTCTTTAATAGGACTCGCCAAAACCTCTCTGAGCTCCCTTAGTATCCTGGGATGGATCCCGTCTGGTCCCATCGCTTTGTCCACCTTCAGTTTTTCAAGTTGCTCATAAACACCCTCCTCCGTGAACGGCGCAGAATCTACTACATTTTCTCGTGTAACTTTGCCAGACAATCTCGGTCCTTCTCCAGGATTTTCTTCTGTGAACACAGAACAGAAGTATTTGTTTAGCACATTTGCTTTCTCCTCATCACTCTCCACATATTTGTTCCCAGCATCTTTTAGCCTAGCAATTCCATTTTTTATCTTCCTCCTTTCACTAATATATCTGAAAAAATTTTTATCTCCCTTTTTTACATTTTTAGCCATTTGTTCTTCCGCCTGTGCCTTCGCCAAACGTATCTCTCTCTTGGCTTCTTTCAGTTTCACCCTGTAGTCCTTTCTGCTCTCCTCTTCTTGGGTTTTTTTATATTTCATGAACGCCAACTCTTTCGCCTTTATTTTCTCAGCCACTAGGTTGGAGAACCATATCGGCTTCCTTTTTCTCTTGTTTTTATTGATTTTCTTCACATAAAGGTCCGTAGCCATTTTTATCGCTCCTTTTAGCTTAGACCACTGTCTTTCCACTTCTCTTATGTCCTCCCATCCTAACAGCTCTTTCTTCAGGTACTTTCCCATTGCATTAAAGTCCGTACGTTTGAAATCTAGGACTTTAAGTATCGTTCGGCCGCTCTCCACTTTTGCCGTTATATCAAACCAAACCATTTGATGATCGCTACTACCCAGGTGAGCACCCACTCGAACATTAGAGATACTCTCTCCATTTGTGAGGACCAGATCCAATATCGCTTTTTCCCTTGTGGGTTCCGTCACCATTTGTCTGAGCAGAGCCTCTTGAAAGGCATCCACAATCTCCCTACTTCTTTCCAATTCCGCAGACGGAACATTCCAGTCCGCATCCGGCAGGTTGAAATCTCCCAACAGCGGAACCTCCTCTTTCCTTCCAAACTTTTGGATATCCACAATCAGATCCTTATCAATTTGCTGCGATTGAGTCGGAGGTCTGTAGACTACACCCACATAGATAGAAGTTCCATCTTCTCTTTTCAGAGCAATCCATATCGCTTCTTCCTCTCCCCAGGTCCCTTGCATTTCGGTCGCTTGGATATTGATCTTTACATAGAGAGCTACTCCTCCACCTTTATGACTATCTCTGTCCTTCCTAAACAGATTATATCCCGGTATGTTTGCATCCCATCCATGTGATTCACTGAACCATGTCTCTGTGATAGCAACAATATCTAGATCTGCCTCTAATATCAGGCCTTGCAGATCATGAACTTTGTTGCTTAGACTGCGAGCATTTGTGGTCATCGCTTTCCAGCTATTTTTCAGCGATAATCTCCTTTTTCGTATGGATTTTTGTGTCGTTTCACTTTCCGTTGCAATACTAAGAAATGAGTTGCTGATATTGCTTATGTTGCAGCCTTTACTACTATCACATCTTTTCTTTTGCCGGGGGTGGTCTCTATAATTGTCCTTCGTACATACACCACCCCCACCTTCTAGTTTAAATGCCTAGAAAAATATTGTCTAAATTTCTCTGCAAGGTTTCTTTTTCCTGCTGTAGTAATATGTAGCCCATCAGTGCAATATAGCTTCTTGTTCTTCCATGTATTTCCCCATCCTCCTATGTACCTAAAGCCTTCTTGATGACACCAGGCTCTGAGCCATCTATTAAAGTCCTCTGTGTTTTTCACTCTTTGCTCTCCTTTTCCATATGCAGGCAGTATTTCAGAAAAAGCTAAAGTCTTTACAAAAGGTTTCACGCCCTCACCAAGCTCCCGAAAAGCTTTCTGTGCTGCAAGTGTGGAGTTGTTGGCCAGGTCATTTGTTCCCAGATGGATAACAACATCAGTGTTAAAATCCTTAGTTTCTTCCTTAATTATAGTCAGTATTTGCCTGGAACTCCTGGTAGCTGAGGATCCTGGAAGACATTTCACTATTTTGGTCTCCTCGCCCTGTGTTCCAAGGTTAATGCCTCTGATGATGGAATCCCCCAACAATAATAGTTTTCTGTTTTTGGCTTTTTTATTTGTACTTAGGGTGCGCTTGTTCTCTTGAGTTACCTTCATTTGTTCCAGTCCCACCTCCCTTCTGTTTTCCTGAGTATCGCAGTGCACTAGTGGAGCGAAGGAATTCTGTAGAAGTAATATTAGTGAAGGTGGATGTTTCTGTGTTACATGTCGCAGTCTTCCTGAGCCTACTTTGACCCATTTATTCCTGGGCTGTTTTATTCTTTGAGGTATAGGTGGTAAGTTGGTATGATTTTGTGGAGTGATGGAAGCTGCTTTAATTGTATTCAATTCCTGTTTAAGTTTGCAGAGCTCCTCCTTAATACTGGCAAGTTGAAGACAGATGGGGTAAGCCTTAAGCCTCCAAATAGTATGTCTTGGAATTAAAGCACCACAGTGATTGCATAGAATAAAGGTCATCTTGATTGGTTGTGAAGTGACTTGATTTGAGTAGTCCTGATTATATGGGTCTCTATATATGAATAGTGGTCCCTGGGGTTGGTGGGACTATAAGTAAGACTACTAGTAAGGCAGAAATATAGGCTCTATACCACCTAAAACACAGTATTTTAAACAAAAATACAGGTTCTATCAGTGCTACCCTAAAACACAGGATTTATAACAGGATTTTCCCTACTTTAGTCACCCTGAGCCACAGGCACCAGAAATATAGGCTCTATACCACCTAAAACACAGTATTTTAAACAAAAATGCAGGAAGAGGAAATAAGATTTAACAGAGGAAAGAGAAGGATTTATTTTTTTGTGCTTTTTTATATTTTTTTTTAGTAAGAAACAGGGAGGAGAAGAGAAATTAAGCAGATATAATGCTGAAAACCAGTGAAAAGAGCAGAATATGAAATGCTGAGTAACTTAGCTTTTAGAAGTTCACAGAGCAGCCTTGTTTCAGCAATACGGTTATACATGCTGTACGACTAAGTCTAAGCCTGCCCATTTCCCGCCCAAATCCCGCCCTCGACACTCCTCCTGAAATGCCCCGTTTAGCTGTGGTCGTTCAGCGGCACTATGAATGCCTAGGTTGTTTAGAAATACATCCAAAACCCGGTTTGATTATCGTCACTTGTACGACTTTCGTTTATGATCATCCAAGTGACGACTTAGGCCGGTTTTTGGATTTTTTCTCTTTCGATTATAGGGTATAAGCAAAGATGGAACATATATATAGATAAGATGGAGTAGCAGGAGTAAGAAAATAAGGGGACTTAATTAAAGAGGTTGCACATGAGATCAAAATGGTGCTTGAAAATTCGTAGCTAGGGTTGCACCAAAATGGGTAGAAAAAAGCCCAAATAACATTTAGCTTCAGTTCGTAGGATATCCAGAGCAACTGGTAGTGGATTCATGACACAGCAGTACTCACCCAGAAATATTATTTCATGCTGTATGGTTAAAACCAATGGTTGACCGAACAAGTGTTTATTTTTTTTGCTGGCATTGATGCCACTTCATCATTCTCAGGTTTGTGGCTTGTCAGACATGACTTGTGCCTAACATAAATATTGGTATCTTTTTCACTTACAGTACTAAATCAAATTATTTTACATAAAGGGGGAAATTCTCGACGATGTGCCGAAGGTTAGCCAACAGCAGCACACCCTACCGCTAACTAACCAACCAATATAGAAGCAGGTTTTCTTTAAAAAAAAAAAAAAGGCCTTCATTTATGGCACCAGGGTCACACTTGCAGAAGTGCTTGGATGTTGCGTAAGGATGTCTAAGACCAGCATAGGCATAGCTTGCTCCAGAAGTGGCCTTAGGCATCCTTTGACACCCTTAGATCCCTCCATAAGCGCAATACCAGCACCTTAAATTGAGGCTTCTAAAATATTTAAGATACCATTGAAAAAAAAATAATTCTATCATTGCCACTGATTCGTGATTGACCTGCTGTTGGTGGCTATCGCCAATATCGGCACCGATTATAGAATCCCCTTCAAACAGAGCACTTGCGTGTCAGAGACCCAGCCATATTTATCACCTCATGCAATTTCACACAAAATGAAATGTGCCGGAAACCAGAAGCAGCTCAGTAATGTAACCTAGTGAAGCAAAAAATTAAATAAAAAATTGGATGGGTGTCGCCATAAAGTAACTATATAAAGTAACAAGACATTATATTACTCATAAATGTATTTATTTATTTGTTTTCTATTCCGTTTTTCCCCAAAGAGCTCAGAACAGGTTACAGGTTAACGTACAGTTTATTTAATTTTCTATATCGTTCTCCCAAGGGAGCTCAGAATGGTTTACATGAATTTATTCAGGTGCTCAAGCATTTTTCCCTGTCTGTCCTGGTGGGCTCACAATTTGTCTAATATATCTGGGGCAATGGGGGGATTAAGTGACTTGCCCAGGGTCACAAGGAGCAGCATGGGTTTGAACCCACAACCTCAGGGTGCTGAGGCTATAGCTTTAACCACTGTACCACACAATCCCCACACCAGTTAACAGGTTACAATTTGCTATAGTTACCTTATAAGTTGTTTTCGATACAGGTTTTTATCCTAACTTGACACATACTAGTCAGACCCCACAATACCTGACAGATTCATTTGTCTTCGTGGAATCAGGAAGTAGGCGGGATCAGCAAAGATAAAAACCAGACGCTGGCAGAGCAGCGAGTTAAGAATGCTGACAAAGAAAGAATTCACATACCTCTGGGCCTGCCTTCTAAAGCAGCAGCAATATTTGGCAGTGACCAGCTGTTGGAAGCAGAACACTGAGCATGCTTCTTGTGGCCCGGCCACCAGAGCCTTCCCTCTGCCGCATCACTGATGATGCAGCAGAGAAAAGCCCTAGCAGTGCAGGCTGCAAACAGCCCATTTGGCATTGCTTCTAATGGTTGGACATCGCTGCTGGCTGCCATTGGAGGCCTGAAGGAATGTCAAATCTCATGGTAGGGGGGAGGGTCAATTGGGTCCAGAGGTGCTGCATAGGGGGATGGGAGGGAGGGATGGAAAGCTGCTGTACATGGGGTAGAGAGGAAGAATTTGATTTAGGCTGAAGAAGAAGGGAAATGAAATAAAGAGATAGAAAAGGGTGAGAGGGAGAAATCCTGAATATGGTGTAGTGGTGGGAGACATGCATGGAGGAGAAAGAAGGAGAAATGTTAGACGTAGGATGGAGGGCAGGGAGAACTCGTGCATGGGGAGGGAGAGAGAAAGAGAGAGAGATGATGCATGTGATAATGGAGGGAAGGAAGGGAGAGATGTTGCATGGAGGGGAATAGAGAGGTTTGACCCAAGGCACAAGGCAGGAAAAGAGACACAGAGATGGTAGACAGTGGGAAAAAAACAGACATGTTGGATATGGCAATGGAAGGGAAGGTACAGAGATGGAAGATAGATGGTGAGCATGGAGAAAGAAGAAAATGCCAAATGGGCAGGAGACCCTGGCAAGTGAGTTAACAGAAGATAAACAGAAACCAGAGCCTGAGACCCACATGATATGAAGAATAAAGTTTCCAGACACCACAGGACTGACATGGTTTGGAGAGATTGTAACTCTATGTAATGTTATATAGTAACACTGTGAAAGTTAAACTGTAACCCATTCTGAGCTCTCTGGAGAGGATGGACTATAAAAATAAATAAATACAATTTCTAAAAATATTTTTTTAAATATTTTTGGGGGGAGCTGTTAAAAAAAATGGTTGGCCATTGTTTGATACTGCTGGAATTTGGGAAGAAATCAGATAGGGTTATCTTGTGGAAACATTCCACTTGCTCCTGCTCACTTCATTGGCTGTAGCCCACCCTCACTCTCACTAAAAATTATTTTATTTATTTAAACTATCAATTGATGAACTTTTTTCATCATTAAAGGCTCCTTTTACTAAGGTGCGCAGCTCAATGCTGGCGTTAGCATCTAGCGCGTGCGGACATGTAGCGTGTGCTAAAACCGCTAGTGCAGCTTAGTAAAAGGAGCCTTGAAATTGATTATAGGCAATCTAGCCAAGCTTTAATTTAATTTATTTCTTCATGGAGTATCAGCTCCATTATTTAAAACATCCCAGCTCAGTTCGAGGTACAGAATTGGCCGACCAATGCAAGCATAAGATGTAAAACCATTTTATATTTTTTAGTAATTTTTTCTTAGTACGTATCTTTTGGCGTTATGAGTCAGGATCGGCAAGAGCTGTTGCACTGCTTGTGAAGGACCTTTCTGTTGTTAATTTCCCTGAGGCAGCGAGGGTGCTGTTTTGCCCTGCGAAACGCAGGCTAAGTCGGATGAATGAAGAGAGGCTAGTTATATAAGCAACGGTCTGATTCTTACTGTTATTTGGCAAGAAACATAATGCCAAAAGATAAGTACTAAAAATATAAAATGGTTTTACATCTTATGCTTGCATGGGTCAGCCGATTCTGTGCCTTGAACTGAGCTGGGATGTTTTAAATAATGGAGCTGATACTCCATGAAGAAATAAATTTAATTTAATTAATTAAAGTTTGGCTAGATTGCCTATAATCAGTTTTAATGATGAAAAGAAGTCCATCAATTGATAGTTTAAATAAATAAAATAATTTTTAGTGAGGTTGGGTTACAGCCAATGAAGTGAGCAGGAGCAAGTGGAATGTTTCCACAAGATAACCCTATCTGGGTAAAAAAAAGCTCCAAATTCTGAGGCTTGTAATACTAATAGAAAAGTTTTCCAGTCTCGGTTCTATAGTCACTCAGTGGTTTTTTTTTTGGTATATTAATTATTCAGTGAATTTGAAAAACCACATATATTCTAATTTTTTTTAATAGAAATTAGAAATGCTAATCTGATTTTTATTTTTTTTAATAAAAAGAGGGCAAGAGAACTGCTTTCTAGTTGGGACTAAACCAGGGGTGTCCAATGTCAGTCCTCGAGGGCCGCAATCCAGTCGGGTTTTCAGGATTTCCCCAATGAATATGCATGAGATCTATTAGCATACAATGAAAGCAGTGCATGCAAATAGACCTCATGTATATTCATTGGGGAAATCCTGAAAATCCGACTGGACTGCGGCCCTCGAGGACCGACATTGGACACCCCTGGACTAAACAAAGCTAAGTGCTACAAAATTGTATTTTTGTTTTACTGAGGCTACATGTTTGTGCTAATTCCTGAGATGGCTTGAAGTATAATACTAATATATCATGGACCTAACAGAAGCTATTTATGGGCCACTAGTAAGAGGTCAAATATTATACTCAGAAAAGTATTACTCCCACTATTCTCGAGAAGTGCATTAACTCTGTGACTTTTTTCTATACGGGAAAAGGCCTCAGATATGGAGCCCACGCACAGTCATAGACTGGATTGATCGGCGTAGTTACCACACTCCTTGCGCCAGTCATCGGCCATAAAAACCTGTTGCCTTTAAATCTTTAATTAACTTAGGATGTTTAAATTTTATAAAAACTTGTAACCTTATATTACTCAAAAATATATTTTGTTATGTTTTTTTTAATACTTTTTACTTTTTATCACATACTACTTCATTTATCTAATTTCATAGTTTATCATTTGTTTCATGCACAACTCTGTTTGCACTGAAAAGAGTGACTCATTTGTTACTTAGCTTCAACACAGTGTTCGGTCTCACGAATGCCTCTGCACAAATGCCAACGTGGCCGGCGTTCGCAGAAATGACCGCTGCTTCAGGGCCGAGTTCTGGGTATTCCAAAATTCTGCACTGTGTTATTCCGTCAACTAATTTCAGTGCACAATTTTGGAATGCCCAGAACTCGGCCCTGAAGCAGCGGTTTCAGTCATGTCCGCGAAACGCCGGCCGCGTTGGCATTTGTGCAGAGGCATTCATGAGACCGAACACTGTGTTGAAGTTAAGTAACAAATGAGTCACTCTTTTCAGTGCAAACAGAGTTGTGCATGAAACAATGATAAACTATGATTCAAATCAGGGAGGGTTGGTGGATCCAAGTGAGAGGATACGGAAGGATTGGGGGCATCAGAAAAGTGATGTGGAAGTCAGCTGGCCGATATTCTGTGGTGGCAGCAAAAGATAGGCACTACACAAAAGGTTGTCCTATGTGGCCATTTAGCTATGTTGGCATCAACGCCGAATATGGTCCGTGCCCAAATATTGCCTCCTCCTCAACTATTCCCTGGACCTCCTCACAGATTGGGTCTGTGTAGTCTGAGCCTTTATTCGCAGCATTGCCTGGTTAAGTACAGCTGAATATTAGAAGCTGGCCTGCTCAGTTTGGTTTAAGCAGACAAAAGCCTTTCCTGTCTGCTCAAACCATTCTGAATATCGACTCCAATGAAAGGGCAGAAAGTCTTCAATATATGTACTTTTGTCAAAACCAGATAAACTAAGATGCAAATTCAGCAACAATAGTCAGTTGTGTTAGATCATATTAAATTATTTCTCTGTTTATTGAAAATCAGGAATTGTTCCATTTTGTTTAGAAACATTAATTTTTTTATGCTTTCCTTGTTCATCTATTTTTCTCTCTCTCTTATTTCAACATGCTTCAGTTGCAAATATATTGTGGCGGGATGAAGGTATTTGAACAAATCATTTTATCTATACTGTTCATGATGTACTTCTCATAAATTTATTTCGTTGAATGTTACGAGATGCTGCTGTTTATCCCCCCTCTTTTACAAACCGTACTGTGCGACAAAAGCCCCAAAGCCCTTTAAATCCCTTTAACATCGGCAGCCATTAGTATGGCTTTGTAAAAAGGGGGGGATAGGATATCAATTATACTCTACACATTATGATTTGCACATTACAGATTTAGAAAGTATTCTTTATTCTGTATTCATCCTTAATTAACTTTGAAATTGAGGAACAATTATTTATTTATTGTACCTGAATTTCTTGCTCTGATAATGATTTCAATCGGTCAAATTTTTTTTCTCTCATAAATCTAGAGCATGTGTAGTTATTTATCACACATATACATTGTTTTAATTAATGAATTTATGTGCCTTTTTTCACTGAGAAATAATCAATTGAGCAAATATATATTTTATTACATAAAATATGATTAACAAAGAAAATAAAAAGCTTGTGGGTCAAAAAATAGTTTTCCTAGGCAAATTTTTTAGAGCAACTCGATGTGAGTATGCAGTACCCCTACACAATTTTTAGAGGGCAATGTTTAAAACTATTTCCTTGAGTAAGATAGTGCTTTACCAATGGTAATGGACTTTTAGGTTAAAATCACAAATGGATGCTTTTGCTGAGGGGAGGGGGAAGGCCTAACCACTCTACCCAATGAGGTACTCAGTAAGGGTATGAATTAAAAAATGTTCAATCAGTTCATTTGGGTGCCTAAAATTTACACATACATACCTATGAATGTAACATATGTACATTCGTAAAAATGATCAAGCACATATACAATTTATACAAACAACAAATAGATAAAAAATAAACTCTGAATATCTTGTATCCCAAAAATGTCAGCTAGGAATCATTGCGGCTTACACAATAATAGAATTGCTACAGAGACATAGATATTATATAGAAAATGCATGAAAGATATCATGCAGGGAACTGCATGGGAATGGGTCAATGCACTGAAGAAAAAAGGTGAGTTTTCAGTGCTTATCTGATTTGGAAGTATGTGGGTGTTTGTTGAAGACTCCCTGGAAGGTTGTTCCAGATTCTGGGCCACTGAAACTCGAAGATGGTCTCAAAGAGAGCCTTCCTTCGAACATGGCGGGCAGAGGGGGGTGGCAGTTTCCATCCTTGGACTGTCCTTGAACACAAATCGTTTTATAAATTATTTATGGCTTTCACTAGTATTTGAAAGTGAGCCCAATACCCCTTACACATAGGGGTATTGGGCTCACATTTAATAAGGTGTGCTAGTGGTTTTAGCGCTTGCTTAGCACGCGCTACAATGCCGCGCACTAAACGCTAACGCCTCCATAGAGCTTGCGTTAGTATTTTTTGTTTAGCGTGTGGTTTGCTGCCTCTGGGCTGGATGACTAGGCTTTCCTATGCCAGGTGGCCAGGTGATGATGGTCTGGAGGCTGAAATTTAAATTTGTGAATAAAATTTTTATGGGGGTGGGGGGGTTGATGATCACTGGGGTAGTGTGTGGGGGTCTGTGTTATGTGTTTCAGTGCTTATCTGGTGAGTTTAGGTGGGTTTTTGTGACTTAGACCATGTTTTACATGGTCTAAGTCACAACGTCCAAGTTCCATCGATCGTGGGCTGTATAACTTTCGGTTATACATGCTGTACGACTAAGTCTAAGCCGGCCCATGTCCCGCCCAAGTCCCGTCCTCAACACTCCTCCTGAAATGCCCTGTTTAGCTTGGACGTTGAGCGGCACTATGAAGGCCTAGATCATTTAGAAATACGTCCAAAACCAATTTTTATTATCGGCACTTGGACGTTTTTGAGAAATGTTCGTCCAATGCCGATTTAGGTCGGTTTTTGGACGTTTTCTCTTTCGATTATGAGTCCCATAAGGTCTCCCACCAAAACGGCATATTCAACCTACCCATTGTTTCCAGTTCCTAGTAATCATTTGCAAAGCCACAC
Source organism: Geotrypetes seraphini (assembly GCF_902459505.1). Taxonomy (NCBI): domain Eukaryota; kingdom Metazoa; phylum Chordata; class Amphibia; order Gymnophiona; family Dermophiidae; genus Geotrypetes; species Geotrypetes seraphini. Next base: position 171,330,538 of record NC_047084.1, on the reverse strand, counting down.
CTGTCATGATGAGAATAAGTTTATCTTTGGAACTATTTAGCGGGCTATTTTTCATAACTAAGGTGCCAAACATAATTCCATATGATAATGGAATTGGGACTTCAAGAACCGAAATTATTTTATTGCATATGGACCTCCAAAATCTGAATATTAATGGCCAGTGAAATATAAGTTGATCTAACGTTCCAATTCCTAACTGGCAATACCAGCATCTATTAGAACGTGTATAGTCTGTTTTTTGTAATCTCACTGGAGTCCAAAATACTCTATGGGTCTCGTAATAAAAAAAAAAAAGTCTAAAAAATGGCCTAAATGGGTACTTGGACGATCAAAAAGCCTGATCGTCCAAGTACACATAACCAAAGCTGGTTTTAGATGTATCTAAAACCAGCTTAGGCCTTTCCCCTGCCTCTAAATGCATAGAGCGAAAAGAGGCATTTTTAGAGGAGGGGAAAGGGCGGGTGGTGGGCCGACCTAGATATAAGCGTACAGTAGGTATAACCAAAACTTTAGGCAGGTTGCCTAGTCAGCACTTGTATGTTTTGACTTAGACCAAGTCAAAACAGGTATAAGTGCCCAAAAAGGGGCCGCTGAGCTGATGGCGGCTGCCGCTATCAGCTCAGCGTCCCTGCAACCTACCCACCCCCCACCACAACCGTCGCGGAAAGAGAGATGCCCAATATCTCCTGCCGCGGTTTGTGTCAGTTCGGGTAGAGGGGTGATCAGCATCGCAGCAGGAGAGATAGCTAATCTCTCCTGCTGCGATCCATCACCACCACCCATGACAAGATCGGGCAGGAGGGAGCTCAACCCCTCCTGCCTCGATGCAGACCTGTGATCAGATTTATATTAAATTATTTATACTTTCAAAAGTCTTACTATATTTATATCAAAATTATAAAATAAAGGTTTTCTGAAAACACATGAGGTGGTTGGTGTATAAATCTCTTGGCAATGAGAGGATAGCTGAGCCTAGAGTGACACCTCTGAAGTTTTGATTAAATTCTTGAAATGTTTTAAGTTTAGTAAGAATGGTCTAAACTTGTTTCTAAACTTGTTCCTTAAAGACTGGTTTTGTTATCCTGGGAATAATATATATCTGTACATTATAAGGATCTCAAGATACAAATACCTTTGTTGTGCTTTTGGATTTTGAGCACAACACATTAGGGCATAAGTTCTTATCATGAATCAAAAACCTCATCTTCTTTAAATTTTTTCTTTGGGAGTTTTTTTTTCTTTTTCAGTGTGCATTCAGTTATCAACAAATTGGAAAAATGATGCCTGTCGATAGCAGCTTCTTATGAAATGAAGCCTTAATATGAAATGGTTCAGGCCACCTTTGGAAAAAAGTTAAGTGCTTTTTTTTCTCAATTCGTAAGAAGCTGCTATTGACAGGCACCATTTTTTTCAATTTGTTGATAATTAATTCCCCTCCCCCCACCCTTTATGAAAGTGCAGAAAAGGTTTTTAGCACCAGTTGATGCGCTGAATGCTCTCTGCTGCTCCGATGGTCATAGTTCCTATGAGCGTTGTAGCAGTGCAGAGCATTCAGCTTGCCGGCCAGCGCTAAAAACCTCTTCCATGCTTTTGTAAAAGGAGTGTGGGGGGTAAATGCACACCGATAAAGAAAAATATGAAACTCACAAAGAAATTTTTTTTAAAAAACGAGGTTTTTGACCCAACATAAGAACGTATGCCAGTAGTATAATGGGAACACCTCATGTCAAAATGATTGACAGCTGTCAGAGATAAGGATCGACCAATCAGCGTTCACTTCCGGGTTAAGCCCCGCTCATTGTCCTGCCTTAGTCTCCACCCATGCCCCACCCCTCCCATAGGAATGAATGGTGGTAGCCCTGCCCATGGCCCCGCCCCACCCATGGCCCCGCCCCACTCATCACCTAAGCCCCGCCCCTCCCATAGGAATGAATGGTGGTAGCCCTGCCCATGGCCCCACCCCCCACCCATGACCCCGCCCCTCAAGCCCCACCCCTCCCATTGCCCCGCCCCCTCATGTCCCGCCCCGGAAATGCACTTTTTGATGACATCACCGGAAATGGGGGCGTGTTTAACCCCGGAAATACGCTTTCTGATGACATCACCGGAAATGGGAGTGCCCGCCCCTACCGGAAATGCGCTTTTCTGATGACATAGGCGGAAATAGGGTAAATGAAGCGACGGAAATGCGCTTTTCTGGCCACGTAGGCAGAAATAGGGTAAATGACGCGGCGGAAATGCGCTTTTCTGACCACGTAGGCGGAAATAGGGGAAACAGACAGTCAAAACCCCCCACCTGGAAATGATGTGGCCAGAAAAGAAGCGTCTTTATTTTAACAGTTTTTAGTTAAAAGACAGGGTTTAAGAGCTCACGGATAGAGCAGATCACAAAACAAAAGGCATTCACAAAATCTTTCCTGCTTTTAAAACAGAGCAGGGGCAGAAACAAACGAGAAAAGGTTGCATTTGCTTTTAACACACTTTTCAGTAGGAATTCTGAGCTAATGGTTAATGGGCCAGCTCCCCTATTGTCATGGTAACAGCTGATAAGCCCCTTGCAGCACCCCTCCCCTGATAAAGCCAAGGGGGAGAGAGGTGGAGGTGTGTTTAAACATGTCTGAACTTGTCCCGGCCCCCTACTGTTGTCTTAACAATCTGAAAAAAAAAATAACAAAAGCAGCTGTCACCTAACAGTTTTGATTTTCCTGAGTATTAAAAAAATGCGGGAAATAACCCTTACAGCCTGGAAAACCTAAAGCCTTTGGAAGTTTGCTAAGTTTCATAGGTAGGAAATTTAGAGAGTCTATGAAATGAATAGCTAAAGGTTCTACGTGATTTGTAAAAGCTTACCACCTTGAACCAACAGATCTGTGTCCATCTTTTCCTTTAACAGTTGGCTAAGAACAAAATACCTTTGGCATTATGGGCTATGAAGGTATAGTCTTTAAATTTTTTGTCACAAAAAACCTGTATAAAAGCAAAAATACATTCAAGACCCTTGAATTCCCATTTTCTTGTTTCGTACAAGTCCTCGGCATATATGTAATTAGGAATGTGCCAGCCCGTTTCCTGCATACATTCGCAATCGTAAATAATATACTTTTCAGATGTTTTGAGTTTATCGATGGGTGTCATAAAACATAAGTGTATGTCATCACCGCTTAAGGGTTCACGGCATAGCTTACACATCCTACCCTTACATTTATGTTTTTCGTTCACATAGGACTCACATTTCAGACACAGTGTTTTAGATAAACACTCCACTTCTTTTTTCTGCGCCAGCTGCATATGTCTATCTAAACAGTCTTTAGAGCGACAACACATCTTGCAATTAGGACACCTCTGCTGTATACCGTCATTGTTCAAACATGTCTGTGTCGAACAAAGACGGCACCATAATGTACAGGAGTGGTCGTGACTATAGGGCTTCTGGCAAAAAGTACAGAAATTTCGCTCCCCATAGAATTTTTTGACATCGGTTATGCCGTAGAAATGATCGTCATGTAGCAATAAGAAAACCGTTTTTGGATAAATGGGCTGGTCTGATGTTTTAAAGCAACACCACGAGTTTGTATAAAACACAACTCTTATATTTATCTTTAAATGTTGTTCTATGGTTGCTACATCATCGAGCATGACTTTTTTATGTACCGACCACCCCAAATCATTATGTAGCTTTTCAGCACCTATTAACAGTTCAGCATCTGTGAGTTTTACGGGGGATATAAGGGCTGTAAGGCTACCGGCAAAACACAGGTTATTGCCTGTGTTATTCAAATCTATTAAATACATCCTTTTTTTCTGCAAAATCTGGCTAAACAGTATAGATTTTAACACCCTACGACCCCCACCACCCTTGTTTCTTATTACAAGTACAACAACATGGAATAAATCACAGACCTGTATTTCTCTGTGACTTTGAAGGAGTTTAGCAACCTGGTCTAAGAAATCATCAGCATCTAGCGATTCGGGATTTAATTTACCAGAAAACAAGGAGTTGTGAAAAAGTGACGAATGTAGGTGCACTTGTATGTAGTCACCGGGCGATACTCTGTTGCTAACATCGTCCAGGATATGTTGAATGCCTTGGCGTATAGCATTTTGAGCATCACTTAATGATGTTATCTTGTCTAAATTAATGAAATGAAATTCTTCTGAATAAAGCACACCATGAAACTTGTCCAGTTTACAATCCCATCTTTTCACAAATTGGACATAGTTGATTGGTTCTGAATCTTCAGAAGGACCTAATGCACCCTTATTTGAACCATCCTCTGACATTTTGCTGCTATCAGAATAATTATCAACTACATAACATTCTCCTTCTTCTGTGCTGTCCGGCTGTGCTTCTGTGCTGTTAAACTTTTCTGTCGGCTTCACGGTATCTGCTTGTGACTTTCTAACATTTTCCCGATCTACAATTTATAACATAGCATAACCGTTAATACTTTTTCCCCATCAACCATTATAAAAGTAATAACATTTTCTTTTACACTAGTCTCCTTACAAAATCAGAATACTTACTATTTCGTTTATCTTTTGGTTTCCTGTAAGCAGCTTTGGACTCTGGTTCCCCGTGTAAGAAGCTTTTACTATGCGATCTTTTCCTGTTATACTTTTCCGTCAGGTTCATGGTATCTGCTTGCGACTTTCTAACATTTTCCCGATCTACAATTTATAACATAGCATAACCGTTAATACTTTTTCCCCACCCTTGAGGATCTGACTGCCTAATATTTTCTTGATCAACCATTATAAAAGTAATGACATTTTCTTTTAACCCTAGTCTCCTTACAAAACCAGGATACCTACTATTTCGTTTATCTTTTGGCTTCCGGTAAGGAACCGGTTGTTGGTTAGAACTTGTCGATGTAGAAGGTGCCGGTTCTCCAGCCGTTTCTTGGTCTAATCATAATGAAAAAAAGAATGTTTTGTAGATGCTGTTTTTAAAAACCAACATATGTGCCAGATAATACATTTGTCACTTACTGTTTAATATCTGTTGTCTTTTTCTGGTAAGAGATAGTTTATTTCTACCATCAGATCGCCGTTCCTGTTTTTAAATGCAATGATAGATTCAGAGAAAGAAAAAATGATGTCCCTAAAACCAAAAATAAAGGCCCCTTTTCTACTCACCATTTTAGCAGTTGATGTATCCCGGGTCCGGTGTAGCACCCACAAAAACCAGAATGCTTGCTGGTCTTCTCATAGTTTATTTTATACACTTACACCCCCCTCTATAGAGGTTATCCATTCACAAAGGCTTTATTGTATGTCTAAGGCCTCTGCTAGAGCTTGTTTGTCTTGGTTAGTCATTTTAGATACCAAAACGACCCCTACGTGTCTAGAGCCTAGTTCCTTATAACCTGTCACACCTTCTATTGTTTTAGTTTGGGCTGATAATACATTTCTAAAACACACCACACATTTAATAATTTTTTTAAGAAAATCTTTATTTTACAACAATAAAATGTTTAAACTTTTATACAAACAAACATACCGTTACACACTGTATTTCCCACAATCCCGAGAATAAAAAAACAAAACATGTTTTAAAAAGCATTTCTTTTGAAGAATGATTTATAATCGGTGTCACGGATTAAATCATTTACAATCTCTACATATGCACCATCTCTCATGAAATTGACCAATCTATTGAGTAGTCATGGCCCGTTTATAGAAGTCTTAATATCTCTGATTAAATCAATGATTATATTAATGCTTTCATTACAAAGCATCAATATTTTCATTTTATAGCCTACAAAAGTGACTACATTTACCACACGTCCTAGGCATAGCATGTCACAAGTTTTTTTGAGTTTCTGCTGTATTTCCTTATGTCCCCATATCAAGCAATCGTGGTGTTTTTGCCCACCAGCACGTATTAAGCAGGCTCCACAATCTTCATCCTTCACGCCTTGCAGACATTTATTTAGAATGCAGTATACAGCCACCTTTATAACTGATTTAAGTTCTGTTGGTGTTTTGGAAAGGCCTATGCCGGTCCACAGTCCATAATCACAAGAATCTTCAGGTTTACGCTCATTCACCGCTGGTTCTCTTTGAAACGAGCAGAAAAAACACAAACATGATAAATTTATCATCGGCATGTACACCATGTCCACAGGTTTCTGTGATCGTGAAGATCCGCCACTTCCCTACAAAAAAACAAACAAACATACAGAAATAAATTTTCCTTTTTAAAACACATGAACACATTCAGCTTCATAAACCCTTCAACGACCCCTGGTAATACAAAGTGCGTGTGTGTCTCTCTCTCTTACCGTGGAAGATCCTGGCTTTTCCAACATGTCTGTTGCTTCGGTTTCAGCAGCGGCTTCATAAAATTCAATATCTGAAGTATTATCCTCTGGTTGTTCATAGCCTACATCTTCATTTTCTGTGTCTGAATCATATAGCTTTTGAGCATCTGGAAACTCTTGTATTTCAGAATCTGTTAATTCGTGCGTATGCTCCCCGATATCTGCCGTCACGTCAATCGGTTTTTCAGCCGGTGAGTAACCCTCTTTCTCCGCATTACAGTCTTTAAGAAAGTTATGAGGCCTCTTGGTAGGCCTTTTTTCAGTTACCTGCGTGTTAAAGGGATCCATATTTTCTTTGTCTGATTCATACAGTTTTTCGGTCTTTGGGTAACCCTCTTTTTCTACATCACGATCTTTAAGAAAGTAACTCAATCTACGAGCCTTCGTGACAGTCATTTTGCTTGACGGCTTGAGAACCTTTATTTCTGTTGCTATCAGCTGTGAGAACTTTTTATTTCTGATGTTAACAGCTGTTAAAGATCTAAGACATACGTCATTATGACAACACCAGGGGGACCGGGACAGGTTTAAACACACCTCCTCCCTCTCCCCCCTTGACTTTATCAAGAAGGATGAACCAATGAGCTGTAAGTCCTGTTAAATCTTTCCACTACAGCTGCTTTAACAGGATTGTAAAATATCTCCATATTTTGGATTTTAAAGTCCTGTTAAATCTTTCCACTACAGCTGCTTTAACATCATTATGGGTCACAAAATGGCTAACACCTTTTTGTTTTAATAAATTCTTCAGAGACTTATTTAAAAATTCTTTACCCTTGTCTGTTTGAAGTTTTTCAGGTGTACGTCCTAAATTAAATATTGTTTCAAAGGCTTCGGTGACTTCATGACCGGTTTTTGTTTTTAAAGAAACGACCCATGCATATTTTGACAGGATATCTATTACCGTTAAGATGTATTTGTAACCGTTGTTATAACGGGCAAAGGCTGACATGTCGACTAAGTCACTTTGCCACTGTCTGTCAACTTCCGACACAATTGTTTTATTTCTTTTAAAATGGATTCTAGCCGGTCTGTGTAAATTGTATGTGTTTTGACCGGTGATCCAATCCACCACATCTTTTCTCCGGACTGTTATATCACTCTTTTTAGCCGCTTGAAGTAGAGGGTTAATGCCTCCATAGCTTCCTGCCGTGTATGGATCATAATAAATTTGCTTCAATAAAGATTCCTTCATAGCTCTGCCTTTTTAACAGAGCCCTGTTAGGTGACAGCTGCTTTTGTTTTTTGTTTTTTTTTTCAGATTGTTAAGACAACAGTAGGGGGCCGGGACAAGTTCAGACATGTTTAAACACACCTCCATCTCTCTCCCCCTTAGCTTTATCAGGGGAGGGGTGCTGCAAGGGGCTTATCAGCTGTTACCATGACAATAGGGGAGCGGGCCCATTAACCATTAGCTCAGAATTCCTACTGAAAAGTGTGTTAAAAGCAAATGCAACCTTTTCTCGTTTGTTTCTGCCCCTGCTCTGTTTTAAAAGCAGGAAAGATTTTGTGAATGCCTTTTGTTTTGTGATCTGCTCTATCCATGAGCTCTTAAACCCTGTCTTTTAACTAAAAACTGTTAAAATAAAGACGCTTCTTTTCTGGCCACATCATTTCCAGGTGGGGGGTTTTGACTAAGTCTGTTTCCCCTATTTCCGCCTACGTGGTCAGAAAAGCGCATTTCCGTCGCTTCATTTACCCTATTTCCGCCTACGTGGCCAGAAAAGCGCATTTCCGTCGCTTCATTTACCCTATTTCCGCCTATGTCATCAGAAAAGCGCATTTCCGGTAGGGGCAGGCACTCCCATTTCCGGTGATGTCATCAGAAAGCGTATTTCCGGGGTTAAACACGCCCCCATTTCCGGTGATGTCATCAAAAAGTGCATTTCCGGGGCAAGACATGAGGGGGCGGGGCAATGGGAGGGGCGGGGCTTGAGGGGAGGGTCCATGGACGGGGGCAGGGGTCATGGGCTGGGCTACCACCATTCATTCCTATGGGAGGGGTGTGGCTTAGGTGAAGAGTGGGGCGGGGCCATGGGTGGGGGTGGGGCCATGGGCGGGGCTACCACCATTCATTCCTATGGGAGGGGTGGGGCATGGGCAGAGACTAAGGCAGGACAATGGGTGGGGCTTAACCCGTTAGTGAACGCTGATTGGTCGATCCTTATCTCTGACAGCTGTCAATCATTTTGACATGAGGTGTACCCATTATACTACTTATGCCCTAATGTATTGTGCTTGCACTAAGGCATAGTAGAAATAATCTTTAGGTGTCACCCCTCTGCTGATAGACTCCCATTGGCTTCCTATTGCACATCGAATTTCGTTCAAAATATTACTGCTAGTTTTTAAATCTATGATCTATAATGAACCCGAGTTCATTACTAGAATGCTCATTCCATACAACGTTTCACGGACCCTCCGATCAGCTTCAAACAATCTATTAACAGTTCCATCTTTAAAAATAATTGGAACTAGAAGACAAGACATGTTTTCAATTATTGCCCCTACCTTATGGAACTCTATACCCCTGTACATTAGAGACACAAAGGACCTCATTTCTTTTAAAAGAGCTTTAAAAACTTATTTTTTCAAGGATGCTTTTAATATATCACTCCCAGACTTATAATTTTTTTGACCCTAGGCTTTACATCCCACACTTTTTTTTTTTTTTCTTCTCCCTTCCTTGAGTTATTTTTCCCTTTAATGTATATTTTCTTCTACAAATATATTGTAACTTTCCCCTTTAACCCTCACGGTTCATGTATGTTAACCCAGTATGTTTTTTATTTAAAGTCAGTGTATTTGTATTTCTATTTTACTTGAATTGTACATCGCTTAGATATTTAATAAGCGATTTATCAAGCACTAATAAAACTTGAAACTTGAAACTCCTCATTCATAATAACATCTGTTTGAGGCGTTCATCAATTAGTATTCACATAAATACAGGTGCCATATTAGAGGGCAATTTTATAGCGGAGAACCTCCATTTAGGTGGCCTGAAGACATGCAATGGAAGCCTTTTACATTACATTACTTGAAACGCTTATCTGACACACAATCCTCTTGAGTTCTGTGTGTTTAACAAATTAAGAAACTGGGCTTTCCCTGGACTCTGACAAATATGTATATTTGCAAATAATTCATTTAATGTGGGAAGTCGGGTGGTCTTCTGGACTTCTTATGGTCGGTATTTTTTTTTAACAAGTTTGAATACTAAACTTACAAAAAACAGTTACAGATATTTCTTCATCAGCTAGTGAGATGAAGTCCTTGAATCTGGTTTAGAACCAACGCCTTTCTGTTCAAGATGGGTTAGATATTATATAAACGGTGCCTAATAGATGATTGACAATTGCGCTCAATGGCACCCACAAGTTAGGCACTGTTTATAGAATCAGGGCCTCCTAAACAGGAGGCAGAAAATACTCCCATGTAAAAAGTTTTGTAGGCACCATGGGGCAAATTCTATAAGAAGCGCCCAAAAGTTAGGCACCGAAATAGGCACCGTTTAGCGTGATTCAAGTAAAATTGGGTGCTGTTTAGTGAATCACGCTGAGCGGCACCTATTTTGGAGGGGCCCAATAAATAGGCGGCCATGCGAGTGCTTAAGTACGCTTAAGAGCAGCAATTCTGTAACAAGGCACCTAACAGAAAGCTACGCCCACGTTTAACATGTATAGCACCTATTTTTTTTAAGGCCACCTAAATTTTTATAGGCGCCTTGATACAGAATCGCTCTTTCTTGATAGGCGCCTAAGTTTCAATTATTGCTGATTAAAAAACTTAATTGAGCTTGTTATTCAATTTAGATAGACGCTTATCTAGTTGGGCGCTTCCAAAATAAGTGCCTAACTTTAGGCGCCAGTTATAGAATTTGGGCCCATGTGCTAATGCAAACATTAGCACATTATCTACAAAAAAAAAAAAAAAAAATTAAGAAAAAGCTTTAAAAAATTGCTGCATAGAATCTGAGCTTAACATGCAAGAAAGCCCCATTTTAAGTGTTAATCCCAGATTCTAATGGTCTTTAGTAAAAGAAACATAAAAACATGATGGCAGAGAAAGGCCAAATGGACCATCCAGTCTGCCCATCCGCAGTAAGCATTATTTCTTCCTCTCTCTAAGAGGTCCCATGTGACTATCCCAGGCTTTCTTGAAATCAGACACAGTCTCTGTCTCCACCACCTCTACCTGGAGACTGTTCCATGCATCTACCACCTTTTCTGTAAAAAAGTATTTCCTTAGATTACTCCTGAGCCTATCATTTATTAACTTCCAGAGCTTCCTTTCAAATGAAAGAGACTCGGCTCGTGCATTTACGCCAAGTAGGTATTTAAACGTCTGTATCATATCTGTCCTCTCCCACCTTTCCTCCAAAGTATACAGATTGAGATCTTTAAGTTTGTCCCCCGTATGTATGGCTTATGACGAAGACCATGCACCATTTTAGTAGCCTTCCTCTGGACCAACTCCATCCTTTTTATATCTTTTTGAAGGTGTGGCCTCCAGAATTGTACACAATATTCTAAATGAGGTCTCACCAGAGTCTTATACAGGGGCATCAATACCAGTCACATGCACATAAATTTTTCACCTCCTAAATTATACTGTTCTTTTGGGTTTTTGCAGCCCAAATACATGACCTTGCTTTTCTAAGCATTAAATTTTAGCTGCCAAATTTCAAACCATTTTTCAAGCTTTGCTAGGTTTTTCTTCATGTTATTTACACCATCCAAGGTGTCTGCTCTATTGCAGATTTTGGTATTATCCGCAAAAAGGCAAATCTTACCTGACAGCCCTTTAGCAATATCACTTACAAAAATGTTAAAAGGAACAGGCCCAAGAGCAGAACCTTGAGGCACACCATCGGTAACATCCCTTTCCTCAGAGCAATCTCCATTGACCACTACCCTCTGTTGTCTTCTACTTAACGAGTTCCTGACCCAGCCCTTCACTTTGGGGCCTATTCCAAGAGCACTCAGTTTATTTATTAGGGCTTCTTTGTTCTCTAAAGGGATAGGCAGTGGGATATCTTAGTGGAAGAGATAATGGTTTCTGCGGATGGACAGAGTGGATGGGCCATTTGGCCTTTATCTGCAATCATGTTTCTGTGTTAATACAGAAAAGTTACATATATATGAGTATTTTGACTATTAAATCTAGCATTAGACAATGTTATCTCATGGTACATATAGTAATGACTTACATGATTTTCTCTCCTGCCATAGCCCATAGATTCCATTATATGCTTACTGTAGAATGATTTAACCAGTAGGGAAAAATACCTTTTTCTCTCAATATATTTATACTTATTCCTTTATAGCCTTATAAACTTTTACATTTGTAATTTTTCTTATAATTGTATTTTAATAATCTAACTGTACCTGTTAATGATAGTCATCAAAAGAAGCAAAGTAATTGTTCATGGCATAACAGATTCAGTAACTGACTAATGAAACCAAAAATATGACATTTGTGTGACAATTTAATTCTTTATAGTAGGCTCATAGTGCCCTTCCATAAAAATATGCAGTATTAGCAAGGACACAGAAGAATGTGGTAGCCTAGTTCAGAAGCTTTCTATATCCCCAGCAAAACAAAATGGCAGAACAGCAAAGACCATACAACATATCCATCAGAAAATAAATATTAAAAATGTACAGAAATCTACCCATGTACTCTAATAAAGGCAAATTTGTTGTCAGTGAAATCTTTGGAGAGAGAAAGGGGAAAAAATAGAAAGGTGTAAACAAGGGGATTTCAGCTATTGCTGGAAGTGTTTGAAGAATTATGAAAGGATGCTGAGCAACTGGCAAGATTAGTGGCCTACTTTGAAAGCTGTCAAACACTAAGCAATAAAAGCAGGAGTCTAGAGATAAACATGTATAAAAATATAGAGGTGGTTATTTCATCAGGAGTAATATATGGCTATAGAGAATTTGGTCCATATCTGTTTAGAAGATGCTTATGAATAAATTAACTTCTATATTAGCAAGATTTTAAAAGGATTAAAAATGATGGAAGGTTGAAATAAAGAGTTAAGTTCTCATGTCAGAGGAATCCAGAAAGGAGGGAATATCATCAAAGAGGAAGTGTATCCAAATGCTCAGTCATGGCAATAAAGTCCCAGAGCTGCTGGTCCTACTGATAGAAGCTAGCCTAGATATTATTACTGTTATAAGGACATATCATGATAATCATAATTTGGATAGAGCTGTTCAAGTTAAGCTCTATTTGAAAAGAATATGATGACAAATAAATAGAACAAAAGTGGTGCTTTACATATAAGAATAACTTAAAAGCAAATAAAAATTAGGAGATAACAGTAAATGGGCAGCCCTTCACAGATGATCTCCAGCATAAGAAAGCATTTAATCAATGAATTACTATTTAACAAATAAATAGCAACAGTTGAGCAGTAAAAATATCTTCCTGAACAAATTTTGAATGCTTTGATCTCTTTTTCTAAAGGCCTAGGAATTGGAAACATGTTCTATGTTTTCTATGAAGATGGAATCAAGGTGATTCAACCAGTAGAATGTGAGTTTCAGAGGCACATTAAACCAAGTGAAAAAATCTTTGGATATCAGGTATGTTCAATGTTGTACATTAAATTTTATTTTAGTTTAAGTTCATGGTTGATAGTTATAAATATGGAATGGGGAAAAAAGAAGCTAAATAACCAGGCACAGCATGGCCAGCTGCCTATAACAAGAAGAAATTAACTAGTTCAGAAATGAAGAATAGTGTCATGTTGTGTATGATTGTGGTAGTGCCAGCTTTAGCTTTTCCTTCATAAATATTAAACTTTCACAATTGAGATGATATACAAACCTTTACACTAACACAAACATGCTACTAGCCACTCTCACCTTCAAACAAACTATTCTAATACTCTAAGCCACAGGTGTCAAAGTCCCTCCTTGAGGGCCGCAATCCAGTCAGGTTTTCAGGATTTCCCCAGTGAATATGCATGAAATCTATTTGCATGCATTGCTTTCATTGTATGCTAATAGATCTAATGCATATTCATTGGGGAAATCCTAAAAACCCGACTGGATTACGGCCCTCGAGGAGGGACTTTGACACCCCTGCTCTAAGCACTGCATCGTATAACTAAATGCTGAAAGTTAAGACCATACATACTTTTCCATCTAGACAGCTCTATCTGCTGCCTCAAGCTTACTCTTAAGAGTGAACAAATATCAATAACTACAAATAGCAGCAAAAGTATTTGGGCTTTTGCCAGGTACTTGTGACTTGGATTAGTTCCTGAATGCCCGGTACGTCTTTTGGCTCCGAGTACTGCTTAGAACATATAAGAACATAAGAAATGCCTCTGCTGGGTCAGACCCGAGGTCCATCGTGCCCAGCAGTCCGCTCACGCGGCGGCCCAACAGGTCCAGGACCTGTGCAGTAATCTTCTATCTATACCCCTCTATCCCCATTTCCAGTAGGAATTTGTCCAATCCTTTCTTGAACCCCAGTACCGTACTCTGCCTTATAACGTCCTCTGGAAGCGCATTCCAGGTGTCCACCACACGTTGGGTAAAGAAGAACTTCCTAGCATTTGTTTTGAATCTGTCCCCTTTCAACTTTTCCGAATGCCCTCTTGTTCTCTTATTTTTCGAAAGTTCGAAGAATCTGTCCCTCTCTACTCTCTCTATGCCCTTCATGATCTTGTAAGTCTCTATCATATCCCCTCTAAGTCTCCTCTTCTCCAGGGAAAAGAGACCCAGCTTCTCCAATCTCTCAGAATATGACAGGTTTTCCATACCTATTATCAGACGTGTTGCTCTCCTTTGAACCCTCTCGACTAATGCCATATCCTTCTTAAGATACGGCGACCAATATTGGACGCAGTACTCCAAATGCGGGCGCACCATCGCCCGATACAATGGCAGGATAACTTCTTTCGTTCTGGCTGTAATACCCTTTTTGATTATACCAAGCATTCTATTCGCTCTCTTAGCGGCCGCTGCACACTGTGCCGACGGCTTCATTGTCATGTCCACCATTACCCCCAAGTCCCTTTCCTGGGTACTCTTATTCAATAACATCCCTCCCATTGTATAGTTGTACCTCGAGTTTCTGCTCCCCACATGTAATACTTTACATTTTTCAATGTTGAACTTCATCTGCCATTTCGCCGCCCATTCTTCTAATTTGTTCAAGTCCCTTTGCAACTTTTCGCAGTCCTCTGTAGTCCGAGCTCCATTAAATAGTTTGGTGTCGTCCGCAAATTTTATTATCTCGCACTTCGTTCCTGTTTCTAGATCATTTATGAAGATATTAAATAGCAGCGGCCCGAGCACCGAGCCCTGCGGGACACCACTCGTGACCCTCCTCCAGTCGGAGTACTGCTGCATAAGCTCTCACATTTACAAGAGACATACTTATTCATCACTTCATCTGACATTATTTTGAAGACTCTAAAGACTCCCGAAGCAGGCCTGTATGGCCGAAACATGTACATGTCGAGTCATTGAGTTATTGGATGAATAAAGTGATTTGGACCATCCGATGAATTAGAGGACATTTTTCAGTGTGGACATCATTCTGATTAGTACAATTCCACTCTATATCCTGCAAGCTTTTTACTTTAACCGCTATAAAGATAAGTAAAAAGCTGTGTTCCTAGCAGATGAAAATGTGAAATAAAATATTTATAAAGTGGTATTAAGTAAATATACAAAGAATGGAGAAATAATATAAATAGAGATTAGTGACCAATGATGATCTGACACGTAAAACTTACTGTTATGAAAGTATGTTGAGCATTGAGTGGTGCCGCAGAGGTCATTGGGAGTGATGGTAAAATTGTGTTATATGTATCCCACACATTTTTTTAAAACTCTGTCACTGTTTTTGACTCCACCACCTCCACAGGGAGGGCATTCCAGACATCTGCCACCCTCTTTTTTTTAATATTCTTTATTCATTTTCAAAATTACATTAAGTGTAAAATATATTCATTCACAGTAACAATAAATATATCACTTATAAACAATCATTGGTACATTATATAAATTTTATCCCTTCCCCTTTCCCATCCCTCCCATCCATATCTTCCATTATTATATAATATATGTAATAAGAAAAATACCCCCCTCCCTATATCCTGAACTGATAATTAAAAGGGAAATAATTTTACTTAATCCTTACAATATTTTGTTAATGGTTTCCACACATCCGGAAACTTCTTAAAGTATCCCCTTTGTAAAGCAATAAATCTTTCCATTTTATAGATATGGCATAAAGAATTCCACCAAAAGTTATAATTTAATCGCCTCCAATCCTTCCAATTATATGTAATTTGCTGAATGGCAACCCCAGTCATTATTAGTAGTAATTTATTGTTGTTAGCAGAAATCTGACTTTTTTCTCTCATTTCCATACCAAATATCACAGTACCATAAGATAATGCCACTGGGTTACCTAATAAATTATTAATTTGGTCCCAAATTGATTTCCAAAAATTCATAATATATGGGCAATGAAACAATAAATGATCTAAAGTTCCTACTTCTAGATGACAATGCCAGCATTTATTAAACAAAGAACTATCTAATTTTTGCAACCTAACAGGGGTCCATAACGCTCTATGTAACAGAAAAAAACAAGTTTGTGAAAGAGTATTTCCTGATATTGCTCCTAAGTCTAACCACCTTGCAACCACATATTATGTCCTCTAATTTTACAGCTTCTCCTTCTCTGGAAAAGATTTGTATGTCCATTTATACCACTCAAGTATCATAATCTCCTTTTTTTCCTCTATGATACACAGTACATATTCAGGTATTCGAGTCTCTTATCATACAGTGAGTGTCTCAGTGCAATCTCAATATCATTTTCATCAACTTCTCTAGATTGCTTAGCAATTCTTCTTACATACCCCAAAGTCCCTCTCCTGGTTGGAGCACATCAGCTTATCACCCCTTAGCCCATACAGTTCCTTTGGATTTTTACTCTCCAAGAGCATCACTCTGCACTTCTTTCATTAAATTTTAACTGCCAATTAGACCATTCTTCTAACATTTGCAGATCTTTTCTCAGGTTATCTATTCCCTCCAGTGTGTCCCCTCTGTTGCAAATATCTGTGTCATCTACAAAAAGACACGCTTTTCCTACTAACCCTTCAGAAATTTCACTCGCAAATATATTGAACAGAATGGACCCCAATACCAATCCCTGAGGCACTCCGCTACTCACCTTTCTTTCCTCCAAGCAAATTCCATTTACCACCACATTCCATCATCTGTAAGTCATCTAATTTCTAATCCAGCTCACAATTTTGGATCATAACTTCAGCCTGCTAACGACATATGATAGCATTTTTGCAGCATATAAAAGATTTCACTGGTTATCTATCAAAAAGCAAATTGAGTTTAAATCTGCTTGTTTGATTCTTCATATAGTGCAAGCTGACTCCTTTGACAATCTTGTTTTGTATGTTTTTTTTCTCAGCTACTTTACTCTTCTTCAAATTTGTGGATAATGCAGATAAAGTTTAAGTGATACACTATACCTGCATTATCCACAAATTTGTGGAGTACAATTTAAATGTCAGTTTAACTCTTCATTTATTAATACTGTTATTACAATTTAGAATAATTTACAAATGCAATTGAGGTTGGAATTTAGTTACTTTAGTTTTTGCAAAAAAATTGAAGACTTTTCTATATGATACTGATTAGTACTTTTATTTGTTTGATTTAATGTGAATTTTGATTGGTCTATGCATTTTCCCAGAGATTGTGTATTGTTTCTTATTGTAAATCACCCTGAACCTATTTGGTACAATGTGATTAATAAATCATGTATTAGATTAGATTATTGATGAGCCTCCTTTGAGGAACCATGTACCGTAAAAGGCTTGCTGAAATCCAGGCAGTCTACATCTAGTGCATATCCTCTATTCAATTCACTTGTCACCCAATCAAAGAAATCAGATTTGTTTGGCACAATTCCCTCTTGGTGAAACCATGTTGTCTTGGATCTTGTAACCCATTTGATTCCAGCAGAACTTCCATTACTTTTCATTCAAGAGAGTTTCCATTATTTTTCCAACCACCAAAGTGAAGCTTACCAGCCTGTAGTTTCCGATACCTCTACTACCAATTTTGTGAAGAGGGACCAAATTTGTTCTTCTCTGATCTCAACATGGGTCCTATCTTCTAAGATTTTTATAGACAGTGGCATAGTTAAGGAAGTTTGTGCCCAGGGCAGAGGTGGGTGGCATTGCCATGCCATGTGCCAACCCATGCACCATTCCCTGTGGCCCTCCCCTACCTCTTGAAATCTTTGCCAGTTGCAAGCAGCATCTCTTATCCACTGCTCGCACCACCCTCATCCTTCCCTCTGATGTCACTTCCAGGTCCTGGCAATGTCAAAGGAAGGGATGAGACTGGGGTGAGCAGTGGGTAAAAAATGCCGCTCATAGCTGGAGAAGATTTGAAGAGTTATGGATGTTAGAGGAGAGGTGCCGGCGTGTGGGACAGTCCCTCTCCCCCTACTTACTATGCCAGTGCCTACAGACCATCTCATCACTATCTGAATAGCACTGAGTCAGAGCAGGATAGAGTATAGGTGTTCTGTGTAACATTAAGGAAGTTGGCAATATTCAACCACCATCCATATGTGGATAAAGTTAGGCCAGCAAAAATGTTGACCCAATTTAAACTGAATAGTTATCTGAACATGTTAATTGTGGCACTTGAATATTAATCACTAGAATTTTAGTTGGAAAGAAGTAGCTTGTACCAAATGTGGAGGCAGTTAGGGAGCAATTAGAGGATCATAAAGTGGAATATGGTCATAGCAACACTGCAGGAAGATAAATTGCACAGTTCAGTTTTACAGATGGACTATAGAGGAGAAAATGGTCCAACAGCAAGCCTATTAAGAAGAGGTTGCAGTATTCTTAAGAGGGAGGAGATAAACTGTTGAATAATGTTTTATGTTGTATGTTAAGAAAAAAAATTGCATAAATGATGTGATTATACAAAACAAATAACACATTAGTAATAGTTTTTAATAGATAGAGAGGAGTCAATAAGAATCCTAAAGATACGAGCTAAAAGGATAGGTAGAATAACAGTGTTATTTACTGAGCTAGAAAAATTTGGAATCGAGTGGAAACCGAGGTTTGAAATACCATATCAGATAGGGGATAGGACTGAACATAATGTCTAATGAAGATGAATATAGTGTTGTATGAAAAAACAGTCTTAAGAACAGATTGTGATACAGTGGCAGAGAAGAGAGAGAAGATTAAAGTATTTATTTAAAAAACTAGTCTTTAAGCCCGTTACATTAACGGGTGCTAGAATCCCTCTCCCTAACTCTCTCCATGGCCCTCTTCTGTCTCCCCCCCCCCCCCCCCGAGCAAAGCTGCCTGTCCTCAGCACACCTCCCCCCCAAAGCAGCCCCCTTTCCCTCTCCCTATCCATGGCCCCTTCTGTCTCCCCCCAGCACACCCCTCCCCCAAAGCAGCCCCCTTTCCCTTTCCCTCTCCCCCTGGCTCCCAGTATTGATCCCCTTCTTACCCTCCCCTCCATCCTGGCGTCTTCTGGCCTGCTCCTCTTCAAAGCAGCCTGCGATCGTGGTGGCCGGCTTTAGCGAACCTCGCAGGCTGCTCTCCAACTCGGTAGCATGTTCCCTCTGACGCGATCCTGTGCGTCAGAGGGAGCGTGCTACTGAGGTTGGAGAGCAGCCTGCGAGGTTCTTTAAAGCCGGCCACGATCGCAGGCTGCTCTGAAGAGGATCGGCGGCGGTGGCAGCGGTGGCGAGTGAGATGACACGGCGAGGATGCGAGCAGGCAGCGAGTGAGAGGCAGCGGTGAGAGAGGGCGGGCGGAGATGCGCCGAGACAGGGAGAGAGCACAGTCGCGCGCCTTCAGCTCCCGCATGCGCCGTGAGGTTAGAATGTTGCCACAGAAGCACACCTCACGGCGCCACACCGCACGAATTTTTGAGAGCGCATGCGCGCTCTAGCATTTTATTATTATGGATAACAGAGATGTTATTATTTTAAATCCCTATCTATACCTTACATGCATTCTCTAAATTCATTCAACATATGCACAGAAACATTTTTTGAAATGGATATGGTTTAACATCTTACAAAAATGTAAAGTACAGGTACAAGATCTTTTATCCATAATCCATGGGCCCAGACATATTTTGGTTTTCTGAATGGTATTGTTAAGTCAGAAAAAGACAGACCGTAAGACCGTAGCATTGCAACCACTTCAAGCATTTCAAACACAAATGTGTTCCAAACTGTGGGGAGAGTGTGGCACAGTGGTTAAAGCTACAGCCTCAGCACCCTGAGGTGGTGGGTTCAAACCTACACTGCTCCTTGTGATCCTGGGCAAGTCACTCAATCCCCCCATTGCCCCACGTACATTGGATAGATTGTAAGCACAGCCAGATAGTTAGGGAAAAATGCTTGAGTACCTGAATAAATTCATGTAAACCGTTCTGAGTTCCCCTGGGAGAACAGTATATAAAATTGAATCAGTTAATTAATATAAATGAAACTTTAACAAGTACCTGGTGAAAAACCAAATAGTAGCAGCATTCCATGCTACCAATCCAGGCAAGCAGTGGCTCCTCTCCCCCCCTCCCCCCCACCCCATTTCTGTCTGAACAGCAGACTGTGGGCTTTTCCTCTAGGAACATGTCCAAAACTTTAAAAAAAAACAAAAAAAAACCCCAGCTACATTAACCACTCTTACCACATCCTCTGGCAACGTGTTCCAGAGTATAACTATTATCTGAGTGAAAAAAATATTTCCTCCTATTGATTTTAAAGGTATTACTCTATAACTTCTTCGAGTGTCCTCTAGTCTTTGCAAATCTTGATGCATTAAAAAATCGATCCTCAAGCTTTTCTTTATTTAACACCATTTCAGCAATCTCACCAACACTGAAGGAATACTCAATGGGTGCATCTTTGTCAATATTCAGCACTTCATTAACATCAACTGTCTCTAACTTATGAACATTTTCAGATAAAAAAACTTCTAGCATAAGCAATGAGGTTTGATATCATCAGTGTTTCATCACTGACTTAGAAACCTTCAAAGTCTTCCTATACAGGTTCATTTTCATAAAATATTGTTGATGACCAAAGTTTATGCCAAAGAAAACAGAAAAGGCAAGCAACAGGTAGAATCTCCTGTTGCTTTGTAAAGTTTATGCCAAGCATTTTTTTTTAAATGCTGATTGTTATATCTTTCCAGACATTTGGCAAGTGTATAAATGTCATCCTTAAGGCTGAACTACATCATAAAGTCATCTTTTAATGCATCTTTTAATTGCATTAAGCCTGCAAATCAGAAAAAAGGACTTTAGACATGGTCATCATGGAATGCAAAATTTTTTGGTCATAAAGGTTGTAGGAAGAATGTCACATTATGTGGGAAGTAAAAGGCAGAAATGTTATTTTTCACAAGAGGTTCTTGAGATGGATGTACAGAATAGTTTTCAATAAACAGTAAAACTTCACAGTCCTAAATTGCATTTGCAGTTTTTCAAAATTTGCAGGTGCTCCTGGAATGGAACCCCCACAAATTTGGGGGAAGTAGTTTATATGTAGTATTGCATCATACCTTATGCTTTGAGTTTATCTTGTTGGCAGACTGGATGGACTGTACATATCATTATCTACTATGTTAAAACTTTAACTGCCTAACCACTTGCAACTTTTTAAAAAAGAGATCTTGGAATCCCAAAGAAACCTTAAGCTTGTAACTTAAATAGAAATAGAAACTGACCATGCAGACTGAGAAATTTAAGGTGGAATTACAAATTTTAGTCATTTTACTGTAGCAATTGATAAAGCTTGGAATCTCTGGTGTTGCTTTAAACTGGTTTGAGTTCTTTCTACAGTATAACGGTATTTTGAACAAGTGATTAATGATGAGTAATGAGCTTGCTCTGCAAACAGGTGCCCTCAAGCTTAATCACTTTCATCCATGTTGTTCAATATTTATATGGCTTCTTTTTCTTACTGGTTGACAACTCAGTATGCATTACAGATTATATGCAGATGACTTACAAATTTTGTATCTTTTGAGGAATCTTTATTAAACACATTGGATTATATTAGTTCTTGTATTACGAATATACATTATTGGATGTTACAAAATAAAGCTTTCTAAATCTGAATTTATACACCGATATCAACAATTTATAGACCGATATCTCCAATAGTACTATGGCATGTCTTTTTGAATCAAATTTATATCAGGCTCAAAAGTTTTAAGACCTCTTTAGAAATCGAAAACGTGAATCGTCAGGTAAAAAAAGGCCTTAAGATGTTTGTCTAAATATTCAGACCCATAGACCTCAGAAGTACCGTGCTGTATGTTTAATCTCTTCAAAGAACATACAGATCAATTGCGGCACCCATGGTCGTCATTGGTCTCTATAACATTTTTTAGTTTTTAAATTTTTATCTTAGTTTTTTAGCTTATAGATATTTAGCATATCAAAAAAGTACTTATAGTACTCTGTTTGAAAAACGGGGTGACGTACTAGCCGGCGTGAAACACACCTACTGCCTGATTGGCCAACCAAAGTCATTTTAAATTAAAGAGAACCATTCGATTTCAGCATTCAAGCCTAAAGGCATAACGGTATTTAACATGTATATCCATTTCTGTTCCTTAAAGTTTAGTTTTTCTTTGATATTTATCTATTTATATATTGATATTTATATCTATATTTATATCTTGATATTTATATCTTGATATTTATATCTATTTATATCTTGATATTTGATATTTATCTATGTTATAGAGACCAATGACGACCATGGGTGCCGCAATTGGTCTGTATGTTCTTTGAAGAGATTAGACATACAGCACGGTACTTCTGAGGTCTATGGGTCTGAATATTTAGACAAACATCTTAAGGCCTTTTTTTACCTGACGATTCACGTTTTTGAATCAAAGCCTTATCTTACAACTCATACTCAATAATAAAAATGGCTTAGTTTCACAATAAGGATGGAAGCCAAGTTGAACCTGAATCAACAGCACATTTTTATCAAACAATCCCTGAATCTGTAACAAATCTGTATTTATGCTGAATAGTGTATGTTTATGTTTAACCTGCTCAGATTTTTGAAAGTGTGGGATATAAATTTTTTTTAAAAAATCAATAAATTTAGCTAGAAATGGAAGAGATTAAATGGGGTAACAGCTTTTCAAATCACTGGGATCTGAATTACTAAATTTCAATAGTGGTCAAACATTGGCTTGCTTCAATTCCAAAGGAAAAATGCCATGAGTCAGTATTGTTAACAAATTACTATGTTCACAGAAAAATGGAAAACATAGAAACTTTTTGGCTGATAAAGGCCAAGTGGCCCATCCAGTCTGCCCATCCAAAGCATCTACTATCTCCTTCTCTCCATAAAAGATCCCATGTACCTGTCCCACGCTCTCTTGAATTCAGACGCAGTTTTTATCTCCACCATCTCTGCTAGGAGAATATTCCATGCATCTACCACCCTTTCTGTAAAATAAAGTATTTCCTTAGATTATTCCTGGGCTTATCACTTCTTAACTTCATCCTATGCCCTCATTCTGAAGCTTCCATTCAATTGAAAGAGACTTGTCTCATGGACATATATGCCACGTAGGAATTTAAATGTCTCAATCATATCCCCCCTCTCCTGCCTTTCCTCCAAAGTATATGACCTAGATTGTTGGTCACTCATGCCTGATTGTTATATACTTTAAAATGTCAATAAAAAAAGATTGAACTCAAAGTATACACATTGAGATCTTTACGTCTGTCCCACCACCATTTTAGTAGCCTACTTGGACTGACCCCATCCTGTTTTTAAATCTTTTTGAAAGTGTGGTTTCCATAATTGTACACAGTATTCTAAATGAGGTCTCGCCAGAGTCTTATACAATGGCATTAATACCTTCTTTTTTCTACAGGCCGTAGCTCTCCCCATACACCCAAACATCCTTCTAGCTTTTGGCATCACTTTTTCAACGTGTTTGGCCATCTTAAGATCATCACAT
The DNA here is from genome assembly GCF_902459505.1 of Geotrypetes seraphini. Taxonomy (NCBI): domain Eukaryota; kingdom Metazoa; phylum Chordata; class Amphibia; order Gymnophiona; family Dermophiidae; genus Geotrypetes; species Geotrypetes seraphini. Next base: position 171,307,159 of record NC_047084.1, on the reverse strand, counting down.
ACAGTCACACCCAAGTCCTACTCCTCCTCTAAATTTTATATTATTTTCTGTGTGTTTCATATTCAGATGAATCTTCTCTCCTGTCCATTTGCCTGTTGTGGATCTCAGTCTCCTACATTTGCCTGAATATTTCTCCTTTGCAGGTCCAGTGCAGGTGAACTGGGCACCCTAGTCAAACCTTCAGCCTCCCCTCCCCTCCACATAATTAATATGCAAGCCCCCTACCAAGATATTATCATATTAAATATTGAGGGGTATAGCTAGCTTTTATTTACCCCCCAATGAAATGACAGTAGCATATCAGCTTCACTTTGTATGAATTACTGACCCAGTGGCAATTTACCATTTCATGCAAAAATCACAGGAAAAAAATAGTCTTTTTGCATCTTTCAGATTTTTTGGACAAAACTAATGTTTTACATCTGAACCAAACATGATTCAGACAATGTCATTCCACAGAACACTCTCTAATTGGCTTCACACCATCAATATTAAATGACCTTGAACACAAAACTATCCCCCTCTTTTACAAAGGTGCGAGAAGCTTTTTAGCACTTGGTAAATATTATTGCACACTAAACACGTGCTAAACGCTAATGCGTTAGCGGTTAGTGCATGCCTTGATTCGGTGCACGCTAAATCAGCGCTAAAACGCTTAGCACGTCTTTGTAAAAGAAGACTAATGTTTCTCCTCTCCCTAGATCTCACGACAGCCTTTGATACCATACTCCTACTTCATTATGTATTATTTCTTATTTATAGGATTTATATTCTGTATTATCAGCCAGTATCTAGACAGATTGCAGAATAGCAATCGGGTATGTTTTTTCCTATCTGTCTTGGCGGGCACACCTGGGGCAATGTGAGTAAAGTGACTTCCCAGAGTTATTAGGAGCAGGTGGATTTTAGTTAGGCATTGCTAGGTATTGGCAATCAGGTTGCCTAGCGACGCCTAACATAGGTACCATTTATAGAATCTAGCCTAAGAGCTCCCATGTTAGTGTGGGACCATTGGTCTGACATAGTGTTGCTATTCTTATATAATACGTGTATACATGCACACAGGACACACACAGATATGCAGCTTCTTATATCTACACCTCATACTGATTTATTTTCTAACTTAAACATCAAATGCTTCATAGCTTCTGAGTGGCACAGATGGTATAGATGTGCATAAATAAGCATTTAGGTGCTTATCTAATATAATAAAGCCCTAAGCGTGCATGCGCACTCCCACCTGCGTGCACCCGTTTTCCGTGCGCTGTAGGGCACCGCAGGTAGGAGTGCGCATTCGCGAGAATCCCCCGAGGCAGATGTCGGATGCGTCGGCTGTCGGCGGCTGAAGGCCGCGGCGGATGTCGGCGACTGCAGGCCGCGTCGGCTGTCGGCGGCTGCAGGCCGCGGCGGATGTCGGTGGCTGCAGGCCGCGGTGGAAGATGGCTGAAACCTGGCTGGAGGAGGACGAGGAAGAGCTGCAAGAGCTCCGCAGAGGCAGGAGGTGAGGAGAGAAGAGACAGAGACAGATGGATGAGAAGGACAGAGGAGATACTAGGGGGACCAGGAGAGATGGTAGGGGATAGGGAGAGATAGACTTCAGGGAGTGTGGAGGGGGGCAGGAAAGAGAAAGATGGCAAAAGAGGTGAAACAGTGTCAGAGAGAGATGTAGAGGGTGTGAAAGGGGGAAAGGGAGAGATGGAAATGGTAGGATCACTGCTGCTTTGGGTCACTGAGAGAGGAAAGGTTGGTACGTCAGGACAGCTGCTGCCACCTCGGGTAAGTAAAGACCCTGTCAGGAGGGCCAAAAGGGTACAAAGGAAATGGTGAAAGGTGAGGTGGTGGTGCTGAGATCAGTGGGAGGCAGGGTCTGGGCATGATAGAGGCGGGGCATGGGTGGGGTCAGGGTATAGGTGGGGCTATTCTAGCACCCGTTACTGTAACGAATGTAACGGGCTAAAACACTAGTGTTGCATAAAACATCTAAATACAGATATTTACAAAGCCAGGCTATAGACGTATAAAACAGAAAATGCAGGTTTGTGCAAAACTAGAATGGGACAAAAGAATTAAATGTATCTTCTCTTATTTCAGAAGGGGAATAAATATCTTGTAATGAGCAGGGATTATTAGAGTGGAAGATAGTTTAGAGCAGGGATGCCCTCATTTTTTTGGCTTGCAAGCTACTTTTAAAATGACCAAGTCAAAATGATCTACCAACAATAAAATTTTTTAAAAAAGCAAAGAGCACACTGTATCAGAGAAAATGTTAATTATATTTCATATTCGGGGTTTTTTTCAAAGAGGTCTTCAAGGCAGATGACTTTAAAATATGCAATGTCACTTCAGTAACAGCTATACAAAAATAGACAAATATACCCCCCTCCCTCCTAAACCACGATAGTTGCGCTGAATGCCCCGCGCTGCTCTCAATGCTCATAGGCTCCCTGCGCTAAAAGCCACTATTACGGTTTAGTAAAAGGGGGCCATAGTGCAAAATATAAACAGCAGATATAAATTCTCAAAATGGACACATTTTGATCACTAAACTGAAAATAAAATCATTTTTCCTACGTTTGTTGTCTGGTGATTTCATGAGTCTCTGGTTGTACTTCCTTCTGACTGTGCATCCAGTATTTCTTCCCTTCTTTCTGCCTCCTCCATGCTTCCTTTCCTCCAGACCTCATTCCATTCCCCAACCAAAATCTCTCTCTTTCCCTCCATGAGTCCAACTTTTTCTTCCTCTCTCCCTGCCCTACCAACCAACACACTCCATTACTTCCACAACTTTTTCTTTCTCTCTCCCTGCCACCTCCTCCCCTTTCTTTCTTTGCCCCCCTTCTTTCTTTCTGTGTGTCTTTCTTAATTTCTCTCTCCCTGCCTCCCCTTTCTTTTTTTCTGTCTCTCTGTTTTATTCCCTTGTCTCTCTACAGAGAAGGCAGCACTGTTAGTTGGTCATTGGAGGAATAGCATCCTGTTTAGTTCCAGGAAGCATGAAATTCTGTGTCCTTCTTTCCCTCTCCCTGCCCCCCTCCAAAACCACCATCTTTCTTTCTCTCTCCCTGCCCCCAATCCACCACCGCCTGCCCCTTCCCCCAGCCACCACCGCCACAGCTGAAGATTTCTCCCTGCTTCCCCAACGGCACAAAAACCAGGCACGTGCAGCCACTACACAAGCGCTGAGCCCACAAGCCTCCTCCCCCAAAGTCAATTCTGACATCAGAGAGGAAGTTCCGGGTCAGCCAGCCAGGCAGCGATCACGATTTACCTTTTGGACACCCCTGGTTTAGAACAACTCTACATACAGTCGGTCATGTTCTAAAATACTAATAGAACACCAAAAAGTCCAACAGGACAGAGAACCCATGGGTATAAAACAGTACAAATGGAAGTGGGAATGGACAATGAATACTGCACTGAAGATCACTGATGTAAAACCAACTTGTTTATTTCATAAAAGGACACAAGCAGAAGCTGTGGACCCTACCCCCTGAACACCCCCCCCCCCCAACAATACCAGCAGGAGGGAGCCCAAGCCCTCCTGCCAGAAGGTGACCTAACAGGAATTGGCACAGTTGCCTTAGGCCCCTTCTGTAGGTGGAGGAAGGCAACTAGGCCAATTCCAGTTGGGTCACCTTCCGGCAGATGGGCTTGGGCTCCCTCTGCTGGTATTGTTGGGGGGAGTGTTCATGGGTGATGCCTTAGGTGCCTGGCCCAATGAGGCCCTAGGCCTGCCATTCAGAGGATGGCGGGCCTGCTGGCCGGCTGAGCTTGGGACCCGTCTGGCCAGCCAACGTTAAAGTAAGTTATGGTTTGGGGGGCCGTTCGGAGGGGTGATCAGGGGTTCGGGGGTGATCAGGGGGGTGCGGGGCACCTTGGGCAGGAGGGCCTGTGTGTGATCCCTCCTGCCCTTATTCGTATTTGAGGGGTGGGGGGGTCACCTTCCCGCAGGAGGGCTTGGGCTCCCTCCTGCCGGTATTCGAGGGGGGATGCCTTCTGCAAGAGAGATTGGACATCTCTCCTGTCAGTGTTGAATTTTTTTGGGGGGATACTGGCAGGAGAGATTGGGCATCTCTCCTGCTGCGATCGTTGCAAGGGGGGGGGGGAATCTGTAACCGGTATTGTTTTTGACAGATGCCGGTTACAGAATCCAGTTTTTACCCTCCGCCTAAAAGGTCTTGTTTTAGGCGTTTGGGACTCAGGCGATTTATTGGTTGGGAATGTGTTTTAAGGTTAGACGTAGTGGTGGTCTGGGTGATTAAATTGCTGAATGTAGAGGTAAGCCATTCTCATTTTGGAAGTTTATTTTGAGAATGGACATTTGCCCTGCTGCTACTTTCAGCGTTTAGGGGTTTAGGCCAAAAGGGGACTTAGACTTTTTTTTTATTATGCCCCTTCACATCTTTAATTCTTATCTATTTTTCATAAGAAATTTTGCTCTTGTTGTGCCCCGATCCTATCACTTTTTTTCCCCCCTTTATTGTTAACTTTTCTTAATACCATTTTTTCCCCTTGGTCCTGTTCGTTTGTTGTTCAAAGTTTCTCTTAGTCATAGTTTTCAACTGTCTCGTATCCCCTATTTATATTATTATGCACATCGGTTAGAAATTTTTATGAGCGTTTTTATCAAATTTTAAATAAACTTGAAAATTTGTAACTAAAGTGCAACACTCCTACCTGTTTTTTATGGACAACAAAGTTGTTTTTGAATTTCATATATCATTAAAGTCTATGGTATAAAGTTAAACCTCTTTTTTTTTTGTGGGAACATAATATTCATGACAGGAACAAACAGGGTCAGATTCTGTAATTGGCACCTTAAAAATAGGCACCTAAAGTTGAGCGCCTATTGCATGTCAACTACAGAATCACACTTAGCAGTGCCTCTAATATAGGCCAGGATTTTAAAGGCCTAGAGTATAGTTGCCTAAGGGCTAGATGCACTAAAGTCAGCGATCGTCGCTAAACCTGTTTTCACAACTTTAGCGACAATTGTTATTACCAACCCAGTGCATAAAATGGCTCACCGTGTGTTTTTCCCCTTGATCGACCATTTTCCAATCCGGCTATGCAAATTAGCTAAAGCACCATGCAAAATAGCCAAGCGATTGATGCATCAACAGGTCTGCCTGGGTTTTTTTTCCAGTTTTTTTTCAATGGCACAGATATTTTGCATGTTACATATGCAAAATATCTGTCTCATTAAAAAAATGAAAAAAGTCCTCCACCACTGATGACAGCCTTCCCTAATGACACACGCAAATGCACCCCCCCTGTGCCAGGCACCCCCGAACTACTGCCCCCCCTGAACCCAAAACAAATAGCAGGATAGATGCCCACTCCTTCCTGCCATCATGAGGACACCCCTGCAGAAAAACTGTAAGAGGGATGCCCACTCTTTCCTGTCATGAAGGCACCTTGTGCTAATCACCCTTCCTACAGAAAAAAGGCAGGCGGGATGCCCACTCCCTCCTGCCACTGGAAGCCTACCTCACCCCCCCCCCCCCAATACCTTTTAAGTTGGGAGAAGGAGAGTTTCTCAGTTCCTCCTTCTCTGAGGCAACCAAGTCTACAATGCTGGGCCTTTCCCTCCCCCATGCATCATGTGATGCATGGGTAGGGGCCATAGGGGAGAGGCCTGAGGCATATGAGCCAATCAGGGCCTACCTTAGGCTCCTTCCTCTGTTCCCTGGATACATGGGGGAGGAGCCTAAGACCCTGATTGGCTTGACTGAACCAATAATGACCTTAGGCTTCTTCCCCTTGTATCTGGGATAGAGAGGAAGGAGCCTAAGGAAGTCCCTGATTGGCTCAGATGCCTAAGGCCCCTCCCAATCAGGACCTTAGGCCCCTCACTGTGCATCACATGATGTACCAGGGAGTGGAAGTCCCAGAATTGTAGACTTGCTGGCCTCGGAGAAGGAAGGACTGAACACTCCTTCTGTCCTAACTTAAAAGGTATGGGGGGTTGAGGGGAGCCTCCAGTGGCAGGAAGGAGTGAGCATTCCTTTTGCGTTTCTTGTGGGGAGCAGGGTAAGAGGTGGTTGTGGGAGTCGATTGGTGTTGGATGTCCTTCATGGCAGGAGGGAGCATGCATCCCTCCTGCCATTTTTCCATGGGGGGGGCAGTCCGTATGGCAGAAGGGAGTGGGCATCCCTCATACCAATTTTGGGGAGTTCTGGGGGGACGGTGGCTCGGGAGTGCCTGGCGCATGGGGAGGCTAAGGCGCGGTGGGGGTTTTTCATTTGTTTTAATGGGATAGATTGTGCATTTGAAACACACACACACACACACACACAAACATCTGTGCCATTAAAAAAAAAATCCTAACAGCAGTGACAGGAGGCTGCTTCCCCTTTCACTGCTGTTAGGGCTCTGCACATGTGTCAGTCACTCACTGCTGGAGAATCGGCCAACAGCAATCGAGTTGGTATATTTAGTACATCTAACCCCAAGTCCTTTAGAGCAATGTTCTTCAACCTTTTTACACCCGTGGACCGGCAGAAATAAAATAATTATTTTGTGGACCGGCAAACTACTAGGACTAAAATTTAAAAACCCCGTTTACGCCCCATCTCCGTGAGCTCGGTCCCCGCAAACCATCTGATCCCATCTGCACAAGCCGCAATTATGATTTTATATTGAACGTATTTTATTAAAGTATAAAAAGAAACAATATTCTGAACAATTGTGATTTTATAAATACAAATATACAGAGCACGGACCAACAAAACCCCTGTCTCCCCTCCCCTTCACATATATCCCCTCTACTATCAAGAAAACTGAACAAGCCAAGTTATTATAGAATGCTACATAGAAATATCATGCTAACAGAATACTGCAGTCCCCAGTTATGTCTCTAGCAGGATATATAATTTAAATCTGATATATTCTAATGACAAAATAGAAATAAAATTATTTTTTTCTACCTTTTGCTGTCTCTGGTTTCTGCTTTCATCTTCTTTTCACTCTTTTCCTTCCAGCATCTGCCCGTTCCATCTAATGTCTGCCCTCTCCCCCTTCTATATGTATCTGACTTCTTTCTATGCCCCTCTTCCTTGTCCATTCTCCTCTCTCCTTTTTACATCATTCATTCCAGCTTCACTGCCGTCTTCATTTTTATCTCTCCTACACCAGATCTAGCATCTTTATCCCTCTCTCATTTCTCTGCTGACCCCCTTTCCAGCATCAATGTCTTTCTACTTTCTCATTCCTCTCTCTCCCCTTTCTCTCATCTGATCTCTCCATTCCACCCTGACCCCCTTCCCCTCCTGTAATCTCCCTGCCAGCTGTTTCCTTCCTTTATTCTTTCTCCCTACCCTCCTTCCTTATTTTTCCTTCTCCCTTCCCTCCTCCCTCTATCCAACATTAACTCTCTTCCCATCCCTTTCCCTCCTCCCTCCCAGTAGCATCTCTCCTTCTTCTCCCTTCCCTCCTCCCTCTATCCAACATTAACTCTCTTCCCATCCCTTTCCCTCCTCCCTCCCAGCAGCATCTCTCCTTCTTCTCCCTTCCCTCCTCCCTCTATCCAACATTAACTTTCTTCCCATCCCTTTCCCTCCTCCCCTCCCAGCAGCATCTCTCCTTCTTCTCCCTTCCCTCCTCCCTCTATCCAACAGTAACTCTCTTCCCATCCCTTTCCCTCCTCCCCTCCCAGCAGCATCTCTCCTTCTTCTCCCTTCCCTCCTCCCTCTATCCAACAGTAACTCTCTTCCCATCCCTTTCCCTCCTCCCCTCCCAGCAGCATCTCTCCTTCTTCTCCCTTCCCTCCTCCCTCTATCCAACAGTAACTCTCTTCCCATCCCTTTCCCTCCTCCCCTCCCAGCAGCATCTCTCCTTCTTCTCCCTTCCCTCCTCCCTCTATCCAACAGTAACTCTCTTCCCATCCCTTTCCCTCCTCCCCTCCCAGCAGCATCTCTCCTTCTTCTCCCTTCCCTCCTCCCTCTATCCAACAGTAACTCTCTTCCCATCCCTTTCCCTCCTCCCCTCCCAGCAGCATCTCTCCTTCTTCTCCCTTCCCTCCTCCTTCTATCCAACATTAACTCTCTTCTCATACCTTTCCCTCCTCCCCTCCCAGCAGCATCTCTCCTTCTAACTCCCTTCAAGTCCAGTAACAGCTCTCCCTTTTCCAGACCTTCCCAGCCTCCTACAGTGGCTTCCTCCCCTTCCAGCAGCTCTCGGTACTTGCCTGCAGGAAGTTGCCGGTAAATCACTTCCCTGGCAAATTGGAGAGCTGGTGGGAGGGGAGACAGTCACTGTGAAGGCTCCCCAGGATCTTGTTCGCACACGCTGACCATCTCCCTCCACCTGCACCTGAATCTTCAGCTCTCTCCGGTCTAATCGCAACTTCCCCACGGCCCTCTTCAGCAACTCGGCAGGGGTGGCGATCAAGACCCGCTGCCGACGTCGGGACCTTCACTCTCTGAGTCCCGCCTATTTTGTTTCAACTTCCTGTTTCCGAACAGGCGAGACTCAGAGAGAGAAGGCCCCGACGTTGGCAGCCTATCTTGATCACCTGAGGCTGGGAGGAACCGCAGTCGGTAGGAAATTTAACTGCCGACTTGATCTCGCCGACCCTGCGCGGACCGGCAGAAATTTTCTGCGGACCGGCACCGGTCCACGGACCGGCGGTTGAAGAACTGTGCTTTAGAGAATCACACTTAGCGGCCCTTAAGTTCTCCACCACTAAACACGCCTACTTTAGTGTTAGGCCTATCTATTGTAAAATTGCACCTGAGAAGATAGGTGCCTACCTCCCAATTAAATTCTAGCTTTTTTCATTTATGAGCTGGTTAAAGCTCATTATTGAAGCTGATTTGCTAATTAAGTTAAGCTAAGGTTAATGTTGGAGCACTTAGCACCTCATAGTTATTTTATGTGATATTTTTGTGGTAGTCTAACATACATAATATATGTTTTATTGTGACCTACTGTAGATGCAGCAAGTATTTGTGCTTTGTGTTTTTTTTAGCAGGTACCATGAGTTAATGTGAATATTAAATACAATAATGTAACAACAACCAAAAACACCTACAAAGATGCTGCTTAATCTGAGCTTTAACACATGGGAAAATCCCAGAATTTACTGCAGTTTAGTGAAAGGGCCTCTTAATATTGCTTGTGAGTCTGTCATGATTGAAACTGTAATCCATTAGACATTTCTCTAGCTTTTATAAAACAGACATAAATAGATGTATTTTAAAAAAACTTTTCATGTTAGCGCCCTGCAATAAATTTACTAGCAAATCTACCTTAACCTTTAATGGGGAAGGGGGAAGCATTCATAGGCGGAAAGCTGGAATATACGTTATACTTAGAATTTTCCAAAGATGGAAGTTATTTTACCTAAGAACTCATCCAAATGTCTGAACAGCTTTAGAATAAGATTATTATTATTTAAAAAAAAAAAAAAAATGCTTTCCAATGTATGATGGTCATGTTTTCTCTCTTTTTGTGAACTTTTAGGAAGAAGTATGTCCCAAAGCAGAAGGTGATGATACAGCTCAGCTGTGTGTATGGGCATCTGCTGTTAATGTCAAAGACAAGTTCATTTATGCTGCACAGCCCAATTTGGATAGAGTGCTTCTTGTGGATGTTCAGGCGCAGAAAGTTGTGCAGGTACCCGTGGCAAACTGTATTATGTTTTATAAAGCAACTGTGGAACTCAAATCTCTTGATCAGGGATGTAGCCATGGGGAGGTCTCTGGGGTTTCCCCCCAACTCATCCAATTTGGGCTCTCTCCAAAATTCTGCCACCAGTTTAATGGCTGATGGAGATGCCTGATCCCCAGCCTGAGCAGCAAGGAAGTCGGCAGCATGCTTCAGCCGCAGATGCTGGCACTCTTGCACATGCTCAGTTTAGTGGGTGAAGAATCTTTATGCACAAAAGGGGAGCGAAACTTGGGTGTAATCATATATAATGATCTTAAGGTGGCTAAACAGGTAGAAAAAAGCAACAGCAAAGGGAGGCCTGGGTGCAAAGGGAGAGGAATGGCCAGTAGGAAAAAGGAGGTAATAATGTCCCTGTATAAGACTCTGGTGAGACCTGAATTAGAATATTGTATACAATTCTGGAGACAACACCTTCAAAAAGATATAAACAGGATGGAATCGATCCAGAGGAAGGCTAATAAAATGATCAGTGGTCTTTGTCATAAAGCATATGGAGGCAGACTTCAAGAGCTCAATATGTATACAGTGGTACCTTGGTTTACGAGCATAATTGGTTCCAGAAGCATGCTCGTAAACCAAAATACTTGTATATCAAAGTGAGTTTCCCTATAGGAACTAAGGGAAACTCGCTTGATTCATTCCCACCCACCCCATCCCCCGATGCCAGCGGTGTTGCTCTACCCCCCCAAGTACCGGCATTTCTCCCCCCGCTCATGAAGGCCCCCCCACGTGATCCACCATCTCCCTGCTCATTTCGCCCCCCCCCCCCCCCATTTGTAGCCTCCCCCGGCGATCCAGCACCCTACACTCGCGTCGCACCCCCTTCCCACTGCGATCCGGCATCAAAAAGGCACCTACCCACCCACCCGATCACATTTCTTACCCCCCATTTGGCACTGGCACCGGCACCAACGTACAGGACATGCCGGTGCCGGTGCCCGAAGATCTGCCTCCTTCTGCATTGGGCCTTGAGCATTTGTGCATGCTCAAGGCCTTCGTGTTCCCGTTCTCTCCGAGATTCTCGGAGTTGAGCCAGCAGCGGCAGAGGAACCCTCCCCCCAACACACACACACTTACACAGGAAGGATGCCCACTCCCTTCTTCCTAACACCCCTGATGCTCCCACCCCCTTCACACACACATTCATGCAGCAAGAGAGATGTTCACTCCTTCTGCCTAACACCTACTGCTACCTATAATCAGGAAGTCTGTTTGCAGAATTAGCCCTAAAACACTTAAGCTGTAATTTCTGCAGTAGTCACTTGTTTCAAGGAGCCCATAGTTCTTCCATAGTAGACTTTCTCTCCTGTTTTCAGGGGTTTTCCCCCATTGGAGTCAATGATGGTGTGCTAATTGTGAAGCTGTGTATGTTTCTATGAGACTTATTAAGCCACTGAGGTCCTTTTCCTAAAGTAAATATGTTGTGTTGATTTGTTATGAGATCACAGAAAATTGTCAAATTAGTAAATAGCTTAAGATACACTTTTACCAAGGAAGATCTGGTTTGTATAAATTTTTCAGTATCCAGAATTTAACTCTTTCAGGTTATATACGAAAATTCTAATGTTCAGACTCATCAAATACAAAGATCACTGTTGATGTTTCAAGCAAAATATCTGCATTCTTTATTTTTGACCAAACAGTTTCTATCTGCTTCTTCACACTTTTATATTACCTGTTTAATTGGAACTGGCAGCTACTGTGTTAAAAGTATGGCAAGGATGTCTAGTCTGTGTAGACTTTTTCACCAGTATCACACAAATTTATAATCTCGGTTTAGATTAGAATCAACCTTTTTTTCCTCCTTTTTTGTGGGGTGGGTGGGAGGAAGCAGAAGGTCACCCGGGCTTATATTGAATCGGTTTATATTCAAGTACATACAGTAATAATTATACAATGTAAATTTAAAAATTTAAAATACAACTACCACATGTAAGTGCTGCTAATTAAATGGTGCAACTACACTTTTAATTTGGTTTCATTTTGGAAGTAGAAATAAACTACAGGGAATTAAGAATGATTCCATAATCCCTCTGGGTAAAGTTTTAGCCAAAACAAGCCCTTTTTAAAAACCTGTGCATGGATCTGAGCTGGTGTCAAACCTGACTGGAATATTTTTCCCCATAGACATGTAGATGGCAATTCTATAAATAGGTGCCATGATTAAGTGCCCCAATACTGTGGGTCAATTCTTTAAAGCCATGCATTACCTTTCCCCACTGCAGCCCTGACCTGTCGCTAATCTAAAGCAGAAGAAGCGTGGTTGCCAGCTGAATATCAAGCCCTGGGTTGTTTTTAGGGTTTTTTTGTGTTTTGTTTTGTTTTTTTGGGGGGAGGGGGGGGGGTTGGGAGGCGAGGGACTGGGGAGAAGCTGTTGCTGGAAGGGAGGAGGGAGAGGGGTTCATTACTGGGAGGATGAGGATATAACAAGGGTACTGCCGATGTGGTTGGGTTGGTGATAAAGAGTGGCTTTAGGCTGGGATTGCTGGGAGTGGGTGGACTCCAGCAACCGCTGCAGCTACTGGGAGAGATTGGGAATTGAAAAAGGTTATTGCTGCAGATTCTGAGGGTAGGTAGTTGGGCGCAGCCCCTGGCCTACACCCCCAGCCGTAGCGGCTGCAGTTTTAACTTTAGCTTCTCCCTCATTGCCTCAGCAACCACAGCCTAAAACCTCTTTCCACTGCCAGATAATAGGTGGGTGGGCAATGAGGAGAGCAATAGCCTTACTTCATATCTATTCCTTTCCTGTTACTGTAATACATAAGTGGCTGCGTATCATCTTGAGAATATTTGCACTGTATAATTTTCAACATGCATATAAATAAAAATTCTAGGTATTTTATGTCTAGCTCTTCGATCCTAAGAAACTTTGTTGAGTCCTGCACTAAACTAGCCTATGGGTGGGTGAAACAATGGGCTCCTTTTACAAAGGTGCGTTAGGGCCTTAACGCGCAGAATAGCACGCGCTAAATTGCCACACGTGCTAGACCTTAACGCCAGCATTAAGCTGGCATTAGTTCTAGAAGCGTAGCGCGGGTTTAGCATGCGCTAAAAACGGCTAGTGCACCTTAGTAAAAGGAGCCCCAAATCTTGGTGCTTCAGAGGAGGCCAGATAATGGAAAAGTGATCTTGGCATATCAAGCAAAGAAACACTGGCAAGTGTGGGGTGATCTTAGCGCTAGTGAAAGGTGACAAAGCATGCTGTCAATCGCTGTAATTGGAGTGCAGTGTTGGAGTCATTTACCTGGTTTAGTACGTCAATGTAGTGCTAGATAGAAGTTTAAGAGAATGTTGACAATTCAGCTCATTGCAAGGGCATGTTTTAAGACTTGGGATAGGACTTGAGGGTATTGCAGTGACATGTGCTTTGACTGTTGTGTTTTGTCAGGTTGGTTGATTGTTTTTGTAGGTTCATTTTGCTATGTATGGTGCTTTGTGAACTGCCTAGGTATTTAGGTGGTGTCCTTTCCATTGCAAATGCAAGCAGTGTCTCACTTCCGGTTCACCACACAATTGTTTCCCATGTACTCACCTTTATAGGATCCCCCAGGGACCCCTGAAGAAGATTTTTTGTCGAAACGCGGACCGTGTTGGGTCCTGTATCCCTAGCGGACTAGGTCCTTTAAGGCTCTTATGTGGATGATTTACTTTTATGTGGATGGAATTATTTTATGTGGATGATTTTAATGTACCTTTGGAACTTTGATACTTTCAAATAAAGTCCATTTAGGAACATCGTCACTCCACAGTTTTTTTGGTTTTATTTAGGTGGTGTCTACATTTTTTTTAAATAAAATATCATTTGGGCTTGGAGGATGAGATGTACGGTGTCAGCATCTATGAGATAATCTTGGTTTTTCTTATTACATAGAGAGAGCTTTCTGGACCCCTGTTCGATTACACTGGCACGGTCATCTCAAAGCTGGGATGTTGGGTCATTTATTATACTATTGTCCCTTGATATTGCAGTTTGGGAGGTCTATTTGGGATCAAGTAAATCATTTATTAGAGAATCCAATGGCTTTATCGTATGATACTATTTTATTTGGTACACTTATGAGAGCTAAACGTCAATTATCTGCGAGAAATAATAAGCTACTTTTTGTAATGACAGGGGTTGCCATGCAACTCATTTTAAGAAACTGGAAAAACTGGGACAGGTTGAGCTACACATTCGGGTGGGAATCTCTATGTTATACCTTTCAAATGGAGCGTTGCATGGCCATACAACGGGGACGTTACAAGAGTTTTATGGATGTTTGGGAGCCATTGACTACATTTTGTAAGGAGGAATAAATGAGTTTTATTTTATAGACTTGTAAACATACACATCCAGGGAGGGGGGAAGGTGGGGGGAGGAAATGGAATGGGAACTTGATTTAGGGATTTCATGAATAGTTTTATTAAGGTTTTATTTTACTTGTATATCAGGTGGGAGGGTGGGGATAATATAATTGTACGTTGAAGTCTGTAAGTTCCATTGTGCTTGTTTTTAAGTAACAAAAAAGAAATCCAACCAAATCTGCAGAAAAAACACCGGAACAGGAAAACCAAACAAAAACTGCAGACAATGTACACGATGCAGGCAGGAATTTATTGTACCAAAGTTAAAATGCAGTAAGATAAAATCCTTACTACCAACCAAGGGACCCCACACGGTCCGTGTTTCGGACAACACTCCTTCGTCAGGGGTCCATGGTAAATAAGGTATAAAATATACCGCATAAAATGAAGATAACAACAAAAGCCTGACTGTTGAACACGCTGCCAGAAATAAAGCCGCTCACTTGCTCCATTTGTGAGCGGCTTTATTTCTGGCAGCGTTTTGGCATGTTCAACAGTCAGGCTTTTGTTGTTATCTTCATTTTATGCGGTATATTTTATACCTTATTTGCCATGGACCCCTGACGAAGGCGTGTTGTCCGAAACACGGACCGTGTCGGTTCCCTTGGTTGGTAGTAAGGATTTTATCTTACTGCATTTTAACTTTGGTACAATAAATTCTTGCCTGCATCGTGTACATTGTCTGCAGTTTTTGTTTGGTTTTCTTGTTTTTAAGTATCCATATATGTGAATCATTTGTTGCACCATTGTATTTGAAAAACTTAATAAAGAATTTAAAAAAAAAATAAAATAAAATATCAGATGAGAAAGGAGCATTTCAGCACAAGATATTATTAATACTAGTAGCAATTATAATAGTAGTAGTGCAGTATTACTAGAGATAGACAGAACTTCAGACACATCTACAAGAAGCAGAGCTGTCTATTTCTGTCACACAATTAAAGACAGATAAGCAGCCAAATAACACTAAGAAACATGTGAGTCAGAGTCTTTTAATTATTTTGTTTATTTCAGTATTCATACGCCACTTATAGCCTAAGTGGTTTACATTCAGATACTCAAGAGTTTTTCCCTATCTGTCCTGGTGGCCTCACACTCTATCTAATGTACCTGGGGCAATGTGGGGGATTGAGTGATTTGCCCAGGGTCACAAGGAGCAGCATGGGATTTGAACCCACAGACCCGGGCTGCTGAGGCTGTGGGTCTAACCACTGTGCCATTGTGCCTCAAGGTCATGAGGAGCAATGCTGGGTTTGAACCCGCAACCTCAGGGTACTGAGGCTACAGCCCTAACCATAGGCAGCGGAATGCTTTTTTGTTTTGGTTTTTTAGGGGGGGCCCTAAAGCTCTGCCCTAGATCCCGCCCCAGAATGCCCAACCTCCACCCCATACCCTGCCCAAGCTCCTCCCCCACACCTGCCCCCATAATAATAGTACTAATTGTAAATGCCATTTCTGCCATTCATTTTTCATTTACACACAATATAATCTTATTAACAAAACATAATGTTAACCACAAAATTAAACTACACAGAGCACACTTTTTTGCCACTCCCCACCCCTACACAGCATTTCTTCCTCTCTCCTCCACCCCCATATGCAATGTTTTCCTCTCTTTCACTGAACACTAACTCTCTTTCTCTCATTCCCTCCCTTGCTACAAAGGAAGTGGGGAAGGAGAGAGAGAGGGATCCAGGGTGCATCTTTCAAACTCCTTCGACTGCCACATCCAACATTTCTCCCTCTCCTCTCTCCCAGATTGTGTGCAGCATTTTTCGCCCACCAGCCCCATGCCCAACATTTCTCCTTCTAGCACCGCTCTCCAGCACCATGCCACATCTCTTCCTCCATTCCTTCCACAGCCATGTCTAACATTTCTCCCTCTTGCATCTATTCTACTGTTCCCTCTCCACCACCACATCCAACATTTCTCTTTCTCATCTCTCTCTACCTGACTCCTCTCCTACTACCATGTCCAACAATTTTCTCCCTCCCTAGGTCCAACAATTCTCCTCTTTATTCCTTTCCCCATGTACACCATCTCTTTCCCTCTCACACCCATTCTCAGCAATTCTCCCTTTCTATTCCCTCCCCCACCAGCATCTTTCCCTCCCTCCATCCTTCCATTTATGAACAGTCGCTTTACATGTAGGCCAGCATATTAAAGACCTACATTTAATGCTTCCATCTTGCACCTATGGAGATGCTTACAAATTGTTACTGATGCCCAAGGCCACTTCCGGTGGAGACCATGCCCATCCCACACTTTGGGTGTCCATAAGCATCTCTACACATCTCCATAGGCGTGTGGCATAAGCCTACAATGTAGGCATCCTTCCATGCCTGCATTTTTTCTAAAAATGTGCACCTCTATTAGCTTTTAGATTGCAATAGGATGCCTACCGCCACCTACAATTGAGACGTACGTTTTGGAGAATCAGCCCCTTTGAGTTTGGCTATGATTTATAAATTTAGCGTGGTTTTTCCCTGATAGTAAACCATGTAATCATTAATATGCGCAAGAATTATGTGTTTTGTTTTGTTTTTAATGTTTTCACAACCCACAGTTTAATGAATCAGCCCTCATGATTTAGAGCTGCTATTGCTTTGGTAGTGTGGGCCAGGTTTAGTGAGATATGATGCAATAATCAGCGTACTGAAATAGTACAAGAAGTGGTGATTTTATTAACTTCTGCTAATGCAAAGTCATTACTATTTGCCTGTTAAATATTAATTTATGGAGCATAAACAATCTGAATCACTTAAAATGTAAGCATCATTTTGGATACTGAAGGGTCACATAAATTAATGTACAACAAATGTAAAGTGTAGAATCTCATGTTTTATTCTGACTAAACATATAATAGAAAGAAGAACTGGTAAACAACTGGCTTCATTTTATTATTTCAGAAAAGAAGAGTGAATTTACTGGGACATAGCACCTCAGGAGTACTCTTAAGTGTCATCTGCAATCTCAGACAGTCATTAGTGCATTATCTTGAGGATCTACATCATTAGTTTAAATTAGATTCACTTAATTAGCCAGCTGGTACTGTCCTTGATGAACTGACAAACAAACTGTCTAACAATTCCAAAATGCCAACATTAAAAATAGTGATTTGGGTATTACTTTTTTTTTTTTTCTATTATGCTGGTCAGAAAATGTCAAGAAAGGTGTATTCTAATCCAAAACAACTTTTATGTTTGATCAGAATCTGACTTAGCAAGTATTCATATTGCCTCGCAAATATACTACACACAAAATAGAGACAAAAATCTGCCCTAATGTGCACAGCAAAAATCGAGAATCAGATTAGTCCAAGTAGAAGTTGCATGATTTATTAGCAGCAAAGACCTAACCGTGGCCATGTTTCGCCCTCAGGCTGCATCAGGGGTAAAAACTGAAGGGGAAATTTGACACAAATCCCCTTATAGTCAACAATGCCAAACCACAGAGCAAATCAATGCATCTTCCTTCAGATTGGCAGCAAATCTTGCACTGTCAAATTTCCCCTGCAGTTTTTACCCCTGACACAGCCTGTGGGCGAAATGTGGATACATTACTAATAAATCATACTTCTTCTACTTGGACTAATCTGCTTCTTATTTATTTATTCAATTTTTATGCCGTTCTACCAAGAGAGCTCAGAAAGATGTACATGAATTTATTCAAGTACTCAAGTTGTTGTTGTTAACAAGTATTCATTCATTAACAGGAAACCAAAAGAAAGTGTTAAATTGATAGAAACATAAAGACATGATGGCAGATAAAAGCCAAATGGCTCATCCAGTCTGCCCATCCGTAGCATCCACCATCTCCTCCTCTCCCTAAGAGATCCCATGCTTTCTTGAATTCAGACACAGTCCTATACCACCTCTACCTTGAGACTATTCTCTGCATCTACTACCCTTTCTGTAAAAAGTATTTCCTTAGATTACTCCTGAGTAATCTAAGGAAATACTATGCCCTCTCATTCTGGAGCTTCCTTTCAAATATAAGAGACTAACCTCTTATACATTTTTGCCATGTATTATCTTTCTGTATCTACTTTTTATAGTTAGAGGGCAACCAAAACCGTTGTTTGTTTGTTTTTCAGTTTCAGACAAAATTAATCTGTTGCCACAACTTGGATTTGCCTAGAACCGAAGCCAAAACCAAAATCAAAATTGACTGTTACTGGTGCTAGTCCTAGCTCAGTCCTCACTCCCTTCCTACGCAGAAAACTAATCTTTCTCTACTCCTCCCTGAACAGGAGGAACCATCTGTTTGTCCATCCCTCCCTTCCTTCCCTCCCTCCCCATACAAATGGAACTGTCCATTCACCCTCCCTTTTCCCCCCTGAACAGGAGGAAACAACTTTCTCCTCTCTCTCCCTGAACATGGGGAACTATCACACCTCCAGACCCATCTGTAGGACCCCAGGCTACCTTAAATCAGTCTAGGTGTAGTGGCCTAGTCAAAGTAGGAGCAATTCCCAGTTGCTCCTGCCCTTGCGTGCTGTCTCTGTCATCAAAATGGCTGCCACTACCTTCTTATTTTAGTGCACACAGTAATCAAACATTACAACCATTAATACAGTGGGAAATAGTTATAATGTTTGCCACTACCTTCAACATTAGTCTTGCAAGATTGCTGCTGAGGGTCGCAGCAGCCATTTTGTGATTGGAACCGGCATAGGCATGAGAGACTGTGAAAGGGGAAGGGGGAATGCTTAGGAGACCTAAACTGGGGTTTCTTTGGAAGTAGGGGTCTTCAGGGGGGACTTTGTTAAGGGAGGGTCCTTGATTAGGAAGGGCATTGATTGTGGAAGGAGGTTGCTGATCATGGGGGTGTTGATTGGGGGAATGGAACAGCACAGACAGGCCCTTTAATATGCTAACCAAGAGCTGTGGCATTGCAGCTTGATGCTCTCGGTACAGTAAAATAATGATGCATGCGAGGTTGCTCACAAGCAGCGTTACTCACATATGGTACTGAGCTACCTGAGGGTTGGTGACTCCTATGTTACCTTAAGGTGCAGTAAAGTCTGATTTTTACTGTACCTTTTAAAACTACCCCCCCACCCCCCAACACACTCACACACACTACAGCCAAAAAGACATAATAGGAAAATTAACAAGTCCTTAGTGTCTGCAGGAGTTATTTCATACTGTTTATTTTTTGTGAATTCGAGCAATATAGTTGATTTCAGCAATATCTTGTCTCGACCCTGTACTCCTAGGATCTGTCCCCTCAAATTGGTCAGTTAATGCATCTGAAATCAGATACTGGAGAGTAGTAATGGACTAACTTTGACCAGTGGATACCTGTTCTACTGCACTGCTTAATATAATTAAAAGCAAGTCTGCAGAAATTATAACTAGAATGTAAATGCATTACATAAGAAGGGTTTGTTATTCCCCTGGCTATAAAAGAAAAAGACCTGCAGTGCATCCTGTAATCAAGACGGATACAAGAGATGTAAATAATCTGAATTATTATTGAATAATTTCAGCATTGACATTTTTGTAGTGAAGTTCATTGAACAGTCAGTATTAACCCCTTTGTTTTACAAAACCCAATAGTGCAGGCCGCTGTAGTAACTGCTCTGAAGCACATAGGGATTTAAAGGGCTTCTGGGGCTTTTGTCATGTGACAGCTACTAGCACAACTTTGTAAAAAAATAAAAGGGGGGGTAAATGAATTATAGATGAAAATCAGCTACTCAGAAAATTTTATTTACATTTTATAAAGGCTGTAGCACTGAGATGCTTTCAGTGTCTAAACTGGATTTTTGGCTTAAAGTGCTTGAAGCATGTGGTAATGTTGCAGTAGCTTCTTTGAATATTGCTTCTGCTTTTTGATTCAGAGGACCATGTTATTTTATTAACTAGATTACAAGGCTGTGGGCTTGAGGGTAAGGTCCTCCAGTGGTTTGAATTATATTCAGTAGGCCGAGTGCAACAAGAACATAACAAAATAGAGCATATCTAATTTGGGATCTTATCAAAAGAGAGGTGCCTTCAGGGCTCAGGACTCTTGGCTTAGCTTTTTTAATTTATATTTTTGTCCTTTCTGTTCCGAGTTACACTTGCAACAAGTCAATTTCAGGTTACATGCTGATGACCATATGCTGTTTTCATCTGTGGTTCCAAATCTTGATGTTACATTGAACTAGATGATTTCCCATGTGAAGTTAGCAGAGCGCTGCCTGCAGGCTAATGGTTTGGTATTAAATCTGAATAAGTCATTTGTAACATTTTTCTTGGCACATCAGAAAACTCTGGTTATTATTTCAGAAATTTTCATGGGTAATCAGTGGATATAGATTTGATTTTAAAGCTTACATTAATACTTGGGCAAGCATCTCATTTTGGAACTGCAGTTGCTTAATCGGTTAAAGCAATTTCTCAATGCAGCTGGCTTTAAAACAGTTTTGCAGCAGTTAGTTACTCTTTTAGATTACTGCTATATAAGGAATCTAGGCCTTTCCAACATGTATTTGTAATCATTAGTCATCCAAAAGACTGCTATTAGAATAGTTGCTGGGTTGAAGATTGCCGATCATAAATTCTCCAGTATTAAAAGCATTGCCTTGACTACTGATTTCAGTGTAAGTTTAGGGCTATGAAGGCAATTCTATAAATTGATACCTCATTTTGGGTCCCACAAAGGGCACACTTTGTACCAATTCTGTAATGGCATAAGAACACACCTAAGCCAATTTACTATACTAGTACAAGGTTGCATTGGCATGCCAAAAGGGCGTTACTACTTATAACAGGTTAATAGCTGGCACGATTGCCCCTAAGTGTGCAAAGCAATGCACCCAACCGTACTTCTGGGCTTCATGGACCATTGGTCTAAACCAGTAAGGCTATTCTTATGATCATTATTCTCAGTGGAGAAGGGTAAATAGTGGGGTTCAAACACAAAATCTATACAGACACTTAAGAGAAGATTAATTGAATATCTGGCCATGATACTCTCTCAAAAACTATTTCTGTTTCACACTTCTTAATATTCTTGAGTTGTACATACATTTGGTAGAACTGTTACCCTTTAAATACTTCACTCTTGAGCATATGTACTTTTGCTGAAAGGAAGAAAAAAACCTCAGATCCTCGTTTGCAGCCAGACTTTATCTTTGCTTGCAAACTAGAAAGGGAAAATATTCATCGGCTAGAAAATAAATCCTCCTTCCTCCTAATATATTATGCACTATTATCATTACACTAGTCTTTAAGCCCGTTACATTAACGGGTGCTAGAATATATATGTGTCTGTCTGTCTTTCTTTTTCTCTCCTTGGCCACTTTCTGTCTCTCTCTTTCCTTGGCTGTCCACCACCACCCCTTGCCTGCTCCCCCTGTCCAGCAGTAGCCCTTCTCCCTTCCTTTTACCTCCCCCCTGACCAGCAGCACCCCTTCCCTGTTCCCCCTGTGCAGGAGGAGCCCTTCTTCCTTCTTTTTAATTCTCCTCCTGTCCAGCAGCACCCATTCATTCTCCCCCTGTCCAGCAGTAAGTCTTCTCCCTTCCTTTTACCTCCCTCCCCCCCTCGTTTAGCAGCAACTCTTCCCTGCTTCCCCAATCCAGCAGTAGGCCTCCCTTCCTGTTATCTGCTCCCCCGTCAATCAGCACCTCTTCCATGCTCCCCCTGTCCAGCAGTAGGCCTCCCTTCCTGTTACCTCCCCCCCTGTCCAGCAACACCTCTTCCCTGCTCCTTCTGTACTGCAGCACCCCCTTACCTGCTCCCCCTGTCCAGTCCAGCAATCTCCAGCCATCGGGCTAGCTCCTGCAGGGAGTCTAGTTCCTGCCCTGTCCCTGCCGGGCGTGCGAGCCTGCTCCGCCCCTCCCGACCTGCCGGGAGCATTTGAATTTGACCCGATGCTTCGGGTTGAGGGAACCTCTCATTGCCGGACTCAGCGGTGGGAGGGTCAACAGGGGTTCGGGTGCGCTGGGGAGGGGTGTGCCGGGGGGGAAGCGACGGCCCGTGAAGAAAGTAGCAGCTGGATTTTTTTTTCTGCGCTTCCCTTCCCGCCCCTTGAGGTGTCGCCGCGGCTCCTCTCGATCCCCGCTAGTGTCGGAAGCCTTCTCCAACGCTGGTGCAGCTCGTGAGAGGAGCCGACAGGAGAGCAAGATGTCCAGCGCTGGGGTCCAGTCCTTCCGGTGAGTGTAGATAAGTGCTGGGGATTCGCGCATGTGCATTCCTGCGGCCACAGACCTACTGATCACGGAAGCATGCCGATAGGAGTGCACATGCGCGGGTAGCTTTTTATTATATAGGATTCTCATGTGCAAATAAAGAAAGTTATTTAACTTCACATCTAAGCTCCAAAATATACTTAATCATGTCAACTATACAACTAAAGAATATTTAAAAAGTGTAAAATGGAAATAGTTTTAGAGAGGGTATTGTGGTCAGATAAATAGTGGGGTTCCCCAGGGGTCTGTGCTGGGACCGCTGCTTTTTAACATATTTATGAATGATCTAGGGATGGTAATAACTAGTGAGATAATTAAATTTGCAGATGACCCAAAGTTGTTACATCGCAAGAGGATTGTGAAAAATTGCAAGAGGACCTTGTGAGACTGGAAGGCTGAGTGTCAAAATGGTGCTGTTGCCGCTGTAACAAGAGTTGATTCTTCACTAAATCACACAGCTTTCTGAGAGTCAGAGCCATGCAGTGATTACTGTACTAGTCTTATGCGATTTGAGACCTCCGAGCCCAGCAGGGGAAATTCCTGCTCTGCATAGTTCAAAACTGCCAGAGAGCCACATTACTCAGTAAAGTAGCTGTTCCTTTTCCAGACTACAACAACCCTAAAATATATTTGTATACATGGCAAGTGACGTCCCAGGTGCTAGTGAGTAATTTCTAGTCACTAGGTGCCTGGGATTTATTGAGCCTTGTGCCAAGGATACTTGAGAGGAACGCTAAACCAAGCGCGTGTCTGCTATCTGTGCAAGTTCTCATGCAGGCGTTGCCAATAAAATATCATCTGCTGCAGATGTAAGAGGAACACAATCAATATGCAAGTTAAAGTCAGCAAGTACAAATTACCATTGTCAGGAACCCAAGTTGTTATCCAGCCGCTAAAGACGCATATTTTGAACGTGAGCCCAGGAAAAAATATAACCTGAACAAATAGCAGCCAGAACTCAGCTCATAACAACATTACCTCCTCATCCTCGGAAATTTGAGGTCCTTTTAATAAAGCGCGTTACTGCATCATAGCACGCACTAAATGGTAACGCATGGCAACGCATCCATAGGATATAAGGGACGCGTTACCACATGATAGCATTTATCACACGCTAATATTTAGCATGCGCTAAGACGCACCAGCGCGCCTTAGTAAAAGGACCCCCAAATGAGATGTTAACCCGAAGAAGTTGTAAATCGGCCCATACTAATGTGAGCACTCCTGCTACCCAAACTGATCACGGAGGTCAGATGATCTATAACAGTGTTTTTCAACCTTTTTACACCTATGGAAAGGCAGAAATAAAAAAATTATTCTGTGGACCGGCAGTTGAAGAACACTGGGCTAAGTCATGGGCTAGACCCCGCCCATCTCTACCCAATGTCCACCCCAGATCCCGACCCCATAATAGTACTAATTGCACCTTGCACGCCCCTTGCCTCATCTGGAAGCCTTCCCTCTGATGTTGTAACGTCAGAGAGAAGGCTTCCGGTTCAGGCGCAGGATGCCCGTAGGAGCCACTACCCGTGGCTTGTGCACTGAATCAGTTAGGAAGAGGGAGCTGGCTCAAAGATAACGGAGCATCGATCGCACCATGGACCAGCGGTTGAAGAACACTGTTTTAGGCCTGATGCACGTGCTGGTCCTGTGGACCGGCAGGAAATTTCTGTGGACCGGCACTGGTCCATGGACCAGTGGTTGAAGAAAACTCATCTATAATATAATTAGGGGATAAAACTGATGTAATAAAATAAATCGATCGCACCGTGGACCAGCGGTTGAAGAACACTGTTTTAGGCCTGATGCACGTGCTGGTCCTGTAGACCGGCAGGAAATTTCTGTGGACCGGCACTGCTCCATGGACCGGTCATTGAAGAACACTGATCTATAATATAATTAGGGTATAAAACTGATGTAATAAAATAAAATCTGATTTAAGAAGCCATGTTTTAGGGCTCCTTTTACTAAGCTAAAGTAGCGTTTTTAGCGCGCGCTGCAAATTAGCAAGCGCTAACCCCCACGCTACGCAGAGAAACTAACGCCAGCTGAATGGAGGCGTTAACGTCTACAGCGCGCTAAAACCGCTAGCGCAGCTTAGTAAAAGGAGCCCTTGGAGATGTAACATTACTACAGTGTGATGATATATGAATGGACATTTAAAACAACTGTTTTAATATTGCTGTTCCTGTAATACTCCATGGTTGATCAAGTTTATTAAGGTTTGTTGTACACGCAATGTCAAATACTTCAGTGCGAATAACATTTTAAAAATAGGGGGCAAAACAAAACAGTTTTATACAATTAAATACAAAGGGCTCCTTTTATCAAGCTGCACTAGCGGGGTTAATGCGCGCGACGTTTCATCACGCGCCAACCCTCGCGTTGGCCAGAAACTACCGCCTGCTCAAGAGGAGGCGGTAGCGGCTAGCGCGACCGGCAGTTTAACGTGCACTATTACGCGCGTTAAACCGCTAGCGCGGCTTGATAAAAGGAGCCCATAGTATATACGTACAAATAAATAACTGGTACAGAAGGCGAGGGGGATGAACTATAATCTTTAAAGAAAGTGAAGAAACATTTAGGGAAAAACGCATCTGGTGGGTAACAAGAAAAGATATAAGAGCAAAGATAAGCATGAAAAAGAAAGAAGAGAAGTCTGCGACCTATGTAGGTCTAATTTAAGTTTAAGATCAAGAGATTTAATGATTGTTAAGTTAAACTATCTATATCTCAAGTGCAAGAAACTTTTTAAAGAACTTTTAAATTTTTCTAAAGAGGATTCATTACTTAAGTAAGTTGGTAAATTGTTCCAGAGCTGGGGGTGCTTCAGTGGAATTTTAATCAGAGTTGAAGGAGGCTGAGTAATATGTCCTGTATGTATGGGAGTGGAAAGATCATATCAGCCATTCCCCTACATTATGGAAATGATTTGCTCTTTATCTTTTAAATTAAGAGGAAGGAGTGGCCCAGTGGTTAGAGCGACAGCATCAGCATCCTGAGGTTGTAGGTTCAAGTCCCGGGCTGCTCCTTGTGACCCTGGGCAAGTCACTCAATCCTCCATTGCCCCATGTATGTTAGATAAGTTGTGAGTCAACCGGGACAGATAGGGACAAATGACTGAGTACCCTGAATATAAACCACTTAGATAATTAGGGCTCCTTTTACTAAGTTGCGCTAGCGGTTGTGGCGCACGCGCTAGACGCTAACGCCTCTATTGAGCTGGCGTTAGTTTCTCCGCGTACCACGGGGGTTAGCACACGTTAATCGGCAGCACGCGCTAAAAATGCTACCGCAGCTTAGTAAAAGGAATCCTTAATAGGCATTATATAAACAACAAAAATAAATAATAAATAAATTTCCTCTAAAACTCTATGGGGCTCATAATCGAAAGAGAAAAATGTCCAAAAAACAACCCAAGTCGGCACTTGGACGAACATTTCCCAAAGATGTCCAAGTGCCGATAATAAAAACGGGTTTTGGACGTATTTCTAAACGATCTAGGCCTACATAGTGCCACTGAACGACCAAAGCTAAACGGGGCGTTTTGGGAGGAGTGTCGAAGGCAGGAGTTGGGCAGGATGTGGGCCAGCTTGCATTTAGTCATACAGCATGTATAACCGAAACTTATACAGCCCATGATCAACGGAACTTGGACGTTGTGACTTAGACCATGTAAAACATGGTCTAAGTCACAAAAACCCACCTAAAGTCACCAGATAAGCACTGCAAACACATAAAACAGACCTCCACACACTACCCCAGTGATCACCGACCTCCCCCAACCACCATAAAAATATTAATCACACCTTTAAAATTCAGCCTGGCATAAGAAAGCCTATTCATCCAGTACAGAGGCGGTTTAAGCCATCTTGGGGGTGGGTTAGGAACCCATGGAGAGGAGGACCCATGCCCATAAGCCCCTGTAATCACTGCATTGATTCTTAAACATGTGCACTCCCTTATACACGCCAAAACTCTTTTCCACTGGCATAGAAGTGGCTCCTGCAGCCATAAGGGCTATTAGGGTGGTAGATAAGTGGGTCTAGGGGATTCTGGAGGAGTTTTGCGGGGCGCACCATGACCTATAAGGGAGCTGTAGTGAGGAGAAGACGTGGCACCCTTTTTGTGAAGTAGACAGCAGTGCCCTGTAAGGTACCCCACTATTTAGGTGGCATGTCTGGGTGTTCAGTCCATCACTTTACAGACCCCTCCCACGTCCAACAGGGCTTGTTCTAGATGTTTTGGACTTGGACGAAAAGTTGGATGAAAAAGTGGTATAAAGATGGATGATTTAGCAGCTTGGATGATCAGATCGGCAGGACGTATAATTAGACGATTTTCGAAACAAAAAAAAATTTTGGACGTATTGTTCGAAAATGGGTCCTAGGCTGTTTTTTTTACTTTGGACGACTTGCGAGTTGGACGCAAACTGACTTAGACGTCCCTTTCAATTCTGCCCCTCTAAGGTGATATGAACAGTCTCACGGATGCATGCAACTATTCATTGGTAATCAGTACACTTGATTATTGTAATTCTCCATACTATGGCATCAGATGTAAAGACATTTGTCATTTACAACTAGTTCAAAAATTTTTATAAAACCAATAACTAAGAAAAAGAAATTTGATTATGGCACTCTGCTGTTCTCATTGGTTGCCTGTTAATCATCAATTAACATATAAGATTTTATAATAATATAATATTATAATATTTTGTAACATATAAGTGCTCTCTTTGCTCTATTTTTCTCTTGGTGGTTTCTTGTACTCTGAATATGTTATTTAAAAATCTTATGTTTTTACCTTCTACAGATTTTATTTTTCAAAAATTTTCTTATAATAAAAAAAACTTAAAAGAAAAAAAAAAGCATATAAGATTTTGCTTTTGGTCTTCAAGAACGCTCTGCATGATCACTGCCTTATCTCAATGATTACCTGATACCATATATACCTTCTTGTATACTTCGTTCACTTTAGCAAAACCTTCTTACTGTTCCATCCGTAAGATATTACAGACGCTTCTACCAGAGAGTGCTTTTTTTGGTTAATAGTCCACAACTGTGGAATGCCCTTCCTGATTACATTAGGTCTGAAAACAATTTAGAACTTTTCAAATCTTTTTTTTATTTTCAAATGCATTTAATTAGAAGCTTCGGTTCAATCGGCATACTGTATATTCATATTTCAGGCTGGACTCAGTAGCATCAGCATGGAATTTGAAGCGCACATTTAAAATTACATTTATATTTTATCATGCTTTATCTATCTTATATTTGTTTACAGTGTAACTTTCAGTTCTATTTTAAATGTAATCCGCATAGATGCATTTGCCAATGCAGTATATCAAATCCGAAATAAACTTGGAAACAATGGCCACAAAATCATTGCACAAAAAGGTGCAAGCCCTTAAGTCAAACCCCTTTGGTGGTATGCTGCACAGTGGCAATCTTTAATTAAGTGGCCAGTTAATCAAATTATAGTGAACTAAGCACACTGGATCACCTTCTTGGCAGTCACCAAGATATTAAGGGGGGTAATATTCAGCCTTGGTGATCAGCGTCTTGCTGACTGTCTTTTAAACCTAGATATGAAATGCTTATCTATGTCTGCGCACTGGCATTGAATATCCAGATTTGCAGAGCCAGATTACCTCATTGCCCCCCCCCCCACCCACCCACACAGGCAAACTTTGTGATACTCATTAAATCCCTATGGGTATCAGAGCGATTACCGCAGCAGCAGCCCGCAGCTTTGTAAAAGGAGCCCAGAGATAGGCCCAACTTTTATGCAGTTCTTTGTATGGTGTTAAACCAGATGGTTAACTGCTGAATATCGGTATTTAACCAGCCAAGTGCCAACTCTGCCCTGGAACACCCCCAGAATAGCTGATTTGCAGTTTGATGCTAACTGGTTATTTTCAGCAGTACTAACTGGTTATTGCTGCTGAAACTTGGTAGTTCGCCTTGAACAGGCAATTTAACTGGCCTAGGGCCTAGGCCAGCTATCTCAGCACCCTGAGGTGATGAGTTCAATTTCCACTGAATCTCCTTGTGACTCTGAGCAAGTCACGTAACACTTCATTGCCCAAGCAGTGTACAAATCCCATCCCTTTTTATAAGTTGTCTAGGATTGGAGATAAGATGGAATATAAGATTTTTTTTTAAACTAAATATAAACAAGTCTTAACTTTGCACATGGTTAGGAACTCACATGTCAGCCATTTTATATAGCATCTGCACACTGTCAGTCCCTTTCAGTTCTCTAAAATAGGGAAGTGAACTTTGCAACTCCTACAACATGGTACCATTTGGTACCACAAGGCTCCAGATCATCAAAGTTAACCTGAACAAATCCTAGTTTGGGCATGAAGAGAATTTAGCTTGGATTTTCTTAAAGAAATCAATGGAAAAAAGCTGAACTAAATAATAATAACAGTTTATATACCGCAATACCGTTAAGTTCTATGCGGTTTACAATAGATTAAGCGAGGTACAATTGATTGAATTTAAGAGGGGAGAAGAGGAGAGTTAATAGGACCGGAAATGCGTTGTGGAGGAGAAAGAGATTAACAGGACAGAGGAAACACTGTGGAGGAGAAAGAAGATGAGTGGGTCAGTTGTCTAGATACTTTAGGAACAGTTGAATTTTTAGACGTTTTCTGAATTCCTCATAAGTAGTGGGCGAAAGCAGTTGATCTAGTTCTTTACCCCACAATGCTGCTTGATGTGAAAGAAGGTGTTCATGGTGTTTTTTCAGTTTACAACCTCTAACTGGGGGTGGGGGGGGAAACGAAGTAGGAATGAGAGCTTCTCTTGTGTCTGTTGGCAGAGAAGGAGAAAAGGTCAGTTATGTATTTAGGGGCAAGTCCGTTTAGCGCTTTAAAGCAGAAGCAGGCAAATTTAAACTTTATGCATGCTTCCATCGGTAGCCAATGTAACTGCCGGTAGTAGGGTGATACATGATCGAATTTTTTTAGTCCGAAGATTAGTCTGACTGCTGCATTTTGCATTAGTTGTAAACGTCGCATATTTTGGGGGGAAATGGCTAAGTAGGCAATGTTACAGTAGTCAAGTTGACTTAGTACGAGGGATTGGACCAGGGTTCTGAATGCCGACGTATCGAAATAAGCCTTAATGGATCTGAGTTTCTAGAGAGTGAAGAAACCCTTTCTATAATATGATTTTTAACCAGTACTGGCTCATCCTGTTACTGGATGCTAGGTCCACCTAGGGGTTAGCATCCAATAAAAGGATCTGGGTGTCATCATAAGAACATAAGAATAGCCTTACTGGGTCAGACCAATGGTCCATTAAGCCCAGTAGCCCGTTCTCACGGTGGCCAATCCAGACCACTAGTACCTAGCCAATACAATGAAACCTTCTGCCCAATGTGTGGCTGCAGCCAAAAAAGTAAACAGTTTGCTAAGAATTATTTTTAAAAAAGGGATGGTATCAAGACTAAGAATGTTATAATGCCCCTGTATTGCTCCATGCTATGACCACATCTGGAGTATTGCATTCAATTCTAATCTCCTTAACTGAAGAAAGATTTAATGGCACTACAAAAGGTTCAAAGAAGAGCGACCAAGATGATAAAGGGGATGGAACTCCTCTTGTATGTAATGTAATGTAATGTAATTTATTTCTTATATACCGCTACATCCGTTAGGTTCTAAGCGGTTTACAGAAAATATACATTAAGATTAGAAATAAGAAAGGTACTTGAAAAATTCCCTTACTGTCCCGAAGGCTCACAATCTAACTAAAGTACCTGGAGGGTAATAGAGAAGTGAAAAGTAGAGTTAGAGGAAAAATAAAAATAAAATAAACATTTTAACAAGACAGCATTGATCTAAATACTTTGGAAGGTGGAAGAGAGGAGAGAAAGGAATAGAAGCAGAAGGGGGAGCCGTTGAACAGTAGAATTCTGGAGAAATTTAAATGATAGAAATAGAACAAAACAAAGACAAAAGGCAAAACAATAGATAAGATTAAAGATAAATCATAAGCTGGAAAGAAAAATAAAATAAAACTTTGTCTTCAATCCACGGTTTCAGCGTCAGTGATGAAGTGGAGCAAGTAAGTTTAGGAGGAGCGATTGATGTTTCCAGAAAGGGCTTCTTCAGGGAAGAGACTTGGCAGACAGTCCTAGGATGCCTATGTCTCCTCCCCTGCGATGTTCTCCCATCCATGCATTCCCTCCCAGACACACTGCCCGTGCCCCAGCCGCTCCAAGGAGGCTGCCCCAGATGAGGCCCACGGTGAATGCAGGATTCTCTCCTCTGCGGGAAAGCCGCCCGGAGCCGACAGTCGATCTTCTTAGCGGATTGCATGGGGGGAAGAGTTCACACTCTTGGTAGGATCGGGTCTGTGTGCTCTCGGTGGTTGTGGCTGGTCTCGTTGCTGCTTAGGTGTAAAAGCAGTTGATCTCCACTGCTGCTGATATTTAAAGCAGGTAGATTGATCTCTCCAATGGACTGCAGGGGGAGGAGTTCACACTCCTGGCAGGATCGGGTCTGTGGGCTCTTGGTGGTTGCGGTAGGTCTCGCTGCTGCTTGTATGTAAAAGCAGTTGTTTTTCTACTGTATGAGGAAAGACTAAAAAAGTTAGGGCTCTTCAGCTTGGAAAAGAGACGGCTGGGGGCAGATATGATGGAAGTCGACAAAATCCTGACTGAAGTAGAATGGGTACAAGTGGATCGATTTTTCACTCCATCAAAAATTACAAAGACTAGGGGGACACTCGATGAAGTTACAGGGAAATACTTTAGAGAGCTGCACGGGAACGGGGACGACGAGAATCCCGCAGGACCCGCGGGCATCCCGCGGGTTCCCCCTTTGGGTCACGGGGATCCCATGGGGACACCCCCTAGGGTCGCGGGAATCCCATGGGGACGCCCCCTAGGGTCGCGGGATCCCGTGGGGATGCCTCCAAGGGTCGCGGGGTTCCTGTGGGGCTGGATGTACTAAGCCACGCGGCTTTTCTCCCTACCTGCTCTGCTTGCAGCACAGAGCCGAACGGAAGTCTTCCCGAAGTCAGCGCTGATGTCGGAGGGGAGGGAGGGCTTAAACAAAGCCCTCCCTCCGATGTCAGCGCTGATGTCGGGAAGACTTCCGTTCGGCTCTGTGCTGCAGGCAGGGCCGGTAAGGAGAAGGAGAGTAGCCTCACGGCTCGAGTGGCTACCAAGGGAGGGGGGAGGTCCGCCCCGGATGCAGCACAGCCGGCCAGGTCCCCTTACTTTTGTGGCGCTTCCCCGACTGACTGACCGACCGACCGACAACAGCCCCGGTCCGACAAACCTCCCTGCCCTTAACCGTGAATCTAAATTACCTTCTTACAGCAGCTGTAAGAAGGAAATTTAGATTCGCGGTTAAGGGCAGGGAGGTTTGTCAAACCGGGGCTGTTGTCGTTCGGTCGGTCGGTCAGGGAAGCGCCACAAAAGTAAGGGGACCTGGCCTGCTGTGCTGCACCCGGGGCGGGAGAGAAGGAAGGGGGAGAAGGACGCTGAAAGCACTGGGGAAGACAAAGGGGTGGAGAAGGACGCTGAAAGGACATGGGGAAGGGGGGGGGGAGAAGGATGCTGAAAGCACATGGGGAAGACAGAGAAGGAGAAGGACGCTGAAAGGACATGGGGAAGACAGAGGGGGGAGAAGGACTCTGAAAGGACATGGGGAAACAGAGGGGGAGAAGGACACTGAAAGCACATGTGGAAGACAGAGGGGGGAGAAGAACACTGACAGGACATGGGGAATATGGGGGGGGGGAGAAGAACGCTGAAAGGAAATGGGGAAGAGAGAATTGGGAGAAGACACTGGCAGGAAAGAAGACAGAGATGCCAGACTATGGGGGGAGCGGAGAGAAGAAGATGGGTGCCAGACCAATTTGGAAGGGGGGAGAAAGGGAGAGGCACAGTAACAGAGCAAATGGAAGACGCAGAAGGAAGAGAGACAGTGGATGGAAGGAACTGAGGAACATGAGGAAAGCAGAAACCAGGCAACAAAGGTAGGAAAAGAATTATATTTCTTTTATTTTTTTTGCTTCAGGATAAAGTAGTATATTAGTTGTGTTGATAAAAATTTATAAACAAAAGAGGCTCTGGTAGAAACCCGTTTAAAAAGTATGTATTCTTCCCAATTAATATTTCCAAATTAATAAAGTCTTTTTGCTTATTTGTAAATGGGTTTCTACCAGAGCATAATTAAATGTAACATTACTTCAGTAGCATAATTAAATGAAATAACTATTTCTGAAGTTTATAGGGACGGGCGGGGATGGAGGGGATTCCTCATGGGGACGGGCGGGGATGGAGGGGATTCCTCGCGGGGACAGGTGGGGACGGAGGGATTCCTCACGGGGATGGATGGGGACGGGTGGGATTCTTCACGGGGACAGGTGGGGACGGGTGGGACTTTGGCGGGGACAGGTGGGGACGGGTGGGATTTCTGTCCCCGCGCAACTCTCTAAAATGCTTTTTCAATCAGAGAATAGTTAAGCTCTGGAACTCATTCGCAAAAATTGTGGTAAGAGTGGATAGCGTAGCTGGTTTTAAGAAAGGTTTGGACAATTTCCTGGAGGAAAAGTCCATAGTCTGTTATTAAGAAAGACATGCTTGCCCTGGATCGGTAGCATGGAATATTGCTACTCCTTGGGTTTTTGCCAGATACTAGTGACCTGGATTGGCTATCATGAGAACGGGTTGCTGGGCTTGACATTGGTCAGTAAGGCTATTCTTATATTCTTATTTGGTAACCTTATACTACTGTGCTCTCTCTTTCTCTCTCTCTCTCTTCCTCTTATCTCTCTCTCTCTCTCTTCCTCTTATCTCTCATATCTCTCTCTCTTCCTCTTATCTCTCATCTCTCTCTCTTCCTCTTATCCCTCATCTCTCTCTCTTCCTCTTATCTCTCATCTCTCTCTCTCTCTCTCTCTCTCTTCCTCTTATCTCTCATCTCTCTCTCTCTCTCTCTCTTCCTCTATCTGTCATATCTCTCTCTCTCTCTTTCTCTCTCTCTCTGTCTAGTCTTTAGCCCTGGATTTTTAAGTTTGAGGAATTCTGGTTTAGAAGTGAGCCTCTTTTCCTATTTGTATCAGGCTGTATAGTTGAAAAAAATAAAACAAGCAGTGCTTCTGCTTCCCTGTAGATTTTAATGATAAATGAAATAAAACAAAGATGAACTAAAAGCAAGTGCTTCATTTTTGTCATTGTGTTTCACTTGCAAATAGCATAAAAGATTTTACTGTTTTGTTTCATTGTGAAAGTAATGAACAATTCAATTAAATAATGAAGATCAAGGAGACAGACAGCAGTGCCAGAGCACATTGGGAAAGTGTTCTTAACAACCTTCACATCAATGGAAGTGTGCTAGCCTGAGAGAAAGGTGCTAGAATTTATATGAATAATTAGGTCCAGCATGTGGCTTTAGCTTTCCCAGAAATCTTGATCCAATACGGGGGTTTTTTTATTCTACACTGCCTGCAAGGACTTGAAGTTTGTCTGTGCTTCCCCTAAAAAAAAAAAAAACCCAGCTAGACAGCCATTATCTGCAGGTAGTCGAGTTAAGTAATGCTGGCTAAGTAATGCTAAATCGCTAAACATTTGTACATGTCATGAGCGGCGAGTGATTTGGATAAGCAGTAGCAGTGGGTTGTGTGCCTGAGATTGCCCCTGATGAAGGAAACAAAATGGGGTACTCTGTTTTTGCACGCCTTAAAAGAGACGAATAGTCAGCTCTTGCACGCCTTGAAAGATAAGCACGACTTTTATAATATTTATTAGCTATGATTAAATAAGACATTTTTAGTGCTCTGTTTTGGAAGTAGGGCATTTTTAGTGATGATCGTAATTGAAGTTTCCTCATAATAACTAATATTCTAATTTGATTATAGCATATATATGCATTTTTTGTGATATCCTTAATTGTATTCTCTCTGATAATATTGTATTTCTCCCTCTGTCCTCTTGTTTCCTGTTTGTCTGTCAATCTTGGCCATGATTTGACTTTTGTTAATTATTTTAATTTTGTTCCCCTCATTTTAATTGTACTGTTCATCGCCTAGAATGTTGATAGACGGTTAATCAAATTTTTAATAAAACCTTGAAAACCTTACGTTGTGGATATAAATGATGTGAGGGGTAATACCTATGGTGCGTCTATATGGGGCACATGATTTGTGGGATAAACCCTCGTGGATTCTTACTGTTCATTTCATGAGTTTCCCCATAACTGATTCTATCCATTTGGTGTAAGTGCACTTTTATATATTTACATTCATATAGACATAGTTTCGGTATATGTTGCAGTGGCATACCAAGGGGGGGAGGTCAGCCCCGGGTGCACGCCTTGTGGGGGTGCACAGCCGGCTGTTCTCACTGCCTCTAATGCCGGCCCTGCAGCTCCAGACTTCCCCATACCTGCTCCCCCCCCCCCCGATCGCTATTATTTTAAATGTTATGGCAGCCGCGGCGCTGTATCCATCGGAGAAGACTTCTAACCTCAGCCTACCACGGAACTCTTCCTGCAACATTAACTTCCTATTCCCGCCTAGGCGGGCGGTGGCTGCAGGAAGAGTTCCTGGGCAGGCCGAGGTTAGAAGTCTTCTCTGATGGATACAGCGCCACGGCTGCCATAACATTGAAAATAATAGCGATCGGGGGGAAGCAGGTGTGGGGAAGTCCGGAGCTGCAGGGCCGGCGTTAGAGAGACTAAGAGCTGATGGTGCCGCAGGGTCCTGTATTGGGGGAAGGGAGGAAGAAAGAAGAGTAACCGAAGCTTTGGCAATTTGGGGGAGCAGGTGTGGGGAAGTCCAGAGCTGCAGAGGAGAGTGTTGCTCTACCCATATGGAGGGAGAAGGAAGATGAGGGAGGGAATGAAAGGAGATGCCAGGGCTTGGAGGGAAGGAGGAACGTATGCCAAACTAAGGGAAAAGGAACAGGGAGATCTCAGAGCATGGAGGGGGAGGGAAAGATGGAAGGAAAGGAGAGAAATGGCAGAGAATCAGGGAAGGGCAGACTGTGGGGTGCGAAGGAAAGAAAGGAGAAGAGAGAGATGCCAGAGCATAGGGGATGGGTTGGTGACAGAGAGAAAAAAATGGAGAGGTGGCAGAGCTGAAATCAATCATGTACAAAGGAGAGAAGAGGTAAAGGATAGATAGTTATGAAAGGAGCATAGAAAGAAGGAAGATGTTGCATGGAAGAGAGAGAAGGCCGACATTGGATGGAAAGGGCAGAGAGGGCAGTGACTGGAAGGGGCGAGACAGAAGGTGAACAGTAGATGGAAGGGGTAGAGAGAGGGACAGACACTGAATAGAAGTGTGGGGGAGAGGAGGGACAGCCACTGAATGGAAGTGTGAGTGAGAGGGGGAGCAGACACTGGAAGGAAGTGGGGAGGAGAAAGAAAAAAGGGCACATGCTGGATTGAGGGACGAGGATAGAGTTAGATACTGGAAGGGGTGAGGGAAAGAGGTGGCAAGCTTTAGGTAGACAGTAAAAAAGGACATTGATGAGAGGGTAGTAAGAACATAATCTAGACAGATGCAGAAAATAAATTGAAAAGGAAAATGAGGGAAAAAAGGGAAAGGGATTGCAGAGGAGAAGTGTGGGAGAGGGAAGGAGAGGAGAGAGATGCCAGACCAATGGGGGTGAAAGGAGAGATGGAAGGGGGAGGCATATAGTTTGTGAAAGGGGCATAGAAAGAGAGAAGATGCCATATAGAGGAAGAGAGACGACAGACAGTGGATGGAAGGAAGAGAGTTACAAGAAGATGAGGAAAGCAGAAACCATAGAAGGCAAAGGTAGAAAAAAATGTTCTATTTATTTATTGCTTTAGGAGACATGTGTCACTGTTTCTGTGGTGTTGCATTGTATGCAGAGTCCAGCTTCTTACTGGTTCAATTTAACTTTTGTCTATGTATTTCTATTTTATCCCCCCTTTTACATAACTGTGGAGCGTTTTTTAGCGCCAGCCGTGGTGGTAGCAGCTCTGATGCTCAGAAGTCTATGAGCGTAAGAGCTGTTACCAGTGTGGCTAAAATCCACACTACAGTTTTGTAAAAGAGGGAGGGGTTAGTTTGTTATTACATATTCCATACTAGGCGAAGATGTTTTCTGTGTTCTGTATGTTCGAAAGACATGGTTTATTGTTAGGATTGACAGTGTAGGATTGATCTGTACTAGTTTGGCTTGTTTAGTTTTACAATGGGTGTATTGATGTTGTACTGCTCACTGCAGTATGTAAGATGCTGCCTTGTCCTAGGTACTCATGTGTGACGTGTGGCTTGTTACTAAAAATCATGTTTTCTGTTCAGATGGGGGGGGTTGTCAAAAAATGATGGACCCTGGGTGTCACATATGCTAGGTACGCCACTGATATGTTGTAAAGACTTTGATAAGAGCTATTTGCCGTTCAGGAGAAATGGAGTGAGTTTTTCTATAGCAGCACTATTATAACCTCCTCTCAAACCTTTAAGGCTTTTTTGAGTTTTGGGTAGTGGAGTTAAGCCAGGACTGTATCAAGCCATCTGGAAAAGCTGAAGCCAGATGACATCTCTAAGTCCAGTTTCTGTGCAGGTAACCAGTACTCTGTCATGAAGGGCTGGTTGTCAATATGTTGGGGCTTTGGAGTTGTCATATTCACTGTGTTTCACTGTATATTCATATGCATTAAAAAAGAGGCAAGGCTAAAGTTTGAAGAGTCTATCCCCCTCTTTTACAAAGGTGCGCAATTCGTAGATCTGGTTGGTTTTATTTTCCTTCAGCAAATGCATGTCGTCACAAAACATTTTTGGATAGGACCCTAGCATTCCAAGCAGGATTAATGAATTCATGTTTGGATCTTCTTGATTCTCCGTTTCTTACTTACTCTCAATTTTGAAAAGATCTTAAAACCCATGTATTTAAACCAGTGGTTCCCAACCCTGTCCTGGAGGAACACCAGGCCAATTGGGTTTTCAGGCTAGCCCTAATGAATATGCATGAAGCAAATTTGCATGCCTATCACTTCCATCATATGCAAATCTCTCTCATGCATATTCATTAGGGCTAGCCTGAAAACCCGATTGGCCTGGTGTTCCTCCAGGACAGGGTTGGGAATCACTGATTTAAACAATATAATATACATTATTGATTTTCATATTACCATGTAGTTATAATGTACTTTTAATCTTTTTACCTATACTTATTTTAGTTATATTGTGTTTTCCTTAATTATTAGTTTTAATGCTTGTATTAGTTACTTAGAATTTTATTATGTACTAGTCTTTAAGGCTGTTACATTAATGGGTGCTAGAATAGATGTATGTCTGTCTTTCTTTTTTTCTCTCTCTCTCCTTGGCCACTGTCTGTCTTTCTTTCTTTCTGTCTCTCTCTTTCCTCAGCTGTCCACCACCACCCCTTGCCTGCTCCCCCTATCCAGCAGTAGCCCTTCTCCCTTCCTTTAACCTCCCCCCTGTCCAGCAGCACCCCTTCCCTGCTCCCCCTGTCCAGCAGTAGCCCTTCTCCCTTCATTTTACCTTTTACCTGGTTTTCGTGGTGGTCTGCAGTGGTTTCAGGGTTGCAGCGTCATGGAAGAAAGGCAATGTTTAAACCGCCACAGGCTCCTACTGATGGAGAAACTGCCGCACACTCTGCTGCGCATGTGAAACCGTCGATCGAAACAGTCGCACTCTCCTTCTTCTGCCTCCTTTTGCCCCAGGCGCCGCAAGCCGCCCCACGCGCCCCAAATTGAATTTGGCACGGAGGCACACATCACGGCGGCAGGGATCACAGCCTCCTAAGTGTGCATGTGCGCTTAGGGTTTTATTATAGAGGATGATGTTATTATTATATTATATGCTGAGTAACTATTGTATAAACCGCTATGAACTGCTGGTTAAGCGGTGTATAAAAATTAAAATTATTATTATTAGCACACGTTAAACACACGCTAATGCATGCATGTTATCCTATGGATGCTTTAGTGATTAGCGCATGCGTTGATTTAGCACGCGCTAAACATGCGCTAAAACGCTTAGTGCATCTTTGTAAAAGAGGACCTGTCTTGTATATATCTCTTGCCTCTAGCGTTGTAGCCACAGGCAGGGTACAGGATATGTTAACAGCAAGGGAGAAGCCTAGAATACTGGGACTAACCATTTGTGGGGGAAATAGAGAGGCGGGGCCTATTACAGTAGAAGTAAGTCTCCTCAGAATGCAAGATCCCACTAGTTGCCACATTTGCCCTCCTTTCCCCTCAGGAATGTCCTGAATGTGACCAACCTGTTTCCCAAACTGCAGTTAGTATTTTGGCATAAGTAAGCTCTCTAGTATGAACCATATATTCTCATTAAAAAAGATGGATTAGCATAGCTTCAATATTTTTAGATAGGTTACTACTATTTTACATTTCTATAGTGCTGTAAAGCATATGCAGTGCTGTACATTTGATATGTAGTAGGTGGTCCCTGCTATGAAGAGCTTGCAATCTAGTTTAGGCAGATAGACAGGATATATAGGGGTAGGGAAGTTCGTTGCAGAGACAATGATTATAGGTTATATGTTTATTACTTATATCCTGTCTTTATCCAAGGCTGGGTACAATAAACATACCTAATTGCATACTGGACAAAACAAATAAACTGTAAAATTCAAATATGGAAAACAAAAATTCAAAAAGCAGTCCAGCTAAGACTAATAACTCAAAAGGATCCTATACAAGTACAGTCCCATATGCTGCCCTAAACTGTGTCTGAATTTAAGAAAGCCTAGGATAGGCACTTGGTATCTCTTAGAGAGATGAAGAAATAATGGTTACTGCGGATGGGCAGACTGGATGGGGCATTTGGCCTTTATCTGCCACCATGTTTCTATGTTAAAACTTTTTTAAATATCGATGTGCCTCTCAACAACCATATAGACAGTGTTATTTGATTCCACTCTTGGTGAAACAATGGAAATGTATTCCACCTGGTTTCTTCAAAAGAAAAAGATTGCAGATCATGAACAATAAGCAAACTGGCATTTTCCAATCACAAACAATGAACAAAATAAGTTCAAGTAATGTGAGGAAGAATGATACAATGCCTGATGAACTAGTAGCAACAATTTATATTTACCTCTAAAAGCAACTGGAAGCCAATGCAATACCAGCAAATGAAGAGTCATATGTACAAACTGAAGCATATTTAACAAAAGACACACCACAGAATCCTGAACAGTCTTTAAAGAGCGAATATAGGTGTCAGGCCCAAATATACAATTTTAACATAGTCAAGTCCTGCTAACAACATGGCCTACACCACCATCCAAAAAATCATCTATTAAAAAACCCATAAACTTAAGTTTACCTAACAGTACTTAAGTAGACTTAAGTGCCCAACAGCTACTGATTTTTTTTGTTGTTATTGGGGGGAGGGGGGAGATGGTGAAAGATAGAAAACAGCCACGCTCAATAATAATACTAAGAGAGAAAACTACCAGGAAAAAATAGACTGGTGTTTACAAAACCACATAGGGGTAATCAAATTGAGCATATTGATTCAAGAAGGAGACATAGACCATATGTATGGAAGTTGTACTAATAATTTACACCCCCTTTCATGAAGCTGCATTAGACTTTTTTTTATTGCTGGCCGCAGTGGTATTAACTCTGACGCTCACAGGAATTTTATGAGCATCGGAGCTAATATCGCCATGGCCGGCGATAAAGAAGCCTAACGCGGCTTTGTAAAAGGAGTCCTAAACTAATCTAAGCATTTATTATTGCCCCAGAAATAGGTTCCCATGGAGATGAGCAGGGAATATCAAGGATAGATTTGGAGATGTCATCTATATTTGTCATTTCTCTCTGTCCTGATGTGAAGACATCCCTGGGATGTCTTCTGATAATTCATGTGAAAATATGTGCTTGTCAAACAAGGTGCATAATTTTACTCACATGGAGCACGTAAAATGTTTAAAATAGCCTGTTTCCATAGATAAAATATTTTAACTTGTAGTATTTACCTTTAAAAGTGGGCTACCACAGCCACCACACCATTTTACTTTGAAATAGTATAAACTATTATTGGTAAATAAAAAAAAAAAAATAAAAAAAAAGTGTGTGGATTTTTTCTACTTGTTTTTATATGCTAAAAACATGCAATGACATGGGATGTATTGCTGCTAATGGCATACCATCCCTAGCAAACACACGGTTCAAGGGACTTACTAGTTTAAGTCATTAAGATAAACACACATTTTGCATTATATTCACATTGGTTATTGTTATGCCCCCCCCCCCCCCCCCCGGCAGCCTACTCTGGTTGTGACAGGGCTCCAAGATGTGCCTTATGTAATTCAAGAATTTCACAGAACTTTATTGTTGTAGCTTCTTCTTGCCAGGATATGTGAGCTAGGCATTATGGGCAATGTAGTCTTACCAAACAGGATAGTGAAAGATGTATACCAACTATTTAATACAACAAGATACAGCAACAGGTTGGTAGTAAATAGATAAACCTAAATGGAGGAAAAGATCTCAGATCCACCACTAAGGGAACACATAAGTATTCTCCCTGTAATCATGTGGTGATAGATTTTTTTCATTGATCAATGGGGGTTTTTTGATCAATGAAAGAAATCTATCACCACATGATTACAGGGAGAATACTTATGTGTTCCCTTAGTGGTGGATCTGAGATATTTTCCTCCATTTAGGTTTATCTATTTACTACCAACCTGTTGCTGTATTTCAATGTAGTCTTACACCACCAGGCCCACCCAAAAACTTAAACTATCCTTCCCCTCACTAAAAGGTATCCTCCATGCGAGAAAATTGTGCAAATCTCTCTTTTTCAGAATCACACAGCTCTGGAATAATCTTACTGCCCCACTACGGAATCTGGGCTCCTTCCAATTATTCTGTGAGCACCTGAAAACTAGGCTCTTCACAAAATTGTAATGTTCTCTCCCCCCCTGGACTCAACATCCAACCGCTCTATGTTGCTCCTTTATTAAACTCTTGTAAACCGTGCCGAGTTCTATAATTATGGAGAGGATGTGGTATATAAACTTAAGGTTTAGTTTAGTTTAGTTTACTTATACATGCTGTAGTCACGCCTGCTTGTCTGTCAAAAGCTTCTCTGCCACTGGTCTTTCTCCTAAAACCACCTTCCCCCTTCTCTCACCTAAGCTTGAATTATTTGTCTTCACATCTGGCTCATCTTTAATTCCTGAGCTACCTGATGCCAAACTCTGCTCCTATTGGCCTCTGACTCTGCCCTTCCCTTGGCCTTATGGGACCTCTTTGTCTGGAGAGAAGGTCACTGCCTTTCCTGCATCCATCTGCAGCACACTTGGCTCCTCTTATCTCCTAACCTAGAACTATCTTTTCACCTATTTGGAGCAATCCGAACATACGCAGGGATGCTTCAGCAACCCAACTCTGAAACCTTCTTATTCTGCTGGACTATTCTCCTGCTTTTCGATTGCTCATCCTTAATAACTAATGCCACCGCATTCTGAAGCCAAGAAATCTGAGCCCAGGGGAACATACTTCAGAAAAGAAATAAGGATTCCTGCGTGTGTGTCGGTGCACCTGAGCTTTACCTTTCTGGTAAATTTAGCTGAAAAGTTATCATTAATATAGCGATTTTGGACTAAGTCTGAACAATGTTTTTGAGTGAAATGTACATGTTTAGTGGATTCACACTCTGGAGATTAGCAGGGGACTGCAGACCTATGATGTTTTGGTAAGCCATATTACATTGGCAAAGTGGACTTTCCTATAAGTGTTCCACAAAAGCATTAGCACGACAGCCACTGAACAAAGGAATGCTTCAGTGATTTTATATTACGGAAGGTCTCCTGTCCCTGTTACATATTAAACAGCAGACAATTATTGAGCATTGTGCTGTCATTGTTTTTAGCGCTTATTCATTGGGGTAGTGTTTTGATAGTAAAATATCTGTACAGAAGAAAAAAAGCAGCAACATTACCTTTATTTGGCCAAACCCCCAAAATAGAAAAAGGGAAAATAGTGAAAATACAGTAAACATATAGGGCTCCTTTTACTAAGCTGCGCTAGCGGTTTTAGCACGCGCTTAGTGCGTTCTTCATTGCCCCGCGCACTAGACGCTAATGCCAGCATTGAGCTGGTGTTAGTTCTTGGCACGTAGCACGGGGATAGCGCGTGGGGCAATGCAGCGTGTGCTAAAAACGCTAGCGTACCTTAGTAAAAGAGGGGGATAATGTTAACAGCATCTTCTCAGAAGGTATGTCACCCCGTCTGCAGGTTTTCATCTGTTTAATACCCTGTGTGAGGTATCCAAGGAAATCAAAATATATGAAATGAAGGTCTCCTTTTATAGAATGAGCTATAATTGCTGCTCTGCACTATAGGGAAAGCCTATAAAATAATCACTAATATTTACAATCATGCTATGCGCTGAAATTTTTAGAATGCTATCATATAACAAGCAATAACAATTATGCTACCAATGTACTGGTCACCGTACCTCAAAAGGACATGGCAATGCTTGAGGGAGTCCAGAGAAGAGCAACTAAACTGATTAAGGGTATGGAAAACCTTACACACAGACAGACTGAAGAAGCTGGTGCTGTTCTCCCTGGAAAAGCGGAGACTCAGAGGAGATATGATAGAGACCTTCAAGATCCTGAGGGGCATCGAAAAGGTTGACAAGGACAGATTTTTCAATTTGAAAGAAACCACAAGAACAAGGGGTCACTCGATGAAATTGAAGGGGGACAGGTTTAGAACAAACGCAAGGAAATTCTTTTTCACACAGAGGGTGGTGGACACATGGAACACCCTTCCGGAGGCCGTGATAAGAAATAGCACAGTACAGGGTTTCAAGGAAGACCTGGATAGGTTCCTGGAGGACAAAGGGATTGAGGGGTACAGATAAGAGCAGTGGAAGGTTTAGAGATAAGTGTAGAGGTAGGTATAAAATTAGTCAGGGACCGCTGCTCAGGCAATATGCCTGATGGGCCGCCGCGTGAGCGGACCGCTGGGCTGGATGGACCTCTGGTCTGCCCCGGCGGAGGCGACTACTTATGTACTTAATGTAACCTCCATTTACACACTTTTTGTAAGCTATATTAATCCTTGCCCCGAAAATGTCAAAAGATCTACTATTTACCACTCTAGTATATCATTGTAACCCCCGTTTATAAATCTTTTGTAAGCCGCCTTGAACCTCAAGGTAATGGCGGAATAGAAATCCCTAATGTAATGTAATGTAATATATACATGTATGTGCACATACATGTTTATAAATGCCAATATTCTGCCTAAGTAGAAAATGCTTATTTTGTGCTATATAGGGAAATTTTCATTTTATTCAGGTTTTATGGCCATTTTCCTCATGACACACTGAACACTGCAATTCACAACCGATCAAAAATTCTAACCTCTCCCCCCAGTGGCATAGCGAGGGTAGGAGGCGTTCCCCCCAGGCCTTCCTTTCTGCTCCCTTGCTCCTTCCCTGCCCCCGTGCCACATTCAAACCCTCCCTTCTTCCCAGCGCCTCTTTAAATCTTCGCCAGCATGAGCAGATTCTCCGGCCTGCTGCTTGCACTGGAGTTTACTTTCCCTCTGATGCCACTTCCTGGCCCCGTGACCAGGAAGTGATTTCCAAAGGGATGCCAGGCTGGCACGAGCTACAGGCCGGAGAAGTTGCTCACACTGGGAAATATTTAAAGAGCCGTGGGGAGAAAGGCAGGTGCAAGTATGGCATGGGGGGACTGGAGAGTTGCCGCGCTTCCCACCAAGATGGCACCCGGGGTGGTGTGCCCACCCCTTACTATGCCACTGCCTCCCTCCCCAATATATTATTTCAATGCTGCTAACAATAATGTAAGGGAAATACAGAAGCAGTAGTTGTAACTATGAGGAGGAGAGGGTGCAGTGGACTTGGAGGCCTGCAACAATTCCATTTGGGGCTGGTGGCAGGAGAACTAATTATGGAGATTTCAAGCACCTGACTTCAAAGTTATCAACTTTCATGATCTATTGTGACCATGGTTGTTAAGAAAAGCACAAGTCTGGAGTCAAATATTTGGTGTCCTAACACAGTGGTTGACAATGACTGATCTAAAGAAAGCATTCCTGTCTAAAGTTAGGCACATGAATGCAGACATAGTATTCTATAATGGCTGCTGCATTCACAACTGTCATTATAGAATCCATGTTCAAGGCATATCATCCTGGCATCTGACTTAA
This sequence comes from Geotrypetes seraphini, assembly GCF_902459505.1. Lineage (NCBI taxonomy): Eukaryota > Metazoa > Chordata > Amphibia > Gymnophiona > Dermophiidae > Geotrypetes > Geotrypetes seraphini. The sequence goes on along the minus strand of NC_047084.1, from coordinate 171,262,764 downwards.
GTGATTTATAGAGAACAACCCCCCTTTGTCATTATGGGAGCAATGTTATTAAGAGTGTTTCCCTTTTGCAATTACATAGCAACACAGTAAATGATGGCAGAAAAAGATCCTCATGGTCTCTCCAGTCTTCCCAACAAGGTGACCAGGGCCTCACCCACCACTCCATGTAGGCCCAGGCTTAAATTCTGGTTAGGAATCACCACTGTGTCAACCATATATACAGCCAAACACGATGGTGTGTCCTTGCAAGTGTGTTTACAAAGAGGGCATGCATTTTCGGAAAGAGGGTGCAGTTTTTCTGATAGTATGCACATGTGAACCATCACACATGTATGAATTAGTGCACACATGTGCATGCTATTAGAATAATCCATTATTTCCAAAATAGGGCACCTTCATTGCAAACAGTACACCTATTAACTATTAAATGTAGTGTGGGCTTTTTTTTCTATTCATTTGTGTTTGTTGATGGCATACAGTGGCATGGAACATACCATAAATATCCCCCATACAATTGGAAATGACAACTCACCCCTAGTAAATACCTGCATTTCTTGCACAGTGTATACAGTATATGCAAGAGAGACATATGCTGTAGTGGAGTATGGGTGACACAACTTAGATATTGCAGATTGTTTATGATAGGAGGAGTGTGTGGCGCAGTGGTTAGAACCCTGAAGCTATGGGTTCAAATCCCACACTGCTCCCTGTGACCCTGGGCAAATCACATAATTCCCCAATGCCCCAGGAACAATAGAGGGTGAGCCCATGGGACAGACGGGGAAAAATGCTTGAGTACCTGCATATAAATTATGTGGAGGGGCATAATCAAAAAAAGCGTCTAAGTCCCCTTTTGGCCTAAGTCCTTAAACGTTCAACCCAGAAGCAGGGAAAGTATCCATAACCAAAACAAACGTCCATGTTTTGATTATGGCCTTCCTCTGCCTAAACGCCCAATCTCCACTACGTCTAAAAGTACACCCACAGCACGTCTACACTTTTTAGCCATAATGAAACAAAAAAACGCCTAAGCCCCAAACGTCCAACAGAAGGGCTTTTTAGGCAAAGGAGGAGCCAGTCGTTCACCTAAAAGCTGGATTCTGTAACCGGTGTCTGTCAAAAACAACACCGGTTACAGAATCCCCCCCCACAACGATCCAGGCAGGAGGGTGCCCAAGCCCTCCTGCCATGTCAAACCACCAACCACCCCCCCCCCCCCCGACACGATCAGGGCAAGAGGGAGTCAAAGCCCTCTTGCCCCGCGGCAGCCGCGACCCCCCCCCAACACGATCTGGGCAAGAGGGAGCCCAAGCTCTCTTGCCCTGCGACAGCCACGACCCCCCCGATACGATCGGGCCAGGAGGGAGCCCAAGCCCTCCTGGCCCAGGCGACCTCCCTACCCCCCGACTCAATTGGGCCAGGAGGGAGCCCAAGCCCTACTTGCCCAGGCGACCCCCCCTACCCCCACCCCCCACTACATTACGGGCAGGAGGGATCCCAGGCCCTCCTGCCCTCGATGACTCCCCTCCCCCCAACATCTGCCCCGCCAGAACTCCTGATCGCCCCCCCTACCCCCACCCCCCTACCCCGTACCTTTGTTAGGTTGGCCGGACAGACGGGTGCCAAACCCGTCCGTCCGGCAGGCAGCCCAGAGAAGAATGGGGCCGGATTGGCCCAGCCTAACCAAAGTCCCACCTACTGGTGGGGCCTAAGGCGCCTGGGCCAATCAAAATAGGCCCGGGAGCCTTAGGCCCCTCCTGTGGGCGGGGTCTAAGGCACATGGGCCCAACCCGGGCCCATGTGCCGCGATGGTTAGGTTGCCGGGCAGCTGAACTGATGGCGCCAGCGGCCATCAGCTCAGCGGCCCCTTTTTCGGCACTTAGACCTGGTTTTATTTCGTCTAAGTGAAAAAGGTCTAAGTGACGACTAGGCAACCTTTAACTGTTTTGGTTATAGGTGTTGTACGCCTAGGTGTAGGTCGGCCCACCTCCCGCCCACTGCCCGCCCTTTCCCCTCCTCTAAACACACCTCTTTTCTCTCTGTGCGTTTAGAGGCAGGGGAAAGGCCTAAGCTGTTTTTAGATACTTCTAAAAACCAGCTTTGGTTATGGGTACTTGGACGATCAGGCTTTTTGATTGTCCAAGTAGCCACTTAGGACACTTTTTAGACTTTTTTTTAATTATTATTATCCCCTTAGGCTATAACTGGTATATAAATACTTAAATAAATAAATAACAATTTGTGGGGGGATTTTTTGTCCGAAGCATAGGATTTTTGATGAGTGAGGATTTTTGATGAGTGAGGGAGAATCTATACAACTGAGGCAAATGACAAAGAGATGTCATTCCTCTGTTTGTGTATTTTTATCGTTTCACTTCAGCGCACTCACAAAGTGTGTGGAAGTGAGGTGTTTAGATCCCAGAGAATGAGAAATTTTGAACAGTACAGAACCTGCTAGATGTAGTCCTGCCCCTAGGACCCAGTCTGTTTGTTGAGATGAAGAAGACAGTCAAATGGGAGACTTCCAGGGCGCTATAAAAGTGTCTATATTTTTTCATGTTATTTTTTTTTTTTTTTGTTTACCCAGTAAATTATATTATTAACCATAATGTTTGGTTTTCTATAGCCCTCAGGACAGAAATACTTAAAGACTGGTATACAAAGCACTGGCTGCAAATAGCTGAGAGTGAGACTGAGGCACTGGCTTATGACTTATGCATGATGTTTTTCTACATAATAGATCAGAGCCCTGGGACCATGACATTTTATGGATAATGTGGGTTTACAGTTAATATATCTTCAGATGAAAGGTGTGCTACTGTATTTCTTTTCAGTGAGGAAATCGTCATATATTAAATTCACATAGCAGGGCATAAATGACAAAACCTTTTCTTTCCTGTTTGCTTAATGGTGTATAATAAAATGATATTCATAATATAGTAACACAATGTAGATACAATACAAATGGTTTGTGTTTTAACCAGGAATGTGCAGGGGGAATAAAAGGCACATATGTTTTGCTGTGAAAAATCCAAGCAAATATTAATGATACCAATGAATGTTGAATTTAATATGATTTATTTGAGTAGTCCACTAAGTAACCATACATGAAGCTCCCTTTTGCATTGGGGCTCAACACAGGAAATAGACCACCCAGGTTTAGCAGGGTTTAGAAAAGGTTTGGATAATTTCCTAAGAGAGAAGTCCCTAAGCCATTATTAAGATGGCTTGGGGGAATTCCACTGCTTATTCCTAGGATAAGCAGCATAAAATCTGCTTTTCTCCCTTAGGATCTTGCCAGATGCTTGTGACCTTGATTGGCCACTGTTGGAAACAAGATACGGGGCTTCATAGACCTTCGGTCTGTCCCATTATGGCAATTCTTATGTTCTTGAGTTCTTAGATCAGGATATTCATATTTCCAAGTGTTTTACAAAAGGATCTGCCAAACACAGAACATTTTGTAAAATACTTAGAATAAATAAGGATGCTGATCAATACATAAAATCGCAAGCACGTATAGCAGGACTATCCATTTAAAAAAAAATAAAGATAGAAAATAAAAATAGTTGCATCACATCGTATCCTCCATGTTTAAATGCTACCAATTATACATTACATAAATGGGTGCCTTGATTGGCTCAAAATTGCGATTTTGAGCTAATCAGGGCCTTTAGGCCCTCTCACTGCATCCCAAGATGCATTGGGTAGGGGAAAAGCCCCGATCATTTGCAGCACATGAGCCCTGTAGGCAAGAAGGAGTGAGCTTCCCTCCCGCCGCTTGATCTTATGAAGGTACAGGTGTTCTGGGAATTTGTGGGAGGGAAGGGGGGCCCAGGAATGTTGGGGGGGATGTGGGGTGATGGAGATGTCATGCCATGTCAGGGGAGGTGGGGATGTTGGAAGGATATGGGATGATGTTGGCAATGTCAGGGGGAGGTCCAGGATGTCAGGGGAGGGGTATAGGGCTCCGCGGCATAGCTGATCCTGGCAGGGGAAATCCCCGTAACCATCTCAGCTGATGGGAATTCCTTCTGCTTCGATCGGCTGATGGGAAGCCTACAGAAGGGTTTGGTTTTTTTTTTTTGGGGGGGGTTCTTTGGGTGGTGGAAGGGGGTTGTGACCACTAGAGGAGTAAGGGGAGGTGATCATGCCTTAAATCCTTATCAGTTTGGGCACCATTGTGGAACTTAGATGCAACTCAAACCAGTCTAACTGCCAGCATCTAAGTTCCCACTAGGAAAGCTTTGATTATGGCTGGGGTATGTCCAATTTGAAGCCTGCCCCATTCCCGTCCATAACACACCTCCCAACAAGCCCTTTTGCTCTCTGGATGCACAGCAACTTAGAAGTGCTGCTGCACATCCAGAATGTTGGTTTTGATCATTAGCAGTTGGACATCCCTGCTATTAGGATATCTAAGTGCTGACTTAGGCCAGTTTTTGGACGTTTGAAAGTTTTGAATATGAGCCCCATAGATAGATTTTGTCTCAGACTGACTTCACTCCCATCAGCTTGTTCTGAACCCTAGTTGATCCTTTGTTGGATCAATGAACAACCTATTTGTCTTTCTCTCACATCTCCTTCCCATGTCTTGTTTTGAGCTTAGTAGACTCCTAAGCTCTAGGAATCTACTTAGATTCTCAGTTCGCATTCAACATCCAAATATCTGATGTATCAAAATCTTACTTTCATATCGCATTCCTTCAGTTTGGAGCTACTACTGTCTTTTGACAGGGATATATTTTTAAAACCAATAGGAGGACATTTTTTTTCACTCAGAGAATAGTTAAGCTCTGGAACGCATTTGCCAGAGGTTTGTGGTAAGAGTGGATAGCTCTTGGTTTGGTTTGGACAATTTCCTCAAGGAAAAGTTCATAGTCTGTTATTAAGAGACATGGGGGAAGCCACTGCTTGCCCTGGATCGGTAGCATGGAATATTGGTTCTCCTTGGGTTTTGGCCAAGTACTAGTGACCTGAATTGGCCACCGTGAGAACGGGCTACTGGGCTTGATGGACCATTGGTCTGACCCAGTAAGGCTATTCTTATGTTCTTACAAGATAGGTGTGATATTTGCCCTTGCATATTTGAAAATTTGTTGAAAGCAATTTTGAGATTCAGCAATTTCTGCTAAATAGATCTGGATTTTTTAAAAGAGAAATATGAAGGTTTTTCTTCTTTTTTTCCTAACTGATAAAGAATACTGTGAAGTTGTAGAAATTACTTGTATTCAGTGAGGTATGGCTACTGAGGTCATTGGTTAACTTGTGGCAGCAGAATCAGGGCTTCCGATTACCCAATCCCCCTCCCCCCTTGGTTGATTTTGTTCGTTTTGTTTTGAATGTTTTTATTGGCAATTTTTCATAGCACTGCCATGTATAGAAATAACAATGGATCATTGTAACAAAGATAGAGCAACAAGCTACTCTTTCTACCGTTACCCAAAGCGGAAGTAACTCAGGCTCTTTGGCCTCTGCAGTGTATTACAGGATTTATGTTTTAAAGATGCATTTTTAACAGGCAGATTTGCTTTCTTTTTCTGTTATCTTAGACGGTTAGTACAGATCCTGTTCCTGTGAAGCTACACTATGATAAATCCCATGACCAAGTTTGGGTGCTAAGTTGGGGTAATATGGAAAAGACTTTACCCACACTGCAGGTAAGAGCAGTACAATAAGCATTTCTAAATATTAGATGATCAAAGGATAGTTTCAAATATACTAATATTCTAAAATATATTTATATATACATTTATATATATTACATTTATTTGAAGATTTTAAGGTTTTTTAAGTGAATGTTATTTATTTCTGTTTTGTGATTTAGACTTACTATGTTAATGTTTGTTTGATTTTATTTGTCTTACTGAATTATGTATGTAAAAATATATAAACTGTTTAGGTTTAAACGGTATATAAAATTTTAAAATAAATATACTAATATTCTAAAATACATTTATACATACATTTATTTGAAGATTTGAAGGGTTTTTTTTAAGTGAATGTTATTTACTGTATTTCTGTTTTGTGATATAGGGCTCCTTTTACTAAGCCGCGTTAGGGCTTTAACGCGCGGAATAGCGTGCGTTACATTGCCTCATGCGCTAGACCTTGATGCCAGCATTGAGCTGACATTAGTTCTAGAAGCATAGCGCGCAGTAATTTCCTGTGTGCGCTAAAAGCACTAGCGCACCTTAGTAAAAGGAGCCCTTAGACCAGGGGTGTCCAATGTCGGTCCTCGTGGGCCGCAATCCAGTCGGGTTTTCAGGATTTCCCCAATGAATATGCATGAGATCTATGTGCATGCACTGCTTTCAATGCATATTCATTGGGGGAAATCCTGAAAACCCGACTGGATTGCGGCCCTCGAGGACCGACATTGGACACCCCTGCCTTAGATTAAGTACGTATTATGTGAACCGCTTTGGTTTAAGTGGTGTATAATTCTTTAAATAAAAATACATACATTTTTACAAATTGTTTTCAACCACATTATTAGCCATTTTTTTTTTAGAAATGAAAGCACCATATACACAGTAAATTGTAATTGTTCATGTTTTGAAATTTAAAAAACTGGAAGGAAATAATTTAAAATTTAAACCTTGTCTGATCACAGTTTTGTTTCAACTGCACTGTCTACTATGGGAACAATTCTATCAAAGAGTGCTTAGATGTAGGTGCCCTGATGCACTATGGGAAACTCCTATTTTATTATAGTATCTGGGCCCACAAGAAGCCATTATAGAATGCTAGTGTAAGCTAGTGTAAACCTGCAATGGCACTCCTAAATATAGGTGTACCCACTTATACAAGGACTTCTTTTCTTTTTGTAATTCTCATGATTGTCATTCAATTGTAATCTAAGAATCTTATTGTAATTGCACTGGACATTTTAGAAATCTTACTATAAGCCACAATGAATCCTTGTCAAAATTTGTGGGATATAAGAAATTGTATGGTATGGTCTATGACAAGCATGCATTCATATGCCTAAATGTAGCAAATAGCAAGTAAAACTTACAGCATTCTGTAATTTATGCATGTACGTAGGAGACATACCTATATTATCCACAGCTTGATGCTTCCAAGCCTCCTTTTAAAGGGGCTGGTCAAACTGATATGAAAATTCCCACTTCCTGAAAGTGTAATCTCAACATATATCTCCCACTGTGATAGACACTCCTTTCCACATACCCCCTCCAAATACCTCCCTCTTTCCATGATATCCTAATGTCACCCTTTCAACATATTGACATACTGACCCCCCCCCTTTCAACATACCCTCTCATTTCTTCCTTTCCCTAAAAGCTTCCCTCTCCAACTCTCAAGAATAATTTGAAAAATTCCTTAGGTCTAGTGAGGTTAGAGCAGGAATGAGCCATAATCACTCCTGCCCCTACTGGAACAAGTTCAAAATTATATCTGTGACTTCTAGTGCTAACATCATGGTAATACAGCTGGGGGGGGGGGAGCAAGCTGTCATAAGGACATAAGCCATATTTTTACATAAGTTGTAATATACCTTTTTGTAAATTAAAACCTTTTGTACTGTCTGGATCTCCTGGTTGTAAAGACAGAAACAAATTTCATAGTGGCAGATGTTACTAATCATAGTGGAAGATGTTACTAATCAGTGTAATGGAGCTAACAGTGGTAAAGGAATGACAGAACTTGAAACCAGCAAAAAAACAAAAGGAATTGACCCCAAAATATCCACAAAGAAGAAATCCAGAGAAAAAAAAAACAAAAAAAAACCTCTGTGGAGTGATGATGTTCCTAAATGGACTTTATTTGAAAATGTCAAAGTTCCAAAGGTACACTGATATCATCCACATAAATTAATTTCATCCACATAAAAATAAATCATCCACATAAAAGCTTTAAAGGACCTAGTCTGCTAGGGATACAGGACCCAAAATGGTCCGCGTTTCGACAAAAAGTCTTCTTCAGGGGTCCCTGGGGAGTTCCTATATAAGGTGAATACGTGGAAACAATTGTGTGGTGAGCCGGAAGTAGAGACACTGCTTGCAGATAAAAAATGACATGGGCTGGAGTCCACCTCTCCCCACACCTCTTAGAAAAGGTCTCACCTGATCCTGAGATCCCCCACTAACCAATAGAGCTGCCTGAGTGTTGAATCAAATCGATTCACTGATTCACTTTGGTTGAATTGATATTTGAATCGAATCCAATCTAGTAAAAATTAGCCTCACTAATTCAGTGCAGGCCCAGCGTCATCATGGTCTGGGAACTTCTCCACAGCGGCAGTCTTCATAATATGCTATTCTTGCCAGCATCAGGCCTTTCTCTCTACTGGGTCCTGCGGAAATAAATAGGTGGGACCCAGCAGAGAGGAAGGCCCTACGCAGGCAAGAGCAGCATGTTCTGAAGGCTGTACTGCCAATGGTATGTGTGTGTGTGTTGGGGGGGGGGTTGACAAAGAAAGAGAGCAAGTGAGGGAGGGAGAGGATGGGGAAGGGAATAGGGGGAGTTATCAAACCTCGGGGGGGAGCATGGATGGAGGGTGCTGAATCTGGAGGGAGGGAGGAAAAAAGATGACTTACTACAGGGCAGGCAGGGAAGGAGACAGCCTGGAGACAAAAGAGAGATTAGATAAGGCAGTGGGGAACAGTGGAAGAGGAAAAAAGAGAGAGAGATTCTGGGACAAGGGAGCTGGAAGAGCAGAGGGAAGAGAGAGAAAGAGAAATGAAGAGGGAAGAGTGGGAAAGATGTTAAATCCACAAATGGAGAGAAAAAAAGAGAGAGATGCTTGCCCTGGGATGAGGGGTGTAGGAGGAGAAAGGGGACAGAGGGGGAAAATCTGGACAGAAGGAGAGGGAGTTCCACAAGGGGGAGGAATGGTGACACAGTGGATGGATGGGGCAGAGAGAGAGAGAGAGGACAGACGCTGGATGGAAAGAAGAGATAAAGATCTGATTGGTCCATCCAGTCTTCCCAATAGTTACATGCATTGTAAATTCATAAATTAAATTAAAAATCAAGCAAAATAGCTTATATAGATAGCATAAGGTAAAGGGTAATAATTACCCTCATCATAACTAGAAATGTAATAAAATCTCAAAATTAAGAGAGAAAAGTTCAAGTCCTCAAAATACAGCGGTCCAATATACCCAGAAATGTATTTAAATATAATAGGAAATAAAATTTTTAAAAACATTATTTTATTTAAAAAAATTATATACCGCCTAAACCTTGGCAGTTTCCATAAAACATGCAAAATATATCTTACAATTAAAATCATGCTGTCTTAACATATGCACTTCTGTTCAAATAGCCCATTTACATAAATGTAACAACAAATAACTGTGTTTTCAATAGCTTTTTAAGGCCAACACATTCTGCACATAAATTTGAAAACGCCATGGCTGTGTGAGAGGTACAAGGATGGTGGCAATTGTTGTTGTTCCAACTCAGTAATATTCAGATATTTCTTATTATTTAGGTGATAACTCAGGCAAGTGGAAGTGCTTCCCACCACACCATCCATACTCAGCCAGTGGGAAATCAGTTTGATAGAGTGGATGATTTCTTCATTCCTTCTACTACCCTCTTGATCTCTCATATCAGGTAAGCAAATAAATTAGAAAAGTCCACAACTCTTTCTTATTGTGGTTTTGAATTTTTTAAAAAAGAAAGAAAATTTAGTGGTCCTTTTACTAAGGTGCGCTAGTGCTAACGCTTGCCCGACCCGGAGTCTGAGAACTTCTGCCCCGAAATCCCAGCGTCCATCAGCCCAGAGTTTCTCGCCGGTGTCGCACAATCCGTGCGCTGTGAGGAATGCAGCAGCAGCAAAGCAGGGGTTCCCTGTCAGCCCCAGCTCCTGCGGCACCAACACACACCAAAATCAGCACCAGGCGGCTTTTCCGCAGAAGAGGAATTCTTACACTCACCACAGGCCTCATCTAGGGCAGTCTCCTTGGAGCAGCCGCTCAGGGTAGCGGCTGGAGCATGGGCAGTGTGTCGTGGGGAGGATTGCATGGAGGAGACCATCGCAGAGGAGGAGACATGGGCATCCTGGGACTATCAACCAAATCTCTTACCTGAAGAAGACCTTTTTCTGGGAACGTCATCGTTCCTCCAAAACTTACTTGCTCCACTTCATCACTGAAGCTGAAACCGTGGATTGAAGACAATGTTTTATTTTTCATTTTTTCCAGTTTATGAATTATTTTTAATCTTATTCATTGTTTTGCCACTTGTTTTTGTTTTGTTCTATTTCTATCATTTAAATTTCTCCAGAATTCTTTTGTTCAACGGTTCCTCCTTCTGCATCTATTTCTTTCTCTCCTCTCTTCTACCTTCCAAAGTACTTAGTTCAATACAGTCTTGTTAGAATGTTTATTTTCTTATTTTTCCTCTATCTCTACTGTTCACTTCTTTATTACTCTCTAGGTACTTTAGTTAGATTGTGAGCCTTCGGGACAGTAAGGGAATTTCTAAGTACCTTTCTTACTTATAATTTTAATGTATATTTTCTGTAAACCGCTTAGAACTTAACGGATGTAGTGGTATATAAGAAATAAATTACATTACATTACATTACATAACATCCATTATATCCTATGGACGTGTTAGCATTTAGCACGTGCTAAGATGCACTAGCATGCCTTAGTAAAAGGGCCCCTTAATTTCAGGTATGTAGCTTAGTGATTAGAGCTGCAGCTTCAGCACCCTGAGGTTGTGGGTTCTAACAACGCGCTGCTCCCACATTAGATAGATTGTGAGCCCACCGGGAGAAACAGGGAAAATGCTTGAAGCACCTGTATGCAAACCGCTTTGAGTGTGTTTGTATAACTACAAAAAGGTAGTATACATGTCCCAATCCCTTTCTTTTTCCCTAATAACCTTGCTGCATTTTTGTTCTTGGAATAAACTAAGATTTGCTTTAAAAGTTCAGAATAAGTATTAATGGACTAACATCTCACTTCATATCCATAACACTAATAGTCAGTGTTTTGGGCAAGAAAGGTACAAATTATGCCACCGGAGGTCCCCAACCCCTCTCCCCCGTACCTATCAAGGAAGCTGGGGGCAGGAGGGATGCTCAATTCACTCCTCTTTGGAGGTCCACCTGTTGGAAATGGCAGGCCTTCCCTTCCCTGGTGCATCATGTGATGCACGGGGAAGGAACCAAGGCTCTGATTGACTCAGACACCAAAGGCCTCTCCCCTTGGGCATTTGAGCCAATCAGGGCATTAGACTCTTCCCTCTTACATCCCAGGATACAGAGGGAGTAGCCTAAGGCCCTGATTGACTCAGATGCCTAAGGCCCTTCCCAATCAGGGCCTTAGGCTCCCCCCTGTACATGCACCGTGGAGGGGAAGGCCCGCCATTTTGGACAGATGGACCTCAGAGGAGGAGTGACAGAGCATCCCTCTTGCTCCTAACTTCCTTGAAAGGTACAGGGGGAGGGGTTCGAGAGACCTCCAGTGGCAGGAGAGAGTGGGACCTGGGTTGGCCACTGTTGGAAATAAGTTACTGGGCTTTGATGGACCTTCGGTCAGTCCCAATATGGCAATTCTTCTGATGTTATGGATTGTATTAAAATTTTCTTTTAGTATTTTCACTGTAAAATCATTGATGCAATATTCTAGTTTTCTGAAGTGTTGTCCCACAGAGGTGATATCCTGGTTGACATTGCAATTTTTAATATGATGCCTGAATTACTTAATCCTAGTCTTTAGGATCTGACTTGTGTCTCCAGTGTAGGACCCTTCCCTACACTTTTTGCATTGAATGATGTATACCACATTGGAAGATGAGCATGTGAAGGATTACATTATGCTGAATGTTTTTCCCATGTGAGAGACTGTGTAGTCCTGTGAAATATGTTGGCAAAGTTTGCAGTATGTTCTATTGCAGGGATGTGTGCTGTTCTCTTCCTTATGACTTTGTTTTGGGAGTGTGTTTTTCAAAAAGAGAGAAATCCAATGAGTCTGCAATAATTCTCTCTTATGTGGTTGTGCTCCACATGGTTCATCAGAAAAGGAACACCTTGAACCCCTGAAGAATATGTGTTAATCGAAACATGGACCGTGTTGGGTCCTTGTTTCTAACAAAGGTGGACCACTTTTGGGGAAACAGTGTTTTATTGACCCAAAGTTCCTACAACAGGTACATCAGTCCTGCAGTTTCTTTTTTAGATATCATTATACGGGAGTGTGTTTTAGGTTAGGTGGCTGTTGAAGGCATCAAAAACCTTGGTTTTCTATTGCATTGTTAAGTGCCTCAACTCATACTTCAGTTCTTGTGACTTGATGAATTGCGAATCTAAAATGAAATTAGTTTTGTGCTAGTCCAGAAAGGTCCTCCAGCATCATCTCCATTGATTATTGCATTACCAACCATTAAATTTTACTGCTTTGTCTCCTCATCACCTATCCATATACTGTATGTCTGTTTCTCAGCTACCCTGCCCTCTCTATTTCTCACCTTGCCCTCCCCTCCCTTCTTTTGTGGGACTATCATTAGAATTCTTTTCTGTTTCACTTACATACTGGCATTTGTCAACATTTGCTTACTTCTTATCTGACAAAGAAATGTTACCTTTGAAAGCTAATCAATCAATGCAATGAGACAGTCCAATAAAAAGTATCACCTTTATTTATTTTGTTTTATTTATATTTGTTTCTATATATTACCTTAAAAATTGGACTAACATGGCTACCACACTATTTCATGCAAATGTAGTGAAATAACGCTAATCATTACTTTTCCACTAATGAATAATATATCATTACTTTATATAGTCACAGTAACTTAGCATTGCTTTTATTAAACAAGTAACTAGTAAATGTAATATATTACTTTTATAAAGTAACTTAGGTAGCACTGTCTGCTGGACATAATTCCATGCTGAAAATTTGTCTGACTATAAAGCATGGATGGGCATATGTTTGGTAGATATTTGCTTCTTGGAAAAGAATGTGAAATTGAAATCTACATAAAGACTTTTCCTCTTGTAACCTCAACATTCCACTGGGAATACCTCGTCTTACTGCAGTTCAAATTGCACACTTTATAGAGCAGTGAATGCACTTTAGCCATACTGAGGCAGGGTAATATGTAGAAGGTTGATTCACACAAGTAAATGGCTATTTGCCTGCCTATATTGCTCTCTCAAAGCATTGGTATAAATCTGTCAATTTCTTCTTTTCACACTTTAATGCTTTCAATAAACACTTCAACTCATTTGTGAATGCACTCTATGAAAACATTCAAATGAGACCGTATCACTGGTTTCCATCATTAGCTCCTGGGGTAAAGTGGCACATTAATGCTTGAGGGATATGTCAAACCTTATAATATGTCAGCATCAAAATCCATTCTATTCTAATTTGATGTGTACAGACTTACCTGGAATATGGCTTTCTATATTCTCATCTTTAGTTTTCAGTGAAAGATTGTGCTTTGATAATGAAGTTCCCCATGTGAATACGTCTTGCTTGCTGGGACAAGAAAAAATGCTAATAAAAGAGAAACTACTGAACATTGCTTTCTTAGCAAATACAAAATTAATCCATCTGGAGCTTCTATATAATTCTTACCTAGTCTGCATCCTATCATCCAGCTAATGTGCCATGCATATGTTACCGCTAGGAGGGCAATTTAAAGTCACTTTGACATCAGTGGATCAAACAATGTGTAAAAAAAAAACAAAGTTTTATCCACACTTCTAAAATCTGACATCTAGCGAGATTATGATACTGACTGAATGGTGACTGATAAAGATAAAACCAGTCAATATTTGGCTACTGGTAGTCAGCATTTTTTAAGTGCTGATGATCACTGGCTAAATTAGTCCTGGATATTCAATGCCGGGTCGTGCCTAGGCACTCACATTGAATATCATGGTCCAACTTCACTGCATCTGGTCACTGTCACTTTGGGGTCTGTATAATATTCAACCACTTATATGTAACCTGGATCAAAATCAGCCAAAACCCACATAAGGGAAAATGTCTGACGTACCCAAACTGCTCCCCCCTTTCTGCCCCCTCCCTTTTCTGGTCTTTCTCTGATCATCAAAACATTCCCTTCCCCTTTCTGCTACCACCCCCTCGAATTTCAAACAAAGAAACTCTGTGAACCCCCAACCTCTTTGACCCCCCCATCCTATCCCAGATTGGAAACCTCGCACAAGCTTCTTCCCTGTACCCTCCTATAGCTCTCTTTATTCTCAGGGTTTACTTGGGAAAACCCCTGGTGGCAAGATGGGGATGAAGTGGTCCCCTTTCTGCTTCCTGCCCTGATGGCTCCAGGTGGCAAAATTGCTGCAGTAACCCCGAGTGGTAGCCTTAAGGTACTATTGTTAGAGGTCAGCCTTCCATATAAGGGCAATGACATGCCTTATATGGAAGGGTGAACCCTAGTGGTAGTGCTATGAGACTACGCCCAAGGGCAGCACTGCCATTTTTCTACCCAGATAAACAGGGCAGGAGCAGAAAGAGGACTTCCTCAGCCTCACCCCACTATCTACCAGAGATCTTGTCTGGGTAAGTCTCAGGAGGTAGTTCAGGGATCAGGGGTGAATTGTGAGTGGAGAAAGTTGGGGGATGTAGGTTTAAAGGCTTTGAGGAATGGAAGAAGCCTGTTTTGGTGGTGGGGCATTGTAGATAGGAGAGGGTCTGTTTCAGGGCCTATAAAAGGGGGGGCATAAGAGTGGTGATGTGGAAGTTATGTGGACATAGGTCAACATTCAGTGCCAGCACCTGAATAGTTAAAACAACCAAAATTAGGACTGGTATTTATACTACTGATTGCTTGCACCTGCATAGCTCCTGGCTCCTTCACAACTCCACCTCTGGAACATTCTTATCTTGCCCATGTTTGAAATTGCTGGTCACAGCCAATATTCACTTGCACTACCCAGTTAAGTTTCACTGAATATCAATGACTGGCCCATGATACACAATTTGAGCATAACTTTGAATAAAAACATAAAAAATTGACCAATCTGGGCTGCCTGTTTAAAAATTATGCACAAACTGTTAGATAATTCTATAAAGGGTGCTAAAATCTAGACCAGTGTCTCAAACTTTTTTAGCTCCAGTACACTAAATGGAGCAAATGTTTTTTGTGGTATATTATAATTGAAATGATTAAATTGCAAAACCAACAAAAAATTAAATTTGAGAGTTATTTATTTAAAATTCTTAAGCTATGTATGAGTAATTGTAAAAACAATGAAATTAAAGTACCGTATTTTCACGCAAATAACACGCACCCGTATAAAACGCGCACACGTGTATAGCGCGCAGAAATCACGATGATAAGCACAAAAACTTTGGTATAACGCGCTCACGATTATACCGCGCATGCTGCCCGACTCTCCGTTCACCCCCCTGACTTCCGTGCACTGCCCCGAACTTTCCGTGCGCTGTCCCGACTCTCCGTTCACACCCCCCCTGACTTCCGTGCACTGCCCTGACTTTCCGTGCGCTGTCCCGACTCTCCGTTCACCCCCCTGACTTCCGTGCACTGTCCCCCCTTGAAGGTCTGTCCCCATCCTGAAAGCCTGATGCCCCCCCCCGACGTCCGATACATCCCTCCCCCCGAAGGACCGCCGATTCCCCAACAATATCGGGCCAGGAGGGAGCCCAAATCCTCCTGGCCACGGCGACCCCCTAACCCCACCCCGCACTACATTACGGGCAGGAGGGATCCCAGGCCCTCCTGCCCTCGACGCAAACCCCCCTCCCCCCAACGACCGCCCCCCCCAGCCGACCCGCGACCACCCTGGCGACCCCCCCCCACCCCCCTTCCCCGTACCTTTGGTAGTTGGGCCAGAAGGGAGCCCAAACCCTCCTGGCCACGGCGACCCCCTAACCCCACCCCGCACTACATTACGGGCAGGAGGGATCCCAGGCCCTCCTGCCCTCGACGCAAACCCCCCTCCCCCCCAACGACCGTCCCCCCCCAAGAACCTCCGACCGCCCCCCAGCCGACCCGCGATCCCCCTGGCGACCCCCACGACCCCCCCACCCCCCTTCCCCGTACCTTTGGTAGTTGGCCGGACAGACGGGAGCCAAACCCGCCTGTCCGGCAGGCAGCCAACGAAGGAATGAGGCCGGATTGGCCCATCCATCCTAAAGCTCCGCCTACTGGTGGGGCCTAAGGCGCGTGGGCCAATCAGAATAGGCCCTGGAGCCTTAGGTCCCACCTGGGGGCGCGGCCTGAGGCACATGGGCCCAACCCGACCATGTGCCTCAGGCCGCGCCCCCAGGTGGGACCTAAGGCTCCAGGGCCTATTCTGATTGGCCCACGCGCCTTAGGCCCCACCAGTAGGCGGAGCTTTAGGATGGATGGGCCAATCCGGCCTCATTCCTTCGTTGGCTGCCTGCCGGACAGGCGGGTTTGGCTCCCGTCTGTCCGGCCAACTACCAAAGGTACGGGGAAGGGGGGGGGGGGGGTCGTGGGGGTCGCCAGGGGGATCGCGGGTCGGCTGGGGGGCGGTCGGAGGTTCTTGGGGGGGACGGTCGTTGGGGGGAGGGGGGTTTGCGTCGAGGGCAGGAGGGCCTGGGATCCCTCCTGCCCGTAATGTAGTGCGGGGTGGGGTTAGGGGGTCGCCGTGGCCAGGAGGGTTTGGGCTCCCTTCTGGCCCGATATTGTCGGGAAGTCGGCGGTCCTTCGGGGTGGGGGTGCGAGTGGTCCTGCCGGGGGGGGGGGATGTATCGGACGTCGGGGAGTCGGCCGGGCAAGAGGGCTTGGGCTCCCTCTTGCTCCGATCGTGGATGCGGGTGCGGGTGGGAGCGCGTGCGAGTGGTCGTTCGGGGTGGGGGTGCGAGTGGTCCTGCTGGGAGGGTGAATCGGGCGTCGGGCGGGGTGGGAACTATGTTTTAAAACTTTTGTATACCGCGCTCACGCATATAACGCGCGAGGGGTATGCGCGGTAGGTAAAAACGCGTATAACGCGCGCGTTATATGCGTGAAAATACGGTAGATAGAATAGAATTGCTAATCAATGCAATGGATGTGCTTGGTTTTGAGTGCAAATTAACTCAAAACGCGGCTAGATAGTCAACAAGCAAACATGCATTTCATCATCCACCATCTGCAATTGTTCTTTTTTCAATTTAATTTCTGTCAGAGTTGAAAATCCAAGTTCACAAAGATAAGAAGATCCAAATGATAATAAAGCTTTGATTGCTTTGTTGCTCAAGTTAGGATAACTACTGCATTTAAAAAAAACCTAAAATTACTTGCTATTAGTTTTCAAGGACCAATCATGTCAAAGAATGCTGCTTGTCTGAGTGGTTGTATCCTTACGTACACAGATGCTCATAAAATTGACAGACTTTTGCTTATATGCAGTGTATACTTATGAAAGTCATTTTTTTAATTGAAGTAAAATTCTGCAATTTCTCATGGCATACCTGGAAGCTTTTGGGGGCAAATCACTGTGCCGTGGCACACAGTTTGAGACTCTGTTCTACACTTATTCTCACTCAGATGCTCTAATCTTTAGACTATTTCTTCACATGGATGGCTACGTGTCCACAAATATGTCTGGAAGGAAAAGACCTGCTCTCAATTCTGGGAACTATCTTAAACCTGCGGGCTTTCAAAGTTTACACTACTTGATTAATATTGGTTAGATACACCAGGAATCTTTAGAGATGTAATAAATAGATGGGAATGGCTATCAGTTCA
Source organism: Geotrypetes seraphini (assembly GCF_902459505.1). Taxonomy (NCBI): domain Eukaryota; kingdom Metazoa; phylum Chordata; class Amphibia; order Gymnophiona; family Dermophiidae; genus Geotrypetes; species Geotrypetes seraphini. Next base: position 171,245,091 of record NC_047084.1, on the reverse strand, counting down.
TGGGAACTTGTTGGCAGAAAGTCAAAAGTTCACCAGGGCATATCAGGCTTAAAGCACCCAAGAGTGCATGCAAGGTTACCCATAAACATCATTTTAAACCATCCACTAGCTTAAAAAACCAATTAATGTGTAAAAAATTCTAATAAATAGTCAACAAATAATTACAATGAGGTAACATAAGATGCCAATGGGCCCCATACTAATTTAAATATGGTACCATGTTCTAAATTTTCCGCATTTATTCTTTCAAATCTATAGCTAGAGCAAAGATTTGCCCACCAGAACAAAAAATTTAAACGATCACAGTTTTTCCAATTTCAGGTGATCATCTGGATGGCTATCCCAGTCATTATTATGGTACATATCCAGGGTGGGGGGGAGGGATTCTTTATGTCATAAATTGATTTTATAATTGGGATGGGTGTGAAGATATCATTATTCAGTATAGATAGGATATTTATGATAATATGTGTAATATGGAATGATAATTGTTTGAGTGGATGGGTGGGTGGGTGGGGGGGAATGGATGATTATGAACATGAGAAAGATGAATGTGCTTTTATTGTATTATTATGAGTTGCATTGGTTGTATTGCACTGTTTGTAGTTTTGAAAATTAATAAAGAATTAAAAAAAAAATTCTAATAAATATAAATTCAAATGTGCAAAGATTGAAGATAATAATAATAAAGTGCCCAAAGTGTCAGGTAATCACATAATCACATATAATATGAACAGGAGAACAAATTCATATCAAGTTACATTGAATTACCAGACTTCAAATACCCAAGGCACTATTTGAATAATTTTTCATGCCCTTACTGGGGTGGTAAATTCATCATTGGTCTTGGTAAAGTGACATGTGCTGTGAATATTTTTTATATATTTTTGATTTCAGTTTCAATAAATATAAAGTGCATTAGGTGCATAAGGTGATAAAGGAAGGAAAGCACTTATCTTTTATGCCCGACGGCTGCCCAACCGTTTCACACTTTGTTTCGTCAGGGGCTATGTGGCTATACATGTACCAAACTTAGAAAACTTCATTGGAGCCAGTGACCAGCAAGGATCTGTTGTCCGGGAGTGCAATCATTGGCACTCCCGGACAACAGACCCTCTTACTAGATGGATGTTGGAGGCTTCTCAGATATGTCCTTGATGGCAGTTTAAATTTATTGGACATGTAACCGTTATCCCTAAGTATAATGCATTATGATAGTCCAATTTTGACCACTTTAAACTCTTCAATGTCCCCCTGAAATCCCATCCATTAAGTACGTTTACAGTAATAATGCAAAGTTTTAGAAAAATTCTGAATGTAAAAAAACAAATCATGGGCTAAAAGTAACCCTGAAGCTTTGTCTGAACTTTAAATATAACCTTCAAAATGGTGGCATATGCCAAATTGCAATTCATTCATATGCCATGAAAAACAGAAGGTTGCTGATACTTTTAAAAAATTAACCCTTCCCCTTTTAAGAAGCAGCGTTAGGGTTTTTTTTATCTCAGGCCGCGGTGGTAAAAGTTACAACGCTCATAGAATTCCTATGAGCATCAGAGCTTTTACCGCTGTGGCCTGTGATAAAAACAAACAAACAAACAAAAAAAACCCATTGTGGTTTGTTAAAAGGCGGGGACAATTTGTTTCTAACCCTGTGCTTATGACCATTTGAAATTAGAAAGGCTTGAGCCTGGCACATCAACCAAGTTTGTTTATGTTCTCTCTCTGAATGAATATAGAAAGATTTTAGTTACAACTAAGGAAACAGATTGCTCTCTACATCCCTGCCCAGCCCTTTGATTTATGGATGCTCAGCTTTTTTATTGGAACACTCACAGCCGATTATAAATGTCTTTTTGCAACTGGGCATTTTTCCAGATAAATTGAAGGAGACCTGTAATATATCTGTTTTTTTAAGAAAAAGAAAAAAAAAACCACTTGGATGAGTCTCTTGTGGATAATCATTGCCAAGCCTCACACGTTCATTTTTAGGTAAGCCTTAATGAGCAGGCAACAGTGCAAAAACCTGACAGGGTGATAAAGGAGCAGGATTTCTTAAACTAGAATCTGTTGTGGTTTCAGAAACAGATTTTGTACTGAGTTTGCTCTCCTTACTTAGATACTTTGCTAAGCCCATATGTTACATATCAGTATATTAAAGAGTTTTCATTTATGTTTTGTTTTGCATATTTTATGCTAATTTCTCCATTAGTGTACAGACAAAAAAAAGCCCAGAGGAGCATTTACTTGCTTTCTATTTAGGATGTAGAAGTGATCCCATGTTAACTCCATGTTATTCAGTTAGGCCCAGATTCTATAAAAAGCGTGGTGGTGGCCACCTTAAAAACGCCCACTGATCGCATGTCAATTACGTGATGGCGCTGTTTATAGTACTGGGACTTCATGAAAGGTAGGCACCAGGAATCCAATGGCCGGATGCCCAACACAATTGACATTTTTTGAAGTACAAACCCCCCCCCCCAAGCAAACACACACAAACCCCAAGCACTCGGCCTCAAACTGCTTGTTCTGATCCTGGTTGTATGTTCCCTTTGCAATTGCTAAAAAAGACAATATTAAAAAAAAAAAAAAAAAAAAAAAGAAAGGTAGGCACCAGAAATGTAGGGCAGGGTTTTCAAGGCCTACATTTCCAGCATATTTCACATAAATCATGCTGTGATAGAGTGGGGCAGCTTGCTCAGGAGAAGGGTTGCACAAATGGACAGACTGACCACACTCTGGTCATTTAAGAAAAAAAACTCTTTAATTAGACAATAGTGTAGACTCGAGCCTGTTTCTTTCCAGGCTCCTATAAGTTTGTGTTCTTCAAAGAAAACAGTTAGGCTTCTCCACAGTCTTTTCCCAAACACAAGTCCCATTCTCCATAGGGCACGACACCCCCCCAAACAGTCTTTATTCTAGGTGCTGGAAACAGTTAGGCAGCATTTGATCCCAGGTCTTAGCATGCACTGAACAAAGGCAGGTTTTTAAATGCAGTATTGTCTTACCTCCTACAAACTCTGTCAGTGCCAAGCCCTTCCAAGCAGCTTCTCCAGCTCCTAGGTTCGTTCTAGCACACCTCTCCTCCTGGGTTTGCCTCAGCCTTTTAAGTTCCCCTGAGTCACTTTCCGGTTTGCTAATTTTTTCCCCTCCCCCCTTCCTGAGAAAAACTCTTTCTCACTGCTGCTGTGGTTGTGAGACAATTTAGCCAGGAGGGTGAGTGCCGGATTTTCCTGAGGTTTATTCTGAGTCTGAGCAGCAGTATCCAGCAGGGGAAGTGGAAGGGTTTCATACACTCTGTCACACACATCTACAGACGTGCTTTATGATTGTCTAATGCTTACAGTGGCTGTAGGCATCATAAAACTCTTCCGTAGTCATGACGCAGGTGCCGTTTATAGAATATGGATCTTAGGGTGTGCTACTTAGACTGTGCCACCTGGATAATGCTTTCATACCCATTACCAACCCTTAGCATGCCCTTCTCATCAATTTATTTTTTAAAATATCATAATGTGCAATTAGCATGTGCTAATAGGCAAGTTACCAGAAAACGCTTTTAACACATTTTGCCAAATACATTTTTCCCGCTAGAAATACATATTAGCTCTTAATGTAGTTTAGTAAAAGGGCCTTTCAACTATGGTCCAATAAACTTGACATCAGTTTCAGGCAAAATAATAGAAAGAGCAAAATTACTGAATACATAGACAAAACTGATTTAATTGGACAGAGTCAATATGGATATAGCTAAGGCAGGGGTGCCCAACACGTCGATCGCGATCGACCAGTAGCTCAGGAAGGCAACCCGAGTCGATCGCGGAGTGTTGCCGTCCTGATCTACAGGGCCGATCAGCCTTCCTCTCCAGTGTTCTCTCTAGGGCTTTTTAACTGGGCGGTCCGCCCAGCTGTCATCTGCTGCTGCCGCCGCTGCTGAACATTAAAAAAAAAAAAACGGCTTGGAGATTTTAGCCCGTAGCGAACTTATGCTCCGTGGCTTCCCTCTGAAACCGGAAGTTATGTCCGGGGGGGTGGGGGGAGAGAAGGGAAACCGGCGCGCACATGTTGAGAGCCCTGAAGCAAGCGTTCGCTACGGGCTAAGGCGGGAGACAGGTTAGTGAAGCATTTGCTCTTCTTGCTGCCGGGTCCTGCCTACTTTCTGTTTCCGCGAAGGCAGGACCCGGCAGCATTTCCCCAATAGGTCCATCGCGATCTTGGGCCAATCAGCCTTCCTCTCCTCGACGGCAGAATTGATGTCGGGGAGAGGAATGCTGGTCGGCCGAAGCAGGGACAGCCTGGGGCGGCGTCGGCTTTCGGGCCTGTTATTGGTGGCGGTTTGGGTCCTGGTCCCCGATGGCAGTGGCTTGGGGAGGGCAGGGAGAAAGAAAGAAAAAGGGCAGGCAGGGAGACAGAAGGAAAGAAGAGAAACAGAAAAAAAGAAAGGGAGGCAGAGAGAAAGAAAGGGCAGAGAGAGAGGAAGGAAAAGTTGGGGGAGGGAACGAGGTCTGGAGGAGAGGAAGCATACAGGCTAAAAGAAGGGAAGAAAGATTGGATGCACAGTCAGAAGAAGAAAGTGCAACCAGAGACTCATGAAATCACCAGACAAGGTAGGAAAAATGATTTTATTTTAAATTTAGTGATCAAAATGTGTCTGAATTTATATCTGCTGTCTATATTTTACACTAAGGTCCCCTTTTACTAAACCGCAATAGAGTTTTTTAGTGCAGGGAGCCTATGAGCGTCGAGAGCAGCGCTGGGCATTCAGCGCAGCTCCCTGCACTCTAAAAACTGCTATCGTGGTTTAGTAAAAAGGGAGGGGGTATATTTGTCTATTTTTGTATGGTTGTTACTGAGGTGATAGTGCATAGAGTCATCTGCTTTGACCTCTTTGAAAAACCCTGGGATAGGAATGATAATTAACATTTTCTATGCGTACAGTGTGCGTTGTGTTTTTTTTTAATTTTATTGTTGGTAAATCATTTTGACTTGGTAATTTTAAAAGTAGCTCGCAAGCCCAAAAAGTGTGGGCACCCCTGAGCTAAGGGATCCTTTTCCTCACTAATTTGCTACATTTTTTTGAAGGTTTGAATAAACATGTGGATAAAGGTGAGTTAATTGATGCAATGTATCTAGATTTATTTTTATAGCTTTTGACAAAGTACTTCATGAAAGACTCCTAAGGAAATTATGATTATGAATTTGTAGATTATGAACTGGTTAAAACAAAGAACATAAGAATAGCCTTACTGGGTCAAACAAATAGTCCATCAAGCCCATTAGCCCGATTTTACGGTGGCCATGGCATGGATTTAAACCCACAACCTCAGGCTGCTGAGGCTTTAGCTTTAACCATAAATTTTGGAGCATAAAAAGTATTTGCCAACAAGAGTGGATTTAGGACAAGGAAAAGACTTTAAAAGCTTTATACTGATTTTCAGAACTAGGCTCATAAGTGTAGGCAAATGGATGACAGCTCTAAATCTAGAAGCATACCTTTTATGTTCCTAAATTATGATGAATTTGGCTGAAAATAGATCATAAGTCTCTGAGACAAACTTACGAGCATACATTTAGGAATGCAGGGCCTGATTCTATAAATGGCGCCTTAAGAATCACTTGGCGCCATAACTAAGGCTCCCTAGTGATACCTAACTAAAATCCTTGCTTAAATTCAACCAATTAGTTTAAATGATGTGGTAATTGTCCATGTCATTGAAATTGAATAATTGATTTTAAAATTAAATAAATCAAAAATTAGGCATGGAATTCCACACAGCGTCTAACGACATCTTTAAGTGGAAGAGTGTTTCAACGCTTAATGACACCTACCTGAAAAGGAGGCATGGTTAGGGTAGAGAATTTGCAAGGTTGACTTAGACATCATTAGACATCTGAGTTTGGTGCCAATATATTAGGCCAGGGAAACCCTGGCCTAATATACTAGTGCCCACCTCTAAGATGCCTAGCAATGCCTAAGAATGCCTAGGTGCCACTAGGCAGGATTCTATAAACAAGTCATAAAACTGAAGGGAAAAAGTACATTTTAGTAATAACAGGGTAAGTGGACGTGTATCTAATATATCAATTAGAGAATGACATGGGAACAAATTTATTCCCATCCCCACAGGAACTCAATTTCCCCATCCCATCCCCATGAGTTTTGATGCTGTCCTTATGTCTCTGCCCCATTCCTGTAAGCTCTGCCTTAACCGTATAAGCCTCAAACACTTATGATTTTGCAGGAATGGGGCAGGGACAGGAAAAGAACTCACCGGGATGGGACAGGAAAATGAGTTCCCGCAGGGACAGGGAAAAATGTGACTAGTGTCATTCTCCAAAATCAATGCCCTGGTTGTGCAAGAATGTAAAACAGCATAAGAACTGTTGTAACTAGAAAAATAAACTATTGTATCAATGTGTTAAAATATGCTCATCCAGTGAGGAGACTGGGGTAAGAGCCAACCAGTGAGAAAGCTGCTACTTTTTGGGGGTTTGCCAGATACTTATGACTTGGATTGACCTCCATGAAGATGGAATACTGGGTTAGATGGACCATTGGTCTGAACTTGTAAAGCAATTCTTATATTCTTAATACAAGGAAGAAAGATTTGGAGAGAACCAGTGGAACAAGTGAGTGTTCTGCGGGGGAGAAGGATTGTTCAAAAGGAGTTAAAATGTAAGAAAGGGCTGTGTGTGTGGAAAGGGTCTTATACAGGCCAAGGAAAAGAATTATACTATACCATACTACTGTATATACTAAAATGCTTCTAGACCACTCTATCTCCACCGTAGTAGGTTCAAGGCAGATATTGCTCTATAAGTTGCCTTGAACCTTCTTAGGCATAGTGTGACTCATAAAACCCAGATTAGTATGCTCACAGTTTTGACTGTGAGCACATAACACTGGCTGAGCCAGTTGGTTAGGGAAGGGGTGGTTAAGGGGTTAAAGTTTAACGAGCTGTGGGAGGCGAGAGGGTGACTAGGGAGGTAGTGGGATAGGTATTCACGTAGAGGATTTAGCGGGATTGGTGGGGTGGAGAGAAGTGGGAGGGAATTGTTGTGGACATGTGAGGTGTGATTAATCGGTGGGAGGTTCTGTGAGGGGTGAAGATTTAGAAGAAAAATTTTGGCGGATTCGCGGTATTTTTGGTTAGGGGGTCGGTCAGTAGGGTGAGGGTTTCTGTAGGGGAAAAGTTTCCCGCCCATTCCCCCCCTCTTTTTGTTGTCATTAGGGGTTTTGGGCTGGGGGTTGTTGGTTCATAGCAGGGTGGGTGGTTAGGTTGGTTGCAGTTTTATTGTGGAAAAATTGATGTTTGGGGGGAAAATGTGGACCAGTGTAGCTATGAAAATAATGGGGGATTTGTTTTTGGAGCTACTCATGTGTGACACCGACATAGGTGACGGAGGGACTCTTCGGCACCATGAACCCTGTTGGGATGAGGTATTGGGATTGTGGGAACATTTTTGTGTGTGAAGCTAGTTCGTCACTGAATAGCTCCAGGGGTTGTGATTGTTATGCTACACTGTTTTTTGATGTATTGTTATCACTGATGGATTTATTGTACTTTTGGAAGTTAATAAAGCTGCGGCCAAAATTTTGCCATTAATTGACTGGTGTTATTATTACTGTTGAGGGAAACATTAGCAGAGATGTGCGAATGACAGTGTTAGGTAGCAAATATTACAGATACATAAAATGAATGGAAAAGGAAATAAAATAATAAAAAACTAAATTCTGCAATTCTATAAAATTTCTTCAACAGATACCATATATGTAACTTCCAAAGCTAATATTTGTACTTTTAACAACTGAAATTCCAAATTTTCACTGCATAAAAGGGAGAGTACTACAAGACAGTGTAATGGCCATTTTCAAAAAAGAACTGAGAGGAGTGAATAGGAGTTTCTCCTGCCCTAAGGACTTCTAGACCACCAGGGACTATAAGTAGGCTCAGGGGGGAGGCAGATTGGAGGTCGGGGGGGACAGGTTCAGAGCTACTTTGGAGGGATTCAGGAGGGTTCAAATTCATAATGGCCATGCATGATAGAGATTTACATGCACTGCCTCCTTGGTATGCAAATATATCTCATGCATATGCATTGTGGATGTCCTGAAAACCCAACTGACTTGGTGTCCCGAGGACTGGGTTGAAGAAGAATTGATATAACAGAATCTGGATGTCCAGATGCCATTATAGGATCCACGCTGCCTAATGACTCCTGAATTTGTGCAACCTTTATAGAATTGTACCCTATAAGAGTAATTCTATAAGAGGGTATCTTGAATGTACCTATTTAGAACCTATTCTATTAAAAAAGTAGGGGCTGTTCTTTGGGTATTTGCACTTGGGGGTGATGAATAGGAGGATATTATTAATTGGATTAGGATAAGGTTTTTGCGATAATCTATGTCTTTGTGTTTTATTGAATAATCATTGATTGGGTGGGTGGGTGGGAGAAAATGGTTGATTATGAATATGTGTAAGCTGAATGTGCTCTTATTGTAGTATTATATATTACATTTTAAGTATAGCACTATTGAAGTTTGAAAAATCAATAAAGAATTTTTTAAACAAAGTAGGGTTGTGTTCAGTTTTGGAGACCGTATCTGGCGAAAGACGTAAGAAGACTTGAGGCGGTCCAGAGGAGGGCGACGAAAATGATAGGAGGCTTGCGCCAGAAGACGTATGAGGAGAGACTGGAAGCCCTGAATATGTATACCCTAGAGCAGGGGTGTCCAATGTCGGTCCTCGAGGGCCGCAGTCCAGTCGGGTTTTCAGGATTTCCCCAATGAATATACATGAGGTCTATTTGCATGCACTGCTTTCATTGTATGCTAATAGATCTCATGCATATTCATTGGGGAAATCCTGAAAACCCGACTGGACTGCGGCCCTCGAGGACCGACATTGGACACCCCTGCCCTAGAGGAAAGGAGAGACAGGGGAGATATGATTCAGACGTTCAAATACTTGAAGGGTATTAACGTAGAACAAAATCTTTTCCAGAGAAAGGAAAATGGTAAAACCAGAGGACATAATTTGAGGTTGAGGGGTGGTAGATTCAGGGGCAATGTTAGAAAATTCTACTTTACGGAGAGGGTAGTGGATGCCTGGAATGCGCTCCCGAGAGAGGTGGTGGAGAGTAAAACTGTGACTGAGTTCAAAGAAGCGTGGGATGAACACAGAAGATTTAGAATCAGAAAATAATATTAAATATTGAACTAGGCCAGTTACTGGGCAGACTTGCACGGTCTGTGTCTGTATATGGCCGTTTGGTGGAGGATGGGCAGGGGAGGGCTTCAATGGCTGGGAGGGTGTAGATAGGCTGGAGTAAGTCTTAACAGAGATTTCAGCAGTTGGAACCCAAGCACAGTACCGGGTAAAGCTTTGGATTCTTGCCCAGAAATAGCTAAGAAGAAAAAAAAAAAAAATTTAAATTGAATCAGGTTGGGCAGACTGGATGGACCATTCGGGTCTTTATCTGCCGTCATCTACTATGTTACTATGTTACTATGTTAGGGGCATACATTTCAATATAGAATACTAGCACAATTGGGCAAATATGTGCATATATTTTTATGCACTTATATCTGCCACAGAGCTGTTGTAAATGTTGGCACCTAGTTTGGGAGCGTGTCCATGCAAATCTTAATATTCCACAATTTAGATCCATAAAAGTGTGCAACACCCACATTTTACCCAAACTGTAGAGGGCACATGGCATGGCTATGCTGAGAATCTCTGCCCTAGGCACAAGCTTTTCTTGCTACGTCACTCTAATTAATCATTGAATAACATGAAGTAGGTGCCATTTTCATAGGTGTCTGTCAATTTAGGTGCCATTTATAGAATCAGGCCATTACAGAATTTCATGTAGTTAGATCAGGGGTGGGCAACTCCGGTCCTCGAGGGCCTGAATCCAGTTGGGTTTTTAGGATTTCCCCAATGAATATGCATTGAAAGCAGTGCTTGCAAATAGATCTCATGCATATTCATTGGGGAAGTCCTGAAAACCCGACTGGATTCCGGCCCTTGAAGACTGGAGTTGCCCATCCCTGAGTTAGATCATAAGAATATAAGATTTGCCACTGCTAGGTCAGACCAGTGGTCCATCGTGCCCATCAGACGACTCACGCGGCGACCCTTAGGTCAAAGTCCAGTGCCCTAACTGAGTCTAGCCTTACTTGCAAATGGTTAAAATACCAGCATTTGCATGCTACCTAAATCTAAGTGGTTTTTCCACAGAATTAGCCTTTTGTAATGCAAGAAACTATTAACTGTTTATTATTCCCTGATATTTAGTCTGATTTATTTCTTACAAAATATAATTATAATTAATATTTTTATATTAACAGTAGAAAGCTTTTGTGTTAGCATTTGGCTGAACTGACTGGGGAAACAAACAGCTGAAAACAGCTTTTTCACATTAAACAGGTTGTAACTTCTGCATTTACAAGGAGCAGTCAGGATATTATTTCTAATAAAGTTTACCACATGACTCTGAGGGTAGAAATTACTGAAACCACTTCTAATTTGTACAGAGTGATACCAGGTCTCGTGGAATGCAATATTTAGCAGCACTTAATAACCATTGGAGTTTATTATGTGTCCCTTCGTATTAATCATGGCTTAATTAAATGTAGATGGCCATTTCATTTTAATTTGTCTCACAGAGCAATATGTCTCTGTTTTCTTTATTTTCTGCAAATCAATAGAGAAAAGTGAGAGAAAATGTTTTTGTATTAGAGCCTGTATCCTTAAAAGAGGCTTATATTTTAATGCTAGAAAACATATGTTCCAAGGTGAAGGGCTCTTATGCGCATGCAGACTGAGAGAAAGTTATGTGGCAGCTATAATGAGTGTGTGTGTGTGTTGAGGGTAGGGAAGAAGTTGTTCCTTTGGAGTAGATCTGAAGCAGATTCATTCAAAAGCAGCAAGATAGAAATCTGTTTTTAAGGGTGAGAATGTGATGAGCAAGTCTGGTACATATCCTATTCATCTCTCTCTCTTGCATTGCACAATGGCCTTTGGTAGACAACCATGTATATGCATATGTCTTCCTGCTTGCCCGACTTGAGTGAGACCCTTGATTTCTTTCTTTTTTTGTAAATCTTTATTAATTTTCCAAACTACAATTGTGCAAACAAACAATTCATATATATATATATATAATATTACAAGAAAAGCACATTAAACTTACGAACATAAATACTCAATTATTTTCCCCCACTCCCCCACCAAATTTTCAGAAAAAGTAAATACTACAAGAAACTATCCATAAATTCCCCGAATCAAATTCCAATGCAAAACCCTCCCCTTCCCACCCACCTTGGATGTGTATGTTTTAAGGTCAATAAAATAAAGTCAGTTATCATTCCTTGCAGAATTTAGTCAATGGCTCCCAAACATCCATAAATTTCCTGAACGTCCCTGCTGTATGGCCATCAAACATTCCATTTTAAAAGTATAACAAAGATTCCCACCAAAAAGTGTAATTTAATCTATCCCAGTTCTTCCAATTCTTCAAAATAAGTTGTATGGCAACCCCTGTCATTATAAAAAGAAGTTTGTTGTTCTGAGCAGATATTTGACTTTTAGCTCTCATTAATGCACCAAATAGGATGGTATTGTACGTCAATGCCACTGGATTTTCCAATATATTGTTCACTTGATCCCAGATGGATCTCCAAAATTTAAATATTAAGGTTTCTTTTCATGGAGCTATTTAGATGCGTCTTGCCTTACCGCCAAAATGCAGTTTTACTATTCATTTTTTCTTGGCCTCCCTTCTCCTTAGTTGCTGGGAGTAATATGGGATTTTCTTTCTTTTCATTTTTTTTTCCTGTTCCCTTATTATTTTTAGTATCCTTTATTTTCTGCGGTTTCTGGCTGCCTTTGGCCCCTAAAAAAAAAAAAAAAAAAGAGAAGGAGAAGGAGAACAAATATATTTTTGAAATTTGAGCGATTTGATTTTGCTTCAGCTGTTTTTCAGTCATGAAGGAAGCCAATGCTTGCCCTGGGATTGATAGCAAGGAATGTTGCTACTATATGGGTTTCTACTAGATACATGTGACTTGGATTGGCCACTGTGGAAACAGGATGCTGGGCTAGATGGACCACTGGTCTGACCCAATATGAACATTCTTATATTATTATGTATAACACTGGAATTCGCACATTGTTCAGATTAACCAAATAACAAACCCAACTCACATATAGAGGCAAAAAATGGGCCGCAGCTCTATTGTTATTAACAACAATTTAATAAAACCAACATCAACATTTACCAATACAGTGTAGCTTAGTCACAAAATTTGGGAGCTACTCGGTGTCAAACTAGCTCCTCTTTCAAAATTCTCCCCCATGTGGGATCCCTTAGAGGGTTAAGCCAAGGGAACCTGTCACCAGGAGTGGGATCCCTAGGATAGTAGACTTGGGGGTGGGTCAGTAGAGTGGGCAGACCTGATGGGCTATGGCCCTTATCTGCCGTCATCTTCTATGCTTCTGTGTTTCCCCAATTCCCTTTCATCAAGACTCGCGGTGCCGCAGAGTCCGGCCGCCACCCATGGCAGTGTCGCACATGAGCAGTTAAACAAAATTAGTCACCAAATCTGTTACATAGCTACACTGATCCAAAATTGTTTTCCCCGCATATACTTTTTTCCACCACAAAACTGCGACCAACCCCACTCATCACCTCACCCTCCCCAAAACCCCTCCAAGAAACTAACCCAAAAATATGTGGGAAGGGAAGGGCGGGCAATTTTTCCCACAAACCTAGACCTTCCCACACTCCCTCCAAACCCCTAATGTTCCACTGCCCACCAATTCTCACAAAATCCTCCAATCCAAAAGCCTGTTTCCCAGCCAATCCTAACTCACTCTCCTCTAACCTATCCCTTCACTTCTTGCTCCCACTCCCCCTCCCCTTACCTAACTTGCCTAACAACCCACTACCATTCACCTACCTACCTGCTAATATTTGATTAATCCTTCCCCCAACCCTTCTTCACTGGCTCAACCAGTAGTATCAGTCTGCAGATTAATCTGCAAGCCACTAATACCTTCCAACAGGTTTAAAAATACCATAATTTTTGCACCATAAGATGCACCTGACCATAAGACCCACCCTAGATTTAGAGCAGGAAAACGAGAAAAAAACATTCTGAACCAAATTCTCCTTGCCAGGCTCTGCACCCAACCCCACACTCCTTGCCAGGCTCTGCACCCTGTCCCCCTTCCCTGCAATGCTCTGTACCCTGTCCTGCCTCTGGTGGTCTAGTAGTAGGCTGGGACAGGACGGACAGGGCATAGGGCAGGCAGGGACAGGGCACAGATGTCAAGGCAGATGACTTTTTAAAATATGCAATGTCACCTCAGTAACAACTATAGAAAAATAGACAAATATAGTGCAAAATATAGACAGCAGATATAAATTCTCAAAACTGACACATTTTGATCACTAAATTGAAAATGAAATCATTTTTCCTACCTTTATTTTCTGGTGATTTCTTTCTTTCCTTCCTCAGGCCTAACAACTGTCCCTTCCTCCCTCTCTCCTTCTTATGTCCTCCTCGATGCCTTCCAGCCTTTCTCCTCTTCCTCCCCCCGTTGTCTGGTGATTTCTTTCTTTCCTTCCTTCCTCAGGCCCAACAATTGTCCCTTTCTCCCTCCCTCCTGTTCCCCTCTCTGCCTTCCAGCCTCTGGCCTCTGCTGGCCTGTCTTCAACTACAATCCAGTGGTAGAAGTCTCTGTGAGTTTCAGGAATGTACTTTTCAACTAGATGTTGTTCATCTTTGGCACCTTTAGTAGGATAGGTCAAGAATATGCAGGAGTTTTCCGGTGGCTGTTTTCCTTTTTTAAGCATGCAACACTGTGATGTTTATTGTACATCACAAAAGTAGTAATTACTCAAAAGTAGATAAAAACTCATTTGTGTATGTAAGAACCTGTTAGGTCCACTCATCAATGACAGCTTTTTGATTTCTTCTTGATTTTCTTTCCTATTATTTCCTAGTTCAGAGTTTATGCTGTTTGACATCTAATTTTGTTGCCATTCCTTGTGGTGACATGATCTTTGATTTTGTTGAAAGTCTGAAGGATTTCTTGCTCACTTTGGTCATTTTCAATCAGTCATACAGTGGAGCTTGCAACTACAATCAGGACCAATAGACCACTGTGGTGTTGTCTGTTCTTTTTCCCATTCACAAATTTTTCTCCCCCAGCCTGCCTGCCCGCCCACTGGATTTAATTACTGCCCGCTGCTGCTGCTGTGAGGATACATCGCCGAAGTAGCAGCGGGAAGGGGGGCGGACTCCTGGCTCAGCAGCGGGGCACCTAGGAAGGGCCAGGCGGGTGCAGTGATTGCACACCACCGGCCCAGAAGCCTTACCCCCTGACGTCAATTCTGACGTCGGCAAGAAGGTCCAGGGGTAAGGCTTCTGGGCCGGCGGTGTGCAATCGCTGCACCTGCCTGGCCTTTCCCTTCTTATAATTTTGGCAGTGAGCAACCAGCAGTGGCGGCAGCAGGTGAGGGGCGGACGTGGTACTGGAAGGTAATGGGGGGGGGAGGAATTTGGGTATTCGCTCCATAGGATGCACCCTTTTTTCCACCCACTTTTTTGGGTGGAAAAAGTGCATCTTATGGAGCGAAAAATACGGTAAGATGTAGAAGGACCATGTCTGTGACAGACAGAACTGGTGCCTACTCTACCTCAGGGTTACCAGATGTCCAGATTTTCCCAGACAGCTTTTCAAAACCTGGCCCTTTGTCCAGGTTTTGAAGAGATTTCCAGCCATTAGCAACATTGGGATGGCATCTGTGCATGCGTGGATGCAACTCAGTGACGTCATGCACATGCATGCAACATCATCGCATCACACCAGCGCATCCACAAATACCATCCTGACAAATGGCCAGGTTGAGGGGGCGGGTCTGGGGATGGAATGAGGCGTGACTCGGGCAGAACAGGGCAGGCCTGGGGTGGGGCCATGGGTCTGGATTTTTAGCCTCAGTCCCAGTCATCTGTCCTCTCACCGTGTTGTCACTATCGCACCAAGGGAGCCCAATGACCTGCACTGAGCCAAGGCTATGAAATATGGACATCGCTTCCCCTTGATGCATGGTGCCAGGAGTATCGAGGCACCAGCATCCCCAATATAAAAGAAGCATTGGTGCAACAAGGGGCACTCCACCTCTATGGAAATGGTGCCAATGTGCCACTCTCTCCACGGCTGGGATCCCCACTTCTGATTGGGTCTGCAGGTATTGATCAATTAACGTACGCAGGTAAGACTAGACACAGGGCACTGGTCTTTGACCTTAGGGCTGCCGCTTGAGCGAACTTCTGGGCATGATGGACCACTGGTCTGACCCAGCAGTGGCAATTCTTATGCTCTTATGATATCAATCTGAAACACTTCCATGTAGCAAAGAATATTTTATCTTCGTTATTGTTATTATCTGCCTTAGAAGTAGTGTTGTCAAGAATTCATCACTTGCTTCTTCATCATCATATAAAGAAAGCTTTGAGAAAGTTGAAATCATTGTCTTTTGTTGTTGGTTTTTATTTTTAATAAGTTTTATTAAGTTTTTAAAGTAAATTTTACATAACATCCAAAGTGTCATCATCATAAATCTAGAGAACATTACTACAAGTATCTCTCCAACATGGTACCGAATTATCATAATCAACCCTTATATAATATAACTTGTACATGGTAAGATCTAAAGAAGGAGAAAAACAGGAAAGAACAAAGAAGAGAAGAAAAAAAGAAAATCAAAAGTCAAGAGGAAAGAATGAGGTTTTCCTTGACATAACAATCTAGATACACCCAAGGTGAACAAAATTGAGAGTTCATAGGGAGGCTGTTACCGCTGACCATAATTGCCTCTTCATATTTTGTATAAAGACACAGAGAGTTCCACCAAAACATGTAATTCAACAGTGATGCTGATTTCCAGTTTTTCAAAATATACAAAATACCAATAAATGACAGGAAATCAATCAGTTTAGGCGGACAATCAAGAGCAGTAAAACAAGGATGTTGCAAACGAATTATCACATCAATGGACATATCCACAGAACATTTGACAATGTCTTTGATAGTTAACAAAATTTGGACCCAGAATGGTTTAACCCTATCGCAGTGGAAAAGCATATGAGCTAGGTTGCCCCCATCCTTATTACATTACATTAGGGATTTCTTTTCCGCCATTACCTTGCGGTTCAAGGCGGATTACAAAAGAATTATCAAGGATGTATTACAAAAAGATCTTACCAAAAAGATATATGGTCATTTTCAAAGATAATAAGAAATGAGTATGGCTAGTTGTTTTGGGTAGGTGGCTTTAGTGAGAGGCGGTATTTGAAACTTGCGGTGTTATTTCTTTTTCAGGGATTTCTTGAAGAGTATGGTCTTTATTTCTTTTCTAAAAGTTTTGTAGACTAGGGATGCTGTCAGTAGATTGGCAATTTGGTTGTCTAGTTTGGCTGCATGAGTGGCTAGGAGGCCATCATATAGTTTTTTCTGTTTGACCGCCTTAATTGGGGGGGTATGAGAATGGGGTGTGAGTTTTCCTATGTCTGGTTGAGGTGTTATGGATGAGGCAGTTGTTCAGGTAATTTGGGATGTCTCCATATAAAGTCTTAAATAGTAGACAGTAGAATTTAAATTGTATCCTTGCTGGGATTGGAAGCCAATGCGATTTGAGATATGCTCCTGTAATATGGTCCTGTTTCTTCAATGAGTAGATAATAATAATAATAATAATAATAATTTTATTTTGTATACTGCCATGCCCAGGGAGTTCTAGGCGGTTCACAGCAGTTAGATGAAATACAAACAATGCAGTTGAAATTAAAGAACATAACAAAGCAATCATAGAGTCAAAGAAGTTATACGTCTACAATTTAAGTGCTGTGTTTTGGATTGTTTGTAGTTGTTATTACAATGCCAATAGGTCGGATTGGGTTGGATCTCCGTTTCGCTTTGTACATGCGAAGCGGGGTCCAATTGGCATGCTACATTAAGAAGTATAAGGATTGTGAAATCCTAGAGGACAAGGAAGGACGGTTAGTTTTTGACCAGAACCTGGTCCAGTCCACCATCTAGTCCAAAGCAGAAACTTGTCATCCAGTGTTGTGCAGCCTGCACCGAAAATTTGTAATGAGTATCTCTCAAAATGTGATATATGAAGGAAACAGCTTTCCCTTGAAAAATGGCCAAATCACACCATTTGTCTATATAGTTGAAGAATCCGAGACATTAAAATGCAGGGTAGAAACATAGAAACATAGAAACATAGAAATAGACGGCAGATAAGGGCCACGGCCCATCTAGTCTGCCCACCTTAATGACCCACCCCTACCTTTCTCTGTGAAGAGAACCCACGTGACGATCCCATTTTGTCTTAAAATCCGGCACGCAGCTGGCCTCAATCACCTGAAGTGGAAGACCATTCCAGCGATCTACCACTCTTTCGGTGAAAAAGTATTTTCTGGTGTCACCGTGCAGCTTCCCTCCTCTGATTTTCCACGGATGCCCTCTTGTAGCCGTGGGACCTTTGAAAAAGAAGATATCTTCTTCCACCTTGATGCGGCCCGTGAGATATTTGAACGTCTCGATCATGTCTCCCCTCTCTCTGCGTTCCTCGAGTGAGTATAGCCGCAACTTATCCAGCCGTTCCTCGTATGGGAGGTCCTTGAGTCCTGAGACCATCCGGGTGGCCATTCGCTGGACCGACTCTAGTCTCAGCACATCTTTCCGGTAATGAGGCCTCCAGAATTGTACACAGTATTCCAGATGGGGTCTCACCATGGATCTATACAATGGCATAATGACTTCAGGCTTATGGTTGACGAAACCCCTACGTATACACCCTATGATTTGTCTAGCCTTAGATGAAGCCTGCTCCACTTGATTGGCAGTCTTCATGTCTTCACTGATGATCACCCCTAAGTCCCGTTCTGCTACAGTCCTTGCTAGGATCTCGCCATTAAGGGTGTAACTTCTGCATGGGTTTTGGTTGCCAAGGTGCATGACCTTGCATTTTTTGGTATTGAAACCTAGTTGCCAGATCCTAGACCAGCGCTCCAATAGGAGTAGGTCGTGCGTCATATTGTCGAACATTGAGTTTTTGATCGTTACACTCCTTTCTACTACATTGCATAGTTTGGCGTCATCTGCAAATAACGTTATTTTACCTCGAAGCCCTTCTGCTAAGTCTCTTATAAAGATATTGAACAGGATCGGGCCCAAGACCGATCCCTGCGGCACTCCACTGATCACCTCTGTCATTTCAGAGGGGGTGCCATTCACCACCACTCGCTGAAGCCTGCCTCCAAGCCAGTTCTCAACCCATTTTGTCAAAGTGTCACCCAATCCTATAGAACTCATTTTGTTCAACAGCCTGCGGTGTGGTACGCTATCGAAAGCTTTGCTGAAGTCTAAGTATACGATGTCCAGGGGCTCCCCAACATCCAGCTTCCTCGTCACCCAGTCAAAGAAGCTGATCAGGTTGGATTGGCAGGATCTCCCCATAGTAAATCCATGTTGACGGGGATCCCGTAGATTCTCCTCGTTCATGATCGTATCCAATTGACGTTTGATTAGAGTTTCCATCAGCTTGCTCACTATTGATGTGAGACTCACCGGTCTATAGTTTGCAGCCTCCATTTTGCAACCTTTTTTATGGAGTGGAATGACGTTAGCCGTTTTCCAGTCCAACGGGACTATACCTGTACTAAGGGAGAGATTGAAGAGCGCGGATAGTGGTTCCGCCAAGACATCACTCAATTCCCTGAGCACCCTGGGGTGCAGGTTGTCTGGCCCCATCGCTTTGTTAACCTTGAGTTTAGACAGCTCACAGTAGACACTGCCTGGCGTAAACTCGAAGCTACTAAACGGGTCTACTGAACAATCCCTCGTCTGTAGCAGAGGGCCAGATCCCGGCTCCTCGCGGGTGAAGACCGAGCAGAAGTATTCGTTTAAAAGTTTAGCCTTTTCCGAGTCCTCTTCTACATAGTTCCCGTCTGGTTTCCTAAGGCGTACTATCCCGCCTGTGTTTCTGTTTCTGTCGCTAATATACCTGAAGAAGGATTTATCGCCCTTCTTGATGTTCTTTGCTAACGTCTCCTCGTTTCGGAATTTGGCCTCTCTAACTGCTGTTTTGACGGCTCTTGCCTTGACCAGGTAGTCTTCTCTCGAGTCCTGGTTCCCTGATTGTTTGTAAGAAATGAACGCTCTTTTCTTTTCTTTTATGAGGCCTGAGATCTCCACAGAGAACCACTGTGGCCTATTGTTCCTTCGCCGTTTACTTACTGATTTTATATATCGGTTGGTTGCCTCCTGTATGGTATTTTTCAGAGCTGACCACATTTCTTCTACGTTATCTGTTACCGCTTGGTTTTGTAGCGCTTGATGGATGAATTCCCCCATGTCCTCGAAGTTGGCG
Organism: Geotrypetes seraphini; assembly: GCF_902459505.1. Classification (NCBI taxonomy): domain Eukaryota; kingdom Metazoa; phylum Chordata; class Amphibia; order Gymnophiona; family Dermophiidae; genus Geotrypetes; species Geotrypetes seraphini. The sequence goes on along the minus strand of NC_047084.1, from coordinate 171,225,633 downwards.
TCCTTGAAGCTTAGGACCTTGGTCAATGTGTTAGCTTTGGCGAACCCCTTTTTGAGATTGAACCATACCATATTGTGGTCACTGGAGGCCAATGCCTCGCCCACTGAGACCTCTGTGACACTCTCGCCATTTGTAAGTAACAGGTCTAGTATTGCCTGCTTCCTTGTTGGCTCCAGTACCAGTTGTTTCAGTCTTGCTCCCTTTATAGAGTTCAATAGCCTCCTGCTGCTGCTGGATGCAGAGGAAAGTGTGTTCCAATCCACACCAGGCATATTGAAGTCACCTAACAGTACTGTATCCCCACGCAAGGTGATATTCTCTATGTCTCCGATCAATTCCATATCCAGGTCCTCCTGTTGATTTGGGGGTCTGTATATTACGCCAAGATACAGGCATTTGTCTTTCCCCCTGGCCAAATTTACCCAAAGGGATTCCCCTGTGTACCTGACATCTGCAATTCTGGTGACTTTAATGTCATCTTTAGTATATAGTGCTACACCTCCTCCCATTTTACCCTCCCTGTCCCGGCGAAGTAAATTGTAGCCTGGTATGACCATGTCCCACCCGTGGGAGTCCGTGAGCCAGGTCTCAGATATCGCCACCACATCCAGGTCAGCGTTCCTCATTTCAGTCTCTAATTCTAGGATCTTGTTGCCCAAACTGTGGGCGTTGACGTACATGGCTTTCCATGCCGCATGTTCGCTTTTAATGCTAGTTTTATTGTGAGTATCTACCCCAGACACAGAAATGTGTGTACTCTGTGGGGGAATTCCCGCTTGAGCTATTTGGACTCTTTTGGTACAATTTGCAAGGTGTGTACCCTCCCTAGACCCCAAATCACAACATGTACCCACCCCAGTCTCGGAAATGTGTGTACTCACCCTAGTCCTGAACCCAGAATTTCTGTGTCCACTTACCCCAGTCTCCAAAAAGTGTTGGCAGCCTAGCTCGCCAGGTGGGTTGATTGAGCCTGTACCCTCCCCCAACTTACCTAGTTTAAAGCCCTATGAAGTAGGTGGGCTAGTCGGTGTCCAAGGACGTTTTTCCCTCTTCTTGTCAGGTGTAGCCCGTCTGATCCTTGTAGTCCTTGCAGCGTCTCTCCATGGTGCAGAAACCCGAAGTTCATCTCCTTGCACCATCCTCGCAGCCAGTCATTAGCCCTCTGGATGCGCTCATCTCTGGCTCTACCTTTGCCCCTCACTGGAAGGATCGAGGAGAAGACCACCTGCGCTTCCAACCTCCTCAGCTTCTCACCCAGGGCTCTAAAGTCTTCTTGTATGCTCTCATGGGTGTTCCTTGCAGTGTCATTAGTTCCAACGTGGATGAGAAGCATAGGGAAGTGGTCCTGGGGCTTTATGAGTCTGTCCAGGCAAGCGGTTACATCCCGAATCTTAGCCCCCGGCAGACAGCAAACCTCTCTTGATTGTAAGTCTGATCTGCAGATTGGTCCCTCGGTGCCTCTCAGTAGCGAATCCCCTATCACCACCACTCTGCGCTTCTTAGGGGTGGGCCGACCTGTTGTCTCCGGAACTGGGGCCTTCTGCTGAACAACACCCTGTACCTCGTTGTCAGATGCTTCCTGGAGTAGCTGGAATCTGTTCTTCAAGGTGATTTGCGGGGTCGATGTAGAACAGCCCTGTATGTGAGAGAAAGAAACAGAAGATGAAGAAGGTTTTCTGTGTTTTCCTGTGGAGGAAGTTACGAGCTGCCAGGAGTCAGCGTCTTCAGTCTCCTCCTGTATTCCGGTGGTTGGTCTCAAGGTAGCAGGGTTGGTTGCTGGCTTAGTTGCTTTGGGTGTTGTGGGTATGGATTCCTGATTGGTGATCTGGGATAGCTCTTGGATGACTCCGTCGATGAAGGTCTCGTCGTCACGAATGCTTCATAGGCGCTGGACCTCCTCTCTCAGGTTCCTTAGCTCCTGCAAAAGGCTGTCATCTAGCTGCTCCATTGCTTCCGTCTGTGTGGAGACTGTAGACAACTTTGTGGGGGGGGGGGATGGCCTCGGTCTGTACAGAGACCTCTGCATTTCGTCCTGGTTTCCCCTCTGTCTGAACGTGTACCGTAGCCACCCCTGGATACCCTCGGTGACTGGACAGCCTGACTTGATTGAAGTCTTGTTGCTTCTGGTCCTTCCTGCCATGATTAATAAGTGTTAAAGTTTGAGGGATAGAGATAGTCAGTTAATTGTTTGTTAAGGCTGCCTGTTTACCAGTGGACTAGAAGGGGCTGCCTGATTGAAAGGTATGAGGATAGAGTGGTCTGCCTGGTTAAAAGTTTGAGGATAGAGTGACTGGTGATGTCTGCCTGGTTAGTGTGAAAGTTTTGGGTGCTTACTGATTAGGTAGAGAGTTAAAGGATTTGGTGTAGGTTGGAAGTTAGACTGAGGTTAATTGGTTGATTAGCTATTTGTAGAAGTTGAACTACCGACTAAGTTAAACTACAGACTTAGTTAAAAGTTCCTCCTTGAGGCCCTTCTTGAGGCTCTTCGCAAAGGCGATCTCGCTAAGGCGAGCGCCTTTGCCGCGCGCCGAATGGCTGTGCGCCGTTGACTCGACCCCTTTTATGGGGGAGATCGGCTGTGACGTCGGGGGGTGGGCGGAGCTACCACCCGCCTCGTCCTGCTCCCTTTGCCGCTTCTCTGCTCCTTATTACTGCCTCCTCCGACTTCCTTCTAACTTCTCCTGCCTTCCGCTCCCCTTAACTGCCTCCTCTGCCTCTCCGATTCACTTTCTCCTGCCTCGCCGCTGTGTCAGCCCTCTCAGCCCCTGCAGCTGCTGGAAACAAGCACACTCACAGCACCTCCGATTCTCCTCAACTCCTCCACGTGCTTGCCCAACAGTTCCCTTCTGGCTGGCTCAGCGTTTGAGGACCCGCCGTTGACTCGACCCCTTTTATGGGGGAGATCGGCTGTGACGTCGGGGGGTGGGCGGAGCTACCACCCGCCTCGTCCTGCTCCCTTTGCCGCTTCTCTGCTCCTTATTACTGCCTCCTCCGACTTCCTTCTAACTTCTCCTGCCTTCCGCTCCCCTTAACTGCCTCCTCTGCCTCTCCGATTCACTTTCTCCTGCCTCGCCGCTGTGTCAGCCCTCTCAGCCCCTGCAGCTGCTGGAAACAAGCACACTCACAGCACCTCCGATTCTCCTCAACTCCTCCACGTGCTTGCCCAACAGTTCCCTTCTGGCTGGCTCAGCGTTTGAGGACCCGCCGTTGACTCGACCCCTTTTATGGGGGAGATCGGCTGTGACGTCGGGGGGTGGGCGGAGCTACCACCCGCCTCGTCCTGCTCCCTTTGCCGCTTCTCTGCTCCTTATTACTGCCTCCTCCGACTTCCTTCTAACTTCTCCTGCCTTCCGCTCCCCTTAACTGCCTCCTCTGCCTCTCCAATTCACTTTCTCCTGCCTCGCCGCTGTGTCAGCCCTCTCAGCCCCTGCAGCTGCTGGAAACAAGCACACTCACAGCACCTCCGATTCTCCTCAACTCCTCCACGTGCTTGCCCAACAGTTCCCCTCTGGCTGGCTCAGTACAAAGAGAAGTCAGTGTTTTCCATTGTGAGATGTGATGTTGAAGTCCAGGAAATTGTGTACTTATGGATTGAAAGGGTAGCAAGGTTTATGAAGAAAAAAGTTGTATCTGCCATAATCCTGCTTTTTGCCATATTTTTCATGTAAATGTCTTATTTTTGTACTTAAGAGCTGGGTCACACCAAAGAGACATAGAGGGTAAGTTATACATCGATATGTCAGCTGACTTGTTCAAAAAGCCGTGTTGCACTCAAGAGCACAATGTCTTTTGTTGTTCTAATAAATTTTTTTGTCTGATGGCAAACTGAATATTTTCAAGAACTGATGCAAGAATGTCAAATGTGTGGGTAATTTTTAGTCTTAAGACCAGACAAGTAGACTTCCTTTCTTAAAACTCCACTGGACAGAAACTAGTTACATTTACTTATGCTGGGTTTTACTAAACTGCGAAAGAGCTTCTTACCATGGGCCGGTGAGGTAAATGCTCCGACGCTCATAGGAATTGAATGAGTGTCAGATCATTTACCTCACCGGCTCGAGGTAAGAAGCTCTTCTGAGGTTTAGTAAAAGGATCCCTTAGTTACAACACAGTCAATAACTGGGGTTAATGGCAAAATAACATGTCTTAATAGTAGCCTATGTTGATAACGTCCTCCCTAAGACAAGTTCCTGGAGGAAAAGTTCATAAAATATTGTTAGGCAAGTAAACTACAAAAAACAATTGTTTATTTCTTAAAATAAACTATGAGAAAGCTGATTTACTTTTTTTTTTTTTTGGGGGGGGGTCCTCTGGATATTTGTGACATAGACTAATAGTATCACATATAGGCTTCTGGGCTCACTGGACATTGGAATAACTCAGTAAGGTCTATCTTATTTTCCTATATCAGAAAGTAATAGTTGTAAAACTATTTGAATTACTGTATACTGTAATGCATTTCACAATAATGCTGGAAAACAGGCTGACACTACATAATTTATACTTCCATTTAATATACTCATTACTGCATGTGATAAATTTGCACATATTTCTACTGCATGGACATTCAGCAAATAATATGTAAAGGGGCATTTCAGTGCAATGTTAAAGTGATTTATTCTAATATTTAATAGGTACTATGATGTGAGAGAATAGTTGCTGCCAAGGTCATAAAGTGAAAAAAAACCTCACTGGAAGCAGAGTGAGCTTAATCTTATTGAATCAGTTCTGCACAGTGTCCTGGATCAGGATCATTGCAATCATTATCTGCTATCCTGAGTTAACCCACTCATGCTAATACTATATTTCCAACAATGTATTTTCTATGAATAGTTACATGCTAAGGTAATGTACTATACCCAGGTCCCCTGGCAGCCTGTGAATCCACAGATGCAGTAACTAATTGTAAAATTTGTTCAATTATGTCTCAAGAATTGATCCTCATAGAATTAGTGGTGATCAGTCCTGGGGGAAGTTACCAGCTCAATTGGTCATACTTATGACAAAATACAAATATCCATGTCTTGTCAACAAAGCCAGTCAGAAGGCCACAAGGCTGTAGTGCTGTCAGGAGAACTTGGAGATGTGAATTTATTTCATTGCTTGGTGACTGGAGATGAGATTTGGGTCTATCACAGAGAGTTCAAAGTGGAATCAAAACAGTAGAAGCACAAGTCATCCCCCACCCCAAAAAGTTCACGACACAAAAATTTGCAAGTAAAGTCATGGAAATTATCTTCTGGGATGATGAAGGACCTTTGCTTCTGGAGTTCATGCCACACAAGACAACCATAACCAGGGAGAATTATGCCAACACAATGATCGCTTTGCAGGAGTCAATCAAAGAAAAAGATGAGGACAACTTTCAGCAGACTTGCTGCTTCTTCACAACAATATTCCGGTGCACATGTTACGACAATCACAGGCTGCCATCCGAGAATGTAGGTTTCTGCACCTGAACTATCCACCCCTACAGTCCTGACCTGGTTTCCTCAGATCATTTCCTGTTCCGAGTTTTACAGAAATCTCTCCTTGGACAACGGTTTTCAAGTGATGAAGACGTCAAAGAAGCTGTGACTTCCTGGTTTGATGGTCAATCAGAAGAATTCTTGTCAAAAGTGTTAGTCATTGCAGGAAAAGTGAATAAAGTGTACTGTGCGGAGCTATCAGGGTATTATAAAGAAAAATAAAACAATTTTCTTGAAAACGTTTCTTTCCTTCTGAAGTAGATAAATTATTGAACAGCCCTCATATAACTTCCTTTTTATTGCAGGTGTTTCCTGCTCAGTTAGATTCAGTCAGTGTTCACATAATTAATGCCCCTAAACATAGAACCATTATCTCTCAGATAGGCAGACTAGATGGGCCATTTGGCCTTTATCTGCTGTCATGTTTCTAACCACCATAAAGAGATTGAAACTCAATAAAGCACCCGGAAATGAGAGTTATAAAGATAAATTTTGCTTCAGTTATACCAGTCATTCATAAATAGCCAAACTAGTATGGGATCCTTCACAGAGGCCACTATAATTGTATTTTTGAAGATGGATAAAGATCCCCTTCTCACTAGGAATTATAGATCAATTTCCTTAATCAGTTATGATTGTAAGATATATGCTAAGATCCTAGCTGACCGTCTAGTGAAATTTATGCCCCTCCTTATCACCCCCTCATAGAGTGACTTTGTTTGGAATCAAATGGCTCTAGACAACACACGGGTCTTCTGTCATGTACTACATTTAGCAGACAAACTTCCCCATCCTATTTGAGCCATGACACTTGATGCCAAGAAAGCCTTTGAGTACATCAAATGGTACTATCTTTTTGAAACAATACACTGGTTCCAGTTAAGCGATGAATTTCTTAAAATATTGAAACTGCTCTACTTTCACCCTCTGGCAAAGTTTTTGTGGAAGGTTGTTATACTGTTTCCTTTGTTCTGTCTAGGGGTACTCTTGTTTAATCTATCTTTAGAACCGCTATTAAAGTACTCTTAATTCTCATTTTAAGATTCATGGAATTCCGTACTGCAAGAAAGAAGTAAAAGTCACACCTTTTTCTGATGATGATCTTTTATATCTGATGCATTCTGCGACATACATTCTAGCTTTTTTATCTACACTTATCTCCTTTGGCAAGTTATCTGGATACCTAGATAAAACTGAAGTGATGCCCCTAAATGACTATTGCACAAAGATATTTTATATCCTTCCCAGTACAATGGTGTGCTCAGATATAAAATACTTGGATATTAAATTTCAGTCTACATAGGAGGACACTCTGGGCCTGATTCTATAAAGGACGCCTAAGTGCGCCTAAGTTCTGCCTAAAATTAAGCAGGACTTAGGCGTCCAACCTAAATGGTTAAATAGCGATTTAAGGATCTTAACAAGCGATAATTGGTAGTTGGATGTCCAAAGGTTGTGGATACAAGTTCTGACATGCATCCACAATTCTGTGGGTGATCTTTGGGAAAAACTGAGCCTAACTATATAGACATGGGTGTAGCATAGGCTTCGATGCAGACGTCTCTTCACTCATTTACATATATTTTAGATGCACTTTACAGAATCAGGACTTCTATATCTTAATATCTATAATTTACTCACTAAAATTCAGGAATGTTGCAGCTCTGTCGCCCCTTTGGCTTACCTGATGAGGACATTTGGAAGTTATTCAAATGACCGTAATACCTAGAATTTTATATATCCTTCAGATGTTGTCCTTCTTTCCTCCATCATTTTCTAAGAAGGTCACTCTATTTTAAGAATTTCCCTAAAAAATCTTCAAACGCCCAGAAGCTGAAGGAGGATTAGGATTTTCAGATTTCAGGAAATATGCACTTGCTTCTAGCTTGTGCAGTGCATGCTGGTGGTTCCAGAATTCTGCCCCCAAAACTCTTCTAGTGTGTATGGAAATGGAATCTGAGATGATTAAACCTTATTCATTATCTGCTTTAGTTGGATCCACAAACATTCACTTCTTACTAAAAATCCAATTATAGTAGATGCCCTACATGCACTGCACCACTTTGATCTGTTGTTGGATCATCCAGTATTGTCTGCATTCCCCTTTGGGGAAACCTCACAATCTTGAATAGTCATCAGCCAATATATTGGAAAAAATGGGTAATGTACGGTGTTATACTTTAGAAATCAAATATACATTTTTAACATCACCCTGTTTTTCATGGGAAGTTAATCTAATTCTGATAGAACAGCTCAGATTATCAACATCCCCCTCCCAAATCTCCAAAGAAGCCCCTGACTCATTCCTCATGCTTCCCAGGTTGGTTAGCAGTGGGAAAGGAGTGATCATTATTGCCAGCTTGGATTCTAAATGACATCTAGCAAGGGTTAATGGTGATCTAGGTCTGGTGTCTCCTCATGGGGATGATGCTAGTCTCAATTGGATGCCTTTATGGATGGTGTGGAATGATGCCGATCTGGGTTGGGTACCTTTTTATGGGATGGAGTGATTGCTGATCTGTTAGGTGCTTCCTCGTTTGGGGGGGTTGATGTTTAGTGACTAAATTTTTTTAATTCTTGGGGGGGTCACAGTAAATTCCTTGGTCAGATAGCATAGATGCATGTACTGTGCTGTCTGTTGATGGATTTATTCTGCAGTAACTGTCTTGCCTGTATGGTAACTACACAGCAGACACTGGACATGCCCCTAACAGGTACCACAAAGACTTTGCAATTATTATGCATTAATGTGGGCAACCAATGCATGGTGACAGCAGATCTATACCACACTTAGGGCCCCTTTTATAAAGCCATAGTAAATGCACCAAAGCCCATTCAATCCCTATGGGCTTTAGTGCTTTTCCCACACCGGCCCCTGCTATTTGGCTTGATAAAAGAGACCCTTAGTAAACAAACCCCTTAATTATATCTCAGACAGAGTTAATTTTTTTGCCGTTGAAATCCACAAAATTTAGTGCCATGCAACATTTTAAAATATTATTTCTACAAGTCAATAAAGCATGATATTCGGAGGCATTAGGAATCTGTAAAACTGTTTACAGCTTATTGCATTGGCCTCTATGAAACTAATGACATTTTAGTGTAGTAGGTCATTCCTACTTTCTGACAGTGCAATGCCTAGATTTATTGTGGTTAGGAACCCTATTGAAGGCTGTAGCAAATAGGAGCCCGGTGATGAACTTGCATGAATCTTATCTCTTGGCTTCATTCCAGCTGAACTAAAATGAGAAAGATTTGGCTAATTATGTGGATAATAATGGGATTAATTTGATGTTCTTAAAATATTAAAGGTAAATGAAGTGAATGAAAATATATTGATGGTACTAAAAATTTACATAAAGGATTTGAATAATTATGTCTAGCTAAGTGGTCATCAAAGGCAGCCGTTCTCGTTGGTTTTCTTACAGCATTGATTCAGTGCTATTTCTTTTTCCTTCTAATTATTTTTTGGCACTAGTTCCTTTTATTATAGTAATCTTCCCATTATTTCTTTAATCTTATTCTAGGCAGCCACTGCTCAATTATAGATCATGTATTAAAATCAGCCATTAATTCCGGTTTATTCATTGATTTTAACATAGGAATTGTGTGGTAGGCTGATACTCAGCCTGTAGTGTCAGTTGTCTGAATGCTGGTCGATAGACTGATCCCTGGATAGCAAAATGGATTTAGGCCCAGATTCACTAAACCTTCCGATCCTGTACCGACGATCGCAAAACCAGATTTACTGGTTTTGCGATCGTTCCCTGACCTCGACCTGATGCACTAAACAGTTTTCCGATCAAGCTCCTATCCGATCTGATCCACCCATGCAAATGAGGGGAAATGGCATGCAAAAGTAGGAAGCGATTGATTTACTATGCAGAAGAAGAAACACCAATTGGGTGTGTTACATATGCAAAATATCTGCCCCATAAAAAAAAGTGAATAAAAGATAGGCAGACCTGTCAACCCCCCCTCCCTCCGCTACCCACAAATGGCAGGAGGGATGACGACTCCCTCCTGCCATTAGTGCTTTCCTCTCACCCCAGAACACGGACCCCCGCTCCCCGTACCTCTAAAGTTGGGAGCAGGAGAGGTAATCAGTCCCTCCTGCTTTGTAGGCCTCCAGTGCAGTCTTCGGAAGCAGGAGGAACCACAAAGTCCTCCTGTTCCTCCTCCTCCTTCCGACGCAATGCGAATGCGGGCCTTAGGCTCCATCCCGATGCATCATGTGATGCATGGGACGGGGCCTATGGCCCTGAATGGCTCAGGCGCCTCGGGCTGTCCCCATAATGTCAATGTTTTCCACAGGTCCAAATGTACACTGAAATTACTGGGACAGCGAGCGAAGACACATTTTGGCAGGAATCTTTAAGATAATCACATTATTTTTATCTGCTTACCTGATGTTTTGCCCACCTGTTTGAAGTAGAAATATTTAAAATCTACGCTCAGATATTACTTATGCAATCTGCGTTTCTAATTCACGTTTTCAATTTGCATGTATACAAGGAGGTTTTTTATGGCCTATGAGAGAGTTGGAGGGAAGCCAGTAAAAGCTATATGGCTTTTTCCTTCATAGCTGTAATGTAGCATTTGCTCTCCGCAGCTCCTGAAGCCTTTTTCCTCCTCTTAGAAATGTTTTATAAGAGACAAGTTAAAGGTAATACAGTAGCCATTTACAGAATCACAGCTTTTGTCAAAGGAAATGTAGACCAGTGTTTTAAAGGTCTACATTTCCGGCACCTACCTTTGATGAAAATAGTCTCTACCGAGGCAACTTAGAATGGCTAAGGTTGTTTCCGGTGTTAACCACGCCTACTTTGACCTTAGACTTTCTAAGGTGCCTCTGTAGACGTGATGAAGGTGCTGTTTTTCTAGGCACCTACATTTTTTAAACAATGTTTAAAGCCTTTTAAAATGGTTTTTCCAATTAAGTTAGGCACCTAACTTAGGGGATCTTTTACTAAGGCATGTTATCCAATTTAGCGCTTGTTAAATTGGCTAGCCCACCTTAGTAAAAGACCCCCCTAAGTTATTTCAGACGCTGAAGCAGACGCTGAAGGGAAGTGGAGAGAGAGGAAGGAGCAGACGCTGGATGGAAGTTTCATCACATCAATCTCAGCTCTCTCACTAATAATATTATATTCATTTTTTAATCATTCTGTGAGCAATACATCAATATTGTTGTTATCTTCTAATAAAATAATTTTAAAATGTGTCCTTGTTTTTCAATATATAGTATGTACAATATTGTTTACCTGAGAGAGTGGGCACTCAAAAAAGGTTGGGAACCTATGGTCAAATGATGCATGGGTGTCTTGAAAAAGGTTTGATTATCTCTTTAAGACATCCAAATGCTAAGCCCGTCCAAATCCTGCCCAAAGGACACCTCTTACACTCCCCCCTTAACATTTTGATATCCTGGAAGGTGAATGCTCTGAAACACATCTAAAAACTAGGTTTTGAAAAGCAGCACCTGGATGTTGTGGCGATGAAAATCTCCAAGTGCTGGCTTATGCTGTTGTTTGGATGCCTACATTTTTTGAAAATGAGTCCCATATTATAGTGAAGGGGGAGATACATGTGAGAGGACAGTCAGGTTAATCAAAAAAGTAGTCATGATAAGGTAAACTTCAAAGTGCAAGTCACAAGGATATCATAACTAGGACTTCAAATTTTAGGTTTAATTGAAAAATGCTGATAAAACCCCCCTGGTGCAAAAAACGGTTAAAATTGGTGGTCATTGGATAAACAGACCTGTCAACCCCCCTCCCCCCGCTACCCACAAATGGCAGGAGGGATGACGACTCCCTCCTGCCATTAGTGCTTTCCTCTCACCCCAGAAAACGGACCCCCGCTCCCCGTACCTCTAAAGTTGGGAGCAGGAGAGGTAATCAGTCCCTCCTGCTTTGTAGGCCTCCAGTGCAGTCTTCGGAAGCAGGAGGAACCACAAAGTCCTCCTGCTTCTCCTCCTCCTTCCGACGCAATGCGAATGCGGGCCTTAGGCATCACTTCCCAAGTGTACTCTCATTCCTTCCCAATTTGTTAGTTTTTCCAATAAATAAGGAATCCCAGCGATATGTCCTAGTTGATTTGTTTTATCTATGACCTAGCTCTATTCTTCTAGTTCACTACTACTACCGTATTTTCATGCATATAACGCGTGCGTTATACACGATTTTTACAAACCGTGCATAACCTTGCGCGTTATACGCGTGAGCGCGTTGTACAAAATTTTTTTAACATAGTTCCCCCCCGACGTCCGATTCACCCCCCCCCCCCCCCCGCAGGACCACTCGCACCCCCACCCCGAAGGACCGCTCGCACGCACTCCCACCCGCACCCGCACCCCCACCCTGAAGGACCGCTCACACCCCCACAGCCTCCCGACCCCCCCCCCCATTATGTAGAAGCTCCTACCGGTGTCCTGCTGCTTCCTCTTGGCGGTCCCGGCACTTCTGTGAGCCCTGCGCCTGCGCTGCTTCCTCTTCCGGCGGTCCCGCCCTTTCTCTGACATCAAGCCCTCTTGCCCCACTGACTCCCCGACACGATCGGGGCAAGAGGGAGCTCAAGCCCTCTTGCCCCAGCCAACCGCGGCACCCCCGACACGATCGGGGCAAGAGGGAGCTCAAGCCCTCTTGCCCCCCCGACTCCCCGACATGATCGGGGCAAAAGGGAGCCCAAGCCCTCTTACCCCAGCCAACCGTGGCACCCCCGACATGATTGGGGCAAGAGGGAGCTCAAGCCCTCTTGCCCCAGCCAACCGCGGCACCCCCGACACGATCGGGGCAAGAGGGAGCTCAAGCCCTCTTGCCTTCCCGAATCCCCAACATGATTGGGGCAAGAGGGAGCTCAAGCCCTCTTGCCCCAGCCAACCGCAGCACCCCCGACACGATCTGGGCAAGAGGGAGCTCAAGCCCTCTTGCCCCCCTGACTCCCCGACATGATCGGGGCAAAAGGGAGCCCAAGCCCTGTTACCCCAGCCAACCGCGGCACCCCGACACGATCTGGGCAAGAGGAGCTCAAGCCCTCTTGCCCCAGCCAACCATGGCACCCCCGACACGATCGGGGCAAGAGGTAGCTCAAGCCCTCTTGCCCCCCCAACTCCCCGACATGATCGGGGCAAGAGGGAGCTCAAGCCCTCTTGCCCCCCCCATGACTCCCCGACACGATCGGGGCAAAAGGGAGCCCAAGCCCTCTTGCCCCGCCGACTCCCCAACTCCCCAACAATATCGGGCCAGGAGGGAGCCCAAGCCCTCCTGGCTCTGTCGACCCCCCCCCCCCCCGCTAGTTGTTCGGGCCAGGAGGGAGCCCAAATCCTCCTGGCCCTGGAGACCCCCCCCCCCCCCGCTAGTTGTTCAGGCCAGGAGGGAGCCCAAACCCTCCTGGCCACGGCGACCCCCTACCCCCACCCTGCAGTACATTACGGGCAGGAGGGATCCCAGGTCCTCCTGCCCTCGACGCAAACCCCCCTCCCCCAATGACCGCACCCCCCAAGAACCTCCAACCGCCCCCCCAGCCGACCCGCGAACCCCCTGGCCGACCCCCACGACACCCCCACCCCCTTCCCCGTACCTTTGTGTAGTTGGCCGGACAGACGGGAGCCAAACCCGCCTGTCCAGCAGACAGCCAACGATGGAATGAGGCCGGATTGGCCCATCCGTCCCAAAGCTCCGCCTACTGGTGGGGCCTAAGGTGCCTGGGCCAATCAGAATAGGCCCGAGAGCCTTAGGTCCCTCCTGGGGGCGGGGCCTTGGGCACATGGTGGGCTTGGGCTCCCTCCTGGCCCGATATTGTCGGGGAGTTGGAGAGTCGGCGGGACAAGAGGGATTGGCCTCCCTTTTGCCCCGATCATGTCGGGGAGTCGGGGGGGCAAGAGGGCTTGAGCTTCCTCTTGCTCTGATCGTGTCGGGGGGTGCCGCCGTTGGCTGGGGCAAGAGGGCTTGAACTCCCTCTTGCCCCGATCATGTCGGGGAGTCAGGGATTCGGCGGGGCAAGAGGGCTTGACGTCTGAGAAAGGGCGGAACCGTCAAGAGGAAGCAGCAGGACACCGGTAGGAACTTCTACATGATGGGGGGGGTCGGGAGGCTGTGGGGGTGCGGGTGCGTGCGAGCGATTCTTCGGGGTGGGGGTGCGTGCGGTCCTGCGGGGGGAGGGGTGAATCGGACGTCGGGAGGGCATCAGGCTTTCAGGGTGGGGACAGGACTTCAAGGAGGAGAGGAGAGTTGGGGCGGGCAAAAGGAGAGTCGGGCGGCAACGGGAGAGTCGGGCAGCATGCGCGGTATACGGGTGTGCGCAGTATACAAAATTTTTTTTACATATATCTTGGTTTCCCGCGCGCTATACCCGTGTGCGCGTTTTACACGGGTGCGCGTTATCTACATGAAAATACGGTATTAATTATTTCTATAGGGCTACCAGATGTACACAGCACTGTACAGAGTCACAAAGAAGAAGACAGTCCCTGCTCGAAAGAACTTACAATCTAAACAACCGAGATAGTCAAACAGGATGTCATGATATAGTTAAGGGGAACGGTTAATTAGCTGGCTGGGTTGATGGGCAGAGGAGTAGAGTTATGGATTGAAGGCTATATAAAAAAGATGGGGTTTCAGTCTGCTTTTAAACAAGGTAAGGGGCTTGGTGGACAAACTCAGGTAATTTATTCCAGACATAGGGGGCAGCTAGATGAAAGGAATAAAGTCTAGAATTGGCAGTGGAGGAGAAGGGTAAAGCTAAGAGCGACTTATATGCAGTTCTCTGGGAGATGTACTGTATAAGAAGAGAGAAGAATGGAGAGCTATTAAGGGGCAGCAGAATGAATACACTTGTAGGTCAGCAATAGCAGCTTGAATTGAATGCAAAGGTGGATAGGGAACCAATGAAGTGATTTAAGGAGAGGGGTGCATGAGTATAGTGAGGTTGGTAGAAGATGAATCGTGCAGCCAATTTTTCAGAGGGGGGAGAGGTGGCACTGCAGGAGACCAGTTAGAAGTAGATTGCAGTAATCTAAGCATGAGGTACGAGAGTATGGACAAGGTTTCAGGTAGTGTGCTCAGAGTAGAAGAGGCAAATTTTGGTGATATTACATTACATTAGTGTTTTCTATCCCGCCAATACCTTTCAGTTCTAGGCGGTTTACAAAAAGAGTTGGCCTGGGCATTCCCAGGGAGCTTACAGAGTTGATGAAGTGAGCTTGCAGAGATAGAAGTGACAGGCCTTAGCAGTTTGTTGGATGTGCATAGAAAATGAGAGGTCGGAATCAAAGACAACTCCAAGTTTGCGAGCAGAGGAGACTGGAACAATGACAGTATTATTTACCGAGATGGAGAACGGATAAGGAGGAGCAGAGGGTTTAGGAGGAAAGAGAGGCAGCTCAGTCTTGGACATGTTTAGTTTCAGATGACAGCAGAACATCCAGGCAGCAATATCAGCCAGTCAGGCAGAGACATTTTCTTGGACTTTAGGTGAAATTTCAGGTGTCTTGTATCCTTGTACCTTTTCTCTCCTGGCTCCTATTGCATTGGTTACTCCAAAATCAAAACCATGATGATGGAAAGAGGCTCTTTGAAATATACGAGTAGATAAATTATACAGCATCATGAGAGTATCAGAGTTCTTTTCTTACTTTAGTAGACTATAAAAATGTGAACATTTGCATTAGGTTTTTTTTTTTTGTTTTTTTTTTGGGGGGGAGGTTGTAATGAAGCATATATAAGAAATTTCAGATGTCTAGTGTATCCTATGTACAGTGGCGTACCTAGCATATGTGACACCTGGGGCCCATCATTTTTTGACACCCCCCATCTATATGAAAAATATGATTTTTAGTAACAATCTACATATCGCACAACAAGAGTGTACCTAGGAAAAGGCAGCATCTTAAACACTGCAGTGAGCACTAGAACAACAACACATACATTGTAAAACTAAACAAACCAGATCCTGCACAGTCAATTGATCCAGTACAGTCGATGCTATCAGAAAGCCATGTCCCTTTCATACACACAGACAGATACACCTTTGCCCAATATGGAATAATCACAAACTAGAAATAGAAATATGTAGACAAAAGTTAAACTGAATTGCCAAAAAACCAGACTTTGCATACAATGCAACACCACAACTCCACAAAAACAAAATACATGTCCTCTAATACTGTGCAAAATATAAAGACAGTAGATGTAAATTTGAAAAACTGATACATAACAATCACCACTTTACAAATTAACAAATAAAAATAAAACAAATAATGAGAAATATGAAAATACCATTTTATTGGACTAATCCCCATAAGCTCGGTCCTCATTCCCCACAAACCACCTGATTCCATCTACACAAGCCTTGAATTGTTTTATATTGAACTTATTATATTAAAGTATAAAAAGAAACAATATTCTGTACAATTGTCAATTTATAAATCAGCGTCTTCCCCCCACTCTCTCTTCCCCATTTCCCTTCAGCGTCCTCAGCCCACTCTCTCTCCACTTTCCTTCAGCGCACGCACATAAAAATAAGCAAGTAATTTTATATCATTTTCATTCTATTCATTCATAGAAATTAAAGTCTAAATAATGCCAGTCACATAACAAAACATGATTTTATAAAAATAATTCCCTGCAGTCAAGCCTGCAAGGATTACTAGATGTCTTTCAGCAGCTCCCCTCCTTCCCTCCCCGTTACCTTCGTGGTCAAGTCAAAATGATCTACCAACAATAAAATTTTAAAAACACAAAGCACATTGTACGCAGAGAAAATGTTAATTATCATTTATATTCCACGGGTTTTCAAAGAGGTCAAGGCAAATGACTTTGTGCAATGTCACCTCAGTAACAACTATACAAAAATAGACAAATATACCCCCTCCCGTTTTATTAAACCGCGATAGCGTTTTTTAGCGCAGGGAGCTGCGCTGAATGCCCCACGCTGCTCTCGACGCTCCCTGCACTAAAAACTGCTATTGCAGTTTAGTAAAAGGGGCCCATAGTGCAAAATATAGACAGCATATATAAATTCTCAAAATGGACACATTTTGATCACTAAATTGAAAATAAAATCATTTTTCCTATCTTTATGTTTGGTAATTTCATCAGTCTCTGGTTGCACTTTATTCTTCTGACTGTGCATCCAATATTTCTTCCCTTCTTTCAGCCTCCTGTATGCTTCCTCTCCTCCAGACTTCATTCCCTCCCCCAACTTTTTCTTTGTTTCATCCTGTCCCCTTCTTTCTTTCTCTCTCCATGCCCCCTTTCTTTCTCTATGTCTGTCTTTCTCTCTCTCTCCGTGCCCCATTTCTTTCTTTCACCCTGCCCCCTTCTTTCTTTCTCTCTCCATGCCCCTTTTCTTTCTCTATGTCTGTCTTTCTCTCTCTTTCCCCATGCCCCATTTTTTTCTTTCTTTCACCCTGCCCCCTTTCTTTTTTTCTGGCTCCCTGGCTCCCCCCCTTTCTTTCTTTCTCCCTTCCCTCCCCCATGCCACCGCCGCTACCACCATCATGCTGCCACCACCGCCGGGGAAAGGCTGTCACTGGCCATCGGAAACAGGCCGGCGCCAAAATCGCCCTCCTTCTTTTCCCGCGGGCCGACCTACTCTGGCTGCCCGACGTCAATTCTAAGTCGGAGAGGACGTTTTGGGCCAGCCAGGCAGTGATTAGCTGGCCTAGAACGTCCTCTCCGACATCAGAATTGACGTTGGATGGCTAGAGTTGCTTGGCTCGGGGATGAAAAGCAGCAGGGAGGGAGAATTTGACGCCGGCTTCTTTCTTTCCCCGGCGGCAGCCTATTCCCCAGTAAGTGGCCAGCTGAACACCCCCTCGGGCCTTGCACCTGGGGAGGACCGCCCCCCGGCCCCCCTTGGTACGCCACTGCCTATATATAATAAAACGCTAGCCGCGCATGCGCACTCCTATCTGCATGTTCCGTGATCAGTAGGTCTGTGGCCGCAGAAGTGCGCATGCGCACCTAGCTGTGTCAGTACCCGGCAGAGAATCTGGACGCGGGCCTCCCTGCTCTTCAACTCCGCTTAGGTGTGGCTGTGAGTTCGGGCGTGCAGTGTAAACCTCGACTCCCGAATGCATGTGGCTCTTCAAAGAAGCTTGCACTTAGGTGTGTCTGTGAGTTCAGGAGGAGCTGGCGCTTAGTTGTGGCTGTGATTTCGGGCATGTTCGGTGCATCGTCGGCCTGGAGGAGTCGATCTGGCTGGGGCTCCCGTGCGCGATTCCAAGGTCGGCTGCGTGGGAGTTTAGCATGTGTGAGCAGTGGGCGTAGGACTTCGGGTGGGGAAGAGTGCCGCCTCCTTTTTCACCTGTTTGTATCGCTGGCTCGGCTTGGCTGGCTCGGCTTGGACCCCGTGCAGGAGGAGCTGAAAGCAGCGCTGGGGGCTCGGTAGGTGTTGGAAGAAACCGCCGAGGGAGTCCGCCCAACCCGTCGTGGCCTCCCCCGGACCCGGACAGCTTCCCACGAGGAAATAACAAAACGGCCCTACATTCACAGACCCACAAGCAGGGTTGCCATGGAAACCCAGCCGGCATAACAAATTGCAAGGGTCAGTGAGAGGGGATCAGCAGCGACATGTACAGCAGGGGCTTAGAGGGCAAGAGAGCTGCAGTTGGAGAGACGGGAATGTTCAGATAAAGAACTTGAGACTGAAGAAGGAATAAAAAAACAAACACAGGATCAGGAGCATACATTGGGTTTGTCTTTTTATAATTTTACTTTCTTTTATATTTTGTACATCGCTTTGCAAACCGATTTAGCGATTCATCAAATATTAATAAACTTGAACTTGAACTTAATAAAACAGAAGTTTGCAGGAATCAGGAACATATAGAGAAAGGAGAGCAGAGACCCCTACAAGAAGAGAAAAAGAGCAAAAAAACTGGGGATGAGAAAGAGAGCAGAGATGCTTGCAGGGAGAAAAAGCGAGGCAGTAATATTACAGCTTGAGAGTGCAGAGTGAGGAAGAAAGCAGAGACAGCGCTACACAGGGAAATGGAGAGAGGAAAGAGACATAAATAAAAACACAGACAGACATATATTCTAGCACCCGTTAATGTAACGGGCTTAACGACTAGTTTATTACATAATGTACAACAAACTCTGAAGCATGTTATACTTAGGGAGAAGAAATGGCAGTGAAAAAATACCATTTGTTATAATGAAAAAAATGCAGACGATTACTGTAATGTAATATACCACAACTGAATATTTAATGTGATCTAAAAATCATGCTCGTACAGAATTATTCCCAAGTGTTGAGCTGTAGAAAATTGTTCTTCAATAATGTCTCCTGCGATCTTAACATTTCTTTTTTTGACTTTGTCTTTTGTTTTAGGTTTGGATTTATTCTTCACAAAGGTGAGCCTGCACTTCAAAAAATTGACCTTGAAACAATGTCGTACATCAAGACAATTAATTTAAAGGACTATAATTGCATTCCTCAATCTCTGGCTTATACGCACCTTGGAGGGTATTACTTTATTTCCTGTCAGCCTGATAGCACTGGGGCTGTTCCTCCGCAACTTATAGTGGATGGTGTCACTGACTCTGTTATTGGATATAATGGGGATATAACCGGATCCCCTTTCATCTCTCCTGATGGACATTACCTTGTCAGCATTGATGACATAAAAGGTCTCATGTGTGTTCAATATATTACAATCAGAGGAGAAATCCAAGAAGCATTTGATATTCATACTAACTTGCATATATCAGATGTGGCTTTCCAGCCATCATTTACAGAGGCTCACCAGTACAACGTCTATGCTAGTTCCGGCACGCAGACTGATGTGCTCTTTGTAGAACTTTCTTCTGGCAAAGTTAAAATGGTAAAAAGCCTCAAGGAGCCTGTGAAGACAGAAGAGTGGATTTGGAACAGCAAGAACCGAATAATACAGGGCAGTGGTCTCTTTGGCCAGTACCTGATGACACCTTCCAAGGAATCGTTGTTTATTTTAGACGGACGACTCAATAAATTAAACTGTGAGATCACAGAAGTGGAAAAAGGCAACACGGTTATTTGGGTTGGGGAAGCGTAAACTTAATTTTAGGTAATTACTAAGGCCCCCCTTTTATCAAGCTGTGTAAGGGTTGTGTTTTTTTATTGCAGACCGCTGCAGTGAAAACTCCAGGGTTCATAGACAACCCCGCGAAAGACAAAGGTGCGCGCCGACAACTGAGCGCAAGACGGAGGCGCGCGCCGAAGAAAATTACAGTTTTTAGGGGCTCTGACGGGGGGTTTTGTTGGGGAGCCCCCCCAGTTTACTTAATAGAGATCGCGCCGGCATTGTGGGAGGTTTGGGGGGTTGTAAGCCTCCACATTTTACTGTAAACTTAACTTTTTCCCTAAAAACAGGGAAAAAGTGAAGTTTTCAGTAAAATGTAGGGGGTTACAACCCCCCACACCCCCACAACGCGGCGCTAAGTAAACTGTGTTCATAGGAATTCTATGAGCATCGTAGCTTTTACCACAGCAATCTGCAATTAAAGAAAACACCTTTACACAGCTTGACAAAAGGAGGCCTAAATTAAAATGCACTTAACTCCATTTCCTAAATGTGCATTGCTTTTCCATTTAAACAACTAGCCCTCTATATAATTCTGCATCATTTGACAAAAACTCCAATTTATTTTAATTTTGGTTTAAATAATACTACAATTGCAATGGCGTCAACAACATGGCTCATTTCTTAATGACCCTATAGATGTCTGAATATTTAAATTAGTGAATTCAGAAAGCAAGTCTATAGCTACTTTTTTAAAGTTATAATGTCGTAACAGAGATGTAGAGGAATAAGCAAAAGAAACTAAAATGCCTAAAATGCAGGGAATTTGAAATGACATTTAGCTATTTTAGTGTCCTGGGAATAAATCCATTTAATCTTTGTGGCTAGCTTCCCAAAATGAGAGGCATACTGCAGCCTTTAAATTCTTTACAATTTAAGCATCAAAGTCCTGTCCACTGTTTAATCTCTTTGTGCCTTGAAGGAATATCTCACGAGAAGAAGGAAAATGAGAAAATGTATAATTTAATCCCATTGTGACTAGAGGTGGCTTGTTGCAGGAAAGAACCATTGTAACATCTCTACAGCAGTGTCTCATCTCCATCATGTTTGGAAAACTCTAAAAGAGAGAAAGGGGAATATATGTGCATCGCATGTCTTCTGTACTCTTCTGTTTCCAGTCACAGCCTTTTGAGGAGGATGCGTTCCTCTGTTTCATAGAGGCCCTTGTACGCAAATGTTCTACAAAATGGGTGTCGCACATTTTAGCACAAAGATTTCCCCCATGCTGATCCATATTTAATGCATCAGTAAGATAAGGGTTTTAAAAATATATATATTTATAGGCTGTGTGTTAATGTTATTACCATCTGGTAACGTCAAATAATTAATGTGGGAACACTTACTGCCTTCTATTTCAGAGTCACAAGGGCTAGATTCACTAACCCTCCGATCTGTGTCCGATCCATGTGCGATTGGAGGCAGGCCGACCGATACCCCAACCATCTGCATGCAAATGGGGGGCGATCAGAGACATGCCCCCAACCGACTGCTCAGATCGCTAGAGCCCTGACAGGAGAAGCTGCCTCCTGTCACTGTTGTCAGGGCTTCTGCCAGTTTTTAAATTTTTTTTTTTTAAATTGGGCAGATATTTTGCATGTTTTACAAATGCAAACTATCAGCCCGATTTAAAAAAAAAAAATTTAACCCCCCCCTCCCTCTCCCGACAACTGACCCTTCCCCTCCCCGAACCAAAAAATTGACCCGATGTGAGGGTCCCACTCCCAACTGGCCCACCGCCCCCCCCCCCCCCCGACTGGCCCACTGCAACCCCGACCGGCCCACCCCTGGTTGGGCCAGGCCAGCTGGACCCCCCTCCCCGTACTTTAAAAATGTTGGGAGGGGTGTCCAGTCCTTCCTGCTCCTTTTGCTCTGCCGTGATGCAATACCAGTCAATCAGGGACTTCCTTAGGGAGGAATCTAAGGAAGTCCTTGATTGGCTTTGTGAATCTAGCGCTATGGCCCTGGTTCTATAAAAAGTGGCTGCAGTTAGGCACCTAACTCGGGGCCCTTAATGTTTTTGTTTTTTAATAATATCTTTATTGAAGCAAACAGTATAGCCAAAACGCAACATAGATTAATTGGCATTGATAATTGAAAACATCATTGAAACCAATTAAATATGATTTTAAAAAATTTAATTTGCCGGTAAGCACCTAACTCAGTAGGCGCCTACCACTTAGATGTAGGCATCTATACCAAGGTGCCTACAGGCAAGAAGGCCTAGTTTGAGGCAGATTTGGAGTTGAGCTTGGGCATGGATTCAGTTAAGGCCCCAGTATATTAGGCCAAGAAAACCGTGGTTTAATATTCTTCCACCTAAGGTGCTCATGCCTAACGGTGCCTAAGTCAATGTAGGCGTCGCTAGGTGCAATTCTACAAACAGCACCTAAGTTTGATTGGCATAGAAACATGATGGTAGATGAAAGCCAAATGGCCCATCTAGTCTGCCCATCTGCAGTAGCCATTATCTCTTTCTCACTCTGAGAGATACCACGTACCTATCCCAGGCCCTCTTGAATTCAGACAGTCTCTGTCTCCACCACCTCTTCCGGGAGACTGTTCCACGCATCTATCACCCTTTCTGTAAAATAGTATTCCCTTAGATTACTCCTGAGTCTATCACCTCTTAACTTCATCCTATGCCCTCTCATTACAGAGTTTCCTTTCAAATGAAAGAGACTCGACTCATGCGCACTTACATTATATAGGTGGTGGGTGCTTTTTTCCTAGGTGCCTACTAAGTTAGGCACTGTTTATAGAATCTTGCCCTCAGTGATCCTGCGTTAAGTCTGCAATATTCAAGTAATGCCCACTAATCATAACACACTTCCTGAATATTGCTTCCACACACAGTCCCTTCCCATGGCATGCTTCTTGGAAAAAACATATTTTTGAAACATGGCGCACTTAGCACGTGGGAAATGGCAAATTACCACAAAAGGTGTAAGTGCAGGTTTAGGGCTTAATGCTCTTTAGTAAAAGGCTCATTTAATTTCTTATGCAGTCTTTTGATTCTTTAATTTTGTTATTATTAATTTTTATGGTTAAACAATGTGTTAATTTCCAATACTGACAGGGTGCTTCAGTTCTTCTATAGAAATTTCAGAAGTGTCATAGAAGGTGTTTCATTTGGTGAAATTTTTATGTCAGGAGAATTGATTAAGAAATCATTTTATATTGACTCTTAATTTACATTATTGCCAGAAAATGTGAAGGATCTCATCTGTTTTTGTTTTTTATATATATATATAATGAGTTCACTCATTTGTATTTTATGCACTGGAAATGACTGAATTAAGTAAATGATTTTCACTAGATAAAGTTCAGATAACCAGTTAACATGCTTTACTGGAAAGATATGACTTGGGAGCAAGAAACATTATAGAGTGATCAGACACCTTCATCTCAATGGGAGACATTTATGAATTGTCCATCATGTTCATCCGAGACATTCATATCTGTTTTAATTCTTTCTTACTTTGCTCTTACAGTTGGAAAAATTGGAAACAAAAAGGCCTAAGTACATTCATTTGTTTTATTTTGTAAGGTAATCATCAATATAGAGCTTATATTCGAGTGAGAATATTGTAACAGCTGAAATTCAAAATGGCTGTCAGTGCCACAAGTAAATGTTGAGTCCTGATTTACTGTATGTAGATAAACTGCTCTTCTAACCGAATGCAAATTAATTTTTGGTATCTTAGTTTTATCATGATAAAAATTCTCACAAATTCTCAAACTAACCCTCGCTATCTAAAGGCAAACAAAAAATATTTCTGTCAGCTCTTTTCAAATTAGACAGTGAACAATTGCCTAGAGACCTGAAATGTAGCAAGCGTGATAATCACTTGTCTCTATGTGGTCTAGCATCCTACCCTCTATGATAGAACACACTTTCTAAGACATAGATTGAATTAAAAGATGTCTGTTTATACTGTGGATCTAGTTCAGAATCTAAAGTACTTTCCTTTTTAACAATTTTTCCTATTGTGAACAGGAACCTTGTACGATGTTCATAAGTTAGTCTGTCTCTCACACATTATACTTTGTAATTTACAAAATGTGGATGTTCTGTATGTAGAAATGCTTGAATAAAGGAGAATAAACCCTTACATTTTAAATAGTATTGACGTTAGTGATTTACTAAATATATGCCTAACTAGACTAATTCAAAGAGTTGCATATTATATTGTTTAAATCAGGGCTGCCCAAGCCCGGTCCCCGAGATCTACTGGCAGGCCAGGTTTTCAGGATATCCACAATGAATATGCATGAGAAAGATTTGCCTGCACTGCCTTTTTGGTATGCAAATCTCTCTCATGCATATTCATTGTGGATATCCTGAAAACCTGGCCTGCCAGTAGATCTCAAGGACCGCACTTGGGCAGCACTGGAAATGCACATGTTATAACTATGGTATTTCAAACTAAATAATTTACTCATTCATAATGACATTAAAATAACTGAAACAGTATTTTTCTACTAATGTGTGTTAAGCAGGTGAAGGGCAATTCTATAAACTATTTATTTATTTAAAACGTTTTAATACAATTTACAAAAACCAAAATGGTTTATATTAATTAAAACATTCATAAGATAAAAACAAACTGTGTCATAATATCTACATAATTAAACAATTTCTTCTCTTCAAATGTCAACTAATAAATCACAAGATTATAATTAAGTAGGAATCAGATTCTGTATAAGGCACCTACATTAGGTGCTACTGGGCACCCTAATTGAGGATGCCAAGTGACATTGAACTTTGGAATCTGCGCTCAGCCTTTTTTAATTGGCTTAATTGGTGTGGCAATTGATTGCACCAGTTTTCAACCAAACAAACAAAAAAATTAAAACGAGCAATTATGAGTTTGACGCCAAACTCTTAGGATGCCTAAGTAGAGGTGCTCAACGACACCTAACGATGCCTACCTGAAAAGTAGGTCTGGTTAGGGGCAGATAATAGGGAGCTCATAATCGAAATGGAAATACGTTTAAAAACCGGCCGAAATCAGCACTTAGACGATCAGTGAGACAAGTCGTCCAAATGCCAATAATCGAACCGGGTTTTAGATGTATCTAAAAATGACTTAGGCCTTCACAGTGCTGCAGTATGCCCAGAGCTAAAAGGGGCATTTTAGGAGGAGTGGTGAGGGCGGAATTTGGGCAGGACAAGGGCCGTCCTAGACATAGTCGTACTGCATATATAACCAAAAGTTTTACAACACTGCCTAGACAGAACTTGGATGTTGTGACTTAGGCCATCTAAAACCAGGCCTAAGTCACAAGAAGGTATCCAAAGTGACCAGATAACCACTGTAGGGACAAAGTACAGACCCCTACACACTCCCCCACTGATCACTGATCTCCCCCCCCCACACACACACACAGCCATAAAAATCGTAATAGCATCTTTACATATCTGCCTCCAGAACATCAGCACCTGGCAGCCTGACATAGGAAAGCCTAGTCGAGCTACACAGAGGTGGCTTAAGTGGTCTGGGGGTGGACTAGTGAACCATGGAGAGGAGGACCCAGCCCATAAGCCACTCTAACCACTGCATGCATGGTGAAACAGGTGCACTCCACAAAACTCCCCAAACCCTTATGTACTGCTATATAAGTGGCACCTGCAGCCATAAGGGCTATTGTGGTGGTAGACAGATGGGTCTAGTCAGTTCTGGGGGATGTTTTGGGGACTCACCATGACCTATAAGGTTGTTGTGGTGAGATGTGTATGTGGCACCCTTTTTGTGAAGT
This sequence comes from Geotrypetes seraphini, assembly GCF_902459505.1. Taxonomy (NCBI): domain Eukaryota; kingdom Metazoa; phylum Chordata; class Amphibia; order Gymnophiona; family Dermophiidae; genus Geotrypetes; species Geotrypetes seraphini. The sequence goes on along the minus strand of NC_047084.1, from coordinate 171,200,337 downwards.
TCACAGCAGTGCCCTGTAAGGTACCCCACTTCTCTGGTGCAATGTTTGGGTTTCCAGTCCATCACTTTGCTGACCCCGCCCACATCAAGAAGATCTTTTCCTAGGCGTTTTTGACTTGGAGAAAGTTTTGGATGACTTAGCAGTCTGGATGATCTGACGGCTGGGTGTACAGTTAGACGATTTTCGAAAAAAAAAAAAAAATGTTGGACGTATTTTTTGAAAATGGACCTTTTCCCATGTCCGACTTTGGGTGACTAGTGATTAGGCCCAAAACGGACTTAGACGTATCTTTTGATTATGCCCCTCCATGTGTAGTTGACTTAAGCATTACTAGGTATCCGAGTTAGGCACCGGTAAATTAGGTTAAGTAAAACTTGACCTGATATACCAGCACCTACCACCAGGGTGCCTGGTGATGCTTAGGTGCCACTAAGTGGAATTTTATAAACTGCACCTAGAGGATAATAGAAAACCATGCTGAGAGGTGCCTACATTGTAGGTGCTGTTTATAGAATTCAGCCGTAGGTGCCCATATTTATGTCGCTAGATAGAGTGGAGATAGAGTGACAATATGAACCCGATGGGATTCAGCTAAGTTGAACCATATCTTAACAACATTGGTTTAAGTACAGACATTGATTTTTTTTTGGTATTTTTTGTATTATTATATTGACTGTCTTTGAAGTTCTCTTTCTGAGGGGTTTAAAGCACTTCTTAGCCTTTTTGCTCCAGTTTTGAATTCACATTCAGCGTTTTTATGTTTATTAGCACTCACATTTATTTTTTAAAAAAATTCTTTTGGTACATTATGATGTATGGGCCAGTGTTTATTTAGTCTTTATTGGTCTGGTGCTAGTCATCAATAAGTACTTGCCCGGGGCCAATAATGAATTGAAGGGCTGACTGAGCCCGTACTGAAGTCCTTTTATCTTCATTATTAAGATTTCTTCCTTATTAGATTGGACGCTGGTATCTATTCTCACTGGGAGTTTAAAACTTTTGCCATAAGAACATAAGAATAGCCTTACTGGGTTAGCCTGTTCTCAAGGTGGCCAATCCAGGTCACTAGTACCTGGCCAAAACCCAAGGTGTAGCAATATTCCAATTCTTTTTGGTTTAGTTCTCTTTTTTATTGGTGGATCTTTTAGTTTTTTGAAGCCTAGCTAGCACTTATATGCATAAATGTACCCTTATCTGTGAAGGTGCCAGCAGCGTGTTAAAATGCTGTTCTGTAAGGGTACATGCAACTTTATGATGTGAAAATGCAAGGGTGTGTATACATGGCAGAACCTGGGTGAGGCATGGGCAGAGTCCCACTTGCATGCATAATTTACAGAATATTGGGTTACATTTGTCCCCGCTCATTAACATGCCCACAGTTATGCCGGGTCTATGGCTAACATAACTGCAGGTGTGTAAATGATAGGCACACTCTAACATTCTGTAACTGAATCTGGGTGCACAGATGCCATTATAGAGGGCGATTTTTGATATGGCATTGAAATCTGAGTTTAGACATTTTGTGGAAGATGCACCAAAATTCATACCAAACATACCCATTTTCAAAACTGCAAAACATCTACCTTGTTTTTATGAAAATGGACATTTTTCAGATATATGTCTTTTTGACACACATCTGAAAAATGCTGCCTTGGATACTGTTGATTACCACCTACTTCTCGATACGCTGTCCTCGCTGGGATTCCAGGCTTCTGTTCTCTCCTGTTTTTTTTTTTTCTTCTCTCTCCCATTGTACTTTCAGTGTATGTAATGGTGGATCATCCTCCACTGCTATCCCACTGTCTGTCAGTGTGCCTCAAGGCTCTTCCTTGGGCCCTCTCCTCTTCTCCATATATACCCACTCTCTTGGTACACTGATCTCCTCCCATGGTTTTCAATATCGCCTCTATGCTGATGACTCCCAGATCTACCTCTCCACACCAGAGATCTCTGCAGGAATTCAGGCCCAAGTCTCATACTGTCTGTCTGACATTACATTACATTAGAGATTTCTATTCCCCCATTGCCTTGCAGTTCAAGGTGGATTACAAAAGAAATACAAAAAGCGAATTACATGAAGAAAATATCTGGTAATTTCTAGAGGAGATAAAGAGTAGATGAGGTTGTTTTGGGGAGTCGGGAAGGTATTGGAAGTGGTATAGGGAGGTGGGAAGGAACTAGTATTATTAAGCCGTTTGCAGGAATTTTTTTAAAAGTAGAGTATTTCTTTTCTGAATGTTTTGTAGTCTGGGGTCATAATTAGTAGATTGGAAATTTGGTTGTCGAGTTTTGCTGCTTGTGTGGCTAGGATGTTATCATATACAGTGGTGCCTCACACAACGAACTTAATTGGTTCCAGGAGCAAGTTTGTTATGTGAAACGTTCGTTATGTGAAACGCGTTTTCCCATAGGAATACATGTAAAAAAAAATAATTCGTTCTGCAGCATAAAATATGCTAAGATGACATAAAAAAGATAAATTTTTTGTTATTATTTTTATTTAGATACATCTAAAAACATACATCTCCCTGTCCTTTTACTTCCACTATCTTCCTATCCCATCTCTATTCCCTTTTGTCTCTCTCCCCATGATCAATCATCTCACCACCTCTCTCTGCCCTCACCCTCAGGGTTCAAGATTGCTTCCACTCTTTTTCCTGTTGTTCTCTCTGCCTGTCACCCTATGATTTAGCATCCCTTCTGCCCTTGTCCAATATTTCCCCTTCTCTCCCTCCCTCTCATCCCCTGCTCCAACATGTGCTTTCAGCGGCCTTCTCCCCCCTTAAGCGTCTTTTCTTCTCCACTCCACCTTTCCTCCCTCCCTGCCTCCACCTTTGTGGCGCTTTTGCACCCGACCGACAACAGAACAGGCCCGGTCGGACAAATCTCCCTGTCCTGTAGCCGCGAATCTAAATTACCTTCTTACAGCAGCTGGATTATTGAAGCTGCTGTAAGAGGTAATTTAGATTCGCGGCTACAGGGCAGGGAGGTTTGTCGGCCGGGCCTGTTGTCGGTCGATCGGGGGACCTGACCAGCTGTGCACATTCTTCGGGGCGGACCGCACCCTCCCCCCTCTTTCGTTCGCCATTGCCTTCTTCCTACCTGCCCTGCCGCAGCCGCACACAGCCGAACGGAAGTCTTCCTGATGTCAGCGCTGACGTCGGAGGAAGGGAGGGCTTTGCTTAAGCCCTCCCTCCGACGTCAGCGCTGACATCGGGAAGATTTCAGTTCGGCTGTGTGCTGCGACAGGGCAGGTAAGGAGAAGGAGACTACCCTCGCGGCTCGACCAACCCCGCTGCGATCCAACCCCGCAGGAACCCCGGACTTCGTTGTGTGAAACGAAGTCCGTTGTACGAATCAAGACATAAAGTTCGTTGTGCGCAGCGTTCGCTGTGCGAGGCGTTCGCTGTGCGAGGCACCACTGTAGTTTTTTTTTCCTTTTGAATTCTTTGATTGGGGGGGTGCATGAATGGAGTGTGGGTTTTCCTATGTCTAGTTGATGTAGTTTGGATGAGGCGGTTGTTCAGGTAGGTTGGGCTGTCGCCGTTTATGGCTTTAAATAATAAACAGTAGAATTTGAATAGTATTCTGGAACAGAGAGCCAGTGTGAGTTGAGGTATGCCTCTGTGATGTGGTCTTGTTTCCTTAATGAAAAGATGAGTCTCAGTGCTGTGTTTTGGATTGTTTCTAGTTGTTTTATCATTGTTTCTGGGCAGGGGAGGTAGAGAATGTTACAGTAGTTTAAAAGGCCTAGGACTAGGGATTGTACTAAGAGTCGGAATTGTGTCCTATCGAAGAATTTTCTAACTTGTCTTAAGTTTCTCATAACTGTGAATGATTTCTATATTGTTTTATTGATTTGTGGTTGCATGGTGCAGCATCTATCTATTATCATTCCTAGTAGTTTCAGGGTGGGTTGAATGGGGTAATTGGTTGAGTTAATTTCTATATTGGTTATAGTTGGGATTTTGTTATTTTTGAGAAGGATGAATTTTGTTTTGTTTGGATTCAACTTCAGTTTATAGTCTTTCATCCATGTTTCTACTGTTTCTAGGGTTCAGTGTAGTGTGTCTGTCATTGAGGGCTTGGGTTGATCGAAAGGTATGAGAATGGTGATGTCATCTGCATAGCTATATGAGGTTATGCTGCTTGGTCCCACCGCCATCTAAAACTGAAAATGGCTAAAACCGAACTCCTTATCTTTCCACCTAAACCCACTTCCTTTCTCCTGCTGTTCTCTGTTTCTATGGATAATACTCTCCTCTTCCCTATGTTGTCAACTCACAGTCTTAAGGTCAGATCTAACAAATTGCTAAAACCTGTCACTTCCTCCTCTTTAATATTACCAAAATCTGACCTTTCCGAGCACACTACCAAAACCCTTATCCACACTCTCATCACTTTCACTTAGACTACTGCAATGTACTTCTCTCAGGTCTTCTGCTCAACCATCTCTCTCCTCTTCAAGTCATTCAAAATGCTGCTGCATGACTCATATTCCACGAGAGCCACCATGCTCACATTACCCTTCTCCTCAAGTCACTTCAATGGCTCTCCATCCATTTCTAAATATAGTTCAAACTCCTTTTACTTACTGGTACAAGTGCAATCACTCTGTAGCCCCTCAATATCTTTCCTCATTTATCTCCACCTATGCGCCGTCTCCCCCCTCCCCGATAAACTCTTTTAATCGGCTAAGTCCCTCTTATCTGTATCTTTCTCCTCCACCGCCAACTCCAGGCTCCATCCCTTCTTTCTTGCCACACTGTATTCCAGGAACAGGCTAGTCAATATGTCATGCTCTGTCTCTAGCAGTATTCAAATCTAAGTTAAAGCCCAATTTTTTGAAGATGCTTTCAACTCTTAACTTCAACTCACTGTCAGATACCTTAACCCATCGTATCATTCCTTCTGTTAGAAACTCATCAACCCTGTGATGCCCTCTGTGTTTTGAAATTAGATTGTAAGCTCTTGTGAGCAAGGACTGTCTATTGAATGTTAAATGTACAGCGCTGCACACACCTTTCAGCACTATAGAAATGATAAATAGTAGTAGTAGTTTGAAAAACATACAAATCAAAACATTGAGATGTAGGAGGAGCCAGCATTTTTAGTAGACTGGCCACACAGACATCCTAGTAAAGCAATGGGACACCTTAGGGGGTACTGCAGTGAACTTCGCATCAAAGGTTCCAGGTACACATCTCACGATAACTCCCTTATGGTGTATGGTGAGCCCTCCAAAACACACCCAAAACTTGCTGGACCTAACTATAAACCACACTAGTAGCCCTTATGCCAGCAGGTGTCACCTATATGTAGGTACAGTGGAATTTGGGTGGGTTTTGAAGGCTCAAACATTTCACCATAAGTGTAGTAGTTAGAGTTGGATGTGGGCCTGATTACCCATTTCTGTCATTGACTTCACTGAGACTATTCCAGGAACTTGCTTGCTGTTCTAGGACAGGCCATAACATCTGCAGCTATTCTACAGGCAGGTGTGCATTGCTTCATTCACATTTTTGAGGGGTGGGAGGGGTTCATTGACCACTGGGTCATACCTAAATCCTTCCAGTGACCATCTGGTCAATTAGGCAACTTTTTGGCACTTATTTAGTATTAGAAACATAATGGCAGATGAAGGTCAAATGCCACATCCAGTCTGCCCATCCGCAACATCCTCTTGTTCTTAAGAAATCCTGCATGCCTGCCCCATACTTTCTTGAATTCAGACACAATCTTTGTCTCTATTACTTCTACTGGGAGACTATTCCACACATTTACTACCCGTTCTGTAAAAAAGTATTTCCCTATGTAGCCCTGGCCCTTCCATGTGGCCACCCTACAGGCTGCAGCCAGCTAATTGAGTCAGGGACCCACAACCAGGTCTCACAAAAAAATGAATGCAGTCACTGCCATGCACTTCCAGTCTCATAGTTTTTACTGAGCTTGGGCATAGGCTGGAGGAAATGAGAAATCCTGGGTCTCGATCACTCCAATCAGACTGGGAAGTGCTATCACGCTGAAGGAAACAGCCAAGTCCAAAGTGCAATTGAATAACTGGAACTCTTCATTCAACATCAACTCAGGTTACGTGCAGAACTATTTACACTTTTCAGATGTATCGGCAGTCAGCAGGTTCAAAAGACATTTCATAACAGTTCAAGCCACAAACTTGTATATCCTTTTCGTCTTGTACTCTGGTCGCAGTAACTGCTTATTCTCTGTCCTTGCCCCAGGGACCTAAAAGGGGTCTTGCTCGATGCACAGGGCCTTGGCTGGAGAAATAGGATAACCAAGCCCTCAATATTCTCTGTCATTTATCTGGTAGTCAATATCAGCTTTCTCTCTTCCCCCACTCCCCCTCCTAGGAACCACAGGAGTCTCCCTCTGTACACAGGAGTTTGGCAGGAGAAAAGGGATTGCCAAAAGTCTTGACTTTCTCACTCACTCCCCTTCTATAGCCTCCACCCTCCCCTTGGGAAAAGGGATCTCCTACCCTTCCTACTATTTCTCTTCTAACCACTTTAAGCTTAGTCTCAGTGACCTCCTGAAAAATACCACACCACTACCTTTATGGCAGAGGCATTTTTCATTGGTGGGGGAGGGGTCACACTTAGATTACTTCTCATCCTGTCACCTCTTAACTTCATCCTATGACCTCTCATTCCAGAGCTTTCTTTCTGATATAATAGACTCGCCTCATGTGCGTTTATGTCAGTTATGTATTTAAATGTCTCCACCACATCTCTCCTCTCCCACTTTTCCTCCAAAGTATGCATATTAGAAACGTAGAAAATTATGGAAAATAAAGGCTGAATGGCCCATCAAGTCTGTCCCTCCACAGCATCCACTATCTCCTCTTCTCCCTAAGAGATCACACATGCCTATCCCCCCGCTATCTTGAATTCAGATACAGTCTTCGTCTTCACAGCCAGGAAATTATTCCACGCGTCTACCACTCTTTCTGTTAAAAAAAAAAAAGTATTATGGTACAGTAGTCCTGAGCCTATCATCACCTCTTAACTTCATCCTATGCCCTCTTCTTCCAGAGTTCTCTTTCATTTGAAAAAGGCTCACCTCTTGTACATTAATACCACAGAGATATTTAAACCTCTTTATCATATTCCCTCTCTCCTGTCTTTCTTCCAGAGCATACATTTTTAGTTCTCTAAGTCTGTCCCCATATGATTTATAACGGAGACCGCTAAAGAATATTTTAGCAGCTTTCTAGACTGACTCCATCCTTTTTAGTGCATATCTTTTTGAAGGAGCAGTCTCCAAAACTACACACAATATTCCAGATGGAGCTTCACCAAAGACTTATACAATGGCATTATCACCTCCCTTTTCCTACTAGCCATTCATCTCCTTATGCACCAAAGCATTCTACCTGTTTTGCCACCCTGAGATCATCAGACACAATCATCCCCACAAGTCCTGCTCTTCTTCCATGTATAGAAGTTTTTTGCCTCCTATACTATACCGTTCTCCTGGATTTTTGCAGTCCAAGTGCTTGACCTTGCATTTTTTAGCATTAAATCTTGGTTGCCAATTACCGGACCATTTAGTCTCCTGTGTCATTTGCAGGCATTTTAGATTTATTTTTTTTTTTTAACACGTTTTTGATAGGGCATAGCAGGACAAAATAAAAAACACTGAAGAAGAAACACAAGCCTTAACTAAGCATGGACTGACAGCATGGAAGGCAGCTGTTTTCCCAAATCCAGAGGGCACAAGTTCAAGACTGGCTTGGGTCTGTTAGTTATAAAGTGTGTGTGTGGGGTGGGGGGGGGAGCTGAAATTGAATGACAGTAGAAAGAAACCTGTCATTTCATTTTTTTTTCCTGTCCTTTTGGGTCACACTTAACTTTAGCTGAGTTCTTTTATCAGCTTTTTTATTTAGGTGACTTGAGTCAATTTTTTCATTGCTTTTACTTTGGCTGGCTCATTCTGATACCAAGACTCATGAGGTCTGAATATTAGACTAGAACAAGATAAGAAAGAGAATTGTTCAAGGTAAGCCCTAATGTCATTTTACCTCCATGAAGTGCATTCAGCATAAAAAGGCACATACGGATTTCTAAAAGCAAAGAACCAATCAGGAAACAGGAATGAACATAAACACAAGACGTTGATACTACTTCTTATTAATTCTATAGTGCTGCAAGATGTATGCAATGATGTACAGTATGCAAAACACATGTAGCTCTTGCTACCATGTGGACATGGTGGGTTGGTCGCTCACCTGCCCTGCATCAAGGCTCACACAAAAAGAAGTTGACAATATATACACAATAGTCTCTCTTAGACTCACAGTTCTTGAGCTTGGGCGTAGACCAGGGCCAGATAATTGATAGGCCAAAGGATGGGCAAGTCCGTGATGTCACTCATCCCACTTAAACTTCACACTCTCCCTTCTAATGAAATGACAGCTCAGTCCAGGGTGTAAGTGAACCAAACTGGAACTTTATTGAAGTTGATTTCTAGTACAACCTTTAAATTATTTACAATGCATTCAGCTTGAAGGCAGACACTTTGGTTCCATCAACAGATTTTCTCCTATCACTTCCAGTTCATCCCCTTGTCTGTTCCCTTCCAAATCTCTCTGGGAGTCTCCCTCGATCTCGGGACTTTGGGAGACCGAGGGAGACTCCCAGAGAGAGGGAGAATGACGGGAGAAAGGAACAACGAAAAAGCCAGGATTGTGCTCTGTACTCCTCTTTTATACACTCCCCCTCCCATTAGGATAAAGAGGAATTCCTACTCCTCTCACAAGTTTTGTCTAGCCATAGTCAAAATTCAGCGATCACCTGAAAAATCTACTACCACTGCTTTTACAGCAGAGGCATTTTTCAGGGGGGTCACACACACATAAGAGACAGTCCCTGCTCAGCAAATTATTCAAGACAGACAACCAGGACAAATAAGGGATTAGGACAGTGGTTCCCAAACCTGACCTGGGAGAACCCAGACAGTCAAGTTTTTTGGATACCTACAATGAATATTCATGACATTGATTTGCATGCACTGCTTTCACCATGTGCAAAATTCGCTCTTGCATATTTAGTGTGGATGTCCAGAAAACCTGACTGGCTGGGGGTTACCCCAGGACAGGTTTGGGAACCACTGGTTTAGGAGATTTTTTATTGTGGGAATGATTAAAACAAACATGGTACTGAACAGGTGAATGGGAGATTGAGTTCAATCTTCCAACCTACCTGCCATTGTGCTGGTGCCCATCGGAGGGTTGTATCCATCTCTGTTCTGGTGATGTGATTGTTTGGCATATGGTGCGATGTATCGGGGGTTCTTTCCTGCTGCTGATGGCTGTTTTGATGGATGGCACGGTGTCGGGCCATGCCCTGCTTCAGCATTGGCCTGTTGGTCTGGTCTGATGTCAGAGGATCTGGCACAGCGGTGGAGGCCAACTGATGTTGATGCCAGCGGAGGGATTGCTGTTCCTCTTTGGTTTGTTGATTTGGTTTGCAGCCAATGGCCATGGTGTATGGTTCTGCCTGGTGGTCTTAGCTTGGAGCTGCCTCCTGCATCAGTTTGGTGACCATTTCATTGATTTAACAGCCTTGCAGAGAACGGAGGTGGATGTGGTGCTCTATTGGACTGAAGCTTTGATTTTTTACAGACTGGAATTTATTTTATTTTTATTTAATTATTTTGCTAGGTTATGTTTAATTTTTGCTTCTTTTATTTTCTATTATTTGTTATACTCTTATAAATTATATACTCTTGTATATATATTATATATGTCATACTCTCTTTCTTAGGCACGTTAGTTTAGATTGTGAGCCTAATTGGGACAGGGAGGGAAGTTCAATGTGCCTTTAATACAAATTGTGGCCCACTTAGGTTTTAAGCAGAATCTAAATGTTAAATAATTAAATAAAAACAGCCTAGATTTGAATAGGGTCAGAGACAGAACATGACATACTTAGGAAGCTTATTCCAAACATATGACACAGTAAGGATCAGAGTCTGGAGTTGGCACTGGAAGAGATGGGTACAGATAAAGTATAACCAAATGATTAGAGTTCCCGGGGAAGGGTGTAGAGAGAGATGAGAGAAACTGAACAGCTGCAGAATAAATGCACATGTATGAGGAGTTCAAATTGTATATGGAAATGAATAAGGAACCCATGAAGTGACTTGAAGAGGGGGTAATGTGAGTATAGCGACACTGGAGGAAGGTAAGTCATGCAGAAAAATTTTCAAAAGAATGATGGGAGAGAGATGGCTTAGAGCAGGGGTGTCCAACCTTTTGGCTTCCCTGGGCCGCACTGGCCGATAAAAATGTTTCTGGGAGCCGCACAAATGCGCAAACGCTGCAGCAAGACAGAGGAGGGAGCCAGCAAGACGGTAAACACCCAGGGGCAGCAGAGGAAAACACTGCATCGCCCTTGACCGGGGCTGCACAAAATACTTCACGGGGTCGCATGTAGCCCTCAGGCCGCAGGTTGGACACCCCTGGTTTAGAGGGAGACTTGTGAGAAGCAAGTTGAAGCAATCTATGCGTGAGGTGATGAGTATGTGGATAAGGTTTTTGGTAGTATGCTCAGAAAGGAAAGAACAGCATGGACAGTGAAAGTGTAAAAGATTATTGCATAGGATCAAATGCTTGGCCCATTAAGAGTGAAGGAATTGTTGGACTCAAGAGGCGTGTTGGAATGAACTGTAAAGTACCACAGAAGACTAAGAAAATGGACGTAAACCAAGGATAATCATTAAAAACACCTGACGCTGCGTTCTCTGAAGTGCACTGTAATAAAAATAGATTATACACGTTATATGATAGGATGTAAAAAAATGATTGACAAGTGCAAATTAGAATTGAATAAAACCTGTTGTCTGTAGAGACAACAATGAGCAGTTTTCCAAATTGTTCGGAAAGTGAAAATGGTGCATTGAGCTCTGAGTGCCTATTAAAGTGAAAGCTGTATGTGAACAAGATGACGTGCACGGCGACATCTACACGTAAAGGGACCAAAGGGTATGGCGGGAAATAAAGCAATAATAAAAAGGAGTATCATGATGGAGCTCTGAATAAAATGTGCTTAGAACCAATTGGTAATGTAAAAGGAAACTAAAAGGTTAAAAAAATAAAAGTGTGATAGCCATTATCACATAAATGTAGTGACGTAAAAATGATGACGGAAACGCGGCTATGACTCATTTAAAAAATGGCAGTGCATCTTGGTGTGACCATTAGGTTAATAACCAAATAAAGCACACATCTGTACGCTGAATAATATGGGTGTGAGAAACCTTAAAAAAGACAAACCCCCTCTTTTATGAAACTGTGATAACTGTTTCTAGCGCAGAGAGCTGCACTGAATGGTCCATGCTGCTCCTGACGTTCATAGGAACTCTATAAGCGTCGGGAACAGCGCGGGCCATTTAGCGCAGCTCCCCGCGCTAGAAGCTGTTTTCGCAGTTTCGTAAAAGGAGGCCATTGTTAAAAATGGCAGGCTGAGAGGTAGGTTAGCAAGGTAAATGAAAATATGTTGTGTTGAACAATGACCAGCCAGAAAAATAAACATTGAGAAATGAATCATGGTGGTAACCAGAACAGCAAACGTAAAGGAGTGGAAAAGTCCAAAGAAGACTGGTGAACTCAATGTGTTTCAAGAACACTCTTTATTTCTCCAATAAAACATCCAACAACTCGACATGTACATGTTTCGGCCAAAAGGGCCTGCCTCAGGAGTCTCACAAAACTTGTGCTGTTGGAAGAATTTGTTAATGATGGCGTTTTTTTCCATACAGCGCTTCCAATTATTACTGCAAGATTGAATGAATTTTCTTATGTGGACTCTTTTATCCCAGCACAAGTTTTGTGAGACTCCTGAAGTAGGCCCTTTTGGCCGAAACATGTACATGTTGAGTCGTTGGATGTTTTATTGGAGAAATAAAGAGTGTTCTTGAAACACATTGAGTTCGCCAGTCTTCTTTGGACTTTTCCACTCCTTTATGTTTGCGTTTTTTGATTGTGGATTTGACTCTCCTGTGCTATACCACCGGTAACCAGAACAGACAACGGCAGCAGAACAAATAAACAATTTTGAAGCATGAAAATAGATATTAGTGTAAAAGGATAATATATGTATAGTAACAATTGAAGTATCACATGAAAATTGTAAAAACAGTTTCAAAATGAATGCTGTCTTGTGTGGTTTTAAAGGGAGTAAAAAAGCGTAAAAAGATAGATATAGTTATTAATGAAACACCCTAGAGAAATACACTATAATCTATTTCAGTATTAAGACTTTGGGGTTGTAAGGTATTTAAATCATGGATAATGCATTGTTCTGTTTGTAAAAGGATAACATCTATGTTACCCCCTTTTGGATTAGGTCTAAGGATTTTGTAGACTAAAAACTTAAGATCACTGATGGTATGATTGATGGTCTCTCAATGGGTGACCAATTAAGCATATGTGATGCCCCTTTTGATGTTACTTTGGTATCCAATGATCCTGGTTTTAATCATAATTTTGGTCTAGCCCACATAAAGGAGAGAGCACGGGCATTGGATGACATAAATCACTGTTCTTCAACCGCCGGTCCGTGGACCGGTGCCATTCCGCAGAAAATTTCTGCCGGCCCACATAGGGCCGGCGAGATTGAGTTGGCAGTTAAATTTCCTGCCGACTTCAGTAGTGTTGGAAGGCTGCTGTTCCTCCCAGCCTTGGGCGATTAAGACAGGCTGCCGACGTCGGGGCCTTTCCTCTGTGAGTCTCGCCTGTTCAGAAACAGGAAGTTGAAACAAAATAAGCGGGACTTAGAGAGTGAAGGTCCTGACGTCGGCAGCCTGTCTTGATCGCCGCCCCTGCCGAGTTGCTGAAGAGGGTCCCGGGGAAGGTGCAGGTGGAAGGGAGAGAGCTACAGGTGCAGGTGGAAGGGTGGTCAGTGTTTGCGGGACCAAGATCCTGGGGAGCCTTCAACAGTGGCTGTCTCCCCTCCCAGCAGCTCTCGTACTTGCCAGGGCAGTGATTCATCGGCAACTTCCTCTTTCCTCAGAGGCAGCAAGGGACTCAAAGCTGCCTAAGTAAATCACTGCTGCAGGCAAGTACTGAGAGCTATTGCAAGGGGAGGAAGCCATTGTTGGAGGCTGGAAAGCTGCTGGATAAAGGGAGGTAGAAGGAAAGCTACTGGATCTGGAGAGAGGTAGAAGGAGAGATGCTGCTAGGAGGGGAGGAGGAAAAGGGATTGGAAGAGAGTTACTGTTGGATAGGGGGAGGAGGGAAGGGAGAAGGAAAAATGGAAGGAAACAGCTGGCAGGGAGAATAGAGGGGGGAAGGGGTCAGGATGGAATGGAGAGATCAGATGAGGGAAAGGGGAGAGAGAGGAATAAGAAAGTAGAGAGAGATTGATGTTGGAAAGGGGGTCAGCAGAGAAATGAGAGAGGGATAAAGATGCTAGATCTGGTGCAGGAGAGATTAAAATGAAGAAAGTAGTGAAGCTGGAATGAATCATGTAAAAAAGAGAGAGGAGGCACAGGCTGGATGGAAAGGGGAGATGGGCATAGAAAGAAGTCAGATACATATGGAAGGGGGAGAGGGCAGACAGTGGATGGAATGGGCAGATGCTGGATTGAAGAGACAGGGCAGACGCTGGAAGGAAAAGAGTGAAAAGAAGATGAAAGCAGAAACCAGAGACAACAAAAGGTAGAAAAATATAATTTTATTTCTATTTTGTCATTAGAATATATCAAATTTGAAATATATATCCTGCTAGAGACATAACTGGGGACTGCAAAGCCTAGACAGTGCATCTTTAACTTCCAGCTGGCTTAGGGCTCTCTCGGACCAGGCGTCACTCCCCTAACACTATTCCTGCCATGTGTGACTGCAGTATTCTGTTAGCATGATATTTCTGTGTAGCATTCTATAATAACTTGGCTTGTTCAGTTTTCTTGATAGTAGAGGGAATATATGTGAAGGGGGGGAGACAGGGGCTTTGTTGGTCCTTGCTCTGTATATTTGTATTTATAAAATCACAATTGTACAGGATATTGTTTCTTTTTATACTTTAATAAAATACATTCAATATAAAATCATAACTGCGGCTTGTGCAGATGGGATCAGATGGTTTGCGAGGACCGAGCTCGTGGAGACGGGGCAGAAATGTTTTTTTTTTAATTTCAGTCTTAGTAGTTTGCCGGTCCACAAAATAATTCTTTTATTTCTGCAGGTCCACGGATGTAAAAAGGTTGAAAAACACTGACATAAATGACACAAGATGAATCGCAATCTGAAACATGTTTCAGTGTGTATTTGAAGCTATATTTCTTGGGTGTATAAATTCTGAAATCTCAAGGCAATATGCCCATACAGAGCATCTCCCACGCTTAGGGCTCCTTTTACGAAGGTGCACTAGCATTTTTAGTGCATGCACAAAATTATCGCGCGCTAAACTGCGCGGTACACTTCTAGAATATTGCCAGCTCAATGCTGGCATTAAGGTCTAGCGCGCGTGGAAATTTAGCGCCCACTATTCTGCGTGTTAAGTCCCTAACGCACCTTAGTAAAAGGAGCCCTTAGTGTGACCTGTGTTGGTACTGGGATATATGAGTTCTTGTGTTGGTTTTGGAAGTCTAGATGGAACAAATTTCTCTTTTAGATTCTTGTCTCTTGAATAAGCCACTACTAGGTTTTTGTCTCCGAAACAGTCATGGCCTTCAAGGATTTTCCAATTCGTTCTAATGATTCTCTGGATGTCTCTTGAGAGATGTGTGTATCGTAAAGTGCACAATGCACACATGAGTTCAGTGAAGAAGTAAACTTACATGGTACACATGGAAGCACAGTATGTTAAAATGAATGCTATTGGGGCCATTAGGTATTCCCATAGAAATTGAATTCCAAAAAGAAGTCAAGATAAACAAAAGCAGTACAGAAAGGAATTTCTAATCATCCTAGGGAGAGAGTAGAAAGAAAGAACAAATCATCGACTTGTGATCAAGACAGAAATAGGATCAGTATGGGAGGAATAAACTAAAGAAATACATTAGCATAATACTAAGTAGAACTCAATGCATGAGAATCGGCATTTTAAATGTGATGCAGAATGAAATAGGCAGCCAGTGTTGATCAGTTGGTAGTAATTGAGGGGCAGGGGCTAACCTGGTCTGACTTATGATTAATGGTGCAATTGTTTAAAAGTAGCATTTTCTGTGAGTTCAAGATGCATAATCACAGAATTGAATCCCATTGTAAAGTGCATTGCAATAATCGAGTACATTGAGAGCCAGTGCATGATTCTTACAGAATTCCCAGGAATGATCTAACTGTCCTGATTTGACTAAAAGCCATGAAACTTGTTCTAATTAGAAAAGAAAACAGTTGTTGTTGTTTTTTTTCAGAACAAAGCTGTAAATCACACCACCACCCAAGAACAGAGTCTTGACTTGCTCTCTTGATGCCTTCAGCTGCTTTGGCACTGGTCAATGGTAGGGGTTTTTTTTCAGCCCAGGAACACAGAACTGCGGTGTCAGGTCAAAAGCGCGCCGGGACAAAGGCGCGCGCAGACAATTGAGCACAGCACGGAGGCGCGCGCCACAGAAAATTACTGTTTTTAGGGCTCCGACGGGGGGGGGGCGTGGGGGGAACCCCCCCACTTTACTTAATAGAGATCGCGCCGCATTGTGGGGGCGTTGTGAGGGGTTTGGGGGGTTGTAACCCCCCACATTTTACTGAAAACTTCACTTTTTCCCTGTTTTTAGGGAAAAAGTTAAGTTTACAGTAAAATGTGGAGGGTTACAACCCCCCAAACCCCCCACAACGCCGGCGCGATCTCTATTAAGTAAACTGGGGGGGGGCTCACCAACAAAACCCCCCGTCGGAGCCCCTAAAAACTATAATTTTCTTTGGCGCGCGCCTCCATCTTGCGCTCAGTTGTCGGCGTGCGCCTTTGTCTTTCGCAGGGTTGTCTATGAACCCAGAACTGCAGCTCTTCTTTATTGCTCAGCTCCAAACCCAAGCCAGATATCTGCTTCACACTTTGCTATGCTTCGATCACACTCCCTTTCCCTTATTGTATCGTCATCATAATTGCTAGAAAACTGTTAAATCTATGTGAGAGGAGTTGTTTTTTGTTGGTTTTTTTCAGAGACAAAACCCCTTTCCAAAACAGGACCCTTTTCATTTCTAACAATGCCTTGTGAGCTAGAATTAATAAGGCATAATCAAAATAAATACTACAGCATGAGACAGCCAAAAAATTCATTGTTACTGTTCAAATAAAATGACTTTACAGGTGATATCTCCTACAGTATAAGACATAATATCTTGCTGTCTACTTTGAACGGTAAAATAAGATGTCTGGTATATCATTAGAGAAATAAGATGCAAAATGTTACCCTGTCAGAATACATCAAAGAATTTTACAATTACATGGTTAATATACAATCAATTATAATACCACGCAGAGCTATTTCTGAGCTACAAACCTTTTCAGAGACACAAGTTTCTTTTCACACACAGTTGGCATTTCCCTAATGACATCATACCGTACTTATAAGAAGAATATGATGTCTTGTAATTTGTGTGATGGAGGAGCCTATGGGGCTCATAATTGAAACGGAAATACTGTATTTTTTGCTCCATAAGACGCACTTTCCCCCCCCAAAAGTGGGAGGGAAAAGGGTGCATCATATGGAGTGAATACTCAACCCCCCCCCTCCGCCCATTACCTAATGTAGACTGCCACCCGCTACCGCTGCTCCGAGTCTCTCAATGCCGTCATAAGTAGAGGAAGGGAAAGGCAAGGCGGGTGTAGAGATTGCATGCCACTGGCCAAGAAACTTTACCCCCAATGTCAATTCTGATGTCAGAGAGAAGGTCCCGACCTTCAGTCCGACATCAGAATTGATGTCGAGGATAAGGCTTCTGGGCCGGTGGCTTGCAATCACTGCACCCACCTGGCCCTTCCCAGTGATTCATTCCGTGTCGGCTCCCTGCTTGTCCTTCAACCCGCTGCTAAGCCAGGAGTCGTCCCCCCCCCCCCCCACCGCTGTTGCTGCTTCGTTGATGTGTCCTCATAGCAGCAGCAACGGGAGGTAATTAAATCTAGTGTGTGGGCAGGCTTGGGGGGGCGGAAGAGGACAAAGACTAGAAGGCAGTGAGGGGAACATAGGAGGAAGGGATACTTGTTGGGCCTGAGTTGGGGGGGGGAAGAGGACAAAGGTTGGAAGGCAGTGAGGGGAACATGGGAGGAAGGAAGGGACATTTATTGGGCATGAGGAAGGAAAGAAAGAAACCACCAGACAACGGGGGGAGGAAGAGGACAAAGGATGGAAGGCATTGAGGGGGGAGGGGGTGGTCATAGGAAGGAGGGAGGGAGGAAAGGGCAATTGTTGGGCCTGAGGAAGGAAAAAAAAAGAAAGAAATCACCAGACAACCAAAGGTAGGAAAAATGATTTTATTTTCAATTTATTGATCAAAATGTGTCAGTTTTGAGAATTTATATCTGCTGTCTATATTTTGCACTATATTTGTCTATTTTTCTATAGTTGTTACTGAGATGACATTGCATATTTTAAAAAGTCATCTGCCTTGACATCTGTGCCCTGTCCCTGCCCACCTTGTGCTCTGTCCCTGCCTACCACTAGACAACCAGAGTGGGGACAGGGTAGAAAGCCTGGCAGGGAGGGGGAACAGGGTGCAGAGCCTGGCAAGAAGTGTGGGGTTGGGTGCAGAGTCTGGCAGGGAGAATTTGGTTCAGAATGTTTTTTTTCTTGTTTCACTCCTCTAAATCTAAGATGCGTCTTAGGGTCAGGTGCGTCTTTTACATCTAAAAACCGGCCTAAATCGGCTCTTGGACAATCTGTAAGATAAGTTTTCCAAGTACCGATAATCAAACTGGGTTTTAGATGTATCTAAAAATGACTTAGGCCTTTTTAGTGCTGCTGTATGATCAGAGCTAAAAGGGGCGTTTTAGGAGGAGTGGTGAGAGCGGGATTTGGACGGGTTATAGGCTGATCTAAACTTAGTCATACTGCAAGTATAACCGAAAGTTTAACAAGGCTGCCTGGACGGAACTTGTATGTTGTGACCAGGTCTAAGTTCCAAAAAAGTATTCAAAGTGACCAGATAAGCACTGCAGACACAAATACAGAACCCACCGCCCCATGAAAGCAGAAATAGAAAAGCTTTTCTCCAGCTGATTCACATATGGCAAGTACCCACAACCTGTGTCGCTTATATACTACTTTAATATAATTCTCTAGTTATAGAAAGTCATATGGCTATGAAGAAGCTATATATAAGATTTTTCTTTTTCTTCAATAGAATATGAGACCTACCCCAAGTGCACTATCACTAGCCCTTTGGCATCTGAACCGCTAATATCTAATATCGGGTTCCTTGAAACAGAACTTCGAGACATGGTCCATGTCGGGACCTGTTGAGCTACTTTGAGAGATAAGTGGGATTTATTCCCCCTTATTTTTGCCATTGAAAATTATTTCACTTATTTGAATAACACATACTAGGTTCGGCTATAGGAGCTTTGGCTTTTGGCCGAATTACACATTTCTGAGTGTATGTGACAAAAAAATACATAAAATCTCTTTATAAATAATTTATTTAACACTATCCTTTTCAGGAGTTCTCTATAGCATAGAATATAATGGACACATTAGCGTTTAGAGTGCATAATATTGGCTAGTGCGCCTTAGTAAAAGGACCCTTTTAGTTGAATTAGAAAAGATTCAAACAGCAACCAAACTGATAAAGGTGATGGAAATCCTCTCGTATAAGGAAAGACTAAAGAGGTTGGGGCTCTTCAGCGTGGAAAAGAGGTTATTAAGGGGGGATATGATTGAGGTCTACAAAATCCCGAGTGGTGTAGAACAAGTAAGTACAAAAACCAGGGTATACTCAATGAAATTACTTGGGAATACTTTTAAAACAAATAGGAGGAAATATTTTTTTACTCTGGAACTTGTTGCCAGAGGAAGTGGTTACAGTGGTTAGTGTAGCAAGGTTGAAGAACGATTTTGACAAGTTCCAGGGGGAAAAATCCATAGTCTGTCATTGAGAGAGACATGGGGGAAGCCACTGTTTGCCCTGGATCGGTAGGTAGCATGGAATATTGCTACTATTTTGGTTTCTGCCAGGTACTTGTGACCTGGATTGGCCACTGTTGAAACAGAAAACTGGGTCAGATGTGCCATTGGTCTGACCCAGTATGAATGTTATTATGTTCTTATGAGATACTGGAGGGGGTGAGGTAAAGTGGTGGCAAGCTGTAGGTAGAGGAACAGCTGTTATCATGGAAAATTTTAAGCAGTGTCATAATCCAACTCAATCTAATCATCGGCCCAAAACCTCCATGAAATAAAATGAATGACATCACTTATCTTGAAAACATTGCAATGGAGCGCCTGTTTCACCAGTGGCTTCTTCAGGAGAAATCAAGTTGGGAATCAATAATTACGCCGGTATTGATGACTTTCTGTGAAGACCAAAATAAGAAACAACAATAGAGAATTCATATTAGGTCACAATTAAAGTACAGACTCCTTGAAGTCAGCAGTATATTCAACCTGCACGACTTATAATCATGTTCACAGCGTGTAGCCGAACATTCCCTGAGCCGTATACACAAAATGGCACCGGGGATGTTTAAAGATGCCGTGAACTCAAAGAACAATCAACAGCAAACATGTCATACTGAAGGTGTGTCTGCTATGCTTTAGCCCATTATCAAAACACTGACCATTGAATATTTATATTAAGTCCATTATGTTCTAGGGTTTTTAAGTGATCTATCCACCTTTGTTCACACTGTTAATTTTCTATTGTGATCCTCCCCACCTTGTTTTGATGATGGAACAAAATCTATCGCAAAGTATTTCAAGTCTGTAAACCCATGTTCATAAGTGGGACAATGGGAAACCAGTGGTGCTCCCAATTTAGACCGAATTATGCAGGATTTATGCTCGATCATGCAGGTATGTGAATTTCTGATGGTTAGTTTACCACATTTTTATATATGGTTTGCCACACGGGCACACAATCACAAATACAATAAATTATGTTTTACAGTTGATATGATGGTGCAAAACTTAATTTCTCTGATGCAATGGGTTCCTCCAAGATGCTGCCTGGAGGAATGCTGTGTCGGGTGTGGACAACACCTGACTAGGAGAGAGATTTAGCTGCTGAACGTGGATGGAAGCTGCTAATCACTGGTGAGCCTTGAACAGGGCAATTCTTTCTATTTCATTTTTGTTTAGGGGTGATTTTGAGGAGGATATGTGCCAGGAATCTTGAGATAACTTTATGTGAAACAGGGTCGCTGTTGAGGCTGGCTGGTGAAAGTGTGGCTTTTGGAATGGCTCCTTGCACCAACCTTGGAATGTTTGGATTGATTTAGGCCTTCTATGTTTGGATTGATTTAGGCCTTCTATGTTTGAGAAAATCATTCTGCAATTTTGATTGAATGGTACCTTGAGTATATGAACATTGTAGAGTTTGCACAAGTTGATGTACTGAATTATATGGGGTCATTTTTCCGAGGTCTCTTTTTCTCCACTTGTGTTGGTGATTGCATAATACCAGGAAGACTAATTTGAATATTGCCAACATTTTATACAAAAACCAGGTATAAATTATGCAAAAATTAATGACTTGTGTCACATGGAAGTGAATTAAAAAGATCTCTATGAGTAAATGCCTTAATATGTATATTAATAAAGTTAGCAATCCATATTATGTCTTGGCTGCTAACTACCCCTCAAGAGAGTTGGCTAATTAGCTTTGAGATCAATGACAGGCCAAGACATCTGCAGGTATTTTCAGGCTTCATGCCATGTGAATCTCTATATTAGAAAAAAAAAAAAAAGTATCAAAATCCTCATACTAAATCCCCTATTCAAAAAGGCCTCTATTTTATACATTCAAATGTGTCAATATATAAACCTTACCTGCTGGATGTTAGCTGTGTTCCCACAATGAATTTAAAAAATGCTCCCGCAATACTACTGTCCTTATCAGTAGATGACTCGGGTCTATCCTTGGGTAAGTATGGTCCTCTAGTACCTCATTCTCTATTGGTGCTATCATTCAAAATAGTGAACCCAAGGTTTCTCCCTTGCCCTTCCTATGCAGGCCATTGGGATGTCTTGGGTCAACCAATGAATACTATCGGTGAACACTCAAAAATTGTAATAGAGATGTTTAAAATGAGCAAAAGACCTCAAGATTATTATTACTATGCGCACTTACAACTTCGTGATCCCTGCCTCCATGATCTGTAGCTCCATGGCAGTGTTTGACGCGTTCAGCTGGAGCCTGCGGCGGTTTGTGTGCAGCGGACCCATTTCTCTTTGCTTTAGTTGTGGTGGGCGGCAGTGGCGGCGGACCGTGGAGGGGGGTGTTTGAAGCGGCAGTAGGCCAGACGGTAGGTAGCAGCAGCGGGTGCCGGTACGGGGGGGGGGCAGGTTTTAGCTTCAATGCTAGAGGTAGGCAGGCAGGCAGGCTGGCTGGCTTTAGCGCGGCAGATAGGGAGGGAGGGAGGCTGGCTAGCTTCAGGGGAGGAGGGTGGGACAAAGGCTGGAAGGCAGTGAGGGGGGACATAAGAAGGAGCACTGGGGGCACTAAGGACATGGGAAGGGACACTAAGGACATAGGAAGGGGCACTAAGGACATAGGAAGGAGGCACTGGGGGCACTAAGGACATGGGAAAAAGGCACTGGGAACATAGGAAGGAGGCACTGGAGGCACTAAGGACATAGGAAGGAAGGAGGGAATAGAAAGGGACAATTGTTGGGCCTGAGTGTAGAAAGTGACCAAGGAGAGAGTGAGACAGAAAGAAAGAAAGAAAGACAGACAGCGGAAAAGGAGAGACAGAGAAAGACAGACAGACACATCTACTCTAGCACCCGTTAATGTAATGGGCTTAAACATTTTTTTAGGGCATAAGTTCTTATCACCTGAACTTACAGCACTGTTATAAATATAATCTGTTATCTTCATCTTATCGTAACTTTACGTTGCTATTTATCCCCAACAGGTCCTGTCTGACATTACCTACTAAAATGTACATATTACATTTTCGCTCAGCAAATTGTATTTCTATACTATTGCCTCCTGAAGTCTCTGATCTCTGTATTTCCTCTGAATATCTACTTATTGTATTTCGCTGAATGTCTAGCACTCTTGATTGTAAACCGCATAGAAGTCGCAAGATTGTGGCGGTATAGAAGAATAAAGTTATTATTATTATTATTAAAGTTATTATTATAATTACTATTCTTTGGGCATAAAGGAAAGAGACTATATTCAAAACAAAAAAACATAAGAAGTGCCTTACTGGGACAAACCAAAGGTCTATCAAGCCCAGATTCAGAATCTTGTTTCCAACAATGGCCAATGAAGGTCACAAGTACCTGGCGAGATCCTAAAGAGTAAAACAGATTTTATGCTGCTTATCCTAGTTGTGGATTTCCCCAAGTCCATCTTAATAATGGCTTATGGACTTTTCTTTTAGGAAATTATCAAACCTTTTTAAACCCCGCTAAACTAACTGATTTCACTAAATTCTCTGACAATGAATTTCAGAGTTTAATTACATGTTGAGTGAAGAAATAATTTCTCTGGTTTGATTTAGATTTACTACTTAATTGCTTCATTGTATGCCCCCATAGTCCTAGTATTTTTGGAAAGAGTAAACAAGCAAGTCATATCTACCCATAGAAGTATTTTATGAGCCTCTATCATGTCTCCCCAGAGCCATCTCTTCTCCATGCTGAAAAGCCCTAGCCACTTTAGCCTTTCCGCACAGGGAAGCCTTATTGCTGCCCTTCTTTGTACCTTTTTTAATTTTGTTATATCTTTTTTGAGATGCAGCGACCAGAATTGTACACAGTATTCAAGGTGCAGCTGCACCATGGAACAATACAAAGGCATTTTAACATTCAAATCATTGTTTTCCATTCCTTTTATGATAATTCCTAACATTCTATTTGCTTTCTTAGATGGCACCACACACTGAGCTCTGGGTTTTAACATATCCTCAACAGGGACAACTAGATTCTTTTCCTGGGCGGTGACTCCTAATGTGGAACCCTACATCATGTAATGTAGCTATACGAGGGGTCGCTGAAAAGCTATCAGCCCAACCAAGAAGAGAATAACATAGAGCCACAGAACTCACAGGTCACCCAACACTTTTCCTGCCATTTCCCCACCCCATTTCATATCATTGAAAGAAAAGTGTCGCGAAAAGTGTGGAACAACCTGCAAGCCCCGGCTGGACTGAGAACCCCAAGCGGTCCCTCGTAATTCGGGTTTCTCTCTCCCAAATGCAAAAGAACTCACACAAAGACATACCTCTGCTCTCTGCGCTTCTCTTGGTTCTCAAGTGCTACAGCTGACAGGGACGTTTTCTCTGGTGCATCCCTAGCTTCCCAGTAAGAGAGTAACTGAACGTAATAAGTGATTAACTGTATTTATGCACTTAGCTGGAAGAAGAGCAATTCTGCTTACTAAGCATACCTCCTTTTAGGAGATATACCCCCTCTTGTTAGAAGGCAGAGGAGAGCTGAAACTGTGTCCAGAGCTAGGAAATACTGAAAAAGAGAAAGGGGATAAAAAGAAATGTTGATGCTTGAAAATGATTCTATAGACATTTTTATGAGTAAGATTATAATTATCCTTTTTACTGCTTTGGTGAGGGTCTTTCCTGTCGTATCTAGATTTTGGCATTATTTTCTACAATTATTAAAGATTATACACCACTTTGTTGTACATTATATTAAAATTGGTATATTAAGCATTAAAAAAATATAAACCATTTGTAACCTCTAAATTAAGAGGGTTTATTGAAATGCATTTGAAGACTCACACCAGGATTCCATAAACAGCACTGATATCAGTGGCCAACTTAAAATGGCCGCTGTTTGCTTGTCAATCATGCCTCAGTGCCGTTTACAGAATAGCGCCTGCAGGGAAAAATAGGCACCAGAAATGTAGTCCAGGGTTTTCCGGGCCTACATTTCGGACATCTTTCTTTGCATGAACCATGTCTATGTAGGCACTGTAGGAGATCTAATACCACTTCAGGCATTAGCCATGCCTACAATGGCATTTAGTGGCCTAAAGCAGTGTTTTTCAACCTTTTTACACCCGTGGACCGGCAGAAATAAAAAAATTATTTTGTGGATCGGCAAACTACTAAGACCGAAATAAAAAAACACATATCCGCCCCGTCTCCGTGAGCTCGGTCCCCACAAACCATCTAATCCCATCCGCACAAGCCTCAGTTATGATTTTATATTGAACGTATTTTATTAAAGTATAAAAAGAAACAATATTCTGTACAATTGTCATTTTATAAATATAAATATACAAAGCAAGGACCAACAAAACCCCTGTCTCCCCTCCCCTTCACATATATCCCCTCTACTATCAAGAAAACTGAACAAACCAAATTATTACAGAATGCTACACAGAAATATCTTGCTAACAGAATACTGCAGTCACACATGACAGGAATAGTGTTAGGGGAGTGCCCCTTGGTCACAGAGAGCCCTAAGCCAGCTGGAAGCTAAAGAACCACTGCCTAGGCTTTGCAGTCCCCAGTTATGTCTCTAGCAGGATATATATTTCAAATGTGATATGTTCTAATGACAAAATAGACATAAAATTATTTTTTATATCTTTTGTGGTCTCTGCTTTCATCTTCTTTTCACTCTTTTCCTTCCAGCGTCTGCCCTGTCTCTTCAATCCAGCATCTGCCTGTTCCATCCACTGTCTGCTCTCTCCCTCTTCCATATGTATCTGACTTCTTTCTATGCCCCTCTCCCCTTTCTATCCAGCCTGTGCCTCCTATCTTCTTTTTACATCATTCATTCAAGCTTCAATGCTTTCTTCATTTTTATCTCTCCTACACCAGATCTAGCATCTTTATCCCTCTCTCATTTCTCTGCTGACCCCCTTTCCAGCATCAATCTCTCTCTACTTTCTCATTCCTCTTTCTCTCCCCTTTCCCTCATATGATCTCTCCATTCCACCCTGACCCCTGACCACCTTCCCCTCCTGTAATCTCCCTGCCAGCTGTTTTCTTCCTTTTTTCCTTCTCCCTTCCCTCCTCCCCCCTATCCAACATTAACTATCTTCCCATCCCTTTCCCTCCTCCCCTCCCAGTAGCATCTCTCCTTCTATCTCCCTCCAGGTCCAGTAGCAGCTCTCCCTTTATCCAGAAGCTTCCCAGCCTCCAACAGTGGCTTCCTCTCCTTCCAGCAGCTCTCAGTACTTGCCTGCAGCAATGATTTCCTTAGGCAGCCTTGGGTCCATTGCCGCCTCCGAGGAAAGGGGAAGTTGCCAAAGTGAATCACTGCCCTGGTAAGAACGAGAGCTACTGGGAGGGGAGACAGCCACTGTCGAAGGCTCCCCATGATCTTGCTCCTGCGCACCCTGCACATTCGCGGCCCCCCCAAGCCTGCAAAAACAGCGTTGCACCACAGGCCCTACTGCCCAAGATGAGCCAGAGGCCCCTACCCGCCGCATCCTGCACATGGGCAGACTCTCAACACAGACGCTGCTGATGGCCCCAATCCACACGCTGATCCCTCCCCCCCGCGCACGCTGACCATCTCCCTTCTACCTGCACTTTCCCCGCGGCCCTCTTCGGTGACTCGGCAGGGGCAGCGATCAAGACAGGCTGCCGACGTTGGGACCTTTTCTCTCTGAGTCCCGCCTATTTTGTTTCAACTTCCTATTTCCGCATAGGCGAGACTCACAGAGGGAATGCCAGACGTCAGCAGCCTGTCTTGATTGCCCGAGGCTGGGAGGAACAGCAGATTTCCGCCAACACCACTAGGGCAGGAAATTTAACGGCGTCGATCTCGCCGGCCCTGTGTGGACCGGCAGGAATTTTCTGCGGACCGGCACCAGTCCGCGGACCGGCGGTTGAAGAACAGTGGCCTAAAGCACATATGTAGGCACAATTCCAGTGTCTATTTTTTAAGCATAGGTAGGTACCTTAAAGCTTGGTTGAACACATCATTTCAACAGTGTTTTTAACAGAGTTTGGGCGGCCTACTGGTGTCTAAAAAAATTGGGCCTCACTGCAAGGAGACTCCTGGAGAATGAATAATTAAGGAGTATATCTTTGGTGACGATTAGTCTGAAGAACATTATATAACTAAATATTTGTCCTCCATGGCCAACTGTTTTTATTCTTGAATAAGGACCACATATACTATATTTTGGTTTTTGGTCATCATAATAAAGGTATTTTTATGTGTCATAAAATATGGCATTTATTTTTCAGAAACTCATTTTGTAGTTAGATGATCTGTCTCAGTAGTATACATTAACAAATTGCCATCTGGTCTAAGGCAAATACTAAATAGCATGTCATTAGCAAGCATTCAGGAACTACAGTAAGTTGAAGGTAAGCATAACACATCATTTACTTCGCAGCCATCATGGGGGTATTTCTATAAGGAGGCTGCTTAGCATTAGGTAGCAGAAATGCATTTAAATGGCAACATTCTAGTCATTTGTGTGTGTTAGTGACTTAGGGGCTCATTTTCAAAAAAAAGAAAGATGTTCAAAAAGTGGCATAAAGGGGCAGATGGATGATATTTTTTGCCAAACCCTTCCAATTCGCTATTTTCAAAACCTATTTTTTAGATGGATATCTATGCTGTTCATCCGCAGTTTGTCTAAATCTGAAGGGGGCTTGTTAGAGGCAAGGTGTCCTTTATGTTTTTCTACTCAATGCAAAATGAATGAATGAATTGAATATCTAACTCAGAATTGTGTGACGGGACCAAGAACCTTAGCTCCTATAGCCGAACCCAACGCCCCATCACCGTGTATGACTTAAGTGGAAAAACTTAAAGTGAACGTGCTGCTCAAACAATAAAATTATTTTCAATGGCAAGAGGAGGAGAAAAACATTCCTACTTAGCTTTCTGATGTTTCAACAGGTCCCGATATGAGCCATGTTTCGAGGTTCTTTTTCAAGGAACCCCGGAGATAATGTGAGCAACTTAAATGCCAAAGAACAGGTAGTAGTGTGATTCGGGCAAACAATCTTGTTGTCATATATGAAGTGAAGTGGAAGAGAGAAGGCTTCTGATGCAGCCGCAGATCAGTGAGGTGTAGATGCCCACGGCTTTCAGCAAGGGAACCGGCCAGACATGCTGGGCAGGGAAGGGGGAGGGAAGAAATACTAGGCAGGGAAGGGGGAGGGTAGAAATACTACACAGGCAAGGGGAAGGAGAAATTCTGCAAAGGCAAGGGAGAGACATGCTGCTGCTGCACAGGAAAGGGGGAGGGTAGAAATGCTACAAAGGCAAGGGGGGATGACATGCTGCTACTGCTGCACAGGGAAGGGGGGATGCTGCCCAGGCAAGGGGGAGAGAAATGCTACTGCTGCACAGGCAATGGTGGAAGAAATGCTGCACAGGCAAGGGGGGAGAAATGTTGTTGCTGCACAGGGAAAGGGGAGAAATGCTGCGGCTGCACAGGGAAGGGGGAGAGAAATGCTGCTGCTGCTGCATCACCCAACTGGGGAGAGAGAGGGAAGGTGGGAGAAAGAAGACAAGGGAGAGGAACCAGAGATGTCAAGTCCATGGGAGGGAGAGAAAGTAAAAAAGGATAGGAGATAACATACAATGGAGGGGGAGGAAGAGATGCCATGGCATGAGGGAAGGGAAGAAGATAGAGATATCACACCATGGTGTGGAGTGGGAAGGAAGGAAGGAAAGGAGAAGAGAAAGAGAGAGATGCCAAAGCATAGGGAAGGGGGTGGAGACAGAAAAATGGAGAGGGGGTGAAGTTGAAATGAATCATGTGTAAAGGAGAGAAGGGACCCCAGATATACAGTTTATTGAAGGGACATAGAAAGAGGGAAGATGCCACATGGAAGAGAGAGAGTGTGGACAGTAGATGGAAGGAGCAGAGAGAATGTGGGCAGTAGATGGAAGGGGTAGAGAGAGAGGGCAGAAGCTGGATGGAAGGGGCAAAGAGAGGGCAGATGTTGCATGGAAGGGAGAAAGGACAAACGCTGTATAGAAAGAAGAGAGCAAAGAGAAGATGATTAAAGCAGAAATGACAAAAGGTAGAAATAATTTTTTGTTGCTTTACTTAGAATCAAGTAGTATTGTAACTGTATTGATAAAATTTTATAAATAGGAAATGGAAATAAGGCAATTTTTTGGACAAAACCCCTTTCTCAGGTCAGGACAGGATACCATAACAGCAGTATACTGTATTGTTCTGTAGAAAGATTTGGCCTCTGAAAGCTAATTGAAAAATGGATTAGTCCAATAAAATGGTATTTTTTTATTTCTCATTATTTGTTTTATTTTTATTTGTTAATTTGTAAAGTAGTGATTGTTATGTATCAGTTTTTTCAAATTTACATCTACTGTCTATATTTTGCACAGTATTAGGGGACGTGTCACTGTTTTGTGGTGTTATGGTGTTGCATTGTATGCAGAGTCTGGTTTCTTGGCAGTTCACGGTTGTCTGCTGATTAACTGAAGGAACTTAATCCTTCTGCTGTTATTTATTTTAATATGTATTTGAAAGTTGTCTTAATTTGTTTTAAATTTTATGCATGTAAACGGTTTTTGTAAACTGTTTTGGTTTAAAAATGGTATAGAAATTAAAAAAAAAAGAAATACACAATCGCCCCAAATCTATATGTAGTATCCTAAGATGTGTGCACAAATCAGTGACAACAGCTGATTTGCCATGCAACATAATTGTTTAACAAGAGAATCAGTGGCAATTAACATATTATAATTGATGCTAAGTGACACTAATTAGAAGTTACAGTGAATTAGGAGATTCAAAAATATCTAAATACTTCACACCTACCCTATAAAGTACAGAACAGCAAAAAAGAAAAAACAGATAGTGTTTCTCATTCCACTTCTTCAAATTGAGTCAAATCACTCCAACTGTCATACAAAAAGCACTTTCTCTTCACACTAAAGTGACTTTTAACAGTAATTACTCTAAACCTTTATTCTATATCCCATGCACTAGGGAAGCTTTTTTCTAAAACTTGGAAAACTAAAGTTAACTAACCAGGAGAGGAACATCAAAAATTTAATTCAGGAAAATGGATAATGGGGTCTTTTATAGGACACAGCTATTTCAGAACCCTTTTCACCAATTCCGATCTTTTCTTAATCATTTGTTCCTCCTCCCAACCTTCCTATCTATCTGAATTATTTTTATAATCCTAACTTTTGAGTTAAATAATTGTAAAATGGTCCATAAAGAATTACAGATTCCGGAACTTGGAGGCTTGGTGAATGGCTGGCTGACGGTTGAGCTCCCTCCTCTAAACATCATCTATTAAGCTTTTAATCAAGAACTCTTCTTCTATTTAATTATAAAATCCTCTAGAATGACATCAACTAAGCAAAAGATGCTAGAAACTCCTGCCAAATCAACAGGAAAGAATAAAAGACTAAAGGAAGATGCACAGATCTCTAGTGGAAGTCCTTTACCGTTGGATGCACTGGATGTAATTGAAGTTATTGAAGAACTGAGAAACATAAATTTATCATTAATAGAAATGAGGAAAGAAATGAACCTCATGAACAATAAACTGGACATAGTAAATAATAGAATGGACATGATGGAAAAAAGAATAGAAAAGGTAGAAAAGATACAACATGACAATAAAGAAGACCACAACATGTTAAAAGATATGAAAAAAAAAAATGACGGATCTGGAAAATAAATCTAGGAGACAGAACATAAGAATAATAGGATTAAAAGAAGGAATTGAGGGGAAAAATATGATATCCTTCTTGGAAGAAGTTATACCAAAAATCCTCCCTCTAAAATTAAAAATACCAGTGGAAATTGAAAGAGTGCATAGGATTGGTGTTAGAACAGCTTATAATAAAGGACAGCCAAGACCAGTAATATTGAGAGTATTAAGGTTCCAGCATGCACTTGAAATCTTAAAAGCAGCAAGAGAAACTAAAAATTTGGAATATAAAGACTACAAATTGCTCTTCATCCTAGACTTTGCCAAGGAGACTGTTCAACTAAGAAAACAATTCTTACAATTAAGACAACCGCTGAAGGACATTGGTGCTAGATATGGTCTGTATTATCCAGCATATTGATGAAAATAACATACAAAGAAAAAGTTTATCAATTTGATGATCCAGATGAACTTAAGAAATTCCTGTCATCTCAAGAAACACCTATGATCTAGACATTATTACATAGATGGGGAAATAGTTTTCACTTTCTATTACCTTGATATGAAAAGTTTTGAGTAAAACAGAAATAACTTAATAATTTACTGGCTTTATTTGATATTAAAATGGTTGCTGCAACTGATTTTAACTGTCATGGAGCGTTGGGAATGGTTTTCATTTTGAATGGATGAAGATTCTACACTTGAGTAAGAAAATCTACTAATACATTAATACATTTAATACTTACCTGACATCAGAAGAAACGGTCAATCTGTGGGGGAAAAGAAATGGAAGAAGTCATTAAGAATCGTTCTGATTTGGAACTGAGAGATGAATCACTTTGTTGGAGACTAATGGAACTGCAAGAAGTTTGGTGAAGAATCTTTTTGGAGGCCCAGGTTGGAAGCAAAAACGGAAATTTTTGAAAGGAATATCACATCAGGTCTCGGTGGCTTATGCCAAAATATTGGTGAATAAATACGGTTTACATCGCCACCGGAAGTGTTCATCGCTCCTTCAAGCAACAGTAGCACGCAGGCAGTTCCACTCCACCTCTCCCTGTCCCTGCCTTTGTGAATTTAAAGCATTCCGAAAAATAACCCTGCAAAGGAACGAGGAACTCTCTCAGGCATCTCAGTCTCTGGCGAAGAAAGTGAAAAAGCCGAGCATTTTGAGAAGTGCAGTGAAGTACAATTTGGGTATATCCATCAGAATACAGGAAGTGGCGGGGACGCTGATTCCTGGCAGCTGGTGACTTCCTCCACAGGAAAACGCAGAAGACCTTATTCTGTCTCTTTCTCTCACATACATTGCAGCTCTACATTGACACCACAAATCACCCTGAGGAACAGATACCAGCTGCTACAGGAAGGTCCTGACAATGAGGAACAGGAAGTTGTTCAGCAGATGGTTCCAGTTCCAGAGTCAACAGATTGGCCCACCACTAAGAAGCGCAGAGTGGTGGTCATCGGGGATTCGCTGCTGAGGGGCACTGAGGGACCAATTTGTAGATCAGACCTGCAATCAAGAGAGGTCTGCTGTTTGCAAGGGGCCAGGATCTGGGATATAACCGCTTGCCTGAACAGACTCATCAAGCCACGAGACTACTTCCCCATGATTCTCATCGACGTCGGAACCAACGACACCGCCAGGAGCACCCCGGAGAGCATACCTGAAGACTTCAGAGCCCTGGGTGAGAAGCTGAAGAGGATGGATGCACAGGTGGTCTTCTCCTCGATCCTCCCAGTGAGGGGCAAGGGCAGTGCCAGGGAGGATCGCATCCAGAGGGCAAACGACTGGCTGCAGGGATGGTGCAAGGAGATGAACTTTGGGTTCTTGCACCATGGAGAGGCATTGCAAGGACTACAGGGACCATATGGGTTACACCTGACCAGAAGTGGGAAGAACATCCTTGGACACTGTCTAGCCCACCTACTACACAGGGCTTTAAACTAGGTAAGTTGGAGGAGGGCACAGGCACAAACAACCTACCTGGCGAGCTAAGCTGCCAATACTTTTTTGAGACTAAGGTAAGTAAACACTGCAATTCTGGGTCTGGGTCTGGGTCTAAAGGAGTTCAAGTAGCCCAAGAGGGAATACCCCCACAGGATACACACATTTCCAAGCCTAGGATAGGAACACATTGTAGTTCTGGGTCTGGAGAGTCCAGGATAGGTGCACATTGTAGCTCTGGGTCTAGGGAAAGTACAATTGATGCAAATAATGCTAAAGGTGTCCAAGTAGCTCAAGTGGGAATATCCCCACTGAGACGTAACAAACATACAACATGGAGAGCTATGTACGTAAACGCCCACAGTCTGGGAAACAAGATCCTGGAATTAGAAACAGAAATGAGGAATGCCGACCTGGATGTGGTGGCGACATCTGAGACCTGGCTCACGGACAATCATGGGTGGGACATGGTCATTCTGGGTTACAACTTGCTTCGCCGGGACAGGGAGGGCAAAATGGGAAGAGGTGTAGCGTTATATACTAAAGATGACATTAAGGTCACTAGAATCACAGATGTCCAGTACACTGGGGAATCCCTTTGGGTAAATTTGGCCAGAGGGAAGGACAAATACCTGTATCTTGGCGTAATATACAGACCCCCAAGACAACAGGATGATCTAGATATGGAATTAATCGGAGATATAGAGAATATCACCTTGTGTGGGGACACAGTATTGTTAGGTGACTTCAACATGCTTGATGTGGATTGGGACACACTTTCCTCTGATTCCGGCAGCAGCAGGAAGCTATTAAACTCTATGAAGGGAGCAAGACTCAGACAACTGGTGTTGGAACCAACAAGAGATCAGGCAATACTGGACCTGATACTTACCAATGGTGAAAGTGTCACAGAGGTCTCGGTGGGCGACACATTGGCCACCAGTGACCACAGCATGGTATGGTTCAATCTCAAGAAAGATTTCACTAAATCTACCACACTGACCAAGGTCCTCAAATTCAAGGACAAAAACTTCAAAGAAATGGGAGACTTCGTTCACCAGGCACTACAAAGCCAAGCAGAATCCGATAACGTGGAGGAAATGTGGTCGACTTTGAAAGCCATCATACAGGAAGCAACAAACCTCTATGTTAAATCAGTAAGTAAACGGCGAAGGAACAATAAGCCACAGTGGTTCTCTCGGAGATCTCGGACTTCATCAAGGAGAAGAAAAAAGCATTCATCTCTTACAAACAATCAGGGAAACAGGACTCTAGAGAAATCTATCTGGCCAAGTCAAAATCTGTCAAACAGCAGTTAGGGAGGCCAAATTCCAGATAGAGGAGTCTCTAGCGAAGATCATCCGGAAAGGAGATAAATCCTTCTTCAGGTATATCAGTGACAGAAATAAAAACTCGGGCGGGATAGTACATTTTAGGAAACCAGATGGAGACTATGTAGAAACAGACTCGGAAAAAGCCCAACTGCTAATTGAATACTTCTGCTCAGTCTTCACCCGTGAGGCGCCGGGACTCGGCCCTCAGCTACAGACAATGGTTGACTCAGTTGACCCATTTAGTAATTTCGAGTTTACACCCAGCAGTGTCTAATGCAAGCTGTCAAAGCTTAAGGTTAACAAGGCAATGGCGCCTGACAACCTACACCCCAGGGTGCTCAGGGAGTTGTGTGATGTCTTGGCGGAACCGCTATCCGTGCTCTTCAATCTCTCCCTTAGTACGGGTAACGTCCCGTTGGACTGGAAGACAGCTAACATCATTCCACTCCACAAGAAGGCTCCAAGATGGAGAAAGCAAACTACAGACCGGTGAGTCTCACATCAATAGTGAGCAAACTAATGGAAACTCGAATCAAACACCAATTGGATAAGATCCTGAACGAGGAGAATCTACGGGATCCCCATCAGCATGGATTTACTAAGGGGAGATCCTGCCAATCCAACCTGATCAGCTTCTTTGACTGGGTGACGATGAAGCTGGATGTTGGGGAGTCCCTGGATATCGTATACCTGGACTTCAGTAAAGCATTCGAAAGTGTACCACACCGCAAGTTGCTTAGCAAGATGAGTTCTATGGGATTGGGCGGCACATTGATGAAATGGGTTGGGAAATGGCTTGGAGGTAGGCTTCAGAGGGTAGTGGTGAATGGCACCCCCTCCGAAATCACGGAGGTGATCGGTGGAGTGCCGCAAGGCTCGGTCCTGGGCCCGATCCTATTCAAAATCTTTATAAGAGACTTGGCAGAAGGGCTGCGAGGTAAGGATCACCTCTTCAGGATCACCGAGCTGTGGAACAGCTTCTCTGCCCATCTTCGGAGTTCGACCTCCCTCCAACACTTCAGAAAACATCTGAAAACCTGGCTTTTCTCCAAAATGTAACCACCCCCCCACCTCCATTATTCAAAGTCCCCTCTTTCCTTCCTGTTTAGCAGCCCTTCTTCCTTCCATTGGAGTTCCTTTCTCTGTTTTAATTCCTGTAAACCGTGTCGAGCTCCACTTCCGTGGAGATGACGCGGTATATAAACTTAAGGTTTAGTTTAGTTTAGTTTAGTTTAGTAAGATAACATTATTCGCCGATGACGCCAAACTAAGCAATGTAGTGGGCAAAAGCACAACAGACATAAATTCAATGCCCGACAACATGATGCATGACCTACTCCTACTGAAGCGCTGGTCTAGGTCCTGGCAACTCAGCTTCAATGCCAAAAAATGCAAAGTCATGCACCTGGGCAGCCAAAATCCATGCAAGACTTACACCCTTAATGGTGAGATCCTAACAAGAACTGAAGCAGAACGAGACTTAGGGGTGATCGTCAGTGAGAACATGAAGACTGCCAATCAAGTGGAACTAGCTTCATCCAAGGCAAGGCAAATCATAGGTTGAATATGCAGGAGTTTCGTCAGCCGTAAGCCTGAAGTCATTATGCCATTGTATAGATCCATGGTAAGGCCCCACCTGGAATACTGTGTGCAATTCTGGAGGCTGCATTACCACAAGGATGTGCTGAGATTGGAGTCGGTCCAGAGAATGGCCACCTGGATGGTATTGGGACTCAAAGATATCCCGTACGAGGAACGGCTAGATAAATTACAGCTATACTCACTCGAGGAATGCAGAGAGAGTGGTGACATGATCGAGACATTCAAGTATCTCACGGGCCGCATGGAGGTGGAAGAAGATATCTTCTTTATCAAGGGTCCCACAGCAACAAGGGGGCATCCGTGGAAAATCAGGGGTGGGAAACTGCATGGGGACACCAGGAAATTCTTTTTCACTGAAAGGGTGGTTGATCACTGGAATTGTCTTCCACTTCAGGTTATTGAGGCCAGCAGTGTGCCTGATTTTAAGGCCAAATGGGATAGACACGTGGGATCTATTCACAGAGAAAGGTAGGGGAGGGTCATTTGGGTGGGCAGACTAGATGGGCCATGGCCCTTATCTGCCATCTATTGCTATGTTTCTATGTTTCTATGTTTAGGGGAGACACATTTGGAGAGATGCTGAGCAGAGACAGATTGATGCTGCGCCTCGGTGGTAGTGCAGTGCTGCTCACCTCTCCATTCTGCTGGCGTAGCCTTTGGGCTTTTCGGATGGTTTGGGTGCAAGCTGGGACAAAGACAATTCTCTTCTGATTCCTGGGTATCAGGTTTTGAACCCAGCCTTTGATGGGGATTCTCACGAAGGACAGAGACGGTGATAGGTGAGGGTCCAGTTCAATGATTCAAGCGTCATTTCCTCCATCCGGCCCAGGATCCGGAAGACTCAAGACAGCATTCACTTTAGCGATGGTTCTTCCAGGTTCTCCAGTCTGGGCCTTTGTAGTTACGCTGGCTGCTCCTCGTTTTCCACCATGTTTACTTCATTCGGCCAATTGCATTGCATCCTCAAATAAAGATAGCATCTTCTATGTCTTCCCAGTACTTCGTGTGAATCGGTAAACCTCCCCTTGCACAGGATCCCTACCAACATAACTTGCTTTATATTGTGTAGAATGAAAAGGGGTTTTATATGACATGTATTGCAAAGCTGTTGTTCATATGAGATTGTGGTTTGCTTGTTTTATAGAAATTATTATCAACTTTATTTGATAAGTTCTTATGTTAAGAGTCATTGGTGTGGACGACTATGTAATAACTTTTAACTTAAATTGCAAGATGTTTAAAAGAAAAAAACAAAAAAAAATATGGTAAAAAAAAGGGAAAGGGGAAAGAAAGGGGGGAAAATAAAAAATAAAAAACCTTTTATTATATGAGTTAATCAATTTTTCTAGTAAAAATATTTATGGATCATTATTATTTCATGTATAGGGGGAAACATTTCTTAAATTTATGAGTTATTCAATTTAGTGAGATTCAAATTTTGATAAATTGTCATTTTGAAGGGGAAATTAAATGTTCTCTACTTCTTAATATGATTATATATCTAGTAATAAATCTTTAAATTATATTGGTTGAACAAGTTTTATAATATAGAAGACAGAGTGAAGTAAAATGCTTGAATTAATGTAGTTTTTAATGTAATGGGATAGGGAAATAATTAAATGAGCAAGCAAAGGGTTTTTTAAAATATATGGATTGATCAATTTTTTTATAGTTAAGAGAAATAGTAAAGTGGATGTTTGGAGGAGGAGAGGGATAGCTGGTCTGATCTGATGTCTTTAAGTTATCGTAATATTAGGATGGGAGGGTTATGGGAGGGGGAAGGTAAGGGATTTTGTAATCTTTTACATATAAAATTTAATGAATCAAGGGTAAGAGGGGATGTTTCTTATTGTAATTTAAGGGAAAAGAGTTTTACACAGGAAAATTATAAAATGATCAAGTTTTTGTTGAAGTTCAAGTGTTATAGGAATAAATATTTAAATTATTCTAATTAAACGTTAATGGCCTCAACAACCCAATAAAAAGGAAGAAAACACTTTTGTTTTTAAAACAACAAAACATAGATATATGTTTTATCCAAGAGACCCATATATGTTTTCTCCAAGAGACCTATTTAGAATCTAAAAAGCTAGAACGAGATTGGATAAAACATTGTTTTTTTGTCCCTGCTGTGAAAAAAAAGCAGGTGTAGCAATATTAATTCAAAAGAAATGTAATGCTATATTTAAATTGATTGCTGCTGATCCTGCAGGGAGATGGATACATATAGAAATGACTATGGGAAATACTACTATGGCGCTATTCAATGTTTACGCACCTAATTCGAATCAGATTGAATTTTTTAAATCTCTACATCCATTGTTGTTACCACTGGCTGCTTCTAATTTATGGATCCTTTAATGGATAAAAAACCTAGCAGAATTATGAAATCATTAGGATTGGATAATTTGGTACAAAATTGTGACTTGAAAGATATATGGTGAATATTTTGTTTTAATGAACAAGAATTTTCGTTTTGCTCCCATGTACACAAATCATTTTCAATAATAGACTATATATTTGTTTCAAATGCATTAATTCAGCAAGTAACACAAGCCTCCATTGAGCCAATTATTTTATCTGATCATGGTGGGGTGTGGATTAAAATTAAAATTATTGACCAAGAAGAAAGTAGACCTATATGGAGATTTGATAATACATTGCTGATGGAACCAAATTTTATAAAGGAAATACAGTTGAAAATAAATGATTATTTTCAAATTAATAATGTAGAAGATATCTCTATGGAAACGTGGGATGCTTTTAAGGCAACCATGAGAGGTCAAATTATTTATTTTTCAGCATACATTAAAAAACAAATTAAAAAACAATTTTATAAATTGGAACAAGATATAAAGATATTAGAATCTAAATTGATTGACAAATGGGAATATTCTACATTACAAGATCTCTTGAAAGCTAAAGGGAAGTATAATGAGATTTCTTCTAAAATGATAAGAAAAGATTTATTTTCTCAACAGGCATTGTATTATGCAAATTCAAATAAGGCAGGAAGATTACTGGCAAATTATTTAAAAGCAAAAAAAACCGGAAAACAAAAGTAGTGGCGATAAAAGATGAAAAAGGGAATTATTTTACACAAATTGGTCCTATTTTAAAACAATTTTTACATTTTTATAAAGATCTGTATTCTTCTGAGCCTTATTTAGATAAAGAAAAGGATGGATTGGAATTCTTAAATTTAATTAAGGGTTCGAAAATTCCTGAGCATATAAAAGAAAACTTAGAAAAGCCAATATCAATAAAAGAATTACAAGCAGCATTGAAGTCCCTTAGAGTTGGATCCGCTCCAGGTGGGGATGATTTTACAGTAGAGTTTTATAAATAATTTCAAATTATCCTATTACCATATTTGTTAAATTTATATCAGAGTCAACTAACTAAAGGTTGTATTACAGGTACCATGGCAGAATTATTAACTATAGTTTTGCCAAAGCCAAATAAAGATCCCACACTCGTTTCAAACTACAGGCCTATTTCCTTAATTAATGTGGATGGAAAACTTTTGGCTAAAACATTGGCTATACATTTGGCTAAAGCTCTTCCTTGTATTATTGGAATACACCAAACAGGATTCGTTGCTCAGAGACATTCTTCTAACAATATTAGGTTGGCTTTACATATGTTAAATCTGTCAAAAGCCTTAAATGATACAACTTTTTCTGTATCCCTGGATGCAGAGAAGGCCTTTGATCGAGTTGAATGTATCAAGCGTTGGAATGGTTTGGTATAGGTTCAGGATTTATGGTTCAAACATAAATGGTTCAAACATTGTATAGCTCCCCTGTTGCATAACTGTATATTAATAATAATTTTTCAGGAAGTTTTAGGTTGTAAAGGGGGGTTAGACAAGGTTGTCCCTTATCTCCTCTACTTTTTGATATTGTATTGGAACCCTTGTTATTAACTATTCAGCAAGCAGAGGAGATACAGGGTATTCCTCATAGAGATCGGGAATATAAGGTCTCTGCTTATGCAGATGATATATTGCTATATTTGAGAAATCCTATGCCAACCATTCCTTATTTACTTGAACTGATTGAGAAATTTGAAAAATTTTCAGGATACAAGATAAATTGGAGTAAATCTTAAATTCTTCCACTTAATGTCCACTGTACAAAAGGTTTGTTTGATTCATTTCCCTTTCTTTGGAAAGAGGATGGAATAAAGTATTTAGGCATTTGAATTAAAAATACGCTGGAAGAAACAATGAAAATAAATGAAAAATCTTTACTACAGAAGATAACAGGAATGTGTGAGCAATGGAATCCTTTACATCTTTCGTGGTGGGGGAGAGTCCAAACTATCAAGAAGATGATTTTGCCTGTAGTTTGTTATCAGTTGGGTATGTTGCCAGTTTATTTTCAAGGGTCCTTTTATAAAAAAATTAAATAGCATTCTTATAAAATTTATTTGGTTGGGTAAAACTCCTAGAATGGCTATGGTATCTTTACAAAAGCCAATTTCAGAGGGAGGGGTAAATTTTCCCAATTTTTATAGATATCATCAGGCCTATATTTTGCGTCAGAGTATGTATTGGGTCCTCCCAGAGCTCATGGAAAAACTCCCAGTTTGGTTGTGGTTGGAATGGCAACTCATGTCTCCATTACGCCTTTGTCATGTGCTCAGTATCAAAATGCCTAGTTATAGTAAAGATAACAAAATATTAGCTGATACATGGAAAACATTGCGTTGTGTAAGTAATTTAACAACTATTCCAATTCACAAATATACAAAACAATCTATATGGCTGAACTCCAAGATTCAAATTGGCGGAGAAAGGCTTGTCTGGAAGCATTGGATGATAGCAGGAGTACGTTTATTAGATGATGTTATCTCTAATGGTAAAATGCTTCAATTATGTTACTGTTGTAACATAAATATGGCCTTAATAAATCAGAAAGTTTTAGATGGTTGCAACTAAAGCATGTCATTCAGGCGGGGTTCCCTGACTGGAAAAACCTTAATAATCAATTTAGTATGGAGTTCTTATGCTTTCAGGTAGACTTCTTGGGTCACCAGGCCGCCCAGTGGTATAAATTGCTGGATTTATTAAAAAGAAACCAAACACTGGTCTGAGAGACATTTGGAGCATTGAAATTAGGCATCAAATTACTGCATCTCAATGGCCACGAATTTGGACTTGGAGGATGAGATGTACAATGTCGGCATCTATGAGACAAACTTGTTTTTTTCTGTTACATAGAGCATTATGGACCCCTGTTCGGTTACAAAAATTGGATAGCTCTAAGTCTAGTAAATGTTGGCACTGTCATCTTGAAGCAGGGACTTTAGACCATTTATTATTCTATTGTCCATTTATTATGAATTTTTGGAAATCAATTTCGGACCAAATTACTTGCTTATTAGACAACCCAGTGGCATTATCATATGATACTGTGCTGTTTGGGATGACAATGAGAGCAAAAAGTCAGATTTCTACAAATAATAACAAATTATTACTTATAATGACTAGAGTTGCCATTCAACAAATTACATATAATTGGAAAAATTGGAGTAGACTAAATTATAATTTCTGGTGGAATTCCTTATGTCATGTTTATAAAATGGAGAGATTTATTGCAATACAGCGGGGATGTTTCAGGAAATTTCAAGATGTGTGGAAGCCATTAACAAAATATTGTTCTGATTAGATTACATTTTTTCCCTTAAATTTACAAGTTCAATTGTGAGAGGGGGGAGGGGAGATAATTTTATTATTACATATTGTACAAGGTATTTGGTTTTATGACAGGAAAAGGTGGGAGATAAGAGCATATTATTTGTACCATTGATGATTGTTAAGTGATATATTTATTGTTAATTTGTTTGGACATATTGTCACACTGATTGTAAAGTTTGAAAATGAATAAAGAATTTACAAAAAAAAAAAAGAATTACAAGACATCCTAGCAAGTAATATCAATCCCAACGTGTGAAACTGCACTTATCTGTTCCATAGAACTCCGGCGCTTTCAAAATTTCACTCCCGATGCCAGGGTACAGCTAACATACTGTCCCTAATGGCGTTTCAGTTCTCAAACCTTCCTTAGGGGATTCCTCAGAACACACGTTTGAAAGCGTCTCTCATGGAATAACTGTGACATTTTTGCCTACTGCCGCTGGCCTGACACTTTCAAACGTGTGTACTGAGGAATCCCCTGAGGAAGGTTTGAGATCGAAACGCCATTAGGGACAGTTTGTTAGCTGTACCCTGGCATCAAGAGTGACAGCTAGTATGTGATACTGCTCCACATGCTAATTGTCACAATAGGATAAGAAAATAAGAATTGCCATACTGAGATAGTCTGAAGGTCCATCAAGCCCAGTATCCTGTTTCCAACAGTGGCCAACCCAGTTCCCATGTACCTGTCAGAAAGGTTGGGCACTCTCCTGCCAGCGATCTTAGGGGGTCCGTTGGGGGGCCGGCAGGAGGGTTGGGTACCCTCCTGCTGCGATTGTCAGGAGGGCCGTTGGGGGGTTGGCAGGAGGGGTTGGGTACCCTCCTGCCACGATCGTAAGGGGGAGTGGGTTCTGTCAGCAGGAAGAGTCGAGCACCTTCCTGCCAGCGATCTTAGGGGGGGGCGTTGGAGGGCCAGCAGGAGTAGTTGGGCATCCTCCTGCCGACAATCTTTTGGGGGGCCATTGGGGGGTATGGGGAGGGGGGTTGGGCATGTTAAACCCGATTCTGTAACCGGTGTCTGGAAAATGGACGTCGGTTACAGAATCAGGTTAACTTTGGGTGGGTGTAGGCC
Organism: Geotrypetes seraphini; assembly: GCF_902459505.1. Lineage (NCBI taxonomy): Eukaryota > Metazoa > Chordata > Amphibia > Gymnophiona > Dermophiidae > Geotrypetes > Geotrypetes seraphini. Next base: position 171,158,963 of record NC_047084.1, on the reverse strand, counting down.
CGATTCTGTATAGGACGCCCAGACCGGCGTCCTATACAGAATCCGGGCCTTAGTGTGCACTAATCTTTAGCATATGCTAAATCGGTTAACACGCCTTAGTAAAAGGGCCCCATTGTGTGGTAGCTTGAAAAGTAAATAGTCCATTACCATATTGATATACTCGTATACTGTATATACAGAGAAAAAGAGAAAAAGTTATATAGAGATATAAAATGATGGAGAAAAAAAATCAATGACAGATCACATTCTTGGAGTAGGGGAGCATATTCAGAGGGTCAAAGTTGCTTTATATGAAGAGATACAAAGTAGCCTGTAACAGCCCTTAAGGTCTGATATCTCTATCAAAGACTGCTTGAAAATGCAATCAAGAAAAGAAATGTGATTCTTAACAAGTGGAACACAGTTATTACTAATCAGCTTGATTTTCACTGAGACATCCTTATCAAATTAATTTGATTAGCTAAGTTGAGATGGTATCTAAGAAACCAGATTTCAGCAATAGCATAAAACTAATTTAGTTTCCATTTTTATGTCAGAACACATGATGCTCACATAAAATAATGAAAGCATAGGGTGAGTTTTCATTCAACAGCAAGACAGCTTCCTAGGTTGCCACTGAAAAGTCACATAACACTAGCTAGAAATGCCAAAAATTATGCCTCTATTCCTGCACAAAGGGGGGATGAGCAGATACTAGAGCACTGATAATAGGAATTAGCCTACTAGGCCTCTTCTTTCCTGTCCCTCACATTTCTAGACAAAAGGCAGATCAGTCAATTGTTTTTGGTTTTTTTTAATTGTTTATTTAATTTTATAAATATACATTCATACAGTATGTATATAGGAAAGAGAGATTAAACACATTAATGAAAAAGAAAAAAGGGAAAACTAAACCACTTCCATTACAGTATCAATCATCTCTTAAACAAAAGTCCACATTATTGGAAAAGCAATTCACATTAGTAGGGTCTTATAGTATACAGAATTTTATAATACAAAAATGCAGTGTTACTTCTTCAAATAAATGAAAACTAGACCTTATTCCACTGTGGGAGCACTGGACAGCGTTACCCCTTTAGCCTCAAGAAAAAATCATAGTTGGGGGGGATCAAAAAAAATATATGAATGTTGATCCAACAAGATCAAACATTTGCAGGGATATCTGAGTTGAAACTTAGCCCCCAAGGACAATACAAATTGTCTCATTTCCAGGAACTCTTTCCTTCGGGATTGAGTTAATTTGGATACATCCGGAAACATAGAAATCTTAGAGTCCATAAAGGTCACCTCTTTAAGCCTAAAAAACAGCCTAAGAAGTGCCTCTTTATCTTGCTGAAAAACAAATGTCACCAGAAGTGTAGAATATGAGATGACTTCATCCTCTGAGGTTTCCAAAATTTTCGTAACATCCATAGAGCTTAAATTTATTGAAGCCTCAGTTTTAGAAGCCTTCTTTGAAACTGGAAGGTAATAAACTTTGTGTAATGGAGGAAAACCATTCTCAGGGTATTTAAATATCTCTTTCAAAAATTTGTAGAATAAATCTTTGGGCGTCATTGCTAAAGTTTTAGGAAAGTTTAGTAATCTTAAATTCAACATTTTAGTATAATTTTCCAAGTTTTCTACTTTCCTAACTAATAGCAATTTGTCCTTCATTAAGATAGTCTGTGTTAATTGAATGCCTTGAACCCGTTGATCCAGGCAGTCCATCTTTCCACCCTGAGATTTTATTTCCTCCTGCATAGAGTTAATCCTTATATTATGTGCATTTACCAAAGGAAGAGTTCCTGCACATAATTTGTATAATGAGTCTAAAGCAGTCCAAATGGATTCCAGAGTGAATTCAGTTGGCCTTACCAGTGGGGGGACCGATGGAATTTGTCCCCCAACCTCTGATGCCAACTCTGCCTTCTCCAACGCTGAAGTCTCTGCCTGAGCAACCAGGGATACCGGTGAGCCCTCCAGCTCTCTCGGGGTGGATCCTTCCTGTCACTTCAGAGCCGCCGTAGTTCCCTGGTCTCGCGGCTGTTGGGGAGGCTCGGGTCCTGCGGGGCTAAGTGAAATATCACTCCCGATGGCCGAGACTTCCCTCTGCCTCGGCTCAGCCGGTTCGCCCCAGGGTGAAGAAGAAAAGAAGCTCAGGATCGTCTCCTGTCTTCCGGGGGTAAGTTCAGCCTGCCAGGCTGTGGCAGCCGCTCTTCCCCTTCTTTTCGGCATGTCGAGCTAAAGAAAATTAACCCGACTCTCGAGGAAAATGGTTAAAGCAGGAGAACCGATAGTGAGCGTCCTCACTGCACCGCGGCCATCTTGCTCAATCCAGTCAATTGTTTATGTTTAATTCATTGTATTGCACTGTTAACATTTGAAAATTAATAAAGATTTATTAAAAAAAAAAAAAAGGCAGATCAGTCCAAAACTGAAGAAATCCAATTTATTAATAACAAGCAACTGATGTGGCTACGTTTCACCCCACAGGCTGCGTCAGGGGTGATAAGTACAGGGGAAACACAAACCACAAAGCAAATTAGGATATCTTCCTCCAAACTGGCAGTTTTTTGTTTAGTGTGTGTTCTGTGGCACATCGTTGCCTCTATTTTATGAGGTCCTCACATTTCTATCCCAAGCACGTTTCTAGGAATGCCTATTGTTTTGAGCAGCTGCAATCCCTACAGTGCTGTAATTTCTCATATATTTGTACTGAGGACCCTTTTAAAAACCTGGCAGATCCTCTTTGAGTTACATGTGGCCTCCTGCTGATGATCTAATCTCTTGGGAGAAGACTGTGAGAAGAATACAAAGCAGAATCCCCAGCGCTAGATTAGATTTGGAAATAGAAAAAACTAAATGGGGTATCACTTTGTTTGAGTAAAAGGCAAGCAGTTCCTTTTTATGTGCTAAGTTGCTGGTTGGGCATACTGAGAACTTTGGTAACCATGGTTAAATTTACTGTGCAGTTCATTACCCTGTACAGATTAGTCAGAGGAGGGAGGAGTGACCCTGATGTTGCAAATTTAACCTCAGTGCCACTCCCTGTGACCCTGGACAAGTCACTTAACCCTCCAATGCCATAGCTAAATTATGAACCCTCCAGGACAGATAGAAAAAAAAATGTACATTGCCTTGAACTCCTCCAAGATAGGATGGTATATTACATGCCAATAAACATGTCAATGGGAGTTAACTGGGCAGGAGTGACTCTCCCTGCTGTTCAGTCACTATTCAGTTAGTACTAAGATGATTCTAGGAGGGGCCAGAAGTTATTTGGGCACTATCAATATTGTGGCAAATCTAGCACTGTTCCTGACATGCCACAGTTGAAATGTAAAAGTAGCCCTGTGTCAAAGGGGATTGGAGCCCACTAGAAAGGTTCCCCTGCTGTGCAGGGAAGAGGGGCTGCCTATCCTTATACAGATCCTTCCAGTCATGGTCCCTAGCAGGATAGGTTTATTCAGTCCAAAGGGAACGTTAACAAAAGTCAGCAGGAAAAGCCCTTTTATTTCCTTGCAAGAAAGCAGTATTTTCCTAATCACAATCTGCAATTTGACCAAAGGGGGGAGTCAGAGAGAGAGTTCCTACCTATGCTGATGCCACGCAGGTGTGGGCAGGCCTCCCAGCAATATAAGGCAGAGCTTCAGACAGGTAAAGAGGGAGGAGAATGGAAGCAACATAGACAAAAGAAGGCAGAGAAGCAGGTGCTACCATTTTAATAGAAGCCGGCATAAACCTAAGCCTGACGTGGAGATGGAAGAACTAAATGAGCCTGAACAACAGACTGTACCAGAGCTGACATGGCATGAAGAGTCTATGGAGATATCTGAGGAACTACCTGTTGTAGGTGAGCCAGTAGAAACTATGGAGCTTTGTTGCAAAGAACAAAACTGTTTTTGTTTTTTTTTAGTTGCTTAAAGTCTTAGCTTTACCTGAAGAGGCTAACTTGCTGCCTGGAAATAAAGCTGTGCACAGGAGAAATCTTTAGTTGCTGGCACCTGTGAACTTGAGTGTTTTGTTTTTTGCTGTTTTTTTTTTAACCTGAAACTGTTTGGACTTGCTGCACAAAGAACTGTTGATGGTGTTTGCTGCCACAAATGTAAGGAGTTATATAAGGTTGATATACGACCCTTCAAATAGTGTCAGAGTGGTGTACAATGCTTAATACAATTCATACTAGATTGATAACAGGAATGCCAAGATATGAGCATATTACAGTATACCGTTTCTCCGACAGCTGCACTGATTGCCAGTTGCATTTAGAATCCATAAGTTTTTATATGGTACGATCCCTAAATTCTTTAAGAGTAAAATGTCTGGTTATCAACCAACAAGTTCATTGCGTTCTGAAAATTCTGCGTTGCTGAAGACAAATGTCAACCCAAAATTAGTGGAAACTAATGCAATGACCTTTTTCATGTGCAGGAGTAAAATTGTGGAATTCTCTTGTTGGGCAAATTCAGAAGTGCAGTGATCGGAGTTCATTCAGAAAGTTACTTAAAATAAAATTATTTATAAATGCATTCCTTTGAGTATTGATTTTCCTTATTTGATGATTTGCTGCAAGAATTGAATCCTTCTGTTTTTATTTGTCTTAATTTGTTTTAAAATTTTTATGTATGTAACTGTTTTCTAAACCGTTCTGGTCTAAAATGGTATAGAAATTTTAAAAATAAATAAAGATAACAATGCATTATTAAACATCTACTCAAGACTTTAATGCCGAAATGTGGTCTATATTGTGTCTCGTTGCCTGTCTTCAAAGAGCATATGTAAATTACTCATCACTGCTCAATAAATGTCATCTTTTGATGAATTCCTGGACCATCCTGGTGATTAGATTTTGCTTAAATGATCACAAGTCTTACATTACAAGTGGTTCAACTGCAGCACCACCGGCACCCATCTGGACTACTTAGCAACATAAAATAGAAGATTGGTGGATTGGTGTGCTCCCGCAAGGCTAGGAAGGAGGAAGTTTGAAAGTACGGTATATTGAATTAAATAGAGAGCAAAAACTGATTTATATTCTTCCAACAGTAGCACCCAAGGGTCTGAACAAATAACTTGATAGACACGTGGGATCTATTCACAGAGAAAAGTAGGGGAGGGTCATTGGGGTGGGCAGACTAGATGGGCCGTGGCCTTATCTGCCGTCTATTTCTATGTTTCTATGTATTTTCCAAATACTTGCATTTAAAAAAAAAATGCATCCATACATTGCAATTGAACTTATGCCTTACCCAAACTATGTTCTAGGAATTTGTCACCATGCTTACTTATATACACATAAATGCCTGCACCATTTTATAAGGTCCTTTTTTCTGCAGACTTTCCATGCAGAAAAACATTTTTTAAAAATTATCCTTTTATTGCCTTCAGCATTCACCATCATACAGAAGCTGTCATTTCTGAGGGTTTTTTTTTTTTTTCAGCCTGATTAGCTTGCTCGTTGTCAGAAAATGGATTGGAAAGGTAAACTAGGTCAGCTTTTGGAATGGTGTTGAAATGTGACCTTTGATGAACTGCTCTGCTAAGCTGCTCGACTAAACAACCGAGCCAAAAGGTGTTTCGATAAAGTAGTGAATCATGTACAAAAAAATAAAATGACAGCTTTAGTAAAGTAAAATGCTGTTGACAGCTTCTGCGAGGAATGACTTTGCAAGTCCATCAGAAGGACAACATCTGCAAAAGAACATCCTCCCTCCCTCCCCCGGTATACCGGTGGAGTTCAGAGTACCTCACACACCCTTTTCCCAGCATAAGAGCTATAATTCAGAGGCTGGGAAAGTGCTCTGAAATTGTTATTATCTGCCTGTTGTCAAAAGCTGTTCTTTAGTAGAAGATCCCTTGTTGCAGTGATATAAAAGAAAAGATGAAGATCAACTACAGCTTAAGGCAGTTTACTAGAAAATAAGTGGGCAGATTAGACAGGTGTTATGATCCCTGCATGGCATCGTATTCTAGGTTTCTCTATTATGATTAGATGGCCCTATAAGGTTTGCTTACGTCAAGGGTGTCAAAGTCCCTCCCTGAGGGCTACAATCCAGTTGGGTTTTCAGGATTTCCCCAATGAATATTGTGACAGGGAAGCTCCTGTCACAGTCCAGAGGATGGCTGGACTAGCCCATGTTGAAGCCCACAGACCTGCAGGCACAAGAATAAAGCAGGAACTCCCTGCTGACAGCCTTAAGCCAGCACAGGGAGAAAGAAAGGAAAAGAGGCAGCTTGTGTCCCAGTCCCGAATTCAGGCAGGGAGGGCACTGAAAGCAGATAATTTCCCCTATCACTCCTTTCCCCAAGTCAGGGAGAAACCGGAGACCAATTTGGAGAGGGGTGGAGTCAGACCCCATAGTTTGCAGACTGGGAAGCCTCAAATGGGAAACAAGCAGAGGCAGCAAAAGAGAAGCTCAGGTGGCTCTGATTGGGGGAGTCAAACATTCCACGGAGAGCTTTGCTCCAACACTTTGCTTAATCCCCAGCAAGGACGAGTTTCAAGAAGCCAGCCCACAAGGAGAGGCAGTGTAATTCCCAAAAGGTACAGTGATTTGGCGACCCTGCCTCAGAGGGAAAAGCAGGGAGGTTACCCTTATGGAAATGCTGCAGGGGAGCTGACAGACATGCAGGGATGTAAAGCCTGGAATGAATGTGGAAGTGGAAAACCCGGGTTACCCAGAGTCTGAGTGGGAAATGTGTAGTGACCCCGGGGAAAGTGTGTTTGATGAGGACATGGACCTAGTACAGTGTATGAGGATTGTGTCCTTTCCTATAAAGGAAGCCAGCTGTTTGTTTAAACCTGAGTTAGAGAACGGCTGGGAGTACTAAGGCAGCTCTGCCGAAACAAAGTTTTGATTCTGCTCTTGCTGAGAGGAGGTGTAACTAGGAGAGAGCTGACATTGGCCGTGCTCAGCTGTGAGTCCAGGAGCTGAGGTTCAGAGAAGTCAACGAGCCCCAACAGGGGATATGGGACAGTGAAGTCACTGAGTTACTGTGTGAAAGTATTTTGGGGATTTTTGTTTTTGTAAATAAAGAATCAACCCATTCCAAAGTTAAAGCCCATGGGACTCTGAAAATGACATGAACAGGATATGGGAGCTATAGGCACTAAGGAGTAAATTCTCTATTACTGCGTTTAACTTAGGCGTGCTTTGGACGTCCGATGTAAGTGAATAATTACGGAGTCAAGGGTCTTAATTAATGTTAATTGGGTAATTAACGACACATAGACGTCCCTATGAAGTACTTGACGAACTGACGTCTATCGAAAGCATAGTCCCGTCTCCAGCTCTGGACGTGAGCGTTCCATGGGCGTTCCGTGGGCGTGCCAAATGGGGACGCTAGATAGGCGCTACCTGGGCGAATGCGTGCGTCTAAATATCGTGAATTATGTAGACGTAAGAAACCCTGGTCTAACTTAGATTTCAATGCCGTTTCAACTATCGTAATTGCGGCTCTTTGTTATACGCGAGGCAGACGTCCGCTGTGTTTTTTCATCAATAATTCCAATAGTGAATTTCAATAGGTAATTTTCATCTTTTCTCTGTCCTAATAAATATAATGACACCATAACAATGGAACACATTATATTGCATGGATAACAAACCACATTTCAGCCCAAACCATAATATAATTTACACATGGCTTTTACAACCCCCTTTTTTTTCTCAACAAACAGCACTGCAATCGACTCTCTTTTGAAAGCAAAGAAAAACCAGCACACATTATCAGCACTTAAAAAGAGAATAAACAGATACACACCTTAACATTCCAGCTTCCCTCATTGCAAAATGGAGGTCTTCAGTTGCACAAAACTGAGCTCATTGTGACCTCATCAATCTGCATCTTCCAAAGTAATATGCCACAATTAAAAGATGTGCTGGGTGTAGAACCCACAACCTCTGGATGTTAGCAGCACAGGCTGGTTCCTAACACATAGAGCTACAGCTGCTTGACTGAGCTGTCTGTGCTTCATTAGGTATCATATCAGGATGAACTCAAATAAGTTTAAGCAAAGGAATGCCTAAAGATTTGGAAAGTTTTCAAGTAGAAAACAAATATCAAATATATATTAAAGAATTGCAGCACAAATAACGCATAATAACAATAAACACAAATAACAAATAAGTCGTCTGGTATTTGCCCGGTTCTAATTGACAAATTAGCTAGGGATTGTAACAGTTCTCCGATTTCTACCTTAAGCTCCTTTAGCACTCTCGGGTGAATTCCATCTGGTCCAGGGGATTTATCACTTTTTAGTTTGTTGATCTGATAGTATATCATGTCCAAATCCACATTCACTGTGGTGAAGCTTTCCTCAATTTCTCCCTTGAATACTCTCCCTGTTTCAGGTATTGATGCAGCGTTCTACTTGGTAAAGACAGATGCAGAGAATGAATTTAGCCTATCTGCAATCTGTTTGTCTTCCTTAATGTACCCTTTTCTTCCTTGGTCATTGAGGAAGCAGAGGCTGCAATGGAGAGGGGCAGATTGGGCTGTTCTGTGGAGGTTTGACAGCCTGGTTGCACAACAATCCCCTGTGTGGAGCAGCAGTTAGCGTTGGGCTGCCATTTGGTGAGTTGTCTGCACGACCGTGGGTTGGCTGTGAGGGAGATGGGGTGTGAAAGATATTTGCTCGCTAATGTACGGTGTGTGAGAGAGGGACTTACCTGTTGGGGTTATTTTTGTGTGACACAGAGAGGTCTTTCTGTTGAGGTGTAATTTTGCCAGGTTGTTTCTTAGGCTAGTTTGGGGGAGATGGCAGGTGGTTGGTCTTTAGTTCATGAGGGTAGTGACTGGTTGGTCTGTGTGCCACACAGTTGGGCATTTCTAGAAAGGTTTGTGGCTTTGATGCTGAATTCTGGTGTTAGAGGTAAGGAGGGAGTTGGGAGGTGCCGATGCTGCATTCGGGTGTTTGTTTTTACAGCTAGGCAGAGTTGTGGATTTGCGGCCTTCGCGGATTTGGTGTTCCCGTGTCTGGGAGCTGAGGAGCACTGGCAGCTGTCTTTGCAATAGTTGCGTGCTCAGCGGCTGCATGATTGTATGGCATCACCATTTTCCCAGCATTGTGATTTAAAATTTTGTTTGGAGTGTCAATAGGGGTCATCTTCCTAATTTTCCTTTTGTGCTGTGGCCTTTCTGGGTCTTTTGGATCTTCCTGTGTTCTTTCTGTGGCGATTCAGCAAGGTGTCAGCTGTCCTGATTCGTTAGCTTAGCTGGAGAGGTCCTGTTCTTGGTGTTTCAGGTACATTCATATTATGTACATGTGGTATTTTTTCTGGGTGTGTGGTGTGTGTATGTTAGGGAGAAATAAAATTTTTGGTGTCTGTGTCTGTGGAAAGGGGGGGTGGTCATTGTAGTAAAGTTGAGGGTTTGGTTTATTTGTGCTGGAGAATTTAAAGGGAAAAGTTTTTATGGTGTTAGTGGGGAATCATCTAGGTAAGTAGTGAGCAAACCTGAACAAATTTATTGTAAGGGTAACAACCCATTGTGTATGTCATGTACAGGAAATACTGAGTGGAGTGCAGTGAAAAGGGTTGAGGTTAATCGCTTGTTCACTCTTTCCAAAAATACTAGGACTAGGGGGTGTGCAATGATTCTATTAAGTACTAGATTTACAACAAACCAGAGAAATATGTCTTCACACAACATGTGATTAATCTATGGAATTCATTGCTGGAGAATGAGGTGAAATCAGTTAAGCTTAGCGGGGTTTAAAAAAGGTTTGGATACTTTCCTAAAAGAGAAGTACATAGGGCCTTATTAAGATGGTTTGGGGAAATCCTCTGCTTATTCCTATGATAGTCAGCATAATTTCTGTTTTGCTACTAGGGCATGGAATTTGGATTATAGGATCTCACTAGGTTCTTGGGTCCTGGGTTAGCCACTGCTGGAAACAGGATACTGTTTTTGATGGACTTTTGGTCTGTCCCAGTATCACAATTTGTATGTTCTTATGAGGTACAAGGCCTCAGAGGCACTATTGGATAGAGTTAAGGGGGGGGGGGGGGGGTTGATCGAGTAGTCTGGAAAGCGAAGATGGAGATGGAAGGATAAATAGCTGCCATGGTAATGATGGGGGCAAGACATTTTTAGATTTATTATTTATTAGGAATAGGAAGACATGCAAAAGTGGCATTGTGGAACCCGAGGGTACAAGGGGGCAATAAGTAGCAGTTGATAAAGAGATAGCTGACTTCTTCACTTATATTTTCTGTTCAGGGTTCACAGTTGAAGTGTTTGGGGGGAGGGTGTACAAACACCTCATGTGACTGGGGCAGGAGGTATGATAAACCCTGATTGATTTTCAGTGGCTTGGGTTTGTGAGTGTTCGTTAGAACTACAGGTGGACACCGCGAGGGGAATGGCTGGTACATCCAAGGAATTTGGGGGTATTTCTGGTGACTCTGCTGACTGCTTCTTTAGAGTTGGGAGTGGGTAATGCAGGAATAGAGCAGGGAGGATGTGGTTTCTCTCCACAACAAATGGAGAGAAGGCAGCACTAGGGATATACAGGCCGGTAAGTTTGACTTTTTGGTAAGTAACTCAATAGAAACACTTTTACAACAGAGCTCGGGGATTCACTAGAGACGGGTTTGGATTGACAAATCTGCTTACTTTCTTTGAGTGATCTTGGCATTAGATAAGGGGAGTGTGGTGAATATAGTGTATTTTGATTTTAGTAATTTTACCATTTTCATAGGTATATCGTACTCAGTGTTCTCGGTATGGGGGGCTCCACTGGTGGTCTGGGGCAGGAACTAGTTGGTCAGTAAGGTGTCAGTGGGTTGTGGTCCCAGGAGATGGTTATGCCAAGTGGCGATCTTATTGGTAGTGTGTTTGAAGGTTTGTTATTGGGCTTGTTCTTTTCACAATTTTGTAAGTGGGATTGTTGTAGGGTTGTAAGTAAGATTTGCCTTTTTGTGGAGGAGGCCAAAGCAGTAATAGACCAGACAGTCCTGATGGTGTGCCTAATGGTGTCCTGATGGGTACCTGAATAGATTGTGGGTACCTGAATAGATTCATGTAAACCGTTCTGAGCTCCTTTAGGAGAACGGTATAGAAAATTGAATACATATATAAATAAACTGTAATAATGTAATAACGAATTGGATTTAGTTGCAGTCCTCAGTTAATGAGCAGAAGTCCATTTCTAATAAACAGGACCGTGGGGTTGTTTTTTGCTTTTTTAAAAAAAAAAATTATTGCTCATCTTATATTACACAGGCAGCAAATACATTTACTAGATTTCCAGAGGTTTTATGTACCTTATCATACATACCCCCTCTTACACAAAGCCCAATAATGCGGACTGCTGCAGCAACTGCCCCGAAGGCCATAGGGATTTAAAGGGCACTAGCATGGCTTTGTAAAAGGGGGAGTGGGGAGGGAGATAGTTACCAAGTACCATAGAAAATAAATCAGATTCTGAAAGAATGTTGAGCTGAAGAATTTTGCTGTAGGCCCAGGAAAAATTGAATGACTCACTTGCCAGAGATTCTTTTGGGAATTCTGGCTAAGGATAGATTCATGCACAGCTAGAAAACTAGGCTACAGGTCTTGTACTGTTACACAGATCAAAATGAAACAATTGTGAGTTTTAGTGCATGCTATGAAATAAAAAGCTTATGTTTTTAGTTTGCCCATTCATCTGTCTCTCCATCTTTGTCATGTAACATCACAAACGAAGACTAATTGTGGGAAGACAGACACAAGTAAAATATAAGTTGGGGGTGCCCTCACTGGGCTGGACTGAAGTCCACTTCCAGAGTTGCCTGCTGAGCAATCCAAGAAGATTGCTAAAAACGTCCACTACATTCAGCAGATCACTTCTTTTCAGGTAACTAAAGATAGCTGCCACTGCCTCTAGGCTACTGGATCATTGAAGAATGCTAATATTATCATTGGATCATGGTTCAACAAGAGTCTTAGGTAGCTGACTGCAGTCAGTAAGAAGGTTATGCTGCACAAGATAACCCTGAGTCAGTCCTCAGTCTGAGATACTATATGGTTTGAGCATTCATACTACACAATAAAACAAGTTCAAGAGGGTGATGGGTGAAGGAGATGAGATTATTGCAACATCATTTACTTGGGGTCCTTCAAAAAAACCATTCAAAGAGTCATTCAAAATTCGGCAGTTCCACTAATTTTTGGGCTGAAGAAATGGGAACACATAAGCCCCTATTATCAAAAACTCCTTTGGCTGCCCCTGGAGGCGCGAGTCCTGTTTAAGTTCTCTTGTCAATCAATATTTGGTCTGGCCCCCACTTACCTAGTTTCCCATTTTTATCTGGCAAGTTCTTTTAGGCCCACACGAAGAATACATCTGTTCACCTATCCGACAATTAAAGCCTGCCAATACAAAATATTCTTGGACAGAACTCTTGCCTTCCAGGCAGGCAAATGGAACGATTGGCTTAGTAACTTTATCAGGCTCTCCTCATCCTACTTCAATTTCAGAAAATTGGTAAAAACGAGTTTGTTCAATCCATTTGTAAACTAAGAATCTACACAGCTCTGGTAAGAACTATATAGCTTTCCAGTTCTTTCATTATGTAAGACTGTACTGTTGACTTTGATTGTAATCTCTTCGCTGATTGTCCAGCACTTCTTGTTGTAAACCGCCTCGAACTTCCATGGCTTTGGCGATATATTATTATTATTATTATTATTGGCATGCATCTCCTAATTGGTAAGGCCCAACTTAGTGCAGGAAGAGGCGGTTGGAGCATACAGCGAGTGATTTCCTGCACTCGCCGGCGCTCCGGCTGCTCTCTCCTGCCTCTCCCGCTGCCCTCTCCAGTCTAACCCACATTCACGTTTTTTCAAGAATATCGGGGGAGTACTGTACTCCTAAATTTAGGAACATAAAATGTGGATGGTAATAGGAATGCATTTAGGATGAGGGGGGAAAAGACTTAAGAACTTATTTATTTAACTCCCCCCTCTTTACAAAGCCAAGCTAACATTTTTATCGCCAGTTGAGGCGGTTCAGATGCTCAAAAGAATTCTACGAACATGGGAGCTATTACCGCAGTGTCCGGTGCTGAAAACACTAGCACGGCTTTGTAAAGGAGGGGTTTCATTTATTTTCTATCGCCTTTTCCCCAAAGAACTCAGAATGGGCTGCAGGTTAACATACATAATATACAGTTTATAGGTTAAATTTGCCATAGTTACTGTTCAAGATTTTTCAATACAAGTTTAGCACGGATTTTCATCATTAGGCTCATAACTCTAGCCTAAATTTGTAACCATCACTTACTGTGGGATTTTACCGAAAGGTAAAGGCTTTCCCTCTATTTTTTTTTAAATTGCAGATTATGTGTTAATATTCAGATCAAGGGAAAAAAGAAGCGAACTAGCCTCGATAAAAGCTCAAAGAACACAACAAAGAGGCAAGAGAGATGTCTATAGCAACCATTAATCTCATTTATTTAAAAAAACTTATTCTTACTTTTAAATACTGGGGTGTATTTTTATGTATTTCAAGTGCTATTTATTTATTTTATTTTTTTAAATATCATTTTGGGTCAATGAATATATAGCACTTTATATGGCAGTCTAATTTTAACTTGTTCATTTTTGAGTGTAATGTTATTCAGCGCCATGATGTAATATATGGTTCTTGACTTTTTTCAATTTGTTTTGTATCTTCCCATTGACTTCTCTTGATGTTTTTATGCATTTTTTTATACATTTTTATACATCTTATTCTATATATATATATTCTAAAGATTTTATATGTGTTTATCTTATGATTATTTATGTCCATTTTTTAGTTGGCCTCTGAGGAAGGCAATTTTGTTTGCTGAAACCTGGATCCTGATTGGTACTTTCCTAGAATTCTTTTCATCTGGGACTTCATATGGTCTTTACAAAAACCATATATGTTATATGTTGCTTTTAAGTAAGTGAGACTAACAGTTGGTATAGACCTCTCTCTTGCCTCTTTGTTGTGTTCTTCTTTTGAATTTTATTTCGTTTATAATGCCAACAAAAGTGCAATACAATTTATATACAAATAATGATAATCAACCAAGCACTTATAATCAAAAGATAAAAATTCCCTCCCCCATCCATCATTACCATTAGGAATAATATCAAAACAAAGATATACCTCCCTCCCGCTCCCACCCCCCTGGATGTGTGGACGAAAATATTCAGATCAGCACATGGTACCTGCTCCTGGTTAACGCAGAAGCAATTGGCACCTCCTAATTAGGAGGCAGAAAGGGGTTTTGCGTTACTTCTGCATTAGGCAATTAGGTCATGGCAACTGCCAACTGCCTTTCATGCCCACTCTCTACCCTTGCCATGCTTCCTGAATCAAAAAATAAAAAAAGCTTAACGCCTGATTTACGTGCTCTGTGAAAATACTGTAAAGTCCCTTAATGCTACTCTGTATACTCTGCAAATCATGCTCAATATTAAAAACTTTATCTCAAGGCAAAAACAAAACAAATGACACGTGAAAGCAGTGGCATAGCTGGGGTGGCACCCTTCCCCCGCCCTCTTCTCCACCCCCACCGTCACACACTCCCCCGCCCCTCCTGCAGCACGCGTGACATTTCCCTTCCCCTGTATCTCTGTAACATTCCTGACACAAGCAGCAACCCCCGAGCTGCTGTCGCGCCAGCGTCAGCTCTTCCTCTGATGTCATTTCCTAGGCATGGGTCCAGGAAGTGACGGCAGAGGAAGAGCAGGTTGGGGGTTGCTGCTCACGCCAGGAACATTGCATTGGTATGGGGGAAGGGAAGCGGCGTGCACATGCGGTAGTGGAGGATGGGCTGGGGAAGGAGCGGGGGTGAGGTGGAGAGGAGGACTGGTGCCTGGGCCCTCACAGAGACGGTGCCCGGGCAGACTGCCCCTCTGACCGCCCCCCCTTTGCTATGCCACTGCATGAAACTAAAGACTCTCCAGAAATGTTCATGGTGGGCTCAGTAGCTGTCTGCCTCTTACAGCTGCAGACTTTGATAAAGGCAGTTGCCACAGCAGAAGGCAACAGAGCTGTTGAATCTGTATTAATTGTAGTAGAATTTCAGCAATTGCTCAGCACAAACATTAATTTGTTAGCGAAGACTTTTAGCCTTAACGTTGTCCTTTCTTATAAGTCCTTGTAATTCAGGGCTTCAACAGATTTTCTGCTTGTACAGGAGTTGAAAAAAAACAAAAAACAGTTGCTTGGTAAGTGAAAACCTATTACTTCATCAGGGGATCTGTTTGCAGCAAATAAGTAGATGATCAATGTTTTTCCATTTATGTAATTGAAATATTAGGGGGCAATGCTATAACTGGGAGCCTCCAATTAGGCATTGTTTTGTCCCTATATTCCTGGGAGCAGCATGCTTGTGTTGAAGTATGTATTTGACATTGTTCTGTAAGTATGTAAACATAGTTTAGTGTCTGTTCCTTTAAGGCAGGCTCCCAGTGTTTATTGCCCCGCCCTTTTTTTTCCCTCTCTCCCTGTTCTGTTCTGAGCTCAGTAGTTGCCTTCCATTATTCTGGTGAGACCTCATTTAGAATATTGTGTACAATTCTGGAAGCTGCACCTTCAAAAACACATAAAAAGGATGGAATCGGTCCAGAGGAAGGCTATATGGTATACTAGCTGATGGCCCGGCGTTGCACGGGTATTTAATTATAGCAATAACACTGTAAATGGATTCAAATAAAGATACTTTATAGTGGTGAATGAAAATATTTTTTTACTTTATAAAAAGTACAATATTCAAATTATAATGTGAAATATTTGACAAAATGAATACAATACAACTAACACAAAACTTGATTATAAACAACATTTTTAGTTTCACCTCCAGGAGCAAGAACATGTACATTATTGGGTGAACCCACCCTTCCCACGTGTGCAGGTGGGCCGCGAGACCCCCAGAACATATCACCCCAGGTAGTGAGGGATCTGCATACCAAGTTTCGTTCAAATCGGTCCCACAGCTTTTTACATTTTTTCCATTGACTTGAATGGGTGAAATCTGATTTTCTGTTTGTAGCTCCGCCCACATGTGCAGGTGGGCTGCGAGACCCCAAGAACATATCACCCCCGGTAGTGAGGGATCTGCATACCAATTTTCGTTCAAATCGGTCCCACAGCTTTTTACATTTTTTCAATTGACTTGAATGGGTGAAATCTGATTTTCTGTTTGTAGCTCCGCCCACATGTGCAGGTGGGCTGCGAGACCCCAAGAACATATCACCCCAGGTAGTGAGGGATCTGCATACCAAGTTTCGTTCAAATCGGTCCCACAGCTTATTACATTTTTTCCATTGACATGAATGGGTGAAATCTGATTTTCTGCTTGTAGCTCGGCCAACATGTGCAGGTGAGCCGGAAGACCCCCAGAACATATCACCCCAGGTAGTGAGGGATCTGCATACCAAGTTTCGTTCAAATCGGTCAAGCCGTTTTTGAATTAATGTGAGAATGGCATCTTTTTACATTTTTTCCATTGACATGAATGGGTGAAATGTGATTTTCTGTTTGTAGCTCCGCCCACGTGTGCAGGTGGGCCGTGAGACCCCCAAAACATATCACCCCAGGTAGTGAGGGATCTGCATACCAAGTTTCGTTCAAATCGGTCCCACAGCTTTTTACATTTTTTCCATTGACTTGAATGGGTGAAATCTGATTTTCTGTTTGTAGCTCCGCCCACGTGTGCAGGTGGGCCGCGAGACCCCCAGAACATATCACCCCCGGTAGTGAGGGATCTGCATACCAATTTTCGTTCAAATCGGTCCCACAGCTTTTTACATTTTTTCCATTGACTTGAATGGGTGAAATCTGATTTTCTGTTTGTAGCTCCGCCCATGTGTGCAGGTGGGCCGCGACACCCCAAGAACATATCACCCCAGGTAGTGAGGGATCTGCATACCAAGTTTCGTTCAAATCGGTCAAGCCGTTTTTGAATTACTGTGAGAATGGCATCTTTTTACATTTTTTCCATTGACATGAATGGGTGAAATGTGATTTTCTGTTTGTAGCTCCGCCCACGTGTTCAGGTGGGCCGCGAGACCCCCAGAACATATCACCCCAGGTAGTGAGGGATCTGCATACCAAGTTTCGTTCAAATCGGTCAAGCCGTTTTTGAATTACTGTGAGAATGGCAGCTTTTTACATTTGTTCCATTGACATGAATGGGTGAAATGTGATTTTCTGTTTGTAGCTCCGCCCATGTGTGTAGGTGGGCCGCGAGACCCCCAGAACATAACAACCCAGGTAGTGAGGGACCTGCATACCAAGTTTCGTCAAAATTGGTCACAGTGAGAATGGCAGCTTTTTACATTTTTTCCATTGACATGAATGGGTGAAATTTGATGTTCTGTTTGTAGCTCCGCCCATGTGTGCAGGTGGGCCGCGAGACCCCCAGAACATATCACCCCAGGTAGTTGGAATTACTGTGAGAATGGCAGTTTTTTACATTTTTTCCATTGACATGAATGGGTGAAATCTGATTTTCTGTTTGTAGCTCCTCCCATGTGTGCAGGTGGGCCGCGAGACCCCCAGAACATATCACCCCAGGTAGTGAGGGATCAGCATACCAAGTTTAGTTCAAATCGGTCCCACAGCTTTTTACATTTTTCCCATTGACTTGAATGGGTGAAATCTGAAGTTCTGTTTGTAGCTCCGCCCATGTGTGCAGTTGGGCCGCGAGACACCCAGAACATATCATCCCGGGTAGTGAGGGATCTGCATACCAAGTTTCGTTCAAATCGGTCAAGCCGTTTTTGCGTGATCGCGGCACATACATACATACATCCGATTTTATATATATAGATGGTCTTCGTCATAAGGTGTATGGGGACAGACTTAAAGATCTCAATCTGTATACTTTGGAGGAAAGGTGGGAGAGGGGAGATATGATAGAGAATTTTAAATACCTACGTAATATAAATGTGCATGAGTTGAGTCTCTTTCATTTGAAAGGAAACTCTGCAATGAGAGGGCATAGGATGAAGTTAAGAGGTGATACGCCCTGGAGTATATATAAGCACATAAGCATGGCCTCTGCCGAGTCAGACCATAGGTCCATCATGCCCAGCAGTCCGCTCCCGCGGCGGCCCCCCAGGTCAATGACCTGTAGTGATCTATTACTCAAGAGCATTTTGTCTTGTATAGTAACCCTCTAATTGTACCCCTGGATTCCCTTACCCCTCAGGAATTCGTCCAATCCCTTTTTGAAACCCAAAACCGTACTCTGCTCAACCACCCCCTCTGGAAGCGCATTCCAGGTGTCCACCACCCTCTGGGTAAAGAAGAACTTCCTAGCATTTGTTCTAAACCTATCTCCCTTCAATTTTTTTGAGTGTCCTCTAGTTCTTGTTGCCCCCGCCAGTCTGAAGAATCTGTCTCTCTCTACCTTCACTATACCCTTCATGATCTTATAAGTTTCTATCATATCCCCTCTAAGTCTCCTCTTTTCCAGGGAAAAGAGCCCCAACTTCTCCAGCCTCTCAGCATACGAGAGGTTTTCCATGCCCTTTATCATTTTTGTCGCTCTTCTCTGGACCCTCTCGAGTATCGCCATATCTTTCTTTAGGTACGGCGACCAGTACTGGACGCAGTACTCCAGATGCGGTCGCACCATTGCCCTGTACAGCGGAAGGATAACTTCCTTGGTTCTGGTAGTGATACCTTTTTTGATAATGCCCAACATTCTGTTCGCCTTTTTTGAGGCCGCTGCGCATTGTGCTGCCGGTTTCATTGTTTTATCCACCAAAACCCCCAAGTCCTTTTCTAGGTTGCCTTTTCCCAATGTCATCCCCCCATCATGTAGTTGTACATCAGGTTCCCTTTCCCTATGTGCATAACTTTACATTTCTCCACATTAAAACTCATCTGCCATTTATCTGCCCACTCACTCAGTTTGTCCAGATCCCTTTGGAGTTTTTTACATTCCTCTACAGATCTAACCTTACCGGAGAGTTTTGTGTCATCCGCAAATTTTATAACTTCACACTTTGTCCCTGTTTCCAAGTCATTAATAAATATATTGAATAGCAGCGGTCCCAGCACTGACCCTTGTGGGAAGCCACTTGTGACCCCTTTCCAGTCAGAATAGTGTCCCTTTACTCCTACCCTCTGTTTCCTGTTTGCCAACCAGTTTTTGATCCATCTGTGTATGTCCCCTTCCACCCCGTGGTTCCACAGTTTCCTTAGAAGGCGCTCATGAGGTACCTTGTCAAAGGCTTTCTGGAAGTCTGAGGAAATATTTTTTTACAGAAAGGGTGGTAGATGCGTGGAACAGTCTCCCAGAAGAGGTAATGGAAACAGACACTGTGTCTGAATTCAAGAGGGTCTGGGATAGGCACGTGGGATCTCTCAGAGAGAGAAAGAGATAATGGTTACTGTGGATGGGCAGATTAGATGGGCCATTTGGCCTTTATCTGCTGTCATGTTCATATGGTCAACACATGCTTGTAAAGGGGCACTGTTCCCTCATCAAGTTTTTATCTCACTTACCCTCACCCCATTTTTACTAAACCATGGTAGAGGTTTCTACTGTAGCCTGGAGCGTTAAATGCTCTGACGCTGCTCCGACGCTCATAGAATTCCTATGAGCGTCGAAACATATAGCAATTCGGACTGCGGTAGAAACCCCTACTACGACTTAGCAAAAGAGGGCCTTAGTCAGTGTTCCCGCTAAGCTGCGCTGGGGTGCGCTCACGCACAAAATATTACCTCGCAGCGCACAAGTTTCTCGTCACAGCGCACACAGTGTAGAGCACAGTTCTTCAACCGCCGGTCCGCAAACAAAATCTTGCCGGTCCGCGAAGGATTCGGTCCCCGCCGCAACGAAAGGCCGGCGTCAGCTGACTTGCAACTTCCTGTTGCAGTCGCTGTGCCGGGACTCCTGCCTTCGCCGGGACTCCTGCCTTCCACCGCGTTTGCCTCCTGCCTTGTCTCCGCACCTCCAGACCAGCAGCGGCAGCTGTGTATGCTTTTAACTTCGGCACAGAGCTGCCCCTAATCAATAGTTTAGCGCGGTTTCATAAGTCAGCCTCGGGGCCTTTGCTAGGCCGGCCCACATCGCATCATCGAAGCGGGCCGGCTATCAAAGGCCCCGAGGCTGCCTCATGAAACCGCGCTAAACTATTGATTAGGGGCAGCTCTGTGCCGAAGTTAAAAGCATACAGAGCTGCCGCTGCTGGTCTGAACTCTTGGGCCGCTGAAGGAGGGCAAAAAGCAGCTGTCCTGGAGGTTTCCCTTCCTCTCGCCTTTACAGGTTCCTTTTTTCCACCTTTTTTTTTTTCCTTCAAACGGCAACGGGCCCCAGCATCGACATCAATCAAGTAAGTTCCACTGTCAATCAAGCGGTTCTGCTCGGCCAAAGCTTCCCCTGTGACATGAGCCACCCTCAGGGGAAAGAAAGTGACCCACAAAGGTGAGGGGAAGGGGGGCAGATGATGGAAGTTGGGGGGGGGGGGAGAGAGAGAGAGAGAGAGAGAGAAGGGGCAGATGATGGAATGGAGGAGATGAGAGAGAGAGAGAAGGGGACAGATGATGGAAGTGAGAAGAAGGGAGAGAGAGCAGAAGGCAGATGGATGTCAGTTGAGAAGGGAGAGCAGATGCTGAATGGAAGTGGGGAAAGAACACATACTGGATGGAAGGAGGAGATAAATAAAGGGGGAAGAAAATAGTAAGATAATGGAGGGGTGAGGAAAAGGGGTGACAAGCTGTGTGTAGACACAGTGAAAAGAGGGAAACGGGACTAAATAGTAAGAAAGAATTTAATTTAGATGGAGGCAGAAAATAGAGAAGGAAGACCAGAGAAGAAAAGGGAAGAGAGAGCAGAGAATGATCAGATCTGAGTGGAGGAAATGAGAAGAGAGATATGCTAAAAACCACAGGGGGGAGGGAAGGATAGAGATGCCAGACCATGAGGGGAACAGAAGGAAGATGATGGATGCTAGACCAAATTGGGGGGTGGGGGGGGGGCAGGAGGAGAGATGGCAGGGAAAGACAGACAGTGAATGGAAGGGGCAGATGCTGGACTGAAGAGACAGAGAAGGTTATCATGCTGCTGTACCGGGCCATGGTACGCCCTCACCTGGAGTACTGCGTCCAGCACTGGTACTTTAAGAAGGACACGGTACTACTCGAAAGGATCCAGAGAAGAGCAACTAAAATGGTTAAGGGGCTGGAGGAGTTGCCGTACAGCGAAAGATTAGAGAAACTGGGCCTCTTCTCCCTTGAGCAGAGGAGATTGAGAGGGGACATGATAGAAACATTCAAGGTACTGAAGGGAATAGACTTAGTAGCTAAGGCAGGGAGAACGAGAGGGCACTCTCTAAAGTTGAAAGGGGATAGATTCCATACAAACGTAAGGAAGTTCTGTGGTAGAAAGCAACATATTTATTTGGCTCATAACTTGCTGGCGCCCGATATTTTTAGCTCACAGTGAAAAAAGTTTGCTCACAACACCCGCCCGCTTAGAGGGAACACTGGCCTTAGTACTGTTGATTTCTAAAAAACCCAAAAACATTATTCTTAGCAAGTAGCTGAATTCATCCTTCCAGTTTCCTGAAGTAGGGTTGAAGGTAGACTCAGAACAAGTGCCACAAGTTCATACAAGCAATAAACTGTAAGTTAATTAATTTATTTCTTTTAAGATTTATATTAAAGAAATTTGCTTAAAAAGTTCAGAGTCCAGTCTGATAATGCTCTAAGTGAAATTATGATTATGTTTGTATTTTGTAAGCTGCTTAAGATTAAGCAGGTTAGAAAATTTTTAAATAAATAAATAGATTTAGCTACTGGGACCTTCTGGGATTGCCAGAATAGACATTCACCCCCAAAGTCTACATATGGCACCTAAAAAATTGATGCCAAACAGAATGGTGTTTAGCACGATTCTATAAAAGGCATTCACCATATGTAGAATCATGCTTAGTGCCTGTTTGCATGGATCACATTTAGACACACCCACTTAGGCCAATGAAAACCAGGCCTAAATACCTGCACTTATGTTGTGCATGGATCGTGCATATTCTAAAACAGTACGCCTAACTTTTAGGAATGTCTATGATCTGCTCTTGCTCCTCCCCTGGACATGTCCCCTTTTGAGATTAACACACTAGAGTTTGCACGCACCACTTTATAGAATGCCCTTGGAAAGTTGTTCACATTAACTTCTAATTAGTACCAACTGGCAATTATTAGTTGTTAATTGCCAATTATCGGCGATGCATTCCTACAGAGAAGTTTTTCGGCTTCTCTTGAAGCCAGGTAAGCATAGCTTCCTTTACTTCATCATGCTTTGTCGTTTGCTCTCCTGGTCACAGTGATGCGCCCATGTCCCGTCACCAGTGACAATTCTCTCCAGAATACTCGGATCTTCTTCATATTGTCTCAGGAGCTGGATTGCAACCTCCACACGCTGTTGCTTGTGCAGATCAGTAAACTGTTTGGGAACCCATCGTGTGCAGATTTTCTTGTAGCCCAAGTCGTCATTTATTATTGCAAATGCAGATCCATAGCTGATATGGCCCACAGAGATCTATGTGGGTGACCATTTAATCAGTGAAGAAATTAGGGTCCTTGGTGTGTTACTGGATGCTAGATTATCATTTAAAGCCCAGATTTCTAGTGTAGTCCAGCTTTCTTATTTTGCCATGTGGAAAATATCTCATTTGAAGAATGTGTTACCTAACTGGGATATCAGACAAGTTTTACAAATGATGGTATTATCACAGGTAGATTACTGTAATGGTATCTACTTAGATATACCATCAGTTCATATCAAGACATTACAAACTGTTCAGAACTCAGCAGCTCGGATGTTGATGGGAATGTCTCGTTATGAACATATTTCACCCATCTTAAAAAAATTACATTGGTTACCGACATTTTTTCGTGTTCAATTTAAGATCTTAAAATTTGTCCAACAGGGTGGCTACGATACCTTGCCTAATTATTTTGCTAAATGCTTGCTGTTGTATAGGCTATCAAGAGCATTGAGATCTGAAAAACGTTTGTTACTAGATACAGGGGAAATTGAACAGTGTCCGATATGTGCGAACTAAAAAAAAAAAATCCTGTTTCTCTACTTCTGGGCCAGCCCTATGGAATGCCATGACTGGCACCTTGAGGTTTTGTGGGAACGTGCTACAATTTAGAAAACTGCTCAAAACGTATCTCTTTGCACAGGCTTTTATCATCTAACTTCGTGCAACTCTATAATGATTATGTTACATTTTTAAGATGATTGTAGTACGGTATCATTAATTTTGTCCTCTGCAATATATGTGTTGTCGCAAATTGTATGAGTTTAAAGCTATGTATGTTGAATTGTGAGCCACTTGGTAGCAAAGCGGATTATAAATGCTTTAAATAAATAAATTATCCATCAGTCTTCTCTAATCAAGGCATCTGCCCTGCCAATGCGCTGTTGTGTATGCGATGTTGATGGGTGACTAGAATGACCTTTGTCAGTTACGCCTGTTCTTCCTGCTTTAAACCTTTTTACCCATTCATAAACCTTTTGTTGATTCATGGTGCTATGCCCATAAGGAGTCAATATCTGACAGTGAATTACCACAGGTTTCATACCCTCTGCCCCCCCAAAGCGCACTATTGCATGTTGTTCTTCGATGATGCAATCTTGCGATGGAGCGTCCATGTTTCTGACTTCATGGCTGCCACACGACTAAAGACCGAGCGCTGCACTGTGCATGAATGAACTATCCAATAGGCCATGGATGAGGACATATGTTGCATTTTGCTAGCTCTGTTCCCGTTATCATGTCATTTAACAATTGCCTTTAATTTTAGATTCACGCTCATATTTGGTTGTTAGCACCCAATTATAGACATTAATTCATTTATTAGCCCAATTAATTTACATGCACATTTCAGGAGCGAGCCCAGATTTTGGCACACAAATCAAAGTACCATATATACAGTAGAACCAGGTGGAGAGGGGGGTCTATGCATGTCAGGAGGTATTTCCTGGAATACAGTTGGGAAGGAGAGCGCACTTCCATGCAGACTTCTGGATTTCTAAATGTATAAAGAAAGGTTGTCATAGAAGAAACCCCCCCCCACACACACATAAATAGCAATTAGAAATTTGCATGTGTACTTTTCATTGGATCCCCTTCCATTTCCAAATACAGTTCAAACTCCTCATACTGACTTATAAGTGCATTTACTCTGTAGCCCCTCAAAATCTCTCCTCACTTATCTCCCCCTATGTCCGTCCCTACCCCCTCCCCATGAACTTCATTCATCAGATAACTCATTCTTATCTGTACCCTTCTACTCTACCGCTAACTCAAGACTCCACACCTTCTTTCTTGCCATGCCATATGCCTACAGCAGGCTGCCAGAATCAATATGTCATGCTCCGTCTCGAGCAGTATTCAAATCCAAGCTAAAAGCCCACTTTTTTGAAGCTGCTTTCAACTCTTAACTAGAGAATGACACGGTACGTGTTACCTGTGGCTAGCTGCAAGTAGCCGCGGGTAACCTGCCAAAACGATGGAGGGGGGGAAAGGTGCTCACTGCAGGTGCGGGGACAAGACCATTCACCACCCCATGGAGCGGTGAATGGCTTTATCCCCGCAGTTAAGGGAGGGAATGCGTGCGGTCACCGATTGTGCGTGGCCCCCTCCCTCCTTCCTACGAATCTATCTCCCTCCCTCCCTCCCCCTTAACTTTGTGGTGCATTTTAAGGTTTCAGAGTACTTGTTGAAAGCCGCCGGAGCCTACGTGCATCGCTTGCGTGTGTGGGCAGAAGCTTCTCCTCTGACGCAACTCTGAAACCTTAAAATGCGCCGAGAAGGTAAGGGGGAGAGAGGGAGATGCATGGACCGCGTGAGGGGTACTGAAGATCAATGAGGTTGCGAGAGGGAAGGGTGGATGCTGTGGAGACGAGGACGGGGCGGTGAAGGGGACAGCAGGGACGGGGATGGGGCGGTGAAGGGGACCAATTTTTTTCCCCGTGTCATTCTCTACTCTTAACTCCCACTCACTGTCAGATACCTATACCCATTGTATCATTCCATCTACCAGAATCTCCCCAAGCCCGAGATGTCCTGTCCGTCTGTCCATATTAGATTGTAAGCTCTTCTGAGAAGGAACCTTCTAGTGCATGTTAAATGTACAGCACTGCCTACGCCTTTCAGTACTATAGCAATGATAAATAGTAAATGGTAGTATTAGGACTCATTCAGGGTGCCCTGTCAGTCTGAGGCCGTCTTAAAATTACTGTAGATTTTCTAAGGCAGTTTGTAGTGGGAATTTTGAGGCTCTGTTTCCTTGTCTTGTTCAAGCAGTGTGACCTTTTTGGATAAATGATTTTGGAGAGTGAGGCTATAGTGATTGTCTCTTGCTCTTTCATCTGAACATCTGATACGATCAGATCCTTTGATTGCAGATTAGTGTTTTCATATTGCTTGTATGAGAGTTGGCGGGATATGAATGTCTGCATCAGTTTCTATTTGCCTCATTTCTTTGTTGTTTCTGATGATATTCCAAAAGTATACGCTGGTGCTAGTTTATGGGCTGATATGTTTTATAGGAAGTGCAAATTGGCGAAGCCTTTGTACAACTGTTGGAATAAATTTTCATTCTCAATAACAGGTGACAACTATATTAAAACACAGTAATGTCACAAAGGTTTGCAGTACAGGGAAATGAGAAATTTCTTATTGATACAGTCATGGATAGACTTGCAATTATGACACTTTTCTTATGCTCAAGATAGCACCCGAGAGGTGTAAAAAAATGTCTGCTACACATAGAAGGGAAAGTGATAGATCCAGGACAATTCTATAGCTTAGGCACGCTCGATTATGTGCATATGATGTGTGTTAATATTTAGAATACTAGCATTTATATCTGTAAATGTGAACCTATGTGATTAACGGTTTCACATTAGGAGTCACTGCCCAGGATAAGGATTTAGGTATCAATGTTGATGATACATTGAAACCCCCTACTCAGTGTGCAGCAGCAGCTAAGAAAGCAAATACAATGTTAAACATTTTCAAGAAAAGAATGATGTATAAAACTGAGTACAGCAAAACCTTGGATTGCAAGTGTTTTACAAGACAAGCAAAACATTTTATTAAATTTTAACTTGATATACAATCAGGAGTAAATTCTCTATTAGTACGTTTAACTTAGGCGTGCTTTGGACGTCCGGTAAACGTAAATACCAATTAACTATATTTAGGCGTGAGATAGACGTCCCGCACAATAGACGTCCCTCGTCGCCCAAAATAGACGTGCTCAAAGTAGACGTCCCTCGTCGCCCAAAATAGACGTGCTCAAAATAGACGCAGGTTTCTGAAACGTCTCCAATGGACCCGTGATAGACGTGAGTACGGGTTTTTTTTTCTTATTTGTTTTTTTTTTATTATACTTTATATATACTCTTTATTATCACACATTCAAGCATTGATAAGTATAGGATGATGAAAAACATAACTAAAACACAGTATCAGAATTGTACAGTTAATACAAGGAAAAAAAATATGTTATGTTTCAAAGGAAAACTAGAAAATGAAACGTACCGAGTGGGTGTTGAACTTACATTATCAGTATGGAAGGTGGGAACCGGTAGATGTGTGCTACACAGAAAGCTGTACAGGAATGTCATACTCACCTCCTATTAGAAGTGGAAAGGATAGGACTTTGAACACCATATAGACTTTTTATAAACATCGTTTAACTTCTACAAAGACTGGCAGGAAAGGCACCCTAAGTCATCCAATAAGCTTTCTCTCGATTTGCCAGAGACATTATTTCAGAGAGGATAGTTTAGAAGTGATATCTTGCTCGAAAGAACACTCTCCTGCTCTTAAAACATTGCAACAATCACCTCATTCTTCACAACAAGAAACAGAATCAAAACACAGATTAAACCTGAATGTGGCTTCCAGTTCACAGGAAGAGGAAATAGCAAGCAGCACAATGCTGATCTCATTGTGACATCATCAAGGTGCACCTGGAAGGTAGATATGCCACAAGTAAAAGACAAGCCGGGACTTGAACTCACAACCTACAGATGATCGATATAGTGCTTTTACTCACTGACCTACACCTGTGTCTCTAATTCCCCTGTCATAGCATACCTTAGTAATGTGCTAAAGTATACTCTACTTAGCTATCATATCACAGTCAGTTGAGGCAAAAGACTGGTAGCTCAATGGTGTAAAGCACTGTTGTCACGGATGCAACACCCATATTCTTAAGTATGGTTCAATAAATGTAATACAGAGTCAAAATTATGCTGTTTATTTTATCAAACCCAAGCTCAACTTTGTAATGTATTGTGTATAGTCTTGCTAATGTGTTTGTGATGAAACTTAGATGCGATACGTGTATATATATAAACCCTAGCCACGCATGCGCACATACCTGCGTGCTTCTGTGATCTCTGCTCTGTGATCAGTAGGTCTGTGGCCAGCAGGAGTGCAGATGCAGCAGCCAGGTGACTCCCCCCCTCCCTCCCTCCCTCACCACCAAAATCACCACCGCCAAAGCTTCCTCCTTCTGGCCAGCCGGGAGGAGGGCTCTGAGTCGCTGAAGACTGTCCCAGATCGCTCAAAAATTAACCTTTTCATCTGAGGTGCGAGGCTGCGGGGACCTTCCTCCCCGGCTCACTAAGGTTTCATCTTAAGAAATTCAAATGCATTGTAGAAAATGCAAGTGACTATTCTCTGTCATCCTAGACACCCCTGCAACACCCCAACAACACACTCCTGCAGCATAAACCCCTCATGTTATAATCAAGTAAAAGACAAGCTGGGAGTTGAACTCACAACTTATGGATAACTGGTACAGCATGTTTACTAACTGAGCTACCGAGCTACTTAACTGTAGCCCTAACCCTAACCATAAAGTAGCATCTGACATTATAGAAGCCGTTAGAATTTTAAAATCGTTTTGGACGTTCATTGGGTGTTCTCAGATCAAATACACCTGTAGATACTTGCAATGATTACCCCTTGTCAAATCTTGTACCTAAAGCCATTTCTGGAGACTTCCATTCCCAAGTCCCCAACATAGCTCAGTGCTTAAAAGCACTGCATGTATGTTGCAAAGGTCAGGGGTTCAAGTCCTGACTAAGGTTACCAAAGGCATAATATTTTTTTTTTCCACCCACCCAAACATGCATAGCTAAGCATGTGAACCTCTTCATTTATTTAATTTATAACGTCATTGTGTTTGGGGGGGGGGGGGAGGTGAAGTTTCATTAGGTTTACATGGTAAGCTTCTAAGCTTGTACCTAAAGCCATTTCTGGAGACTCCCATTCCCAAGTCCCCAACATAGCTCAGTGCTTAAAAGCACTGCATGTATGTTGCAAAGGTCAGGGGTTCAAGTCCTGACTAAGGTTACCAAATACATAATATTGTTTGTTTCCACCCACCCAAACATGCATTATTTAATTTATAACGTCATTGTGTTTGGGCCAGGAGAAGTTTCAATAGGTTTACATGGTAAGCTTCTAAGCGTTCTGCTGTACATTTTTGTATAACAGCGATATCGGCGTCATTGCGCATGTAATGAACAGTATTGATGTCGAGTGGAGTAGCTGCTTCACGTACGCCCATGAGGCACAAATACGTCATTGCGTTTTTGTTTTTTTTTAATACTGATCATAGAATCGCTTGTTCTTCATATGCAGTTATTTCCTATAAAATGGCAGCCAGGACACAGCTAAACCAGGCTCTTCCTACCAAACGAGCATCACTACTTTGTAGTGCCTGGCCATCACAGGTCATATCTGCAATTCAGAAACTCCTGCATTTGCCTGACCTGGCGGTATAACAGAAGAGCCTCATGTCCCAGGGAAGTGGAAATGATAGGACTTTGAACACCATATAGACTTCATATAAACTTCGTTTAAGTTCCACAAAGACTGGCAGAAAAGGCACCTAAGTCATGCAATAAGCTTTCTTTCGATTTGCCAGAGACATTATTTCAGAGAGGATAGTTTAGAAATGATATCTTGCTCGAAAGAAGACTCTCCTGGTCTTAAAACATTGCAACAATCAGCTCATTCTTCACAACAAGAAACAGAATCAAAACACAGATTAAACCTGAATGTGGCTTCCAGTTCACAGGAAGAGGAAGTAGCAAGCAGCACAATGCTGATCTCATTGTGACATCATCAAGGTGCACCTGGAAGGTAGATATGCCACAAGTAAAAGACCAGCCGGGACTTGAACTCACAACCTACAGATGATCAATATAGTGCTTTTACTCACTGACCTACACCTGTGTCTCTGGTTCCCCTGTCATAGCATACCTTAGTGATGTGCCAAGGTATAATCAGCTTAGCTGACACAAAAAAGTGGTAGGTCAATGGTTTAAAGCACTGCTTTCACTGACTCGAAATCCATATTCTCAAGTATGGTTGAATACATAGTTCAAAAGTGCTGTCTTGATCACACACAAATTCAACTTTTCAAATGTTTTGTATCTGGTATTGCTAATGTGCTGTTTCAGATGAAAATGAGATGTGATTGGTCTGTATCTTGTAATTTTATTCAAATGAGTATTGTGTCAGCTGAAGGAGTTGAGGGTGTTAAAACCGAACTGTACTACTGAATGAATCTATTCCGTTTAGGCGCTTAACATTCGCCGTCCTATATGCTACAATAATGGCATTCCTTTGGTAAGTAATCACAACATCCTTAAGTGGTTTAAGATTTTTATTGTAGAATATTATGTCATTTCATTGACACTCAAAAGTCCAGAAAAGCGGTGTGAAATTGTAACACATGCAACTGCAGTTTGCTGAGATGGATCACAGCTACACCGGTATACAGAGTAAGCCACTCCTAGGTCCAAATCAACTCCCAGCCTACAGGAGGAAAGGGTACAATGTCAGTGCCTGTGAAATATTAAGATTTCCTCATGGTAGGGTAAGGCAGGATGTAGGAAAAAGACAGGAAAGTAAGGAGGTCAGAGAATAAAGGCCAGAGGTTTATGCCAGAGAAGCAAGGGAAATAAAAGCCATCCTCCTTGTTACAGAGTCCATATGTGAGCTAATAACCTACACACACTGGTTGGAATGTTGAAGGTTAGTAGAAGTGAGCACAAATGTCTCATACCTACCTATGCACAAGTATCAGGAATACGTCACAGGATCCGCCCGTATCACAGGAACAGCTTCACGATGAGATGCTAGCCACATGAGGAGGAGGAGGAGATCAGCTGGGCCCGAACACCTGCAAAGAGGGGAAGCATGTTAATACATTGGAAAAGTCCCCCACCTCAAACTGTTACAATACCTACAGTTATCCTATAGCTTCAGTTGAACTTGAAGTACCAGCATGGAGAAGGGAGGGGGGGGGGTGCTAGTCTTATTCTACACAGAAACTTGTAGACCCATACCATCATTAACTCCTACAAGGTGTGGAAAGCTGAGCAGCATATAGGCTTCTGATAGCCATAGTTTTAACATTTTAGCAGTATAACTCATCCAATCTGCTTTCTCTGAGCTCCCAATATAGATGTCATTTATACCTAAAACTAAGGGGGTGTTCAATCAACACACATGCTAACCTAACACCAGCATGTGTCGATATACAATTTGTTGTTGGTAAAACAACAAAAAACCAAGAGGTCCTAAACTGCTAGCTCATACCAGGCCATCGAGAAGCACATTACGATGCCCTTGTATGGTGACGATGAAAGTCTTGGACATCCAACCTGCAACAAGAGTATGAAAGCTGTTAGCTATTTGACATGTGGGCAATTCATCATAAAGCCTGCTAATGGAATGATATACAGGAGCAACATAGTGAATGAGGCCAAAAACAAAGATAGCTTACCTATTATTCTACCTTTAATACTTGAGCTGCTACCAATAACTTCTTGCTTTGCTGGTCAGGGACATCTGAACTTTAACTTCAGCCTAGAGAAAGAGGCATCATCACATTCACTCACATGAGACAGAGACAGACAGAGAGAGAGAAGCTGTTTGGGGTTCACATAAATATACTCACCATTATCCCAAGAAATGGGCTCTTATTAGGTTGTCCCTGACCACCTGCCCTCTCCTACGCTCTTCTTGCTCAGGTAGAGGCCTGCGTCTAGCTTGGATGTCCTCATCATCGTCACTGTCTTGGACCGGCTCAGGAGGGTCTGGCATCCGTCTTCTCAGCGCTAGGTTATGTAGCATGCAGCAGGCAACAAACATCCTGGACACCTTGTCGGGCCTGTACAGCAGTTGCCCTCCTGAGCGGTGTATACATCTAAAGCGGGACTTGAGCAACCCAAACGCACGTTCCACGATGGTCCTTGTGGTGTTCAGGGCCCGGTTATATCGCTCCTCCTCTGGCTGTTGGGGACGCACAATTGGGGTCATCAACCATGTCCTCAGGGGATAGGCACGATCACCTGCAAGGAGAAACAATATTAGAAAAGGGGCACATATCTGTTGTCCATTGTTCTGCATCACCTCCAAAGTTAGCCATGACCCTGTGGTAAAATGAGAGAAAGGCGGTTAATGTAGCAAAGCTTTATCTGCAGTAGTACGTTAACTCACCAACCAGCCATCCACCTTGGATTTCACCCCTCTGGAACCTGCCACCTAGGCCAGAGTGGGCCAGGATATAAGCGTCGTGGCAGGACCCTGGAAAGCTGGCACACACATCTGTCACCTCCATGGTAGCACTACAGACCACCTGCATGTTCATGGAATGATATGCCCTCCGGTTCCTAAATTGCCTTTCAGTTTCAGCAGGTGGTCTGAGTGCTACGTGTGTGCAGTCTATAGCTCCCAGGACAGAGGGGAAACGTGCCAGTTGAGCAAAACCCCTCATTGTGCGTCGCCGCTCTGCCTCACTCATCGGAAACTGGATATACATAGCAATACGCCTTAAAAAGACTTCCAAAAACTTATTGATTATCCTGGATACAGACGGTTGACTGATGCCAGCCCCAGCTCCCAGGGGCCTTTGGAAGGTTCCTGTAGCCAAAAACCCCAGGGCTGTAGTTACTTGTACATAAACTGGAAGGGAATGTCCCCTAAGAGTGGTGCGCTCCAAATCCACCTGCAGTTGCTCACAGAGATGAACTATGGTCTCCCGATTAAATCTAAAGAGACCAATACACCGCTCATCTGTCATATCAAGGAAGTTTGCCCTGGGCCTATATACCCTGGGGGCCTGGCGTCGGCGTCGGCCTGGGCCTCTGCCTCCAACCTGGCCACGCCCCAGGGCCACAGCCGGACCTCTTCCTCTACCTCTAACCTGCCCACGCCCCGGGGCCGGGGCCAGGGCCAGGGCCAGGGCTGGGGCCGGGGCCGCCACCAGACCCCTTCCTCTGCGCAGCAATCTATCATGGGCCACCACATGTAAGACAAACTCAAACTCATCAATCATCTCTCAAACCAATACCAGACCAAAGACACAACTGACAAGTACACAACAAAAGGGAGAAGATGGGGGAAAGGAGAAACAATACAATCACAGTACAAAGTCACACTATCACAAATCAACCACCAGAAGCACGAACGCACGGGAGTCTAAAGGAGACAAAATAATGATTTTTTAAAGATCCTTATATACTCTCGACGCCGATGTAGCGTCTGACGTCATAACCGTTACAATTTTGAAATCTGTTTGCACAGTCATTGGGTGTGCATAGATCAAATACACCTGTAAATACTTGCAATGATTACCCCTTCTCAAAGCTTGTACCTATAGCCATTTCTGGAGACTCCCATTCCCAAGTCCCCAACATAGCTCAGTGCTTAAAAGCACTGCTTGTATCTTCCCCAAAGGTCAGGGGTTCAAGTCCTGACTAAGGTTACCAAAGACAGAATATGATTTTGTTTTTCCACCCACCCATGCATAGCTAAGCTAAAATATGTGAACCTCACTTCCCAATCTTCATTTATTTAATTTACAAATTGTCATTGTGTTTCATTAGGTTTACATGGTAAGCTTCTAAGCGTTCTGCTGTACTTTTTTGTATAACAGCTATATCGGCGTGGTTTAGGATGTAATCTATAGTGTTGATGTAGCGCGGAGCGGCTGCTGCAAGCACGCCCAAGCGGCACAAACACGTCATCGCGTTTTTATGCGTTGTGACGTCATAGAATCGCCCGTTCTTCATACGCAGTTATTTCTCCTAAAATGGCTGCCAGGAGACAGCCAAACTTCACCACTGAAGACTCCAGGCTGCTGGCCAGGCTCTTTTTAGTGCATGAGCACCACTATTTCAGAGTGGCAGGCCATCGCAGGTCATACCTGCAGTTCAGGGACTCCTGGACCCGCCTGACCCGGCGCTACAATCGTAGAGCCTCCTGTCCCAGGGAAGTAAGTATTCCAAGTCAGGCCCTCACAAATAATCATGTAAAATGTAATGATGGAAACCTGTCTCAATCAAATTGTTCATGTTTTTGTGGGTAAATTTTGATTCCTTTTAAAAACTACAATTGTGCATAATAAATCTTTTACATTGAATACTGAAATTAAAGCACATCCCAAAGGAGCAGTAGTAGGATTTCAAATGACAAATTCAGCTCCTAGAAGGCATCTATTCCATTCACAACATGCACACAACTAATTTTTGGGTCACAAGCTTCACATTTGTAATCGAAACATCTTGACATCAACTTTCCCAAAGTGCTGCTATGTCATTTCAAATACCTTAAACACTCCTGTATCAATCTGCTGGTCTAGGGAGATAGTGGCATGACGTTTAAAGTGACAGCGTCAGTACCCTGACGTCAGGGGTTTCAAGCCACGCTGCTCCTTCTGACCAAACTATTTTATTGCCCCTGCTGCATGATTGTAAGCTCACCAGGACATGCTGTAATGTGGGGCAGTGCTGATAGGCTACAGCCTCAGCACCCTGGGGTTGTGAGTTCAATCCCACCTCCTCCTTGTGATGCTGTCCATGTCACCTCACACCCCCCCTCCCCCCCCCCCCACTGTCCCAGGTACAGTAGAGAGATAGCGATGCCTCCAGCACAGAAAGGGGAAATGCTGGTGTACGTGAATAAATTCATGTAAAACATGTGGCAGAAGGGGGTGGAGGCAGACACCAAAGCGGATAGGGGCTCTTGGAGGGCAGTGTACTCCATGTTTTGTGCTTATAGAGGTCAATACTTAAGTAAACATGTTATGCCATAGTGCTAGATGGCACTCATCATATCCCTCCCTCTCTGTTCTTTCTTTCTCTCTATTATCCAGGCTGAGGATCTCAGGAAAAGGGGGCGACTGCTGAGGCGCCAGGAGCGGGCCTTCCTT
The DNA here is from genome assembly GCF_902459505.1 of Geotrypetes seraphini. NCBI lineage: Eukaryota > Metazoa > Chordata > Amphibia > Gymnophiona > Dermophiidae > Geotrypetes > Geotrypetes seraphini. The sequence goes on along the minus strand of NC_047084.1, from coordinate 171,124,738 downwards.
GAGGGGGTGAGGGAGGAATTGCGTGCACAAGCCGGTGAGTAATGAGTCCAGTGTGTGTTTCTTTGTGATCAGCTTACCAGAATAAATAGATGAAAATGCTTGAGTAGCTGTAAACCATTCTTAATCATAAAATCTGCAGTAAAGCTGCTATTGTGATATCATGTCACAATGGCTTTATGGTGTTCTACTTGCCTCACTTACTTACGCTACATTTTGATGTTTACAGTGGAGTAGGTGCTTTGCATCCTGTTATTAGCATTTGAAGAAAATAACGTAGTAAATAATGTCATGTTCAAAAGTGTTGTGGACATATCTAACTGTATCCTATTTCTCTCTTGTCAAGCAGCAGCGCAGGCACCCCCTCAGGAGGCCCCGCAGGTGATGGAGGGAGCCCCACCCTGGTCCTCGGCAGAGGAGGAAGAGGAGATGGAGGAGGAAGAGGAGGAGATAGAGGAGGAGGAGGAGGCCTGGCAGCCCTCAGGACCGCCCACACCACCACTGCCCCCTGGACCTCCACCACTGCCCCCACCACTGCCCCCTGGACTGCCTGCCCCACCACTGCCCCCTGGACCCCCACCGCCTGCCCCACCACTACCTCCAGGACCACCACCACCATCCCCTGTTGGACCTTCCCCTTCCCCCACCCATAGCCCTTCCCCTCACTCTCCTGCCCTTCCTGTTCCCATCCCACCCCCTTTCCTTGCTGTTCCCCCCCAGGAGCAGCCCGACCAGCCTCAGGAGGGGGTGGCCAGGGAGATGGCGGCCTACTCTGCCATCTTGGAGGAGGTGCAGGTATTGAGAGGGTGTGTGGAGAGGATGGAACATGCCCTCTTGCGGCTGATAGCCGAAAGAGGGCATGGTGCCAGCAGCCATACACCCTCTCAATGACTGCACCTCTTCCACCCCCCTCGCCTGAGGTAGCTCAAGCTGCTCTTGGGGGGCACCCACCCTCTTTCCCTGTGTTATGTGTATGTAAATAGTTATTTAAAAAAAAAGTTTTCCAAGTTTTAAAAAGTTTATATTTTAATAAAAAAGTTGGTTATGGTTTAAACTTTCCTGTGTGGTTTTAACCTTGTAGCATCAGAAGTTTAGTGGACAGAGTCCAAGGTAGATAGGGGTTCAGGAGGGACTGCTGAATGGGCCCTTTTCAATATAACAACAAGGTGACATATAGAAAGTTTGACAATCTTTATTGGGGTCTGTCATTCATTCTATTACCTGCTAGCCACTTTGATGTCAAATCATTGCAGAATCT